>NC_084868.1:10361238-11708738 GCF_951802175.1 Populus nigra
AAAATAATCTAATATATTTTTAATTAAAAAACTCGGTGCATTAACAACGACAAGGATAAACCAACCACACACATGAATGACAAAACTTCATCAAATTTAGGGTTCACAATCACACCATAAATGTTGTGTTGTATGATGATATTTTGTCGATGAAAATAGAAAGGACGGCTCTTTGATTTGCTCTTCACACGGAATTTGACTGCCGAAAACAAAATACCATATGCAGTTCTTCAATTTTTTCAAAAGTTCAATATTATAGCCTCCTTTTTAGACACCTTCGTTCCTCATTGGCTCCTCCTTCGCTTCCTCCTTCATTCTCTCTCTCTCTCTCTCTCTCTCTCTCTCTCTCTCACACACACACACACACGCGCGCGCACGCACGCAATCATTCTCTCTATTCCCTGGTATGCCGATTAATATAAACGCAAATAAGTACACGTCCCTAGAAACATCCTTTAGCATAACTAGAAAAACCTCTCTCTCTGTCTTTCAAATTTAGCAACGTAAACACCCCCAGAAACACCTTCACAGCATAACCATTACGACAACGTAGAAACCAACTTGTGTTTTCTCTCTCTCTCTACAAATACATGAACTGCTCTCTTTTCTCCGTTCAAAACTGGGTTTTAGTTCAACACTTTTACAACCCAGAAAAGGAAGAACCTTTGGAAAAACACAAAAGAAGTAAATAAAGTACTGGGGTTTGCTCAGAAACTTTGTTCACTAAAAAAAAATTCTTTCTTTCTCTTGTTTTAGTCGTTGAGTTTTTTATAAATCCAAAAAAGATCATACAAGCTTTACATTTGAGAATAGTACGTTGGCAATGGTGCACTCCTATAGATATCATCAGTTAAAAAAAGGTGATCGTCAACATGTTGAAGAAGAGGAGGTGCTGTTGTCATCTTTGATGTGTGCAGCAAGCTCGGGTTATTTCAATAGGACAAGGCCCAAGCTTTTCACTCTTGTCATTCTTTCTCTTCTCTCTTGCTGTCTTATTTTATCTCCTCCCTTGTTTTGCTCTTCCTCTACTTCCTCTCTTTCGTGTAAGCTCCTCTCTCTCATGGTTTTGGCTATTTTTTTATCTGCTTCCTTTTTTTTTTCTTTTCTTCTTCTTTGCATTTGCTGATGTTTGTCTGGTTTTTGCAGATTCTTTTGATGTAGAAAGTGATGGGGTTGCTACTAATGTAAATGCAAAAGCTTATTTGTGCTCTTCGATTTCTAATGGTTAGTACTCTCTTTTTTCTTTTCTTTTTTGTGGTGTTCTATTCTTTTTGCTTTTGTGGTGTTCTATTCTTTTTGCCTTTCTTCCTCTATTTCTTTTTTAAAAAGTTCTATTGAATCAAACAGTATTAGGTATTAACAGCCTTGACGTTTACTGCTTTCTGATATTTAGAATTTCCTTGGGCTACGTAATTACGTAACCAAGAAAGTTAGGGAGAATTAATGATGGAACTGATTTTTTCTTTTTTCTTCTTTTGGAGTTTTAAGTGGTTACTCAATCACGGTGAGTGAATGATGTAGTTTCTGTAACAAAAAAAGTAGACACAAAATTACTGGGTTAAAGTCTCTTTCTTTCCTTGTTTTTATTTTGTGAAGTTTGCTCAAATGGGAGGCTCGTATAGTAATATGAATTGTTGTTTTACTGTTAATTTCCCCAAAGTTTTTACATATTTTTTTGTGGTAAATTCAGGAACCATATGTTGTGACCGAAGCAGTATGCGTTCTGATGTCTGTGTTATGAAAGGAGATGTAAGAACACATTCTGCCTCTTCTTCGATCTTCCTCTTCACCTCAAGAAATAACAATTCTGTGATGAACAAGGTTTCGAGTTTAGTTGATAAAGATGAGGAACTCCATCATGAAAAGATCAAACCATACACTCGAAAATGGGAAACGAGTGTGATGGACTCAATTGATGAATTAGGCCTTATTGCAAAGACAGAGAATTCTAGAATTAACCATCATTGCGATGTCATGCATGATGTACCGGCAGTGTTCTTTTCGACTGGAGGCTACACCGGTAATGTTTATCATGAATTCAATGATGGGATTTTGCCTTTGTACATTACATCACAGCATTTCAAGAAGAAGGTTGTGTTTGTTATTCTTGATTATCATAATTGGTGGATCATGAAGTATGGAAACATTCTTTCACTTCTTTCGGATTATCCTGCCATTGATTTTAGTGGAGACAAGAAAACCCATTGCTTTCCTGAAGCTATTGCTGGTCTTAGAATCCATGATGAGCTCACAGTGGATCCTTCACTGATGCAGGAGAATAAAAGCATTATTGATTTTCGCAATTTTCTAGACCGAGCTTACTGGCCTCGAATTAAAAGTATGATTAAAGGAGAAGAACGAGGAGCTCAAAAAAAACTTGAACTGAAAGCTCATTCATCAAAAAAAAACCTAAAGCAAGTGCATGAAGCCACCTTGAAGAAACCTAAACTGGTAATTTTATCTCGAAATGGATCTAGAGCTATAACTAATGAGAATTTATTGGTGAAGATGGCTGAAGAAATAGGATTTCGAGTTGAAGTGATGAGGCCTGAACCAACGACAGAACTGGCCAGGATATATCGCGCACTTAATTCAAGTGAAGTTATGATTGGTGTCCATGGTGCTGCCATGACTCATTTTCTGTTTATGAAGCCTGGCTCTGTTTTTATCCAAGTTATTCCTCTAGGAACAGAATGGGCAGCCGATGCTTATTATGGTGAGCCTGCAAGGAAGCTTGGTTTAAAGTATATTGGCTACCAAATTCTTCCAAGAGAGAGTTCATTGTATGACAAATACGATAAGAATGATCCTGTTCTTCGAGATCCCAGAAGCGTGTCTGACAAAGGATGGCAATACACAAAGTCGATCTATCTTGATAACCAAAATGTGAGGCTCAATCTTGGAAGATTTCAGAGGAGGTTACTTCGTGCTTATCGTTACTCTATCGCAAAAGTGAATAGTAGATATCATCTCCAATCACAGTAATATTTAGTGACTGCATGAAGATATATTATGTGATTCATCTTTGTGCATTAGAATGAAGGCACAAAAGGGCAACTAGGCGTGCATATGTTTGTATAGACTATAGATTTCTTGCATAAGTCCTCAGTACGTATATTAAGCACACAATACCAATAAGCTTATGTGTAAATCACACAATGTTTGGAGTATTTTAACTGGGCTAATATTTCTTCTTTAGTTCAGTTTCAGTGTCTCTAGATTGGTTTTCTCAGCTTCTGCTACTTCATGCCTTTTTCTTCTCTTTTCCCAGTCCGGTAAAGACATGAAGCTTAATTTTGACGCCCGCGCGCTGCGTTCGACCATGTGCAGTAGGTTTATCATCACCACTACAATACGTTCTTTCTGAGCAAAGTAAGCTGAAAAATAAATAAAATTCAAATGGTGAAGATTAATTTGTATTGCAATTGACAATGATTTGGTTAAATTTCCATAGAACTTGAGATTTTCAAGTGTGACTCGTATTCAAATGGTGAAGATTAATTTGTATTGCAATTGACATTGATTTGGTTAAATTTCCATAGAACTTGAGATTTTCAAGTGTGACTCGTATTTACTCAATGATAACATGTGATCACATGATAAGGTTCTCCATTATTTCATCAATCTTAGCTCACAAGGAACAACACCCACATTCGGGTTACTGCAGAAACAAGTATCTATTATTCAACTGTTTGACCATGAGAGTTGAGAAAGTAGAACGCTTAACCAATTAATTAGTTAGTCTAACCTTTTCTACTTATCTATGTAGGGTAGTGTACAATAATTAATATAGAGATTACAACACACAATTAATCTATATACATGATAAATAGAATTACTGTAATATATACCCTATAAAATAGCAATTCCTATAATACACCCTCTAAGGATGGGGTTTAACCCAAAACTTGAATCGAAAATGATTACAAGAAGTGGTGAAAAGTGGCTTGGTAAAAATATCTGCAAGTTGATCCTTAGAGAAAATGAAGTGAATTTGAATGTCTTTCTTTGCAACTTTATCGTGTACAAAACGATATTCAACCTCCACATGTTTAGTACGAGCATGAAAAATAGAATAGACAGATAAATAAGTGGCACTCAAATTATCACACTAAAGCATAGGCAGAGAAGTAGGAGTAATCTGCAGATTTGTCAATAAAATATTGAAGCCATAGGACCTCAGAAGCCCCGTCAGCTAAAACCTTATACTCAGCCTCAATAAAAAATCAAGCAACTATACGTTGTTTGCTTGATTTCCAAGAAATTGATGTATATCTAAAATAGACAAGATAACCACCCGTTGACTTACAATCATCAACATTATCAGCCTAAACAACATCTATAAACAATGTAAAGTAAATAAAGAATTACAGGTGATATGTAAGCCAAAAGAAATTGTACCTTTCAGATAACGCAGAATGCATTTAACGACAACCCAATACGCATCTGTAAGAACATGCATAAACTAACATACTTTGTTCACAAAAAAAAAAGTTGGTCTCGTAAATACGATATATTAAAGAGCACCAATAATTTGACGAAACCATGTAGGATCAAAACACATGCAATCGTACATCATAGCAAGTTTGGTGGCAAAAATAGGAGTATCGACTAGTTTGCAGGAAAACATATCTACTCGATGAATAGGAGCAAGACCCTAAATATCATTAAAAATTAAATCAATTGAAGCATAAGTTTTATGGCCCGTAGGTCCCAATGATAAACGCGATGACTTTTCTAGTGGACATACTTAACACTGGAAATTAAATCGTCTAGAATTACACGCAATTTTATTTGTTGACACAAAAAAAATTGAAAACACGGGAGGTAGGATGACCTAATTATCGATGCCAAATATCAGTAAAAGTAGATACACTAGAAGACTAATAAACCTGCGGAATTGACGTAGCGAAAGACTTAGACAAAATATAGAGACCATATTTACTCTGACTAAAAAGGAGCGCTGCTTTGTTGGTGAGATCCTTGACATAAAAAAAGAGTGGAATTAAAAAGATATATGATTTTCAAGATAAAATTTTTGAACAGAAAGCAATAGTTTCTTTGTTTTTTTTTTTTTAATATGGGCCACATGTAGAACATTAGATAAAGTAAAGGTGTGCTTAGGTGTATGTAACATAATATGTCTAATATTGGATATTGAAAGTCCTTTACCATCACCAACATGCAAGTGATCATTACCAAGATATGGCTCAAACCCAGTCATATTCAAAAGATTAGGTGTGACGTGTTGATTCACACAAGTGTCTAGAAACCAATCCACAGAGCTAGCGTTGGAAGCATTACTGAGAGCAAGGTTAACATTAGGCTACTGTTTGTGACTCATATGTTATGAACATTATGGCATCGAGTGACAAAAAGAAACACAAAGTTAATACCTAAGATTCTGCCCAAATAAGTGTGGATTGGACCACTGTTGAGAGCTGTTAAAATGACTGCCTTGATGTTAATTGTCATTGTTATACCCATTAAAACCATGGTAACCAAAACCTGTGTTGTTGTTGTTTTGGTTGTTATACCAACTACACCACGAAATCTCCCCTTACCAAAGTGAGAGTTGAAGCTTTTATGAGATGAACCAGAGTGTTGGCCCTGTGCAACAAAGGTTGATGGAGGTTAGGCTGGCACCGGCAATAGAAGAGTAGTTATAACAACAGTTATGGATTGGAGGGAATTGTTGTGAAAAAACAGATTCGTAAGAAAATGACTATGAAGATTTATATATGAAAAGGGTTTAGCCTTGGTGTAGAGACTAGTCATCATGTCTCTGAACTCACCTTGAAGTCTATGGAACACATATAAATTGAAGTTTGACAGTGAAAAAGGCCAATCATCTACTGATAAACCATCACATAAGGCCTTCACTTTTTGCTGATATATGGTAACTAAATCATCACCTTAATAAAGATCTTGAAAGAAACTATGAAGTTGCATAATACGAGAGTTGGACGGAGAAACAAGTGCTTACTCAAAAGTACGCCAAACACAGTGTGAGGTTTGATAATCTACAAAAAGATATAGCACATCAATAAAAAGAAAAGAAAATAATACACTCAAAAGAAGGTGGTTATGTTGTTTCCAATGAACAAAAGAGGGATTAACTCGAAGAAAAGAGTCATCGATAGTAGTTATGTGAGAAAAGAGATATATCAAAGAACTATCAACAAATTGGAAAACACCTTGTCCAAGTAAATATAACTTCATCTGCATTCACCAATAAAGATAATTGGTGTTCGTGATCTTTACAGAGATAACATGTTAAGTGTTAGGGAAAGGAATAATTGCTGTAAATGAAGAGTTTAAAACAGTATCAATACATAAAATCATTAGAACAAATCAAGTATATACAATTTATAACTATGTTTTATATATATATATATATATATATATAATTCATCCACTCATATTTTTGTATCTTTTATAGTACTTTATTCTTAGTATTTTATACATGTTTTATGTTTTAGAATAATTTACTTAATTTGTTTTGAGCTTAACAGTTTTATGGAGACACAAAGTGTAAAAACGAGCTAAGATGAAAAATCATACTTTGATATTACTTGACACTAAAGGAGCTATGATTGCAAATGTATCCATAACAAAGAATAGAATGTTCTTGCTAAACATAGAGATGAATGTGTCTAAATGCCTAAATAAATGTGTGAAGGATGAGACTTGGCTTTAACATATGAGACTTGAGCATGTAAACTTTAATAACTTGAAGATGATGGGACAAAAAGAGATGTCAAAGGGTCTACCATCCATTATACATCCAAATTAGTTATGTGAAGGATGTTTAGTGGGCAAGCAATTTCACAAAAGCTTTATAAAGAAGTCTACATCAAAAGCAAGTCAACCCTTACAAGAAATACATGTTAATGTTTGTGGTCCTATCAAACCATGTTCATTTGGTTAAAATCTATATTTTTTTAATTTTTATTAATGATTCTAGTTGAAAACCTTGAGTATACTTCTTAAAAGAAATGTCTAATGTGTTTAGTTTTTTTAAGAAGTTTAAGATATTAATTGAAAAAGAAAGTGATTCTATTAAATCATTTAGGATGGATAGAGGGTGAATTTTTTTTATAATGATTTTAATGAGTTTTGTAAAGGTCTTAGTATAAAGAGACTTTTAATCGTGCCTGGATCACCACAATAAAATGGTGTGGTGGAGAGAAAGAATAGAAGCATTCTCAACATGGCAAGAAGTATGCTCAAAACCAAGAAGATTCCTAAAGAGTTTTAAACCAAAGTTGTAGATTATACTATATCTATTTGTCAAATAGGTGTCCTACTAAAAGCTTGAATGACATGACTCTATAAGAAGTATGGAGTGAAAGAAAGCCAAGTGTTTCTCACTTGAAAGTTTTTTGGAGCATTGGCTATATGCATGTAGATGATCAAGTAAGGACCAAGCTAGATGACAAGAGTAAAAAGATAATTTTTACAGGCTATGATCAAAAGTTCAAAGAATACAAGCTTTACAACTCTAATGAAGGAAAGATGGTGATTAATAAAGATGTTAAGTTTAGTGAAGAGGAAGCATATGATTGGAAGGTAGATGATGGTAAGAAATATAACTTCCTACCGATTCTTGATATAGAGGATGAAATATATGAAGATCATCAGGAACCGATAGTTACAGCTTTACGAACACTAATGAGCTTAATTTTTCCTTCTCATTCTTCTCTTAGTGGAAGCTCAAGTAGTGGCACTCCATCAAGAAATATGATGAGCCTTGAAGACTTATATGAGGTAATTAATCCTATTGATGATTATGTAACACTATATTGTCACCTTGATATATGTGATCTTATAGTATTTGAAGAAGTAATAAAGGATAAAAAGTAGAGAATTGTTATGGATGAGGAAATTGCATCAGTTAAGAAAAATGACATAAAAATTGGATTTTAGACCAAATGGAATGAAGCCAATAAGTGTCAAATGGATTTACAAATAAAAAAAGAATGGCATAGGAGAGGTGGAGAGGTACAAAGCAAATTTAGTGGAAAAAAGCTATAGTCAAGAGTATAGGATTGACTATGATGAAGTATTTGCTTTAGTTGCTAGATTGGAAACCATTTAATTAATCATTATCACTGCTACCTAATATAGATGGAGAATCTATCAAATTCAAATCAACCTTTCTTAATAGTTTTCTTAAAGAGGAGGTCTATATTGAGCAACACATGAGATATGAAGTGAAGAGACATGAAGACAAGGTATTAAAGTTGAACAAAGTCTTGTATGGATTGAAGCAAGGCCCAAGGGCTTGGTATAGTCGTATTGATGGCTATTTATTAAAGAATAAATTTGTTAAATTCCCTCATGAATATGCTATCTATATAAAGATAAAAGAGAGTAGTGATACTTTTATTGTATGTGGATGACTTGATCTTTACTAGAAAATAATCCAAAAATGTTTAGAGACTTCAAGCAAGGAATGGTGAAGAAGTTTGAGATGATAGACATTGGTCTTATAACATACTACTTAAGGGATTGAGATCAAACAAGGAGAAGATGAAATCTTTGTGAATCAAGAGAAGTTTGTAAGAGAGGTTCTTAAGAAGTTCAAGATAGAGGATTATGGAAAAGTAAATACTCTAGTTGAGTGTGAAGTAAAGATGTCAATGAATGATAAAAGAAAGAATATAAACTCTACAACGTTCAAAAGCTTAGTTAGGAGTTTGAGATATTTGACATGCACTAGTCTGGATATTTTTTTTGGGTAAGATATGTAAGTAGGTTTATGGAAACACTAACTATAACACACTTCAAAGCTTTAAAGTAAATTCTTTGGTAAATCAAAAGTAATGTTGATTTTGGCTTATTTTATAGATATTCTAATAGTTTTGATCTCGTGGGTTATAGTGATAGTGATTGGGCTAGAGATATGGAAGGTAGAAAGAGCACCATAAGTTTTGTTTTCTATATGGGAGATAAAACATTCATATAGAGTTCAAAAAAGCAATCAATAGTCATTATATCAACATGTGAAGCTAAATATGTAGCTATTACATAATGTGTTTGTTATTACATATGGCTAAGAAGATTATTGAAAGAATTATGAATGTCACAAAAAAAACCTACTGAAATTTATGTGGACAACTCATCAGCCATTGTCTTAGCTAAAAATGCAATTTTTCATGACAGAAGTAAGCATATTGAAACAAGATTTCATTACTTAAGAGATTGCATTACAAACAAGAAAATTAAAGTCAAATATGTGAAGACATAAATCCAAGTCGCAAACATCTTCATAAAGCCACTAAAAAAATGATGTTTTTATAAAAAAAATAAGAGATATGTTGGGAGTTATAAAAAAATAAAGTTTAAGATGATGTGTTGAAAATTAAACTCAATTTCTAGTTTTTCTGAAGAACAGAGGAGCTAGTCCACCTGTTGGATTAAATAAAGTGGTCGACTGGTTGAGAAACGGTCAACCGTTTAAATCGATAAAATACAATTCTTGTTTTGATTAATATTTCTTGTATTAGTTTAATTCCTTGATTTCTTGATTGTTTAGGACTTTATATATATATAAAAAAACTTGTAATTCAGATTCAACAACACAAAAATAATATAACTAAAAGAATTTAAAAAGAAACACTTAATAAAAATATATCTTCATCTTAATCTTTTTTTTATTCTTTGAGTTTTTTTTTTTTTCCTTTGCATTACTATTTTAATTTTATACCACAACTATCCTTCTTTCAACACAACTATCCTTCTTTCAACATGCATAATCATCAATGACAATGATGAGGCCACCATCGTCATGGTTGGCAAGACTACTAAACATTTCTTCTGCAACCCACCACTACATGTAAGATAAATAATTCACAGTCCAAGGCACCGTTCCACCTATGATGCTTGAACAGTTCAACAAGATCAAAATTTTCCAGCTTCGGTTTGGGACTTTTCGATCCATAGTTAACTGTTGCAACATCATCATCACAAAGGTTTTTGATGAAAACTTTGCTGAAGATGTCGATGCTCTACCTGGCCAATAAGAATTGCAAGGCGGAGCAGCCTCAGCCATCGATCCAGCAGCTCCTTCAAGCTCTGGAACAAGTCCTTGATTGAAACCTACAATTGTTGCGAAGATCGCCCCACCTTGTGTTGTTACCATTGGTTCGCTGCAGACACATCCTTTAACAATCCAGTCATGTCTTGACACTTTTCCCCCCTTACAAACAAGGAGGAGGCTGCTTTTCGAGGAGGCCACAATTCTTCAAAGGTTTTGAGCAACTCTCTACTTTTACACAAATATACTTTTAGTCCACTTATCATAACAAAAATATGCTCTCTTTTTTTCTGATTTACTTTTTTCTACAATGCTAGATTAGATTGCGAGCAACTTATGTGTTTAATATATGTTGTTTGCCATTTTCTGTTGGTTGAACTATAAAGTGATTGAGTTCTGATTAGAAAACTGGGTTCTTAGAAACCTACAGAAAAACTACCAGACTACGTACTGTTTGCTATTGGCACCTTCTGTTTTCTTATAAACTTCGATATTGGATTGAGTTTGCGTTGTTCTACCCTCCTACTGCCTGCTAATTTCTAATCTTGATTTTGTGTATGGCCAGCTCTTATTTGATTCCTTTCCCATCGTTCTTGCCTACCTCTGTCACATAGCTTTTTGTCCCAAATTCTTGAATGCATTGTTTCTCTCAGAATGAATATTTGCATCATCCTGCTACTGCTTTTATCTAGTTGTTCATGATGAACTTCTGCTCCAGTTTCATCCTAAGTTTGTCAGCTCATTCACTGCCCAGTCATTTACATGTATAGGTTCAGACTTTTTTGATGTAGGTTTTTGATTTGTGCGTTGATCATTTGTTGCCACTCCACTCCAGCTATAACTATCACAAAACAAAAAACACACTTCTTTTTTAATAAAATGTTGTTTATGGCTACTGTTCCCTTGCTATATTCCATCAAATTACTACATTTTCTTTCTGGTTGCTTCTTCCCCAAACACATTCATCTTCACTTGCAGGCCAGCTTTGCTTTGTAGACACAGCAGCACATTTTGTTAACACAGCGCCTGCAACGGTTGTTTTTTTTCAAGACTTGTATAGCATCGCCCACCTACTCGGCCAATGTCAAGCTTGCCTTTATTGCGATTCGCTTATATATCCTTCTCTTTTAAATTAATGTGATGTTTTTTTTGTTATGGATGAATTGAACGATGCAGATATATATAACATTGATGCAAGTTCTTCCTTTTGCTATTATGTTATTGGGTGAACTTCAAATGGCTCTTAGTGTTACTTTGGCTCCTTTTCAGCCTCGACATTATTGCATCATCTAAAAACCTCACCTCCTTTTTGGTTGCTATAAAATTATAGAATCGTCGAAAAATATTGGTTGCGGAATCCCGTTGTAGCGCGCGGCCAAGTCACGTATATATTTTAAGAATGTGTTTGGTATTGCGATAGCTGTTGTAGTTGTGGTTTGAAAAAAATTATTTTATAAAAAGCATTTTTAATTGAGGTTGGTTTGGAAAAATATATGTTTAGTTAAAACTGTGGTTGAAATTGAGGTTGAACAAAAAATAGTTTAATGTATTTGGTTAAAAGAATGCTTTTCAAACTGAGTGTGTGTCTATATATATATATATATATATTGTAAATTTAACTAATATTATTACATCATGAAATAAATAATATTGATATCAAATATTTTTTATTGTTCCATTAAACTATATGCAATTTCATCACGTACGAAATCTATCCAACAAGGACTATATTTTTCATGGTTTCTTAAGCGCGCAACAACATTAGATAAAATAAATAAAATTGAGATTGCGATAAAATTCTGCAAATGCTACGTTATCAAATGATCTTCTTCTAATTTTTTGAATAAAACACAATTAAAAATAAAAATAAAAATTGAATTTTTTTAACTGGATCGGACTCGGCAAGAACAAAATTGGAATTGCGATCAAATTCTGCAAATGCTACATCATCAAGCGATCTTCTTCTAATTTTTCAAATAAAACACAATTAAAAAAAATAAATTTTTTTTACTGGGTCGGACCAGGTTCAATGCATTGCTTTGAACTGGACCCGATCCAACCGGAAACACTCCACTGTTCACATAAGTGAACAGTGGAGAGCCAACCCCACTGTTCACTTATGTGAACAGTGAAGAGTGCAGCTATTCACTTTTGAAAAACGCAGAAGAAGCATGGAAATATTGCTTCTGCAAAACCGCAGGTAAAACATCAAATTTTCGTGGGTCCCATGGCTAAAACACAGCCGCTGAAAATAACCAAACGTTATGTTACTGAGATTGACAAAAAACACAGAAGCTAACGCATAACCAAACACTCTCTAAATCTATTCGAAATCATTTCATCCATTGTCAACTTGTTCAAGTTAAATCGATAATGATCACATCAGAGTTGTTAAATAATATTTATGTAGTTTTATTTATTAAAGATAAAATAGTATTTTTAGTTTGATCTATATATATTTTATTTGTATTTAGGTTAAAACTAAACATTCATAATAAACAGATTATTCAGAATTATAACCTTCTTTCTCTATTTGATCTCAATTAATTTAACAAGAGTTATTACCTCGTTAATCATTATTCCAACCGGGTCAAGAATTGGCTCTCGTTTTCATGTTAAAGAAATATTGAAATGTAAGAGGGTGTTTGTAAGTATAGTTGTGGTTGCTTTTCAAAGTGTTTTTTACTCAGAAAAGTATGCCAATAATATGTTTTTATTTTTTAAAAATGATTTTTGAGATCAGCACATTAAAATGATTTGAAAACATCAAAAACATATTACTTCAAAGAAAAAAAAAAATTCAAATTTTCTCGAAAGCGCTTTTGAAAAGCACTCCCAAATGCTCTCAACTTTTTCTTGGAACACATATATATAATAAAAATAATAATTTAATTTTTTTTTAAGAAATAGTGAGAAATCTATTAAATCTTTTTAGAAAAGAGTGATTGCTATAATATTTAGTGTTTATTTCTTTCTTTTATGTTTTAGGTGTTTCTATATTGTACTCTACTCATAGAAAATAAGAGACATACTTTTTTTATTTATAAAATCCCTCAAAACCCTGTAAATAGAAAAATATCAATTTATCGCTTAAATAATATAATATATATTATTTAAGAATAATTTTAGAAATTTATTCAATCAAGTCCTTACTTGATTGTTTCTAAGTCTATCCCTTGTATTAATTACATTCTAGTCCTTAATTTTTAAAATTTATTTACAGTTAAGTCACACTTGATTAATCATCTCATTTTTACTTTTTGATCAATGGTTCTTATGTGTATGACACATTAGGTTCCCTAATAAGTTGGCACAAATATAAATCATAATTCTAAATAAAAAAAAGATTATATAATTAAAGAAATTAATTTATTATCATAATTGATTGATTTATATTTTAATATCAAGTACAATGTTTAGCAACCTGTCAGGATATCCCAAATATTAGAAAAGTCATAAGTGGTTTGTCTGAACTTTTAAATGACTAGTTTTATTCATCTACAATGTTCTGTTTTAAACATTATAGCATGAAGTGTCTACTATGTCAAATTATGTTTGTTTTCAACACCATAGTTATTAATTATTTGAATAAGATTTGAAACTCTTTTCAAATCTTATTCCACTTTGCACAAGGATTTACAATCAATACTATTTGAAAACAAATGAAACATTTTGTTTTCTAATTAACCTAGGGTGATGAATCCTCTTTTAATTACTCAAATATTTTCATATAGTTCATATTGTACTCAATATTTGTTCATTTATTACCCTTCATTATGACAACGTATAGTAGGATCAAAACATAATATTTTCTATATAAGATAACTTAGTGGTATGAAGTTTAAGGATTACTTACACAATCGTCACATAAGCATTTTCATAGACACGAGTAATCTCTTCATATAGGATTTTCATGTGACTCAGTTCAGTATATATGTCATCTAGCAAGAACTTATATATTAGTTTTAGGTATCTGTTATACCTCAACTTTTGAAAACAATTGCTTCATTTCATAAAAAAAAACATAATATTTACTAATTTCAACAACTATAACTAATATTCAGTCGAGGTTTGAAAAAGAACATTTTAGGAACAATGTTTTGATACAATAAGGACTTCATAATTATAATAACTTTATAATTTTCTTTGTAAAGTATTTTTGCCTTAAGAATCTTATATTTACTCTAGATTTATTAATCAAATATTAGATTTATTAATTAAATATTTGATGAGTTTTAAAGATAAATAAATCTTTATTAATAAATTAAATGTATTTACATAAACAAAATCAATAATACATGTAATTAGCTACAGTTACATACACTTAACAAAATCTTGTTGTTGCAAATTGTAAAACAGAGATATTCACGTTGGACATTGAAATGGCTTGGCTTGTTCCATGGAATTGGCTACGTACGTTGAGCTTGCCTTTCTTACACTTGTGTCTCTCACTTTTGTCTCTCTGTCTCTATGAAAGGATAACTTGTCTATGGTTGAAATTTTCTCACTGACATCACATTACCATTCTAGTCTTTGATATTATCATGAATCCATTACTGCACAAGTTGTTTTCAACTGTTGCTCAGTCTTCTCCCACTAGGTGGAAAGACTCACAGACAAGTTTATTTTATATATATTGGCTCTCTTAAGACCAAATGATATCTTTGGATCAAAAATCTGTTTTTCAACCATTAACAATATCTATCTAAATTGGAATATTCTTAAAAAAAAACATTTTAGTAAATCATTTACTTCCATCTCTATTTTTCTTCTTTTTGGCAATATTTATTCTTACAAAAAAATTAAGTACAAGTAATTCCCCAAAATATGAGTGGTACATGTTTTATTACAAAATTATTTAGTCTCTAATATCCAATAACAAGGCTAATAAAAACGACCTTCTAAAGAGAGATCTTTGAGGTCCATTTTCATCTATTCTTAGAATAATAAAATTAAAAAAAAAATATTGTGATCTCATGGCCCAATAATGCTTAAGACATTATATCGAACATTGGAGAGGAAGAAATGCCCGGTTGTCCAATATATAATTAAGCATCTACTAAGTTGTGGCCATGGCTTGAGAATAAAGCGCACGTCAATTGGAGGCCCTTTTCTATAATGCATTAAGGGGGGAAAAAACCCTATATATATAATCTTTTAACATTATATTTAATTTGGTGGCTAATTAATAAACCCAAACCATAATTATTAAAGTAAGATAATGAGATTCTTTATTATGAAAACCAATCCTTGAATTCCCAATCCCTTATATATAAATGGTGATGTTGATGTTAAGATACTATTTGGTGCTATAGTAATTTCTGCTCTTTTTTTAATTATAGAAAAAACTGTGTAATTAGTTAAAATTTCTGCTTTTTTATACGCATGTAATTGTATTTCAAGTTTTAATTTTATTGAAGTTAAAATAATATATATATTTTTAAAAAAAAACCACAACCAACCATGACAGACGAAGACACACTAAAGCATGGTTAATGAAAAGGAAAGAAAATGTGAGCTGCTGCTGCTAATATTGCCCATGTGGCATGCACAAAATTGCCACTGACTCTAGGCTTGCCCTCTATGATGCATGGGTTAGGCCACCAAAGAGATTATTAATCATGTTGTTAAGTTTGAATAAATAAGTAATTAATGATGGTTAATTATATACATAAAGCCGCATTTAAGTGTGTTTGGTTCCAAAGGGGGAAAAAGAAGGAAATAATTGAGCATAGTTTATTAGGTTTCCAAGTGGATGGGGACAAGGTGACCTCTCACACACATAATTTTGCATTGACCTTCATCACCATGATCGTCACCCTTTTGTCACTTCTCTTGCTCTCTATATATTTTTATACTCGAAGTTGTATAAATATATGGCTGTAATCTATACAGGTCGTATGGATTATAATATATAGTAGCATCACCATGCGAGAGGAAACTTAATTAATTTTTAGGTAAAATTTGCCCTTTCAATGACGGATATCGTTTATTCAGCAAATGAAAAATATTGCAAATTTCCAAGTCAATGAAGATTATGGCAAGTCTTTAAAGGTTATTTGTTCATATATGATTTTTAGTGTTGTACTTGATAGAATCTCAAAAATAAAGTTGCAAGCAAAAAGTCTTAGCTCCCACCACGTGTGAAGGGTTTCGAATCTCCGAATGTACTTTTTTTTTTCAGTGACTTGGTTGTTAAAAAGAGAAATTAATAAAGAAAAAAAATGTTTTTAGTATATTGATTATTATGATTTGAATGTTTTCTTCAAACCTAGATCGATTCACATGACAAATTAAGTTTGTTTGATATTGTAGCAAAAATAATTTTTATTTTAAAATATATTAAAATAATAATAAAAAATAACAAATGGTGACTAAATATTCTAGTTTATTCTTCCAAAGACAGGAGAGAAGTCAGATTTTTTTTTTCATTGGTCAAAGAGAAAACAAATGTTCAGCCATGCTTTGTTTATGTACTAATTAATACGCTTATAAAAAAAATCAACCAATGGACCATTTCTTTTCTGTTTCGTCTTCTTTTTTTTAGCTTCTATGGAAAAGAATTAATGTGACACTAAAAAAAATCTAACGATCTAAAAGAAATTAAAGACTATGGATGGGCAGAGATCCCATATAGAAATTAAAGAAAGCGGTCCTCTATATTCAATGTAAATGGACCATGAAAAAAATTATATCGATAAAAAAGGAAATTAATTCAATATTGCAATGCATCTATATATCAAAATTAGAGGTTTAAAATTAGGTGGTAGGTCAATGGTAAGAACTTGGGATTAAGAGATTTGCTCCCTCTATAGTCTCAAGTTTGAACCTTGTGGTTGTTCATATGATAACCACTGAAAGCTTACATGGTCGTTAAATTCAGGGTCCATAGAATTACTCGAGATGTGTACAAGCTGACCCGAACATCCACACTAAACTTAAAAATAAAAAAATAGAGGTTTAAAACATTCAAAGTAGCGCAATTACCGTATCACAAGTTCTAATTTCCCGGCCGAATTTGAGAGATCGATGGCAAATTAATAGACAATACAGCAAGTATCAAGTACCTTTCAACAGTAGTAATTGTCCATTAAGAGCCTGGTAATTAAGTTTCTCTTGATCACGACTGTGCATCTAAATTTTGACTCTATACGTACGTTGTGACACCACTTCGAGCATGTATTTGTTGAAGCATACCATTATACGTCTCCTCCATTGTGTTTAAATATATAGTAACCTTTGCGATTCTAATCCAACGTTTAGCATTAATTAAATCATGGCTCCTACATACCACGAAATTGCTTTGCTGTGGGACGAAAATAAATAAATAAAGCAAAACAAGTTATCAAGAACAAATGATCTTTACTAATTACACCGAAAACCCAGCTATAACCCTTGGATTTGCTCTTAGAGTAGTCGATTATCAAATGACATAATTATCACCTTAATGGCGAATCGAAAAAGGAAATTTTGGTCGATTGAGATGTTATTGGAAAACTGAGTTAATCTTTGTGTCCAAAATTTACTGGATAATTCTCATTATAAAAAGAATTATAGTAAAGCGATCCTCCTTTATAAGATTTCTTTGGGTGTCATCGTGTGTTGATACCTATAATGAGCTGATTTAATCGAGCCAATTGTGTGATTGTTGAATTGATAGCCGTGAAGAAGATATATTTGAATAAAAAAAGGGCTGACCCACAAACATGATAAGGGTGGAGATCATGAATGACTATAGTGTAAAGCACCTAGAGAATGAGGGGCCATAATGATGCTTTGCAAGGGAACATATGAAAGTGTTAATACAAGCCAGAAATGATCATCATCACACCACAACACTCCATAGTCTTCCTTTATATTGGTCACCTCCTGACACTATCATCATCTTGTCGGCCTCTTTAATCTCCCATTTCTCCTCCTCTCCCCTCCCTAAACCCCAAACTTCCCTCTCCCCTACGCAAAATCAATCCATCCTGTTCTCTTTGATTCAGTATCTCCTTCCATAACCTCCCTTTTTCTATCAAATCTATATTATCTATCTTCAATTCTTGTTCAAGCTAGCTCCTTGGATTCAAATCCTGACTAGTTTTTCCTTCTTTCTTTCTTTTTTCTTCACTCCTTTCTGAAACTGAATTAATTAACCATGAAACACCAACAGATTAGCCTCGAAAGAAATAGTAGCTGCAGCAGAAGCACAGGAAAAATAATCCCATCAAACTACATGAGATCAATCCCTGAACAAGAAGATCATCACTCTCAAATCTCTTTACGACGCCTTAATAATACCAAAATCAATTCAAGGTTTACTTGTTTTTTTAGTTCAATTTTCAAGATTCTATCTTTCCCAAATATACTCTTCCCTACAGCCTGTAAATGGCTATCAATCCCAACTCAGAACCTGTCCATAACCCCTTCTCTTGGCCGGAAAGTCACTGGAACCATCTTTGGAAACCGCCATGGCCATGTCAACTTCGCGGTCCAGGATGACCCGGTTTCTGAACCGGTCTTATTACTCGAGCTTCCGATGTCTACGGCAATGTTAGTTAAGGAAATGTCGTCAGGTTTGGTCAGGATCGCCCTGGAATGTGATAAGGTTCGTGCTCCTCAGGTTCAGACAGGCCGGCAGGGGAAGCTGTTTAATGAACCAACATGGACTATGTATTGTAATGGAAGGAAGTGTGGGTACGCCGTGTCGCGGAGGTGCACATATTCTGATCAGTACGTGTTTGGAACCGTTAAGAGTGTTTCGGCTGGCGCTGGGGTTATTCCGGTGATGGAGGATGGGCGTAAGAGCGACGGTGTAGACGGTGAGTTGATGTATATGAGGGCTAAGTTTGAGCGAGTTGTAGGGAGTCGTGACTCAGAGGCATATTATATGATGAATCCTGAAGGAAATGGAGTGCCTGAACTCAGTATATTTTTACTAAGAATATGAGAAGAAACAAAGACTTTGTTTTCGTGATTTATTGTTATTAGGTAATGTAAGGTGAAGATGCTTGTTTAATTAATTAATTAGTGACTTGTACGATGCTTGGTTTATATTTGATTTTCTTTCTCTGTATTTTTGTTTAGACTTTAGATTTTATACATTTTCCTCGTTCATGAAATAAAATATACACTAATAAAAACAATAAAAGAACAAATCAAATCATCTTGGATCATATAAGAAAATTACTCTAGAAATTTCCACCATTTAAATTGAGTTACATACATCAATTCACAAACACATATCAAAAAATATTTTTTTTTATAAAAAACAAATTAAACCACAACCCTACTAAGAAGAAGTGATGATATCTGTAAATGCTCACGCGTGCATGCCACTTGGTGCACAGCACAGCTAAAGAAGAAATTGAGGATCGGCATGCTCCTGGCCCCAAACCATGGACTTTCACGATAATTCGACTACAGTTATCATTCTAGCAAACAGTAACTCAAATGTCAACTTGGGAATTTGTAGAGTAGATTTTATACATTTTTATTTGTCTGCTAAAGGTGACATTAACTTCAAGAAATTTAAGGTTAGGTTTAGCTTTAGTTTAGATATTGTAAGTGCGCATGATATATAAATATATATATATATATATATATATATATATATATATATATATATATATATATCCTAATTAATGAATGAATAAATTTCATCCCACTACTCTCATATATATATATATATCCTAATTAATGAATGAATAAATTTCATCCCACTACTCTCATATATATATATATATATGAGAGTAGTGGGATGAAATTTATTCATTCATTAATTAGGATAGAAAGGCTATATATATAAATTAATGCGGCTATGGCGTTTTAAATTAACCAGTTTTTATTTAAAGATTTTAATGTTAATCTTACTGGAAGATTCCTTAAGAAATCGTTCTTCATAACATTTTAATTATAGAATTTCTTGGACCTTTTCATTAAATATATATATACGAGTTGAAAGCAATTCTATAAAAACTAGCTCTATTCAATTTAAAATGTCTTAAGACTGACTTCATATATAAATTTGTGATTTCAAGTTATGGTTATTTCAATTTTTTATTACAGAAAATTAAGTAAAATGCTTTGATTGAAGTAATGAGTACTTTAAACCATGGAAGAAAAAACCTATATTCCAAGATAAAATTTCATATTCTCAAACTAATTGTGGACATTTATATGAAATTAATTAATTAGTTAAGTTCGAGGAAGAAATAAATTTAGGTCTTCCCTTAATGTGTCACGCGCTTCCCCATAAAATCACTCAAAGATAACACTACTGTGTCCTCGAACAGAGTCTCTTTTTTTTTTTTTCTTTTTTTTTTTATCAAGGATTCGTCATTTTATGCAAAAAAGTCACAAACTCTCTACATTTACTTGCAAATCAATTGGTATTTGTTTTCTACAGACTACCAACTACACGAATACTTTTGCAAATAAATTCGGTTGTTAATTTGTTGAAAATCATTTACCAATAGCAAAAATTTCTTTTCTTTTTTAATCTGCTATATATAAATTGGGAAATTAAGTTTGCCCACAGTACTACTTAAGAACAATGATAACAGGTATATATCAAAATTGATATGTAATTTACATATATATTCCGATATCACATATATACATACATAGGATCCATTTTTGTAATTTGTGCTACAAATAAAAGCCTTTCAATTAGTTTCTATTTTAAAAAAAATTCAAAATAATATCCTTTGTTTTTTATGAATTCACTAGCTTGAATTGTTTAAAACCAGATAAATAGGAATTTAGTCATATTAATTACATAAAAGCGCCCTCCAAATATCTTAGTAGCTTCTAAAAAAACAATTACCATAAGTTCATGATTAGCATACAAAACCGAAAACAACTAATAATTAGAGGTATTTAACATAAATTTTAATATTTTACAAAGTATAAACCTTAACTATTCAAAAAAAATATATTCATACGGGTTGAATATATCAAATTGAACTAAAGTTTTTATAAATATTACAAATATTCATGAGTTGAATTTATATTATTAATTTTCATGGGTCTATATTTAAAGATGAACTTATAGCATGGTCTATAAGTGACATTACACCATTAATGTTAGGTTTATTTTTTTATACCTTACACCACCATTAAATTTTAATTATCTCTCTCCTCCCATTGAGTTAAGGAATATATCTTTTTTGTTATGTTAAAAAAATCTAGTAGGAAGTACATTAACAAGAACTTTAAAGCAAAATCACTTCTAAATAAAATAAAAATAAATACTTAATTCATAAATTATAAAATATAAAAACAAAAATAGCATAGGTATACGAGTTGAGTTCAATTGACTGGATTTAAAAAATTTCAATTAATAATATTGATTTTTTAAGTTTTTTAATTTACTCATATGTAATATCTATATTATTTAATTAGTTTTAACTGATTAAGTCAAATCTGTTAATATTACAAAATACCAGTTTTTTTAATCCCAAGGATGATCAGGGCAAGGGAACATGGAAATGAAATTGCAATCATGCATGGCACCGGTAATATTTTTTGAACACCCCTGCTAGTGTTTTTTAAAAGTTTCATATTAGATCCATGTATAATATTACCATTATAAAAAAAAAATCTTATTTGAAACTATTGAGAAATTAGATAATATTTTAAATATCATTATAATTGTTTTATCCATTTTGAATTTTATTTAAAATGAAAAAAAAAACTGAAAAGGTGATTAAAAAGAAAAAAAGAAAAAAAGAGAAGAGGTCAGGCACCATGCTACGAGAACTGGGTTGCGAGCTTTGCCCAAAAAAAGAGTATGTGAGCAAGCAATGACAGACTTGCATGTTTGTTCTTTTTTATTTTAAAGGGCAGACAATTTGTTGTTAGTTCTAATTCCTTGTTTTCCTCTACTTGATCACACAACACCACTACCTTATTCAATTTGTTGAGTTTTGGATTTTTTATCTTAAAAAAAATTTATTTTTATTTAAAACATCTAAAAATATTTTAAAGCCCAAATAAAAATACTTTTAACCCTAAAACACTATAAAATCAGACCTAAAGAGTCTAGATTTTTTTTCTTGACAAGATGAAAATTTCAAGTCACCTCCATAAAACTTTACTTTTTAATACAAGCTTATTAATATCTAGATCGATATTTTTTATTGCTGGATGCTAACTGAATATTTTTTTTCTGATGATTTTTTTTTATCTCTTAACATATAAAAATCAGAACGAAAATAAATTATAGTTTAAGATCAAAATATAAAATTCTTAAAGAATAGGGACCAAATTATAGTTTTCACACCTCCTAAACAATAAAAATGAAATGCAAGTTTTGGTTTTCAATTTTGTTATTGTTATTTCAATTTTTTTCTAGCAACAAATTAAACTTCTTTATATAAAATCGATGCCTAATTTGCACACGGAACACTTTCATGGACCTTGACTATGAGATAGAATGGAAATAAAAGGGACACATAATGATACAGAAATTGATGTAATCTTCCACAAATTAGATGAAATTAAAAAATAAAGTTTAGGAATAGTAAAAAAAATCATGTAGAATAAATATTGCCGTCCACATTAATTTTAACCAGAATTCAAAGTAAAAGTGAGTTCTGTTTTTTATTTATATTTTTATTTTTTTATTAACATAAATATTTGAATCAATTTACCTATCATTCGATTAATTTTATAAATTTTAAAATTAATAATTATACAAATTTTTAATAACCTTGAAATTTATAAAATTTATAAGTGTTAATTTATAATGAGCAAATCAGTATTTTCATTTTTATTGGGCTATGTGATGGATATGATTTTTAGTCTTTAGTTCCTTTTGAATACTATAATTTGTGGTTGAAAAGGTGACGAGTGGCTTGAAATGTTCCTTCTACGGGTCAATTTATTGCCTTAAAATCCACCGGCCGACAGAAACACCTAAAAATATTGGAAATAATTTTCTTCTGAACTGCAGCAGAGAGAGATTTGGTTGATCAATTTGGTAACGATAGTAAAATGGAAAAGGGGAATTTTTTTATTTTTATAATTGGATATTTCAAATTTAATTTTCTCAATTGAGTTTTTCAGTTATTAATAATAACATAATCAAGTATATATCTCGATATTTATTAAGAATTTATTGACGTATCCGTTAAATAATGATATAGAAAAGAAAAAACTTACATGAAATATAATCAATGTGAGAGCATGGGTATGAAATATGTTTAAGTCCATTAATCCTTGCATCGTAGGGCTTGCTGCATCTTGAAATCCGAGTTGCCATGGTTGCTCTGCATCACAAGGATCGAGTAGCTGTGAGGAATAAGTTGTCAATTTCAGAACTTCATTATTTGAAAGCTCTCTGCTTCTACACCTGGCCCCGACGCGATGATTTTTAAATTTCATAGTGAATTTATTGGGCAGCTACTTTCTCATTCTGTTGTTTTGTTCCGTGGGTCATAAAAATGAAGGCTGACAAATTAATTTGGGAGTGAACAATTCTAGAGGAAAAAAAAAATATTTTTTGTTGGATGAATTATTATTTTTTATTAATGAAATGTTTTTGTTTGTCTATATAAAGCATTTTTTATTATTTTTAGTAGCTTTTTTTTTTTTGAATAAAAGTAAAGGAAGTTAAACTAAAAGTTTTAAAAATTTCAATAATGTAAAACAAGCCGGTAAAAATGTTTTATCTTTTTAATTATGCATTTCCTTTGTATTTTAACATAAACTTGCTGTTTTATACCCACCTTGTTTTTTGAACAAAAAAACTTATCATGATATAAAAAAGCAAGTCTTTTTTTTAATTTAAAAATCATGTCTTGATATTTTGTATGCAATTGAAAGAAAAAAAAATTAATATGATAAATCACATAAGAAATTTATATGAAAAATAAAAAATAATAGAAATTTTATTTTTATTAATATTAATGACCACATTTAGATTTTTTTAACATATTAAGCTTGTATATAATAATTAACGAAATGACTGCTAATATTACTAGAAGAAGCTATAATTTTTATTTTTTTGAAAATTATGGCAAAATTGAATGGTGTTTAATTAAATATAATTTTTATTATTTTATTTATTATGAATTTTATTCCAAATATACGGAAAAGAAAACCTACAAGGCAATATATAAAAAGAGGCTTAGTGCATGGGTTTGGAAGGATGCGTTAGTGCATCGAGCACAATACACAATACAGAAAATGCCTAAATGCACGTAGACAGTCAGGCTAGCAGACATGGTTTTCTTTTTTCTAACAATATAGACAAACAAATCTTCGATTGTTCTGTTTTCTTCTAAAAAAAACAAATTAGACCATAAATTTGAGATCTGAGTTTTGTTTACTTTAAAACTCTTTTTTAACTTTTTGTTTACCTTAAAATACACAAGAAACATGATCTAAGAACTTTATTAAACTCATTTTTAATCTCAAAACATACTTTAAATAATAATAAAAATAAAAAATTAAATAAAAAAATTCTTGCGCCTATCTCAATTTTTTAGCAAGAAAAAAAATCAGAACCTCCTCAATAGCATGCCTCTCAGCAAGAAGCTCTTATTGATACCAAAACCGTGTTTCTTTATGGTCGGAATGTGGTCAACCTACCTGTTTCTCTTTTTTGCTTTTTTTTTTCTAGCAACATTCTCTCTTTTATTGATACTAAGCTCTTATTTGCCCCATGGTTGCTCAGGTTTTCTAATGACAGCTCAGAAGAAGTGTCAATTTTTATCAAGAACTTTATGGACTTTGTAAATGATCATTTTTTGTAATTCTTTTTTCTTGTTTTGAAATCAAATAGTAAATTTCAAAGATTCTATCCACTCTGGTTTTATTGTTGCAAAGAAATCATAAAGATATAATTTTAAAAGTATTTCTTTGATTGTAAACCCAAGATATATCATTCAAAACAAAGATGTAGCTTTTATGCGTTTCTGGTTGACAATTGACAGGGTAAAGATTGAAAAAAAACAGTGTTAGCTCAAAGTTAGACTATTCATAACTCGTATAAACATTGTGAGACTTTGACTCTTGTATTTTGAAAGCATAAAGTTTTTCTATGTGACTTTCTATTTAGGTAAGACTGAAATTGGTAAAAGTACATAATAATATGACCTTTTATTTTATTTTATTTTTTTCAAAGCAAGAGATTAGAATAAAACTCGAGATTTTTTTGAGAAAAAAATTCTTAATTTTTAACACTTATTTTATTAGTATGAATAATAACAAATAGCTTTATTTGTAATGTCATAATTCTTGTAAAAAAGTTCTTTTATATTTTTATAACATTATTTATTGGTTCAAGTTGCTTGCTTGATTAGAAAGACTTTTCAAATGCACAAAATGCAGCCTACATATCTTAGCCATGAAAGAAAGAAAGTTGTAGGTTTAAAAAGCATTTCAAGGTTCTAAAGACTTATGATCGCTTTTATTGTGTCTTCCAATCGTTTTTCATCGTATTTCTCTTTTTTATATGCTTTGGTAGGGTATTTTTATTTTGTTTTGACCTTAACTTGATCATTTTTTTTCATTTGGATATACCCCAACATTTGAATTTATGAGGCTTTTTTAATTTTTCACAACCTCTCTTTTATTTTGATCTTTAAATTTCTATTTGTCCTCCAGTATGACATGTGATTCTAGTTAAGATCGATCTTTGATATTTTTAAGATTGACCTTTGATATTTTTGAATTTTTATTTGTCCTGGCAAATGAGGTGTCATCCTAATCAGGAACAACTCTTAATCTTAAGAATTTTTTTTTGCCCTCAATATAGAGTATTATCCTAGTCAAAGTTTTTATGAAGAAAAACTTTTTCAAGCTTAAATGAAAACCACAAAGGATATATTCTTAGAATGTAAAAGGTTAACAAATATAGTTTTTTCTCGTTTCAAGTAATAGCAATTAGAATTGATAAATTTTATCATTATCCAGTTTAATGATTTGGAACTTTTGTTTAAAACTTGTTTTTCATGGATTAATGACTAGCAAATCCAACTATATACGATTATACGATTATACTTATAGCTAAAAAATAGTGCAAAGGACATGAGATGTGAGTTTTTTTATTTTTCATATCTTGATTTAAAATTATTTGGTCATTTTAAAATAGAAATTGCTTGAATGATTTGTTAATTTCTTACCTTACATAAGGATAACTAAATGCTATTTCAAGCAAATATCATTTTATTTCTAAAATCAAAAAGCAAATTCAATTTTTTTGAAATATTTTGGCCAGAGGTTTGTTTCCAAGAACAAAGTTTTTGAAAAATATTTTGTGGATGGTTAATGAACATATTGCAACTTGTAGTTAATGGTTCTGCATGTTCAAACTATACATGAGTTATGAATCTGTTCTGATTTTCTTTCTTGATCCCATAAACAGGAAGACTTTCTTCAAATGTTAAAATGAGCGGAAAAGTCCTTATCAATCCCAAGAGAAGCAGCATAGACTGCAGAGATACTGTCAATACTGTCGAAAAATACAAGTTAGAAGCAACTTGGGTTACTTCTTCAGGTCTTGCTTTGTTTCTTTCTGTTTACAGCAAATATTGAAAGGACTGCTAAAGATTGTTTATCATATCTTACCTGGTATATGTTTCTCCAAATTTAAGTCTTGCGTTACTCAAGAAGATTTTTTCTTGGGAACCCTCACAGTCAGAGAACAATTACTTACTCTGCTCACTTGAGGCTTTCTGGAAAAATTACTAAAGACGAGATATATAGTATTGTTAAACATAATAATTAATAAATTGATAATAAATTAAATTATTTTATTGTATTTTATTAGAATTATATTTTATATTTGTGTTAATATATTATAAATTTAATGAGTTATATACATTAAGAACTATTAATCAAAAATTAAATTGAAATGATTTAATTAAGTATAACTTGATTAAAATATATTTTAAAAAATAAAAATTAGAATATAATTAATACATAAATTATATTTCTAGACCATGAAAAATCAAGTAATGACTTAATTAATTAAATTTTTAAAATTATCTTTCAATAATATATAAATATTATTTAAAAAAAATAGATATTTTGCTATTTATAGAGTTTTTAATTCCCTATAAATATAAAGCTAAACCTATTATTTTATAAATAAAAAGAAAGAGGAATGGTTGTCTGTATAAACTATATAAACACAATTTATAGCTAATAATCTAGATATAATAATTTCTCTCTTTTAAATAAAAATTTATGAGATTTTTTACATGTAGTTTGTGTGAGAATTACATTTAAAAGCTGAATAGTTAGATAACTTGTAATTTACGATAATTTAACCTTTAAAAAATTATTTAAAACTGAAAAAGATCAAATTTTTAGATAATACATTCCTAAACAACTTAAGATTTATGTAACGGGATTCTAAAAACTTATGAATAATTTTGTTTTATAATTTCTAACTGTGTGGATATCTATGAAGATACTGGAACCTAACAATCTCTTGTTTGAGAAATAATAATCTGTAACATGGTGAAATTTCATCCAGGATTTCCTCGCCATGCCTTTTTCTGCATCAATATCTTTTGCTGCCTCTCTGTCATAGAAACTTGTATGGTGATTGTTGCATCTCTGGTGCCTGATGTCTTGATGGCCATGGGTATTCGAACCTGTGTAATTGTAATTGAAGTTCACAATTTCAGCATTAAAGTGATTGATTCCAAAATTTTAATTTGTTAGATATTAATGGAGTAATGAAAACCCATACCTATACCAGACCTCTAGCAGAATAAATTAATTAAAATTTAATTTCATTTAATGTCTTTATGATGATGGCATCTGGAATCTTCACACCTGTACCAGACCTTCCAAAATTCCTTTTGACTCACTCTATGAAACACGTAATGCAGGTATAAGAAAGTGATAAAATTATAGAACTCATGGCGAAAGAAAATAGAAAGTATAATTACAACGAACAAAAAATTAAAAGCAAAAGGTGAAAAAAAAATAAAAAAAATAAAAAAAATAACTTGAGTAAACTTTTATCAGTAATCGACATAACGTTTTATGACAAAATAAATTTTTTAATCTAAAATAAAAGGTTAAGGTGACATTAAAATTTTCAAATAAGTCAAAAGAATTAAAGACTCGGATCATTAAATTGATTAAGTTTAATTCTCTCTCCCAATCTAATAATCTAATAACATGAAAACCACGCAAATTTGTGAAAACCACATGAGAGGTATTTTCCTAAAGCTCAAAGACTATGAAATATCATATTGCTTATTATGAGAGGTATTTTACTAAGCAACTATCTTAATTATGCTATTCAAAGTTTTATGAATCAAATGTTAATTATGTCCATTTCCAGAAGTGTACAAGAAGCTCTGAATTATCCTAAATAGACAAAATCCATGACTAAGAGATGTGAGCACTTTAAAAGAATCAAACAAGGGATATTGTGACCTTGCCATAAGGACAAAAAACCTATTGCCAAAATCCATGACTAAAGATATGCGAGCACTGTAAATGTGTATTTATAATAATACATAAACCAGATGGTACCATTCATTTGTACAAAGTAAGGTTAGCTGCTTGTAGCTTTATTCAATTTTATGGTATTGATTGTTAGGAGCCTGTTGCACTCATAAAAAGTTAAATACTGTTCAACTTTTATTATTTGTTGCTATAAATTTTTATTGCCCATACAAAAACATGCTGTAAAATATACTTTTTTTATATGAAGATTTGTCTGAAGAATTTTATATGAATATGCCACTTAGGTACAACGCTTTTGGTAATACAATATATAAGCTAAAGAAGATATTGTATGATTTAAAACATTCACCAAGCGTATAATTTGAAAAATTTCTACTAAGAAAAAATATGGTTACACTCAAAGCAACACAAATCATATATTAATTTTTAAAAGATAAAATGATAAGATAACTGTATTTATCATTTATATGGATTACATGATTGTTTCTAGTCATGATATCGATGAGATGACTAAATTGAAAAGTCACTTAGCATCTAAATTTGATATAAAAGATCTTAGAGGTTTAAAGTATTTTTTCAATATTGAAGTTATTAGGTCTAAGAAAAAAATATTTTTGTCACAATGAAAATATGTTTTGAACATATTAAAAGAAACTAGTATGTTTAGTTATAGTTTATGAATACACCTATAGAGCAAAATTATAAACTTCAGAAATTTTTTAATCAAGTTTCGGCTAACAAGGAAGATATTAAATATTTGTGGGTTGATTGATTAACTTATAACACACTTGACCAGATATTGCTTATAACACACTTGAGACACTTTCTAATCAAGTTTATGCATAATTCAAGTGAAGTTCATACAAATGTTGTTGTTAGTATCTTGTGGTATTTGAAGTTGGCACCTAGAAAAGATTTTATGTTTTCTAAGTATAACCATGTAGTTGTTATTATTGAATATTGTGTTTCATATTAGAGTGTAATAAAAGAAAGATGGCATTAAAAAAACTAGGCACTTGTTGGAGGTAATCTAGTTACTTGGAAGAGTAAAAAAAAAATGTTACATTATCTAAGTGGAGACTAAATATAGAACAATGGTAAAAGGGATTTAAGAACTTTTATGGCTAAAATAACTTATGTGGGAGCTTGGTGTTTTTTCTAAAGGTGATATAAAATTATATTGTGATAATCAGTCAGTCAATTATCAAGCTCACAAAAAATATGATATAATATGATTAAACTAAACATGCAGAGATTGATTGCAATTTCATGCATGAAAAATTTGAAGAGAATATTTGAACTTTCATTTGTAAAGAATACATAATATATAGTTAGATAATCTTGTGACCAAGGTTATTGTTGATGAAGCCTTTAATGACTCATTTGTTAAGTTAAACATAAGTAATATTCATGTTCTTTTTTAAGAGGGATTGTTAGCACGAGTTATGAGATTGTAATCGGCTGGAATTATATGAAAATTGATTGTAATTACCTTTTAATCATAGAATCAAAATATTTATTATTGGATCAATTATGCTAGTTGACTACTATATTTTAATATTATAAAATGCCTCTTGGAGGTAAGAGTTGATATATACATTACTTTACCCTATTTTGAGTAAACCTACACTCATGGACAAGCATCAAGGAAAAAAATGTTGTGCTAGTGGATCTGATGCAACAACAAAAAAAAAATATATATTTACACTGACCGTTAATTTATTTTTAAAAAAAAATAAAAAACAATAAAGTTTACCTACTTGAATTTAGTATGATCCCAGATGAGGCCACTTGCTTTTTTTGGTTTCTCACCAGCATAAAAGCGATATAATGAAATGAGTGGAAACGTCCTTATCAATGCCAATTAGGGGAATATTTTTTGTTGGTATATATTGTCTATTTCAGAAAATCGAGGATAGAAAGTCATTGAGATTTGGGTGAAAGCAAACATTGGAAGTTTAAAATTGCAGTCAAGTAACTGAAGAAGACAAAACAATGTGCTTGGTATGGGAAAATCTCACGGTGGAGCTACCTAGCATGATCACGAGTGGTTCGACGAGGAAATTGCTAAGTAATCTTAGTGGTTATGCTGAACCAGGCCATATCATGGCTATCATGGGACCTTCTGGGTCCGGCAAATCCACGCTACTTGACTCATTGGCTGGTATAAGTCTCTCCTCATCAACCTTCAAGAACATATTTTTGAAAAATAATTTGTGGATGGTTAATGAACATATTGCACTTGTAGTTAATGGTTCTGCATGTTCAAACTATACATGAGTTATGATTCTGTTCTGATTTTATTTCTTGATCCCATTAACAGGAAGACTTTCTTCAAATGTTAAAATGAGTGGAAAAGTCCTTATCAATGCCAAGAGAAGCAGCATAGACTGCGGAGATATTGTAAGTTTATACTGTCGAAAAATACGAGTTAGAAGTACCTCTAACTTGGGTCAAAATATTGAAAGGACTGCTAAATACTCTTTATCATCTTACCTGGTATATGTTTCTCCAAATTTCAGTCTTATGTTACTCAAGAAGATTTTTTTTTGGGAACCCTCACAGTCAGAGAAACAATTACTTACTCGGCTCACTTGAGGCTTCCTCGGAAAATGACTAAAGAGGAGATAGATAGTGTTGTTGACAACACAATAATGGAGATGGGTCTTCAAGATTGCGCTGATTCTAAGATTGGAAATTGGCATTTAAGGGGCATAAGCACTGGTGAAAAGAAGAGACTTAGCATTAGTGTTGAAATTTTAACACGTCCACATATTATGCTCCTTGATGAGCCTACTACTGGCCTGGATAGTGCTTCAGCTTTCTTTGTGATAAGAGCTCTTAGCAACGTTGCTTATGATGGAAAGATTGTCATTTTTTCCATTCATCAGCCAAGTAGCGATGTTTTCAATCTTTTAGATGATTTGCTGCTTCTCTCAGGAGGAGAAACTGTCTATTTCGGAGAAGCGAAAATGGCAGTGAAGGTACATGAATACAAGTTTTATGTTAAAACCCTGACAGAAACTTTTTGAAAAAGCACTGATTTTATACTATCTATTAAAACAGTTTTTCGCTGAAGCCGGATTCCCTTGTCCAACAAAAAGAAATCCTTCTGATCACTTCCTGCGTTGTATAAATTTGGACTTTGATATCATTGCCGAAGCTCTTTTGCGATATCAGAACATCTGCGTAAGTTTAAAGTCAGAATTTGTTGATTATTCAAAGCTGTTTCTATTGATCCTGTACAGGATAGCTTTATGTTTTCCTTCTTTTATGGTTCCTTACAGGCAATCCCGGAATCGTCAAGTTATTCGGTAAAGATGAAAACTGCGGAGATCAGAGAAACACTTATTGAGAAGTACAAGTGTTCTGAGTTTTCAATTAATACAAGAAGAAGAATTCAAGAAATCTCAGTAACTGGTTTCATTAACTTTGGCGTATCTTAATTTGTCTTCGGATTTTTATTTTTATTTATTTATTTTGAACAATGAATGAATATCATTTATCAAGGAAACAGAAATTTAGGAGCGAATCCCTACTACAAAGCAAATTCTTTTTAATGAACTGTCTCCCTAGCTACTACAGACATTTAAACTAACTCCCAATCGTAGCAAACATCAAACAAAATAGATAAATTATCTGTCGATGATGATTGTTTAGAGTGCCACCTGTTGTTTCTCTCTTTCCATAAAAGATAGAGGCGTGCACACCAGAATATACTTAGGATATACAGTTTTGTATAATCTCACCCCGAACTGTCTTTGTAAACTAGCAGTCAAAGAACATGTGATCCCTGCACTCGTCTGCCGGGTTACGCTACACACAAATATGGTCGATAACTCTCCCCATTCTAATCTGCTTGTCTTTGAATGAAAGTCTACTGAGGATTATCAACCAAGCTGTAAAGCGATGTTTAGAAATATTGAGAGAGTTCCATAGAATTTTATGCCAATCAACCCCGACACTTCTATCTTTTATCTCTTCCCAGGCACTTTTAACCCTGAAAGGCCGTTTGGCGTTCAGATTTTTGTTTTTGAGCATAGCGGCCACATCATTTTGTATCAAGCCAATGGTTTATTGAATGTTCACTGCAATACAGGAAGAACCTGCCATTGAACCGAACAAGAGAATCAATGCTAGATCTTGGAAGCAACTTTCTACGCTGACACGCCGATCTTTTGTTAATATGCACAGAGACATAGGCTATTATTGGCTGAGGATGGTTCTCTATGTCTTAATATCAATAAGCATTGGTGTCCTCTTTTTCAACAGTGGAACGGATCGTGAAACGATTTTGGAAAGAGCAAAGTGTGTGTGTTTTGTTTATGGCTTCATGATTTGTTTGTCCTGTGGAGGCTTACCATTTTTCATTGAAGAAATGAAGGTAAACTAAGCTCTTGATTCTAATATATCAATACAGGAGTGCCTTCAACTAAGCTTTCTTCGTCATTGTTTATCTTCGCACTACATTTCAGGTGTTTCGTCGAGAAAGGTTGGTTGGAGATTACGGAGAGGCTGTGCTTGTGCTGTCGAACTTCTTCTCATCATTCCCATTCTTGCTTGCCATATCTCTTCTTTCAGGAACAATAATCTATTACATGGTGAAATTTCATCCAGGATTTCCTCACTATGCCTTTTTCTGCATCAATCTCTTTTGCTGTCTTTCTGTCATAGAAACTTGTATGATGATTGTTGCATCTCTGGTGCCTAATGTCTTGATGGGCATTGGTATTGGAACCGGTGTAATTGTAAGTGAAGTTCACACTTTCAGCATTAAAGTGATTGATTCCTAAAGTTTAAATTGTTAGATAATGGAGTAATAAAAACACATGCTTTTCTGTAGGTCTTTATGATGATGGCATCTGAGATCTTCAGACCTGTACCAGACCTTCCAAAATTCTTCTGGCGTTACCCAGTCTCCTACATCAGTTTCGCGACATGGGCAATCCAGGTACATTTTCAGAGTTGTAATAATTTATCCCTGAACTGCAAACCTTCAGGCTGATTCAAAAACCTTACTGAAAACATAGGGTGAGTACAAGAACGAAATGATTGGGCTCGAGTTTGATCCTTTGCTACCAGGAAACTCAAAGGTGAAGGGAGAAACAGTCCTACAAACAGTTTTCGGAATTCCTCTGAGTCATTCCAAATGGTGGGATTTGACTGCACTGTTATTCCTATTACTAACCCATCGACTAGTCTTGTACATGGTACTTAAGTACAAGGATAGGATAGCTTCAAAATTTCCCAGACTCCATGCCAATAGAACTGTCCAACACCTAGCAAGGAGAGTTTCGAAAGCGGGAGAAATACTTTCTTCCTCGAAGAGACACCATCCTCAGCGTCCATTATCTTCTCAAGAAGGTCTCAGGTCTCCAATACCTTAGTTTACCAACCACAAGTCTAGTTGTTTCAGTAAGATTAAGAGAGCTTTCAGTTAATTTCTTTCAATGTACGCTAAAAAGTTTGCACGCTTGAATTTAGCAGCAAACAGCCATTATTGGACGACAATAAAAATGCAGAATGAATTTAGGATCATTTTCATGCTAAAAATTCCTAACAGTTTTTACTTGTCAAAATCCTCGTAACATAATTGTAGCATGATGTAAGAATAACTTTCAAATCTTGATTTTTTTTTTAATCAAATTCATAGAAAAAAGGTTTAAATTCAAAATCCTCCCAACATAATTATATAGGTTTAAATAGAAAAATAAAAACTTGATATTACTAGACACGACATCATAGTTACAAGCCAGTAAACCCGCAATTCAACGGGTACTCGTAAAACCCTTTCCTTGAAAAGATTTTAAATTCAAAACTCTTCTATTTTTTTTTTCAAAAAAAAAATTAAATATAATCCTACAATTACTATCAATTCATAAACTAAAGCACTTTCCTATCGTAGGCCAAAAATGTTTAGAATACAAGGGATCAAGATCCCGATATTTTAAGGCAAAAAATTCTTGTGCGAATGAGCTCATATCCAGTTGAAGTGTATGTTAATTAAAGAGTGTGTTTTAAAAGTAATTTTTAATTGAAAATATATTAAAATGACATTTAACTTTTTATTTTTGATACTAGTACATCAAAATTATTTAAAAATATCTACAAAAATTAATAATATATTTTTAAATAAAAAATATTTTAAAAAATAAATTGTAATGCAAAAATAAAAACTGGTAAGTAAAATGGAAGGACCTGCCTTTAAATAAATCTTTTTTTTTTAATGTTTGTGGACATGGATATTTGACCCTACATTTAAAGAACATATGTTTCCTTAAACACGAGCTCAAAAACCTTCACCAAGTAAAACACACCTAAGGTTAGGGATCCGTTAACTGGTCCCAAATAATTGGGGTGTCTGGCGCGCCAGCAAACCCCCCTAATTAATTGGGGTGATGGCGCCCCGTTATGATATCTACCCGCTGGGCGCCAGGCAACGCCAATTAATTGACGCCGGTTTTGTTTTATGGCGTTGTATTAATTATTTTTTAAAATATTTTTTATATTTTTTTAAAAATAATTTTAAATCTATAAATCCTAGTGTTATGCCGGTACTCAATTAATTGGAGTGCTAGGCATACCAACATCTAGTTTCTTGTACCGCTAGTTATACCCAAAATTATCTAATTTCTAGTCATACACCCAAAATTATCTAATTTCTAGTCATACACCCACATACACCCAAAATCAATTGGATCTATATGTAACACCCGGATGCAATTAATTTTTATGTACCAAGTATGCATCTTGTTATTCTAATAGGCTCGGGTATGCTATTAAGCTCAATCTGTTCAAGCTTAACATAAATTTTTTAAAGAAAAATACTTAGGGCTCCACACATATCTTTATTTTATATTTATTATTTTAAATATAATATAATTTAAAATATCACAAATATAAAATTATACTCCTCTCTTGTCTTTATAAAAAAACAATACTTATTATAACTCATAAATCCTTTAAATTTTAAGTTCATAATAGACTTTTTTTAAAGGAAGATACATGGTTATTTATTAAGAATGAATTAAAATAACCCCTAGAGGTAATGTAAAACTCACATATATATAAAGAAAGGTATATTATTGATGTGTCATAGTCTAGAAGACCTTTAGCTTCCACAATTATAATGGTTTGTTGTAGTACTTTAAATTTATAAAATTTTTGAACAATTTTTTCAACGATTCTGATTCATTAAATTAAGCTCATACAATTGCATGTCTCAACATATTTTTTATTGGATTAAAGCTCGAAATTTTAATTTTTTTAGTAAAAAAAATTGATTTATTACATTCCTCTACAATATATATATATATATATATATATATATATATATATATATATATATATATATCTCAGAAATATAAAGGTGCATTATTGATGTGTTATAGTCCAGAAGATTTTTAGTTTCCACGACTATAATGATTATTATTATTATTAGATTGTTGTAATACTTTAAATTTATAAGAGTTAATCTATTACTTTTTGGACAATTCTTTCAATGATTTTATTCTTTAAATTAAGCTCATATAATTGCATGAGCAATTATACAAAAGAATGAAGACAATAACTAAAACAATGGTATAAATAGGCTAAGAATATAGTTATAAATATTCCAAATGTGAAGAAAAAAGAAAAAAACTAAAAAAACACAAATTACAAAAGAACAAAAATAAAAAACGATAATAAATAGATTAAGTGTAAAATAATAAATATATCAAGTACAGAAAACAATCTAAGAAAAAAAATCCAAAAAATTATAATATCTTCTATAGTAAAAAGAAATTAATATATATATATATATATATATAATTTCTACAGGAAAACAATGTTTCCTTTTAGTATTTGTATAATATAATAATAATATAATACAATATAATATATTCAATTTGTTTCCCTGAAACTCTCTCATTTTTATGTCAGCTTTACTTCATGGAAACTAATTTATTTCAAAATAAATTAGGAAATTAATCATTCATCCAAATTAGTGCAAAATATTAATATGATAGTGTAAGAAGCAAATCCATTTAGCACCTTTATGAGCCTCCAAAAATCATTGATACAAGAGCTAGTTTCCTTTGTTTCTACACAGTATCTATTTTTATTACCGAATAAAATAAAATAAACACTAAAAATATTTGGTAGTGTAGTAATTAATGATAGTTTTTTAAAATATTTTTAATTAAAAATATATTAAAATAATTTTTGTAATTTATTTTTATATTAGCATATCAAAACAATCTAGAAAGAAATAATTTAAAAAAAAACAATAAAAATATTTTTAAATTGCAAAAATAAACTGGATTGAGAACCGATTGTTTTGAAATCTTTCTTTTGTTTAAGATATATGAGAGTTGAGGGTGTCGGTTCGGCCCGTCTTGTCAAATGTTTGACAAGTGAATGCTTGAGTTTGGCCCCACTCTTTTAGCTATATAAAACACAGTCCCCACTCATTAAGTGTTCGATATGCGTGTGTAAATTGGCAACGGTGCAATTTAGATTTAGATACATTCATATGATCTACCCGAATTCTCATCGTATTTATTACTTGTTAGTGGTATGTCGTCTTCCACATTTATTGAGTCCTGGTTGAGATAGTGATCCTTTTATTAACAAAATCTACGATGTGTGGTATTTTCTTTGTTGGATTTGAAACAAGTGTCTCCAGATGATATATATATATATATATATATATATATATATATATGTTTTTCTTTTCAATCATCGATTCTTTTTCACCGGCAGAATAGCACAACACATGGTCTCGATCCATGCTCAGTTGTCTGTAACTCTGTGGAAGCTAGTCATGTATCGATTTTTGCCAATTCCTTTTCAAGACAAGGGAATGCGTCGGGCTAGTGCAGCACCCAAAACTCAACTCGTGGTATTTGCAATTGTTACCAGTTTCTTTTCCTTCGTTTCAATAAAATAATGTTGGATATCTTGAATATTAAGTGTTTTAAAAGAAAAGGAATTGGCAAGGTAAATCTACTCTTAGGAGCATACTTCTAGGACTATTTTCATTCAAAGTAGGGTAAATAATACTACAAATTAATTCAAAGGGACCCTGAAAATTATAGTACTGGCCCTCTCTTTACTCCCATGTCTCTTACTCCACGTTGGTCTTCATCTGCTAGCAGTTTTTTTCCTTTCAGAAAACTAGATTTATTACTGTAACAGACGGCTGGATATTGATTAATTTATTTATTCGCTTTTTAGGGACTTCTGACGATATATATAATAGGGCCAGTGCTTTGCACAAATAAAAATGCACAGCCTCAAACTGGCTATGAACAACATTATTGTCTATTGATAGAGATGAAGGTAGAAGAGAGTACTGAGAATGAATTAGAGCAGTCGGAGATGAAGGTAGAAGAGAGTACTGAGAAAGAATTAGAGCAGACGGAGTCCAGTACTGTGATGAGAGAAAAGAAAGCAATATATCTGGTATGGGAAGATGTAGCGGCAGTGGTGGCTAAGAACTTAGGAAAAGGTGCAACTAGGAAGTTGCTAAATCGGCAAAGTGGTTATGCTTTACCTGATCGGATCATGGCTATTATGGGTCCTTCTGGCTCAGGAAAATCCACCTTGCTTGATGCATTAGCTGGTACCTCTCCCCCTCCTCCCTCCATGCATGCATGCACGCATGCTTCTCATTAACTTTTAATATTTGCTTTGTAAAATCCTCCCTAAGTTTATAATAGAAAGATTAATTAATGCTCTATATAGCATGTTTTCAAATAGTTTATCTTTTCGCAAAGCAAAAAAGTAAAAAGGTAGAGAGAGTGGAGATGCGGGGTATCGATCCCCGTACCTCTCGCATGCTAAGCGAGCGCTCTACCATCTGAGCTACATCCCCTTGCCGCTACCTCTTGCTGCTTCTGTTTAATTGTATGTTATCTTCTCACCCTGGTTTCGAATGGCTTGCACAACAGAAGAGAAAAATGGGTCTAGGAGATAAAAAAGTTTTTTTTTTTTTGTTTGACCCCTCTACTATAAATTTTTTGCCTAACTCTGTTGGCAGGGGGTAGGTTATAGCAGCTTTAGCAAGTGTTTCTTTTCTTTCTTTATTGCCCTCTCAAGCCAAGTGTATAAAACGAGTTCTAAAGTACTAATATTTCAAATTTCAAAGAAAAAAACTGCATGAAAAATAATATAACTATAAACTAATTGCAAATTATCCTAAGATTATATTAACTATATTTTTTTTAATTGAGAAGATATGAGAAGTTTTAAATTTAATTATATGCATATTTTTCTTTTTTCTTTTTTGTTGTTGTTATTTTAATAGTTGAATACATGAGATCGAGGAAATGACGACCTTTGATTTCCTTGATCCTCAACACAGGGAGGCTGTCTTCAAATGTAATAATGTCAGGCAATGTTTTGTTGAATGGGAAGCAGAGAAAGATCGGCAACGGAAGTATTGTAAGCATTATATATTATGTAAATCATCAATTATGGAAAAAAATTTTATTTAAATAGAATGACATGCTGTATATAAGTGGCTGGAAAATATATAAGTACAAAGAGGAAAATATACGAAATAGGCAGTACAAGAAAAGAGAGGAATCCAATCTCCGACCCTTTTGAAACATGTCGCTAGATTGCAAATCTGAATTTTCTATATTTATGTTCTTTGTTGGCAAAATAAACAATCTTTACAGGTTTAAAAGCACTGTTTTCATTAGAGAATTAGCATAACCATTGAGCACAAGGGCAAATTTTCATTAGAGAAGGGGCCAATTGGCAGCCTTGCTTTTTACATAGAAAATTCATAAAAGCCCTTGTTTGTTTTAGCACTTCAAATTTGTCCTCTTTTTCAATACATTTCCCCCCATATTTCTTTATTGTCACCAAAAAATTATGCTTTATATTTTTTCTTCGTTTACGATCGAACTAAACTTGCAGTCTTATACTACTCAAGAAGATTTCCTCTTCGGAACCCTTACTGTCAAGGAAACTCTCACGTACTCTGCTCATTTGAGGCTACCTAGTACAATGACCAAAGATGAAATCAATTCCGTAATAGAAAACACAATCATGAAGATGGGACTTCAGGATTGTGCTGACAATAAGGTTGGGAACTGGCATTTGAGAGGCTTAAGCGGTGGCGAAAAGAGGCGACTAAGCATTAGTCTTGAAATATTAACACAGCCTTATGTCTTGTTTCTTGATGAACCCACCAGTGGACTAGATAGTGCTTCAGCATTATTTGTCATTCATGCTCTAAAGAATATTGCTCTTGATGGAAGAATAGTTGTTTGCTCTATTCACCAACCAAGTAGTTATATCTTTGATTTGTTTGATGACTTGTGCCTCCTCTCAAGTGGAGAGACTATCTATTTTGGGGAAGCAAAGCTAGCTGTTAAGGTAAGTAGGATTTGATGATAGACAGAAATGGCAGAAACTGTTAAAATGAGGGATTGAGTGCTAATTTTATAATCTGGTCATCATGCAGTTCTTTGCTGAAGCAGGATTTCCTTGTCCGACAAGAAGAAATCCTTCAGATCACTTCCTTCGATGTATAAATTCAGACTTTGACAAGATGGCCTCAACTCTGCTGCGATCGCTGAGAGATTCTGTACGTAGTCATGCATGCTTACTTCTTCTGTAAACAACTTGTTCTGTTTCCTTTCCAGCCTATCTTGTTGTTAATTGATCCTTGTGTAATAATGCAGGCAGTCTCAGTGCCATCAAATTTTGAAACAAGTTTTACTACAGAAGACATCAAAGCAAAGCTTATTGAAAAATACAGGAGTTCTGAGTATTCCATAAACACAAGAAAAAAAATCCGACAAATTGCACTCATTAATGTAAGTAGTTTACACTCAAGATACCTTACTTCATTCTTGATTATCTTATCTTACAATCTTTGCCTGCAATTAACTTTTTCAGCACGAGCTGTTACGAGTCTTGCGACTTGTCGCTAACTAAACCTTCAAAAGAACACCACTCTTCCATAGAATCAAGAAGTGCAACCCCTTTGACTAATAAAAAATTAGCTGATTGTAGGAAGAGCTTATGAGTGGATTGATTGAGAGCAGAAACAATTGGTGGAAGCAGCTCTACACACTGACTATTCGTTCTTTCGTGAACATGATTAGAGACTTGGGGTATTTTTGGGTACGGACCTTATTCTATATTCTAATATCACTAGGTGCTGGAATTATGTACTTTGATGTTGGCTTGTCAAACTCGGCATTCGTCACAAGAGCAAAATGCTACACATACGTTTATGACTTCTTGATTTGCTTGTCTGTTGGAGGATTACCCTCTTTTTTAGAAGAATGGAAGGTATCCTACCATGAATTACTCAACGGGCACTATGGAGAGGCTGTGTTTATGCTTTCTAACTTCTTCGCATCATTCATTTTCTTAGTGATCATGTCTCTTTCTTCTGGTACAATAGTATTTTACATGGTGAAATTTCATCTGGGACTTTCCCACTATTGCTATCTCTGTATGAATTTCTTCTTCTGCTTTGCCATTATGGAAAGTGTGGCAATGATTGTTGCGCTGCTTGTCCCGAACTTTCTGATGGGTATAGGAGTTTCAGCTTTTGCAGTTGTAAGCAAAATTCTTAGCCACCGTTTCTCAATTCTCATTATTTTTATGCTAGCTCTAAAAGAAGCTGATAGATTATATGATTTATCTGCCAACGTAGATGTTTTTGTCGATGGCATCTGGACTCTATAGGCCACTGCCTGATCTTCCCAAGTTCTTTTGGCGCTACCCAATGGCCTATATCAGTTTCACTTCATGGGCTGTTCAGGTAAAGTCTATCTAGCTATGAACTTCAACACTGCTCACATCGGTATTGCCTCACTTAAAAAGCAATTTTGCATGTCAATTCTTCCCTTTGCAACCTTCTAACCCATAGACTTGCATAGAAGTTTCAGATAATCTCGCACGTTCTGCTGTGTGCATTGATTTGTATTGCCAAACTATTGACATGTAATAAATTTATCATGCCAATTGGAAACAGGGTCAATTCAAAAATGACATGCTTGGGCTTGAGTTCGAACCTTTCGTTCAAGGAGAGCCTAAAATCCAAGGCAAGCAAATCCTTCATGATTTTTTTGGTGTTCGTGTGAACTATTCGAAGTGGTGGGATTTGGCTGCTCTCTTGCTGTTGTTACTTTGTCACAAACTATTATTTTTATCAATACTAAAATACAAACAGAGATTAGTGTTGCTGCTGAGAAGGTTTTGTGCGAAAAGAACTTTGAAAGCCCTTGCCTTGAGACCTTCGTTCAGGAAGGAAAAATATGGCTCCTCAAGGAGAAACCAACCTCTCCATCCATTATCTGCTCAAGAGGGTCTTGCATCTCCTTTGTCTTAGCTTGTATACAAGTCTTCAAGATTTTATTTTAGTTTATGTATTTTTAGTTTTACGTTAAGTTGTATCCTCGAGCTATCTTGTATCTTAACTGAGATTAAATCCCCTTTTCAAATGTTTTAAAGATGCATCCTCCATATTGGTTTAAATGTATTAAGAAAAATTTAATAACTTTTTTTAGATATTAGCTAGAATCCACGAAGTCAAAAAAAGAAGCATATCTTTTTACCTAACAAGCTAAAAATATATGCATGGTTTTCCTAAGCCACAAGGACCTAAATCGACAAATTGAAAATGCTCGAACCCTTCTATTTAAGATAATTACTGTACGTGGCCTATGCTATGCCATGAGTTTGTATGTCTTTTCTTGTGAAAAATAATGTCTAAGTGTCATGAGCGTGTTTTAAATAATAATAATAATAATAATAATTACTTGTGCTATATTCATGATCGGGTTTAATAAATTAATTTTATTTTAATTAAACGATAAAAAAATAAATAACAATAATAAATTGTCAAAAAATATTCTCTTAAAAAAAATCATGATTGTCTAAAATTCATAGTCTAGGTTAATTTGAAAAACTCGTAGCCTAGGTTATAAGTTCATGATAACCAAATAAAAAATAAATTCAAGAAAACCACAAAACTAATTTCTTTTTTTTAAAAAAAAAAAGAAATCTTGAACAATAAAATCAAAAAAAAATAAGTAAAAACAAAAATATTAAATTGCATTAGCTTTTCAGGTTTGTGACCTGGGTCATTAGACTGAAAGGAGTATTCATTGAAAAACCATGAAACTCAATCCTCAACAAATCAAACTTTGAAGGATAAATAAGAAAAAAATCAATCACACAAAAGGATTTAAAATAAAAAAATAACAATTAAAATAATCAAGGTGAAAATTAAAATCAAAATATAAATTAGAAGGGACGTAAAATAATACATGATAAATTGAAATCAAGGGACTAAATTGAAAATAGTCAAATTTTTATAAAAGAGCCAAGAACAAAATAAAAATCGAAATAATAAGGATTGAAGTTGAAATATTAACAACAAAAGGACTAACTTGTAATTTTCAGAGAATGATAGAGGGGGGAAAAAAGGGTCAACTAGCGATAAATCGCTCTACATCAACAGACACACACCTCACCAGAAGAAAGAGGAAGTGATGATGCTTCCAACGACATGGAGGAAGGGCATTTCATACCACCAAGAGGAAATCCATTCAATTCAAAAGAAGGGAAGCAAGACAGGCACGAGGCATCGCATGCACTATCAAAAAGATGTGGGCACTTACCTTTCATTATTAATATTTAATCCTTATTAAAAGATAAAAAAGACCTTGATGAACCTATTATTAATTACAAAGGAACAGAAAGTGAAAAGGCCAAAAAACCTCTAAATGCATGTTTTAAATTTTTTTCATTCCAATGGTATTTTTTTGATTTTTTTTATCATGGTTTATTGGATTAACTAAGTTTTGTTGGGTTAAAGTCTTATTTAATTTAACTAAAAACTTAGTCTAAGTTAGGTTCCAAATCTTCAGTTTTTCAAAGTTCTAGATTTTTGATAAGTTTATCAATTATGATTTTTGGTTAGAAACTTTACAAGACTAAAAAGTCATAAATGGATTGAAAATTAACTAGAGCAAATGGAATGGGTCAAGAAATAATAATAAAAAAAAGAACTAATCAAAGTTTTAAAATCAAGAAAGTTTTATCGGATGTCCCAATTGAAAAATGAATTTTTTTTCAAATCAACCCACAGGTTAAGTTGAGGAGTTGCCATTCTACGCTACTAATGCATGCATCTAATTGCTTCCAAGAGAACAGTGTCCCCACTATTACCAAAATGAATGAAACAAAAAAAAAACATTATATGAAAACCAAGTACGTGAATATTCGCATAAGCAACAGGGAAAGGGATGGTGCAAGAAATAAAGGGAGGCAGGTCCAACCGAGGCCAAACTGCCCAACCGAACCTTCACCGGACCAACCGAGGTCAAGAGGGGAGGGGAAAGAGGAGGAAGATAGAATAAGGAAAGGGTAAAAGGCCCAACCGAGGCTTAGAGAGGGGAGAGAAGTGTTGGGGCCAACCGAACCCTCCTATAAGAAACCCTAGCCAAGCCCTCCTCCAAGCAGACCCAACTGAGCCCTCTTCATTAAGCTCAACCGAGCTTTCTCTCTTCCTCACCATCACCAAGCCACAGAAAATCTCTCAACTTATTTTCTTTGCTGGTATCATCAAAACCTTTCATTTAGATTTCTTTTAAGCATGGTTCCATGTTATTATTTAAAGTTTAAGTTTGAAGAGGTAGCGAGAAAATAGTTTCTCAAATATGCACTATTTTATGTGTGAAGACTTAATTAATTACAAGAGAAAAATAATTTTAATATATGAAGCTTCAATTCCATGGTAAAAGAAAGGATTTCTTGAACCATTTGTTTAAAATTTGAAGAATCTCATTTCTTTGGATGTTAGTTTTAAATTAATCTACTCGTATGGTAGTATATCATCATCTTAGTAGTAGTTTAGTGAGGAATTAAGGAAGATGTCAGATATTACACGTATTTTTTTTATTTTTTTTTCTATCATTTCCCATCTCCTTCGATAACTTGTTGCGTGGGGATTACTTTGTTTTTTTAAAAAAAATCTGTTGACAATATTTGGTATAACAAGTTTTTGACTTTATATAATTATTTAAAATTAATTCATAGCCCAATATCTAATCTAATGTTTGAAATTGTTGGGATAGTCAACTTTTTTAGTCAACAATTTGTTTTTTAATCAAGAAGTTCAAGAAATTGTTGGGATGGCCACCGCAGCTCATGCCCCAAGGCCAATGGACTTTAAAATATTCTTGTAATTTTAGAGTAAGGGCAGTGCGTAGTCTCCGGATCTGATTAATATTGAAAGATAGATCATTTTGGAAATAGCAACGGTAATTCTAACTAGAAAATAATTATATAAACTAGCATTAATTTATACATTAGATAATAATTTCCAGTTTTTAATATTGTTTTCGATGAACAATAACGTTGTTGATGGTAATGAATATGTTCCTCTATTTCTTTGGAATATATTGTTAAGAATATGTTAGTTCTACCCTATCATTCACAGAAATCCCAGTTTTAAAACACATTAACAATTTGTTAGAATTGATTTTATAAAAACACGCAAAGGATTTTTAAGTCCAAATTAAAAGTAAGCAACTCATATTTGAGGTTGAAATCATATTGAAACTTTGTAATCCAATATGAATATTTTAATATGGGATATTAATATATTTTTTATAAATTAATTAAAAATAAATAAAAAATTATTCTCAATAAACTTTTGAATAGCAAAAGTTTAAATTCAAAATAACTTTGTATATTGGATAATGAATTTATGGGCTTATGAGTTTGAACTTAGGTTTGATTAATAAAAAATATTTTTTTTATTAAGTCTCTATTATTAGTAATTTGTTTTAGTCTCCAAATTGGCTTAGTATATGAAGTAATATATATTAATTATGTGATAAAAATAAATTTGTTTATGAGTAATTCATAAACTATGAACATTCATGAATATCTTTCATGATATGAACATTTATTATAATTAATAAACGTTTATGAATTATGAGTAATTAATGTTTTAATCTCTAGTCAGGTAAATAGGTGTCTTGGATGGAGAAAAATAGATTTAGAAATTTCTTGGATCCTTTGCTCTTTTTATTATTGGTTTTTCTGTAAATAGATTTTTTTATTGCTCTTTTTTGAATTTGTTAGACCTTGTTTAGGAGTTACTAGTAACCCTTGTTTAGTTTATAGTTTTTTATGATAACTAGATTAATTGTACCTTGTTCAAACTATTTACAGAGTAATGCAAAAGTTTATCCTAGTATCTGCATGCTATGAGAGTTTGCTTAAAAAATAGGCTTTCAACTAATGTTATAAGCAAAAAATTGTTGTCACTTCTATGAAAAATAGGAATTTCAGTCGGCGTGTGGATTAAGTACTCGTATGAAGTACTCGTTTGGCACTATAGTTATGGGTGAGGTTGATTGTATGTCACAGATATTGATATTTGGTTAAGTTAAAAAAAAATTTTCTTTTGGTGGAACCCACCATACTTGCGGCTATGCCTCAAGTTTAACAAAAGCGAAAAATTAATGCTTCATTGCTTGTGTTTCGTCTCTATATACAGAGTGAATAATTCACTTTCTACTATTTACTTTTGTAAAAGTGAACAATACAAAGTGAATTATAATTTATTCTACAGCCGAACTGTGCAAAGTGAGTTTTTAATTCACTTACTTAAAAGTGAATTAAAAACTCACTTTGCACAGTTCAGCTGAATCCATTGTTAATGATCGGACCAGGTCTAGCCCAAACCTAAATATATTGGACCAGGTCCGACCCAGTAAAAAAAACTATTTTTTTTAATTTTTAATTTTAATTATATTTTATTTGAAAAACTAGTGTTTAACATTATTCAATGACACTGCATTAATTAGAAGGAGATCGTATGATGAGATAGCATTTACAGAATTTGATCGTAATCCCAATTTTGTTCCTGATGATATTTTACCTGATTTTGTTGCACGCTCAAAAAACCATGAAAATTGTAGTTCTTGTCAGATGAATTTATATAAAGTATTATTTATTTCATAATGTAATAGCAGTAGCTAAATCTACAATATTTAAATTAAAAACCATCAATATTAATATATATCTTTTTTAATTATTTTATAACCTCAATTTGAAAAGCATTCTTAACTAAACACATTAAACTACTTTTTGTTCAACTTCAATTTTAACCACAGTTTTAACCAACACATATATAAATATCAAACCAGCCTCAACAAAAAATGTTTTTTATAAAACAATTTTTTTCAATCCACAACCATAAAAGCTACCACACAACCAAACACACTGAAGCCCATTGTGTTCTAGCAATGTATATGGCTTCCTCAGTGGCGTTGGAAGCAGCACGATGAGGAGGTTCGAGAGAGGTGACACGTGTAGGTGTAGGGGCGACAGCTAGGATCCGAAAACATTGTTTTTTCCTCTTTTTTTTTCTCTCTATCCTCTCATTAGGATTTGCGCTAGCTTACCCAAAATTAAAAAGTGTCATGTCATTTTATTTTCATGTCAAATTTGGTTTTTATTTATTTGATTGCTATTTTTGCTTTGGGTTTTTTTTTAATTTTTTTTTCAATTTCATTTTTTGATATTGGGTTGATTGAGAATTTGGCTCGGTGATGTTTCTCGATAGAATAATCTTGATCTTATGACTCGAATTACGAGTTTTAAAGGTTAACTTGGGTTGATATTGGTTTGTTTTTAGATCCTTTTTCTATACTAGTTTTTTTTTTTTTAATTTTATCTTTCAATACTATTAACCGACTGGTTTGAAAGTGTTCTTGAAAGTGTTCAAGCCGAGGTCCAGCAGGTGAGAAGTGCAAGTTTTTGTAGTGAAAAGTTGCATGCTTCATTGTTGTATTAATTAATTCATGTTGTAAAGGTAACTGACATTATTATCCTAAATACGAGAGATAAAACCTTTATTATTAAAAAAAAAACAGATTTTCCTTTTCAGAGGTTGAACCATAATAATTAAAGAAAAGAAAAGAAAAGAAATTATTGCCGTTGTAACATATATAAATCAATGAATTATGCATAAACTCCAACCAAAATCAACAATTCTATTCTATTTTTATTTTTTGAACCATAATCAATAATTCTCGTATATTCTATGATTAAAAAAAAAACAATTCTTCCGCGTATAAATTACTGATCATTAAGTAACAAATGTATCCAGAACCATAATATTTCTCTAAAAAGAAAAATAAAAACATCTAGAAACACATGCCCCCTGTTTTCTTAAGGTACAGTAAAGAAAATTTGTAAAAATTGATCCCAAAGGGTCAACGCAAAACTCTTAGCAATCCATCTCGAACATGTCAGGACTCTAGAGCTATGATGGAGCTAGAAATTTTAGTTGGGAAGATTCAAATTGTTATTATTTTATTATTTTTTAAGATAAAAATTAAATTTATTAGAAGAGGGGACTGAAAAAAAATTAAGAAAGCTCACCACTCTAATCAGTTCCCAGAGGTGAGCAAATGGGAAAGGAATAGCTGTGGTTGGTGAGAGGGTACGGGGTGACAAAACTCGCACACAATTTTGAGTCGCCATTTTTTTTTTTTTTGGAAACCTTGAAGGACAGAATTAAGAAATAAAATAAAATATATATGTATATTATTTTTTATCAAGTCAAGAAAGCTCAGCCCTCCCAATCAAAATAAGAACCTTCTTATACGTCCAAATGCCTTGAATTTCCACTTTTCTTTATCAATACGCTTTTTCTCACTCTCGCACCTGGCGCGTTTATGCACGCGCCAATCTTGGGTAATGTAAGGGAATGAATTCCATATTCTAATCTCCTCTCAATAATTTAAATTCAACCTTTAAGAAATATAATTAATTTTTTTTCAATAAAAAAACCCAAATATCCTTTGAGAAATATAATTAAATTACCGAAACCTTCCTCGCTACAAATCAAAGTTAATTACAATTCGAGAGAGAAAAGAAGATTTAAAATGACCCTTAATCTGTCTTTTTTTTTTTTTTAACTCCCAGAAAGTAAACATGATTCAGCTATCATTATCCTTCCTCACGCTTTTACAAATATTTTCTAAGAAAAAGAAAAGAAAAGAAAAGAAAAATTAGCTCGTAAATTAATTTAACCTCAATATTAAATGGAAACAGCAAGCTTCTTGAGGGCAGCGCTTGGGTGTAACATTGACATCTCCCATGTTGCAAATTTTAGATATGAAATAGTAACCCTAAAAGTCAGAAAAAGGTCACTTCTTTCCCTAAAACAATTCCACAAGGGGAACCATATAGATCATGCTTTATTGATTAGGATAACGAAACCCACGAATGATAGAAATCCAACTAGGAGAATAAAGAATGTGGAAAGTCTCATCACACCTAAAGGAACTAATATATTATTATTATTATTATTATTATTATTATTATTATTATTATTATTATTATATATAGATATATCTTCAAGGAGATTATAATTTGTAATTTAGGCACAACCCTCTTGCCCCTAATCTCAACCCTTCATTTGAATGCTCCACCCATCCAAGGGTTGTAATCAAAGTATTCATACAACATTCTTATGCCTAGATCGATATCAAAGAACTTTGATGTCTTATTTTACCAATTTGCTAAACAATCACAGCCTTCACAACCCACCTCACCCACAATTAATCAAAAACATTTAGCAATTAAGATTCATTATTATTGGTTTATACAAATTAGAAACAATTAAACTGGTTATTTTTAAACATTGAATAATAATAATTAATTAGCATGGTCATTGCACAAAATGACGCGCATAACATAGATAAGAAATAGTTTTTTCACCATCTCAAGTGTGAACAAGATTTAGTTTTTCTGAAATATATATATATATATATATATATATATATATATATATATATATATGCATGCCGCGTTAATAGAAATTTTTTGTTGCTGTTGTCTTTCATTGACCAGTCAAACGATTACTGTAACCACTAAGAAATCAGTGATATGATCCTAAGGTCCACAAGATGGATTCCTTAACAGTGAAATTTGGACCAACGTGCATGATGATATAATGAACTGATCACATCATGAAACTAAAAGTCACCCTATAAAAGTATAAAACCATGTTATAATGATTTATTCCTCCTATATACAACAAGAGTTTAGAGCCTTGGAAAATACGTTTCAACCATTTCTTTCTTCTTGAAAAGAGAGAGAAAAGAGAAGGGAAAAGCCCTTGCATTTCTCATGAACTGTGGAGTCGTGTTGGGTTTCTATTGCTGGGGTTGGGAGTTCTTGACTGCCCTTCTTCTCTTCTCCGCCTCTTCTCCTTAAAAATCTTGTATCTTTCAACAACCTCTCTCTCTCTCCCTCTCTCTCTTCTTTTTTCCCTTCTCTTATCCTCTTTTTCTTTGAAAGATTTCATGGCAAATGACAAGGGTTTATTAGAATATGTTAGAAAATCAACCCCACCACCATTTTTATTGAAAACCTACATGTTGGTGGAGGATCCGGCTACCGATGAGGTGATATCATGGAACGAAGAAGGGACTGGGTTTGTGGTGTGGCAACCGGCAGAGTTTGCTCGTGATCTCTTACCAACGCTCTTCAAGCATAGCAATTTCTCTAGCTTTGTCCGGCAACTCAATACTTATGTATGTATACATGATTAATTATTGGATTTTGTAACTTTTTTTTGTTATTGATCTGCACGGTATTTTATCTATTTTTTTTGTTTTGTTTCTGGTTTAGTTAGTTCTTAATGAATCATCTTCTTGTTATTTTTTTCTTTAATATTTTTCTAGGTAAATGGTCCTGTCTGACCTAACCTGCTCTGTAGTGACTTGGTCTTTAATTAAGTAATTAATTTTCATAAATTTGGACTTTAGAGCTTGGTAATTCCAAGTACGGTGAGTTAGTCAGAACTCAGAAGTTTCATGGCTTGTTCTTACATATTTATATTTTAATATATTCTATTATAAGGAAAAAACAATATGGATTTGTTCAACATAACTTAAATAAAGTACGTCATATATATATATTAGGCTGCCCAAATATTTAAACTGGTGAACAAGGAATAAATGTAGGACATAGAGGGAGGATGGTTAAGGAAAGGTAGATTAAAATATACAGTAAAAGTTATACAGCACCATCATGAGTACGTATGATTGAGCTAGAAAATTTTCTATTAATTTATTTAATCTTTAATTATTTTTCACGAAGCAGCCCATAACTTGAATGATATTAACACATTCTCCTATCTAATGTTTTCGTATTCGAATTTCTTCTTTGTTTGTTTCTTAAAAATTAAAATCTCTAAAGACCTAAAGTAAGGAACCCATCCTAATTAATAAAATGATTTTCAAGGCTTGTCATTTTGTTTATGCATGTTTGTTTTTCCTTCCTTAAGTCGAGGAACAGATTCCCTATGTTTCTTTCGTGTTTTTTATTTTTATTTTTTATGAATAGGGTTTCCGAAAAGTTGCAACAAGCCGGTGGGAGTTTTGCAATGACATGTTTCGGAAGGGTGAAAGAGAGTTACTGTGCCAAATTCGTAGAAGAAAAGCATGGTCTAGCAAGCAACAACCTATTGCACCAATTCAAGTCACAACACAAGAGTTTGAAGAAGATCAAAGATCATCATCCACTTCATCATCATCCGAATACACTACTCTGGTTGATGAAAATAAACGACTAAAGAAAGAAAATGGGGTCTTGAGCACTGAGCTTACTAGCATGAAGAGGAAGTGCAGGGAGCTTCTTGATTTAGTGGCTAAATATGCACATTTGGAGAAAGAAGAGGAAGATGAGAGGCCGAAGTTGTTTGGTGTGAGATTGGAAGCCGAGGGAGACAGGGAGAGGAAGAGAAAGAGAGCAGAGATTAGTGAAAGTGCAAGCATTTTACTATCTCAATCGTGCATATAAAACGTGTGCCGTGTAGAATAATCAAGGATAGCTAAAAGTCATCGGCTACTTCACAAAAAACGAAGTAGATAGCTTAGATACGACAAAGCTTTAAGTTACATATTTTACTGCTGTGGCAGTGATGAACAAGATCTGTGCATTGTCATGTACTTCAAAGGGTGTTAAAATGGGCTCAAGCCCCCCTTATGTTAGCTGCATGACTGGCTCAAGTTATACATATGTTTCTCTTCTGGTTGGAAATGTAAAATATATACAGTATATGGTTTGCTATGGTAAAGCAGTTGCTATTTGGTTTTCTTAATAATTAGCTGCATTTATCTTGCTTACACAACTTAATTATCTCAACTCAATGAAATTAAACTTCAAAGCCATAGCCGATGAACAACTTATAAATCATTATTTTCTATTTTATTTAAGAGATGTTTGGGATAATGTTAAAAATTATTTTTTAAAAGTACTTTTCACTTGAAAATATATCAAAATAATACTTTTTGATATTAATAAATTAAAACAATAAAAAAATATATAGAAATAATTTAAAATTTTTAAAAAAGCATAATTGGATCACACTACTAAAAACCTCTAGTTTAATTTCTTCTTAGGCCGGCGCACACACATTTTTACTTTATCCTATCTAGTTTCATCTATTCACCAAAAGCTATACTATTGAATTGGCAGGTTTTTCCATGAATGAAACTATATGCTTACAAGCTGTTAATGGAGGCTAGTTCATCACATTCCTCATCTCATCCATGTTTGACTTGAAAGGAAATTATTAATTGGATCCAGGTCTGGTCATCATAAGAACGAGACATTTAAACCGGCAATGTTTCCTTTTTACTGTAAGTTCATATTTTATACAACTCATTATGATTAGTTTCATGACATTATAAGCAAACTGCAATTAGATACAAGCTATATGTTTCCTTATCATGTTCTGAAACTTAGAGATCAAAGTTTGATTACAAATCATTTTCCATTGATGTCATTGCGTCCCAAATCAATTAGGAAAGTTGCAACTTGCGTGGATCTTACCATCTGATTTGACATGTCTTATTGGGAGATTGAAAAACTACAACCTCCCAAAAAGAGAAGAAAAAGGAAGGTCAGAAACGTTCACGGCCGATAAAATTTCTCCCATCACCAAATTAATAAATTAATTACAAGTCTAATATTAAACAGGAAGGGGAAAAAATGTTCAACAAGTGTCCTTCCCTTTTATTGTTTTATTATAATTGAAAAATCAACTAAAAGAATTTCTAATCAGGTAACCAAATTATTTAGAATACTTGTAAAAATCAATTTAAAATTAACTGAATCGAATGGGTTTTAAAATTTGTTAGAAAATTAATTTTTCAGTTTTGGTTTCAGATTAAAATTTTAAATATTAAAAAAACTAACTCGAATCAAACCAAATAAAAAAAACCTATTATCAATTAAAAACTCATGAAATCAAAACTCGTTAAAAATAACAAGACCCATTAATTCAAATTAAACTTCCATAATTTTAACAAATGTAAAAGTAAAGAACCAATCAATTCAGCTTTTTCATTCAATTTTTTTTAATTTAAAGTTTTGGAAAGAAAAATATATTTTTCTATTAGATTTTCTAATTCAAACGGAATTAAATGTTTCAACTGACGCTCACTGAAAACAACGTAGTTGTAGTAAACTCTCAAATAAACACATCTATGATGAATACTTGATTCCACAAAGGACGAGGGACAAAGGACAAAGCACTAACTCGACAAAACTTATTAGCTAATTAATCTTCGGAAGAAAATCTCACAATGGTTTGGAAAATTGATATTGCACAGCATGGTTTGTCGGCAACAACTTCAAACTTTGAACCATGAATGTTACAGCATTTTAATTCCGGATCCTGAAAAATGCTGCACAATATTGACAATGAATTAATTACAAAATATATTGAAATTAATGGATCGACAATAGTAAGAGATAAAAATATTTTCCCTAAGGCGGGCGGCTGGCCAACTCGCATTCTACCTAATTACAGTTTCATTACTGATGGAATTTGTCAAGAATGACCTAACCCGACATTCAAATAAGTCACCAAATTAACTGATCGATCGGAAATATTAAATATTGTTGTAGTAATATTATTGTAATACACCAAACATTAAAGTTGGCTAAGAGATTTCAACTGACCGACAAAAAAAAAAAAAACAGAGAATTAACTAGTCGCCTGTATAAAACTTGGTACAATTTATGAACTAGCTATGGAAGTTCTGTTCAAGAAACTGGTATATATCGCTCTCTTTACTTGTATGTGGGGTCTGTAAAATGATATATTACTTTTGCTATTTGTCCCTTTCCCCTCGATGAACTTTCTCCACTAATTCTAGATCATGAATGTCAAAATAATTTGAAAGTTCCAATTCAGTGGCTTCTTACTTTCACACAGTGAATTCAAGGTGCTCTCACTTTCAATGAAGAAATGAGACCACAATGAACATATAAAAATCAAATAAAAAATAAATTATAAAGATTAGTTTTTAATCAATTCTAATATTAAAAAAAATAAAATAAAATAAAACTACTTGAGTCAACCAATGTCAATCCACCAAACCCACAATTCAAATCACGAGATTGTAATGATCAGACCGCACAAAAAGTATATAAAAAAAATTATGAAATCTAATTTTCAACTAACTTAATGTTGAAGGACAAAATAAAGAAACAAAATAAAAATAATTTGAGTCAACATGCCTAACCTATTAAACACATCACCTGGGTCATGAAACCAGGATAACCTTTAAAAAATAAAATTTAAAAAATTAAGAAGTTCTATTTTCAACAGATCCAATATTGAAGATTGAAATTGAGATAAAAAAAAAATAAATTCTTAAGACCAGGATAACTTCTTAGAAAATAAATTGAAAAAAAAACTATGAAAGTCAATTTCCAAACAACATAACATTAAAAGAAGAAATTGAAAAGAAAAAAACTAAATAGTAAAAGAAAATTGAGTTGTTGGATGGTGAAATTAAAAAAAAATATTTAATTAAAAAATAAATAGAGTCAACTCCGGTCAACTTGACAAATTCATCATGACTTGAGTCATGAAATCAGGGATAACTCCATGAAAGCAAATAAAAGAAATTATGAAACTCAATTTAAAAATTATTCAATTAAATTATGACCTAAAGAAATTAAATAAAGTCAATTGTAAACTTGTTAAACTCATGATTTAAATCATGATATCTAAAAAATCTCATAGAAAATAAATTGAGAAAAATTATGAAGATTAATTTCTAATTAACCTAATGTTAATGATGAAATTGAAAAAAATCAATTAGAACAAACGACCCAAAAAAAAACAATTCGAGTCAACTTGGATTAACTTATTAAATTTGCGATCTAAATCATGAAATCGAGATAAATTCATAGAAAAAAAAATTATGAAACCCTACTTCTAACAGATTTAGTATTGAACGTTAAAATCGAGAAAAAAAATTAAATCAATGAGAACAATATATAACCCAACAGAAAAAAATAAAAAAATTACAAAACATAATTTTTAAAGCAACATAATATTAAAAGATAAAATAAATAAAAAAAAATAATAAAAAAAAATTAAATTTTTGAAATTATTACAATTAATAGTGTTTTATAGATTTGACTACTATAATTTAGGCACACACTTTAGTCTTTTGTTAATTAACATTGAAGAAAAGTTTCCCTTTCTGTGTTTTTCTTTATATAGTTTTGCTTGTCAGTTACAGCAAAACCAACGCTTTAATTGGTCACGGTATCAACCAATGAGTGAAGAAAACGTGATCATATTTTACGATTATTGTTTAACAGGCATGTGTTTATTTCGTGTGCCTCTTATTTATTTTGTGTGCCATTATATACAAAAAGAGGAAAAAAACTAGAGGTCAGTAAAAAAATTAAAAAATTAATTAAATTGATAAGACTGGAAAAAAATAATTGAAAAAACCGAATTGTGAAAAAAACTTATTAAACCGATTAAAATTTTGAAAAAAATAATCGGTTCAATTCGGTTTTATAAGCCTGAAACTGAAAAACCAAATCAAATCCAAATCGAAAAAAAACAAAGCCAAACCAAAAAAAACCAAACCAAACCGGTTTGAACTGGTTTTTCTCCTAAAAAACCGAACCAAACCGAAACTAGTCGGTTTAAATTGGTTTCTGTTTTTATTTTTTTAAAATTTAATTTGGTTATTTTTTTAATATAAAAACTAAACCGAACTAAAAATAATTATTCCTAGCAAAAACCACTAAAAAAAACATAAAAAAATATAAAAGTCCAGCGGACTTTATATCAGATTGCCAACTTAGGCTTGACAGCATGCTAAAAGAATTCTAGACACACGGGCATAGCTCAAGTAGATGTATTTGAGAGAGGATGTAACTGAAATTCGATAGAAATATATATTAAAATAATATATTTTTTTAATTTAAAAATTTATTTTTGATATTAATATATTAAAATGATAAAAAAAATACTAAGTAATTAATTTAAAACAAAAAAATATATTTTAATAAAAATAGGTTAAACTTTAATTTAAAACGGAGTCAAAATCCAACTATTAAGGGAGTGTTTGGAGTAGAGGTAGCTTGTGCTTTTTTAAGTAAAAAGCATGTTTTTATAGCTTTTGGAGGTGTGGTTTGTGCTTAAATGTATTGTACCTTTAAAAAAAAGCCACCACACCTCCAAGCCAAACACCTTCTAAGGCTAAGATGAAGTGGCTGGAAACAAAAAAAAAAATTCATAGCTCGGGCTTGGCTTAAGTAGCTAAAAGCAAAAAATCAATTTTTTACATCCAAGCGACTGGAATTTTAACCGCCTGGACTCAGACCAAGCTGCTAAAGTTCTAGCCGCTTGGGCTATGCTCAAGGGGCTGGAAGTTTTTCAACCTGTTGCCAAGCCCAAGCTGGCAATTTTGACCCAAACCAGTAGCCTAGGTCCGCCCGACTTTTATAGTGTTTTTTTCTATAGTTTTTCTATGAACCCTCTTTTTTTCTACGTAATGGCACACAAAATAAATGACGGGCATGCAAAATAACTAAAGCACTGGTTTTCACAATCACTGGCAGTTAGTACAGTTAGAAGACGAGGTAGTGCCACCCTACAGTAACAGCTAGGTTACTACACGTCTTCACAGGTAATTTAACCATTGAAGGGTCACCGAATCATAGAGAGGACTTCGTTTTGCAAGCACAGTACCAGAGGACTAATCTAGTCCATTATCAGCTGCGGAGGTTCGAGATCCATAGTAGTTTTTCTACGAACATCGATCACAGATTCTAATGACAAAGCATAAGAAGCATTTATCAGGGCTTCGCCGAGCAGCTTTATCGATAGTTTAGTTCTATTCTGAAAACCAAAACCACTACTTTGAGGACAAAATGCCCAGTTATATACATCCTGAGACAAGTCCATTGTCCCATGACATGATCATGCAACAAGCAACTGCACGAGCACCCTGATTCACGTTTGTTCTAATGATAAACGTTCTGATACACAAGAAGTTGCCTATGTTTCCCTTTTTCTTTTCACTTGCCATCCATTGAAGCTTGCTACTCAATCTCTTCGATATGCTTTTATTTCATATAGTAATTTTCATAAAAGATTTGTGTGTTATGATTCGAATTCTAACAAACTTTGTATTTCTTGAGAAGTTTTTATCTTTGAAAATCAATAGTTTTTTCAATCATATGCTCCTCATCATGATTCATCTACAGTTTTGCATCCTATTCTTGATAATATTTGTGAAGACCCTAAAAATAAAAGTAAATAAATATTAAAGGTGATGCTAGATAATTTAAAATCTAGGTTTCATGGATTAAATTTTTTAGTATGACTATTATCAAAATAGATTGAAATGAGATACTTGATGAAACGAAAAACTCCCAAAATAAACTGTAAGAGCAATGTAGTAATAGTGAATACTTTCCCCATGGGATAAATAGCCACTTGGCCTCGTGCAACGGGAGCAACAAAAGAGAAGAGGGAGAGGGATTTTCAAATTTTTCTTCAATTTTCTTCCATAAAATCTCATAAAAATAAGTCTATTAAGAGGGAAAAGGGAGAATTGAAAGTTTTAGGAAGGTATCTATATACATTTGGAGGAATTAAACTTAGGAGAAGGAGAGGGATTTGGGGAATACAAGGGAAAAGGTAAGGAGGGGAGAAAAAGAAAATAAAAAGAAAATAAAAAACTTATGTAGACTTGTTAAGTTACTAACCTGAATTATAAGATTAAAATAACTTATTAAAAAAATAAAAAATTTATTTTTCAACTAACTCAAAATTAAAAAATTAAAAAAAATAATTAAAAAAAACAACTCAAATCAACCCGAATTAATTTATTAAACTCATGACTTTAATCATGATAAGTTTATAAAAAATAAATAAAAAAATATAAATCTACACTTCCTACAAATCTAGCATTGAAGGTTGAAAAATAAAAACTAAATCCATAAAATTAATATATCATTCAACAAAACAAAATAAAAATAAAATTACAAAACATAATTCCTAAACTAACCTAAAAGGATTAGAAAAAATATTCTAATAAATAAATGATGTTTTGTGGGCGTGCAAATCATTTTTCCCTCCTGAGTCCTCGATAATAAAATTCTGAGCATCCAAGTTTCCAACTTTATGGCACAAATTTAATTTACATATTATGAAACTTCGTGTAGTTCATCCTCAGAAATTCTACATGTAATTAATGTACATATACATTAGTATTTTCCTTTGTATATTTTCTGGAACGTATAACAAACCTACTGAAAAGAAGTAGAAGCCTCATCTCAAAAGGAAAATAGGACACTTTTCCTGGGATTTGCCACACTGAAATCTTCCAAATATCTGCATTTTTCACAGGTTACAAGGAACCTCTGGCTTTCTCAGGGATCTGATGCTAAAATCTCCCTAATTTCTGCTCCTTCTTTTCCCGATTAAAAGGAAAATATGTCTTTTGGTAAAATGCGGAATGCAAGGTGAGACACCATCACTCCTCTGGTCGAAAGAAGCTATAAGTTGAACTGGTCTCAGTCTTTGTGACCTGCATCACAACATTTAAGGCTTTAATGAAGCAAGTGCACAGGCAACAATAAATCATGGTAGAGCTTTACTATATACTGACTATTAAGTTCATTAAAGAAGTAATGATTTGAGTTCAACATAATCCGTGCTCTCCTACTCCTAGTACTGATGACAGATGAGGTTGTTGATTAGTGTTAGTGTAAATTTAAACTATAGATGAGCACCCTGTCATATGATTCCATGGTTTACCAAGAAAATCTCACTGCTTTAATGCATCCCATGACATGTGAAACAACATTACCAATTTTTTTGGGATCAAATTTCTGACAAGATATTGGTTTAGGTGATGTTTCTCTGGTATTCTACACAGATGGATCATCTCACTCAAGGAGACTGCGATTTTCCAGATCTGTGAAACTGATTTATGATTGCTCATAAATTAGTAGCAAGTTTTTATAAGAACTTATCTTCCAAGTGTCTTTTTATTAAAAAAACAATTTGCCCTCTAGCTAAAAAACCGGTAAACTAAGGGATACAAGCTTTAAGCAAGAATAAACCAGAGAAACCGGTAAAATTTGTACAAGAAAAGCAGAGAATTACAGTTAAGAAAAAAAAAAAGAGAAATATTTACAAGCTTTAAGCAAGAATCAACCAACCTCAGGATTTCGAGAAAGTCCAGTAGGAAGAGCAGGAACAAGAGATGTCCAAAGAATGGGGTCGACTAAGGGATCGATTGTGTTGTAGTTGGTCAGAAGAGGAGCAGACAAGAAAGGAGTCGATGGGTACACATTTCTTTGAAGAGACAATCCCCCAGTTATTCCTAATGTAGCTCCCAGCCTCTCACTACCACCATCATGACTTGTGGACTTCTCTACTGCTTTGCCACGGTCCATTTTGTTGACAGTATTTTTGTTTTCATTCTCATCATTTTCAGTGCTGGTTTCTTGCTTTTTTGATGCCTTCTCTTGTAAGCTCTTGTAAGCAGCTGATTGTGACAAAATACTCAAGGCAGATATTGTAGAACCTTTATGCCCTTTTCCTTCAACAGATAAGCCTAAATGAGGCATCTGGTATGGCTGGGTGCACTTTACTTCTCGTTCTGATGTTTTAAGTTCACTGCCAATGTCGTCAGGACAGCCATGTTTAGTATCTTCTGATGACTTCATGATGGATTCCACTTGACGAGTGCTGTGGGAATTCCACCATTTAATATAGCATGTCAGATCTATCTTCCTCTCAATACAAAAACTGCCACCATATTCACTTTCGGCTGCGTGATCATCACCTGCACCTTATAATAAAATATTGCCCTTAGATAGTCGGCAGTAATTCTGGAGGTAACCAATTTATTGTCAAAAGCTGATGTTTGTGAGGCAACATGACACTGCAGAATTCTTTAATACAATTTGGTGATCTTGATTAATGGTAAAAAGAGAATCGGTGAATTAAGAAAATGAGACCTTACCATAGTTTACACTACTGCAGTATTCAGATCCAGGCATACGACTACAAGATGAGTCCCATCGACTGCATTGTGAAAGCCAAAAATGCAGAAACAAAAAATTGTTAATATTTTACAATTATTTTAAAAGACAATCAAAATACCTAAAGAAAGCTTTGGGGAGGATCAAACAGGTACCATAAATGAACAGATACTTTGCAGACAAAAAATGTAGAATGGTTCCAGTAATTTACCTAGATAGTGCACGGTACTTCGAGAGCCCTCTTGAAAAACCACTGCTCTTTCTGCAGAAAACATCCACCATTGGAAACAGCATGATTACAATAAACAGTACATTTTTCAGACTCGATACTTACCTCCGAAGAGATGCCAGATACTCTTCTCTTGAGACATTTTGCATTTCTTCAAGATCTCTCTTATAATCAGTAACCTGCAGGACACAGTAATGAAACCTAATCAGTTAACAGATAAAGATGAATGAGCTCTGTGCAACAAATGAAGAAAGGTCCAAGTGGAGTATTTATCTCACTGGAAAATTAATGAGTGTTCCAGGGCCCCAATATTTTAAAGCAGCAAGATCGTATGCCCTAGCTGCAGCTTCCTCATCATCATATGCCCCTGCAAATGGGTAGAACTTAATAAATCCAACAAATATGAAGAACACAACCATAAGCATATTTCATGAAAGAAATAGTATAAAGCCAGTAACATATACCCAAGTATACTGGAAGAACATGCCAAGCCAACCATTCCATGCACAATAACAAGAAAAAACCAGTGTCAGCTTGCACAATATACCCATGACTGCATTGCAAAGATAGAAGGGGGGGGGGGGGGGGGTGTGAGGGGTAGAGACCTTGCTTTCCCTTCTTATTCTGATTCTGGTTCCATGTACTCTTATCCCAAAGATGTGCTTCATATCGACCAGTCCATCTATGCCTATTGACCAAAACAAACAATAAAAATGAGATCCACGCATCAAATCACATTTCTGTGTTGCTGTTGATTACTTTTAAATTATCAATGCACTTAAAAAAGATTCTAGAGATCAATTATAGAAAATACTACAAACTACAAGCTAGTGCTAAGCTAAGTTAGAAAAGTTCTAACGAAATCAAACAAACACTAGGAATGTTCTAGGAAAAAAGTGCTTATCCACAATTCAAATAACTCTAGAATTTTCTAGTGTATTGGCTGAATTTCTAGCAAGTTCTATGGCTGCAAATTTGATCTAGATTGTTCCATATAGGTTGGTTAACAAGGCTATAAATAGTCATGCAACCATCACTTGTAAGGCAGGTCAAAAAAAAAATATGCTAAGTTTAAAACCTTTGTTCTAAAACTCTCCTTCTTGTACTATATTTCCTATCAACAAAGTTTTTGCTTGTGTATCCCACATTCTTCAACCATTTCCATACTATAAACTAAGTCCTTCTTTTACTAAACTACTACAACTAAAACCCTTAACTATCAAACTACTTTCATTTCAATCCCTAATCACTAAAACCTCTAACCTACCTCATAAACTACTATCATTCTCTAACAATTACCCTTAAACAGTAACCACCCCATACACTATTGTTATCTTCCTCAAATCACAAAGTTACAAGCTTCTAAAAATGAGCCAACTTCTTATTTATATCACTTAAACAAAAACAAAAACTCCTTTTCTTTTCCAGGACCCAATTCTACTACATTGATCCACAAAAACACTCATTTACACATAGCATCAAACACGTAATCCACATAGCACAAACAACTAGCTTTCTAACTTCCATTTCATCCCTACACAATCACACTTCACAAATCACACTAATTTATACAAAACATAAAAAGCTCCAAACTTTAAACCTAAACCCTAAATAAGAATATTGTACAAACGTATACAGGTACAAATACACCCAACAATACGTATATTTATACCTGGTGACACCACGGTAAATAGAGCTACGTTTACCAGCAGTGCAAGGAGGCATCTTGCTAATACGTTCTTTTGCAGTGCATCCTCTCTCTTTCTTTGGCTTCTTTAGTCCTCTGTACAGTAATAACTGATCGTTCGCTATCACTGCCGCCTCTGAACTCTCTCCACCACCACCTCCGCTGCTTCCGCCACCACATCCAACGCCGCCGATTTCTGGTTTCAGGACCGGATGAGAGGAAGAAGACGCCATGATTTGATCCAAAAAAAAACCAACTTGAGAGTTGCAAAGGAAGCACCTCTTTGACTGATGGTTTTTCCCTGAAGTAGCGAGGGGTGAGGGTGAAATGACGGGAATTTCCTTGATCGGTTTGGAAATGACTATGTTATTTTGGGGCTGTTGCAGGGTGAAACGCATAACGGTTAGGAGGGGATGAGGGGTAATATGGTAACTTAATGGTTTTTGAAAGAGCATGGATGCTTGCTGGGATATGAGGAGACCAACTGCCACTTGTCTAGTTTTGGAGGTGCTTCATGTCATAATCGAAGACGACGTCGTCGTTGTAATTATCGCATTGGTTGAATTGCTTGTTTTCTTCTGCCTGCTTTTTATTGGGTGACTTGGCAAGCAAAATGGGCACCAGCTTGATTGATGTCTTTTACTTTGGATACTGAGTTTTTTTTTTTTTTTACTTCAAAGAGAAAATTACCGTGATACTTCTATAATATAGTCCTTTTTAACATTATTTTTATTTTTTAAGAAATTTATTTACCTTACATTAATAAAAAAATATCAATTTATTTACAGGATTGTTATTATATTATATACATTAACTAAAAAACCCTTGTTGCATTAAAACAATGAAAAATAAAGAAAAATAAACATTTTCCTTTTTTATGAAGATTTTGATAAGTCTCTTTTGAAAGAAATTGATGCAATTTCTGAGCATAAGTACGTTGTGAAAGTGGAGAAAGAAATTTTGAATATGAGTCTTTGCAAGGTTTGAATGACGTGATAAGATGTTTAAAGAAAGGGAAGAGAGGATAGAAGAGAAGAGGGTTAGTCAACTCCTCTGAATTTTTATTCTTGTTACTATTATCATTATTAACAAAAACTTAAAAAAAAACCATTTATAAGGTGATTCAATAATAAAAATTAAAAATTAAAAAATTTATTTTTTCTATGATCTCAGGTTCGAGTCATAAGTTGCTTATATAATGGTCACTAGAGGTTTACATGGTCATTAACTTCAGGGTTAATAAAATTAGTTGAGGTACACGTAAACTGATCCGGACACTCATTAAACTAAAAAAAAAAACTCAAAAGAGTCCATCTTGAAAATAAAGAGAAGACAATATGAACAACCAACCTGAATCTGAAACCACCATTAGCACTGAAGGCTTCGATGTTCAATAAGATTGTTTGCTATATTATGACCACAATGACCACGTTCTTGTCTCTTTTTCTTGTTGATCATGCTTGTTATAAACGTCCATCAAACTTACAAGTCAAATTTGAACAATTCATGTAGGGATTCATCATAAACCATGCATTCCTGTAACAAAATTATCAAGAACAAACACAGCATGTTGAGGAGAGTCCAGGCTTAACTTTGACTCAGTCTTGATCCTGGAAACAAATTCTTTGACATGGGGTTTTTGTGCTTCAACCAAAGAAGTCATCCAATCAGCGTCGACAAGGAAATGGTGTGATGCATTAGAGCCATTGAAGAATTGATTTGGTAAGCTTGGGTGGGTTTCAGAAGAGAAAAAGAAGAGCTTCTAGCAGTATAAACGGAGCAAAATCATGATGAGAAGTGCAAATTTGGATTGAAGTGAACAAACAAAATCGATTAGGATTCTGTTTTGGTTTAGGATTGTGTTTTTCGTGAGAAGAGAGAGAGATCTTGTTTTACGTTCAATTTCTTTCAACTGATTTGTCTAATGTATTTGTATTATATATGAGGGTATTTGATTTTTTATCCAAATTTAAAAGTTAGTTTGATCCATAAAAATAATTTCTGAAAAGATAAAAGATAAAGTAAAAAAAATGATTAAACTATAAAATTATCAAGGTAATTTTCTTTTATTTTAATAAAACCATAAAACCAAATTACAAGGTTGATTCGACTAATTTATTTTCCATATTATTATTACTATTATTTTCTTAATAATATAGTAGATCTCTTTGACTCCAGTGTTTAACTCCATATTCACATAGTCAAAATGATGGAAGTAATGACTTAATTTTGCACTCCCACCATCTCTTGTTCTTCACATTAGGCCATTTCCATCCCCTACTTCAATTGAATATGACTTTGGCAACATCCTTAATCACAGCCATAACCTGTATAAAAACTTTTTGAAAGCAGAACACCTCTCAGAAAAATTGACATGGTGAAGACGGGCTCTGCCATTTCCCAGCTCAATGAACTTTTAACAGGAGCACAAGTGCAGTAACACATTTCCTACTTCAAATTTCCTTCCATTCCTCATCATGTCAGAAGTGATCATCTTCCACAGTTTGGATATATAAGACTGGCAATATCATAGAAAACTCTCCCCGGCCATGGGTGAATATTTTTTTCCCATTTGAATACAGGAAGGTAGGGAGGGAAGGCTCACACCTTGCTTTTCGAGACTTCGTTCCCAGATTAATATTCTCAGTGATCCTGCAAAACATCAACGACCAGAATAAGAGTTAGAAACCCAATGGATGAGCAATGAAGGTAGCCTTGTAGATGATGAGATGGCTAGGTTGAAATATATTTTCGCTTGTATTAGATAGAAGCATGTGCTGGTCCAAAACACGATTCTCTTGCACAGGAGACGAGTATTTGCATACCAACTCTTTCTTCTATGATAGAAGCGTATGTGGCTTCACTTTTCTGTGCAAAGGAGAATACGTCACAATTCCATTTGAAGGCTGAATTCCGGCTTCCTCAATCCATCCCAACACCTGCACTTAGAATTCTCTGAGTTTTCCCAATCACCTCGAATTGCATTTTAAACCAAGAATAGCATGTCGCTAAGTTTTATAGCCAAAATAACTTCACGAACACAAGCAAGGGGCAAAGTGGCTAGTCCTTCCACTTTGTGTCCGTAATGCGGACAGCATATACAAGCAAGATTTTTATATATACAAGCAATTTAGCTAGCAGTCACCAAAGTTCATGATGAACAACATATTTCAAAAGATATAATTAGCTACTACTTTGATTACTAAAGCACCACTTTCCTCGTATGGGAAAATTCTTAAAAAGGAATTTCATAAAAAGTTCGAAAAGAGTAACCAACTCTATTGCAGTCAAATAGCATGCTTTAATCACTATGCTGTGGCGCCAGTACTTCCAACGCATTTCTCGTATAACTTACAGACGCATTGATTTTCAAAACTTCTAAAACAGGCATCGTGTGGTGCCCCAGGTCCCTCCTTCAGATGAGTGTAAGAAGGTCCTGAGGAAAGCCCAGGGTTGATATCTACCATATCTAATAATAAGAAATTGATGAAATGAACACCATCCACAACATTTATTGTCTATAAAGTTATGAAATTCTATATCGTATAAAGTTACAGAAATTTGATTATAAGTTACCTCGATATATTTCCTCCAATTCCCAACAGCCAAACGATTCTTCAACAAGATCGAGCAAGTGCTGTAATTAATATCAGCACCTGATCCTATATAATCTTGTATAATGTAGAGCAAGGTTAGTTTATAAAACATTATGAATAAAATTAGCTCCAACTACTGATATCCACGGAGATTTAGGATGTATACTATATAAGATGTTCAACAAGAGCTCAAACAAAGGAATAATTAAATTGTTCACTGGTTTCAATGCCGTGTTCTTGGCAAACACAACTATCATAATATCATATAGACATGTGAAAATATTCGAATACCTTCATTATAGACTCAATTTTTCCACTTTTCACCAGAAGATGCAGGAGCGGATTCAGAAGTCCAATTGAAACAGCAGAGAATGAAGGCTCCATCAATTTAATCAAGTCAGTCGTTATTCTCCAATCTCGTAATCTACACCCAAATTTCTTGTCCTAGTTACTAAGGAAACATGAGCATAATGTTTATTATCAAGAGAGCAGGGTATCTATCATGTCTTATCAAGGAAATTTGCAAAAAAGAGAGGACCCTTACAGGCTACATGATGATACAATCTCTCATAAACTCTGCCAGAATGAGAACCTTCGATGGATCGCCTCCTTTATTGAAAGCTCTCATCAGCGCTGAACATGCAGTAGTGTCTGGTTAGATATCGTACTCCTTTTCTTGAAGAAGAGCACATGCCTTTTTCCAAAGTTCTGTACTTAAACAAAAACAAAAGAGAGGTATTTAACTTGGGAGATTATTTATTTCACGTCATTCATCATTCATTTCAGTCTCGTACAAACTGACCTGCAGCATTATATATAAGCAGGTATCATCATGGTATATATTACAAACATCAGGAAAACATCAGCCATCTTCATCTCATTGAATATAGATTCTGCTTCCGTGATTTTACCCTAACAAATTGTAGAAACATAAATTTTCCACCAATCAAATTTCACACGCCCCATAAGAGTTCTTCAACAACACTTTGAAGACAAATCAAGGTACTCTTCAAAGCATCAAATCACAACATCTCGCTTCGCAATACACGCCCAAATTCGCGTTCTTGCAAAGCACAAATCTTAGCTTGATTACTCAAATAAATCAAGTCACCATACATCAAATCCAAGGGAGGAATTAGAGGATTGCCATATTCTTTTGATAGAATATATTATACAGAGATTGTACCCATTCATATATTTAATAAAATCATATATTTGTACACGTGTGCTTGTTTAATTTCAGGTGCATAAAATTGTGTCTACACAAATATCCAAAAGCAAAAGATATGAGGTTTTTCTCAATTTGCAACAGATTAGTAAGAGGCATATCTTGCTAAAGCAATTGCCTGCCTGTAGGCACAGATTGTTTAAAAATTTGTTAAAATATGGGTAATAGCATTTAAGGCAAAATTAAAAAGTGGATTTTTTGGGTTAAATTTTTGTGGGAATTTAATTTCAATATAAATTTTTTAATATAAAACATTAATATATTTTAAATAAGTTATGGGTGAATGAAAAATTAAATTGATATAAAAAAATTATAGATTGATATGTTTAATATAACTCAAAATCCTCTAAAAGAACTCTATCCAATAAAAAAAACAAAAATAAATAAAATTAGATCTAAATGGCACCTAAGCTTTTAGAAAGAAAAGATTTTAGGCAAAATTAAACCCACGCGCGTAAATAATTATGGGCTATAAATCTTTCATTCAATATCATAAGGTGAGAAATACATGTCTTTGTCTCCAACAAAGATAAAACTACCTAGGGAAAACCACCATCCCAAAAATCATTGAAGGACAAAGGTTGTAGCTAGCTATTAACATTTGTCCAGAACTCTCTTATTTTGATCAAAGGAATGAGCTTTGATCAATCTTTAAGGGAATCCGTAAAAAAACTAGAAAACCCGATAAATACCCCTAAAAATAAAAATAAAAAAGAGAAGAGAGAAAAACATGAAGATCACTCTGTAAAAAGACCCTAGTGTGAAAATTCAAAGACCTAACATAGAAGGACTAGAAAGCTTTGGAAAGAATAGAAAGTTAAAGGAAAAGAAGGAAGGAAAAGAGAAAGGAAGTAGCAGTCCATAGCCAGCAAGCTTAGAGAATGTATAACCATGTGAAAACTCAAGGGTGAAGTTCATGTGACCTGCCTATTCATGCTTTTTCAATATTTAATGATGTTTTTGAATCTTTGTGGCATTATTTTGTGTTTTAGTATTTATATGGATTGATGAATGAAAATATTATTTTGATTAATTAATCATGTTTTGAAACTTTTGTTAATGTTGTTGGGATGTTTAAAAGGTGTTTATATATTTGATTTTGATGAATTTTGGAATCAGTCAAATGTAGCAGTAGGTGTTCGATGGCTTTTTCTATGTTGCTAATGCATGTTCTTGATTCCTAAGTTTAGTTTGGGTCTCAAAGTGTTTAAAGAGTCAGTTTTGGATTGAATTTTGATGTTTTTATTGGCTGATAATAAGACTAAAGTTTTGAAAGTTGAAATCTTATACATGTTCTTAATTATTCGAGTTTATTTGTTAGTGTTTTTTTATTCAAACTTGTTTGTTTATGATAATGAGGTTTGTTGGGGCTAAGAGAGCTTTGTTTGGAAGTCTAAAATGTATTTTTGAGTTTCACAGTATATGCTGGGTTTTCTAGGAAACATGGGTTCATGTTCTTTATGTTAATCTGAAAAACTTTATCTTGAGTTCTAGTTTTAGGTTTTATTTTGATTTGATTTTGGTTGCTGCAAGTTTGTATATCATCATTAGTAAATAATATAGGATTTTCATGCATTAATAACATGTTTTTATGGGTTTTAATCTTAGAATTTTAGTTTTGAACTGAAACTCATTTCTGATAAAAATCATGATATTTGAGTAATAACCGAAGCAAAAGGGTATTTGATTCTTTATCTATGTTTGATTGCAAACAAAACCTTACCTTTTATTGCTTCAAATCCGGTCTGGACTGATGTTTACGTTGTTGGGTTTAAGTTTGAATGGTTTTTTATTGTTCTTCGTTTTCCTTGGTGTTTGATATGTTTTTGTTAAAAAAATTTTGTTTTTTTGTGTTTTTTTTAGTTTTAATTTTGTTTCAGTTTAAATATATATTCTGGTTTAGTTTTGGGTTAAATCTTGATTTTTTGTTCGAATCATGATTGAACAAGTATTCTCAGGTTGACCCGGACAGGTCAAATACTTAAGGTTTTGTTTGGTTTGCCACTATTTTGATAAAAAAAAATTTTGGTTTAAGAGCATATTTGGTAAACAGGTCTTTAGACCTGTTTTAACAGTTTTGTTTTCATCAAAATATGGTTTTACTAAACATGACCCTAAAAAAAATATAGTTATACCATATGGAAAAGTTAAAGAAATATTTCATGGGACTATATGTTATAAAAAAATATGTGAGGTCAAGTATTCACAAATTTATTTTATATTTTTGGGGTTTATTAAAGAAAAAAAAGATCAGGTCTCACCCGGATTACACCAAGTCACCCGGGTTTTAGGTTGACTCGATAGGTTATTCAAGTTTAAACGGGTTAATTATAAGCCCAGGTTTCTACCATTTGATATCTAACCAAGGTTTAAACAGGTTAATTATAAGCCCAGGTTATTCAGGTTTCAACCCACCAAACCAGATTTTATATAAACACACTTTAAATTTATGGATTGAATAAGCACTTAGAAACACCAAATGTGCACTAATGACCATCTGCCAACCCTGGGGAGGGAGAGGTCTAGATAATAAAAGCGTTTGATTTTAAGCAAGGTCCATTAACTCCGGCCAGCAATTTTGAAGTTCCCTGTGTACGAACTGGCTCTGTAAAGGCTATCTTAACGAGATTGTCAAGTGAGTGGACATTGTTACAAGTATTCATGCACATCCAACAACAGCCTCTTTCTGTGTTTTTTTTCCCCTCAATGAGCTAGGAACCTTGAGGAACACGTGTATGTTTGTTTCCTGGAAAATTCCACTTGAGATCCACCGTCAAAATAGTGTTTCTCTCTTCACAAGCATGGGGACCCTTCATTCAACTCTGCGACTTGATTGATCCCACACGATCTTGACTCCTAGATCTTGTTTCTGTTAGGTCAACATGCTTGTCCATACCTCAAATGGATTATATTAGATGGTAAGAAGTGATAATTATTTGGGACCTAAGATTGAGTCTTGCATAAATTTTTGGTTAAATAATATATATACTACTAGAAAATTAAAAATATCAATAAAATAGATGATGAAATACCACCGTCAAAAACTTGATTCTTGAGAATTTCTATTCTATTAGCATTGGAAAGAATATTATATTAATATTCCGTCAATATTTTTATTTTTTTATATATCATGATCCCCAAACAATAATTGTTCACAATAAACTCATAACCACAACAACAAAAAATATCTTTAAATAATAAAAAAAAATCTAATAAAGATTTAAGACCAATTAAAAAACTTTTCATCTAAATAATGCTAAATAAACAGCAAAATCATCATTAAATAACCATCATTTCTATTGATATAATCACCCGCAAGAATTGAAAAACCAATGAAGATTTAACTCTTAATCATGGAGAAAAGTGAAACCTAGAAAATGAAATCTAAGATGCCTTAAAGATACATTGACTTGCTAGCTTAGAGACTAGTAAATCAAATTTATCCTTAAGTACCTTCAAACTATCAGCGAAGAGCAAGCTCTACAGCATAGAAACATTATCATAGTCTGACGCCTATGATTACATGTATACACTCAATTTCCTCACAAATGCAACTTGCAAGAAAGCTCATTTTATCTGAATCTTCACCAATACTCTAACTAAAACTAGAACCATGAAATATCTTAAAGTCTTTTGTTTTTCCAGAGGCTAGCTGCAACAAGCCACAGATGTAGCAGCAGCTAGTCCTGCTTGGAGAAAAAATATAAGGAAAAAGAATAACAAATCCCACCCCAACAAATGAGATATCTTTCTTTCTCCTCTTATTCTCTCTACAAAATTGTCTTTCTTGGATACAATTTCATAGTTCTTGACCTTACTTCAATCAGATAACCCCTACATACACACATCCTTAAATTCAGTTTTTCCTTCTAAAAATCTATCATTCTTTCTAAAAAATTGATATCCATTAAATTACTCGTCATTTCTTCAATTCTAACACACTTAAATTATAAAATTACACTCAATTTTATCCAATGACAAACTAAATTAATTTCTCTTAAATCCCAAACAAACCCTAAAATGTAAATCATATATTAATACAACAAAATTATTATTATAAAACAAGTAAATATACATGCAAACTACAAATTAAACAAATAAATTTTGAATGAATTAACTTTAAACATAAATGATTATTACAACAAAAATAGATGGATTTTCTTACTTAGCAGCAGAGTGAAGCTTGACAAGAATGGAATTAAGGGAGGGAGGTTGTGTAGGCGCCAACAAGTTGAGTGGTCAGATTTTAGAGGGGGTTGTTGGAATTTAAAAAAATTAGGGTTAGGGTTTGAATTGAATTAAAAAAGAAAGGGAGAATATAGTTGGATTTATTAGATGCAACCAAACTAGATTTTTCTGTGGATGTTTATGGATAAAATTAGTTTGGGTTTGAATTCATAATTATATTCAACCCAACTTCTAGTATTTTATAAATTATAAATTCAATCCATTTAATTTTTTTGAACCTGATTGGGTTAAATATTTCAATTTAAGCTAAATATTTTTATAGAAATTACAAATATTCGTTTAGAGGTAGACCTATAACATGGACTTTAGATTTCATGGCACCCCAATGTAGACATTCAAATTGTCATACATTGCATTACCTCCTCTTTTTTTCTAGTAAAGAGACAAGCTCTTTCTTGTTAGGTTAAAGAAATTCAATAGAAAACCCACTAAAAATAGTTTTGGAGCCAGAATATTTTTAAATAAAATAAAAATAAATATTTAATACACAAACCATTAAATATAAAGACAAAAAAATGTATAGGATATACGAATTAGGTTGGGTTAACTGAGTTTCACTAAAAAAAATTATTTATTATTATTTATAATATTTATATTATTTGATTTTGCTGAGTTAAATTGGATAAAGTAAAAGTATTCCAGATAAACTGGTTTTTCTGAACAACCCCCAGGATTTTCTCACATAACAAGTACAATATGCTTGGCAGCAAACCTGATATTGAAGGATTGATTTGAGATTGCAGAAGCTTTCGAATTTTCTTGAAGTCCCCACATATTAGTGTCTTCTAGCCATGACACCCTGCAGGATTTATAATACAGCTATTTGATTCTGACCAATCACATCCAAATATGTCGGCAGTAATTTTTCCAGTAACAAATATATGTTGTTAAATTAACGATGAATTGCTAATGTTAAAAAAATAATGATGAAAGGATATTTACCCAAAAAAAAAATGGTAAATAGATTTAATTTAACACTACCAGTTTCTTTCGAGGACTATTTATTATATGATTTTTCAAGGACGAAAACGAGAAAGAAAAACTATTGCCACAGTGCATTTGTTTTCTTTGTCCACGGTAAAGGCAACAATGAATCCACTTCTTCATTTAGTTTATTTTCTGGTTATTCGACCACGCTTTATCAACGGGTAGGATAATTTATTTTTTAGAAAAAAATAATAAATATGCATGTTTTTTTAACATGTTTTTTATTATAAAAAAATCTGAATAAAAAATCAAAAAAACTTATATATATATCTAATTAAAAAAATCAAGAATTATATATCCAAATAAATATTAAAAAAAATCATTAATGATAAATAAAGACTAAACTGAAAAATCATGAGATAGATAAAGATCAAATATTTGATCTCGCAGCATGGACTATGTACTCAATTGTGCTTAATAACTTGTTTTTTAAAATAAATTTTTATTTAATAAAAAAATATTTGTGCCAATAAAATATATAAAAAAAATCATTAACAATAACTAAATATTAAACTTGAAAAATAGAGAAATAGAAGTAAATCAAAATGTTTATCTCGCAACTTGAGCCTTGTACCCATCTGTGTCTAATAAATCTATTTCTTATAATAAATTATTTATTTGATCAAATGACAATAGAATTAGCTCATGCTATGTCGCAGGTCAGAGCAATTTTTTTTTCAAACACCTAGAAAAATATTTAGGCATCACCAACATGTTTTCTAAAAAAATAGATTTTAATCATGAATTCCAATTTTAATCATGCATATGGAATGATATTTTTATCTAATATTGAGACAAAAAGATATTGGATTTACAGATCAACTCGAATTGACTTGCGAAACCTATAGGGATAATTTCACAAAAAAAAAATTTGAAAAGCTCAATCCTCAATTAACTCAATATTAAAGGACAAAAATGAAGAAAAACAGCACTCAATTAAAAAAAATCCAAGTGAACTTGAGTCAACCAACCAAACTCGCGACATAAGTCATACATGTTTAAATTCAATAATTTTTATTAATTATATGAAAATAAAGTGCATGATGATTTTTTTGAATGAAATGATTTAAAAAAAAACAAGTGTGTGGGAATAATATAGCAAAAGTAGTTCACTGACAATAAATGGTGAAATTGTATTTTTTTTTTTAGTTTTAAGTTAAATAAAACAAAATAGATCATTGATAACATAAGGTGGAATTGTATGTTTTTTATATAAAAAAAATGAGGGATAAAAGAATGCATTAAACATCAAAAAAGGAAAAAATAATAATAACCTGAATGTTATGGCTTAACCTATCAAACGTGTGATCTGAGTCATTGACCAAACTAGGTTCAATAATTATTTTTATAAAATTTATATTTAGCCTAAATATAAAATAAAATTTCTTGAAAAAACAAACAAAAATGGGCAAAAAAGTTGAAAGGAAAAGCCCAAACGTGTGGGCCTTCAAGTTGAGGCTTACATGTCTGGGCTTAGTTTTATTTTTATTATTTTAAAAGGGTGAACGATATGTGGTCCTCCCTTATTTTTTTGGGAAAATAAGGCATATGACACATCATCTCTTGAGGCAGACGACGTCTTGTTTATGAGCCCAAATACAGTCACTATTATAGTGGATGGAAAATAAGGACAATGAGTTTTTTTTACCCAAAAATCTAATTTTTAAGTCATTTCTACTCAAAAACATCTTATCAACACCCTTAGAAAATCTAGAAACCAATTCATCAGCCCCAAAAAAGCACTTTAAAAACATGAAATCAAACCAGGTTAGATTTATCTTCCTTGAGTTTGATTTTTTTTAGACAATATTGACGCTCTAAACAATCATCATCAAACTCCTTTCATTGCATGAAGCTTATGGACACTAAGAGCAATCATTTTTGTGATCAAAAATGGCATGAACGATGACTTTCTCTGTCAACACTAGAATTTGACGAACGCTCTCTCTCTCTCTCTCTCTCTCTCTCCTCTATCAAACCAGAGAGGTCAGTTGAGTAAATAACAAAAACAAATAGTTGTATCAAAATTGAATTGCAAAAATATTGAGAGGTCAGTTGAGTATAAACTAAGTAGTTAGATGACCAAATGGGTACATAAGAAATTTAATGGATGACATGTTGTTCATCTTGGCAACGACATGTCATGTACTAGAGTATTTTTCTATAACTTCTAGTAACCAAAAAAATATGAGTTTTGAGTTTTCGAACATAAAACTCATTTTGAACTTGTTTTTACCTAAAAACATCAAAAACATCTTAGAAAATTTTACACAAATATTTTCAACCCTAAAATATCTTTAATCAATTCAAAAATCAAAAATCAAATCGAGATAAAACAAAATCTAAAGCTCCCAGTATGCTTTTTTTCATGTTTAAATGGAAAATCATCTTCATTGAACCTCCCATCTCTAAGATGCATCAATTGATAATAAGTTCATCCTTTTTATGACCAAAATGTGACATGTCAAATATTTCATTTTTTTTTTTTCAGTGACTCTCTCTCCTTTTTTAATATTTAGAGACTAAAATGTGATAAAAATAAAGTTTTAGGTTGAAAAATAAAAACCTTAAATAACATGGAGAAAATATGTATAATTTGAAATTTAAGGGGAAAAAACAGCTCTATTTTTTTTAATATTGTGCCTTATTTTTTCAATATTTTTTGTTTAACAATAATCTAAGATTCTATTCCACAAAATCACCCATTAGTTTAACAATAAAATATTCTATGTCACATTATATAAGCATGCAAATCAAAATAAATCCCAATATATAAAATCATGCTAACATAACTTATAAGAATTAAATGAAAAGAAATAAAGCTCAATTACTGAAGCACAAAAAAGAAAACAATTTAGGGACTGAATAGAAAATTTTGCTATGAACATTAGGGTGAAAAATTTAATGCGAGGGGATGAATAATAGTGCTATATTGAAAACACGTCTTCTTTTAGTTTATGGCCAGTCATATAGTACTTGTGCTCCAGATCCATTTTTAAAACCAATTTTTTATTGTAATAATAAAAAAATATTTGTAAGAGCTTTAATCATTAAAATTATGAAGAAAATGTATTTCTCATGTCAAAATTCATTTTTCTTAGTTAGGTATTTATTATGATAAAATAAAATAAAATTATTAGCAACATAGTTATTTGAACAAAAACTTAAAGCAATTAAAATAAATAGAGAGTTTTTTCTCTCCTCTTCTTTGTTTCCATGACTTTCTCTCTCCTCTCTAAACATTAAAAAATTGAAAATGTGACAAAAATTAAATTTAAAAACAAACCATAACCTGAAAAAAAAACAGGGATTAAATTTACAAAAATTCAAAGCTAAGAGACCAAATGGAAGTTTTGCATGCCTTTTTAGAAAGAAAAAAAATTATTTTCTTCATGTTAATTTTGATCATTCATCTTTTAATTTTTTTAACAATATCTTAGAATTTTATTTCATAAAATTAATTTTTAATTTAATATTGGAATATTCTATGACACGTCTCATATGTAAGAGCATGCAAATTAAAATCGACCCCAACATATAAAACCATGAAAACATAAATTGCAGGAATGAGATGGAAAAAAAAAAATTAAAGTTCAATGATAAAAATTAGAATTTCAAGAACCTAAGAAAAACAACTATATGAAAAGTAAGATGAAAAGTCTAATGATAATGGTATAGAGTAACTCCAATTAATGTCAGCTTTATGTTAATATATAGGGTTAACGATTATAATGTTAAAGGCTATTTTTTTCAAGTTAATTTTGGTCATTCATCTTTTAATTTTTTAAATAATATCTTAGAATTTTATTTCATAAAATTGATGTTTAATTTAATATTAAAATACTTTCTGACACATCTCATATGTAAGAGCATGCAAATTTGAAATCGATCCCACCCTATAAAACCATGAAAATATAACTTACAAGAATGAAATAGAAAAAAAATAAAGTTAAATGATGAAAATTAAAATTTCAAGAACTAAAATAAACTTAGTTAAATAAAAAGTAATATGAAAAGTCTAATGATAAGGGGATGGAGTAAGACCAATTAATGTCATCTTTATTTTAATATATAAGGTTAATGATTATAACGTTACAATCTTTATTTAGAAGGTTTACATCCTCGAAAGAGCATTTATAGTGTTTTACTAGATTGTAGCCCAGGTTATGCCACGATCGGGCTAAATTCTTTCTAACAAAAAAAAAATTATGCTCAAACAATGTTAGTATTTTTAAAGAAATAAAAGAATTTTGAAGTTTGGATTATTGACTTGATTGAGTTCAATAAATTAGGTTAATTAAATAAAAAGATTAAAAAAAATAAAGATGACAATAAATAAGCCAAACTAAAAAAATGACAATGATTAAAAAAATATATGAACATTTACCAACAGTGTGAAAAAATATCCCTCAATATTCTTAAAAGGTTTTCATGATTTTATTCGAAAATAAAGCAAAATTTAAATAAGAACGTGATAACCAAATAAAAGCAACAAAAAACAAATTAAAGCTTAATTTCTATAAATCAAATGTTGAAGGATAAAATTAAAAAAAAAATTAATTGAAAAAAGACTAAGGTCAACTCGTGCTGATCTTTCAAACCCATGACTCGAATCATGAAGACAAATCTAAAAATATTATGAAGTCAAATTACCAATCAACCAAATACTTGGGATGGAATTGCAAAAAAAAATTCATTAAAAAACATGATCCAAAATAATAACAAATATCATCAAAATAATGAGAATCAAATTTGATATAAAACTAACATGAAACCAAATGTTGAGGGATGAAATTTTAAAAAAATTCAAATAAAAAAAGAATTCAAAACAAAATAAATTTCAATCAAAAGAATGAGGATCAAATATGATATAAAAATTTAATGAAACCAATTTTAGAGGGATGATATTGAAAAACATTAATTAAAAAAAATTCAAAATAAATAGCAATCAAAAGAAAGATGACCAAATTTAATATAAAAACAAAATGACAAGACACCTTTCAACTTTAGTAGACCAACATGAATTCCAAAAGAAGGAGAGAGAAGAGAGAGAGAGAGAAAAAAAAGATCATCAGAGTCTCACCATCACTCCGTCATAGACACACATTCTGCCTCTAGAAAGATCTCATTGTGATGGTTCTAACATAACCACGAACAAAGGTATTAAGCACTCAAAAAGGCTACACATGCCACTAAAGAGTGACAACCTCTTCCCACACACATCAGGCAAATTGGCTTGCCCATCTTTTTTAGTTTCTAAAATTGTTTTTGGTTTCAAATTTGATCCTTTAATCCTTAAATTGCTTTTAGATCAATAAAATAGTATTTTATTTTGCAAAATCGAGCATCAAACATGATTTGAAAGTTTTTTTTGACATTATGGGATCCCCATATTTAGACAAAAAAAAATATCAAGTCCAATCTAATAAAAAAACTCCATATGAAAGGATCAAATTGAAAAGAAAAACAATTGAGAGACCAAAAAAATAAAAGGTTGAATCTCTCCCTTAACCACGCAATTTTTCCCCTTATATTTGCAAGAAAAAAGGGTTCAATACTTGTAATATCCTAAAATTTGATCCTAATAGCTTCAAATATTTTAATTCAACTCAATTTCATTTAATTTTGCCAAACTAAGCATCAACCGAGAGTCGGTTTTGTTTCTTGACACCACGAGTATCCAATTCCAAGCCAATCAAAATAAATAACAAAGTCCAATTCCAACTAATATAATGAAAAAGGATTTAATTGAAAATAAAAGTTGATGACTCAAATAAAAAAAAATAACTGAAAAAAAGAGAGAGGAAACACCATGTGAATCCACATTGTTTCCTCTCACAAAGCAAAGCACATCACTAAGCTCTTTTAGTTTTTTTCTTAATCTAAATTTGGAGGCTATTTTTGGTTATTAGCACATAAAAAATTTGGTGAAACAACATAGATAAACAAAAAATTAATGAAATAACATAGTTTGTACATGTTGTGATTAGGAAACGTGATATTTATAGCTTGTCGCTATTCAAAATTACGACATCCAAAAATAATATTAAGTGGACAAGAGAGAGGAAAGAGAAATAAAATAAAAAGATCTCAGAAACACACCAAAGCTCTAATTATAACATCATCAATATCATCGTAAAAATCTTAATAAGACGAATCCAACAACACCAAAAAAGGTCATCAAAAGTAATCCAAGTGGGGCACACTTATTGCCTAGACAAGTGACCCACCTATCTCTTTTGAATGGCTAGTGTGGACTACTCGGGTCACCATTAGTGACCGTTTTTTGGTGTTGTTAAATTTATCTCATTGAGATCTTACTGATAATATCAGTAATGTCATAAATAGAGTTTTGGTGTATCTCCGATATCTTTTTCTTTCTTTATTGTTTTTTTTTATCTTCTATCCTCTATTTGCCTATTTAACATTTTTTATTGGATTTAATTTGCTATTATAAAGTACAAATATTATAAAAAAATCACAAATAAAGATCAATTCACAAATAAAAATTAAATACAAATTTGAATAGTTTCCCTTTGACACTTCCTGAGACTCGAGTTGCATGAAGTTAAAAATTATAATACCTGACCAAATTTGAATTTTAAACTCCAGTATAAATTTTCAAAAAACATTCTCTATTTAAGTCTAAAAAATAGAAAAATCTCTTATATTGTTTCATTGAATGATTATATATATTATATCTATTCGTTTGAGTTCGTAAGGTGATTGGATAAAGAATTTAAAATAAAAAATTATCCAAATATCCATAGTCATCGAAACTGCAGGAAAAAAGTATATTAAAAAAAAACATAGGATAAGAATAGATCCTCATAAGAACTATAATAAAAAATTAAAATGAAAAATACCACACCTAAGCCAACCGATGAACAACATAGAAAAAGTATGAAGGTAAGGCACGCATTACAAAATAATATTTAAGGAAACAAAAACAAGAAAGAATATCAAGAATCAGAAATCTTCCTTAAATAATAAGAGAGTATTATTTTCTTGATCAGGAAGATTTCTAAATTACATTGTAAGAACAATACATGGAATCAAACAGGCAAAATAATCATTAATTAGAACAAGGGCAAACCTCAAAAAAATAACCTTAAAAAGAATTATATCTAAACAATCTTGATATCTCAATTGAAGCCTTTAACTATAATTATTTAAAAAAAGATGTTAAATTTCTGAAGAAAAAGGGTCATTTATTATTTAAAAAATTAGTACAATTTGAATGGAATCAATACTTAATTGAAACTTTCTGAAACTCAGTCTACTTAGAGGATAAGATTGATATAAAGTTTTATTTAGATACAAAATTAGACTGTACATAGGTTGAGGGCGTTTTCGAGGTTTGCCCTTGGAGGCTAGCAAAATTAAGAGTTAAAAACGTGTTAAAAAGCTTGCGAGGCAAAGTCATCAAAACCACACAAAGAGGGGAGGGATCAAGGAAGAGAAACGAAAATGGGAATCATGGCGAAGGCCAGAAGCAGCAAAAACAACAGTGAAAATTGGGGCATGGAGGGCTTGCTCCTAGTCTTCTTCCCTGAAGACACCTCCACCGCCGACGCCGACGCCACTGCTCCATTCTGCCCCTCCTCTCCATCAACCCCATCACTGGCTACTCCCAACAGTAACTCATCAAAAATAATTAAAAGGACCAACTCAAACAACCCCATAATCACGAAGACTCAATCCACCATCTCGATTTGTGCTCTTTTACTCTTCCTCACCCTCCTTCTCTTCACTCTCTCAACTTTTGAACCCGCAATCCCCAACCCGTCCACCACCATTAGTATCAACAAAACCCCACGTAGATTCTTGTCTCAAAACAAGCTTAAACCCACCAAAACCAGTTACTTCTCTATGTTTTCAAGAACATTTTGGCCAAAAGATGATAAAAGAAGTGAAAAGTTTCGTTCTTTATTTGCTTTACAAGGAATGGGCAAGCTTTACAGGCGTGGGACTAGAGCAATGAGTGATCTTGTTGTTGCTCATGTAATGGAAGAGACTACTGAAGCTGAATTTAGACTCTTTTTAAGAGTCTTGCATCGGTCAGGTCTCACGGCAAGAGCTGATGCTGTCTTTGTCTTTCCTTCCTCTTTATTCGCTACAAGATTTCAATCATTGATTCAAGAAGAGAATGACTCGTTCTTGAAACTTGTTAATTACTACAAACAATTGAATAGAACGAGTCAGGACTCCGTGTTGGCGTCGAGTTTTGACGTGAGTCAGTTTTTGAAGAGTGGGAAGAAGCAGATGGGTGAGCCTCTGTGGGGAAAGAGAATTAGAGTTGATGGCAATGGCAATTCTAGTGAGTCGGGGGAGGGCGAGGGTGAGTTGACTCTGTTGAGTTATGGCTCAGTGGTGGGTTTTGATGCGAGTGAGCTTGACCCGGAAAATTCACTTGCGGGGTTTCTAGACTATGTGCCAATGAGTTTGAGAAGATGGGCTTGTTATCCAATGTTACTCGGCCGAGTTAGGAGAAACTTCAAGCATGTAATGTTAGTGGATGTCAAAAAAGTGGTTTTTTTCAGAGACCCACTCGGCCAAGTCAGGAACCGGAGTCCAGAGTCGGTGTATATTAGAATAAAACAAGAAAGTTGTTCGAACAAGCATCACAGGAAAAACTCGGAGCAAACTCAGTCCAATTGTCAAGTTAACTCAGCGATCTTGATGGGTGGAGCACGGGGAATTCGGAGATTGTCTAGCGCAATGTTAACTGAGATCGCTCGAGCAGCCATGCAACACAAGAAGAAGAGCTCAGTTACAGAGTCAGGGATATTAACTCAACTCGTCGACAAGGTGCATATATTGAAGATTATTGACTTGATTACAGCGACCGAGTCAATCCCGGGTATGAGTTCACTCACTGGCTCAAACTCGTCTTTGTGGAATAATTATAGTATAATCCAACTCGGGGTTAATAGTAATTATGATATGATTAACTCAATTATTACAAGGCAAATATGTTCATGGGAAGTAGAATCTTCTGTTTATAGTGATTGTTAATCAGCAAATTACAAAGAAGAAATAGATTATTATTTTTTATTTTTTAGAAAAGAAATTGCATAATCATCTCTCTATGGTTGTGTTTCTTAATCCACAAGCAGGTTTGTTTCTTACGTGTAAATGATATTGGTGAAAATATTATTGAATTTCTGGAATCGGAATGCTAATTGTAAATTATTTTGATATCAGAAGGATGCAAAGATGACAAGAAATTGTCAAAATTAATAATCATGATTTTGTCTTGTACAAGCCAAAAAAAACATTATATAATACTAATTAAATTCATTAGAGTTGTTTTTTTTAAGTATTTTTTATTCAGAAATATATTAAAATAATTTTTTTAGTTTTTAAAAATTATTTTTTAATACTAAAATATCAAAACGAATTAAAAATATATAAAAAAATAATTTTTAAAAAAAGTTGTTTCCAAGAGCTATCTTAGTCTCTACCTTAATAATTAATTTCAGTTACTCCCTTGAGCTCATGTTTATCTAATCAATTACCATATACAAGTGAATGAAATTCGAGTTTAACCAACTAGAAATCTTGTGAGGAAAGATATATTGTGGGTTTTGCTGGAAATCTCATACCATTCATTCAAATTATGGTATGAACAAGCAATTAAAGAGTTCATAATAAATTAAGGAGGGGGAAACCATGGCGTAGCGTTGATTTATTGTGGTTAAAGTTACTTCACGATGCAATAAGCTATATTGGAGGTAAGGCTAGCTTTGTTTTCTTTAATATTTTATCGGATTCAAATCTACAAAACCAAAAAAAAAAATAGCGTGAACTTGTGGAGGGAAAATGATATTCACGGTCAACTTTATTATATTCCTAAGTTTTTTGTGAATAATTTATCTATGAGATTGATTTTTAATTACCTAAAAAGGATGCAATAAATAACCCTTAATTATGCACGCTAATGCTTCCTCCAAAATTGACCCATTTGTAAAGAATGGATCCTTGCACCCACAAAAGGGGAAAGCAAAGGCTGGACACTTGATTTGTTGCTTATTTCTAGATAAATAAATTAAAGTTTAAGATAATGAGAGAGAGAGAGAGAGAGAGAGAGAGAGAGAGAGAGAGAGAGAGAGAGAGAGAGTCATGGAGAGAATGTGAAGCAACTACGCGTAGGGAGATGTGAACACATTGATTAAACCCCGAGTGCTTGTGATCTTCTTCTTCAGGTTTGTTTCAAGGCATGAAAAGCATTAAAACGTATCATTCAAGCACCTTCCCTTTCACTTTTGCCAGCTCTTGCCTAACCCAAACCAACCCCTGTGAGATCGAAAAACCCTAGCAAGTTGCTAGCTAGTAAATGTCTTCACATGGCATTAGAAGAAAAAAAAACAAAAATAGGGAGGAAAGAATTAAATAAGGTTCTGAACTCTGATAGGTGTTTAATGAGCTGGGTAGTAGTAAAAAAGTGTGTGCCATATGCTATTCCCAATACTGATCTTTTTCTTTTCTATTATTAAATTTTTAAAGGCTGCCATGCCAAAGACCTGGCTTCACTCGCTCCCCTTTCATGACTCATCATTCTTAGCCTTGGATTGTTTCTGTACAACGGCTTGGTGGTATTTTATTTTAATTATGAATTTAAAAATTTTTATTTAATTAATATTACAACAAATTCTACATGGGTTTCATAGAAAAATCTTCTTTTAAAATTTTAATTATTTTTTCAATCCGCAATCATGAGTTATAGTTATCTAGGACAACCTAAGTAAAGATCTGCAAGGTGTCAAGCTCATGTTGTGTAAGGTTTCCATGTGCACACACCCTTTCACAAGGGGTGTTTTATGCCATATATGACACTTGGTTTCTTCGCAGTTTGTGAGTTCTGCTGTCTGATTGAATATTTTAGTGGTAATTGTTTTTAAGAGTTTAAGACTTTACAAGCACAATGGTACTGCCCCAATTGTGGAATATTTTACTCTTGACTTTGAAGCTGTTCCAAGCTCTCTTCCTGCTGGATGACATGGCCGACATGGCCAAATTGTTTGTCCTATCGAACAGTCATAAAAGCCTAATCGTGACATTTTCATCATAAAAGAACAGTGTTGTGCAAATTTTATCCCTTACAGAAGGGTGAGACGTCTAATAGATGACAAGAGTTTTTTGTTGTTGTCTAGGTTCCGAAATCTCAACATCATATTGCTATCAAATTACCTTCAAAGTAATTCGATGATTGAGATCATAGCCATATTATTTTTACCTGGGGAAAGCATGGAGGGGCCACGGGACAAGGTCCATAGACTCCATACCTTATCGTCCTCAACCGTCCTATGTACAATTTGCTTTCATGAAAATGACCAATATAACAAAGCACCTTTCCTTCCTTGATCGCGTGGAAAGTAAAATAAGCAATCATTGTAGGGTTTGATTTATTTACCAAAAAAATTAACTTTTATGGGATAAAAAGATGATGTAAATCAGGAGCATCATGAAAAGGGAGTTCGTAAATTAATTGCATAGTAATTCAAACTAGCTAGGCAAGGTTGTTGAAGTCCATAAAGTTATTTCATTCCATTGGATGCCTCGTTTTTGTTATTAATTTCTCTCCCTTCATGAATTTTTATATCATTTATCCTTTAGTTTGACATCTAAGTTTTCTGAACACAAATAAACTCCAGTTTTATAAATATTTGGTAATATAATAGCGGTTATTTTAAAAATTATTATTACATTAAAAAAATTAAAAAAAAACATAAATATATATAATTTTATATAAAAACAATTAATTTTTTAGAAAACACGTTCCTAAACAACCCTTTATTAGATGAGAAATTCCATTTTGATTTAAAAAAAGAAGGAGAATATTTTCATTACAATTATTGTGATACATGAATCAAAAAAAAAAAACGTGAAATTAAATAGATGGAGTTTCTAATGATCTCTCTCCAATCTTGACATGGGTAATTTAATACACGAAATTAAGATAAGAAGATCATCAAAACTGTAAAACCAACAGAAACTGCATAAAAGGTTTCCAGCAGCAAACCAAGAGGGGGGAGAGAGAACAAAATTGCTATCAAAAATTTTACCCTAGGATGCTCATCACCATCACCTACAGAGTGCAAAGTCCTTGTTAAATCTTATTCACCCATTAAAAAAAAAAAAAGCAAGGTCACCGACAACCAAAAACAATGCCACGTTTCTTCACGGAATTCACACGTTGACATCACTGTCCTTTCTTTGATTGGATGCGAGGTGGGAATGTTGGTGGGACCCGATAGAGGAAGTTGTCCAATGGAGGACTTCGAAGCATAGATACTGTTTGCTGTGATTGGTGAATCCTAACACATTCATCAACATGATTTACAAGAAATCATACATCACCAAGTAAGTTAGTCTTCGAATAAAAATTGCTTGTTTTTTGCTTGGAGTGTTATCCTAAAAAAATCATCGTATTATTTTTCTCCAATTCCCTAATAAAATAGGAATAATAAATAGAGTTTAACATAATAGATAAAGATAACAAGACAATGATGTAAAAATATCTAAATTTGAATTGTGGAGATTAATATGGAGAAGAAGAGAAGATTGATCAGTAATAAATTAAAAATATGTTCCCAATTTAATAAGGCAGTTTAAGTGGAATGAAGAACAACCACGTCTTTTCATGTGAAAAAATATAAAAATGTGTGTGGCAAAGCTGGCTTAAGATGAATATGAGATATTGAACAAAATTATAAATATATAGGACTTTTTATTAAATAAATTAATGTGTTGATCATTGTCGAGTAGTATTTGATTCTGGCCGACTCTAGTTAGAGGATAGACAATCACACACGATGTTTGTCTTTTGTCAAGCAAAACTCAAGATGGCAGATTCTGTGGAAGATGAAAGCAAGAGGGCGAAAAATCATTTTGTATTTATATACTCTTAAATTCTAGACATATCGATCCCTCTACTAAATTCGTGTTTTTGGCTCTGAATGAACTCTCTTGAGGCATTTTAACCCTTTTATCTCATCTATCTCTGTTGTAACATCCCATAGTTTGACCCAGCGATATTAATTGATTGAACTTTAACCTATCAAATTCAAAATATATTAGCCTTCCAAGTATAAAATTAAGAATAAAGAATAAAAAAGGATTTGCTCTCCCTGTAGTCTGAAATTTGAACCATATGGTTGCTAATATGATGGCCACTGGAGACTTACATAGCCGTTAACTTCAGGGCCCGTGGAATTAGTCGAAGTGCGCGCAAACTAGCTCGGACATCCACGTTAATATAAAAAAAATAAAGGACAAAAAATCAAAAGATAAATTAAGATTATTTTTAAGAAAAATGATAAAAAAATAAAAATAAAATCATCTTGCTCTTTAAAAAAATTGAAAAGTTTAAAATAAACATGCTTTAAAGCTTGAAAGGACCATATTTAATTTTTCAATTTTTTAAAGGATAGGATAATCTTGATAACTTTTTTTTTAATAATATTTTTATTTATAATTTTTGGTGTAGAAAGCCACTGACCTTCTTAGGTTAAACTAACAAATCTTTACCATTATCAATGATCTAATTAATCTCTCAAAAGGGTTGAAAAATATTGGTGGTGATCCTTCTCGAACATTAGCCCCGTTGCATTCTCAATTTCAATTCGACTCCAACATGTATTTCAACAACAATTAGAACCCTTTAATCGAGTTTTAAACAAGTTATTTACAATATTTGTGTTCTCTAACCCACTCTAATTTATTCTTAAAGTTTAAAAATGGAGATAGAAACTACCAAAAGTAAAAGAAAATATTGAAGGCAGAGCCGGATCAAGCTTAATTTGGATCATTTGTGCAATGATTCAAAACCTTAAAAAATAAGTAAGGTATATTTATTAATTATGCTTTATAAAATAAAAACTATCTTCATTTAATTAAAAAAAAAGCTTCAAGTATAAAATAAAAATTGTCAAAAGCTGCGATATATATAAAAAATAATAAAAATATTTCATTTATAGTTTTTTCTCAAGCTCTCATTCATTTTAAATTACTGTGATTGAAGGTTACTTCATCTGAGACTCCGCCGAAAGATGGTAGCCTTGTAAGCCGCTCCACAAACTACATATATATTGTATGCAATTAATTAATTAATTAATACTGCTAAAGATGGCCTAATGGTATGAGCTAAAGTATGTGCTCCATTCTTTTTTGACCCACCAACATTAATCTACTATAAATTAACGTTATCTAGAACATCCCATCAATCATCAGGATACAATTTTTTTTTACGAGTGAAGATTGAATAATCGAACCACAACAAAGCATCTCTATATATATTCTCTATCTATCTACATCAAAATTAATGTGATTCGACTTTGTAGTGTATTATAGTTTGCTTTATTTAATTCGTTGTTGGGGATTTTGTTAGGTCACTTTCCAAAGGACGAGAGCACGTAATTGAATTTCTACAAGAAGACTAATCCCTCCTAGGGTGGCTGGCTGTGTGATCAGTCTTGTGATCAGGGGACTATTCCCTCACATGATTTAGAACATTTCAGCACGTCAATTATCATGGGGAGATTTTAATCAATGTAAACTACCAATTAAACAAGCTAAGTATAGGCTAATAATGCAACATGTGAAACCTAACAAGGCTTGCATCATGGGGTAACATGCATGCAAGCAGAGATACACTTGTATCTGATATAAACCCTTGCTGCTAATCTCAATTAATAGAAAATCATGTTCATAATCATTGGTTTCAATAGAAAATTGCATCAATGGCCACTATTGTGCCAATTGATCACATTAGGACCAATTATGTATCATGCATGTGAAACCCAGATCTTAGCATAGTACGTGGGTGAAGAAGTAAATGAGAAAAAAATCCTTGTGGTGAATTTTCAAAATTAAACGACAATGACTTTCAAAGATTACATGTATGTGGACCTGCAAGACTTTTGGTGACACATAAAAGATTAGGCAGAATAATTTGTGTGTGTATATATATAATCACACTCCCTTTTCACATATGGTCCATATATTAAGTACATAGCAGCAAGAGGGCCCCCTTTCTTATCCTCTCTGAATTCGATAGGATCTTTCCAAAGGGTTTCAGAAACAGCTGATAAAAAAATAAAACCGTGGGAAGAACAGGAGATTAGACAAAGGGTGTAATAATCTAAGAGCATACGAGGCCATGGAAAAGGTATAATCATAATTAAAGCATCCCCAGCCATGTTAGCGAAAAAAGGCTATGGCTTATCTCATTTTATAACCCACTAAACAGCCTAGTGGCGGGTGATTAGGGTAAGTGTACATGGTGCATCTCTGGTCACGATCTTTCCACTAATGTGGAGGCTCCAGAACTAGGACCCATGAGATGTACAAGGCTTGTTTATCCATATTGGAGGAAAACACCAGCACAAAACATGTGCCATGTCAATGAGAGATCAAATTATATGAAGTGATGGCTTTTTGTCTTCTAAATAATGTTACCAAAGGCCTCTGAATTAATAATCATTGTTATGTAGAACGTAATGCTATCAAAATAATTTATCAAGCTCTATGAATTTCCTAGTTGACGAGGGAGGGATAGAGGTTTCGGTGGAAATCTAGGTTTTATAACTCTCTATTCACTGCTAGAAAATTATACAGAACAAAAATTGTCATTGGTCATTATAATATTTAACATTGTGTTCATAAAATTATTAAATTATCTTTAAAATTAAAATCTTTTAAAACTTGCATCTAAAAGCTTTTTTATCATTTTACATGTTCAAGCACAGTAAAATAATTGATTTACCCTCCAAAGACAAAAGAAAATAAATATTGCATCCAATGATGTTTTTTTATCTTTTCAACCTTGTTTTTATGTTATTATTAAGTTGGTCAAGGTCAATTTAGTCTTTTAATTAACATAAAATATATTTTAAATGAAAAAGTTGGTGCATAGGAGGCGCTCGTGGATTTCTAGCGGCTCATGTGATGCCTCTCGGTGACCAAAAACACCTTTATGTTATGTCATTTAAGATCTTCACGATGTCTTCTTCTTGTTTAGGCGGCGCGTGGTAGCGTTTATGGAATGAATTGTTATCGGTGGGGTTTTTTAATTCTTTTTTCTTTCTCCTCCCCCTGAAAATCACTTTAGCCATTCAAAATTTCAGAGTTGTCCTCTTAGTTATTGATATTTCAACTTTGATTCTTATTATTATTTTTTTTTTAGCTCTTTTGTAAAAGTTTTATTTGTTTTCAATTTCATCATTCAAACTCAATTTGTGATATATCATGTTTTCCAATTTGATCCTTAATCCTTTTTTTTATTTTTTTTATTGGCCCTTTTGCAAAAAATTTATTTGTTTTCAATTTCATCCTTTAACCCAAATTTTGATATCTCATTATTTTGATTTTTTTTGTCCTTTTGTTAAAGTGATTTTCTTTTCAATTTCACATTTTAATCAAAAATTTATAGTTGTCCTCTAAATTATTTTTTATTTCAATTTTGATTCTTATTTTTTTAATTGATATTTTTAGTTTTGGATCTTTTTGCATAATTTTTTTTTCTCAATTCCATCTTTCAATATTTGATTGGTTGGGGATTGAATTTCTTGTATGGTACTTCTAGTCTAATAATTTGGATCATGAGTTTGAAAACTTAACGATGGTTGACATCTTCCTTTTGTTTTACTTATTTTATTTTTATATTTAATCTTTCAACATTGTTTTTTATATATAAAAAAATTAGGCTTTATGGTTTTCTTCGATTTTTTTTATATTGAGTTATCACAATCTCATAACATGGATCGCGGGTTAACCCGAGTTACCTAACCATTTATTACCTAAAGTTACATATCTATCATGTTAGCTCGAGTTGACTCGGTCTGGGTATTTTGTCAATTCTTTATCTAATTTTGTCCTTTAATATTTAATTGATTAAAAATTGAACAACATTATTTTTTTCCTTTTGGAAATATGTTTTTTTTCGAGTTATCGTGATCATTTTTTTTTAAAATGTTGATCTGTTTATTATTGTTATCTATTTTTTATCGTATAATTAAAATAAAATCAACTTATTTGACATACTCTATAACCTGAATTGTTGATTTTGTTTTCTTTAAAACATGTTTGCGGCACTTAAAAAATAATATGATTCCGTGGAGTAGCATGGACCCATGTCTAGTTGTAACTAAATTGCCAAAAAAATGGGGAAAAAAAACTATTGTAACTAGTTGCAAAAGGAGGAAATGAAAAATATTGTGCAAGGATAATGAATAATTAATAGCAACTACTAACCAATAATCAAGTTAGCTAACTTCGAATTAAGAGTATGTATAAGTTGTTCCCTAGCAATTATCTTGGTTGTGAATAATCCTTATAATTAAACATATAAAAAAGATTTGGATACAGAAACCAAATATGTGCATGCTTATATAAAAAAGATTTGGATACAGAAGCCCAATTAATTAATAATTCTTATAAAAAAATTTGGATACAGAAGCCTAATTATTTAATTTGAAGTAAAAAAAATAATTAAAAAAATAATTTTTTTAAATATATTTTTAAAACACAAAAACAAACCGGACTAAAATTATATATTTACTAAAATTATATAGATTTTTCATTAAAAAACATTTTTTAAATCATGGTGAGATAGATCTTTCATTATCAAATATTGCATAAAATCTTTCATTTTCAAATATTGCCACATTATTTAATAAAAAATATAACAAAAGACTCTAATGTCACAAATATATACAAATAACTTATAACTTACAAGAAACATGCTTGTCATAACCCAATTTTGGCCCTTTGACTTTTAATTTAATTTTTACAGGGTTTAAAATGAAAAATTAAAAGATCAGAGATTTATTTCAATGAAAAGTGTGATTTGTCAACTTCCGTGAAAATTAAGGACTACAATGTGCTTTTATCATTTTATCTTTATCTTCAAGATAATCCCTATCTTCAAGATAATCTTTATCTTCGAGATAATCCTTGTCTTTAAGATAATGATAGTTATCCGCTTTCAAATTTGATTCTTAATCAAATTCAAACTTCAAAAAAGAGAATGAGTTTGATTGAAACTTGGTTTCTCACAAGCGAAGGGACTCTAGCACTATAAATATAGATCTCAGGGTATGAAAAAAGGGGGAAAGAAAGAGGGAAGAGAGGCAGAAATCAACCCCAAAAAATACAAAACAAGGACGGAAAAATTAACCCAAAAACAGAGCCAAGAACAGAAAAAAAGCAAAGAAAGACAGAGCATGTGAGAGCAAGAAGAAAAAAAAAAGACCGAGAGAGAGGGGACAGACACAGGCGAAAAAGGAAAAGCAGAGAAGGTAACGAAAACAAAAAAAGGAGCGACTGGAAACAAGAACAGGGGACGAACAAGCCAAGAACCGGAGAAAAATAGAGAAAAAGGGACGAACATAAGCAGAGGAAAGCCACCGTGACCAGAACCATTGTTGATGCTGCCTTCGTTGTATCCAGAGCCAGGTAAGTAAGTTTCTCTTTCACCGCTTTTCATTTTAATTCACTTCCTACTGTACACTCTCAATTAATTCCTTTATCTGCTAATGCACGCGTGATTTAGTTCACGCGTGCTTCATGTTGCCCAGCCGGGTCACTGGCTTGGGCCAGTGACTGGGTTGGGCCTAGCCCAGCCCATATGGACTGAGCTGGGCCCAGCCCAAAAAAAATATAAAAAAATAAAAATGTGTATGCATGAATAAAAATAATGTAAATTTATTGGTTTATTCACTGACGCCAGAGTCAGGAATAAAAATACCGGTTTAAATTTATATTGTTTTTATTCGTTGTATTTTATTTTATTTAGCTAGAAATATAAAAAATATTTGCATTTGTAAAAAATAAATTTATTATTATTTATTTATTCACCGGCGCCAGAGTAGGGAATAAAATAAAATATTGATCTAATTTATTTTATAGCTGCGTAATATTTACCAACGCCAGAGTTGGAAATATTCGTAGTTGAATATTCACTGGCGCCAGAGTCAGGAATATTATAAGCAAATTTTCATAGCATAAACTAATAAACATTTAGCAATTTAAGACGAAACTAGCAATGCAGCCTGCCTTAGACAGGACGTTTAAGGGTGATAATATCTTCCCTTTTACGGAGCCAGTCCCGAACCATAGAATCTCTGTTGACCAGTTAGGGTTCCTAGTGACCATAATACTAGGTGGCGACTCCTTAAACAAAGAATATCCCCATTAAAGAACAAGATGCCAGAAATCCGTTCTTTCCAAAAATAAAATTAAATTTTTAAGGCCGCCGCGATGTCGGGTGCGACAATGCTATCTTCCAATATGATAACCAAATATTATCTTAATATACTAAATATCAAAATAATAGCAGTAAAAGCTAGAAATAATCTAGTGCAAGTGTTCCCGCCTAATATAGAAAGCCTAATATAAAAAGGATTTGTTTGGAAATATAGTTACAGTATTTTTTATTTAGAAATATATTAAAATAATATTTATTTTTTATTTTTTAAAAATTATTTTTTATATCAACATATTAAAATAATTTGAAAATATCAAAAAAAATATTAATTTAAAATATAAAACAAAATTAATTTTTAGAATGCAAAAACGAAGAATAATGATGTCATTTAAGAAAAAGGAAACGAACAAACAATATAATGGCAATGACAAAGGAATTTCCATGCAGTGATGATAATTTACTGAATAACCCGTTGCACACAACCATACTTATTCCAAACAACAAATTTTCATTCCTGAATATTGACTCGAGTACAAGTTCAATACATGTACACCCTTTTTTTCTTAACAAATAAAAAGATAAAAAAAAAAAAGTCAAATAATCACAGATGAGATACATTGTGACCATATAAAAGAATTTGTGCTGCCAACTGCCAGAGACTACAATCTGGTATCAATAAAAGAGGCAAAAGTAGATTCAAAGTGAAAAAACACGGGCAAAACTCACTCTTCAGGCATAATCACAACCAATCACGATACTAATCACAGCTACATTCCCATCAAGGAGTAAATAGTGAAATGCTAGACGTAACAAGCCAGGCATGGTTCACCAATGAAAGCACGGTTTTTCAACAGAGCAGTCAAGACCATAATGATTTGAGGAAATTTGAGTTAGAGCACAAAAGGGTAGAGAAATAATTCCCTTCAATGGACTTGATCTCTAGAATAAATCAAATTTCTTCTTCTGCATGTCCTGCTTCCATTTTGGCATTTTATAAAATGCTTCTTTTGTCACCCCAAAAATAGTTTGGAACTCCTCATCTGATAGATATGCCTGAAAAATCAAAGACAAAAATAAACCCTGAATACCAATCCAGAAAACAAACTCAAGTAACAGCATCGAGAATAGGACCAACTTCTCTGCGTTTAAAATCAATTCCTTTAACAGGATTGTCAGAGTGAGCCTTTAGTTGATCATAACAGAATGTACTTTGACCATTCCCATCATCACTCTCCCCATGCTCTGTATCTTGCTTTCTTTCTGAATCCTCTCCTCCATTGCTTTCAGATACAGATGCAGTTTCTTCCATTTCCTTGACTTCCGCAACTCCTTCAGAACCCTCTGCTTCAAATAATGTTTCACTTTTCACTTCAGCTACAAGTGTTGAAACTTAAAATGTCTTAGATTGTTCATCTCATATACACATATGAGATCAAATTAAATTCAAGGATCTTAGCAGAAAAATATACTCTTGCAGAATAAGATACAGACATTTTAAAAGCAACTGTTATTTCTTCATATTTAAGATACAATCATCAGAAACATACAAAAAGACAATTTTTTCTTACCAGGAAGGTTAGTTTCTGAGGGAGGACTACGAGAAGGAGAGGTTTCAGGTGTTTGCTTCTTTTCAGCAGTAAGAACTGATGAAAGAGCAGCAACAGCTGCTCTTCTCTGTGATCCCTGACCGGTTCCAGATGGCCTCGAAGCAGTAGTTTTCGATCCCGGGGATGAATTGAATGCAGAGGATAAGGCAGCTAAAGCAGAAGCTCTCTGTGTTGTTCCTCCTTGATTTGACCCGTTGGACCTATCCTGCTCCTCACATCACATGCACCTCATTAGGCCGGAAGTTGATTCATTGGATGAATTCATAACACATACATACATGATAAACCATCATTATTGGGTACAAGGGCTTTTATGATACAAACATGCTTTGAAGAAATTGCAACAAAAACATGTAAATAAACAGAAGTCAAACAAGCAGAAGATAATGTCAGAACAACACATCCAAATGCAAATTCTGTGCGAAAACAAACAAAAATGATCGGCAACAGATGCTTGTAAACCCACAAAAGGTGCATAGACAATGCTTTGTGCCCAGCAAATTTCCATCCACCTCCATTCAAAGAGAACCAAATGACTTGGAATTATGGAAATTATGGAAGAAAAAAAACAAAATAGTCAAATTACATAGATTTTATTAACTGTAAAATGCAGCCTCCGTGGTCCTATTAAGAACGTGAAGGACAAAAGGGCCATACTCTTCCTTGCAGTTGGTTTGGCAGGGAGGTTTGTTCAGAAAATATGAGAATTGTTTATTACAGGGAAAAAAGAAGCAACACACTAAATAAAGAAATACACATACATACAGGCCTGCAAACAGAGATAGAAATTGCACAAATAAAAAGAGACCAAAAATTAGTGAAAATGGGTGATACTGATACAGACAAGCAACATGCAGCTAACACTGAAAGAGAAAGAAAGCAGACATCTAAGAGAGTCAAAGAAAAAGGATGAAAGGCAACATATCAAACTCTTGTTGTATGAAAAACTTATTTACCAGAAGCGATGACTTCCCAGATGATGGGTTGAAAGCAGAAGATAAGGCAGCTAAAGCTGAAGCCCTTTGGGTTGGTCCTCCTTGATTTCCGTTGGACCTTTCCTGCAAAAAAATACACGTTGTTATCAACATCAACACCACATGTAAGATACAACTTCATTCGCACATACAGGGAGAACAAGAAAAGCGAGTAAATGACAACTTGGAATGCAAATCCTATTCTTGACTGACAGTCTCCTATAACCAGATAATTGCTGTCAGTAAAAGATGCATGCCTCGTAATTGGGGGTCAGGAATATGGGAAAAAAGGACGTGCGTCAATTAAAATAGGGAGAATAAGGACGAGAAGAATGGAAACAAAACAAAAACAAAAAGTGCAAAGGACATAATGTCAACATAATTTGTGGGATTGATGAGAAGAAATGTAGCCAGAAGAAGCTACTTACATTATGGAGAAAGACCATGGGAGAACAGGATTACAGAAAAGTCTGATCATAGTATTGTGGTAAAAGATAAAGACATCTCATAATAAAAGACAATATATTAGTTTAAATAAGAAGCATTCAAACAAAATTAGGTGCATAATTATCTATCCATCACCAAGTTATGCACCAGCTTTAAGCAACATATTTACCTCCACAACATGATGTCCTAGCCCAAAAAGTAGTGCGGCCTTCTTTTGGAATGAGTTTCCTTGAACCTGTAATGCAAGGATGAAGTTCTTAAACATACATCAAATGATAAGGTATTGAACATGCCATATATGTAAACAATGAGAGTTTTCAATGAAGTATTAACCTTTAGAGGGACCAAACAACATGTGCTTTTATCTTTATTTCCTTTCCTTTTCTTATTTTTTTTCCCCATTTCACAAATGAATCATCCAGATGCTGAGCTCCAAAGTCCCAGCGGGACTAAAGTCTTTTTGTCTTGGTTCTATTTCTTTCTAACAAAATGTTCTTGTCTTGGAGAGAGAACAGAAGGTTAAACAATTGCCAATGGGTCAATATTACAGTTTTCCTTTCACCTGTATTGTATCCATAAATTTACATGCTGCTACAGTTTTCTAGATTCTATGCACTAACCAGTATCTATTTCTAAAATCTATCAATAAATGCTTCTCATCTTGTTCCCATTGGTATATTTAAAAGACTTGTGATTCTATCCTTGATTCCTCAAGTTCTCACTTTCTCCACCTACACTCGTTCGGTTTTGTGTGTTTTTTATGAGACTTGCCAAGCTTGAATAAGTTAGTGTTAAGCTTTGGAGATAACTACATAGGCAATCAATGATCAGCTTGTACATTGAAACAACTCAACTATTTCAACCAAGCTTCAGTCGACACTAGTTGGGATTGACTGCTAGGAACTGCTTCGCCCTTAGTTAACTACCAAGCTCAGCCTTCTGTGAGTAATTCAAACTACATTATCTATTATTTCCCACCCAATCACAAGACTTCTGGGAATTTGTCCGCATGGTACGCCCAACACCAACCTCAACTCTATAAATTTTCCACTCATGACATTTTGAATTTTCTTATTCCCAATAACAATTTCTCAATAGTGAGACAATAAATTAATATAACTTGAGAAAAGATAAATAATGCTGATGCAGTACATACAGTGGCTTTTGTGAGATCCCATGAAAAGTATGTTGTGAAGAATGAAGGTTCATTTCCTTCAGTAACTTTATACAGTGGTACATTTGGAGACAAACCATCCAGAGACACAGCCATCTCGATGTATTTCTGCAACGAAAATATACTGTAAATAACATTGACAAGAAAAATCTGACAAAAGTGGAACAGGTTAAGCACTACCTGGCCGATGTCAAAAACATTTTGCTTTTCTTTGGGGTCTACATATTGGCCAACCCAAACAAACACTTCTGCGTGTGTATCAAGTATCAAGATATCCTCAGTCAACAAATCATCTTGAGAGAAGTTGTAAACTTCCTCCACCTGCTCAATTGAACATGAGAAGCCTCTAAGAAGCTGCACAGAAAGAATTTTGTACTGCACTTAAAGTCTAGAACTCACCTGAAATTTCCCTGGCAGTCCACATAGCAGTGAAAATGATCATAAAAAAGCCCAGTTAGAAAGTTATCTCAACTACTTCAAAATCTCAGATGCCAGCTTCAATCTGATTTATCTCAAAGAAAATTAAATGGAACTTGCAGGGTATCAGCCAAGATTCAGAATTAGAAATGTCACCTTTATTAAAGGAGAATGTGAACAAGTGAGGATCTCTGACAGTTTCTGGAGAAAACTTTTTGCTGGTGTAACTTTGTTTGCCTCCAAGGGCAAACCAAAAGGCTGAGCTTTCAGTTCCTTCTTTAGCATGTTTCAAAGCAACTCCTGGCTGAAATAGTAAGGCAAATGATAGTAAGAAGAAGTTCAAATAAAAGACAAATATGGCAGAAGAGGATTTTAACCAAATTTGTAGTCAAGACTTTAAGCAATTGACATTCTTCCTAAAGTGATAGCATATTTCAACAAAACCAAAAATCTACAATTCCAGAAAGGATAATACCTTCAAAAAATCAGCAATTTTTGCAGCTAACTGCTGCTGCTCAAAGGTGCTTTGATTCCCATGCCAGGTGAAAATTGATGAGCCAGATTGCAGAAGGAAGCACTCAGCAGAATTCAATGACGTTGCCACCTGAAATAAAGTAATGCATTGGGGTATATGAAACTGTTAGTTCTACTCCTTTTCTTTTTTGCCAACGATGGATGCAATTAGATAATAAGATTATATTCGAAATGCTTTTAAAGAAACTCGAAAAAAGTTCTTTCCTTTTCATGTTTTAAAGAAAAACTAGATAAACTTTGAATTGTTTAGAAGTGAGAAAGGTCATCGTTTCTAAGACTGTAACAGACTTTGTTGACCACAATGAATAGAAGAATTAGTCTCCAAATTACAAACATACTGAAAACAACTTTGCATCATGTTATATTTTATTGCATGATGTTTCTAAAACTGTAACAGACTATGTTGACCATAGTGAATAGAAGAATTATGATCTCCAAATTACTAACAAACCAAATATAACATTGAATACACCTGTGAATACAAGAAGCATGATGCAATAAAATATCTTCATAGTAGACTTCACTATTTAAAAAAAAAATCAGCAGAAAAGAACACTCAATGATCAAACCACATACCGCATCCACTTGCACTGCCTTATCATTATGAACTGAAGTTCCCGATATCCGAAAGAGTGCAACAGAATCTGCTGTGTAAGTTTCATCCGACAATCCTTTCTCTGCTATGCTTTTCTTGTAACCAGAGCTCAGACCACCCTGAAAAGGAGTTGAATCAAAGTAAATTTTTTACAGCTGACAAACGAAAAAATTCAACATGGCAATTATAATTGAGATTGTAACAGTAGAATGTGGCATTAAGCTGTGTACCTTGAGGATCACTATAGGCTGAAAAAGTGCAATGAATTGTGGAGGTTCCTTACCTTGAAAAATACGACCCTGCAAGAAGCAGCTATTAAATACAAATCATAGGAGCAATATCCACAATTCAACTTCAGATTATATCGTACCTGTACAGGCCTGCCCTTTAATGAGTTGGACATCGTATTAGCCAGCCGAGCAGCCATCTTCTGGTCCTCCTGGATTGGATGACCATGAAACTCAATATTAAACCAATGAAAAGGAGACCACTGATATAAGGCAATATAAAATATTAAACCAACGATAAGATAAATTTAAGGGCATTTTTCTTCTGTTGCAGCATCATGACTTGGCAGGGTGACATCAGCAACTAACCTTTTAGACTAAAGAACCAGCACATATATTACAGAGACATGGTGGTCCAAGTGTCTTAATTGTAATTTGGGAAGATAACACAAATTATAGTCACGTGCTAATAATAAGGATAGTGTTTATTTGGAAGTCTTTTCACATAGGAAACTGTGATGATGATAACAACAGTAACAGCAACAAGACAGATGAAAATTTTCATATGCCAAAAATACTACTAAAAGGAAATTTGCCTAATTGATTGAGCTATGCAGTCTACTCTGCATCAAACGGACAGATTAAATGAGGCTAATATGCCAGATTAAGTGAACAAACATCAACAACTACGTCACCAGGGCTCGCCTAGCTATTAAGCAGGTGGGGAAAAGGAATGCCAAAAGCAATGTGGACCCAGGCAACAAACACAGAAAATAGATCTCTGACGAACTCATTTCTATCCAGCTACCTTAGTTTAGGTGATTCAGAAAAGATTTGAAGGAGGTAGTGAACATACAAAAGTCAAATTGCAGTACCAAACACTAGTGGATCTTTACACATCATGCAGGAGCCAGAATTTTTACAGTCACATTCAAACTTCAAAGGCAAAATAAAACTGCATCTGTTTCACATTAATACCAGAACAATGCATGCACTATGCCAAAGAAGTGGACAAATGTACAATTTATCTGTTTTTACATGCATAAGAACCCTCTACAGCTGTTTACACTATTTTCTTGGAGACATCAACATTATTGACTGTACTTTTTTCACGTGAAAAAACCCAACTTTAAATAATATAAATTACCTCTGAGCTATCATTTCCAAACCAACAGCAGAGAAGATAGTCTTCTTTCCTATCACCAGAGTGATATGTATAGAGAATGATGTAGCAATCTCCACTATAAAATTTACCAACATCCTCCTTTGGCAATGGAGTCTTGGAACTTCCATTAATGCACCATACCTGCAACCACACAGAATTCAATACTCCAAGAGATACTGATTTTAACAAGCCTAAGATTCCAAAATTCCCAAAATACAATAAAGGAAGCCAAACTAAACCTCCATCTTTCCACCTCCTTCAAGCAAAGGTGGTACTTCCTCATTTACAGGAGCACTTTTTGTCATACCCTTGAGACCAACACCTTGTTGCTTCAGCAAAGCTACCATTGCAAGACACACCAAATTTAATAATGTTACACAAAAATATGTTGCTTAATTTAACTCTCAGCATGTGATCATTACCTGCAACTTTCCCTCTTCCCTCTTCAGCACCAGGAGCTGCAGATCCAGCAGGCCAAGAATCAAAGTTTGTCTTGAATGAACGTGTCTCATAACCTTGAATCAGCCGGGTTAATCGAGTAGTTTTTGGCCTGTTTTGGCTTGCAACAAATTCCTGAAAAATAGTTTGAAAAATGAAATCCCATATTTTTGCATAGACAAGAAATGCAAAAAAGGCTTGGAGGTGGGATTTCATATTCTTGTTTAAACAAACAAATGCATGCATGTCTACCTCAGCAGCCTGACTGGCAGCTTTTCTCTCCTCCACTTGTGTTACACGACCAACCCAAACAAATATCTCAGCACCACAGTCAAGGAGATAACATTTATTGTTTTCTAACAATCCTTTGGACAGCTCGCCTTCTACAATCTTCACCTCACCATCAGTAATACTGTGTGAAGCAATGATTACAAAGTAGCATTTAGTATCTTACAAGGATAAAAGAGAGATCATGAAACATTAGAAGCAGGTTAAAAATGCCCATGCTTCTTACAAAATAAAGGAAATCAAACTCTTTGACAATCAAAATGTAAGATAGAAGGTTAAACTGAATTTTGATGAGATGTTGACAGCATGGAAATTAATAGTAGTAACCAGATGAGTCTTACCTTTACAGAAAAATTCTAAGCACAAGAAAAACACTGCAATTTTACTAAAATTATTTATTTCTATAAAATTTTACCAATACCATCAAGAGCCAGGTAATACATGAAATCACAATAAGAAATGCTTATAAGAAGCTAGATTACAATGATGAAAAATTGATTGCATGAGAGCAGCATGTCTCCATTCTTCAACAATAATAGTGCACAATAACATTAGAAAACTATATGCAACACATAATGGTATATCAACTAATAGGTCGCAGATTACACAAATCTCAGACTATTGATAGCATATTAAACATTGATTGGATGCCAACAAGAACATACCAATAACTGTCATGCTGATGACAAGGAGTGTGTGTAAAGGAGTTAACCCTGTATTTTTTAAGCTAATACGCAGAGTCACAAAGTGTAATGTTTCAGCATCCTTAATAACCAGTTCTGTAGTTCTGAAATGAGGAGGGCAACAAAAACATGACAGCTTAAAGTAATTATGTTCTTCATAACCTGATGAAGAGCAGAAGTAAACATTTCCATGTATTGGCAATATAATGTAAACAGCAGGAAAAACCCTTTATTAATTTTCAAGCCTTCAAATTCTACTAGGATGCACAAACAAAATCATATAAGATCATAATACCTATAAAGTTTGGCTGGAGTTGTCTCTGGGATAATGTCTTCTTCGTTGGCAACCTTTTTGCCAATTGGAGCAAAACCACCAAACAGGACCCAGAATTCACCAGAGTCTGACTCGGTGTCTAATTTCCCATCATCTAGATCATAAAAGCAATCAAGTAGAGATAAGTAGTAGGAAAACAATAATAACAATAGATTTGCAGAAAACAAATAAAAGATGGCTGGATAAAGCATGCCTGTTGAAAAGTATAGGGACTTCAAAGGAGGAATGCGACATGAAATTCTAATACAGGTGACTTACCAACAATTGCAACATCGCATGTTCCTTCATGATACTTTTCTTTCAAAAACTGAATCACTTCCAAAGCCTTGCCTCTTTCCTGGATATTAGAGTTTGCGCCATTGAATTGATAGATTTTTTTCTCAGTATCCAAGATAAAAACATCATCATGATTTAATGATGACCGGGCGAAAGGAACCTGTGCAAGCAAAACTCATAATCATGTGCTCTTGACTCATGGTGGATTCACAGTTGAAGAGATTTTATTGCGTATTTGTGAAGTTGATTTTACGAGAGCTGATATGGTGATACCTGCTTCAATCTGACAACGCGTTTCCCTCTACATACATACAATCGTATTTCAAATGCTTCCTCCTCGACTTTTTTAAACCCAGTTGCAACACCTCCCTCTAACGGTATAATACAAGGTTTGAAGTATGACAAAAATTTGTCAGATTCATGTCCTTGAAGTTCCCTGTGCTGCACTGCACGTCCTCCAAGAACTGCATCTAGTTCGACAGTTTTGATAGCTGCTGTTCCAGCTTCATCCTGTGATATGTTCCAGTTATGTGAGACAATAAATTAAATTCTTAAATTGAATGTGAAGACAACAAATAACAGAACAAGGTCCTTAAAGAGGAAGTTTGGAAAGCCAAAAACACACCTGACTAGTATCTTTTCCAATCCAGAAGTGGATATCGTACAGATAAGCACCTCCCTTGCCAGGGGTTGTCTACAAAGAAAAGGAGGCATGCAAGCAAAAGATGAAGAAAAGAAACAAAAGGAAGTCCCTCCTTAGCAAAATAAAATACATAATAACCTAAATAGGTTAACATACTATCTTCAAGAAAGATATCTACAAGACACCATCTATTAATGCAGACATTTTAGCTTAGAAAATATAAACTAATAAATAAATAGATAAGGGAAAACCATCTATTAATGCAGACATTTTAGCTTAGAAACTAATAAATAAATAGATAAGGGAAATATTAATCCCGATACTTCAACATGCTCTACACCAACAAAGAGTTCATCATTCATTCTAGGACAAATTAAAGCAAACACAGGAAACAGACAATAGAATATAAAAAGTGTGTGTGTGTGTGTGTGTGTGTGTGAGAGAGAGAGAGAGAGAGAGAGATGGAGAATGTTAATACCTGCAAAACAATGTAAGAATCCCCCACGTAGAATTTTCCATGATCAGATTTTGGCAGTGGAACTGGCTGAAAATTCTCGATTCGCCAAATTTCAGTCCCTCTATAAAATGTTAAGTATAACAGGTGATCTTTAACGAATTTCACTGAGAAAAGTCACACACTTACAACGCTATCCAATAAAACAGAATTTATGGCACATGCATAAAACACAATTCATGTATGAAGTTGCTTGTCAGTTAAGGATACAGTCTCTGGCCCACTCCCTGAAATGCAGGATCCAAAGCTTTTGCAGAGCTAGACATTGCCTAAAATACTCCTTATGATTGCTTTTTATTCAAAAACAGAGTGTATGATGTTTGAAACCCAGCTATTTGCTATCTGAAAATTGCACAAGAGCCTTCTGCAAGATTGAAAGATCAGTAATTTGGGCAAATTACATATGCTGCAAGTTTTTGGACCACTCACAAAAGAAGAAGGTAATTTTACTGCAATATCCAGAACATACCAATCAGGAAAATTACATACCTATCAAATTTCATGGTCAATAACTAAAAACTGCCTAGACACACAAACTTTTTTCTACTAGTTGGACTCTAATGATAAGAATTCCCACTGAATACGTTCACAAGATCCTAAACTTATCTCATGCCATCTGGAAAGGATATAGTTAATCGTTTATCATCTTTTTTATTTATTTTTTAGGCACCATAATGGAGTTAGCATTAATTGATTAGCCACTTCAGGGACTCCATTCAAGGAAGTAGGCTGAAATGTTTCCAGAAGTAAGGCATTGATGACAATCAAAAAGCTAAAATAGCTTATGTGCTGATAGATATCATAAGGATACAGTTCTCCAAAAGCATCTAACTATAGTTTATCTGTACTGCTGGATATCTTGTTAGCACTTCTGATGTTAATTCTTTAGTTTAAAGCTCCAACTTTTTGTCTTAGACGGGATCACACTAATCTTCTCCCCTTTTCTTTAGCATCTAGCTTGCATAGCAAGCCTCAGAATTCATCTAATTCAATCCACAAATCTGGAAGTTTTTCTGTTACCATAATGCCCTTTGCAATAGACCCAGGAACCATTAGATTTCCCCTCTTCATATTTCCCCAGAACCACCAACTTCTACGCTCCACTAAAGGTTGTTTGTTTTGCTCGCTAAGTTTCTAGTACATATTATCCATTATCCACTAATGTAAGAAGACAAACTATTTTCAAATACTGGGTAATTGGCAATAACTCTCATCTTGTTGACAGGTCCTGCACGTGCAAGATTCCCACATGCCTTGGCTTAAAGCATAAAACCTATCATTCATGTAGCATGAAAATGTCTGTATGAGGAATTACATGAATAGAAGCCCCATAGTATAATCCTCGTAAATCCTTAGATTCCCTTTCCCACAACCCATCGCAAACAATAGTCATCTACCCACTTTAAATCCTACCAGAAAAGGTATGAGAAGCCGTGTGGCTATTATCCTAGCATCACGTTTAATTGACAGTCTCAGACCAGAAATTGTAATGCTCCTTCTAAGGAGTCTGCATAGTTCACAATCTTGTCAATAGTCACAACTCATTAACTGTGAGAAGTTATAAATAAAATCAAAGTTCCTGGCCAGGCATCATGCCCAGAACATGAAGCTGCTACATCTTTCCAAGGACCATGACCATCAATTCAACTTGGCGGCAACATCAAGTTTTCTCCCCAAGCATTCTCAACTTAAAAGTTTAAAAAAGACAGCACAATTGCTGGGGGATCCTCTATCACCCTTATGGTAAGAAAAATAATCACATCTCTTATATGCCCTTCATCTGCTTTCAGATATTTCTGCAACCGATTGATTCTTTAAACTAGACATAGAGCGCTCCCATACTATCCACTGAAAATCTACAATGTTTCCGAGATGCCTATGTTCTTAAGCAACTGCGATATTCATATGGAATCACGAAAATACTATATGACGATCCTTGATCAGCAACCATCTCCAAAAGCTGACACCCCCTGAAAGCACTCTCTGCAAATCATTCCACCTTTCAAAAAGCTCTCCCCGTCCAAAAAACGATAGCTAATATCCTGCAGTCTGAATCATCATGTACTAATCCATATGTCATGTGTGAACAATGACTGTTGTGTACAAGGTGCAAACCTTATCAATCAATGATCTAGTCATTTTCTATCACAAGCAAACATCATCTGATTAAAAACCCTGGATTTTTCTCGATCAACCCTCGATGATGCATTAACAAATATATTTAATTAAGATCATAATACCCTCAAGCTAATCAAACCATCTCTAACATATAGAACCACGTTGGTCATCAATTATCAAACACCAAATAAATCAACATCAAATCAATACAGTAAGTAAACAAAATTCAAAAATGATGAAACAAAAAAACCAAAAGTACAACAAACAGACAAAACAAGAAAAAATACAATTTACACTCAGATCAAAGGTCAGATCATCAAGAGAAACAAAACCCACCAATATTTTGACAAGATCACGAAAACCCAGATCAGAAAACACGAAATAAAATGCGAAATCAAAAAGGATCAATCAGGATTCTATATATTTAAAAATAAAATAAAAAAAGACAGTCAGAGTCTAGCTCTCTGTCAAAGAATATACAGACGTACCCGGAAATTTCTGCGTCAAAAAAGATGATTGTGCGTTATGTGGAGACGCAGAGAGAGAGAGAGACTGAGCTAAAATGAGGATAGAAGAGCTGGCAATAAAGAGAGATGAGAGTGTGAAAAAGGAGAAATGAAAAGGAAAAGAGAAGTGAATTATTGCTTTGTGTGGGGGTTTTGATTTCTTTCTCTCTGTCTGTCTTACAACTTTATTACTATTTTTTTATTTTTCTTTTTCAGAGATTTCTAAATCTCTTCACAGAGAAACTCAAAGAAGGAAAGAAATGATGAATTCGTGAATTATGAATGGATTGTTTAGTTGCAGATGAGAGAGGGAGATGGCTGTGGAGATACAGAGAAGGGGGCAGAGAGAGAGAGAGAGAGAGTCCGTTAGAATTTAAAAGGCTAAAAAGTGACCCGCTGGTGACGATGGCACCGGCCATGTTGGCTTTTTTTTTTTTTTTTTTCTTTCTGTTTTTCTGATTGCTTTAGATGGATTTGTTTTTCCTCAATACTGTTTTAGAATTTTCTTTTTCTTTCGTTGATTGTGTGTTTTTCTTTTTAATTAAAAAATAATTATGAATATATTGAAAATATTTTCTGATTCTGTTCTAAAAAAACAACTATTTTATTTTTTATTAGAAAATAATTTTATTTTTATCTTGCCCCATGATTAATATGATGTTTTATTTTTGGTCCCTGTGGTGTTTCAGAGTTTAACGTTACAAGGAGCTCAATTTTTACGTTACAACTTTGCCTGTTACAAGCTGTTATTCTTGATTGGACAGTGAAAAGCAGCTGCCAAATTCTGTTACAATCTATGCCTTTTATTTTCAGTTACTAAATTACACATTTTCCAATTTTATTTTGTTTTATTTTAAGATTATCTGGAACTGTTTCCAACATGTTTCACTAAAATTTAAAAAAAAATAATTTTTATAAAATAAAAAAAATATTATTTAATATATTTACAAATAAAAATCATTATAAAAAACAACCATTTTTACATGTTAAAATATTATTTTTATTATGAACACAAAAGTTTTAAGAATTTTTTTTTATCTATGAATATAGATTTTTTTTTTTATCTTTCCGTTATTAAGTTATCAAGTCTTTTATTAATGATAGGGGATTTTAAAATTACTAGTGTGATTAATTACAATTATTTTTTTAATTAATGTAAGTGTTCGGGTTGGCTTGCGTATACCTCGACTAATCCCACGGGTCCTGAAGTTAACGACTATGTAAGTCTCCAGTGGTCATCATATTAACAACTACAGGATTCGGAGTATGTTTAGCAGTGTGGTAGCGGTTGCTCTTTAAATAACTTTTCGTGCTGAAATACATGTAAATGATGTTTTTTTATTTTTAAAAAATTATTTTTGATATCAGCACATCAAAACGATTCAAAACATATTAACCATATTAAATTTTAGCAAAAAAAATTTAAATTTTTTAAAAATACAGTTTCCACCGCGTTTCCAAACAAGAACGGTTTCTCAAACTTGAAACATAATATAAAAAGCAAACCTATTGATTGAAGCTTTTCTTTTACCACTGGTCATCCATGGTTGATTAATTATAATTATTGCTTATATGGGAAGTCATTTTCACTTAGCAACAACGTGCCTTGTATTTGCTAGCCTGTAATTCAATCCCCAGCTAAATCTTGGAGACGATACTAAGATTAGTCTTCGAAGGCCATCATCTTCGCATTGGCAGATAAGTTTTTTTTTTTTTTTTTGAATGAGGAGATTGATGATTTTGACAGGAAATAAAATAAATAATTGGACTGCGAAAAAGGATATGTGAGCTGCTGACTAAACACAAAAGATACAAAAATAGTATGAATCTAAAAACAGCATGCTAAGAAGATAATGCAAATCAAGATGACTGAGATCTTTATTATTAGATAAGTTTTACACTCTAAATGAGTTCAAAATACTATTAGAAGCTTTACACATCTGTATATAATTAAAATTAACAATCAACCATATAGGTAGTGGTATAGTCATAGGAACTTGAACTAAAAGGTTTGTTCTCTCTGTGGTCTCAGGTTCGAACAATATGGTTGCTCATATGATGACTACTGGAGGCTTACATGGTCGTTAATTTCAGAACCTGTAAGATTAGTCGAGGTACGCGTAAACTAACTCGGACACCCACGTTAATTTAAAAATAAATAAAAACAATCTCATTAAGCTATATCCAAAAACAACGTGATCAAACCCTTGCCTTTGAGGTCCAACTTCACCCTTTCATTTCTCAATCTCGTCTTGTACTTCTTAGCCCAACATGACCCTCTCATCTTCAATTGAACCCTCTCCCTTCCCTGCAATGGTCACTCTTTCTCGACAATAACAATATTTCTCAAATTATCCGAGATAAATCTTTTCATCAATGGCGTATGATAATACTTCTAATTTACATTGATTATTTTCTGTTGTTAATAACTACCTCTCTTAAATCATGTAAAGTAGTCTTTTCATCGATAGTTATTTCTAACCCTAGCTATGCACCAACTCTCTTAACCTGATTATATTTTTTACTAATGATTAACTTTCAAGCACCAAGCTATTTTTAATAGTAAGCGTGACACAACAACCAATGATTTAATTTTATAAAAAATCATATATTTTTTATTATTTTTTTATTTCTAATATGTGATCTTATGTGACCTAAAATATCTATAAATACCACGGGTCATCAAATAAAACAAGTTCAGTTGACTCTGTTACTCTCGTATTTCATATAGAACATTGTTATTCTTATTTTATATTCTCTTTTAACATATATAATTTATTCCTTTTATATTTATTACCTTAGGTATTAAAGGTTACTCTATTTGGATATGAGAATTATTTTTTTGCAAGTCAACACAACTCCAAGGTATGTGAATATATCATATTATCAGGGTTTACTTATATGGCTAAACAGAGATCAATAGAAATTGTAACATTAGAAGAGGCAACGTATATATTTTTTTTTTTTAGGGTCATTTTGTAAAATCACTAAAAGATTAACAAGTTTAGGAGTTTTGAATGTATGAAAATCTTAGGGGAGGACCACCCGTCGCCACCCCTGGATTGATCCTCGTGGCCGGAGTATACTGTAATAAAAATAATAAATTTTTCGCATGAAGTTTATAATTCTAGTATAGGGAGTTCACTTAAATTGGGTTAAAAAGATAATTTATTTGATATCTCGTTACACGCAAATCGATTTTCAGAATAGATTATTTGATTATCTAAATTGTTTGTGACTATCTTCTCATGAAAAATTGATAATAAACTCATGTGGTTCCTATCTATTAATTATTGTACATGGAGTATTAATTAAAAAAAACTATGTCGTCTAGTGATTTTACTGTTGAATATGCATTATTGTAAATTAAAATAGTTAATTTTTTTAAAAAAATTAATTTCATCCTTAAGTAATTTTTACACAATTTAGCTCTTATAAGTCTAAATTAATAGTCAATCTTACACAATTTAGCTCTTATAAGTCTAAATTAATAGTCAATCACATCCTTTTAAAAAAAAAAAATGAGTGATCGAGAAGATCAAAATGAAAAACATTAAAATATAAAGGGGATTTTGAATTTCATTCAAAAAAATTAGATGATTTTTTTTATTTAACCTAAAATCAAAAAATATAATCTGACATTTATTGTCAATAACCTATTTTTGATATCTCAATCTAATGGGCTTGTTATAGTTTTTTTTTTGTTTTAAAAATAATATTTCATACAAAGAAACTCTCATGTTATTTATTATCATATAAATCTATTAAATAAAAAATAATTTATGAAATAAAAAATTATTGAATTCAATAATATGCATGACTTGCGTCGCAATATTAGTCGGTTGACTTGAAGTTATATGATTGTTTTTAATTAATTATTTTTTCAATATTACCCCTTTGCATGTCACCTTGATCAGAGTAGATTTAATGTATTTCAATCTCAATATTAAATAAAATATTATTTAATATATAATTAATTTTAAATTCATAGTTAAAATTTATTTTTGTAAGAGATATGTTAGCTATACTTATTTTATTTTTTTGTGCTCTTTTTTAAAAATTGTTCTATCCCCCGATGGTAGCGTAGACAACAGGGCCAGTGACTTAGAAACAATGTCGAATGCGGAACAAGTTTCTTGTCGAGAAGATTTACATCTAGAATTCATGGTCAACATGAGACGTCGGCATCGGCATCGGCATCTGGGAATTACAGTAAACAAGATCTATAATTAATTTGAATACCGTCTCACTATTTATTCAGTTGAATTTATGTTCTATAAAATAAAAAAAAAAAAAAAATGTTAGAAGCCTGGAGAGGTAAGAGAAAAAGGGAATGGAAAAACTTTTATGACAATAATTAAAGAGAGAATTCGTGCACATAAATGGGTCCACATCCAGGTTGAACCAGCAGCTAACCCACAATTTTTCTGTTTTCCTCTTTTAAGAATGATGAAGAAGAGATGTCAAGGAAATTATTGAAGATAATTCATTCAATGGGTTTTTTTAAGGGGTCCAATCCAATTTTGTTTGTACTTAAAAGTTGAAACTAGCCTGGCAGGTGTACTCAAATAAGCATCTTCTTAGTGTTTCCTTTTCTTTCCAGCTAAATTTTCATGTTCTAAAAGTTCACTTGAAGTCACGTTTGGAGCCGGTTTGCATTGCATTCTTTTAAATTTTTAAAATATTTATTTTTTAATTTTATTAAAAATTATTTTTTTATATTTTCAAATCATTTTGATATGTTGATCTTAAAATTAATTTTTTAAAAATAAAAAATATGATTTTGATGCATTTATTAGTAAAAATCACTTTAAACCGCAACCACTACCACAATCCTAAATATACCCTTACATTATTTTTTATTATTTTATATAAAAACTAGTTGGAAAAAACACAATGTATAAGTTAAAAAAAAACACTTTTAAATCTTTTTGATTTTATATTTTTTTATGTTAAAAATAAATATTTTTTTAAAAAAATATTATCTTAATATATTTTTCAAAATAAAAATATATTTTAAAAAATAATCATTATTATAATTTCAAATACTATGTGCCTCACTTCCTGCAATCTGGACTGATATTTGCCAGCACTGCATAATATATTAATTTTCAGGGCGTGAATATTCTGTCATGAGCTTTCACTAGTTTATAAGGAAACCTTAAACATGTCTTTTTTGTTTTTAAGTAGTGGGTGAGTCAGTTTGAATATGTTTTTAATATTCCCAACATTGTTTATAAAAATTTCAAGGTGGTAGACGTTAGAGTTCCTGTAATAACAATTTTTTATTAAATCATTATTGTAGTTCTAATTTTAAAAATTAAGTGATTGTGACTTCATCCGTTACCGTTAGACAGTAGTAGTCCTTTTATTTACAGTTAACTCGATTCTTTATAATTTTGACTTTTAAATAAAAGAAAGGACACGTGTTTGATTTTCTCATAATAAAAATTGATTGAGAATTTTAAAATATATAAATTATTATTTATTTACCCCCGTTTTTAAAACTTTATTTTCCAAAGTAAAATAAAATAAAAATTAAGCTCGTTTTTTATTTATTTATGTTGGGTTTTTTCATTTTTCTAGATTTTTATTTTATTTTATTTTAGAAAACCAGAAAAAAAAATTCAGGACAGAAAAAGATTATATGTAACAAATAGAAAAGCTCAAACACAAAAATTCAAAACATTCATAAAACAAATTAAATTGATAAATCATAACTATGAAATTTACATATTTACCCCATCAAATGTTTCTCATCAATAAATCCTTGGCCTTTTCCTTAATTAAATATTATTATATCATCTTTTGATTTGCATGACCTATAGTATAAGTTAACCAATTTGTGATCATAGAAATAAGTAAGAAATTAATAAAAAAATTATTTATTTATTTTTCTTAAAATAAATTATTTTTTTTGATAGTGTGAATAAAAATTCAAAAAAAATAAACAGAAAAAGGAAATTAGTGGTAAATAAATAAAAAAATTGGGAAATATTTAATTTTTTTATTTTTTTATTTTTTTATTTAAATTTGTAATCATTTTTAGATTATAACTAATAAAAGTATTACACAAGTCCTAAAACTTAATGGGAATTTTTAATTTGATTATAGATAAAGGGATTGACATTGTCTAACAACCAAACCACATACATCTAATTGCTCAAATTAAAACTATAAAGATGTCTTTATAAAAAATAAATTCCACAATGGATTTATATTGTCATTAAACCAAATTTCTACAATATTCAGTTATTTGAATGATGAATGAACCAATATTTATACCTTTTAGCTTAAGGAGTGAATGGTTTTAGAGAAAGTTTACCTTAACCATTTTAAATTATTAGCATTGATGGTCCAAAAATACAAGTAATTAGCCTTCACTTGTATGTTTAACGAATAATAAAAAGGTTTAATTTTACTTAATTTTAAGGGGTGTAGTTCAATTAATTAGGTTATAAATTTATTTTTTAGAGGTTAGTAATTTGAGTCTCACAAACTTTAAAACCACTAAAAATTTATATAATTATTAACTTTAAAAAGTATAAAATTAATTAAAATATACACAAATAAATTTGGATACCACCTTAATCTAAAATAAATAATGAGAAGGCTTTAAGTTTGAACTTTGAACAAAAGGGTTCTAGTGGGTCCAGCCTTCCTCGAAATTGCTGGCTCGGACATGTATGGCATACACCGTGGTCGAGAGCGAGAGTGAGAGCAATGTTATGGTGGGGCACCGGTTCTTGGACATTCAAAGAATATGCCTTGCAAACAACTTTATACCTTATTCTTAAAAAATAAATAGTAATGATAAAGATAAAATCTAACTGATATAAAATTAAAAAAATATAATTTGAAAAATTATTTTAAATAAAAAATAAAAACTAAATCTGATAAATAAAAATATATTAATTAAAAAAATAAGAAAAACATGAATCATAATTAAAAAAACAAGAACTAAAATTGATATAAAAATAAAATTATATTAAATTTTAAGGAATGCAATTGAAAAAAAAATAAAAAATATTCAAAATAAAATATATAGTAATCAAAAGATTAATGATTAAATTTAATATAATAAACAAATAACATAATATTTTTGAGTTTTTTCACAACATTTGAAAATATATTCCACCTAAAATAAAATAAAAGGAAAATATTTTTCTAAAATTCAAAATAAATTTTTCTTTGATTAAAAAATATTTTCTATTGATCAATTTTTAAAAAGTATATTCAACCAAAAATAAATAATTTTTTTTTCTAAAAACTAAGATAAATTTTTCTTCAAGCAAAAAATATTTTCTATTGACTAATCTCTTCAATGATAAATAAATATTAAAAAAATTGAAAAATAATTTCCTAAAAAAATTACTTTCCATTTACCGGATGACATGGGTGTTAACTTTTAAGATTCATAAGGCTGCAAAAATAAAAAGCCAGCTCATGCAAGGCAAGGTAGCTAAAGGGCAACCTTAAAAAAAAAAAAAAAAAAAAAAAAAAAAAAAAAAAAACCTATGGTAATGGTCACATGATCCATATTAGATAGTTGCGTTTCGTCTACATTACTAATTAAAGCACGCTAGTCCAATCTTTCATTTCTGTTTTCTTTAATTAAACGCTGGATCCCATGGCCTGGAGAAGACAAACCTCAAACTAATTAATTCTTTTTGTTTTTCAATTGAATTTCTAAAGGCTCATAATTCTCAATCAAATCTCTGCATCAACATATGTTAACGGAGATCGTATAAATTTACAACGTTAGCTCTAGTTCTGTCATAGAAAAACACTCAAATATACAGGTCTCTTCCGTTCTCTACTCGAGTTTTGCATGAACAGGTTCAGTTACAGGGCTTGATAAGTGAAAGGGTTCTAGGTTTTAATAGTTTTAGAAGAAGATTTAGAGGGTTTTAAACACCAGAGAATACCGTAATCTCAGTTGATTTGGACAGTTCAACAACCACTCCTAGGAAAGCAATTGCAGCATGAATTACACATCAAGAAATGACTTCTGTCATTAAGAAAAGGAAAGAACTTTCGTTTGCACTATTTGAAACACTGTGCTGCTAAACACTTGCCCTCGGAGATGCAGAAAATTAGATCCCATGTTTGTCTGTGCTCCATACTGAGTTCACTTTGCCCGTTTCTGTCGAAATTTTAAGTAGAGGTATAAATTCAATTATTTCTTCCCCTCTTCATTTCAAATGGCAAGAACCAAACTCAGTGGACGGTACGATACTCTTGCAGTTTGCAACGTTCTCTCTTTATTATCATCGGCAATATTGTCAGCTTTTGGCATCTCATCATGAATGCCTTTATTAAAGAAGTGTTCTTTAAAATGTGAAGCAATGCCATACCTATGATAATGTCTTTTAACAAACTCAAATCAACTTTCAAGAATGATGATATTCAGGCACATCCATCATCAGATTAGATATGGTCTGTCTTTGTTAAATGATGGGTGCTCTGCACGACAAATCCTCAGGTGGAGTTGTATGCTCTGCCTTTATACATGCATGCGTTATTATGCCTTTATATACAACAGTCTTGCTAATCACCTCTTCGTTTTGGAAATAGCGTCATCTCCTTTAAGTTTTTAACTCTTAAAATTTAGATTTGATCCATCTCACTTGTGTTTCATCTGAAATCTGCTGTACAAATAGTATCTTGTTCAATAAAGATTAAAAAAAGTAGAAGCAAAAATAGTTATAATAAGAGAAAACACACTAAAGATGTAAAATCTTTTGGATGCTGGATCGATCGGGCATCTTCATAGTACTTCTCAAGCAAAACTCAGTTTTCACCTCTAATTCAGATCTTGTTAGCCCATATATTGTAGAATTTGTGTAAATCATTGTGTTATTGAATCATACTTAGCTCGATACATGGCTTGATTAAACTGTTTTTATTACAAGTTATCAACTCGAAGTTGGTTTGATCAAGATTTATTAATTTTTTTAAATATTATTCTAACTTTTTAAAATAAATAAATTAATCTACCTTATTCATGATCCAAGTTTGCATTAAATATACCTAAAATAGCTATTTTCGCAAATAAAATTTCATTCACTGTTGGTGTGTCTAGTGAACAAACCATGTGGCTTGTGCCATTGAATGTTTTTATTGTCTGATGAATGAATTCACATTTATCCCACACGTGTCAGTTTTAGAGTGGCTTAGATATTTTAAGGGAGGATAAAGAACAGCAACAGTACAGGACGGCTTGGGCGGTGTCAAATTGCAAGACTGAAAGCGACCGGAAAGCCCATCTTCCCTGAATTGCTGGCATCACCGCTTCTCACAGTCACCGTCTCCAATGTCACAAATTCCACGCAACATAAAATCCATGCAATTCCTCCAATCTTTAATTATTTAGGAAAATATTTTATTTGATCACCAATTATAAATTTAATTTGAATCTTGACTAGCATCCACTAGAGTGCAACCGGGGCAAAATTAAATAAAATATAGACAATTGGAATAAATGCTTCTTTTTCTCCTTTTCTCTTCTCTCTTTGTATGTTTATGCATTTGAACATATGCATAATAAGTAAAACTAGTTTACTACGAAAACTAATAATATATTTATAAATAAAAAATACATTAAAAACTATATCTAAAATACAAAATAGCACCTAACATGTGATGGAAAAGCAATATCTTAACAGCATGCCATCAAAAGTTTAGGAGAAAGGGTGGTGCCGCCCATTTGGGTGGTGGGTGGGTGGCAGGCAGGCGAAGTAGCCTATGATGGAAAGAAAGTACATATAATATAAGCAAACTTTACACACTCAACAATTGAAACTTCTCTTCCCCATTTGACCATACCATCAAAGTACTTTATGTGCTATAAAGTCTTTCTACCTGCAAATCCACCTTTCAACCTACTCAATTGAATACTGACTTTTCCTTTGGAAGTTCCAACTCGTCTTTAATGATTGAAACCCTAGTTCTAAAACCTGGTTTGCCCAATGACTCAACTCTAGATCCAGTTAAAAATTCAAGTTAAGCCAGGTTGATTTTTTATCCGTATAAAACTCACTTAACTTATTGACCTTTTTTATAAAAAAAAATGAATCAAAATAATATTATTTTAATTCTTTAAAAAAACTTAAAAGATCAACCCGAGTTTCTTAACCTGTTACTTGGCTTGGTCTCGAGTTGATTCCGTATCAGTTTTATATGCATGGTTGAACCAATGGAGCACGAGGAACAACGAGACTCCTAGAATGGTATCAGACTCGGTGTAGAAGTCTTGAGTTCAACTTTTCTGGGCCTATGATTGTCCTAGCTAGCTAGCTAGCTAGCTCATGGGTTGGTAGAGTACAAGACTAAGGAACGAGACCCAAATTGGGTATTTTCTTAATGAGCTGGTTCGAGAATTGTGGAGGAGAGTGTCCTCTTGGATGTCAGTGGGCTTACTCCAGTTTGATTTCTTCTTTATCCACCCCAATTCAGCTCTATATTGTTCTTGTTATATATATATATATATATATATATATATATATATATATATATATATATATATATATATATATATATATATATATAGGAATAGTTGTTTTTAAAAATATTTTTTATTTTTTAAAAAAATATTTTTAATACCATCACATTAAAATAATCAAAATTTAAAAAAATTTAAAAAATTTAAATTTCTAAAAACCATGTATCTAACCAACAATCCTTCACAAACACACAAGTTTAGGTAATTTATTTTATTATTATTGATGATTTTTTTTATTTTTCTATTAAAATTAGCTTGAAAGCATATGATAAGAAAATAAATTTTTTTAAAATAAATTTAGACAATTATTACATAATATTAGTACTACAACTTCATAAAACTCAACAGTTGAGGGTAATAAAGAAACCAAACAATACCATTCTTTCTTTTTGAAAAATCTTATATTAATATATAAGATTTAATATGAGTATTTAGAGAAATATATTTTTCTAAAATATAAATTAATATATAAAAACATGTTAATAAAATCAATTTTTTTTATTTATTACTTATTAAAACACAAAAGTTATATTAAATCCACGCAAGCAAGTAATCAGTCCACCTCCACCTAGATAGTTAGTCAATCTTGTACAAAATCGTTACCTCGTTGGTCTAGTTTAATCACATGGGTACAAAATGGAATCAATACCAATGGAAAATAATGTGTTTTTGTGTTTTTTAAAATATTATTTTTTTATTATTTTTAATATGTTAGTATTAAAAATAAATTTAAAAAATATTTTTTTAATATTTGTTTTTTAAAAAATTCAGCGAGTCACGGCAAGGGACGAGGAGCCCACTTGGGAAATTGTGACTTGGATTTTGAAAATACAAGGACAGACAGACACATCACGCGGCTGATTGGGTGCTAGTTGAGAGTGGGTTCATTATTTTCCTGTGTTTTCCCATCTTCTTGGTATCCATGCCCGGGAATCATTTATACACGTAGGAATGCGAAACAATCAAGGATCCTTTATCCATTGGTAATGAAATTACAATAAATTTCTAGCCACTCTGAGTTGCTACCCTCCTCGTGGACAGATTGAGATCGAAATTAATTTCATTGCACGTGCTTCGATTATGTTTCTTGTTCAAGATCTTACAGTAGATGCTCCCTGTCATACCATTTTTTGGTTAGATTCGAGAGCAAGTCTAGCAGACACAGATTAGAGATTAGTTTCATCGTTTCTTTGCTTTGATAGTTTCTTAACTAGAACCTTGACTTGCAGCAAGCAAACCATTTCATTTGGCAATGGTATGCAAGGCGTGATAAGAGGATGATGGGCTGCTAGCTTTTTGGCCATTTCCCAACAACATTGAATCATGTATAGTGTGGAGGACAACTTTTTTCTGGAGCTTATCCATATCTTCTCGATCTCGTGTAAAGCGTGCCTTGTTTTGCCTTTTGTCAAGGAGTACTGGATGTACCTTCCATTTTTATCTTGGCCCAATATTGTTCAAGCGGAAATCTTGTTCTATTTGCTTCAAAAAGCAGAGTCAAGAGCTGGTCCATGTAAAGTGTAGTCTTTGATGACTGTTGTTCCCTTTTCATTTTTCTATTTCATGACTTTTAGATAGTGGAAACACCATTTCCTCTTGTGTTTTTCTACAAGCAAATGCTAGAAGCAAAGAAGACAAAAAAAGCAGTTAAAACACTCTGTATTTCCCTGAATTTCTGTTGGAAAAACAAGGTCTAGGGGGGCTGATTGCTTGCAGGTTATTGTTTACTCTGGCCTCCTATTGCAAAGCTAAAGGTGGGAATGTTCCGATCCATCTTCTGACTGTCAACAACAAAGAGTAAAGCATTGGAACAACGTCTTCCTTGCAAGAAAAGGGAGCCGTCTACAATGCCTTAAATAGAAAATCTTTGCAATAGGTAATGAGAAATATTGAAGAACACTTGCAAAACTTTGAAATTTGTTGAAAGGAATTCATTTGAATACTGCAACATCCAGAACCCACTATGATTCATACAGCTGTGGACAGTGAGGTCAACCAAACGTTGTTTAATTTTTCTTTGTAGAGCATAGATCACGAAATGACATGCTATAGATCCAAGAAAATGCCAGAGAATAATGGCATTCAAGAAAATGCCTTACTGTCATTTGATTAACCAAAATAGAAAAAAAACATATCATGCATGTGTAGAACAAGCACAAATACGATCATCCAAAGTAAATGACTGAAGTTTATAGATAGTAGTATCACTTTTATTTGTTTCTGTTTAAAAGCTTTAAGAAAGCTAATAAGCTTGCAACTCAACTAGCATCCATGTCCTCTCAAGTGTCTCTTTGGTAAAAAAAGAAAAAAACTAGCACCCATTTCACTTTAATAAACTCTTTCTCATGGACAATTACAAAACTCTAATTACCTATAGATTTACTCATGACGATTTTGGGTTACCACCAAACTTTAACTCGTCAGTGAGTTGGAAACACCCTAACATCATCCAAGACAGGGCCACACATATGACCATAATCGTGCATCTTGTTGTGATAGTATGAACTGTAAAATGTAATCCTTGTCCTGTCTGAAATTGCCTGGAACCTTAAAGTTGCAGTCTTGGATCCACCCTTTCCCTGAGAAACATAGGGTGCTTTGACAGTTTCCTTGGCAGCAAAAGCCTCAACCATCATAGATCCATGGCAAGCATTCTTTGCATCTCCAATTGTAAATGTGAGGTTATAGAATTTGTTAGGAATTGTCCTAATGACTTGTGCTATGGCACTCTCTCTCCCTGCTACCATCTCAATCGCGGCAAATCCTGAGGGAACAAAGAAGTGCTTCTTGTCAATGTATTTTACAGGTTTGAGAGATTCAACGATCCAGCCGGGGAGTGGTGAGATTAGATCTTGTTGCTTGGTAGGGATCAAGATTCCAGTTGAGAAGTTCTTGAACACATGTGGACCAACTTCAAAGCCACCATTTTTAACCAGGTTGCCTGTATACAATTAAATGAAAATACAAACGATCACTTCGGTTGTCTAAAGAGAGCACATATATAAAACAACAAATGACTTCAGCAAATTCTAAGAATCCTGTAAAAGATAGGATCTTACCAATAGTACGCTTGAGAGGTGGCAGCTCCTTGATTGCAATAGCATCCAATAGAGGTCCACAAGAGGGGTCCTCTTGAACACCAGGGTTATGAAATGTGACCTTGACAGCTTTAGAAGTAGCTTTCCAAGCCAAGGAATAAGTGTCACCACCATCACTGCTATACAAGGTCTGAAGAGGGAGGTCGCTTGACTGGCCAGGGACTGAGACCCTTAGCACTTCATCTTGAGCACAAGTTCTGGTGGCTCCAAATGTGAGTGCATAGACTGAGCCTGGTTTGACAGTAAGAATTTGAGAGATAGAGGCCTCATTGCCCAGCCTCACTGCATGGACCCCCCGAGGAATGGCGAGGAAGAATCCCCCTGGTTGTGGCCCACCTGAGACAAACTCTACTAAGCCATTGATTTCCCATTTTGGGAGTGAGTGTTTTCCTATGATCACTGTTTTCTTGAGGTTTGATTTTGCTGGTGCCTCTTCAAAATCCCCATTTTCAACAAGTCCTGCAAAATATTTCCATATCACATAAGGTCATATATGATCATCCATATCACAAGAGCTGTAAGAATATCTTACATAAACTATAATAAAAAAGAGAGGCTATTGCTTACCATCAAGAGGTGGAGCTGGAATGGCAGCATTAGCTAAGCCATGGCAAAAAGAGAAAAGGAGAGCAACGCAAATAGAGAGGAACAAAGCCATTGTGTGTGCTTTGCCTTTCAAGAAGTGGCTCCCTAAATAGGGAAGGAAAAGTCCCGAGGTGGGTCTGAAAAATGGAAAAAATCTATTTATATATTCATAATACAAATACAAAAAAAAAAACAAAAGTTGGATGCATCGAAGAAAGGTAAATAACAGTAGAAAACAACCCATGTTAAAGTGGCGCCAAATTAGCCGTGCGATGTGTCGGGCTGTCCCTCTATTTTTAAAATCAAAGTCCCAAGTTTCCATGAACCTTCTTGATCCATGTGGATCCTTCATTGGTTGCCGTGATTTGCTCTCACCTAGGACTTCTTCGATGACTAGATGTCTGATCTCTTCCTAATCTTGACTCCTTTGTTTCATGTCTACACAGGCCGGTGATTATGCAAGTTTTGATGCTTGATTTTGCCAAGGAAGTACCAGTTTCGTACATCTTTAACTCCAATTGATCTTGCTCTTGCTCACAAGCATCTGCCTTCCCCACGTCCTATGATTTGTGTTGGTGGGCAGAATGGCAGATTGTATTATTTCACAGAAACAAAAGGGCATGTGTGAAATCCTGAAGGTGACATTATCTATTGCATTTCTTCTAGTAATTAGGGCCATTAAAATGGGTTGGTAAAAATTAATGACGTTGTTCGCTGCCGTTAGCATCCTTAGGGATTTTATGAAGCTTGGTTCTTGTTTTACTAATAATTTGAATTTCTAGTCCACCTACAAAATTATAAAACCTAGCCAGGTTGGCCTGGTTTAGGCTGATTTATATATAGAAAAATAACTTAGAGTCAACTTGATTGATCTAGCAATCTAATAATTTAATTTTAAAAAAAAAATTCTTTCAAAACAATATCATTGTGAATTTTTTTAATACAAATTGAAGCTATGTTAACAAGTTAATCCATTCAACCGTGATGAATTCCTAAACCGAGCGTAGCACCTGGTCTCAATTCTAGAAATAACTCTGCTAATGTAGAACTCACAAGGGCATCATGTGTGCATAAGAGACCTGAATTGGGCTCAATGATAGAAAATGTTTAACTGGGATTCAGTCTACTACCAATCCTAACATGATACTCTCCCCAGCTTAGGCAGAGAAACAATTTTGGGTTTTGTGAATCTTCTTAAAAGTATTTTGGGCCATGCTCAGTGTTTCTCTAAACCGGAAGGAATTAGGAAAGATATTTATTTTGAGACAATGATTTTTGTTTCGAGTATTTTAACGGGGAAAAGAAGATGAGGGAAATGAGAAGAAATTGAAATAAGTTGGGTTTTTAGATTTCTTTTACAGAATTAATCTTCATTAATGTACAAATTGGTATGAGAATATCCCTTGGAGGTCTGATGAAAAAACTTTGAGAATAATCTCCTAATCTATTAAGAAAATAAATAATTAATTGAAAATTTACTTGAAAAATTTCTGATAAAGATAAAAAAACCATAAAGTACTAATTTCATTGCTTATCTAACGCACTTGCATGGCACCTTGTCTCCTTTGTATTTCATTTCCTTCACATAATTTTCTTTCCGATCTTTAAACTACCATTAGGCACAAGCTACTATTTCCGTGTAGAAAGGTGGTTTGCAGATTTAACTGCATATGATTTTTAGTTGCTGCCCTCCTTGAGGGAGCTTCTTTCTTTCTGTCAAAGAGGTAAAACTCAAACTTAAAAAGTGAACTCGTATTGTTTTGGTTGCGAGATGTCAAATTCTGGGGCATTTTATCTAGCTTCCAACGTTGGAGGGAAAATTGAGAAAACCCAAGTGAAATCTGCTGTCAAAAAGCAAGTTCTTTCTCTGTCTCATTTACTTTTATCACATTTCCTTTCTGGGCTTGTCATGTTTTATGATTTGTTACTGAACTATATAGTGTTAAAATGTAGATATGAGAAGTACCATGTTGGGGGAGATGATGAGGAAAGAAAAGCTAATTACACTGACATGGTAAGGCCTTGTAAAACTATTGGCTCTAGTCATTCAATTATGCTCTTGCTCATGTTTAGTTTACTTGGATTTTTGTCAGGGGTTATTGGTAAATGATTTGTTTAACGATTTTTGTTGATAGTAGTTGGTTGGGGTGAATAATAGTGAAATAATGCCTTGTGGGTTTTCAGGTCAACAAGTACTATGACCTTGTGACAAGCTTCTATGAATATGGTTGGGGTGAATCTTTCCATTTTGCTCCGAGGTGAGGACCGAGGAGTGATTGCCAAGGCGAACCTTTTGAATCTTCAATTAGGGATGTAAGCATGGAGTTTTGGTGGGGTTCCCACGTTGGAGTGATGATAGATGATGTTATTTATGTATTTATAGGTGGAAGTGGGAGTCTCTTCGTGAGAGCATCAAGAGACATGAGCACTTTCTTGCTTTGCAGTTAGGCTTGAAGAAAGGACAGCAGGTGATTTCTTAGTATCATTTATTTGTTGTAATGTGATAAAATCTTGGTGAAATTGGACATTTTTTTTTAAAGCTTTCTTACCAAACTATTTAATTAATTGAACTTGTATTTGTCAAACTCAGGTGTTAGATGTTGGTTGTGGAATTGGAGGGCCATTAAGAGAAATTGCTAGATTCAGGTGATTGAAAAGGATAAGGGAACTCTTCATCATTGAAGTTTTAGTATCTTCATTCTCCTAGCTATGCATTTATTAAGTAGTGGATCAAAACCTTTCTTCTTTGTGGGATATAGGAATTCATCAGAAAATAGTTAGAATAGCTCACTACTTGGGCTGTACACTGTAACACCATAACTTCTTTGAATAGCTGCTCCAAACAGCATCACTATGTTTTCATTGTTTACAGTATCTTTAACATGTGATAAGAGTTTGATATCATTGATAGTGCTTGACTCTTTTCCTAGCTGAGTAATCGCTGTATTTTCTTCTATTATGTTGATTGGAAAAGTAGAAAATTCTGGTACTTTTATGTCGAGTATGATGCTTAATTTCTAATTAATTTAATCAATGGCCAAGATTTTGATGAGATTTTGTAGTGGAACGTTGATAACAGGGGTGAACAACAATGAATATCAAATATCAAGAGGAGAGGTATGTGATTTTGCTATGTGATAAAATGCATGTGGACATTACTTATTTATGCAAAGTTTCAAAGTTCCATAATATTGCGGGGTTTTCAAATTGGGAGTTCATTTGAACTTTTCCATTTCTGCAACCAGAGAAAGTGTCAAATTATTTTTTCAACCATATACTCAAGATTTTCCTTCTTTATTAGGAGTTAAATCGCATGGCAGGAGTGGGCAAAACTTGCAACTATGTGAAGGTTGGATAAATTGTATCTCATGCAAATGTCATCAGTTGCAGCTGTGAATCTCTGTTGTGCTGAGATGTTAATTTGTTCGACACTTCAATTGCTTTATGTCCTCCACATCTGCTTTTGTCTATGTTGGAGCCCTTCACACCTCATGTTTTATGACGATGCAGGCTGATTTCATGAAAATGCCATTTTCTGACAACACGTTTGATGCAATATTTGCAATAGAAGCCACTTGCCATGCACCGGATGTGGTATGTCATACTCCAAACTTGAATGAACTCTCAATGCGACAAGTTATGATATAGCCTTCATTGCATTTGCTTCAATTGTAGACAATCCTTTTTATCTGAAGTTATTTGACTCTGTTTTTTGGATGAAATAGCGTGACTGCTATAAAGAGATTTACAGAGTGTTGAAACCTGGCCAGTGTTTTGCTGCTTATGAATGGTGCATAACTGAATCATTTGACCCTCTGAACCAAGAACACCAAAGGATTAAGGTTGCCTGCATAAACTTGCCCCTTATTCTGATGTTTACACATAGGGCACGGTAACTCAATTATGCTATTGTAAACAGGGAGAAGTTGAGCTTGGCAATGGGCTTCCTGACATCAGGTCAATGGGAGAATGTCTTGAAGCTCTGCAACTTGCAGGTTTCGAGGTTAGTGACCTTGTTTTGGTTGAACTATTCACTGAACTCTACCTGTATAGTTCAAAGTTAAGAAAAATATATGGAGTCCATGCTCTGGAAAACATCCTCTACTCTCCTATATGTTTTTCTATTCTCTTGTATTTTAGGTTGTATGGGAGAAGGATGTTGCTGTGGGTTCACCTCTACCTTGGTATTTTCCTCTTGACAAAAATCAGTTCTCACTAAGCAGTTTCCGAGTAACAGCTGTTGGACGATTCATCACTAGGAACATGGTACAAGAATTTTGGTGCTTTCTTTTAAACCAGAAGCTCTTACAATCATATTGGCTTTTTTCTCAATCAAATGTAGTTCTATTCCTAACTCCTCGCAAATTAATCCGTAAGTCAAATATTTATCGCTCATTTAGGTTAAAACCTTAGAGTTCTTGCACCTTGCACCAGAGGGTAGCCAAAGAGTTCAGGCTTTCTTGGAGAAAGCAGCAGATGCACTTGTTGAAGGCGGCAGGTAAATCCTTTAACTGCATCTCTAACTCATTGTGGGCTTACCATTCGTATATCATTTTTAAAAATGGAACTCAAAATATTTCTTTAATTCTCATAACAAATCTTATTCTGCAGGCAGCATGCATACAAAAAATCTTTAAGCACTAAAATTCTGAGTCTTTAGAAAGGATGAATTCTTTACCCTTTTCCTTCTCTTGCATCGCTGGCTTCACAGCCTTTTAACATTGCCCCTACCCACCTCCAACCCCCCATTAGCTGATAGATACGTGGAAAGAACAAGATTGGAAATTATGAAGGAACCTCCTCTGTTTCAGGTGAGAAGGAGAAATAGAAGAAGTAGAAAAGGAGAGGAATTTAGTTTTGGTAATCAGGATTTATCCTTGACTTGCTTTAAGTACCTGTTCTTCATTGATAAACCAGGAAGGCTCTTTCCAGTGATACATTAAAACGTTAGCCTGGCCATTGGATCCAATACATTAAAACACAAACTAGATATCCTGAATGCTTGCATAACTCACCCTTCTAGTCTCATTAAGTTTACTCAGCTGGGTCACAGGTCGATTTGCACATTCAATCTGGTTTAAACAGCCAAGTTTTTTCTTAGCATGCATGCTCTCACTGTATGATCATTCTGCCCTTGATTCATGCAGGATGGGAATCTTCACACCTATGTACTTTTTCCTCGCTCGGAAGCCTCTTTTGTAGGCCAAATAAAACCTACAAGATGCTTCCAAGGTTTTTTCACATTTCCTCTGATTCTTGAAAAATAATTCTGGTGCACATTCGCTGCTTGGAAACCAGAGATGAGAATTGCCTATGCATATTGGACTCAAATTCAGTTAAAGTGTCTACTTAACTACGTGCTATTTTTATTTAATAAAAAAAGGTAATACACATTGGACTCAAATTCTTGCATATTTCTCTTAGCTTTAACCTTGCAAATGCCATGTCAGTTCGAATTTCACAGCTGCAGTATCTTTAATGATTAATTTTACTGCTATGTATCTGGATGAAGAACAGCAGAACGATTAGTAGGTTTGGGTTGGAGCTGAGTTTAGGATTTAGATGAAAAATTATAAATGAATATGCCAGAGGATCGTGTATGCGATTAGCATTGGGATTAAAAAATGAAAATTTGACCTGGGATGGTATTGCAGTCACGACTAGTTCAGGTATTTTCTTAATAATGCTCTCTCGGCGCACAAGCGAAGATGTGTTGGTTTCTGAGGTAGTTTTTATGATTGTGGTTTAAAAAAATAAATTTAAAAAAAATGTAGTTTGTTGGATTTATATACGTGTTTTGTAAAAATTGTGGTTAGGGTTTATGTGCAGCAAAAAAACATGTATAAAATATTTGGTTGTAGTTGCTTTTTAAAAGTATTTTTTATTTGAAAATACATCAAAATATTTTTTTTAAAAAAATTATTTTTAATATCAGAGCATTAAAATGATTTGAAAATATAAAAAAAAATTAATTCAAAGTAAAGAAAAAAATAAAAAAAATTTAAATTTTGAAAAAAATGTTTTTGAAACGCAAAAACAAATAGAGTTTTACTAAACTCGGTTAAAAATACATGTAAAATCTGTTTTATAAAAATTATGTTTTAAATTTAATTTTTTAGTGGACTTCATAATATAAAATATAGTTTAATGTATTATCAAATACTTAACTGTGATTTTTACATCGGAATCGCAAAAACTAAAACTAAACAAAGAGACCCTCATGCTCCCACAACAAGACTTGATGAATTTCTTCGATGAACATGCAAAAGTTGGTACACTCAGAAGAGACATGAAGTGGACTTGAGTTTCGATATTAAATTTTTTAGTGATTTTGAATTATTTTAATGTATTGATATAAAAAAACACAAAAAAATATTAATTGAAAAATTATTATTTTAAAAAATAACAATTTTCACACTTCCAAACATTCTGCAAATATACTGGTTTACGAAACCGCATTCATCCGAGTACAATTCAGATAAAAGCCAGTAGCTCCCCCCCAACTCAGTTCAAATAGAAAATATTTTCAGTTTCAAAGGTCACAGCCTCTATATGGCTCATTTAAAGGAGGCTTTGGTCACATGAAGTTGGAGGATTGGTATGGAGAAGCAATGGGAATCTTCCCTTCTCAGCTGTGCACAAACTGGTTGAAAGAAAATTGAAAATGCAGCGAAGCAACCAAATGGTGGCCTTAGCCGAAGTATAGCAATAAAACAAAAATTCTGCAAGTGATTTTCATGGCTTGGGCACTGCTTCCTGCTTGTCACTATTGTTACATACCCACTTTCTCGTTGCTTTTCGGCTGTCAATTATAGCTTTGGACTAGCTATTTAACCAATGTTTTGCTGTCGTCGGATTTGTTTTTCTTAAACAAAAATATACAGGTTTTTTAATGTATTTTTTATATATAAAAAAATTAAAAATTAAAAATTTATGAATATATCTAATAAAATAAATTGAGAACCATGTATATTAATAAATAAATAAAAACTCATTAACGATAGATAAAGATGAAAATTAAAAGTAATTAAGAGTCAGATATAGATCAAATATTTAGCCTTGCAACTCGGATCTTTGACATAATTGTATTTAACAACTTTGTTAAGAAAAATAGACATGTATAAAATTGATTAAATAAAATAAGAGGTAAGAAAATATTATACAAAGTTATACATATTAAAAATATTATTTGAAAATAGATTTCTTGAATCTTTTTCAATATGTTTTTTTACATAAAAAAATATCAAGTGTAAATAAAAAAAAGCTTACAAAAGCATCTCTAATTAAATAAATTGATAATACTTTTCATCAATAAATTAAAAACAAATCATTAATAATAATTAAATATGTATTTGGAAAAGTCAAGAGACGAATGTAAATTAAGATCTTTGATCCCACAACATACATTATTTATCCGATTGTGTTGAATGACTATGTTTATTGAAATTTAATAAAATAATAGTGGAAATAAACACACATATAAAATTGATTGAATGAAATTTAAGGAAAAAAATATCTCGCAATGTTGCATTTATTAGAAATATTTTTAAAAAATAAATAATCTTTATTTCTAAAAATAATGTTCAATTATATATAACATAAAAAAAATTATAGATGAATTAAAATAACCTCTTTAAAAATTCAACACACACAAAATAAATAAATAAACACTATTTAAAAAAAGGTTAAATACAAAAAATAGAAAATCAAAGAGAATGGATATTAATTGAAATATTAAAAAATCATTAAAAACACATATAAAAAAATCATGATATTTTTTTTAAAAAAATTACAAGAAAAAAAAAAAGAGAAATAGGTCAGACACTGGACTTGGCCCTTTAAAGGAAGGGCCCATGGGCTCAAATTTTTTAAAATGTAACTGTGCTACCCCATTATTTTTTGAAAAAAATATCCTAGGCAATGTGTTGTCTACTAAGACAGATAATGTGTTGTTTGGGATTCTCCAGGTTCTAGTCATTGTGGTGGTCAAAAAAATAAATTATATGTTTTTTTATTCAAAAATTCATTTTTGACCTAAAGCATTTAGAAAATAACATAAACACCTTTATAAACTTATAAATGACCTTATAAAAAAAAACCACCCAAAAAACCAAAACAAAACATCTTCTTAAGTTTGGATCTAATTTTTTAGGCCATTTCAAATTTAAAAAATATATAAATGAAACTTTTTTATCAAATAGAATCCTTTAACATCAAAATTGATAATTTTTATAATCAGAATTAGTGAAATCATTGTAAAGTTTAAGTATCAAAGTCAATATTTTATGTAAATTTTGAAACTATGATCACTAGTAGTTTTTTCTATTTTATGTGTGTATAATATTTACCCCACACGTGTTAGATTATAGGTAATTGCAACTTATATGAACTTGTTTTTTTGCATTGCGCATTAAAGATTGATGTATTTCTAGATACATTTTGTATCTTAACCGGTAAAACTTAACCTAAGAGTTGGTTAAAATAGAAAAATGTATTTAATTTTAGATCAAAAATAATCAAGAAAGAACTATAGCTTGTTAAATAAAATAGTGTTGTTGAACATTAAGAAAATATGACAAGAAAAGGCTATAGGTAGATCCTATCTTCAGATTAGAATTCAAGGATATGTGTATTTTTGAAGAAAAAATTTATTATATTTTCTTAATGTTTAACATGTAAGTTATATTCGGAATGATTTTTGCAAATTAATTCAACTTTTTTATATATTTAAATTTTGATTAAAAAAGAAAGTCATAAATATATTTGTTTAGCAATAGTTTTTTACTTAAATAAAAAATTGTTAAAATCTTATTTTAGTAGAAAGTTAAAGTTTCCAACGATTATTCTAACTTAGTTACTCTGAGGTGTTTTTTATTGAATATATAATTCAACAACTTCTTAAAAATAATTATTAATTAAGATAATTTTACAGTCAAAAAGTCAGTTTTCAGTAATGAGAAACCAAACCTTATTTACGGAATCATTACACCGATTAGTCAAATAAATAAATTATATGTGTGAGCTACGGCTACCTATCAATGCTTTGGTTTGTGCAGTTGAATTCATGCGAGCTGGAGACCTATGCCCACTTGATTGATCACTGGCTGGTGTTAAAAGCAGCCGTGCCTGTCGCTGTTCGTGGCATGTTTTGGTAGGAGCCACCAGCACATATGGGCCAATGATGGCGCCGATGCATCAGGTGGACGCTGTTCCAGGCAGCCATCACTCCTCCATCCCCGGTTACTTTACTCGTGTATTCAGCGGTTATTTTTTAATATTTAATAATTAAAACGAAATAAAAATATTTATATAATCAAAGAATATGTCAAAATTCTATTGAAGCTTTCCAATAAATGGAAGGAAGAACCAATCAATACATCGATCCATCGATCAAAAATTTGTCTCTTTTTAAATCTTTTACATGACTGAATAGAAGGCTAAGTCAGTAGTACCAAAACCCGTAGCCGCCTTGACTCCACAACTGGCCACCCGGGTAGAGTCTTGAGTCGTCGCTTGACTCCCACTGCCGCCGTTGTGGCCATGATGGTGGTGGTGGTGGTGGAGATCCTCGGAGTTAGAGGGAGGATGGTAGTACATGCGAGCAGTTTGTGGACAATGAGAGTAAAATCTTCCAGCTATTCTCACCCCAGCATCTAACAATTCCACGTACTTCCCCATGTCTCTACAAGAAACTCTCCTCCTCCTTTTCTCGGAGCGAGAACTTGAAAGAGAGACAGAAAGAGCGGCTTTAGAAGATGTGTGAGCCTCTGTGTCGAAGATGTTCTTAGCAGACTTTATGCAAGAAAGAGGAGGAGACTCTTGCTTTATATAGGGATCCTCTCCTCTCCAATAATTCTGGCTTTTGACTTTCCTAGCTTCCCTTCCATTTCCTGTTCTTTTTTTTCTTGTTAGTCCTTGTAGGAAGTTATATTGTCATTGTACCCCATATTAATTATGCCCCTCTACATATTATTTTATTTTCCATGCCCTCTCGTAGATGATGCTTTTTTTCTGGCCTTTAGTAGCTGTGAAAGTCTATAGCTGTTTTTTTTTAAAAAAAAAAATAGCAGCCTGTTTGTTATTTGTTATTGATTTATTGTGTTATTAATTATTATTTTTTAGAAATATATTTAAAAAAATTATTATTTTTTTAAAAAATTATTTTTAAAATCAGCATATCTAAATAAATAAAAATAAAAAAATTTAAAAGCATAATCACTGCTTCGCCAACTATCTCTAACATACCAATTAGAATTGAGGTTAGAAAGAAAAGACCATAGAGAATTAAACAATGTATTGGATACAAATAAATATATTTTCTTTTCCATTAATTAAATGAACAAATTGGATGATTAAGTGTATTAGACACAAGAATCATAAAGTGTTCTTGTTTTATAGTTAGAACCTGAAATTCTTCAAAAATTTAACTATCATTATCATACTTTAATATATATTGCGTATTGCTAAAGGTGACAATCATTAAACCATAAAAAAACCATCTTTACATTCAACGTCTAAGGTAATTTATTTTCTCACACATTTATTTAAATCTTGATTTGAACGTGAATCATAAGCTAATAATATACTTATTCCCTCGATTCCTAAACAAGTGTACTAATTGTGTTCACGCGAATTTCTCAGAATAAAAAAATTGATTAATAATTTTTATTCATTAATAATTTGCGACTCAGCCTCTCTTTAAAGGTCAAAGAAATGAACGCAGCTCTTGGCTATTTGGGATTCTGACAAGTCTTTTTTCCCCCCCCATGGGTGGACGTATTCAAAGAGGGCATAAATAATAGGGGCTCACATTGAGTGTGCGAAATTAAAGAACTATAAAGGTGAAGGAGCATAGTCTCACGATGCCTTCTTTTTTTTCCTACTTTACCTTTTCTATTCAAAGGTGGTTCAGACGTTATAGTACATTCTCGACCGCGTCAAGCTTCGGCGTTACGCGTTGAATATGTGCATTCGCCAAGTGGTTGGTTTTGACGGCGTTGTCCAAGACTGTCACTTCGTATGCCTCTTTTTCTTCTTGTTTTAAAGAACTCTTGACTAAAAGTTTTTAAGAGCTCCCTTGCCTCATGGCCCAAACTACGGAGAATTTCCTAACCTAACTTACTTAGAAGGTGTTTGGTATTGTGGTTGGAACTGTGTTTTGTTCCAACCACAATTTTTAATCGTTTGGTAAGTATTTGAAATATAGATTTTGAAGATGGATCCCACTGAAAATTAAGTTTGTACCGCCAGTTCTGTGAAGCAGAAAATTACTGCTTTTCAATTCACTTTTGCCCGTCTACTGCCAAGGAAAAGAAAATCTCAAGGGCCCACCCAATTTCTTGTTTGCTTCCTTCCTTCTCAACTCAAGTAGGAGTATTTTATTGGCAATCATTATCATCCGCACACTGCCACATGGATAAATTAATTCTTAATTTACTGTTTTGTTAATGTGAATTTTTTTTTTTAATGAAAAACTAGTATAGTGAATTGATTTTACTTGCATAATTTACGTGAACATGAACAATAATTTTTTTTTGTTATTTTTTAAATTATTTTAAGATAAATTAAATTTACTCATATTGTAATCTCAATTTTATTCATAATAATATTTTACCTAATTTTATTGCATGCTCAAAAAATCATGGAAACTGTAGTTCTTATCGGATGAATTTCATACGTAATGGAATTGTAGATAGTTTAATAGAATAATAAAAAATATTTTATATAAAGTATGATTTATTTCATGATGTAATAGCAATAGTTAAATTTATAATATTTAAATTAAAAACCATAAATATTAATATATATTTTTTAAAATTATTTTATAATCTCAATTTCAAAAGCATTTTTAAGCAAACACATTAAACTACTTTTTATTCAACCTCAATTTCAACCACAGTTTTAACCAAACATATATTTTTTTAAACCAACCTCAACTAAAAGTACTTTTTATAAAACAACTTTTTTCAAACTACAACCACAATAGCTACCGCAATACCAAACACACCCTTAAATACTCGAATTGCTAGCTATATGTTTTTCCTGATTACGGACTATTTGTTTTTATATTTTAAAAAAACTTGAAATTTTTTTATTTTTAATTAATATTTTTAAATTTTTTTAATATATTTCTAAATAAAAAATACTTTAAAAACCAACTAATACTATATTTTTAAACCGATAAACTTAATTTAGGTATTACCAGCAAAGAAAAGAAGGATTCGGTAGCGCAAACCAAGAGGCCAAGAATAAACGGTGAAAAAGAAAAGCAAACAGGTGTTGTAGCTCGTTTTATATTCAACAGTTTTTCCACATTTGTTTTTGAAAAATAATTTTTTGTATTTGTTCTCATAATTTTTTTTACAAGAAAATTAATTAATAAAAAATATTTTAGAGTCAATTTTTAAATTTGGTTCATTTACTAAAAAGTATTTTAAGTTCATAAAATCCGTTAAATATTTTACAAATAATAATATATTTATAATATTATTTTACTATTTTAACTATCTTCTCTTCTTAGTTTTTTATCTTCTCTTTTCTCGTTATAATGACTATCTTTTTTTTTTGTTATTATTATCATCTCACCATTATTATTTTTTTCATTATCATTATAATCACCACGCAATCACCGTTATTTTATTACTATCACCATCATTTCATCACTATTAAAAAATATTTTACACAAAATATTTTTTATTTATAAAATATTTTAAGCAAAACAATCTGACATGATTTGAAGTTTCCTTTGATGCAATATATATATGTACCATGTCGTCTAACAAATCACAAACCTCATAGCTGGCCATTCTAATAAACAAAATGCCGGCAGATCGCAGCCCAACAACTGTTCGGTAAGGTTCTTTCCTTGGTGCAAAAAGAATATTGAGGCGAAGAAATGTTTTAAAATACAATTAAAGGCGAAGAGAAAGAAGATAAAATAAAAACCAACAAGAATTGTGGAGAAAAAAACCATCCTCAGATATATGATTAAATTAAAAGAAGGCGTCAAGAGAGGCAGGAAACGAGTTGAGGTTGATTCTAGGATGTGAAGTGTCAGCTGTTCTTTATTCTTTTTTCTTAAAAAGAAAGAAACGCGATTATTCTGGCATTCTGCCCAGTCCTCACATCTCAAAACTATCTTAACAACAATTCAAGGGGCATAGATGGCTAGGGCCCCCTCCAATAGTTATCAATTTAAGCTGAAGCTATGCTCTCAATCTATTAACTCAAGGTGTGAACAAAGCATTCTAAAAAAATGTACATGAACAAGGCCGCTCTCTAGGCACAGTAGGAAAAACAGTACAACGTATCAACATAGGGAAAATTCAGTTAACTATAATGTATATATGGATCATGGAGAGGCACTGCCACTGCCATCCTAATGTATATAATAGTGTCAAACGGTTCCTTGTTTTCTCATCTTTACGCGGCAATGTTGTGCAGAAAACGCTACAAAAGGCAAGGCTGTTGCTCTATGTCATGCTACCGCTTAATGGGTGTGCTTGTAATTACGATAGCAGTGATTATTCAAAGTTTTTTTTTAGAAATATATCATAATAAAAAAATTTATTTTAAAAAATTATTTTTACCATCATTATATCAAAATGATCTACAATTATTAAAAAAAATTTATTTTAAACAAAAAATATTTAAATTTTAAAATAACACAGATTATACCGTGTTTTCAAACACACCCTTAATCATGTACAGACTTTTCCCATTTCACTTATATGTTTATATATAGTGTATCGGCTGACCAAACTTTCCGGTTAGTGGGATGGATAAACTCTAGATAGATGAGTTATTTCTCATGCTATATGCAAAAAGATAGACCACTAATTACAGTTATAACACAGCGGTAACTTTTTATGGACTAATTTCATAAATTAATCATTTCATTGGAATGGGAAAGCAGTAAAAAAATTATGAGAAGAGTCCATTACCGTGTAGATGGTCATGACTCCCTCCCTCAACAGATCTTTTCACTACCTTTTGCTTTGAACAGCCTGACATTACACCACAGCAGGTGAAATTCACCGTATTCTATTGACAACAAAACGAACAGTGTTAAAAATTTTCCAAGTAGGAAATCAAATTTACAGAAGCATTACTGTAACGCTATTAGATCTAACACATTCCACGTGCCAATCATGTGAACGACTTCACTCACTCACTTTCTTAAAGCTTTGCTTGTGCTAGGACTGTCGCCAAGCACTCGACGAATCCTAATTTCGGAGAAACAACCACTTGACAGCAGCCTCCATGTTGCTTCGGCTCGGCCGCTCATGTAAGGCGAGCCAAAGCCAGATCTGATCCTCTTCGTCTCCTCCTGATCATCACGAGCCGGCCGGCTTCATCATCAATCCGTTCGTATTCATAAAGTGGCTTTGCTTGCTTGAAGCCGCGCTGGAACCACTTGACAAACACGAACCTGACTCTGTAGACGCCACCAGCGCAGCTGCCTTCTCCGGCGGAGCTAGCACGACGGACCTCTGGTGGCCAGAGCTCCGGTTCACCTTCGAGTGCCTCCTTCGTGCTATCTGCAAAAATTAAACGAAAATAAACTAAAAAACAGTGATTAATATTAATAACTTGTCAAAAAATAGGCATAAAAGGACCGAATTAAAGGCAAACACAAAGCTATCAAGAACTTAATTCAAAGAGCTTAATTAAAAACAAATACAGTAAGAGAGAGCTAGGGTTAGATAACAGCCAAACAGAAAGGCAACTAAATAAAATCAACCGATAATCACTGAAAGAGATTCATAATGATTTCAAACGGAGAATGCTACTCAAAAAAAAAATTATCATCCAAACAGAGCCAAAAATATCACATAGAAATCAACTGATAAGCATCAAACAGGCTAAAAAGGGATTTATAATGGAGATAGTCACTCAAACAAAAACTCGCTGTGAAAAATCATCTGAACAGAACAGAAACGCTATAAAATATCAACTAATAAGCATCAACAGAGACGATCACTCAAAGCTAAATAGAACGAAGCCAAATAGAAACTCAAAAAATTAAACCGGGATAAAATGAGGATCACCTTGAGCTTCGTTTCATGGAAGCGAGACACGAAAGCGACGATCCTGAGCTTGTGACCTCGAATCTCCTTAAACCGCGATCCATCAATTGTTAGATATGAAGCGCACGATTTCGAGCCACTAGACACCAAGCTCAAGCTCTCCTCTTCACTACTGCTCTTTCGCAGATTTCTTCTCTCCATCAACACCGAGCCTCAAAAAACAACCAAAACGAAATCGTTGGTTGAAATCCGAGAAGAAATTAAAAAAAGAAAGCGAGTTTTGATCGATCAAGTAAGTACTTTGAAGGAGGGGGAGAAAGAGGTGTGGTAGTGGAGAGGAGAGCAGAGGCGACAGTGGGTTCAATAGGAGAAGGAAACGGAAGCATTTTTGTCGTTTTGAGCAAAAAGAAACGAAACGATTTTGTGTGTGGGTGGCGGGGAGATTCAAAATATTGGAGTTTTGTACTTTTTGTTTGGTTTCTGTTAATGCTATTTTGGTGCTCTCTCTCTTTCTATTATTATGTTTTTTCAAATTTGATTCTCAAATCATTTTTCTGTGATTTATTCCTAATTAAAAACTAATTAATTTTAATTTCTTATAAAAACATGAGATTGAAAGAAAAAGGAACATATGAAAAGAATACCAACATGAGTGACATGCCATAAATTTTGTAAAAAATACACTTTAGTTCTTAACCTTTAAAAATCACACAAATTATATAATTTTAATTTTGATACAAAACTTCATTTTTGTTATTTTGTAGTCTTGGGTTGAGAGATGAGAGAGAAAGATCGCCGAATTCCAGTAGTAAATAGAGAAAAGTGTTATTGATACCGATTTAGACCATTAAAACAGACTATATTTGTGTCAAATGATTTCATTTTATTAGAGAAGTTCATATTAGATGTTGTTGTATTTTTAAAGTTCGTGAAAAAACATATCTGCGCTTAGGTTGATTTTTGGATTCAAGTTGATTTTGATTTTAAGGGTGGTTTTTTTATATCATAGATAAGCTTATCACGGTTCATATAGTATTTTATTTGTGTTTTTGGTCAAAATAAGTTGACAAACAGGTTTTTTGATAAAAAAAATTAAACCCTAATTTTACGACCATCATAGTAGCTGAAATTTAGGCAAATCAAACGATATGTCGTCTGATTTTTTTCATAAAAAATTGGATGCATATAAAAAAAAATTCAAGGCCCAATCGCACGAGTCTTGATAAAATGGGTCAAAGGGGCTAACCTGGCTTGTTAGGCTTGGCAACACCTGGCCTTTGTTTTTTTTTCTAGTTCTTTTTTTAAATTAACGATTCTTTTTTCAAGCTTTTGTCCTCTAATTTTTTAATTTATATTTAAATTAATACGCCATCTCTCTTTCATTTTGATTAGAGAACCTCTTTTAAATGATAATTATTTTTTTAGTTATGCATTTAAATTTAAAGAGCTTTTCTTATTCATTTATAATTTTTTTTTTAACTTTTGTATGGATAAAATTTATTTTTAAAAATAAAGTTTTTTTTTTATTTCAGATAGTCTTTCTAACATGTGCAGCCTTTTATGATGTTTTTTTTCTCCTTTTATTTTATTCGATCAATTTAATTTGTATCTCTATTTCTATTATCGTTTACTTAAATAAAAAATTATTTTAATAAATAAATTTAATAAGCATAACCGGGTAAATGTCTTATCTTTTCAAATTTAATATTTTGATTCACATCTGTCTCTTAATTTTTCAAGTTTTATTTTTAGGTATCGTTAATGACTTGTTTTATTTATTTATTTATTTACATGCATAGTTTTTGATTTATTTGATTACATGTATGTATAAAAAATTTTATTTGAACTTAAATTTTTTAAACTACTGAAATGCATTGAAAAAATCTATATACATAATTGTTTTATAAGAAATAAAAATATTTAACATGCGATGGAATGCTGATCAGATAACTAGTGTAAACCAAAATGATATCTCTCAAAATTTATTTTAAAGTGCTAAAGTGTTAGAATAACATTTGAAATAGTATAAATATAGTTTTTATTCTTATATACACTCAAATGATTAAAAAAAAAAGGAAGTATTTATAAAAACTAGTGTTTTAACTCAAAGTTTTGAAAACCTAAAGCTAAAAAGTAAAAAATAATAATTTGTGCATTGAAAACCCAAAACTCAAGTATAATACAAGACCAACTATTTTTTAGCTTTTCTAAAAAAACATGCAGGAATAGCTTTTGGCCAAGGGAAAAAGTTACTTCACCTTCTCTTTTAGCACTTCCATTGGAATAAGCAAAAAAAAAAAAGAAGTTATTTTTGGCAGTTATTTGATTTCAGCATTTCATTTACCTCTATAGTTGGAGATGCCCTAACAAGTCTGATTTAGTTCTTTACCTGGTGGAAGTTATTGCATTGACAAATCTGCATAATATTGTTAAAGATTATCATTTAATTGTAAAATTATATAATTTTATTAGTTAATATGTACTTATCGTGTAAAATCATCTAATAATAATAATAATAATAAAATCACACTAAAATCATATAAAATTCATAAAATTAGGTAAAAACCATAATTTTATGATCAATTTTACAATAATTTCAAATTTTGAATTCTTTCATTTCTCATTGTAAATTAGTAAATAATATTCCCCCCTGTACCATGGTAAATAGCCTTCGTTTATTTCAAAAAACAAGTTAAATTCAACTTTCACGAGCTCTTTTTTTATTGATTTAAAAACGATGATGAATCTTTTATTTCTTTCCTAGATTTTCAAAGTCGTCCCAGCATGTTCAAATCTCCTTCTTTCACTAAATATTATTTTTTCCCTCGATGTATTCAAATCGGCCATGTTAATCCAGCCCATGAATTTTGAAACCCTTATGCCCACTTCAATTCGTAGGCCCAAAGATTCGTGTTGGCTGAAGAATAATGACGATGAAAAACAAGACAAATAACTAATTGTAATGGTAAATTTAGGAACAAATTGCAAAATTTCATTTACTAATTTCTTGTTTTTACTATATTCTTAGGCGCATTCTTTTTCTTTCTCATCTTAGAATCACTCTATTTCTTGAAGGTGCTGATTTATAATACCTTCTGAACTATTAGACATCTGCGCTTACTTTTATCATAAATTAATTTCCATTAAAGTAATTATCAAAAAATAAATAAATCTCATTATAGTGTATGCAAATTAAAAATAGCCAGCACCTAGAAATCAAATGTATTATTAACATGATTCAATGTAGATCACAGGTACCACAATCTGATACTTTTTTAGTTTTTTTTTTAATATATATATATTTTCTTACTTCGTTTTCAACATCTGCTTGACAAAGAGAGTTGTTAAGATAATAGAAGCAAGAAAGCCCTTAAGCCCCCATTGACCTCATTGCCGGGTTTTCAATCAAACCCCTTCGTAATTTGTAGCAAAAGCAAAAAAACAGGTGTTTTATAATTCTAACACATTTTAATAAAAGTTTTGAAAAATAAAAAATATTAAAAAAATAATATTGTTTGAACATAACGGCTACTATTAAAAATAACTATTGAACACAACTATTATAGAAAATAATGATTATTTAAAAAATCATGTCTCTTTCTATTTAATCAATATATATAAAAAGTCAACCTAAAACTTTATAAAAATCCAATGACAAGGAAAAAATGGGTTACCGGAAAACTTCAAAGCTTTGTTTTTACATACTCAGTATTGTTAGAAAGATTTCGACGAGACAATTCTAACAACATCTTAAAAGATTATCAGATGTTGTCGTAATTTATTAAGGGTTTATTTGAGGTTAATTATAATCTTATTTGGTGTTTTTTCAAGGTATAATTAGAATTGTCTTGTTGAGATTTTTGAGATTTTTTCTAATGGTACTGAATGTGTAGAAAGTAGAGCTCTAATGTGTCTTCATTAATCTATTTTTTCTTTCTTTTTCTTTCTTTATTTTTTTCTCATGCCACATCATCTTATCTTCCTTTTCTTTTTTAGTAATTGATCTTGAATCTTATCCTTTGATTATTTTTATAAAATTTTGGGTTGATTTTGATTTAAGTTAATTAATATGTAAAATAAATATGTTTTGAAACATAACTAAAAAATTATTATTTGAAATAACGGTTATGTACTTAAAACGCCATCATTATTTCAAATATCAATCATATATTATAAAATATGGTATTATTTTTTAAATATTTTTTCAACATGTTTCTGTAACAAAACTTTTAACAAACTATATTATTTTTAAAAAGAGAAAAATCCGCAAAAAAAACATAGAAAGCATTTCGTTTAGCAATGTCCCAAGCTAGCAGAGTCTGCCGTACCCGCACAGACTCAAATGGCCATAGCCAAACAAGTTGCTTCCCTTGCTGGCAACTACCGCAACAACACATGGGCATTTCATTCTTCTTCTTTTTTTCTACCCGCTGGCCCCCACATGACAGATAAGCAAAACACTCTCTTTTTTTTCTCTCTAAAAAATCGCAATTACAGCTTTAAGTTATTGATTGAGACTGAAGATCAAATCTTACCAGAAATGGAGGAGAGAAATAAATTTCTAAATGACTTGCTCACAATTAGATCTAGGAGTGACCTAGCTCTTCATACATTAAATTTGCTCGAGATTTATTTTTAAATCTAATTTGAGAGAAAATTATGATACATAAGCAAGATACTTGCGGATTAATATTAAAAATAATAAAAAAATCACCTTAGCTAACATATTATTAAATTGTTGAGTTAGTTTAACATCACTATACAATTATTTTTTATAAAAAACATTGTTTTGTTTTTAAAATTTTTTATATTAATTTAATTATATTTGGATTAAATTATGTATTTTTCGTAAATTAATGTTTGAGAATATGATTTAAATCATATATTTTCAAGTAAAAATACTTTAAAAATAATTATTTTCATATTTTAAAATACCTTTTAAATATTTTAATGATAATAAAAAAAATAAAATTCATTTAAAATCAATCAAGCCGACATGATTAATTGCAGCAGATTGAGAATCTGAAATCATCCAATGACCATGCAAGCAGGAAAAAAAAAAGAAAAAAAAATTATTTAGATAATAGTCTAATGATAAAAACTTGAAATTAAAATAGTTATTTTTTTTAGTCTCAGATTCGAGTTTTATGATTGCTTATATGATAACCACTAAAGACTCACATGGTTGTTAATTTAAAAATTCATAGAATTAGTTGAAATACATGCAAGCTAACTCGAATATCCATGTTAAACTAAAAAAATAATAATTGAAGAGAGAAAAACTAAACAGAGACAGTGACACCCCACCCCACTTCAACAAGAGGTAGCAGGTACGTTACATTACACAACATTCAAGCCTAAGCAACCCCGTACCCAACCCTTACGTCGTCGGCAGCCAACAACAAACTTCTTTCCTTTCTTTGTTAGCTGCTAACAAGCAGACTTCTGTTTCATTTCTAGACAGAGAAAGAAAAGGATAGGAGACGTTGTTGTAACTTACTTCTAGAGAGAGACGCTGAAAAAAAAACAAGCAGAGTGAGAGAGAGGAGGAGAGTGTGTACTGTGTTGTGTTTAGAAGAGAGACGAGGAAATCAAGAAAACATTTTGACAGTGAGAGTCAATGTTATATTGAATAAGAGAGACTCAAAAAGATTGAATCTTTCAAGTTCAATCAATAACTCGAAGAAACACAGAGGATTGAAACTTTGATCTTCAATTTCTTCAAAATCTCTCAATTTCACCACACAATTGAAGCTCAATCTCTTCGAAAAAACCGAAATCAAGAAGTACCCATTTTACTTTTACCAATGTTGGTCCAAGGCCGAGTAACAACAAACCCAAATCCAAAATCTCCCAAATCCCAAATCAGACCCACCATCAACCACCACCACCACGACCTCCACCAGCGCTTCTCAGAGTCAAAATCTTTAGATTTCTCAACATGGGTATCTGAGAATTTCTACAAAATCATCACAATCACAGTGCTGATCGCCACTGTCGCCGCCATCTTCTTCCTCCGGAGCACTGGTGACACCGCCGCTTTTCTCTACCTTCAATCACAAGCACAACCTCTAGACAAAACCCATCATTTCCCCCGCATAGATTGGAACAATATCCCAGCAATCACTGACAAGTCTTCGCCTTATGCGAATTTCCGGTCAGAGAAATGGATTGTTGTTAGTGTCTCTCATCACCCTACCGATTCGCTTAAAAAGCTTGTCAGAATTAAAGGTTGGCAATTGCTTGCAATTGGGAATTCAAGGACACCAAATGATTGGTCCTTGAAGGGTGCAATTTACTTGTCTTTGGAACAACAAGCGAGTTTAGGGTTTCGAGTTTTGGGTTATGTACCTTATGATTCTTATTTACGGAAGAGTGTGGGGTATTTGTTCGCGATCCAACATGGGGCAAAGAAAATTTTTGATGCTGATGATCGTGGAGAGGTTATTGATGGTGATTTAGGGAAGCATTTTGATGTGGAGTTAATAGGGGAGGGGGCTAGGCAGGAGACTATATTGCAATATAGTCATGAGAATGAGAATAGGAGTGTAGTGAATCCTTACGTTCATTTTGGTCAAAGGACAGTTTGGCCAAGAGGGTTACCATTAGAGAATGTGGGTGAACTTGGTCATGAAGAGTTTTACACTGAGGTTTATGGTGGGAAACAGTTTATACAACAAGGGATATCGAATGGATTGCCTGATGTTGATTCTGTGTTTTATTATACTAGGAAAACGGGTTTGGAAGCTTTCGATATTAGGTTTGATGAGCGTGCCCCGAAAGTGGCATTGCCTCAAGGGGTAATGGTGCCAGTTAATTCGTTTAATACGATTTACCATTCATCGGCTTTCTGGGGTTTGATGCTTCCAGTTTCAGTTAGTAATATGGCTTCTGATGTTTTGAGAGGCTACTGGGGTCAAAGGCTTCTATGGGAGATTGGTGGGTATGTTGTGGTTTATCCACCTACTGTGCATAGATATGATACAGTTGGGGGGTACCCTTTTTCTGAAGAGAAGGATCTTCATGTTAATGTTGGGAGGCTTGTTAAGTTCTTGGTTGCATGGAGGTCGAGTGAGCATAGGTTGTTTGAGAAGATTTTAGAGTTGAGTTTTGCTATGGCAGAGGAGGGGTTTTGGAGTGAGCAGGATGTGAAGTTTACTGCTGCTTGGCTTCAGGACTTGCTTGCTGTAGGGTATCGGCAGCCTAGGTTAATGTCATTTGAATTGGATCGGCCACGTCCGACTATAGGTCATGGGGATCGAAAGGAGTTTGTTCCTCGGAAGTTTCCGTCTGTGCATCTTGGAGTGGAGGAAACAGGAACTGTGAATTATGAGATCGCCAATTTAATTCGATGGAGGAAGAATTTTGGGAATGTTGTGCTTATTATGTTTTGCAATGGGCCTGTCGAACGCACTGCCTTGGAATGGAGATTGCTTTATGGGAGAATATTCAAAACTGTGATTATCTTGTCGTGGCAGAAGAATGAGGATCTTGCTGTTGAAGCAGGCCATTTGGATCATATGTACAAGTAAGTTATCTATATGATAGAAATATTTATTTTGCTTGTTTTGTTACCATAATTTAAATCTAGATTCTTATGCAAACCATCGCCTTGGATATCTGATTTCAATTCATATGTTAGATAGAAAAATCTACATAACTAGAACTAAAACTGTCTCCTATAGAGGCTGGGGAGCTGGCGTGGTGGGAAGTTGTGGCACTCTTGTAAAATGAAAGAGATTTTTTCTAATTAAGTCCGAGGTTAAAGTTATGGGTAGCAAGGGTGCATGGAGAGAGTTTTCATGGAATTGGTTTTATTACTTACATTTAGTTCAAGATCTTTTTGATTATCTAGGATTGATCTCTCTTATGTTGTGGGATCCATTTAATGTATAGATTTTTGCTTATGCCCTATAGTCACAGTATTGAACTTGTGCATTTGGACATTAAAGTTGGAATTTGGATGGCTGTTGGAGTTGTATAAAATAAGGCAGTCAATGTAAACATGTTTGGTGGTTATGTTTCTTGTCATGTTTCTTATTTCAACTCCTCTTTCTAAAACATGTTTAGGGTAATATTGAAATCCTGGAGAACTTTTGCAATCCTTTTTGTATTGAGATTCTTTTAGTTGGAGACTATGGCCTTGGGAATCATCATATCCTTCAACTGACATTGCCGGTTACTCATGCCACTGGGAATGAGTTTAATCACCAGCTTCGAACTCGATATGTAAGCTCTGGTCTTCAAGCCAGGACAGAGTACTTCAGAAAACATCCATCCAGATTGATTGTGCTGATCTCCATTTGTGATGTTTTGAAATATTTGCCTTATGTTGAAGGACATTGTGTGCTGGAGGAAATGATTATGTACTACAATAGTTTAAGCTAGTCTATTTTCAAATTCTTTGGGGCATGAGGCATTGGTGCTTGTGGATAAACCATTCTAGTATTTGCATATGCAAGACCAGAGCGTGAGTTTTCTTGGAGTCTCCAACTTCCTTCTATAATTGTCCATTTCTTAAGGAGGCATTGTTTCCTTTTCTTCCTTCGAATTTATTTTGGAGTTATGTCAGTGTGAGTTTGTTGCCGTGTCTTTTATTGCAGTTCTAGAAGCAAACTCTGGTTGTTATCTAGTTGATATATTGGTTTCTTAGGCATGCATTTGTTATTGATAACCCTGGAATTGGTGTGAAGTCAAATTTTAACTGTTTGCCTTGTCAAGTGGGTATCCCATACTTTTCATCTTAACTGGTGTCACTTTGTTAACTAATAATACTATCTAATATTGGTTATAGGCATCTGCCCAAGATATTCGATCGATATAGCAGTGCCGAAGGCTTTTTATTCCTTCAGGATGATACTATTCTTAATTACTGGAATCTGCTTCAAGCTAGCAAGGCTAAACTTTGGATTACTGACAAGGTAATTTCTTTTTCTTAGTCCTCTACTTTTCTGGTCATCGCAAGACATAAATTTGCTTTATTTTACCAATTTCATTTTTCTCTATGCCTTAGGATCATGCACATTGGTTTGATATGCTGGAGCTTTGTTTCTTCTTTCTCACGCCATTCACAAAATTCAATATCTTAATGTCTTTTTTAAACTAGCAGTAACGATCTCAATGGTATAAGATGAAAGGCAATACTGCAGTTGGATAAATAGTGTTCATATCTATGTCCATATTGTGATGCTGCATGCTTATTGTGAGCAACACATGTAGATCCCCTTCCCCATCTTTCTAACACATTATGGCATTAGGTATCCAAGTCCTGGACAACTGTGTCAACCAATGGAAACACAGATTGGTATGCAAAGCAAGCAGAAATGGTAAGAAAAGTTGTTGGCTCAATGCCGGTTCACTTCCAAGTCAATTACAAGGAAGCTATGAAAAGTGACCAGAGCCTCGTGATAGGCAGTTCTGAGATATTCTATATTCCTCAGCACTTCGTTACCGACTTTGTAGATCTTGTTGGTTTGGTGGGTGATCTAGATATTCATCAAAAGGTTGCCATACCCATGTTCTTTATGTCAATGGATTCACCTCAGAATTTTGATTCAGTGCTTAGCACAATGGTATATAAGCGGAAGCCACCACCTGATAATTCAACTCTTTATTCTGCTCAAGTACCTGCTGTTCATCCATGGAATGTGTCTAGTGAACAAGATTTCATAAAGCTGATAAGAATAATGGCAGAAGGTGACCCGCTCCTAATGGAGTTGGTTTGAAGGTAAAAACATCTTCTAATACTTACAAGAGCCAGAATAGAGGAAGAAAGCTTCAAACTACTTTGTACCTGTTATACCAAATTCTGTTTTTACTTTTTTTTTTTCAATTTTTTTTGTTTAGGGGGAGGGCTCTTTTTATCTATTTCCTTAAAATTTTTGTAATTCTTCCTTTTTAACATCTTTGTAGATTTACCTTGTATCATTCATTTACTGATGGGGATCCCCTTCAATGGAAAAATGTGTTAGATCTTTTTCTTTGGCTGAAAAATACAAGAGAAGAAGATACTCGTTTCAGTTTCTTTTTCTTAATTTCTTGATTGAGTGGTGCAGTTCTCAAAATCAAGAAACATTTTTCGGTTTCTTCTTTTGTTCCTATTTCAATGTCTGCCTTCCCGGCTGTGGTGCTTTGGGATATGGTTCTTCGTCGTGGCTTATCTCTTTGTTTGGGGTTTGTTCTGTTGGTGTCTTTCTGTTTTATATTAGGCCTTGGTGTTCAATTCTGTTCAGGCAGCCGCTGGCCTTTTTTGGCCCAGTTTTGTTCTCTCTCTTCAAGCAGGCTTGCATGCCTCTGGGAGTATACTTTGTCTTACTCTGCTTGGCTTATCGTAGAGGGAAAAGAAAAAAGAAGGCATGCTCTGCTTGGCTATCATATTCTGTCTTGACTGAGGAACATCCTTGTAATCAAATTAACATTCTTCTTGGGTTTTCATATTTTTATTTGAGGTATAGTAATGGGAGAGAAGATTTTTGTTATTCTGAGATGCTAACAAAACCCTTGAAAGGGATAGAATTGCGAGAGTGAAACTTGTAGACAAAATTTGCGTTTTGAATGTTCCTGAGAGTCGCATCCATTCATTCAAGAGAAACAACTCAGGAAATCAACATTGTTAACTGATATTTGCAAATCTTTCCAGTAGTACATTTACAATTTACCGATCAATACCTTCAATCTTGTCTTCAACTGCAGAATACAACTGCCTCAACTTCTCAATGTTCTCATGTGAAGTTTCCCAGTACCCACGTCCATTGGCTTCCAAAAAGGTCTGCACCAACTTCCTAAATGAATTCGGGTTGGTGCTCATGAGTCTGTTCAACATCTCCTCGTCTTGGATGAAGGTTGAGTTAGCCTCTTCATAGACCCAGTTGTCGACTTGACCTGAAGTTGCACTCCATCCAACAGTGTTTGTTAGCCGCTTTTCAATTTCACGAACACCCTCGTATCCGCTAGACATCATTCCTTCATACCACTTGGGGTTCAACAATTTGGTCCGTGCATCAAGCCGCACAGTCTCAGCTAGAGTGCGTACCTGGAAGAGACAAAATTTGATGTTTTTTAGAACTTATAATTACTAGATTCGACTATTGAATCAAAGCCTTTGGAATTAGAAGAGATTGCAATCGCAGTAGTCGTCCAATTGCTAACCTGAGCATTAGCTGTTGTTGTGTCTGCAATGTAAGCATTAGGCTTCTTCTTATCCTTCCTCATATTCTGCACTAAGTTTGTTGGGTCTGAATCAAAATAGTGGCTCACATCAGTGAGTGAGATCTCTGAGGAATCAAGATTTTGGAAAGTGGCTTCCGCTGTGCTCAGAGCCATCTCAAAAACTTTTCTTTTCTCCGTCATGCCTGCACCTGGGGCATCGCAATCAAAGGCAAAGGACTTCCGGCTTAAGTACATGTCTTGAAGCTGCTTCTCATCATTCCACGAAGAGTTCTCCACTGCAAGGTTTATGTTTGAGGAGTATGATCCTGAGGCATTAGAAAATACACGAGTTGCAGCTTCTCGAATGTCAACACCAAGGGCTTCAGCTTGCTCTAGAGCATGCTTCCTGACATAGTTTTGATCAGCTGGCTCATCTAGTTCAGCTACCATCTTAACAGCTCGGTCGAGGAGGTTCATCTGTGGATAAAATAAAGGAAAAATGATACAGAAGTTAGTCAGTGAAAGATTGAAAAAAAGTCAGCTAATAAAGTAAGAGAACACAAAGAAGTGAAATATTCACATGTTAAATATTATGAACTGATCCTCATGATTTTCCCCAAATGAAAACAAATGAGTAATATGAAAACGACCTAGTACCTGATTTATAAAGAGATCTCTAAACACTCCTGAGCAATTGACCACGACGTCAATCCTAGGCCTTCCAAGCTCTTCAAGACTTACGGGTTCCACCTGGTTAACCCTACCAAAGGTATCAGCTACTGGCCTGACTCCAATCATCCACAAGACTTGAGCCAGGGACTCACCATAGGTCTTGATATTATCAGTTCCCCACAATACAAGTGCAACTGTCTCAGGATACTTCCCATCATTGTCAGCCTTCTGCCTCTCGATTAATCTGTCCACCACAACTTTTGCACTCTACATTGCTGCTGTTGTCGGAATGGCTTGTGGGTCTAGTGCGTGAATGTTCTTTCCAGTTGGCAACACCTTTGGGTTTCTGATTGGGTCACCACCAGGCCCTGGCTCCACATATTTGCCCTCCAAGGCTTGTTTCAAACTCCCCAGCTCATTGTCAGCCACTACCAGTTTCAAACATTCTCCTAAGAACTGGAAGAGTGTTCTCAGCTTAACCCTATCTGCCCGGTAGAATTTTGTGTTTGACAAGTAATCAACCCATGGTTCATTGATTCCAAACCCAAGGATCGAGGTAAGCTTATCTGCGACATCTACTACTTGACCCTTATTGTTAGTTGTTTTCTGCACAAAGGCAGAGACGGCACCACGGGAGGCCTCGGTTATTTGCCGAAGAAGTTCTACATCCATCAAGATTCCCTTATCACTCCCTCTATATACCTCCTCTATGTTTCGTCCAACAGTTTCAGCTAATATTGCTGGGAGCGATGAAATCCCATCTTCAGGACGGTCCAAGGCAGCAATATTAACCAAAGTTGCGACAGCTTCCATTGCAGATGGTGGTTCACCAATGACATGAAGCCCACAGGGCAAAAGCCGGGATTCAATCTCCATGATCTTAGAGTATACTTTTCCAACAACAAGATCTCGCTCCTTTGCAGAGATCTCCATTCCCTCGTCAGGAAGCTCAACATCTTTGTCAAGATTACATTGCCTAGCTGTACTGATAATGGAGCTCACAATTTGTGGCCCACGACCTGTGTCTTTGAGGGATTGGTATGAGGAGATAAGCTCACTTAACTGCTTCAAGCCTTTGTAAAGCCCAGCATTTTCAGCTGGAGGGGTCAAATAGCTAATGGTATTTGCATAGCTGCGGCGTTTAGCAATGGTGGCTTCAGATGGGTTGTTAGCTGCATAATAGTAGACATTGGGGATATTCCCAATGAGACTGTCAGGATAACAAACATCACTCATTCCCACCTGCTTCCCTGGCATGAATTCAAGCGAACCATGAGTGCCAAAATGAAGAACTGCGTCAGCTTTGAAAATTTTCTCCACGAAGGAGTAATAAGCTGCAAACCCATGATGTGGGCTAGCTGATTTGGAGAACAATAGTCGCATAGGATCACCCTCATAACCGAAAGTGGGCTGGACTCCGATGAAGATATTACCGTACTGTTTTCCATACACCAAGAGATTCTCTCCATCAGAATTCAGATTTCCAGGAGGTTTGCCCCAGTTTTCTTCCAAAGCAGTGGCATATGGAGTAAGGCTTTGGTATTCTCGAACACCCATTTTGTAAGCAATGTTCAGATTTGGGCTGCTGAATTGAGCCTCTTTATCATGGATTATGTCTTCAATCAAGGCTTCTGAAGTCTCCGGAAGGCCCTCAACATTGTAGCCATCTTTTTTTAGTTCTTTCAGAACTGAGAAGATGGATGAGAAGACATTAAGGTAGGCTGCTGTCCCAACATTTCCCTTGTCTGGAGGAAAACTGAAGACAGTGATTGCTAACTTCTTCTCAGTCTGCATGAGGTAATACACTTGTCATTATGTGACGAAAAAATATAGTCAAATTGAATTCAAGTATTGTTTTATATGAGAATATAGAGTGGGAAATGAAAATGTGAATCTTCTGTCACACAGTAGAGAGAGGGAGATGAGTAAATAAAAAATGGCAGAAGTGGACAGACTATCCTGATCATCCAATCAGCATCATATTTACGTTGTAAGCAGTTGTTGAACTATAAAGCTCATTGCTAATCAATTTTTTAGTGCACATATACAATGTGATAACAGAGGTTTACATCAGCAAAGAGGCCTGCTAATAGTAAATACATGCACCTATCAGACTCTAATCATTTCCATTATCTCTAATAAAATTTGTCATTTTCGTTATTTTTACTTTCAAAGAAATTCTCGTTTCACTTGTAAGCAAATGAAATGAGGGTGGGAATGATGCGCTGCTTCATTGTGTTTTAAGCATCATGAAAATTGCCTAAGCATTACGAACTCTTATGCTTCATATATTGTTTTCTAATTAACTGGAAGTAAACAAGAAACCTCAAGGTTTAAAAGAAAAAATATGACTCAGAGTTTAAAGATTAGGAAGATACGTAGAATGAAGGAAAAAACCTTTGTTTTCCTTTTCAGTTCAGCCCATCTGATTGCCCTTGTGCAGAGCTGCTCCACCCTCCTGTGAAGAGCATGTGATTTCCCTGCAATTAAATTAAAGTATTTTCTCTTATTAATACTAAAAGAATTCGAAGTCATGTGTGCATGGATAAGTACTGCTTTGAATTAAAGTAATGAAGAAATTGCCCAGTTTCAACTTGTAAAATATAAGCATTGAAAGATAAAGACTGTTTGAACTGTAGTTTCTTTGAATATTTGTCTATTTTGGAAATAATAGCAGCTCTAAATTTTAATGTGGATTACAAAATATAATGGTGGTACCTAAAATCATGTGAGCAATGACAAAGAACAAAACAAAGAGTAAGAGGACAGACTAAAGAAGGAAGTTAGACTTACCTGTTCTTGGATCTCGGCCGGCAAAAACAATAGGCTCCATGCCACCATCCAGCTCTGGAAGAGCAACTTGCAAAGCCACCTGAATTGGATGCAGACCCAAAGTACTATTTAACCACTCCTCAGTTGTTTGAAACACCAAAGGCAATGCAACAATGTAAGGAACATCAAGCTTGCTCAACGCCTCAACAGCTCTTGGATGATCCTGCCTTGCCGGCCCTCCAACAAGAGCAAAACCAGTCAATGATACCATTGAATTCACCATTGGTTTCTTTATAACTGGATCGATAAAAAACCTCTCAACAGGCCCTGAAAAATCAAGCCCGCCAGCGAAAATTGGAATCACTTTAGCACCTTTTGCCTCCAACTCCATGATCACAGCCACATAGTGACTCTCATCACCAGTTACAATATGACTCCTTTGCAAAACCAGCCCAACTACCGGTGCATTAGGGTCTTTAAGCTTCTCATTAGCATCTCTCCTGGTTCCATACCAATTCAAGTACTCCTTTACATCATCATACATACAAGGAGCCAAAGGGTGCCAAAATTCCACTATCCAGGAACAAAACTGGATCAGAATAGTCAATCCTTTTCCCTTTCAGCGCAGGAACGTAAGACCCGGATATCATTTTCAAGAAATTCTGCAAATTATCTGGTGACCCACCGAGCCAAAACTGCAAACTCAAGATATAAAGCCTAGCATCTTGAGCTTTATCACTAGGTAAGTACTTCAAAACCTTAGGCAGAGTTCTCACTAACTTCAACATACTGTCAGCAAAACCTGCACCCTGCTTCTTTCTCTTGAACAACTGAAAGAATGGACTCTTTGATTGACCAAGCTGTGACATACTGAAAGAACCGAACTTGTTAAGCCTCATTACCTCAGGCATTGAAGGGAAAACTAAAACTGCATCAAGCCTATCCCTTTCTTTCTCCACAGCAGCTTTAACCTTCAATGCAAGCTCCTCAACAAAAATCAATGACCCAATAAAGATATTTGCATCTTCAAGATCCTTCCAGAAAGTTTTATATGTGGATTCATCACGAAGCTCCTATACTAAGTAACCAACAACTTCATATGATGCATCTTTGGAGCTCTTGTTAAGAGCTTGAACTGCTGCAGTGAGTGAAGATTGATACTGAGCTTCAAGGACTACATAGACTATCTTCACAGTGGGGAGGTTCTGGTTGTTCTCAGGTACTATTCGGCGAACTTCTTGGGTGGTTTGTGTGAATAGGCCATTGCCAATTGCAGCACATTGTACTTTCAATGAAGACTTGAAGTTGGTTTGGTTGATTTTCTCGGGGAGAAATGAGTGAAGAAAGTAGTGTTTTTGAGATAGTGAAGAGAGTTGGTCTGGTTTGGTTGACTGCAAAGTGAATGGAGAGGACACTAGAGAAGCCATTCTTGGTAGGAAAAAGCTCACTTTAAGCAACTCAAAAAACAGAGCCCTCTGTTTCTCCTCTCTGTTTCTAAATTTGAGAGAGGGAGAAACAAAGCTAGAGAAAACAGATTTCGGAAGAAAAAAATTATGAATCTGCTTCTGTTTCTTGTCACTGTGTTTTTTTGGTCGTGGTTCAATTTTGTTTCTTTATTCTTCTTTTTTTTCCCCCAGGTGTTTAAATTCTGTGAGTTTATAATTTGTGCGTGTGGAGGTGTAGGGGGGCATTTCAGAGGAGAAAAGTTGGTTATTAAGGTTAGTGGTGAGAGGGAAGGACACGTGGCGAAATGGGTAGTCAAGGAATTATAATGGGAGTGTGCATACCCCCATCTATCTGCTAGGGTTTTTATGATGGAGTTTCCTGGAATCTGATTGGTTGAATTGGATTCCCAAAAGCAACTGAGGAGGAATTGGATGATGATAGGGAAATTGGTGACTAGATTTTTTTCTTGCAGTGGAAGAGGGGCCTTTTGCCTTGTAATAGATTCTTCATTTTGATTGTGTTCTCAGCGAAAAGCAAGCAATGTTTTTAATTCTAACATAGCATTCATGCATGGACGAACACCAAGATTGGAAATTAATTAAACATGAGGATTTGTCATTCGCACAACATTCTAAAAGAGTTAAGGATCAAGTTTTGATCGGGTTAAATCTGGGTCTATCACATCACTTGATTAGCCTAGGTTTTTTACTAGATTAACCAAGTTTTTCTTTCTTTTATTTTGTATTTGATTTATGTTCTGGTTTACCAGGTTCAAGTTCTGAGTAATTCAAGCTCTCGTTGACTCGACAAGCCGATTAAAGTTTTATAATGTTTTTAAAGGCAACAAAATATTTTTACTATAAATTTTAAAAATCAAATAACTAAATTACCTCCGATGAATTTACAAATAACATTTGGATCCCTTATAAAAGATGATTTTACTCCCACTTCCAAAGCAATTGTTAAGTGCAATTAAAGACAAAATGACCAATACATTGTTTGAATCTACTGTTTTTCACCTCACAATACAAGACAAAGTAAATAGCTCGTTGAGTCCTTTTAGTATTTTTTGTAATTTGTAATAAAGATGGAAGAAAATGTCATCTACAGCTCTTCATTGACGAGTAACAATTCGCTAATAACTTTTACCTCGAAAAATCTCTTTCAGAATCACTCGTTACACAGTAGGAAGAAGATAGAATGAACATTGTATTTTAAACTGTAGAATTACTCCCTATCAAATGAAACTTAGTCGATCTCCATACCAGAAATGGCCTCATCTAAAATCTCTTGAAGTTCCTTGACTCTCTGCCTTGTCAATGCAACGCAATCCTGCAACCTCAGCAAGCCACTTCTTTGTAAGCATCAAACTAATAAACATCTCACTATTCACTTAGTGCCTAACCAAGAAACAAGTGATGATGCAAACCATATTAGGAGTTCTAACCAAATGGCTAGAAATGTATCCTATACGTTAATAGAAAGTTCCATGGTTTTATTTGAAAGGCTCGAATATATCACTTCCTAGCTATCTGCTATTGTGTACTGTCTTTAACACATTTGGAACAAGAAAACCCAGCCAAACAGATCTACCTCATTAAACATCACTTGTGTTAAGGATTAGAATTCCTAAAATGATCTGGGCATTTGAAGTTTCTAAAGAACAGACTGTTCTACTTCCTATCTTAGTGACAACTTAAGTGGATGCTTCACCATCAAATTATATTTTGGGAGCCATCGATCTATATTATCAAAAGCACAAACTAACCTGGACAGCTGATGTATAGGCAAAAACTGATCCACCTGGCTTGTAAAAAGATACAAGTCTGGCAGATGAATCCAAAACCACAGTTACAAGAGTTTCCATGATGGACTCTTCCTCTGCAGTGGGGTCTGCCAAGATGTAATTTTTATGAAGTATGCATGTTAATGAAAATGGAATGCTGCTCAGTGTGAGCTTCCTCTTTTCCTTGTTGACAGGCTCCTTCTCCAATTTTGCTCCCTCATCTTCCTCCGATACAAGTACTATTTTTCCATCATCATTTAAGGAAACTATGGGGATTTGCACTGCAACATATTAATTTTCCATAATAAATAAAGACAGCTACAGATACAAATATGAATGTTAAGCAGAGTTTAATTTGTACAAAAATCACATCCAGTGAAACAAACTAACATTATAGAAAGTGTTCGAGCTTGGACTGAACTCATAAGGAGAAAAGGCAACAAATTACCATTGCTACTTTGCCCTGGGAATAATTAATAGCTGTATAACTAGAAAAAAGGTAAAACTGGGTGTCACCGCACATTTTCTGTCATTTGTTAGGCTAGCAAAGTGATGAAGGCTTATTGTGTACCAAATATATGGGAAGCCATTGATACCATGGAAATTATCTGGAATATAATGCTATACAGAATTCTCAAATCAAATGATTTTAAATCAACAAACCAGATCAGATTATTTCAAATCATCAAAGAACCATGATCTTCATGAACGGCATTTTTAGGCCCGTATGATATTCACAAGAAACTGGCTTTCCTTGACATAATTATTTGGACTTATAGAAACCAGAGCTACTTCAGTAAATTTCTATAGAAAGAAAACAAAGAACTTTTGGAACCTGTTCTTGCATATCTAAACTGGGTTTTAATAAATCCTCAACTCTTTTGAGTGGTTGAGTTTTGAAGAATACAGGAGCGTTCACCCGCTGGAGAACCAAACACATATCTAAACATTAAACTAACAAGAAATGAAATAGAAAAATTTCTAATTAATTTTGAACATAAAAAAAAAAAACGGATCGGATCGGATAAGAATAGAAAAGATTCTCAAATAAAAAACATTGATAAAAAAATAGATAAAGTTAAATAAAGTCAAAATTTATAGATTATCTCTTGTCTCTTATGCTATCTATTCTTATATTTAAAATTGAAAATAATTTAAAAAATGTAAATATTCATTTTTATACATTTTTCTAATATAAGAATACATTTACATTTTTTTTCCAATCAAAAAAAGACTTTTGTATCATAGCAAATCCAATACACCTATCATTTAATTTGAATTAATGAAAAAAAAACAAACCACTGGAATAGATATAAAAAAATCTACACATATGATAGAATTTCAATAGCTAATGCAAAATGAATCAAATTCAATCTTCCAGTGTCCATGGAAAGTGATTTCACAGTAAATGAATAGCGGGAAACATGTTGTGGAATGAGGTATATGGGCTTTTGGCAAGTATTCTTGTTAGTCTATGCCTTGTTTCATTTTAACTGGCCACAAGTTATGTGAACATGAAAAAGATGCAGTCTTACAATGAGAGAACGCGGCAACAGCTGAAAGTAGTGCAGCATCAAAAAGAGCACCATCAGCATCCAAACAATAGATGTCCTTCAGGAGATACGACACATTAATTTTTCATTCAACAGGAAAAAAAAATATATCATAGTTGTCAAAGTATGCCAAATCTAACTCTTTTTGGAACAATATAAAGGAAGAAAATCTGATCAATGCCCAATATACATTAAATGCATTTCTTCTTTCGAAAGATGGAAAAGAGAAAAACAGCCAGTGACGCTAACTCTTTTTGGAACAATATAAAGGGAAAAAATCTGATCAATGCCCAATATACATTAAACGCATTTCTGCTTTTGAAAGATTGAAAAGAGAAAAACAGGCAGTGACCACCTTAATTTTGAAGCCAAAAATTAAGAAAGAAGGTGAAAACCAATACCACTAACCAGGTAAGCCATCCAGGCAGCTTTTCCACTGACCAAGGACAGTTCCTTTAGATTAATCATGCCAGAACTGTAACACGTCAATGATAGACAATGCATGAGGAATATTAATGAACAAGTTATGAATCCACTAAAAACAAATAGAGCAAGTTGGTTTCAATAGGCTAACGGCTTTTTTTAACCAACACAATAAGCTAAAACGTGAAGCTTATGTGATACACACATCTCTGCATGCAAAATGAGGCGTTGGGGGGGGTCAATAGAAGCAGAAAACTTCACTTGCCTTGATATGGTATCAGATAATTGCTTCGATATCACTGGTGCTGCCTCAGCAGGCCTACCAGGCCTAACAATTGGAGAACAAATTGGAGGCATGTGGAAATCAATAGCTGAAAAAAACAAGATTCATGTATTGACGTCCTATAAATCAAAGCAAGAGAAAAAGGTACATATGCGTGAAAATTAAAAAAAGAGAAGATAAACAAAATTCAAAGTGCATGGCTAACAACCTATGCAGCCCTCGTCTGGTGACTCTGTTGAAGGGGTCATCACTTCCATTTTTATGGCAGCCAACATGGTCTGCGCAAGAAAGAAAGTACATGACTTTGAATAAGATTACTCAAACATGCACATTTAGACACACATAAGAGGGGGAGGAGACTAACAGTTGAACCAATCTTTGCCAATGCTGACCCATGAGCAGACGCAACAGCCCCTACATATTAATAACATTCAGTTCAATCATCAAGATTACATGAGCAATATCTAGCTAGGAACATGAAAATGAGAGAAAGTAAGACTAAAACAATGCTAAGCCAACCAAGGGCTAATGTTGTATCTCTAGCTCTTCCAAGAGGCCTTGCATCTGGGCGTATAGATTCTGAGAGATGACGCTCAAAATAGCGAAGAGGGAAGAGGTGTCTGAAAGCATCCACCTCCATCTCCGATGACAAGTCCCCAGAGGCATCTGGCACCCCCATTCTACTCTGTTCAACTTATTTCTGAAAAGCTCCCTTAGCTCTTGAATATGGATGGCAACCTATAATGTAAAACCAAATTAACAATCCAACCAAAGTACATTGTTTTAAACACTCCCATATGTCCAATAACCAAGATTTCTATATTTTCAAGCATTCATCCAAGCTAAAATATAAAATAGCTTCTCAAACCCGCTAGATAATTTCACAAAACACAAGAGACTGATCTCTCCTTTATCCACTATGAATTCAAAACCAAACCAAAGTAGCTCATATACACTCAAATTTACACCAAACACAACAAACCCACATCCCAAATTCCTTTTATTTGTACAAACATTGAACAACAATACAAAAGCCATAAAAAAAATTTTCTAACAAAACACAGAAGCTTATTTAAGTTCAGGTTCTTAGCACAGGCTGTAGTATCATTGTTAAAGAGCTAAGCAGCAGTGTAAAGTCTGAATGAAAAACACACAGAAATGGAACAAAAAATCACAACTTTCTCATCTTCCTGCACAATTCATTTCCAAAAACCAACAAACCCAATCAAACAAAAATGAAAAAGAAAACAAATGAAAACCCAGAATTTACTTTCTATTTTCTAAACATGAAACTAACAGAGAAGAAAAAACGACCAATCAGTGAAAACCTTGACATGGGCTTACAGCTTTTGTTGTTACCTGTTGTTAGCTATCAAGTTTGAAACTTGAGCAGAGAACCAAGTTTACATGTAAAGCTCGAAAGCAGTGTGAACTGTGTACTTCGGCAAACGGAGACTAGAGGTTTAGCAGAGTTTAGTTTTCCGTCCGGGGTTTTAGCCCATAAACCAAGAAGCCCCTAGTTGATCTTTCTATGTCAAAACCAACCCAAAATTTGAGCCTTCATAAATGTTTTTTTAAAATAATAATAATAATAATAACTAACAAAATTTGAGCTATGTTTTCTTTTCCATAATATTAATATCGAATTTTGTGTAGTAAAAAAATAATTATTGAACACAAATAAGTATTATTATGTTTGAAACTTTAATGTGAATATTGTTTTTATAATAATCAAATTTCATGTATAATAATCAAAATCTTGTTTTATTTTATTAAATTGCAGTCCTTTGTTTTGTTTTATTTTACTATTATCTTATGGAAATTACCATTTCCTTCTAAACCATAAAGAAAATCATGCTAAATAAAGAAAACCTTTTGGATTTTAGGAAGAAAATTAAAATGATGAAATTAATTTTAAATAAAAAATAAATAAATTTTAGTCAATTTCTATGTTTGGGCTGGAATCCCAAATAGCCAGAGCTTGGGCCTCATTCAGTTCCGAAGTTCAGAAGATGATCTATTTCGGGCCCGAAGCAAATGGCCCGTTCACATCAACTCCTTGTTTGCCTAATTGAAAAATAAATTTTCTTCTTTGAGGGACCAAATTCAAGATTGCTCGCTTTCGGAAGTGAAGATAAATCTCGAATCAAAGCTCAAACCATGCATGGCGTGTCGCAAGGAAGAATACCGATTTAAGAAAAATAAAAATAAAAATTGTGGGCCAAGCCCACATCCAGGCCTATCCTTAACTCATCCGAATTTTAATCAGTTTAAAATACTACCTCCTATATTTTTATTTAGAGAGTATCCTCTCAATTTAATCTGATTGGCTACTTGAATAATTGTACGGACATACGGACTCCTGTATTTTCGGGTTTTCACAGTACAGGCTGCTAATTTTAGCTTAATGTTTATCTACAATTTTAAAATAAAAGTAATCAAAGAATTCTTGGTCTCTTTTATGCCTTGAAGAACACAGAAAACCTTGTCCATTCCGTATTAGTAATCAGGTTGAGCAGCAATATATTTATATTCCCCTCCCTGCACACAGGTATGCTCTTAAGCACCTATTCTTCTCTGTATCCTCTAAAGAAAGAAGCTTTTTTCAGCTATGCAGCAAAATAATGGCCAGTCTAGTATGTCTAACTACAACAGCAGTAAGAAGATGAAAGCGGGTGCAAGTGACCGTGACAGCAACGTCAATGACATGCAATTTAGTACAAATATCCTTAGCAATGCCAGTGCTGATATGTTTCCTGATCAGTTTAGTACGCCGCCCAACAATGCCATGATCACGGCCTGTTCACCTACTACTTTGGTTAATCGCCTTGACCAGCGACAACCACAAGGATCCTCTAGTGAGTATTAATATTAAATTATGGCAGTGCGTAGTTTTATTCCTGTATTTTCTTTGAAACTGAAAGCTTTTCACTCGTATAGTGATCGGTTTGTGAATTATATAATGACATTCTACTGATCGGTTCTTGTAGGTCGTGTTAATGTAGATGATGGGAACTACATTGATCCATATTTTCGTGGCTTCGCACCCGGAATCAGGTTTTTCCCTCGTGATCAAGAGCTGGTTGTGGAGTACTTGATGAAAAAGATTAGGAATGAACCATTGCCTAAGAACCGTATTCATGAAGTTAATATTTACGAATACCATCCAAAAACACTTGCTGGTTAGTATATTGCTTCCTTGTGTATATTATAATATATAGTTAATGCCTGTTTGTGTATAAAACAATGTTACATTGATCCATGAATAATGTGTCTAATGGAATTTTTGTTTTTTTTTGGTTTTTGTATGATCAGAAAAGTACAAGCTATATAGCGAAGATGCGTGGTATTTTTTCACTACTAGATCCAAAAAGTATCCCAATGGGAATCGACCTGATCGAGGAGTGCCTGGTGGATTTTGGAAGCCTACTGGAAGTCCAGATACAAAAATCCTTGATGAAAACAGCAACACGATGGTCGAAAGAAGATCACTAGATTTTTATGAAGGGAAAGGGAAAGGTAGTAATAGAACAGACTGGAAGATGCATGAGTACTATCCTACAACTAATAATGTTTCTTCAAGTAATACCAAAGGCATGAGGGTATGAATTAGTTATTCTCTACTTTTAAATATGATTCTTTGTTTTTTTTTTCCCTGATGGACATATTATTTTGTTGCAGTTGAATGATTGTATTTTATGTAGAATATACCTTAAAGGAGAGAAACAAAAGGCAGAAGCTAAGAAGACTGGTAAAAAATCAAGAAACCATGGCAACACTGTAAGCCATGGCCCCGCAGATTCAAGAAATGATGCTTCCACGTCTTATAATTATAATTCTCAGCAACCAGCCAATCATGCCGCTTTTACTAGTGATACAATGGTTTACTTTAACGGAATCCAACCTTATGATTCCAACATGAATCAATGTTGTTATGGTGACAACAGTAATCAGATTGCGGCAATGATGGAACCAGCAATGTATACATTGCCTAATTCAATTGAGGGGACTGGCAGAGGATCTTCACAACGTGTAGCATTTGCAGTACCAAGTTCTTCCATGCCCTTGACAATGAATGTCGCAGGATTGAATGGGCCCAGCTCTTCCATGCCCCTGACTATGCATGGCGCGGGATTCATGAGGGGACCAAACTCTTTGATGCCCCTGATGACTATGCATGCCGCAGGATTGAATGAACCCAACTCTACAATGCACTTAGCAGGATTGAATGGACCCAACTTTTCCATGCCCCTGACTATGCATGGCGCAGGATTGAATGGACCCAACTTTTCCATGCCCCTGACTATGCATGGCGCAGGATTGAATGGATCTTCCATGCCCCTGACTATGCTTGACGCAAGATTGAATGGACCCAGCTCTTCCATTCCCCTGACTATGCATGGCGCAGGATTGAATGGACCCAACTATTCCATGATGCATGGCGCAGGATTGAATGGACCCAACTATTCCATGATGCATGGCTCACGATTGAATGGACCCAACTATTCCATGATGCATGGCGCACGATTGAATGGACCCAACTCTTCCACGCCCCTGACTATGCATGGCGCAGGATTGAATGGATCTTCCATGCCCCTGATCACTATGCATGGCGCAGAATTGAATGGATCTTCCATGCCCCTGACTATGCATGGCGCAGAATTGAATGGACCCATCTCTTCCATGCCCCTGACTATGCATGGCGCAGGATTGAATGGACCCATCTCTTCCATGCCGCCGACCACGCTGCCTATAGATAATATGGAGGGCAATGATCATCTTGTGGAGCCCAATAATGATATTCAATTTAATAATCATCAGGAGTTGAATGACGATCTACGCAATTCCCTTCCAGATAGTGCTTTTAGGGATGATGCTATAGCAAGGATTCACGAAATGTGGGTTAGTTCCAATAGTAGAAGAGAAGGATAAGAGATTTTTTTCGAAAGAATTAAAGTTATGAAGCTTGATTCATCTCTAGATTTGAACAGCAGCTAGTTGTAATGATAGCAGGACTTCTACCTTAACCGAACCTCATTATTTGTCATCCAAAAAAAAAGGGAAGCAAATTTGAGTGCATTAAGAAACTAGAACCTTCTATATATATCTATTATTAGGCTTTAACGTATCGATAATTTATTTGTTACATGTGAATTATTGTCATTGACCTAAGCATTCTCTCTACTGTCAAAAAGAACGTTCTCTCTATTTTTAAAAACTTAAAAAATTATTTTCAACAATGGAGCAAATAGCGATGAATCTGACAAAAAAACAACAGCAACAACGTGCTGATGGTTATACTCTATGCCCAGTACCATCATCTTCGGAACCTCACTGGTTAGTATATTATTTCCAGGTTTTACTTCTGCTGTCTTATACACCGAATCTCCATGGTTACACTAGCTGCAGCAGCTGGTTCTTGTAAGCGTTTGGGAAACGCGGCTGGCCATGTGCTTTCAAAAACTTTAATTTTTTTGTTGTTGAAATTTTATTTTTTTTATGTGTTTTTGTTGTTTAGGCGTGCTGATACGAAAAATAATTAGTATTCTCATCTACGCAGTTGTTCTCATCCATCTAATTCTAAAAAATAATTAGGATGGACAATCCTTATCACATCTACCAGACTACCACCATCATTCACTTACTTACTCCTCTATTGGTCTTATGCTGATCTTTTCTTCATCTGCCCGTGATGAACTAGCCGTCGCCATGGCCCATCTTCGATTCACTCGTCCATTGAACATTTCTGTTTCATTATCCATTTCACGGTGAAGCCATTTCTTTGGCAATGCTAGGACCCTTTGAGAGCGCCCAGCTGAGATTAGTCTGTGGCCTCAGTAATTTGCCCTCACATTCCTGTGATCTAGCAAATTATGGGAACGCATGTCGCGACCATTATGCTGCACACGTGACTTTTTAGCCGCCTTACTCCTTGCAAACACACAGCAATCATTACTATATTGGAGTATGAAATTCATAACACTGCACCCTAGGCTTAACTCAACATCAGCAGCCATGATAGCCAGCTGCATTACCAACTTGGTAAAAAAAAGGAAAATTAAGCCCAATTAATCTTGATAACTAAGGCTTCAACGATTCTGCAGTAATTGTCTAAAGGTACCTAGCATTAGCACTATCATAAGAATTATTAATGTCACGTTAGTGCAATTCTAGTTTGAGCAAAAGAGGATAAATATTAGATTACAGTGATTGAAAGCTTAATTACAAACATACCTTGAATCTTTTTTGTACAGTGCTTCCAGAGTTGTATGTTGGAATTCCCAATTACTCATTCCTTTGAACTTGTCAAAAAGAGTGGAAGCAGGCCCTTAAAGTTATTTTTAGTTGGGTTGGATTTTTGGATTTTAGATTAAATTCAGGCGTTTCGATTTTGAAAAAGATTTATTGAAGTTTGGAGAATGTTTTTGGGTTATAATATTTGAAACCCGCTTCTTTGATCATCAGAAGTTTTAAAAAAAAATTATAATAGACAACATGTAGTCTGAATTAATTTTAAAAAAAAATAAAAAAGATAAATAGTTGATGAATCTATCCATTAAAAAAAAGAGAGAGAAATAGGTCTACCTGGACTTTTACCTTTTAAACTAGATTGCAACCTTGGCCTTCTAGATTAACAGCACTTGATTTTTTTTTTAATTTTTAAAATTTACTTGAAATCTTTTATTATTATTGTTATTATTATTATGAATATTCAAGTTAGCTTAACTTTACATGTAATTCAATTAATCTTACAAATCCTGAAACTAATAACCATAAAATCTTACTTGCAAGTATGTTGGCTAATGTATTACCCAATGATCACATGCAAGCATAGATTTAATCCACGTTGTGGCTTAGCTGCTGTGTTTAGGATAACCATTGTGAAACGTAAATGCGATTAAGATGTTTTCTCTGTGTTTTTTCTTTTTTTGGATGTATTTTTGGGAGGGATTTTTTTGTATTTCTTATTGGACCAAGTAAGGCTTTTATTATGTGATTCTGCTTGTAATGCTTACGAATGCTTGATTAATCTTTGATTAAAAGAGAAAAAAAAGACTTTATCCAAGTGTTCGCTTATTGGATAAAGTAGTACAATTTTCTTCCAAAATATACTTCATATTTAGTTTATTTATTTGTGTTGTGGATTTATGCACAAATTCTTAGCCGTTACAACTAAGTAGACCTTTTACACATAGCGTAGCAAAAAGTGAAATGTCAAATTTCAGCTTGCCAATGTCCCACATTTCTTTTGAGTTGATGCGTTTAGAAATTAATTTTGAGTTTTATCCAACGATGGCGACCCTGCCTCGCCTCGTTGAGAAATCTGAGTTCATCCTTGCACAGATTTGATATTTGCATAGCCCATGTAGGTCGAGTGTCCACCCACAAGAAAGCACACCATGGGCCAGTTAGCATGGTCCATGGACCATCACCGTCCCGCACTCTGATGTGGTGTGATGTCACTAAGGTTCCAGTGGTAATGGAAAAGGAAAATAACTCTGACAAAAAATGAAAAATCCCTAGAGAAAGAGGGAGGGGAGAGGGGACCAATGATGCCCTAGCAGGTGAGACAATCCATGGCACAAGGGTCATGATGCATGTCTAGTAAAGAGAGTGCCCGATCTCAATCAGTACAGGTTCTCCAATGAAATCCCATTTGCTTTTTTAGTCCTTTTCTTGTGGCCGTAAGGATGACAATCACCAAAAGTGGCTCCCCCACACCATCACCCATGCACATGCTTTTGGTGGAAGATGGACAGTGGAGTCATGTCTGCAGAAAGTGAAAAAGGTACGGATTGGGAGGGTAGGATTGTGTCTGTTTTTCTTTATTCTTACTACAACCCAGCTGGGATTTTCTTGTTTCAATCACAGTACATCTATGAAGGACCCCTGGTTCTTCTGGAAAATCATGGAGGTCCCATATATCCATCGCTATGAGGGTATCACGCATGAAGATTTACATCCATTTTGCAGTATCGATTTTTGCATGCTGGGAATTTCTATGATCTGGGCATGAAAATTCACACGGCTGAAGTTCTTAGGCTCGACTTACATTGATATAGAGATAAAATAGTAAGTGGTAAAAAGCTGAGACTGGGATCAATATTGTAGGGCAGTTTTTACTCTAATCAAGACATACAGGCATCGTCTACAGGGGAGATGACATCTCGCTTTTGAAAAGAACTGTATAGACTTGAAATGCTATTTGTCTTTTGAAGAAAATACATCCTTTTCAGCTCATTGATATCTGCGAAATCTTTATCATCATATCTCACAAACATGTTTTTTGTTCTGTGCAGTGTCTTTTTCGTCCAAAATCATAACACAGCGCCGTAGTATCCATGGATTTCTTTCTTTCTTTCTTTCAAAAGGAATTTTTTTTAAAAAAAAAACTAATATCAAACCGGAATATTTGACTGCAGAATCGATTTGTCTTCAGGACATTTTCTTTTTCTTTCTGTGGCGAAATCATTGTTGTCGGTAATTATAGCTCTAGAAGTGTAGCCCTCCTTTCATAGAAATAGCAAAAGTTGGGTTTAGGGTTTCGCTTTACAAACCGGCATTCTCTATAATCAATGCTGGGATACCACTAATGATGCTATCATGAATCCTAAGGATTTTCCTATGACCTTAGATGGCATCTTTGCCTAATCAAGTTTGAGAGTGGTTAATCAAAGCATCAAAAAATAAGACATGCCATTGGACCTTCCGATGGAGTCCAAGCATGCAATAAGCTATAGGGATTGGAAATTTTTTTTTTTTTTCTGGGTCATAGGGATTAGGATTTCAAGGTACTGTGTCCGACTCTGCTTGATATTTAAAGTTGCCCTTTTTTTCTATGCAAACATAAATTACGCATGCCTAGCTTGCTAATTTAATTAAGTATTACTCTAGTATACGTGAGTTTTTCACTATAAAAATCTCTACTCTTCCCTTTATTAATACATTATTGTGGATGGGTTATGTAAAGTTTTATATATTTTTAATTTGATTTTTTTATTTTTTCAGAAATTTAATTATAATTTAATACCAATTGATTTTGATTTTTTATGAAAATATAAAATTAAAAAAAACTGAAATAAAAAGGATATCAAACATAGATAGTATGTTATAAGCCTTGTAAAATATACACTTTGATGGGAGAAGTTTATATTAGATATTTTTTTTACCTTTAAAATTTATGAAAAAACAAATCTAAACTCTGGTTGATTTTAATTTTTAAAACGCTTTTCTGAAACCCCTAACTAAATGGACCGGACAGGCTAACCTGGCTTGTTAGACTCAATATTATTTTTTTCTTTAATAAATTTTTATTACAAATTATTTGGATTAGATTCAGAACTTTTATTTCAATATCCAGATGTAAAAGTAAGGATCTGTCTAGAAAAAAATTAATGAGTCATAGTTCAATTTATCTCAAATTCGAACATTTTTTTTAAAAATTAAAATTAAAAAATCAAAGAGGCAGAGGAAACATTTGAAATCATTTCTAGGGCTTCGAACCATAAAAACGACATATATACACACATACTTATTACTGATCACTCCCATACCAATCGTGAAAGAAATTCTGACACGAATTTTCGTTGAACCATACGTGGAACTTTCTTGCAGAATTTCTGCAGACTTCCCGCCAGAATTAGAGTCAAATTAGAGAATATTGGGACTTGAGAAATATTGCTCTCAAAGGGCAATAAATGCGACAGAAAAGCATTTGACCCCTCAATTGTGGTGAAGAATGCCGCATCGCATGGAAACATAGTTGTCCTTCTTACGTGTCTATCCAAATCCCTGATTCCCGCAAAACTCCTGCCTCAATTCAACGTTCCTTGCTTAGATTTTTATCAAGTTTGATTGTATAGAAAGTAAGAGGGTGTTTGATGCAATTTTTTATTCTTTTGGATATATTTTTTAGAACTTGAGGTCTTGGTTTGTCATTGAAAAGGAATATATACTCGTCGATGTGTTCTATGTCTTGACCACGGTCTTGAGCAAAAGGCACCATGGCATCTATGATGTTGTCTTTGCTCTTTTTAAGCAAAGTCTATGTAAAAGTAAATATTTTTAATTTTTGTTATCTCGTTTCCACCATACTATATATATATATATGTGTGTGTGTGTGTGTGTGTTTATACCATGGTACGTTGTCCCTACTTGTCTGTGAGATGCCACAGCTATATATTATCCATTAACAAGGTCCCATGCACCATATGAAATAATTCATTTCGTTTTTTATTTTTAAAAATTGTTTTGGTAGGGGAAGGAGGAGTTCGAGATGCGGAGAAACACTAGATATGTTGCTCATACTTTGCCACGACCGAGCAAATTGTATTTGAACTCAAACTTGTAATAAAATATAAGCTTAATGCCATAATAATAAAACCGTTTATACTAAAAAAGAGAGTCGTAGATACTGAGATGCAAGCACAATCAATTAGGGAGAGACCAGCAGAGAAAAAGAGGAATGATGAATTCCCTTAAGTACTTGATCGATCGATAAATATTTATCATTATTTATACACAACGATTATGCTTATTTTAAATTATTTTTATATTTTTGTTCGACTAAAGTACCATATCAATAATTATTATCCTACTTGAGAAAAAGAATTATGTAAACAGAAATGGGTTTCGAAACACATAAATGATTTAACCACGTCAATCATTTTCTATCTTTTCTTTAATTTCATATACAAAGATTAATTTTTATTATATTGAAATCAAGTCCATCTTTTTAGTTAATAAAAACTAAACTATTCATATGTATATCAAAATAATTTAAAAAATATATTGTTTTTTTTAAGTATTTTTTACTAAAAAAATATATTAAAATAATATTTTTACACCAGTATATCAAAATAATATAAAAAACATGAAAAAAATATTAATTTGAAGAAAAAATAAAAATTAAATTAATTTTTTTTAAAATAAAAATAAACAAGGTCTAATTCTTTATAATAAAATTCTTTTCGAGAAAGTTTAAGGTTGGTGCCTCCATTACTTTTAAAAAAATGAAAGGTGGAGGTGAGCATATGCAACACTCATTACAAATCATTTTTCTTCATTAATGTTATAGTAAGACTATCATCAACAATTTAAATAATACTTTCTTTCATGATTATATTATTTGATGCACATAATGATAACCAAGAGGAAACAATTAGAGGACAAAGTGTACTTTTCAAAGGGAAAGTTTTCAAAAGCAAGGCATGCATAAAAATAATAGGGTGACGGCCGACGGGGCCCTGGAAATTGATGTGAACCATCTCCCCACATCACATTAGAGGAGGAGCTCCCACTTGTCGCAATCCTAATGGGCCTGTCACGTCTCCTCTTGTATGGCCCTGTCATGCTGCTATTGTCTTTAAGACGTATCGTATCGCATTGTCTGGTCAGATCATAATAATATGGTTAATTTCCCACTTCTTCCCTCCCTTCAAGAGATTGCCTTTCCCGATATGTGCTTGGAAGCTGGGATTCTTGGAGGCACAGTGCTTTCCTCCATGCATTTCTAGGGACAAGGGGGGGCCTAGTTAGAGCCCATTGAAATTTAGTAATTTGATGGCTAGTTCAAAATATACCATTTCATGATTGACTTGCTAAAATGTTTAATCATTAATCAATTTTCCTCCCTTGTTTTATTCCAACGAGATGAGTTGGAAAAACCACTCTTATTTAACTTATTAAACTTGTATAAAATCGATAAATTAACCTAAAATTAACCCATTATCTAATCTAAGTTTAAAAATATTAATTTAGAATTGATTTAGTTTCTTCGAATTAACTAGACGGGTCAATTGCAATTCAATTTACTTGTCAAGATTATTTTAATTTATTTTAAAAGAAAATTCATATCCAATTATAACTCAGGTCTTGAGCTAGACCAGCCTCGAGTCCACTTTAACATCTATATAAAAAAAAACCATATTACCTTGGCTAAAATCATGCTTGGTACCTCTCTTTTTTATATTTTATCAAATTAAGCTTTCTTGTTTAAATAAAAGTAATTGCATCCCTTGATCCGACTTTGCTTCTAACTAAATGGTCAAATCAAAACCAAGATAATTGAGCGTGGATCTAGAGTTGTCTTTAATTATAAATAAAGGGGTTGATTGGAGCCAACTTTAATTAGATGACTAGATTTAACCAAATGTGCAAAATAAAGGAGCACCATGCATGATTTTAAGACATAGTTCTCTCTCCCTCCCTCCCTCCCTTCAAAATATTGTGTTTTCTTTTTCTATTCCTAGCAATGTTTAAAATTATCAATTTGACCAAACTTTTTTGTTCTATTTTAATTTGTTTTAACATAGCGTGTGTTTGGAGAAGCGGTGTAATCACTTTTCTTTAAATTTTAAATTTATTTTTGTTTTAAATAATTTTTTTATATTTTAGGATTGTTTTGATGTGTTAATGTCAAAAATAAATTTTTAAAAAATATTATTTTATTTTTTCAAATAAAAATTATTTTAAAAAACAATATTTTTATCTCTGTCTCAAACAATCCTGTATTGCATTGAAAAACTTTTCTTTATAGTGCATAAAATTGGTTTGTCATTAAATAACTAACAATTTAGAAACCTTTCTGTACATTAATTAATTAATTAATTAAATTTATAGGCGTGGTTTCTTGCTCTTTTTTTTTAAAAAAAAAGAACGTGGTATTATGTTTCAAAAAAGAACCTACCCTTGTTAAAGAAAATGGCAACAAGGCAAAAAAAAAAAGAAAAAAAAGAAAAAAATAGTGCCAAATGGCAAGGAAATGGGGCAGAGCATCTGCATCATGATCTTTGCCCATAAAGTCAATGAAATTAGTCAAATACAAGATCGATAGCTAGCACAGCACCAGTATTATTTCCTTTTTCTTTTTTTCTTTTTTTTTTTTGATTGCAGGCCATCCTAATATTTTTATATATTATTACAAAAATCTAGATAAAATAAATTTAACAAAACTAATAAAACTCACCAACAATTATTGGAAATGATCACACTTGTTATGAAAAAAAAAAAAACAGAGCCACCCAACATCTTAGATCTACAAGTGTGACTTTCTTGTTAGTTATTATTCATGATTTTTTTCTAATTTTTTTATATTTATCCCATCAATATTTTTTTAATAGTATTAATAATATTAAAATCAGAATTTCAATGCATATGTTTTTTTTTCTCTTTATCATAATTTATGAAAATTTATTTTATATTTTCTTCTACAATTTGAGTTTGGGAATTGGGACGAGTTTGAAAAAAAGCTTTATATTTTCCTTTTCTCTCCTAAGGTCAAATCCTTCCGAAAATGGAGAGAGAGAGATAATGAGGTTTGAACGTGATTCTTGACATGAAATAACATTCTCTTTCTCTCTGTCTCTCTTGTTTTTTCTTAACGAAAATTACCATTTTACCATTGGGGTTTCTACTTATATATATATAAAAAGGTAAATTAGATTACACACAGTGGTTTTTCATTAAAATATTCTCATATTCATTATTTAAATTAAAATAATGTCATATTAAAATTAAAAAAAATATTTTTGTCGTGGATTGTTTTTCTTTTTAAATAAAATCTCATTTATAACTCAAAAATATATTTTATAAAAAAACTAAAAAAAATAATTTTCCTTTTCCTTCCCTTTGTAATACCAAAATTAATCAATAAGTTTATAAAAATTATTTCTTTCTACCAAATTTGGGGTTATAAATATTGTTATTAAAATTGGTTTGGATTGGCTGATAGACTTGAGAATTGACTAGCTCGTACCCTAATCCAAGCTTGGTGTTAAAAAAATCCAATTAATCCTCGTCCAAACTGGATTTTGCATTTTTAAAACGTTGTTACCTTGATTTTTCAAACTAAGTTTTGTTTTTTTAATTGACGCAGGTCAATTGTTCAATTCCTGAACCAGTTCTTGTACAAATGGACTTCTGATTAAAATGCAAGTATGTAATTCCATTCAGCTCGTATGTTACTGCATAAAGATTAGTTTTTTTTTTTTAAAAAAAATCACCAACATTGGGCATTAATTAATTGAAAGAGGGCCAAAACTGTGGGGGCTACTTGAAAGTACTGTCCTAGAAAGTATCAAAACCCAGTCCCAGACAACTTACAGAAAGAGGGATAAAAAAGAGAGATTTTTCAATTTTTTTTGCAGCTTTCATTCTCAATTCACCGCTCATTTCTCGTGAAAAAGCCTTACGTGAGTGAAGAGAAGAACAGAATTCCTCCACTCTTTTCAGACCCTTAAATCTCTCTCTTTCTTCTCTGTCTGTAACCCAACTGTTACTGTACTAAGAAGAGAACTAAGAAAGACTAAGGCAAGGAACATAGTACTACTGTGTACTTTTTTTTTCTTTCTCCTCAACTTCACACTTGCCTTTCACTCACACAGGCCTTGAGAGCCATTTTCTTGTTGTTTGGTTCTTTGATATGTATTGATAAATATGAGTGCATTTACAGCTCATGTTTTATAGTGCACTCCTCATTTGTTGTGCTTCTCTTGCTTGTTCTCTCTTTTTCTTTCCTCTTCCTTTGATGTGGGTCTTTTTGTTTCTAAATCACATTTCTTTGACCACTTCACACTTTGCAGTGCTTTGATTCCAAAGAAATCTCAAATGGGGCTTTCTTGAATTTTTAAATTGTGTTTTGGGTTTGCAATTCTTGGCCTTTTTCTTGATGAAACTCCTTTAAGTTTTAATCTCTAAGTCCCCATTGAAGTGTTCTTGCTGTGAAGTCTGATTCTTTGATCAAAAGATCAAAACTTTATTATTGATGAGAAGTGGGGTTTTAGGACATGGTAATGTTCTTGAGTCGGGGGTGACGAAATCTTGAATTCTTGCATGAACAAGTGTTAGCCCAGGAATAAAAGACCAACTCAATAATGACATTTTTATGCTTCGTGTGTCTTTTTCTTGTTGGGTTTTTATCAAAGTCCCAGTTAGTGACTGCTCAGTTGGATGAACAAGCTATACTGTTAGCCATTAAAAGAGAGCTTGGAGTCCCTGGGTGGGGTGCCAACAACACAAATTACTGCAACTGGGCTGGCATTAACTGTGGCTTGAATCATTCAATGGTTGAAGGGCTTGATCTTTCAAGGCTTGGCCTTAGAGGTAATGCGACTCTAGTCTCCGAGCTCAAAGCATTGAAGCAGCTTGATCTTTCTAGCAATAATTTTCATGGTGAAATTCCTTCAGCTTTTGGGAATTTGTCTCAGCTTGAATTTCTTGATTTGTCTTTGAATAAGTTTGAAGGTGTGATTCCTATGGAGTTGGGTAGTCTTAGAAACCTCAAGTCATTGAACCTTTCTAACAACATGCTTGTAGGATGGATACCTGATGAGTTTCAGGGTCTAGAAAAGTTGGAGGATTTTCAAATTTCTAGTAATAAGCTGAATGGTTCTATACCATCTTGGGTGGGTAATTTGACAAACTTGAGGGTTTTTACCGCCTATGAGAATGAATTAGGTGGTGAGATTCCTGATAATCTAGGTTCAGTTTCTGAGTTGAGGGTGTTGAACCTTCATTCGAACATGCTCGAAGGGCCAATACCAAAGAGCATTTTCGCTATGGGGAAGTTGGAAGTCTTGATTCTTACTATGAATCGGTTCAACGGTGAACTTCCTGAATCAGTTGGCAACTGCAGAGGCCTTTCTAATATCCGAATCGGGAACAATGATCTCGTAGGAGTCATCCCTAAGGCAATTGGGAATGTTAGCAGCCTCACATATTTCGAAGTGGCCAATAACCACATATCTGGTGAGATTGTGTCTGAGTTTGCTCGGTGCTCTAATCTTACCCTCCTAAATTTGGCCTCAAATGGATTTACTGGAGTTATTCCTCCTGAACTTGGACTGCTTGTAAATCTGCAGGAATTGATTCTTTCAGGCAATAGTTTGTATGGAGATATCCCGAAATCAATTCTTGGGTGGAAGAGTCTTAACAAGCTTGACCTTAGCAATAATAGATTCAATGGCACTGTCCCTAATGATATTTGCAACATGTCAAGATTGCAGTTCTTGCTTCTGGGTCAGAATTCAATCAAAGGTGAGATACCTCACGAGATTGGAAATTGCATGAAGCTTCTCGAGTTGCAAATGGGTAGCAACTACTTGACTGGAAGTATCCCTCCGGAGATTGGTCACATCAGGAATTTACAGATAGCCTTGAATTTGAGCTTCAACCATCTCCATGGAGCACTGCCCCCTGAATTAGGGAAGCTCGACAAGCTGGTTTCACTGGATGTCTCCAACAATCAACTTTCGGGCACCATCCCACCTTCATTCAAGGGAATGTTAAGTTTGCTAGAGGTTAATTTCTCAAACAATCTGTTCAGTGGCCCTGTGCCCACCTTTGTACCGTTTCAAAAGAGTCTAAATTCAAGCTTTGTTGGGAACAAAGGTCTCTGTGGTGAGCCATTGAGTTTGTCATGTGGAAATTCTTATCCTTCTGGTCGGAAGAATTACCATCATAAGGTCTCTTACAGGATTATACTAGCTGTTATTGGTTCTGGTTTGGCGGTATTTGTCTCAGTAACTATAGTTGTTCTGCTGTTTATGCTGAGGGAGAGTCAGGAAAAGGCAGCCAAAACTGCAGGAATTGATGATGACAAAATCAATGACCAACCAGCAATAATAGCCGGAAATGTCTTTGTTGAAAATCTCAGGCAAGCAATAGATCTTGATGCTGTTGTTAAAGCAACTTTGAAAGATTCAAATAAGATCAGCAGTGGGACTTTCAGCGCGGTATACAAGGCAGTTATGCCTTCTGGGATGGTATTGATGGCGAGGAGACTAAAATCCATGGACAGAACCATTATTCATCACCAGAACAAGATGATAAGGGAGCTTGAAAGACTGAGCAAGCTCTGTCATGATAATCTAGTGCGACCAGTTGGGTTTGTAATTTACGAAGACATCGTTCTTTTGCTTCATAATTACTTACCCAATGGGACATTAGCTCAGCTTCTTCATGAATCAAGCAAGAAATCCGAGTACGAACCTGATTGGCCTACAAGGTTATCCATTGCCATAGGAGTGGCAGAAGGATTGGCTTTTCTTCATCACGTGGCCATAATCCACCTTGACATTTCTTCCTGTAATGTTCTTTTAGATGCTGACTTTAGGCCCTTGGTTGGGGAAGTGGAGATATCAAAGCTCTTGGATCCATCCAGAGGCACCGCAAGCATCAGTGCAGTTGCAGGGTCTTTTGGTTATATTCCCCCAGGTATGCATGTTTAAACTGAATAATTCTAGACTTCGTAGCTTCATCAATGTAATTGGTTTCAGTATTTTTATTTTTCTTTTCTTTATTTTCTTCTCGATGAATGTAAATTCTCTTGTCAGAAATAAAACAGTGGCAGTCTGGCAACCAGTAGCATGCAAATAAGAATTCATAGTGAAAAATTATGACATACAAGAGATGGTGGCTTATTGTAGACAAATTTATGGCCAACGTATGCAGGTTATTTGCAGTATGATGAACTGCTTCTCAACCAACCTATGAAATTATTGCTGCAAAAGTACCAAGCATTTATTTTCATACGTGTTTAACAGCTTTGTCAACCGATCTGTGCTTTAACACTTAAAGTGTATGAGCTCAGAGAACAAGATTTAAACATCCCTTTGTTTCTCACTGTCATTCTACTTTTTCTTTGTTATGTAGAGTATGCATACACAATGCAAGTTACCGCTCCAGGAAATGTTTATAGCTATGGGGTCGTACTGCTTGAAATCCTAACAACTCGGATACCAGTTGACGAGGACTTTGGTGAAGGGGTAGATTTGGTGAAGTGGGTTCATGGTGCTCCAGCTAGGGGAGAGACTCCTGAGCAGATTCTTGATGCAAGACTCAGCACCGTTTCCTTTGGTTGGAGGAGAGAGATGCTGGCAGCTCTTAAGGTAGCATTACTCTGCACCGACAGCACACCAGCAAAGCGGCCAAAAATGAAGAAGGTAGTTGAAATGCTTCAAGAAATAAAGCAAGGGTGATGGAACTCCATTCTGCGCTACCTATTCAGCAAGACTGGTTAATGGGCTGTCCACAACACAAGAAGCTTGTTTCTGAAATTATGATTCGTTTCTGATATGCCTGCCTGGAGGAGAAAGACTCAGATTTGGATTATTTTAGTCCGAGCTTGGATTCTGTCCATTTGCTTTTTACCAAATTCAGTTCCAATAATGGCAACTTGTAAACAATATGAGTAAGGAAAGAAAAAACAGTTGAAGGGTGTATGAATGAGGTTGCTTCATTAAAAAGACCACTCTTGAGTTTTTGTTGCATATTAAGCCTACAATTGTAACATTGAAGTTCTGGTCCTGAGATGTTGGAAATATATGTGAACTACAGTTTTTCTAATGAAATTCCAGCAGAGTTGCAGGTTTCCAAATACGTCAAGAATATGTACACGCTACTTGAGTTCCCACTCTCCACATCCCTTCCTTTTTTCTGGAGACAAGTCATACTAAAATAACATTTAGACTTGTATGCGAAACCATAGCTTCATGTTAGGATGAAACATCACTGGAATGTATTTTTATTAATTTTGTCAAGGGAGGAAGCTGTAAGGACTTTGTTGTTGAAAATGTTCGTGCTAAGGACTAATTGGTAGACGTTTTACTTGTGCAGGCTTCCTTTTCACAAGTTCAAGAAGATAAATCCAACCTGAACATTCTTTCAGATCCTGTTCAGCTCGCAGGCATAAGTTAGATTGTGCTAATGTGAATATTGAATGGATGTGTTTCTTGGCTCCCTAGCATAAATGTATGAACACTGAGCCATTCAAGAGCAAAAAATCTTTACGAAGAAAACATCTAAGATAGTTTATTTCCACAACAAAACAGTAAGAGAGGAGAAAGAGCTTGGATTTCATACACACATAACCTTATTTACAAAAATTGTTTTCAGTGACTCTGTTGCCACTGAAGCAGAGATAAACAAATATTATGTTACAATGCCTGAGAACATACTTCTTATTAAATCATCAAGCATCCAAAACAACCATGTGCTCAATAATTTATTAATGCAATGGCTTCGAGAAAGTACCAAAGAAAACCACGAACAGCTAGCAAGAAAATAAAAGCTTGAAGAAAGCAGGGAACACACGTGCAGCCTCAAGCCAATTTCGGCAAGGAACTAGCTTCAATGCGACTAGAAAAACACTCACAGCAGAAACCAAAAATATAGATGACACTTCGATAAAACTCTGAATTGAATAATTTTGAAAGTTAATGATCTTAAAATTATTATAAAATTGTTTAAATAGCAGTTAAATCAATCTAATATGTAAAAGAAAAAATAATCCAGAAACAATAAGAAAAAAATCACTTTGATGATGTTTCAAAATCTAATATGATCAAGAATGAACGTTTTTAAGTGTTTAGATAAAAAATAATCACATGTTTATGTTAATATTCCCTTCTTCAAAGTTTACGAAGCTGATGATTGATAATAGAAGATTTAACACTTGCAAAATAGTTTTTTTTATGGAATTTATGGATCTTCTAATAATAAAGTTAATAATTTTTGATAAAAAAATTATAATTAATGAGAGGATGAACTTTAAATTCTAAAAATAAAAGTGTTTTTTTATTTGTGTATGATAAATGCTCTGAAAATAAAAGTACAAATACTTAGAGAATATGAAAAAATAAAAACCATTTGCTTGAATGGAGATGCTGAAACATTATTTTCTCAATATAGCATTAATAAAAAATAAATATCATTTACACAACATTAATAAGGAATAAATATCTCTTATACAATATTAATGTTAATGAAAATATGATAGGTTTTTAAAAGATTTTTATACATCTAGAAATGTAGGTAAATGATCATTCTTAATTTTTAAAATTTTATATTAAAAGATAAAAGAATAAACAAACAAATCATCCTGAGCCAATAAGGCTTACAAAGATTATCAATTCCATATGCATTTGGACCTGAAATTATTCCAAACCTAAGAGTAATGGGTCTCACAACTTGCTAGACTCATGTGTACTTAAACTTAACGCGTAGTTGAACTCAAAGATGTTGTGTTTGACATCTCATCAGACCATATATACTTGGACTCAGCGCGTAGCTGTACTTAAAGATGTTGTGTTTGACATTTCATCAGATCATATATGCTTATACTTAACGCGTAGCTGAACCCAAAATAATAAGTTTGACATCTTGTCAAATTCACATGTGTTTAAGTTCAGCGCATAGCTGATCTCAAGAATGTTATACTTGACACATAGTCATCTAAATGTACTTGGACTCAGTGTGTATCTAAACTTAGAGATGTTGGACCTTAAAATAAGTTAGAATCATGTTATCTAAACTTAACATTCTATGAAGCAGGCATGTTGGGTTATTATCTTGTTTTTATCATTTTAAACATGAGTTTTTAAGCAAAATATACTGATTTCTATAAAAATTATAGCCATGTTTTATTGATTAGCTTGTTTAAAGTGTCTGAACTTTCTCCCGAGCTTCATCATGTGATTTGATCTATTAACATATTCTAAGTTAACTAGACCACCACCAAAGCCAGTGTAGATTTCATGACTGGCTTGTAAACCCAACAAAAGGATGCGAAGCAAGCAAACACAAGGAACAATCCAAGGATATTGATAACAAGTCCAAGCCAAGGCAAGGCACTGGAACCCGTAACCAAAGGAGCAACAAACCACGTCAAGCCAAATAAATCACCAACATAAACAACGACAGGTGCGCTCATCATATTCATTTCATTTATTTTTTACTAGTTTGATTCCTGTGTTACGCCCTCAAATGAAACATTTTTTTCCCTTAATGCAAGAAGAAATTAAAAAAAATATTAATGTTGTTAATGTTTTTTTACCATCAAATTTTCTTTTTACTTGCTTGTACGTGTTAATAAATAAAAGTAAAATTGTTAATTACAATCACATATTAATTCAGAAAGTTGAGATAAAAACGCTATTTTTTAGAATAAAAAAATTTTAATATTTTTTTTAGTTTGAAATTAGGCTCTAAAAGTTTTAATCAATTTAAATTAATAAAATTAAATTTTATTTTTTTAAATTGAGCATTAACTCATCATTGAAACTTATTCTTAATATTATGAGAGCTTTATATAAAACCAACTAAAATAAAATATCAAATTTAATTTTAAATCAACTTAATATAAAATAATTAAATTCAAAATAAAAAAAATTAAGTGAAAAAAAAACATTGTAGATAATTATTTTAATTCATAATGGATTGTGTCTTTTTTCAATATTGTATTTTTATTTTTTTTTAATATTTTTTTCTTCTTGTATTGTCTCGTGTATTCATAATTTCAAGTACCATTTCATTATTTTTTGAGTATTAATTTTGCGAAACTGTAGAAAAAAACCGAATGAAGAGATCAAACACTTACATTATAGAATATGTAATTTTTGAAGACTTTTAAGACCTCGCATATCTTCACATAAGTATTCAAGATTTTCACATTCAACAATAAATATATTCTGAAGAAAGCCCACGCACCGAATCCCACCTTCTGGCAAAGGCTTCTGCGCGGTGGATAGGCATAAAAACCTAAGGCTGATCATGTACCTCCCATCTCTTCCAATGCTTCACGCAGAATCAGAGTGCAAATTTTGTAATTTGAAAGTAGCTTTGGGTAGTTTTTTGGATTTTGTAAAGCTATGTAAACAGATACATCTCAGTTGCTTCTGAGTGCCTCTCATTTTTGGCAGCACCTCCAGTCCACAATCATCCATTTGCCGTGCCCGCAGAAGCTTCCATTTGGACAGAAATTTCTCAATACCTGTCATGCAACTAGGCCTCTCTAGACTAGTTGGAAAGAAAATTGTTCTAACGCGATCTAATTTCTCTAGGAATACAGGAAGAGCTTGAAAAAAAGAAAGGAAAGGAAAAGAATGAGGATCAAGAAATGTCAAGTGCCTGGAAGTTCTGGAAATTTGCAGGTTGTTAGAGCTTATAATTGAGCATTCATTTCAAGCCAACGATAATGTGAGATCATGCATTAAATCATATAAACTTTAAGGGGTATGAAGTTTGATATTGGATTATTTAAGTAAAATGGGAGCGATGGAGAATTCATTTAACTTAGGTTGATCTAAGTCAAAAACAAACCTACATTAGGATAACATTCTTTGAAACATATCGGTAGTGCTCTCAGATCAGAATCCAAATAAGAAATCAGAGTAGATGAGCCATTTTCTTATCTTCCTATCAAGAGAATTACAGTAGACTAACTTATTCAGTTAATGGAAGAGCCTAATGCAAAAAAATGCATGTTGGGTCTTTGAAACTGTTCGAATCATTTCGTGAATAATTAGATTTTAAAGAACATTGTAAAAGGCTCATCATCAACATCTTGAAGAAAAAACATTTGGAAATCAACTCGGTTGATGATTGAACGAATCCATGTGCTATCCAAAATTGCACCAAGAAGACATCAATGAATTTGTAAGGTTTAGCAGGAAAAAAAGAGCAATAAAGAAAGCTTCTTTTAAAATGACAAGGCAGTCGCTGATAACTCATCTTTAAAGCAGGTAAAATACCTTTTTTTTTAAGAAGAAATCACCATCTTCCTTTGCTTCCTATGTCTCAGTATCTCTTACAGATTTCCCACTATTTATTTCCCAATTTTTACCAGAACTGGATAGTGCTGCCTTTGCCTTTCCTTGAATGCACACTCGTAAGACAGACAAACAAGTCCTCTTCATCAAGAAGACTTTACTCGTGATCTCAGCAAAACGTTTAATACGAGTAGTAGCTATAAGTTTACTGCCAATTGCATCTTTTAATAACAAAGGCTTCAGCAATAACCACTTCCTAGGATGTTCATTCAAAACATGATCCAAAGGAGCAAGTATTTCCTATCATCTAGGATTTCTTCAATTTTCCTGCAATTTTTTCGTATCTGAATCAATACATTTATCACCAATTGGAGATTTAGTCATTTTTGCTACCACTTGTTTTAGATTAAAACCATCTGAAACACACACCCGCATGTACAGTTGAAAATGAGTTTTTACAGTTTCATCATCATCACATACTGATTTAGCGAGAGAGGTCTTCCCAGGGCCCTCCAATCCAACTATTGGAATGAGGGAGGGATGTTTTCTTGATCCTCTTCTCTTCCGGAAAGTCTAGAAAAGCTCTGAAATGGCTTTAATTCTGTTTCCCGAGCCAAAACATGACCATTAATAGTCTGCTCGGTGAGATCAAAGTCAGACCTGAGAGATGCAATCTCAGAAAGTCTCTCGATGATGTTTTATATATATATATATATATATATATATATATATATATATATATATAAAAACGGAATGCATGCCGATTAGAACTCGAAAAGAAGTCTCTTACCTTCCTGCAGTTTTCACTACTTGCCTTCGCAAAGCTGCACACTCAAATTCGTCCAGCACATCCTCAGCATTATACAAGAAGACTTCTTTGAGCTTCCCTAGCTAGATTTGTATCCTGTGATTCTTTGATCGCTTTTTATCAGCATCTAACATTACTGCATTGATGGCTGACAATTTCTCATTAACACATGCAAGGTCATCTTCAAGTCTCCATGCCAAAAAGAGTTCCCGGAGGGCAAGGGAGGGGCACTCATAGAAGGTACGTAAAAAAAACAAATAGTAATACTAAGAAAAAGGAAATTACAGCTACAAATACTATTTACCTAACAACTCTAAAGGATTCGGGGCGCCCACTTCTACACATATAAAAGACCAGTGAAGATGATTTTTTTTTTTTTTTGCATTTTCCTTTCATTTACGTCATTCTTTACTTAATTTTATTATTTAATATTTGCTTAATTTTGATTTTTTCTTCATAAATCATTTTGATTTTTTTTAGGTTATCGCAATCTCAAATAAATATCCTGATATTTGATCTATACTTGATTTTTCAAGCATATATTTTTATTATTATATAATTAAATAAAAAATAATTTAAAAAATATCCTTAAACCCTAGTCTATCACATGGATTGTGGATTTAATGGGTTTAAATCATGAAACCCGTATTGATTCAATATATTATTATTTTAATATTAAAAAAAATAATCATGGTTTTAAATTTAATTTTAGATCTTTAAATTAATCGGTAATAACTTTTACATGATTTAATGCTAAACTTTATTTAAACAAGAAATCGAGACAAAATTTTTTAAAATTATCCCTATTAAGTCAGGTTTATCATCATCAGCAAATAATTTCATATGGCTAGGATTCAATTTTTTTTTATTTAAGCAGTCGCGTAGTACGACCCTATAAACTAGTCAATAATTTACTTTTGCTTATATAATGTTTAGACCATAGTTGGAGATCAACACAGCACATACTAAAATCATAAATCAGATAGGTTGGTTTATATTAACTTAAATTTTGATTTTTTTTAAAAAAATTAGGTTTTTCTACTGAACTGGCCTGGTCTGACCTGACGAATCCATGAATCTTACCCTGCCAGGCCAAGTCTACGAATTCTTATAATACTGGTGTAGAGTGTAGACCATATATATATAGATGATTTTAATTCCTCTTTGAAAAAACCATATTTATCTTTCCGGTCACATTTGTCGACCGACAGGCGATAGCGTTTTGTGATGTGGAATGGTTGGTTTTTTCAACTTGTTCATGCAAGAAAATTTCCCCAGCTGTGAGCTGGAGTTACTTACCATCGTCGTAGTTTTGACTTTTGAGATGAAGCATCAAATCGTGGGCCCAAGATGGAAACCCGCTATGGGCACACGATTTGCTGGATTTTCTTTCGATGCTATTTGCTCGGAGCCTGGATATGCTACGTCATCCCTTTTTTGTTTTTCCCTTCTTTTCAAATCGTTTTTTATTAAAAAAATATTTTATTTATTTTTAAATGATTTTATTATATTTTCAAAATATTATTTTAATATATTTTCAATTAAAAAAATATATTTCGTAATATCAAAAACACAAGGTCTAGCAACATAATAGTTCGTATAATGGTGCTCCGGAGAGGACAAAAAGATTTTTAATCATAAAAATAATAATCTAAATCTTAGAAATTTTTTTGGTTTTGTTATTAAATTGAAAAATACATTCATTTTTAGTGAACACAATATTTTCATATGGAATACTTTTTATGTTAAAAAAATATTTTATAATTTTTAAAGCAAGTTATATGTGATTAAAAGCTATAAAAAAATCATAAATATAATAAAAATAGGTTCAAAATCTATTTAAAAATTTTAAGAATAAAAAGATGATTTGAATAGAACTTCAAAGAACAATTTATTATTATTATTATGTCATATATATAATAATTGAAAAAAATATGAAAATTTAAATAAAAATTTATAACAATATTAAAAAATTATGTTAAAATTAAAAAGTAAATGAATGGTAAAAACATTTAAGTAAAAAAAAACAAAAAAAAAAACATCAAAAGGTCATGCCTAACACCTGCCTCCTCATAGGAGACTAGATGCACACGCCTAACCATGCTTTACTTTTTATATATATATATATATATATATATTAGGGGCGAGTATGATGTTCATCTTTTATTTATTTTAATAAAAATAAAACACAAACAACGAATCATGCTTGAAAGAAAATATTTTTGCCAGCGCGACGTCGACAAGTCATCTATTACTTTCACTTGAAAAAATATTGTTTCCAGCACGACCGACCTCTTGGCTCTGACGAGTGCGCTAACCAATTGAGCTAATTTTTTGAAAGAAAAAAACACAGTTGATATGTCACCTTAAAGAAACTATTGTTGCCGCCAGAACCTGCAACCTCTTGGATCCGACCGACTCACTATCCAACAAAACTGCAACACGAATTTGTTATCAAGACAATTAAACTAACATATTATCCCGAGCAGTCGAACAATATAAAGAATCCCAGTTCTTTTAATAGCATAGAATAATGGTCTTTGTTCTGTGCAATGTTTTTCAAAGTTAACAGCGTGCAGTTGGACTTGGAATGAGGAAGTGAAAAAAGGGAAACATGAAAAAAAAGAATTTTCAAGCTCCTTTTGGATCATAAGAAAATTTCCAATCATTCGTGGGAGGCGAAGAAATCAAATAAGAAGATGGAACTTGCATATCGATAGAAATAATCCCCCCTTTCCTCTTTATATACATAATTATTCATGCATAGTGCAAAGCGAAAGAAGAAAAACATGTTCCTATCTGAATCTAGCGCTCAGAAAATAAAATACAGGCAAGCAACAGAGTAATAAGAACTCAGCACCATCACACTAGAAAGTGCTTATTGTGTTTAGATATAACTGTTTAACAGTGTCTATATCACTGCATGAGGCATTCAATAAACATACATTTGATTATGCCACTTGTAAGTATATTAATGTTTTTGGACCAAAGGAGGAAACTAAAAGGACAGTCACAGCACACAGATTTCAGTAGAAGTCCATTGTTCACCAATCTATACCCAATCCTCTGGTTAGGAAGAGTTTCTCGACATACATTATTACCGGCGCCGATGCATCAACATAACTCTGCATTTGAATACTTGCCGAGCTTTCTGCAAAATAACAAATATAGAAGAAATTAATATGACTTGAATCATTCTAACACACATAAGAGTGCCTGCAGAACAGACATGTTTTTATGGTACACCAAGTCAGATAACAAGTGAATTGGAAACAGGTTGTAATCCTCCAAGCATATTTGCTTGCACACCTTTCAGGAACTTGCGAGATAATGAATTTCATTAACAAGCGTTTGAAATGGTCCAAGCACTCACCATCTTCATTTAGGTTATTTAACAGCTGTGCTTTAGTAGGAAGGGCATACATCCCTGCAGCAACAGCTTTCCTAATTGCCCACCCATGATGGGGAGCAAATACCTGTTCATAAGCCTTTGAAGCGGGGCCCTTCAAAGAATTTCCCCTGACACAGGAATAAAAGGAACTGTTAACCATCTTCTCATCCATAAACACAAACCATTAATTCCAGATCAAGGCCAATCTGATTAAATTTGCAACTATAATTTGCTTATTCTGATCAAGAAGTTCAATGTGTGATTGTGTATAAATTAAGGTGATGAAACGCAGGCATCACCTTCTTCACACTGGAGGTTTATTGAGGCATGCAACTTATAACTAAACCAATCTATTGCTTCTTAAATCAAGAATTGAACCAGAGGGGGTGTCCGCCCCTTCAGAAAGACCAATACTTGCATCTTAAAGAGGTAAATTGACTATTCTCACCTTGGCACAAAATGAGTATAATTGGAGTAGATATACAGCAAATAAATGAAGGTTAAATACCCAGTGACCCACAGGTGATTCAGGACAAATGCATTTTGAAAAACTAGCATTTATAGATCACTAAACCTTCAAACAGTAATTAAAAAAAAATACATGTTAGTTTGAACCTAGGTTCAGCAAGAATTAGACTTGTATAGTCTCCAACCTTTGTACCAACAGGAAAAGTAGCTGAAACTTTCTTATTTGTTCCATAACATACAATTGATCTGGCGACAAAAGATGCATAACAGTTTCATCCTGAAGGCAACAAAAGATGCTAAATTCTTTGTAAGATTTCAGTAGTACTCTCCTTGATGGAAGTTCAGTCGATTCAAGAGCAAATGCTTGTGGTAAACTCGAAAAAAAATTTAAAACTAATCACTTCACACAAGCTAAAGGAAAACTAACAAGAAAAGGAAAATTGACATACAGATATCAGTAAATTAAATTCTTGAAACTACAGGTTTAAAAAGCCAAGACAAACACATCAAAGCCGACAATTATCAAAACTTGTAGAAACGCGACAACCCAAATTGTCAACATTGAGCACAAACCTAATACAACACCTCGCAAGAAATCAAGTATCAAATCAAGTAACTTCACTGTTATCCTCTAATGAAGACTTAATGATGGCGTTCCTTTATTATGCATAAAAAAACGAAGCAACCCAAAAACCATAACTTCAGCAAGTACAAAAATTTCAGGAAAAATTATTACGTAAACCCTGTCCATGTAACAACTATTTGAATTTTAGCCAGATGGGCATCTTACGAAACGAAACGAAAAGGAGTTAAGAAACACCTACTCTGTAACAAGAATCAGCTCAAACAAGACCTTGACCATAACAAGCCCACGCTTTACTCTCAAAAGATTTCTTGAGTGACTCCCGGATTTTCTCACAGAATTCCCTTGTATATCCTTCTCTAACAAACTTTGTAATGTACCAATCGACTTCGATGCCTCTGCAAGATCAAGCACCTGTTCGATTTTATCATAAAAAAGGGAAGGATCAAACAATTGTAAATGGAGAAAAAAAAACATGGGTTGTCGGTAATGAATAAAAATGAAAGATTACCTTGGCAACATAATCCACTTCAGCGAATTTAAAAGCGATCCCTAAGCAACCAAAGAGAGGAGAAACGAGAGAGCAAGCATGAGAGAATGGTGCCACTTCAACATCTTGGGATTGCGAGTTTATTGTAGCTTCTAGCTCTTTAAAGGCTTCTGCGATCTTTCTTAGTGGCTTTGCAGTATCTAAATCGCCCATTTTTTTGAACCCTTTTCGTCAAAATCTAAATCTCAATCTCTCTCGATTAAATGATAGGTGAGGTTTGGATTTGTTGAAGATGGTGAGTTGTTTTATTAATACTGGACAATGAAGAGACCTTCAGGGATGGGAGAATAGTAAATTAACATATTTAGAAACTATTCAGAGATATTCCAATTTGATTCTTAAAGTTTACGTTTTCTCAACACGAATCCTGTAATTTTGTCCAGTCTAATTCCTAGCCCTTAAATAGATAATGGAGCTAACATTTTGCTTATTTGGAGTTATGTTCTAGTCGGCATTGCGTGCATGCATGTTTTCGAAGATTTTTATTTTTAAAAAAAATTTAAAATTAATTTTTTTTATAGCATTTTAATATGTTAATATAAAAAATAAATCTTAAAAATTATAAAATATATTATTTTAATATTTTAAAAAATATTTTAAAAAATAATATTTATCACAATGTTTTCAGACATTTTTGCATTTCAAATTTTTTAAAAAAGAATTTAAAATTTTTTTATTTGTCTTTTTATATTAATTTTTTTTTATATAATTTCAGATTATTTTAATAAATTAATATTAAAACTTTTTAAAAAAAATTAAAAAATTATTTTAATATAACATCAAATAAAAAATATTTTAAAAAATAACTATTATACTCCCATTTACCTTTACATCACCAATATTCTTTGCCTGAGGTAAGGCTTACAGGGAACGCGGTTTCACAATTATGATGGATCGTGAACCTTACATGTGGATCCTAGAACCCTCCAATTCACTACTGGAACAGAATCATGGATTTGAATCCCTAAGTCTATAAAAGGCCCAACAAATCTATAAATGTTTAGATTGTATTTAAAAGTATAATTATGGTTATTTTTTAAAATAATTTTTATTTAAAAATATATTAAAATAATATTTTTTTATATTTTAAAAATTATTTTAATATTAATTCATTAAAATGGTATAAAAAATAAAAAAATAATTTTAAAAAAATAAAAAAATTTAATTTTTTTTAAATATTTTTATAATATAAAAACAAACCAAACCTTGACAGACAACACTCATAGATAGGAAGAAAACACGTAGAGATCCCATGTAAGACGACCAGACACGCTCCAAAGCCACCTGTTATCCCCAAATACATCGGTCAAATCCGCCGGTCTCCTCACCATCAATCATGGAGACCTGTGAACAATTCACAGCCCATAAAAACCAAGACTCATACAGCTTTTACACTGGTAAGTTGTCGTGTAAGAGATGTTTATTATTTTTTAAAATATATTTTATTAATAAATATATTAAAATAATATTTTTTTAAAAAAAAAATTAATTTCAATATTAATACATTGAAACAATTTAAAATCATAAAAAAATTATCCAACTCCATCCAAAATAGAATACCAAACAATAGCATAGATATTTATCACCAAACAGCCCAAACTGGAGGCGGCAAATGCATTGATCACCTACCTCTTACAAGGACACATACACAAGTCTCGAACCCCATTACAAGCGATTGACATTTTCTCTGCGGTCCTTTTCATGAGAAACAAACATGTATCTTTTTGTATCCCTTTCATCGGTGTTGATTTAACCACCCAAAGATCTTTTTACAGATGTTTCAACTACCCAAGTGCAGTTTCATCAACCGTTCATTCCTTCCACCATCCGGTCCGCGTTATGCCACAAGTCGGCAAGTATTCTTCTTGCCTTATATATATATATATATAAAGATGCCAGAAAGAAAGAAATTTGATGCATACTGAAAGAAAAAACTTTCAAAATATGGAGATAGGAATACATTTTCGAATCAAATCAAAACAGAATAAGCAGCTCAATTCTAATAAAAAAATCATGAAATGAGCAAATAATACCTATATGTAAACAATTAATTTAATTTAATTAATTTTTTTTTAAACAGCTGAATCTACAAAAAAAACGAATGACAAATAAAAATATACGAGATAAATGGGTCACTTTAAAATTAGCAAAAGATTCTATAGAAAGCAAATAAAAAAAATATAATTCAATGTTAACTTTTCAAACTCATGATCTAGATCATTAGACTAAAAGCATCATACATGAAAAAATCATAAAGCCTAGTCTCCAACAAATCAAACATTAAAGGATAAAATTGAAAAAATAATCAATTACACAAAGGATAAAAAACAAAAAGTAGAAATTAAGAAAATGAGGATACAAATCAAAATAAAAAATAAATCAAAGAACAATTATAAATTTTTGATTGAAGGGTAAAATTAAAAAAAGAAACAACTTTTAAAAAAGAACCAAAAGAACGGGGATAAAATTCAAAAAACTAATATACTATAAATTTAGATTGAAAGATGAAATTTAGAACCAATAAAACTTTTACAAAAAATAATATATTATCTAATTGGGAACAAAGAGGACAAATATGAAATTTTAGAGGGGTGAAAGAAGAAGAAAAAAAGCCTCACTCGTGATACATTTCCCCACTGCTGACACACGTCGTACCAAAAGAAAAAGTACTTGACGACTCTTCCAATGACTTGACAGAAAAACATTTTTAGCCATTGAAGAGGCATCACATGCACTGGCATGTGCAATGCATATAACAACAACTTTATATATAAAAAAAATAAAATGCTATATTGCCTCTAAGACCACATGATAATTATAAAAAAAACAAAAATTAAGAGAAAAGTACTAATAAGTCACTGGAGGCAAGTTTTGAAAAAAATCTGAATTAAAGGGTAACAAAGTCAATTCATTTTGTTGATTAAAGTAAAGTTTTGAAAAAAAAAATCTTAGACCTAAGTTAATTAATTTTTTACTTTTAAGTTTAATCAAGTAATTAAACTATTATAAAAAAAGACTAAGATGTCTCTCATTATTTTTCATAATAATAAATAAATCATATGAAAAGACCCAATTATTTTTCAATAATAGCTGATTTACATAGTAAATCAAGGAGCCATAACTTTTATGTTTTTAATTGTTCTTTGCGCGATTTCCTGTAATCTTGTCATTTATTTATTTTTAAACCTATATCCAAATATTTGAAACCCTCGCCAAGCTCATGAGAAATGATAATTAACATTTTAATGGATGGGAAAGGATGGAATTTATCTTCATCCATGAAAAGTTTGAATAAGAATATTAACGAGAGTTGCGTATTCTTCATGCAAACAAAATGAATGTTTTGAAAATTGGTTCTATAAAACCTTTAAATTGAAGCTTAAACCGCTTTGACCAATAAAATGTCATTTCACCTTTTCACCAAAAGCAAAACAAAAGTTTTCAACACTTATGAAAACCTGACCATAAAAATCACTTGAATTACTTCGGAACAAGTTTGCTTTAAACCAATGTCAATATGATTTATGTATTTGGAATAGCTTTGAAATTCCAAAAATTCTCCATGAAAATAACTCCCTATAAATAACCAAATCTTCTTTCACATAGCTTTATCCCTAAGAAAAACCCAAATTGAACACTTGGGGGTATGATCAAGCTGGGGGGCAATCCAACAAACACATAATAGGGTTGGCTCATTGATTCTCTTTCTAAAAAAATAAAAAATGTTGGATAGAGCTGGCAACCTTTCATATAAAGGTTTGTAGGAAAAGAAGTATGCTGATGTCATATCCCTTTCAGAGGTCAAGATCACAAGATATGACTCGAGTAAGTAAGAACAGAAAGAGCCATCAAAACTTACTATCAGAGACTCAAACTTCTGAGAAAAAGGAAAACTCTATGTAAGTATACATGTATTTTAATCATGATGCATTGCTTTCATCATTGACAAATTGGTGTTTTACCATCACCTCTCGTGCAGTACATTTTCGAACTCTACCTCCTTTTTAAGTGTGTTTTTAATCATTTATCTCTCAAATGGTGCGTTTTAAAAGCATATCTACCTCCTTTTAAGTGCGCTTTACTGGCTTACCTTTTTTCCCTTCGAGTGTGCCTCCGAGCCTTGCACCATCTTAGGTTTTACACCTTACTACCCTACCTTTTTTTCCCTTTGAGTGCGCCTTCAAGCCCTTCACCATCTGAGGTTTTTCACTTTACTACCCTACCTTTTTTTCGCTTTGAGTGCGCCTTCGAGCCTCCATTATCTTAGGTTTTGTGCCTTATGGCCCTACTTTTTTCTTTTTAAGTGTGCCTTTGAGCCCTTCATCATCTCAGCCAGTGCGCTTTACAGCCATACCTCCTTCCCTTTAAGAGCGTTTTCGAGCCCTCCACTATCTCAGCGAGTGTGCTTTACAACTTTATCTTTTTTCCCTTTGAGTACGTCTTCGAGCCCTCCTCTATTTTATGTTCTGCGCCTTGCAGCCTTATCTTTTTCCCTTTGAGTGCACCTTCGAGCCCTGCACCATCTTAGGTTTTGCGCCTTATTGCTCAACCTTTTTTCCTTTTGAGTGCGCCTTCGAGCCCTCTATCATCTTAGGTTTTACGTCTTATAGCCCTACCTTTTCCCTTTAAGTGCGTCTTCGAGCCCTGCACCATCTTAGGTTTTGTGCGTTACTGCCCTACCTTTTTTCCCTTTGAGTGCACATTCGAGCCCTTCACCATCTTAGGTTTTGTGCATTATTGCCCTATATTGTTTTCCTTTGAGTGCGCATTTGAGCCCTCCACCATCTTAGGTTTCATGCCTTACAACCCTACCTTTTTCCATTTAAGTGTGCCTTCGAGCCCTCTACCATCTCAGGTTTTCCACTTTACAGCCCCACCTCTTTCCCTTCATAAGCGTTTTTTAGCCCTCCACCATCTTAGATAGTGCGATTTGCAGCCCTACCTCTTTCCCTTTTGAGTGCGCCTTTAGGCCATATTATCCTTCTTTCGAGTGCGACTTTGAGCCTTCACCTCTCGAGTAGTGTGCCTTTGAGCTCTCATCTTTCGGGTAGTGTGTTTTCTAACCCTACCTCCTTTCGAGTCCATCTTTGAGACCTCATCTCTCAAGTGTATTTTCTAACCCTACCTCCTTTTGAGTGCGCTTTCTAGCCCTATCCCCCTTACGAATGCGTCTTTGAGCCATCATCTCCCAGATGGTGTGTTTCCTAACCCTACCTTCTTCTGAGTGTGCTTTTCAGCCCTCGCTTCTTAAATAGTATGCTTTCTAACCATATGTTCCTTTCAAGTGCGACTTTGAGTTCTCATCTTCCATGTAGTGCGTTTTCTAACTATATGTTCTTTTGAGTGCGCCTTGAGACCTCATTTATTGGGTAGTGCGCTTTTTAACTCTATCTCTATCTTTATATCTAATCTTTTTTTGAGATTGTCTTTGAACCCTTACCTCCTTTTGAGTGCGCTTTCTAGCCCTATCCCCCTTACGAATGCGCCTTTGAGCCATCATCTCCCAGATGGTGTGTTTCCTAACCCTACCTTCTTCTGAGTGTGCTTTTCAGCCCTCGCTTCTTAAATAGTATGCTTTCTAACCATATGTTCCTTTCAAGTGCGACTTTGAGTTCTCATCTTCCATGTAGTGCGTTTTCTAACTATATGTTCTTTTGAGTGCGCCTTGAGACCTCATTTATTGGGTAGTGCGCTTTTTAACTCTATCTCTATCTTTATATCTAATCTTTTTTTGAGATTGTCTTTGAACCCTTACCTCCTTTTGAGTGCGCTTTCTAGCCCTATCCCCCTTACGAATGCGCCTTTGAGCCATCATCTCCTAGATGGTGTGTTTCCTAACCCTACCTTCTTCTGAGTGTGCTTTTCAGCCCTCGCTTCTTAAATAGTATGCTTTCTAACCATATGTTCCTTTCAAGTGCGACTTTGAGTTCTCATCTTCCATGTAGTGCGTTTTCTAACTATATGTTCTTTTGAGTGCGCCTTGAGACCTCATTTATTGGGTAGTGCGCTTTTTAACTCTATCTCTATCTTTATATCTAATCTTTTTTTGAGATTGTCTTTGAACCCTTACCTCCTAGATAGCGCGTCTTTGAGCCCTATCTTGTCATCTCTTAAAGGCATCTCTGGCCAAATCCTTTCACCAGGCAAATTGTATTTTTCACAATTTTAAATCATTCGCATTTTTCACCTGGGCATGACGCCCATTATAATAAGACCACTTTGAAAAATCATTCGCATTTTTCACTTGGGCAGGTCGTTCATTACAATAAGACCATTTTGAAAAACCTTCGCATTTTTCACCACCTTGAAAACTCTTTTTTATTTTTTCATGGGTAGGTCACCCATGATAATTCGATCATTTTAAAATTTTTAAATTTTACCAGAAAGACCTTTCTGTTTTTTCTTCTAATGCGCTTTCTAGCTCTCACTTCAAATACTTTCAAAAGGATTCATCATTTCTTGATATGGTGAGTTTGTTATCTCTTTTTTTTCCATAATGATTACTATCTAAAGTCTCTTACGACACTTTCTATCATGAGCATGGTAAAGAGGGGGACAACTATCATAACCCAATTTTGGGTTAATCCAAAAAATTCATTTTTTTCCAAAATAAAATAAAATAAAATAAAGACTGTCAACATGTAGAAAACAAGCCGAGAAGGATTTCAAAAATACATAAAAATCAAGTTGAAATTTTGAAGGAAATTCAAAGCCTAATTGTACTCCATTATACCAAAAAATAGAAACAATGCAAATTTAAAGTCAAATTAAATGATTATTGAAAGAATTTACATGAAAATTAAGTCTAATAATATAATTAATTTTTTAATAGATCAATTTGATTTAATTATAGGTCAAATTAAATTTTAATTATGTTTGAGAATTAATTTGGATTTAATTGAAGGATTTAATTAAATGTAATAACTTAATTGTACTTTAAATGAATCAAATTAATTTTATTAAAGGTTTAATTGATAAAAATTAAGTTAGTGAGTTTAATTTAAGCTTAATTGAGAAGATTAAAATTTTAAAACATCAGATTTAATTTTATCAAGTTAATTAATTGAAGTAGGGATAAAAGCGCAATTGCATTAAAGTTTTGATATCAATTAAAAATTAATTTAAAAATTTTCACAGCCAAAAATCAATCCGTGAAAGACACCAAACTCCAGGGACCAATCAATTAAAAAAAACTTTCTTCACTTATAAATAGATTCCCACGCCCCGTTTCCATGTAGCGGGGCAATTTTGAGCGGAGAAAATTTAAGTAACCATAAAAAAATCGTAGATATATTTTCTCTGCACAGAATCGCCTCCACCTACGCTATAAAAACCAAACCGGTCGCCGCTCCCACCTTCTTTTCCTTTGCTCCTTTTTCAGCCGTCCCCGACTTTACCCTCTCTCTGTCGCCCGATTACTCCTTCTCTTTTCCAGATCTATTATTCACCTTCTCCATCGCCAGCTTCCCCCTCTGCCACTGCACGCTCTATCCTCCCTCTCACAGCCCTCCGTCTCCCAGCCTCTCAATCATTCCCTTCATCTCCCTCGACCAGAACCGCAGCTCGCCAAGACAAAACAAAACAAACCGAACCAACCATACCCCCAAAACCAACGCCCACCGGACAGACCTCCCTCTTCTCCATCATTTTCCTCACCAGATCTTCCCCTCTCTGTCTTCCTTTCCTCTGCCCCCACAGACCATCGACAGCTCCTCCATCTACCCCGATTCTCTTCACCACCAACCGTGGCAACGCCACCCTTCAAACACCAGCAGGACCATCGCCCTCCCCTTTTCAACCGTGACCGACCCACAGCCGCTGGATCTGCTACCTGAAAAGGAAAGAACAACGAACCAAAAAAGAAGAAAACAGATCTGAAAGAAAGTAAACAAAGATTAAAATCGACTGGCTTGTGTTTTCGTCTTCTTTTGCGATACATTGCCCCACCGTTGACACGCGCCGTTCCAAGATAAAGAAGGCTCGATGACTCTTACATTGAAGCAAGTTTTGAAAGATTTGAATTTCAAGGGTAAAAAATTGAATTCAGCGTAACAAAATCAATTCATTGTGATGATTGAAGTAAAATCTAGAAAAAAGCTCTTAAGACTTAAGTTAATTAATTAATTATTTTCAAGTTTAATCAAGTAATTAAACTATTAAAAAAAAATTTAAAGAAAAAAACAAGATGTCCTTGATAATTTTTCATAATAATAAATAAACCATAAGATGACGCAATTACTTCTGAGTGACAGAAGATTTGCACAGTAAATGAAGGGGCCATATCTTTTATGTTTTTAATTGTTCTTCGGGCGATTTACCTATATCCAAATATTTGAAACCCTGACCGAGACCATGAGAAAATACAATTTACATTTTGAATGGATGGAATTTATCTTCATCCACGAAAAGTTTGATGTGTTTTTTTTTTAATTAATATTTTTAAATTATTTTGATATATTAATATTAAAAATAATTTTTAAAAAATAATTATAAAAACACTTTCAAACACGGTTGTAGTAAATCTTATCCTGGAGTCCTATCATTTACTTTCTAAAAACTCATATACAATGCATCGAGATCCGATTCATTGTCATGCTATTTGGTGTAATAAGAGATAATTTCCCTCAAATGTAAGGTCATGGATTAAGGAACTATCTTTGATCGTTGCTCCAGTCACCTTCCAGGAATCTCATTCAAACCAAGAATCAAATTGAAACAATGAAATGCTCTGAATTCTGTCACTTTGCTTTTATTTGGATTGAAACATGACAGCATTGCTGACGAAACCCATATCCAGGAAAAAAAAATAAAAAGGCGCGAAGGCCATTGTCATCAGAGCTAAAAATGGCTGTGTTCAAGTATTGGAACATCGCTAAACATTGTCAATGGCAGAAAGAACACCCCAATGAACTGAAACTGACTTCTCACAAGCTAAAATTGGATTCAAGAATCTTGGGATTTGACAATGAAATTCTGGCGAGTGATGGGATTCATCACCACTGGTGGCCCTCCAGTACGAGGCCATGCTTGAAATTTCCTGTCAGTCTCCTCCCACCATTCCTTGTTTGAAACTGTTCTTGGTGTAGTGCCTGCGTTTAAGAAAAAATATGGCCTTAAAATCATAGCAATAGAAGATAACTAAAACTACAGGACAACTAAAAGTTTACCTCCAAATATCTTCTTGTCCGAAACAAGATGGTCACAAACATATGCTATTGCAAATGATCCCACGATAGCAGATGCTATGTACGTGGTTGACATACTCAAACTGCAAAGAAAAGAACTCATTCATATGAGAGGGAAGTATTAGCACCCTAAATGACACCTCACAATCCATTACTCCAGCTATGAGCCTGTGCTTATTTCAAGAAAAAATTCAGGTAATTCATAAATGTGCACTTTTGAAAAAGCATCCATGCTGCCTCCAAGGATGGAAGCAGAAAAGGTCACCGATGGACTACTCAAGATATCCCCAATAGAGGTATCTATGTATAACGTGCCTCCATGGCGAGAATACCAGAAAGAGATTGCAAAAACAATGTTAAGGAATTTGAATAGAAGCACAATTTTCAAGTGAAATATTTCTTTGGAGAATTTTAGAGTGAGTTGAAAATTTTATATGTTTGTGTCCTTGATAAAATTTGATATCTTTTGTTTTTTCAGTAAATATTTAATATCCTTGAAAAGAAGTCAGCACAACCACACACAAACAACCCACGAAAAAAATCTCAGGCTCTGCTGCTGTTTGCTAATAAACAAACTTGGTCCCATAGAACAAAACTGTCCTATCAATGATTTTGTAAACAGAACAAGCACGTAACTATTTTTTTTTTAAAAAGGCATGTATGGCATGACAATTATGTGCTTACTTCAAAAACTAGACTCATCGGTTTCAGTGGAGAAAGATCTGACAAACAACACAATACAGTAACACATAGTAGAATCAAAGTGAAATATACCCCCAATGCAAAGTCATATAATGCCAAATGCAGTTCTAACTGTAAAAACAAACTACAACTAACCCTATGTCATTGAAAGTGATATTGACAATCTCATAGATACATGAGAATAACTCATCCTGATGACCAAATCAACAAATAGGCCAAAAATGTCATTGGGTGTAAGACCTACTTTCCTCAGTTCCCATGCATGGTTGTAGACAACCTATCTAAGACTTTCAGCATTCTTTGCATGCTTAAGCTTGCAGGTTGCCTTCACCTCTAAAAACCATTATGGCTTCCCAAACCCCACAGAAAAAAAGAAAAGAAACCAAAAGGGAATCCTCTCTCAAACAAAGGACAGCATGGCAAGAATGTCAAGAAAAAGAAGCAGCTTATAACGGAGCCCAGATGAGGTCAATGTGAAAAGATTGCAACGCTAGTTATGTAACAGCATCCCATCATATAAAATAATATGATCACTCATAAAAACATAACTAGACAGAAATGATTCCAAGCATATTAGCTAGTTTTATAATTCCTCATTTTCAATCTAGTTTCTGACAAAAGACCTAACCAATCCCCTCTATTATCTCCACATCAGAAACAACCATTACAAACAATCACCTACAAGTATCCCTACCATTTCAGGAACTACAAACCCTCTCTTGCAATCGCTTTTATCCCTTACATCATTAACATAGAATCTTCAAAGCACAAAAAAAAAAAAACTAAACTGGAACAAATACATACATAAGCAAACCTTTTATTTCATAGAAAAAACCAACAAACCCATATCACATATTCTTTTGAATCCTTCTAAACCCTTTTTTATTATTATCTTGTCTAGCTAGAATCCAAATCAATAAAAGACCCACGATCCAGTTGAATTTTTCGAATTTCACACACTAAGTCCCTTCCATTTAAGTCCAATCTTCACATAAATTTAACAAATTACTTCTCGAGCTGATTAAGTACCAAACTGATTCAAATGTTTAACAAGACCCACATCGTCAAAATCTATTTACGAGCTAATACAGCAACGATTACAAGACTTAACCAAAACCAAAATGAACCAAGAATCAAAACGTTGAGACATTACCCCTTTTTTTATGAATAATGGTTCAAATTAATTTTTTTTAATGACCAACAATGGTATTTGTCATTTCAATTGGAGTCTACAAATAAGTTGGCATTGTTTAAAAACCACAAAGCAGTTGGAAGCCTCTCAGCTGGCAATGATTGAACATTAATGGTGAATGATATCGATGAGCGCATCGTTAGACGCTGACAATAAGGAGGAGGGAAACTAGATTGTCTTGAAAAACATTACCCCAAGTCACTGATACAGTACCTTTATTTACCAAACAGAGGTTATAATAAAATCAGAGAAATGAAACCCACAAGAGAGAGAGGAACTGACGATGGTGATGGATCTGCCAAAGGCGATTCGGGTCCCCTGCGGTCTGCTTGAAGCTTCTGAGAGAGATGTTGCCTGTTCCTTGTTTGTTTGTTTTTCTTATTTTTTATTTGTGTGTGCGCGTGTGGAAGAGGAAGGGTTTTCTTTTTCTTTTTCGGTTTTTTTCTGCATGGGCTTAACTTGTCTAGGACATATTATCCATTTTATTTTTATAATTGGTCTGGGCTGGGCTCTACATCGAAATTATTTTAGCCCATCTTAGAACTACTGTGTATATATTTTTTATTCTAAACAATTTAAAAAACTCAAAACAGTTTTTTTAAAACAATGAAAAGTGATTTCCTTTTTTTTTTTTTAATATACAGGACATTATGTTACAAACATTATCATCACCATTCTCTATAACTACTATTTTACCAATAATATTATCAGAATATTTATGATTATTATCATCACAATACCATTACTATTATTATCATCATTATTTTTATTATCATTTTATCACCACCTTCATATATTTTAACATTTGTACTTCCAATATCTTTGTAAACATATTTAAAATTTTATAATTAATATTCTATTATAGTCACACCTCTATCATATTATTATCTTTTATTGTTATTATTATTATTATTATTTATTATTAAAAAATAGATATTAATTTGATATTATTATAGTTATTATTATTATTGATGGATTGTTATCATATTCTCATCGGCGTTACCATCACAACTACAATGCCGCCACAAAGGTGATTAACCAATAAATTTTTATTTTTTTTAAATTAAAGGGGTATGACTTGTGCTGCAACAAGTACTCGAATTGAAGCCAACCATGCATGGCTAATCATGCTATTAAATTTATAAGATAAAAAAAAAAAATGATGCTAGAGAGCATTCAGACACAATAAATGAAACTAGTAGAAAACAATCCTTCAAAAAACATAAAGAGAAAGAGAGAGAGCTGATTGTCTCCGGTTCAAGTCGGGCTAGGAGACACTGCAATCCAGGAACAGGGTTTTTGGTATCTCTTACTATGAATACATAGAAGAACAAGTGTGGGTGACTTCGTTCAATAGGCTTCACATCTCAAAATAGCATACATGATCAAGTATAGAATTTACTTGCACATCTATCATCATTCAGCGATGGACATTTAAGATATACCAGTTCCTTAAAAATCCAGGCAGTATCCGAACACTCTTGCAGGACCACTGGACAAGAAGCAAATGGCAGGCACCTTCCTCTTACAGTCACTGCCAAATATATGGAGGTAAAAGAAACGAGAAAGGTAAAGAATGAAAGAATTGAAGGTGACTAAAAGTAACCAACATCAACCAATCTTGTTGGCATCTCGGACATGTAAAAATTAATAGAAACTGCGATATATATACGCTGACAAGATATTCTTGCAGATGCATGGCCTTCGAGCTCCGAGCTGATTTATCACTTGATTCTTGACTGTAGACAGAAAACATGCTTCTCTTACTTCTTTACGATCAACAACCAGCAGCTTTTAGAAAGTTATCAAAGGGGCTTGATGCCGGTAGCCTGAAGAAGTTAGGATGATGTTGATACTCTGCCCCACACTGCATTTGAACAGTGCCAACTAGTGGTAATTGTGGGCTTGCAATGATATTTTGTTCAAGGAAAGGATTGGTAACCTGCATAATTTTCATTTAGAAGAGGTGAGGGAATCTCTCAAGCTGATTAGTTCAGCATGCAAACACAATGAAAACTTTTAAGGCTATGCTTCGGAGAAAGTAATGATATTACATTTAGAATAATCATACCATACGCACATGGATGATACGTGCAAAGAAATGCATAGCGAGTATGTCCAGGTTAAAATTTCATGCAGTAAGAAATCACGACCATCTGAACCCAAATCAGCATACAATTAAGATATTACCTTCCTTATTTCATCATCATGGTTCTGGAGGGAGACATTCATCAAACTCTCCGGTTTCAACTGGACACTCATCACATGAGACATCTTCTGTTGCTTTCCCATCAGAAGGGTTTCGCAATGATGAGCCATTTCCTTATAAGACACATCAGGTGCAGTTACAGACAATCGTCCAACTTGTTGTGTCGTCTCCAAGACCTGCACACATAAAGCACCTCTCTGTAATCATGTTTTTTGTATTATTTTTTCCTTTACTGCATAATTGGAAGATTTCAATGTGTTAGATTGAAGACAAGTCCCAAACCCAAACCATTAGGGCCATGCAAGCAAGGCCTCAAGAGAAGAGTAGACTGGATACTATAAATAACTTGAAATGAGAAACCAATCCGCATTAAAAATTTAAGTTACAGCACCAACAAAAGCCTTCGTCAAACTTCTAAAAGCAAATAGCACTTAACAAGAGAGCATGGTATAGGCAACATACTGATTCTAGAAGTTGATTGACGCTCAATAGGTCAGTGTCTTGGAAGACAATCTCTGTGGTCTGAGTGGTTTGATCTTCCAATGAATCTAGAAAAACATCATCTAATGTAAAAAGTGGAGTGCCCTGCAAAAACAAAAATAAGATGATGAGAGTACCAAGAACTCTCTCTCTCTCTCTCTCTCTCTCTCTGAGAATGCAAGTCCCAAGTATTAATAAAAGAGAAAATAGTGAAAGGCATTTACCTCCATTAGAGAGTTATCTTCGGAATCAACCTGATCTATTTGCATTGGAGTATCCATAAACAGCTGGGCTCCCAAAGGACACACATCATTGGGTAAGAATTCGTTGAGGAGTTTCTCCTGTATAGTGGATGCTTCAAACTGTAGAGAACAAGTCACTGTTTAATACAGTGCTATCACACAGTGATACCATCTAGAGTAAAATCATCAAATGACAGGACCAAAATACTGAAACAATTCTGATAAATGTTTTACCTTTGCCAAATTTCCCAAGCTCTTAGCAATCTCAGCAGCAAAGAATTCCCTGCTTTGGTTCCCAGTAACATCTATCTCTGAAAGGGATTTTAAAGCTGAGCTATCATCCTCCTTAGATCCATAAACAATTGCAGGGTGGCCAGATTCAGTACTCACAGCCTGTAACTTGCAATCTTCAACTAAGTGCAAAAACGGATCGATCTGATACAAGCATCAAACCCCATAAAAAACATAAGGTTAATGGTTATATATCACAAAGCACGTGAAAGTAACCAGAAAAGGTCATTTGCTTGATATATAGCTATATATCACAAGCATCAAACCCCATAAGAAAATATGAAGTTTATGGTTATATATCACAAATAACATGAAAGTAACCAGAAACAATCATTTGCATGTAACAGCAGAAAGCATAATCCCCACATAATATAGAACCTTCAACAAGCTAGTGAACAGATGTTTACAATTGTAAACCAATGCAAGTACAACTTAATTAGCAATGATACACTTACCATTTTTTCTGTCAGCACCACCTTCGTACAATAAATAAGCGGAATAATATTGTACGCTTTCGATGTAAAAAGAATCATTGAAGTTGCCAAGGCAAAGAGGGATCTGCGACGTGATGGTGGGAGTGGCTCTGCAATAACAGCAAGATTATGGCTTCAATTAAAGAGGTGATATCCAAATGCAAAATTTTAACATGTTCGTTCCCTGCTTGACATGCTTATTAGCATGAAAGTAGTTGGAAAATAGCAAGATAAACTAAATGAGGTTGAATTTAATTGTATCCCAACCACTTATTCAAAGGTGCTGTGGTATAAATAATTGACAACTAAAGATGCAGCACAGCTGTGCAACAACAGCGAGATTATGGCTTCAATTAAAGAGATGATATCCAAATGCAAAATTTTAACATGTTCGTTCCCTGCTTGACATGCTTATTCGCATGAAAGTACTTGGAAAATAGCAAGATAAACTAAATGCGGTTGAATTTAATTGTACCCCAACCACTTCTTCAAAGGAGCTGTGATCTAAATACTTTACAACTCAAGATGCAGCACATACTTATCAGCAAAACATAATAGGACTCAATATTCAACCTGTATGCGCTAATATAATTCATCCACCGCCTAACCTTCCACCCTATTGTATTCAGTAATCAAATTTTGAAAGTTAGGGCACAACTCAATTTAACTTTCCATTATATGGAAGTAATAAAGAGGTTAAAGATTTTCTTGGATGACCTACCAAACGGATTTATTAAATTTTTGGTAAAGTAATTCAGATCAAGCAGCCACATTTTGTGAAAGCTTCATCCGTGCTCCTAAGAACCCATCAACCTTTCTTGTGCTTAGTTAGCCATAATTATTGTCACTAATACCCTTCATCATTAAAAATATTCAACTATTGTAATGAATGACTCTAATTGGTATTGGCTCCTTTATGAAAAATTGAAAATAGTATATATACCCCAGTTTGTGAATGAGCTAATGCTACAAAAAGTAGAATCCTTTACCAAGTCATACATCTCAACCACAAGCCTCATATTATCTAGGACAAATTCAGTTTTAAATTCAAAAGTTTAATCTAAGTTTCCTCTACTTATTTTCACTTCATTTATGCAACTTTGTCAATCATGAATATACATAATACGCAAAGCACGCCATCTTCTAGTTTTGATAGAAAACTCAGCCCTGGTTCATTTACAAGGAACAACTTTCCATGCAGTAATAACTTTGAGATCTTACCTTCTTGCTTAAGAGCAATGTTTCTCAAAGAAAATGCAAGCTGAAAACTTCTAATCAAAGCCTCGTCACTGGAATTCTGTGAAAGAAGATAAAATGTAATAGAACTCATAAACTAACCAGAAAAAATAGGAGGGGGAAAAGGACAAGATAGAGCATTTGTAGAGATAGCCAACAGAAATATTCTGCGCAGCCATTCAGGATCAATGAGACATAATTGGTGAATAGATTTGCATCACTTAACTTCTCACGGAGCCTATAAATGATTAAAGTTTGTGGATGTTGTATCTTCTAAACTAAAGTTCAAGAAGAAATTGTGGTGCAGTTGTGATTAGAGTTTCATTGCAAGGCGGATAAAATACTCTAGGAATTTTTTCAGATGCAGATAGAGAAATGACAAGCTTAAACATTGATGACAGACACAAAAGGAGATAGCAAAATAGATTAGCCATAGGTCGAAACTGTTATTACCACCAGTGCCTGTTAAAGAGCTACTGTCAATTACATTAACTGAGAAATTACCTTGGCTCGAGAGAACAACAACACCAGGCTATATGTATGAGAAATTGCTTCATAATTTTGAGGTGTATTTGCAGGAGAAATGGACTGTGTCCAAATTGATGAAAGCAAAAGAGTGATCTGGCGGCTACTCAGCCTTAGAGAACCAGCCTCCTGAGGTTCAACGAATGCAGAAGATTCATATACAATGATAGACTAAATTAAGACAATTTTTAATAACCAATTGAAGAGTTCATTACTTTTGGTATTCAAGCTATTGATTATATATAAACTACAGGCTGCAATTTCCTGCTTCGGAAAACCACTTTTTGTATAAGTCATAATATACATGTATAAAGCTAAGGCCCACTTTTTGTGAAAGATGTATCTACAGATTATGTCCATGCATGTCCAGAATACAGTATTATGTTGAATTGACCCATATTCCTTAGGGTAACATTTTAAGCATCTCCAGCAGACTCTTACACTCCTTTCTTGATACTGTATTGATGTCTCAGATGAATATATTAGCATATTTTAGAAGAAAAATGCATATCTGGAAACTCTTCTGCACGAGCAGTAAGGATCACGCAGAATTCTTTGTGCATAGTTAGGATCTCAATTAGAGGATTAGACTATAGTGGTTACCTAAGGAAGAGAATTATAACAGATGCAATCCCACTGAAGTTAAGCGAGTACTAACAAAATTTAACCCAGATGGACAGCTACAATTTAGATGATAAGAAGTTGACATTGCCAGAACTTACGGTTTCGTTATTTAAGTTGTTTACAGGATTCTCATCTGATGTTGAAGGTACAAGAGGATTTTTCAAGCTGTATACTCGACTGGTAGATGACTTCAATCTAGCAAGCATCCCATTACTGATGTGTTCACCTTCATGAGCATTATTTTTGCTGTCTTGAAAGACATTTTCCCTGGTGGAAGTTTTATCCCTCCGTAGCTTGTCAAAAAGGGCAGCTGAAGAAGAAAAGACAGAGACAGTTCTTGACAGAGTTCGTGAAAGATCAGAGCCTTTATTAGTCGAGGATGGACAAGGTGAAACTGAAGATGGCACAAGAACAACAGAAAAGATGCGGTGAGCTCCAACTCTTGTTTCATGGTCAGGATGGACCATTGCTGGAAGTAACTGATGAAATAGAGCTTCAGGGAATGCCTGCAAGAAATAAGAAATGTAGAGTAGATAAATAAAGGAATGAAGGTAGTCAACAATCATAACCTTGAAAAAGACCACAAGTTTGGCTTTGCCTTGTTTTGATATGACAAATTTGGTAATGAGGCAACAATTTGAGCAGTACGATAAACAGCAGAAATAGTAGTTCTGGCTATAACAGTAATATTTGAGATGTTCTCCAGCATCACAGCCATAATGTCAAGGATAGGGCCAGCATCTCCAACCTGTTCACCAATAGCAACCAGTTTTTTATCTCTTTGAAAATCCTGAAGTAATTGATCATAATATATAAAACATTTACAGCACACATAAAATGAAATTGGATTACTTAAAATAGGAACACTATTTTAAAACCCAAAGAAGCATCGCTTTATGTAAGAGTTAATGGAGATGAGTGCCACCTTATATGCTAACTCAGTAAGGCATTTATCCACCACTTCTCTCAAGTTTTTGTTCCAATTTTTTATTTCAGCACCCAGATTTGCATCATCAAGTGAGCAGTGTATGCTTTTCCGCAAATGACGCATGACATCACTTACAGCACCAACTATTGCCACAGAAGGGTCGGCCTTCACATGCTGAGCAAGGGCAGTGGTAACCTCAACAATATCGAGCTGCATGCTGGGTTCTTTAAGGACATTTTTGTGATCGAGATGCTTAATCAATATGGAAAGCAAAACATGTGTATTCTGCCCTATAACATGTTAAAATTAAAGAACACAATCAGTCTCCCATCAAACCACAATTAAAATTGGAAGAGCACAAAAATAGCATGCTTCATGAAATTAAAAGACAGGGAATAAAATAATGCCTTAGGAATACCAATTGAACAGGTAAAAGAATTGCTTATATACCTGAATTATCCATTAAAAACTGCATATCCTTTAAAACTGGGAAGGCAAGACCATTTTCAAGGGACCATAAATTTCCATTATCGAAGTATCGGAACAACGATTCCAGAACACGCCGAATTGTTGTAGCCTCCTTCCCTAACTTGGCCATGTTATGCAAGCAAACCCTGGACCAAAAGCAGGGGTTCTGGGAGTCTCTGCCAAACCAGAAGAATGATAAATATCTAATAGTTGATGATGAAATACAATAAACTATGTCTTCACCAATAAAATCTTGTGCCAAGAGATTACTCTGTCATATTTACTTCGCCTCTCTCATTTACAATTGTCCTCCAAGAAGGAACCCTTGTAATGACCTCTGGCAAAGGAGTGACATGCCCCTCATTTTTCAGCACTTCTTGCACCCACCGACTCTGAGGACCTTGCTTGTCAGTTTCTAGGTTCTCTGAACTCCTCATAGGACCACAATAATTTTCCAAGACTACTGAAACTATCTGTTTAATTATATGGAAAGTATTTTAGAAAAAAAAAGGTAAACAACTATTTATCTTTGTACCAAAAAAATGAATGATTGATTGAATGAGCTGAAATGTAGGTCACATTCTTTAAATAGTGGTAAGAAAAAAGGAAAGATAAAGCATGCAGATTAATGAGATTTTGTTAAGACGCTCTACTGCAGAGACTGCCTTGAATAGCTTCCACGGTAAACTGTGTCCACATGAATGTACCTATAGGTGTTGTTACATTGCATAAATGGTAAAAATCTTGTTCTTCTAAGAACAATCATGCATGTTCATGTCTTCTTGAGGGCAGTCACTTGAAGCAAAGATGTTGAGTGCAGATCTGTCTGGTGAAATAGGAAAGTTCATGCATGGATTTGAAATGCCTCAGTTAGCACATTTCTTTTTTATTTTTTAATTTCTTTTGTGCATATATGTCCATATATAAGACTTATCTAATGAGCAAAATATTGGTCAAATAAGCAAAGCAACGGCTGACAGACTAAACGACTTGGTCAAATTATGGGCAGGTTGGAAAATACATTTGGATATGATTGATTATTTTTCAATTCTCAGGTAGAAATATGGAGAGGATGATAAGAAGTATCAAAAACTGTCATGCACAGGTAAACTTGCAATGTGATCCAAGATGGTCCAAAAATCTGCTTACATTGTCAAACTCCACTGAAATATGAGAATGTTGACCCATAAACCAAACCTACAAATACAGAAGGGAAAAAAAAAGAACCCCTTGGAATAAGAATGATTGAAATGAAAAGTACTAATACTAGAGAGTTTCTATTTATATGGAAAACAAAAAAAAAATCATTTCCCTCGGATCATTGGCACTTGTTTGCAGAACAATTTGGAGCAAGAAAGACTTACAAAGCAGTCAGGCAAGATGCATTTAGAAGTAATCACATTCGCTGGCTACAGTAAGATTCAAGATAGGTCTATTTGTTTTATGCCCGTTGTTAACCACCAATTTCAGAAGAACCATAGTTCCAGATTTTGAAGAAATATAGGAAAAATGGAGGAAATGGGTACCATTGAAGAAAGGGCTTGCAGCCCAGCTGCCCGTAGACTTTTTGCCCTTTCATCCTCTCCCTCTTCTTGAGCAAACTGACAGAGTTTTGGAATAAATCCTTCTAAGTTAAACATGTAAGTTCCATCCTTCTGCAAAATTCAGCTATGAGAGAGAGTTTGAAGGTTCCTCTGTGCAGAACCTGGAAGCTCAAGAACAAATTACCCCCGACAATGATGTTGAGTTACGAAGTAACAACCAATAGCACATACCTGATTATTTACAAAGTCAAACAGAGTCTCGCATCCTATAACTTGGATGTCATCCTGCCGTGTTTGATCCAATAGAGTATTAATGATGCCCAGTAAGCTACTTGCAAACAAAGTCCTGTGAAATAATCCCCAATCATAAATACACCACGTACAGGAAATGAGAGCAAAGAAAGCAAATACAGATGCTGCGCTATTTACTCAAGGTGGAGGGGATGAAATATCAAGTGGAGAGAAATGAAAACTGGCCTAGTTCTTGAGCATGCAAGTATGGTTAAAAATACTTGGATTCTCAATAGGGAATGATGTCCCTTGTTTCTACAAGTGTGATTTAAGAAAACTTAAATGGGTATTATTGGTGGTGTATATAGTACAAAAGAAAGTATGAAAGAGACCATAATCTAACACTATAAACAATGGGAAAAACAATGAGATTTTAAAAATGCAAATATTGCACAACCCACAAGAAATCATCATGGAAGAATAAACTCACATTTGCTCCTTGCAGGTGACCAGCAATTTCCTGTAAATGCACATCACAATTTTTGCAGATTGAAAGTTCTCAATTCTCAGTTCCTTGTAACACCTTTGCTCAAGAGAACATGTGATCTGATTACCAAATTTGCAGCTAATCACATAACAATCATAATGCCCGTTGTGGAGGGGGGTGAAGAGAATCTATATGATTTTTCAACCAGTAAAATAGTCTAACTTGAACAGCATCAAAAACCCAATCTCGTTCCAGCAAAAGAAAAAGGGAATGGAGGTGAACGAGGTTAAATAAGGCCAAAAAGTTTCCTATCTAATTAATCTGGGCGTACTTCATGTGTGCTGATAGGAAATACAATCATTTATGTGTGTATAGCATGTTTTATATCTCTTGACAAATAATAATTTAATCAAACAACTAACAAAAAGGGAGCAAGAAGACACACAAACTCTCACAAATATTAGTTCCATAATAAACAAACAAAAGAAACCTGGCTGATAAATGTTTTCTGACTTCTTGATTTCCCAAAGAAATAACACTTGGACGGCAATTTTAGCAGATATTATTTCCAAAAGGTTTTTTCAACCATACAGAGGCAATAAAGGCTAATATCAGGCAAATTTCACCCTATTTCATTCAAGAAATAAATAAATACATGACATATTGGAACTTTCCAAAATATCAGACCTGTATCACACAACTATTGCGTTAATTTGCAGTTTTATATGAAACAAACTATACCTTTGGGATACGGAGAGGATTTTTAGCAGCATATTCACATAGTTTTCCAATCTTCCGGTCATTTGGTCCTTCCTCCTGTCGTTAAATATTCCATTAACACAAAATTTCAATGAAAATTTTCAGAAGCATCATGCGTGCTTGATTAAACTATATTTTCAGAGACGAGTCTGAAACCCTAGCGGCTTAAAATTCATCATTTTCATGCAGGAATAGCTTGATAGGGAAGTAAACCAGAAACAAAAAAAGACAGCTACATAATCTCATTTGCAATATAATAGAAAGAAAAGAAAAAACAGATGGTGTGGAATCGAAAAATTCAAAAATAGAACAAAAGAATGACGTAAGACCGAATACAAAGAACAAGGTTTTCTAAAACGTACTTATGGTGGCAAGGAGAAAAACAGGAAGCTGAGTCTTAAATGGTACCTTAGAAGCTATTTAGGGATTCAATAGTGTCCCAAGTCACAAAATTGCTCCAGGATCAATCGGAACAAGATCTTAATGAAATTTTATTTGTTAATGCATAATGATGGCACTTGTTTCTAATACCTAAAGAGAACACAGACCATCTAGGAGTTGAAAGGTAAAACCTCACTCTCATATTCCAAGTTTTTGTACAACCTATTTCTATGTTAAGATTTATCAAGCAATGATACATCATTTGCAACCCCGGTGATATAATACATGGTCATTGTTCATCTTTGATACACTGTCTGTTTTTCATTACATGAGACCATGTGCTGGCAGTTGCAACATTGACATCATATGTTTCAGTCAGTAAGTACAATATAACTACCTCAAGATGAACATATTCTGTCACTGGCAAAGAAAATCAGCTAAAAGAGGGAAAAAAGAATATGTGTAATCCAAATTGGATTGCCACATTATGAAGTATGAACTAGCTTATTTTCATGAAATCGCTTTCCTTTAAACCCGCCTTCACATAAATTAACCAACAAATGCAGAAACAAGAAATTATTAACTTCTTGTTATGCATACCAAATGTGATAAAAAAAAATGTTAAAAGATAGGAATTTAAAGAGTGCTAACCTGGTTTCGAGGAAAAATATCTGCCATGAGCTTCTTATACCTCTTGACAGGCTGTCTGGACCTTGCCCTCATTGCAGGGCAAAAGAAACAAAGGCTACCACATGCAGGCATTACTTGCCTTGAAACTAAACCCGAAATCGCGCTCATTTTGGATTCCAAATATATTTCCCTCAATTTTTTTTGCTCTCTTTCCCCTCTAAACCGAACAGAAACTCAAGATTTCGGCAACAAGAAGGGAAAGAAAGACTCAAAACTCAACTGGGTACCCTCAAATTCAATGGCCAGCCTGTGTTGAAAAATTACAAATTTTACAAAAGGGATTCTTAAAGGGGAAAAAAACACTCAAAATTTCACCATACAGAACAATTTCGGTCAAGACAATGTGGAATTCAGATTCAAGAAAAGGCGTTATGGGGACAGGAAAACTGAATCAAAATCATATAACTAATCACAAAATTGTGAAGAAGTATCAGAATTCTTAAAGACAAATATAACTAACAAAAGGGGTTATAATAAATGAAAATTTTTTAAAAAACCTATAACCAAACCATGAAAATACGATATATTTTACCTCGGATCAGAGCCAAGAAACAGCTGACCAGAGGCTGGAAATCTCTCTAAACCATGTAAAAAAGGCACCGATTTTCCAGCATTGTCCAGACCACTCAATTTAATGCCTGTCCTATACCCTCCCTCCGTGTCTCTCTCTCTCTAAAACCTGTACTAACTACTAAGGAAAAAAAAATTTGCATTATGAGCAGGCGCCATGTCAAATTAAAATTAAAAAATGATTGGAAAGTTCCACACCTTCAAAAATGGAATTACATGCGGACCCCATCGCATCACCTGAAATTGAATTACACCAACAGATAAGAGTAAATTATAACTGAATCCTTAAACTTTTATAAACTACTAAGCTAATCCGTATAGCTCAGAAAATTATATGTTAACCCCCTGATCAACGTTGACCTCCGGTTTACTTCTACTTCCTGTGGACAGTAAAAATGATCCACATTTTTTTATTTTATATTGTCTCAAAATGTCTATAATCATGTAATTAAAAGCAAGGATCAAATGGTTGTGTAATTGAAAGCAAAATACTGTTCGATTATGATATAAGAAATATTTACAACAGATAAGTTGTCATGCTTACAAAATCGCTAGGTGCGCGAGAGGTTTTATTAAATTTCATTCAAACAAAATGAGTAGACTCCAATTATAGAGCTTATAAAAAGTTAAAGAGAGCTAGTTGACACTTAGAAAACATAGCTGCAAGGATATTTATATTACTGAAATGAAACGGTATAACGGTATATTGTTTAATTTCTTTTTCTTTATCTATTTGTAGAAGTTATTATTTTTTTTAATTTTATTTTTTAATTATAATATTTTTTTATTTTTTATATCAATTTTAATTCTTGTTCTTTTTAAATTTTTTTTATTTGTTTTAAAATTGATTTTTTTCAATTTCATCATTGAATTAAATATAAAATTAAAATTTTATTTTAACTTTGATTCTCATTCTTTTAATTACTATTTTTTAATCCCTTTGTGTGTGTGTGTGTATATATATATATATTTCAATTTCATCCTTCAATGTTTTTTTTATATTAAATACTTCAAATGTAATGATTTGGATCAAGAATTTAAAAAATTAGTACAAGTTGTTTCTTTTAATGAAAAAACTTTACAATTCTCTTTATTATTTTATCGGGTTATTTTAATTATATAATCTAGATTACAAGTTTAGTGAGATATTTTTAATTGACTTAGTTCTAATTATCGTATTTAAAAGTTTATCGTGATCCATTTTTATGTTATTTTTTATTTAATTTTAACACCTAAATATTATTTCTTATATATATATAAAAAAATCAATCCCATGGTAAAACACGAGCACCGAAGCTAATAATGTCTAATTGTAATATTATCACATGAGTAGAATCTTTTGTACAAAAGCAACACCTGTAGAAGTCAAGTGGATGCACCTTTTCATGGTTTGCTTAAAGCAAATGTTCATTATTGAAATAAAAATACCCTTTCATAATTTGAGAAAATATATTTATAATTTTAAAATATTACTCGAGAGTAAATTTAAAATAATATATAAGTTACGAGTCTATAAAGTTAATTTAGGTTACTCAAATTTTTTTTAAAAAAAAAGTCAATAAATTATAAAATATGATTGCTATAATTGTTAAAAAAACCTCAATTATATATATATATATATATATATATATATATATATATATATGAGAATTTTTCCATACTATCGTGAACCTTAAAATACATTGGTCTTGACATTCTTTTATTAAGATAATTTTTTTTTTGTTAACGTATCATTTATTTATTTTAACCAACACAATATTTATAACTGAAATTATCAGTTTTATTAAAAAATAGTTTATAATTATTAAAGCAAATTAATAAAAAATATATCATATTGTTTTAATAAAATTGATTCCTCTAGCACCGTAAAGGGTTTCTTTAATTTAAGAAGCAAGATGAGGCTGTTGAGAGGAGTCCCTCTAATTCTGAACACGAACCTAACTCATCTTTAGCTTACGAATTCTTCAACATGGAAGATAAAGGTGTTCATGGATCTATTACATCCAGTCCACCTAAATACCAACTTAAACTTGGGGCATGGTTCAACATGTTTATGAACTTTAAATTTGAAAATTAATAAATGTGCTTGGTTTAAAGGATAAATTCTGTTCGTTGATGCATGTATTGTTTCACTTTCAAAAATCATAAACTATTCACTTTAATAATATTTAAACTGAATTTTTTGAAAAACAAATCGCATTTTTCTTTGGTTTTTTTTATTTAAATATTAGGATGATCACACAGAAATTTATTAAATTTCATTGAGGGTATCGAAACACACGCAATGCACTAATGAGAAGGGATCAAATCTTCTTGGACAAGAGACAGGACATACCATCCATAGACTGGTTCTTAACGAACACAGCAGATTTTCCAGTTCAAGGGTGAAAGAACGCTGTGCTAAGGTGATGGCTAGGGACATTTATTATAGACATCAACAATCCAGACTTTTTCCAGAGTCGTAGCAAGCAACATCATTATCTCAATCTAATATCGACGATCAGCTCATGTTGTCATCCAGTCCGAGATTAGCACCGGCCTTCCTCGTTCAAGAACAACAAAGGGTGACATGGTAATGAAGAACGAAACAACCACCTTAAACACACTGATTCAAGTGTCAAGAAGATTGGTAACCTAAGTGCTAGGTTGGGGAGCAGCACATCAGCAAATAATGATTCCAGCAAGTATTAAAACATGCATAATATTGCAAATCCATCCAAAATAACATTTAAAAAATCCGAATCAAAACTTGGAAAGGAATCCAAAACAAACATGGCTATCCTCAGGGAATACAATAATCATCTTTGACTACAGCCTATACTAAGGAAAAACATTGTCTTGTAATAATCTTCCATGGCATCCCAGGCAGCATGAGAATCAATCGTCATGAACCTCAGTGATGAGAACCTTGCTGGTGGGTTTTGCCAACAGATCTGTGTACTCTTGGAATGGTGACCTTATGAAGCGAGTCTCCTTCCAGAAGTCGGGTGTCAGGAACCCATAAGTCTTCAGCAAGCAGTCAAATGTGGCCTGCAGATGAACAAACGATTCAGACATCCGCAATGATACACATCATTAATTTTTACATCTTAACACTCAACACCTCAGTCGCACAAGAAGAACAAGCAATTAAGTAGTGAAGTGGTGATCTTACATCAATGCTTAATAGATAGATGCTAAAGTTCTAACATCATTAAACAGAAGTGGAAAAACAAGCGGGTAAGTAAACATTACTTGCTTACAATGGCAACTCAGCAGCAAACAAAAGATAAAGACACAAGGGATCAACTAGAAACTGACACAACAGTACTGAATAGCAAACCAAGGCAACCCAAACTAGACAGATATCCTCAACATACATGGATTTACTTTCTACTTCAGTGGAGTTGTCTTAATCATCTCCTCCTAATTATAAATTGTTTTACTACCAATATAGAAAAAAGGAATCAAAAGAGATGATTTACAACGGCGTAATTGTGCGCGAAAAGGAGTTTTAAACAAGAAAATCATTAACAATCAGTGCAGAATACATTTACTTCCATTTCAAATCCCAGAAAAGCACCATTCAGTAATGAGAAACATGACAACATAAAAATTGGATCAAAATCCATAACCAACATTTCGTGATAGGGAAAGCCTCAACTTTCTCAAACAAACAAATCAATCCACCAGTCTCGTGAGTAAAAGAAGACATGTACGTGGGCAAAGCAAAATAAATTCATCAAGAAAAACATCTCCAGATCAATTCATAACCAAAGATTTAACAAACTATACATTGCACCCCATCACAACAATAAATCACTTAAAAGTTCAGAAAATAAAAGCAACCACAAGCACACAACAAAATAAACATGTCGAAACCGAACCTTAACAAAGTTTCCAAGAGTCTTCGTAGATCCTCTGGAAGATGTAAAAACATCATCAATTCCAGCAAACTGAAGCACCTTCTTAGGAACCCTGGCAGCAACAATCCCAGCTCCACGAGGGGCAGGGACCATTCTCACAGTCACACTGCCACACTTCCCTGTAACCTTACAAGGCACAGTATGTGGCTTTCCGATCTTGTTCCCCCAGTACCCTCTCCTCACCGGAATAATAGAGAGTTTTGCCAAAATAATAGCCCCACGAATGGCAGTGGCCACTTCTTTAGCACACTTCACACCCAAACCAACATGTCCATTCCCATCACCAACAACAACAAAGGCCTTGAACCTGGTTCGCTGACCAGCTCTTGTTTGTTTCTGAACTGGGGTGATTTTCATCACCTCATCTTTCAAGATAGGACCAATAAGGGTGTCTATGATTTGGTACTCTTTGATGGGTAGTGAGTGGAGGTAGATTTGCTCCACGGAGGAGATTTTGCCATCTTTTACAAGGCGGCCTAGTTTTGTGACTGGTACCCATTTCTCTTCCTCCTCTTTGCGGCCAGAGCGGCGACGGCCTCGTCCACCGCGATCTCCACGTCCACCTCGGCCTCCCCGGTCTCCACGTCCACCGAAGCCACGACCGAAGGATCCACGTTCTGCAGGGGGGCGCTCTTCCATGGCTGCTGGTTTTGTTGAAATGTGAGAGATTAGGGTTTTGAGAGAGAGAGGCGCAGATGTTGAAGGAGTGTTGAAAAGGAGGGATTTATAAGAGGAGTGGAGAGCTAGGGTTCGTGTGGGGGTTAAGGTTTGAAGTAGTAGCTAGAGATTTTCATTGTGATCACTTTGGTACCTTTACTTTATTTGTGTTTAATTAAATTTCTAAACTTATAAACTCTCAAATTGGTGGTTTTAATTAAAAACATTTTATAGAATAGAATTTTCAATTATTATAATTAATAAAAATTATTTTTCATTGAAACTTTCATCTCAAGCGGCTGTGAATCGATGAAAATTATTAAAAATAAAATTTATATACACATATTTTTATCAAACCGTTCACTTACAATATATTATTATATTATGAATGAATTTAAATACTTTGTTTGTGTACTTATATATATATTGCTTTTTTTTTTTACTTTATTTATTTAATGAAGTTGTCCTACTTTCATAATTATTTTTCCTCTTTTTTAACAAATCTATTCTTTTCTTTTACACCTCACTACAAAATCATCAATGGAATTATTATGTTAATTAGTGCTTGAAAAATAATCATTTTTTTCTTAACTTTATTTAAATTAATTCAAAATATGAAATTATTCTTAATTTTTTTTAGATTTGGACAATAGGAATTTAATTTTATCCCCAAAACCTGGATTAATGAATAGCACATGAAAGAAATTTGACGCCCGAACAGGTGAAATTCAACATCAAATTGAATCCAATTCAATAGCAATTAAATTTAATACGCGATTGTTTTCAAAGAATGCTTTTATCAATCAGGTGACCTGAACTTTGGTGTTGTTCAATTTAGTCCCTAAGGTACAAACTAAGAGGCCATTGCCCATCAGTAGCCTGAGACTAACGGCGTGAGAACCTACAAGCAGCCAGACATGGATTTGGACCAAATCAATTAAATCCCGGGTCCTCTCACAGCTACTCTTTGGGCTTATCGTGGGCCTATAATAGGTAAAAAAGGCTTCTGAATTGTCTTAAGATAATATACTCGGCAACTGGTGGAAGCCCATTCAGGCCCTTAGGTAGATTTCAAGTATAATTTCCTTTTTTTTTACATTTGGAAAAAATATCAAAATAAAAATCGTCTTCAAATTAACTTGTTTTCCATGATTTTTTTTAAATTTTGACATATAAAAACATTTTTCGGATATTATTAATTTTTTAAAAGAAAAAAAATTAAATATAATTAACATGATTAAAAGGCAAGAAGAAAAAAAACACAAGAACAGTATAAGATTTGTACTATCAAAATGTTTATTAATAATTGATCAGCTCAATCTTCTATCCAAATAAAAACATACAACGTTGTACAACAAGTAATTGGAATTAATTTTTATCATCGTAATGGATAACTTCGAACAAATGAGTTCCTCTTTGAGAAATTGACACAAAACTCAAATCCTCATTTGCTTTACAACAAAGCATGTTCTGAATAACTTTATCTTTATTTTATATTTATTAATATAATATTATATAAATATTAAAAATAATTTAAATTTTTATTAATAATAAATATATATTTATATAAATATAATAATATTATATATAATCAATCGATTGATTATAAAGTATCTAAAACTAATGAAGAATTTCGAAGGCAAGCATTCTAGCAAAGTTCATTTTCCTTTGGAAAAATGGAGTAATGCTCCATTATTCAGCAAAGCCTAAACATCTAGAAAAAAAAGTATGGGTCGCACGATAACTAAGTGTCTGTTTGGCACTATGAATATGGCAGCAACAAGAAACAAACACTAAATTAAAAACCACATTTCCTTTTAACATGAATCCCACTCAAAAATTGAGGTCAAACTTCAATTTATGAGAAACAATTTTTATCTGTTTTTTTTTTTTTTTTGCGTGGAGAGTGAACTCTCTCCACTATTTACTTGAACGGTGGAAACTGTCTTTATTGTTCCAGTCAGACTAGATCCGGTCTAAAGCTAAATGTATTGAATCGGGTCCGACTCAGTAAAACAAAATAAAAATTAAATTTTATTTTTAATTGTATTTTATTCGAAAAACTAATGTTTCATATTATTCAATAATACTACATAGGTCAAAAAGAGATCGTTTGATGATGTAACATTTATAGATTTGATTGCAATCCCAATTTTATTCCTGATGTTGTTGAGTGCTTACGAAACCAATGAAACTGTAGTCCTTGTCGGATGTATTTCATACGTGATGGAATTGTAGATAGTTTAATGGAATAATAAAAAAATATTTTATATTAAGTATTATTCATTTCATTATATAATAACAGTAGTTAAATCTAAAATATTTAAATTAAAAATCATTAATATTAATATATATTTTTAAAAATTATTATATAACTTCAATTTGAAAAGCATTCTTAATCAAACACATTAAAGTATTTTTTGTTTACCTTTAATTTCAACTACAGTTTTAACCAAACTTATATAAATATTAAATCAACCTTAACTAAAAATACTTTTTATAAAATATTTTTTTTTCAAATCACAACTACAACATATACTACTATACCAAATACATTCTGAGTCAATTAATTTTATTAAAACAATAAATAATGCTTTTATAAGGTATTGACTTGGCTAAGCTTGAATTGAGTTTGGTCAAATTTAATCGAAACATTATAAACTACGACGAGTCACTAAAAACTCAATCAAGTGAGTTTGACCATGTTAATATTTAGTTTGATTTAATTAAAAAATCAGTTTAATCCAAACTCTATATCTCAAATTTCTCAAGTTAACCCATAATAATGACTGTATTTATTTCGAGTTACTAAAAACTCAGAATAATCACTAACCCTTTTTTTTTTCCCATATATTTCTCCAATGGCATCTAGTGTTAGGATAGATTCAATGATTACTCAAAGACAACTACGAACAATTTAGAGTTGATACTTGAATTCAAATAGCACAATATTACCGAATTCAACTTATTAATTAAGCACTAAATTAGCAAGTTGGACTTCCATCTGCTTATAATAAGGCCAAGACCTGTGGCTAGATCGAGTTGAGTATGCAAATGAGTGTATTATCGTAGTCAGTAACTTAGTTTCTTTTTTTAAACTTTCTTTTAAGAAATACTTACATATATGGTTTTGAGAAGATGAATTATGAACATGCCATGAACACCATCCTTATTTTTATTACCTCCCTCCATGAATCACACATGGTTGGTGGGTATAAAAAGCAGATCAGGGTCTACAGCTTGCCCCCTGAAGTTTCACTACGCATGGATGTTTAGGCTTTTCATCCATGTTCTGCACCTCAAAAATACATATGTAAAGCAATCATTATAAGATAAAAGAAAGATAATAAAGAAGAAATGTTTCAATTCGGGAATCCCATTTCAGTTCCTGATACCCTTAGAAGCAATGCCATATTCCCTTCTCTCTTCTATTTTTACTTGCCATTAATTAGGGTATTTTTCTTCTGTTGCAACTTGCAGACATAAATCTTTTAACTTCCTCATTCTTAATTCCTTTTCAGTCAAGGATTTTTTTTCTTTTCTTCAGGCTATATACGCAAATCTTTTCTTTGTTACTTGGTCCTTGTGCATGCCTGTACAGCATACTCATGTTGGTTATGACTCTCTCACATTTTAACACTCTGAAAATATGCATACTCATTTCTCAATTCATGGAGAGAAGGAGGTAGGTCGCAGTGATTGGTGATTTTCCATGGGAGAAGAGGACACATGATGATTGGTGGTTGGTGACTCTAGGTTTGCTTGAGAGAGAGAGGGGGGGGTGACTCTTGGGCTGCTGGCAGCACTACATGTGGGAGGCTGTCTGGCAGCACTACTGTCAATGTGGGAGGCTGTCTGGCGCTGACGATATGGAAGCTACCATGAGTTGCTGTGAATGACGGTGTGATGGTTGGTGACAGTGGGAAAGAGGGAAAATTAGAAGAAAATGGGAAGCAAGGGGGAGTTGCCATGTTTTTTTTTTTTTTTTTAAAATTTTTCTTCACTCTTTTTTTTCTCATCTCTCCTTTTCTTTCTCTCTTTCTCCCTGTAAACAAATTACTCTCTCTCTCTTTTCTCTCACTCCATCTTTTTCTTTCTAAAAACTGTCCCCTCGTTTTTGCTTGCACGAGTCTCTCTTATTTGTACCTATTTTTCTCTTCTTATCTTCTCAAACCTTCCTTCATCTCCTCCTTTTTTTTTCATCGTTATCACTTAATTTCTTGGGGAGGGGGCAAAACTTTATGTTTATTTTTATCCATCTTTCCTTGCATGATTATTGTTTTACTCAATAATCTTTTTTTTTTAATATTTATCGATATAAAAACTACAAGTGAAATGATTGAAAATTATAGAATAATTATTGTTTTTTGAATTCTTAAGAATGTGATCGAAATGGGATCAAAATCGAGTTACAACACCTTTCTCAAACAAAATTTAAAACCAGGAACTTAATATTGATTCTCTTTTTTAATTCAAGCACTCATGTTGGATTTCCAAACCCATTATTCTACTGCTTGAAGAGTTCCAATCATTTCAAACTGCCATATAATTTATGAATTATATCATCATTTATCCTTATATTTGTACGTGTAATTTGTTATTGCTCTTCATTCTGCATTACCTGATTCACTCCTCAAATAGAATGAACCAATTTCTGCGAGAGATGGGACATTTAGCTATGCTGTGCAGGTGGTCATTGATAACCTGCAATTGTCTCATTCCATGGCCTCTGCTTGCTACTTCTGAAGGTAATCTAGCCCACTTTTAGGACGATAAAGCAAAGGGTATTTGTGCCATACAAGTTTAAGAAATTATCCCATACAACATGCATGGAGGAGATGAACAGTATCATTTCTAGAGGCCAAATACTTTGGGATTGGGATTACAAGCTTATGAGGTGAATCGACTCAAGAGACTAAAGAACTTGTTGAAAAAATGAAGGAGAAAAAACAAAAAAATGTAAAGAATAACACAGAAATGAACCTATATTATTTTCTGGTCCGGTTATTTAGACCCGAGCAAAAGGTGATGATTTTCCGATTGAGGATATCTGCATAAATCTTCAGGAAAATTTATTCCTTCTGGTTACGATTCTGTTCCTCTAGCAGTTGATGCCACACTGCGTAACGTCTGGTCCAGTCACCTTGGTTGTAAAAGGGTCAACACGTACCCACAATAAGGAGAAGATAGAAGCAAGGAGAACTGACCACACCACAACAATCGTAGGTGTTCGGTTTTGGCGTCCCATCAGACCCTTGAGGAAAGGATAAAGATGAATAATCACCCAGAAAGCAAAGAAAAGCTTGCCAAAGAGAGGACCCCAAGATTGATAACCACTGTTTATGGCGTAAGAGACTCCTGCAACCACTCCAACCAGATTGATTATGAGGAGAGTAGTTGGTGGGATAAGTAAAGTGGTCCATTTGAACATATATAGCTCGGTAAAATCACCATCTTCATCAGATGCTTTTGAAGTGACAGTAAAATTTGTATCTATTCCAGCAAGGACTTTCAGCAGGCCTTGGAAGACAGCAAAGAGATGAGCTGACACACCTCCAATAACCCAGAACTGTTCATTCCTCCACCATTCATCGATCCCAACACCACTCCATCTCATTTCCAAAATACCGGTTGCAAAGATTGAAAGAAAGAGGGATATGAACCAGATACTGGCAATGTTACTAATCTGCAATACCACAAAACACAAACCAGGCATGTAAACACCACGGAATATTACTTTTCAAGACAAATCACCAAAAAAATTGTTATTTTCTGCCTACAAGTTCTTTGCATATAACCTAAAAAAAGAGAGGAGAAAACTACATTTCTATTTAGTAGTCATCAACAGAAAATATTATTTGTAGGTCAGGATTCTGTTGTTCCATAATTTCAAAACTTTCATACAGCAATCTAAAGCAGAAACAGCAAGTGCAACTATATTCACCTGTGGAATAATGAACTTTCCCGTAAGAAGGCACACGGCGGGCAATGTACAATAGGCAAGAAGAGGAATGGATGTGATTGGATAAATGGTGGTGTTGATGTAAGCAAATCTCTCGAGCCATTTTAGCCTTCCACTATAGCCATACCATATGGGGCAGTGACGACTGAGAAGAATTTCAACTGAACCTAAAGCCCACCGAAGCACTTGATTTAGACGATCAGAAAGATTAATGGGAGCAGATCCTTTAAAGGCAGGACGCTTCGGCATGCAATATATTGATCTCCAACCACGAGCATGCATCTTGAATCCTGTAAGGATATCTTCCGTAACAGAACCATATATCCATCCTATCTGCAGAAAGAAACAACAAAATGTTTATTAGAAATACAAAATTAATGCGTCAACATGAGCCATAGGTAGGGATGCATATAGAATTCTCACCCTCCTTCACTCCCTCCCTTTCTCTTTGTGAGGGATGAAGAAGTGATAATCTTTGGCTTATAGTACATTCACCAATATTTACAGGCTAAAAAAACTGGGAAAATAATTGTACCAGCATTAGAGAAAAGAAAAGGTTAACATACTTCACTTCCCCAGTCTGTCTTGTCTTCATATCCACAGCTGATGACATGAATAGCTTCTTTGAGAAGAGACTCTGGGGTGGCGGACTCCGGAACACCACCGTTCTCCATAAGGGTGGAAGCAACAAACACAGTTGATTGGCCAAATCTTTTCTCAAGTGTCATTTGAGACATGAGCAATGATTTTTCATCATCGAATCCAGTACCTTTTCAAGAAAGTTGCAGAAATATCAGCATTGCAAGCACAAAGGAGAGGTAACCAATAACTATCCACAGGACAAGTGACTATCATCTATTTAGCACCACTAAACCACTATCTGAAGTAACTTGTTTGTGTGTCAATAATATTTTTAAACCCTATCCTGAAGACAAGTTCCACCAAAATCACTCTCACTTAGAAAATGGATAGAAGTAAAAAAAATTCAAGCTATATTATATGAAGTTTGAATCATTAAAGATAGAAGACCCATGTGTTATTGACTAGTCACCAACTAATGTAAGTAGATATCCATGTCTGCAGAATGAAGATGTGATAGATCAGCAGCTAAGGAAAAATAAAAGACCATGCTTACCTTCAACCCCTTCTTCTATATCTTCTAAATTGAATACCGGCAAAGTAGGGTCTACAAGCTTGCTTGATTTTTTCTTACTATCCTTTCTACCCGATCTAGAACTCTTCTTTCGTGATCCACCAAAGCATGAAGACAGAAACCCTGGTTTCTTATGCTTAGGCTTGAGAGGAGGCTCATAGCCATACAAGGCCGTTCTATTGAAAACACACCCTGTACCCACGTATACAGGGCCTTGGATTCCATCCAATCCTCTTAAATTTATCTAACATCGCATAAGCATCAACAAAATATCAACAAGGAAAATGTACGAATTTTAGTTTTTTGTAACGTGTAAAATGAATAGTTCTGCATGGCACTTATATCATGAAACTACAAGAGGATAAAATTGTGCCAAAGATTGCCGTGAGTACTTACATCAAAGAAAACAGTGTTACGGTTGGCATATCGATCATTTCTATCAATCCCATCAAATCTCTGAGGAAACTGGACATAACAAACTGTTCTTCCAAGATTAGGATCCATTAGAAAACACATAGCTTCTCTCAATGCCTTGCTGTTGTTTATGTAATGATCACAATCAAGATTTAACAAGAAGGGCCCATTGGTGAGGACTGCTGAAACACGAACCTGCACAACCCACAATAGTTAATAGTAAAACCTTAATAGGTTCCATTATTGATAATACTGAAAACTTACAAGTGCATTCATAGCACCAGCTTTCTTATGATGCTGAAAACCAGGACGCTTCTCACGAGACACATACACCAGCCGTGGAAGTTCATTACCCTCAGTATCAAGTCCTCCACTATGGCCCAAGAAAACCTGCAAATTATGATGTAAATAGGATTAGACACCATGACATGTGTTGATTTTAACGTGAAAAAATTGATCCAAGAGAAGTATCAATAAAAAAAAGGCAAGGTTGCTTAAAACAGTAGTTTCCGTGTTGTGAAGCCCAAATAACAATCAGCAAATAGAATAAAAAGGTTATGAAACGGAAGGATAAACATAACTATTCAACTGCAAGCAGAAAATTATAGATTGCGAAATGAAAAGCCAAAAGCCATTTACAGGAGTGCAGTACACAAAAAATATCAACGTTGTGAATTTTGTGTGGGTTGTAATTATCCTAAGAAGGCATTTCTGACTGAGGAAAATCTTAGTTTGGTTTGAAAATGGACAAACCTGGATCATTCCTGGATGATCTCTGATGTTATTTCCAGGCCAAGGTGTACCATCTTGCATGACCCATCCTTCATCAGGAACCTTTTGTGCCTTTGCAACAAGCCCATTGACACGAACTTTAAATTCTTCATATTCTCTCTGAAATAAAGTTATTTGGAGTAAGATAAGTAATATATACATGCTAAGTTTATGAGTATCAAAATCATTCACTAGAACCTCAATTTCCTACCTTCATAGCTCTGCGTTCTTTGACAAATGATGGATGAACCTTGTCTTTTAAGTAGTCAATCTTCTGTGAAAAGTACCATTCTGGAGCTCGGGGCTCAATATCATATCTCTTGCAGAAAGGAACCCATTTTCTTGCAAATTCAGACGTTTCAGACATAGTTTCAAATGTCAACATAGCAGCTCCATCATCTGAAACATAACAAGAGACTTTGTCGACTGGGTAATCAACTGCAAGAATAGATAGTACTGTATTGGCTGTGACCAGTGGAGGTTCCTTTAAAGGGTCGACTGTACTGACAAAAATGTCAACAGCAGCCAACTGAGACGGCTCTCCTTCTTTCTCATATCTGTGAGGCACTCAAAAATCCAAAGTTAAATCTTTTAAGGATTTTATTAAAATTTAAAAACATTACAACTTACAAGATTATAGGAAAAAGGAAAAACTACCTGAGAGATAGCCTGTCAAGATATGTCTCACGGTTCACAGGAAGCCATTTAGGGAACTGATCCAATATCCATGATATTGCAAACCATATCTCACAGATAACGGATATTAGCCACAAAGCGTAAGCATTCCTCACTGGATTTGTTAAACGGTAGTGTAAGAAAATGCAAAGGACAACAAGCCGCAAAACTATGACCATCCTGTAAGGGTTAATCCTAGAGGAAGGAATAGAAACCTTCCTTGAGAGAGGCTGGCGGGCTTCATCATTTCTGCATTACAACAATGGAATGAATACAAGAAAACAACGAGGAAAAAAAAAACAAATATGATCTCAATTAAAACTAATGGATTTGCAAAGCCAAAAGGGAGAAACCGAGAGAGGAAAAACTGGAGGAGGACAGGGAAGAAAAGTCACAGTTTCATACAGGTAATGTGTGAATGCTGTTAGGCAGATGATAAAGAGACAGTGTGCATAAAAGAATCAATTTTACGCTGTGCTTCAGGCACTTACAGTAAAGAATCATCCATGAGTACATCAGTGCTGGCATCAAAATCTCCGCCACCCCTGCCTTCAGATGGTGCATTACTAACACTCATCGGAGCAGTATTCTTCTCTGGCTTCATCTTCCAACCATCAATCCTCTCTCTCCAGGCTACATTGCCAAACCCCAATGAGCCAGAATCCCTTGTTGGATCCACCACCCTTATATTTGCTGCAGAAAGTCCAATACAAACGTTAAAATCTGAACCCAGTGATATTTTATTAGTACGTACATATTCATACCTCTGATGCCACTTTCAGGAGAAGCCATTGAGTAACGCTCAGGAGATGCAGCTGAAAGATCCCCGGAAACCTGAAATATAAATATTATCAACAACTATCGTTGATATTAAAGGGAGAAGAGAAACTAGAAGCAACGAATTGCTGCATCACCTACCGAACGTCTACCAGCCAGATAAGGAATATGGTTAAGAGAACCATCTTTGTCATAGTTTGTGGTTGCAAGATGCTCTTTCCGACCAGAACTCGAATCCCAACCCAGCATACGTTCTATCTTTTGCTTCTCATCTTGAACGCCTGATATGTGATGGTTTGACTTGTTTCCTACATCTTCAGAATCAGCATCTCCCATTTCTTCCCCTTGAATTGGAGGGCTTCCTGATGATGAAGAACAAAATGTATCACAGACACATTATCTACCTAAGCATAAATTGCAAAAGCAGCGACAAATGGTGCTGGACTAACCTTTATGCCTCTTGTATTTGGTCTTGCATTGAGGACAGGACTGGTTACCATCTTTCCTCTCATACTCATAACATGGACGGCAAACTGGAAATGCACATACATGGCAAGCAACAAAGGGCTCTCCATCTATAGTCTTGCCAATATCATCACTGCAGATCTGGCAGACCTGGATTTTTTTTGGCTGAACAACAAGCAAAACACCCAAAGTCAAAAGTAAATTCATAGATAAAAAGCACCTAGGAACAGATTTCATAATTGCTCCCGCAAAACACAAAGACAGCAGAATTTCCAAGCAGTTCAAATATATTAGATTAAAAATAGAGGAACTATCTTCCTTGATTCTAAGTGCAGCAAACCAACGGATTTTTCCATAGGAACAAAAGAGAGAAATTAAGAACCACTAACAATCAAGCAGGCAGCTTTAGATTATTACACAAGCAAAAGTTTCAGCTGTTTGCATCTAAAATATAGCTCATGATCTACACTCCACCAAAGATACCTGACAAACATGCTAAACATATTTAGAGCTATACATTAAATCCCATTTGGATCTGTAGACTGAATATAAAATTCATCGAAGTAGTTTCATCTACAATAATTAATTAAATGAAACAAGAACAGCAACAAAATCCCACTTCCACTTTCCCTCTCTATATTCTTTCAAGAATCCAACCATGGCATAAAGAACAAAAATTTCTTCCCGATTGGATCGCATTAAACATTTCACCAAAAGGTACTGAAAGCGGCAATGCACAACACCCTTCATACATCGCAATCCAACCAATTGAGTGTCTACTCTCTATCTATCAATCCCAGTAACACTAAGCAAAGTTATTAAAATGTGACTAACCCCGGCAGCATCATCTCCTTCTAGATCCATTACTGCCCCTTTAAGCAAGCAAAATGCTCTATCCCTGGTCACAAAATCTTGAAAGCAGCTATTTTTAAAGGCGCCCCTCCATTGATGACCAATGGAGTTCTGATGATGCCACACACAAATAATTATGGCCTAGTAGACTATAAAAGCTTTAATTCACACACCGACACTTTGAGAGAGACACGACAAGGGCCGACACAGATCCACACTGCCCGTCCCCCTCCATTTCTTCGTGTATTTTTTTATAAATAATTTAGAGAAGAATAAAAAAAGCTGTCAAAAGAGAAAAACGTGCAAACTGGAACTTGTTGAGGTGCAAGGTTGGAGATATTTAAGTTACAGTACTTGCTTCTTTCAGAACTTGCCACGTAAGCATAAAGTGTCGGACTTTTTGACGTGGCAAAACATGAATGGATGTTTTATCATGTAGTTCCTCGTAGAGGTTCTTTTCTTTCCTCTGCAGTAACCGGACAGGATCCAAACAAATGAAGGTAAGTCTTCGCGTTTAGGTAACACTGGATATGTGAATTTACTGATATGCCACGAGTTTTGGACGGAAAATTGAGAAATGGAGGGTATTGGTGTTAAAGTAAACGCTTGGAACTGTGTAAAAATGGTGGGGGTTTGACTAGAGGATGATGAGCTGGCAGAAACTGTTAGCATCAATTGGAATTTTTTTTTTTACTGTGAGGACTTGATTGAAGGAGTGACGTTTACCAAGGGGTCAAATGGTCAATTTAAACGACCTTGAATTTCACAAGAACATATACATGAAAAAAAATAATTATCAAACTTTTTTTTTTTTTTATGGGGGAGGGGTCAGCCTCATTGTTCGATGGTTCTAATAATGACACTAGGCTAAGGCCAATGATTGGTATGACATGAATGTTTTTTAATTTTACATAATAAATATCTTTAAAGTAATTTGTACATTAATTAAAATTAAATATTTATTCTAAACAATTTTAATATTAAATTTATATTAATTTGATATATTTCAAAAAATAAATTCCATTAAATACTAATTTCAAGGTTAGAATTAGAAAAATCAAATAAAATAGCAAATTTTCTTAACCATCTAATCTATTATTTGATATTATTCAATAAAAAATATTAAAGTTATCAAAATATTTCACTTGATTACTTTTTTAAATATCTAACTACTAGTTTATTACATGTGCTTTTATTGCGGGTTAGATCTAATTTTTTTGAAATGTAAGGAAATATTATGTAAATCGTCAATTTTTTTTTTGATATTATCATTAAACTCGATATAATAATTTAAACTTGAAAAATTTTAACTCAGCTATTTACTTAGCTTGAGTTTTAAATTAAATTGTGTGGAAATTATTTTGACATGATCTTATTCAGTAGGCAGGTTTGCGTAAAAAAAATCAAATAAAAAAATATTATTTTTCACCCCAGTCAACTTGCAAGACTTACAACCCGGATTATGAACTTTACTGAGTTAAATTAATTTTTTTATTTTATTATATGATAAAAATTCAAATCGCTACTGAATAATAAAATTAAATAAATCAACATTAAATGATAAAATTAAAAAAAAAAAGTTAGAAAAACTTATAAATCGAGCTATTGACTCTATTAGGTTGAATTATTTTTTTTATTTTATAATATGATAAAAATATAAAAATCAATCCACAACGCATCAAACATTAAATAATAGAATTATCTAAAAACCTAACATTAAATTAATATTAAAGGATGAGACTTAAAAAAAAATTAAAAGACTAATTAAAAAAAAAAAAAAACAAACTCATTGGTGCCTGAGCTAAGGTGGCTGGTTAATAAGACCAAAAGTGTGAGCCAGAGACAAGCCCGTGCCCGTGTGATTGTGATTTTTTAAAAAAATTCTTTTAACAAGGGCAAATGACCCGATAAATGACGTCGTTTGTCGTTACTATGTCCTCATTTCCAAACTTGCAGCCTCAACATAACTCTGGTTAACTACTTACAAGACAAAATTGTTAATCAAACTACTAAAAAATAAATTAATTTAGTTAATTATTTATATGAACAGTTAAATATTTAATAATTTGTGGGATTACTTCACTAAATAAATGAGATTTTTACAAAAGAAATTCTACTAAAAATGTGATAAAAAAATAATTCATGGAATTAAAAAATACAAATATTTGTTATTAACAATCAACTTTTCTAATATATACATACATATGTGCGTAAATACACACACAAAACAATAAATTATTTGTTTCTTCAATTATGTACACATTAGTTGCTCAATGATTGGCTAGCTATCATGTACAATAAACAATCCATGGAGGTCCAATTGAAACCTGAGAAAATTAAAACAAAAGAAACGTCAAAATAAAGTAACCACTTGAAAAGGTTCGATTCTCTAACCACTAGGAAATTCTTTCATACCTTGTTCTTACTCTCTCTCTCTCTCTCTTGAATTTATTTATTTTTCCATCAAGAGCATTTTGGATAAACAACTCCCAACGTAGCTAATTTAACATTGTTGCACAAAGCTTTGGCCGTTCTATCTCCTGCTCTTTCAAGATTAATATCTTGTAATAGAATCCCTTGACATGGATAAGCCTTGCTGCAATCAAATCTCATAGCCACTTCAGAAGCGCTAGTCCCCTTTATGTTCTTGTACATCACATTTTTCACTTGAAGTGCTGACTTCTGCATGCCGTGATCAAGAAATCATTTTAAGAACTAAATTAACGGTAATGGGCAATGTTAATTAGTTGTGAAGATCCTGTAGGATAGAGTTCTTCACCTGTTGTTTGCATGGTTTATCCTGGTCACAATAGTTTTGATCTATTATAATGGGGTTGGTGACCTTGTTCATTTCAATATTCTGAAACTTGATGTTGCTTACATTCCCAGACCCTCCCTGCATATTAATTACGATCATAACTGAGCTTAAATTTTGATTAAATGGCATACGATGCACATCGATATTGCTGATAAAGTGAATTAAGGATGGTAAATATTACCTGCCATGTTTTGATCCTAACACCATTTGCGGTACCAGAAAGCTTGGCACCATTGACAGTAACTCCTGAAACATGGTCTTTTGAATCATGTGCTCCTAAGCTTCCAATACTATTGATAGAAAGGAAATTGAAAGAGAAATATTAGATAATATATGCTTTCAGAAACACACACACACATATATATTAGCAAAGGAAATAAGTAATATACCAGAAAGAAAAATATCAGTTCATATATAGAAGGTTAAAGTTTGGTGTTTAATTAATAATTCAGACCTGATTCCATGACCTGGTCCACAAGTTATGCCCGTGGCCTTCACATTATGTGATCCACTTACAATGGATATACAATCATCACCTTCATTAAAGAACACAGGACAGTCAAGAAAAATGCGATGAAGGAATGAATCTGGAAAGAGAGGGGTGGGGGGGTAATAACAGCATACCTGTTCCAATGACTGAATCAGTAATCTGGATGTTTTGAGTCTTTGTGATGTGGATGCCGTCGGTGTTAGGGCTCTCTTCTGGTGAAGTTACTGTGAGGTTGGATACTAGAACATGATTGCTTTTCTTGAAAGTAACATGCATTTGTTGTGCATTTTGGATTTTGAGGTCCTTCACAATCAAATTCTGGCATTCAAAGAAGGTGACAGCCTGCATGCAAAGCATACATATAGTTTCCCAAATGACAATTTCTTAAGTTTATACTCTTACTTAATTCTCAAAGCTTAATTTTAGGGGAAAATACACTGCTTTTGATTAAATTCACACACGCACCACCATAAGATGAAAGCCAGAAAAAAATTGCAGAACTATACAGACAAGGAACATACCGTAGGTGCCTCTTTGCAAGGCTGCAGGTAATGAAAGAAAAAGTAAGAGATTCAGTTGCTCTTGGTCAGGAGAAAATTGAGAAGATGAAAGAATTACTCCTAAAATTATCATTAAGAAACACTGAGTTTTATAAATATATATGGCTTACAAGAGATTTATTGACTTTGCACGAGTTTTCCCACCATATCTTCCCATTTCCATCGATAGTTCCACCACCTTCAACTAGTAAATTCTCAACACTATCAAAGAGTAGCCAATGTCTACTATCCTTTTTGTAGTCCGATTGATTACAAGATGCTTCAATGGTTCCATGTACCTGACATCAGTTTCTCAAAAACGGTTATTATCCGTCTCACGGAGGAAGCATCTTCCAAATATTTATGCATTTATATCTATATATGCAGTTAAACTCACCTGCAATGCAATATTAGATTTGCAAGGACCCTGGAATCTAATCGGCTTAAGACGATAAGTGTACTCGGGCACAACAATAATAGCACCTTCAGGGGAAGAACAAGCTTCCTTCCAAGCCCTTTCAAATGTCTGAGAGAATCAATAAAGTCTATATTAATACTTGCAGGAAATATAAATAGAAGGTATGCAATATTCCTACAAAGCAAGTGAAAGAGAATCAAGCATTCTTTGGAAAAGAAAAAAAAAGAAATTAATTAAGGCCGTGGAAAAGGAATATTGGTAGGAGGCAGAGCTAGGAAAGTGCTGAGAAATTAAGCATGTCTCACATTAGGGTCCAGTTCTTGTCACCAAATTAAAGATTTAAAAGTAAAATAATTAATGCTCTAAGAGTATTTATCTCGAAATTAAGTTGCTAATCAGTACTGGATTAGAAAATATTGCATGAATTCCCAGTGCATTAATTTGCACAAATGAAAAGCAAGATTATTTGAAATCTTAATTAATGTAAGAACAAATGGTCACATGTACACATGCTTATAATAAAATATGAATATACATGCATGCTATAATAATATTAATGGATTATAGTTATATAATCATGTAATTTAATTTGTGGTATATATATGTAAAGCTAGCTTGACTATCTGAGAAGAAAATACCTCTGTGTCATCTGTATCGTCTCCTCCATCATCTTTTACTCCAAAGTCCCTGACACCAACTGTTATAACTGGAGTTGATTTGCTACCCTCTTTGCTAAACGTCTGCAAACCTAAAACATCACTTCGTAGCTTAAGTAAGTCCTTAAACCCGCCATCTTCAATATACGAAGGATAAGCTTGAGAATCATAGCCAGATGCTTGTTCTTCAAGGTAATTATTAAGTGGGTCCTCTTGCGAACAACTATAGGAAGAAATAATGGAGATGGAGATTATGAAGAATGAGTAAAGAAGTGCCCTTTGTAAGGCCATTATAACTAGATATTTCTTCTCTTGCAAGAAAGAGGATCGATAATCTGAAAGGTATAGCAAAAGATTGTTACATGGGAAATGAAATTTTAGAGGTATGGAAGTGAAGAAAATGTCATGATGTTTTTCGTATATTTATAGGGAGAAAGGAAGGAGAGAAATGATGGTTGTGTGTCCTTGAGCATGACTTTTGAGGCATGGCTTGTGACCCCAGAGATCACAGAGACGACGAAAGGATCTCTTGGCATAATCTACATGCATTCTTTTGTATGTTGTCCATGTAATATTAAAGTTAATAACAAATTATATTCTGATCAGCACAAGATAAAAATCCAAATTCTGCACTTGGCATAACCTATCTTTGATGGGTTCAATATATGCCCAACTTTACTAACTATACAGGCATCCATTATCTTATCCTTTTCTTTATGTATGCCTATCTATATAAAGTGTGATTTAAAAAATAATATAAATTATATATTAAAATTTTATTTAATAATTTAAATTTTAAAATTAAATTGATTATTTAATATATTATCAGAGCTTTAATAATTGAGTGGTCATGAGTTTGAATCTCACTATTCCTATTTATTTGATAAAAATCACTACCATAAAATTGATAAATACAAACAGAAATATTGATGAAATATTTCTGTCAGTAAATTACAGTGAATTTTATCAACAAAAATATTATCTCGGTATATACCGAGAGAATTATGGTGGGAAAAAATATTTAGAACAAAGCAAAAAAATACAATGGCATGTCATTTAAACCAACAGAATTAATTCCTTCAGTAAATTCATTGGCAAATTGTTCACTTCTCCCTAACACTGTTCATCATATCAATTACAAAGAGAATCACCAAAGGAATATTTCATCGGTATTTTTCAGAGAGCACTGCAACTGTTCACTTTCTAATTGCACTGTTAATTATTGTTCTTTACAAATAAAATCATAGACAGATTACAAAGTCATCGGTGTTATTTGACGGGTTTCTAAAAAATTTTGAGTAAATTAAAATTTTAAATTAAATATTATAGACAGAATCACCGAAGGATTGGAAAGTTGTTGGTGATATTTGGTGGATTCTGAAAATTTTTTATTAAATTAAAAATTTAAATTAAATATTACAAATGAAATCACTAATGGAATTATTAGAAATATTAACATTTAATTATCCATTAGTAAAACCATCGGTAAAATACCCCAATAAATAGAATCTCTTTTTTCACAACAAACGAGCATGTTCTTTTTCTTCTTCTCTTTATGTAAAAAACATTAACATCCCTTTCTTTCTTTCTCTTCTCTTTTGTCCTCAATCTCTTCTCCTCCACTCTCAGGTATGTCTTCTTCTCTTTTTTCTTTTCTCTTCCCATATTTTTTTTTAATTAACATACTTTATGAATTTGTTTTTTTTTCTCTTCGCAACTTTACTTGCAATTACATTAAGGCAAGATTTTTTTTTCTTCTTTTTTTTGTGTTTTTTCATTATATTTGTTATTTATTTTATTTTTAAATTTTTTATTCTTAATAATTGTATGAATGTTGTCGTAGGATTTTTTTGTTTTATTTTTTGTGTTATTTATTTGTTGTAAATTTTTTGAGTTGATTTTCTTCTTCTTTTTTCCAAGCAAACTCAATTATGAGCATTATAGACTGTTGATTTATATTAATTTAATTATTTTCTAGTTTTCTTAAATAGATTTTTTAAAAAATATATTTTTAAATAATTACCGACGAAATTGCATATGGTATTTTTTTGTTATATGAAAATTTTCCCGAGGAAAATACCAACGGAATGAAATGAGATTTTTTTGGCACTCATTTTTCATCTATAAAACCATCAATTTTTTTTTACCAACAGAATTAACAACAGATCATGATGGAATTACCGATGAATGTTATTTTGATGGACGTATTCCGTCAGTAAATTAGTCGGAAAAATTTTCACCGGCAGAATGATAATCTCATGCCGACGAAAAAATTCCGTTGGTAATATTGTTAAATGTTGTAGCGAATTAAGCATAAGGTAATATGAACATATGCAAGTTTCAAACTCAAAGTTTGAGGGGGTATGTTCGAGAATAATACAAATTATATTTTAAAATATTACCTAATAGTTTAAGTTTTTTTGTTGAACTGATTTTTTTATGGTCATTAATTCAATTTGTGCTTGTTATTAATTTGCAAGAGAAGATTAATTAAGGTGGGTAATCATGATAATTAATTTTCAATCGATCCTGGCTAAACATGTTGCTCATATAGCAGCAGCTTCTAGTTGGTTTTCAGGAAAAGCAAAATAAAATTCTTACAAGTCTACTATTTCTCTTTTGGACCCTGTATTGGACAAGAACAATGTCCATATAACTCATTCCCCCCTTTTCTTTTTTGTATGAAGAAACCATGAAAATCTATCTTGATACTTGATACCTTGCGTGTGTGCACACACAAAAGCGATGATTATCAATCAATGGCGTCACAATCAAGAGTGTAAAGCAGAGACAAACTCAAACTAATTCACGATTGATTACAAGGAAATTGCATTCATATTATCATCTATAATTAGCTTCTTGTACATATTTGCATGGTTACAAGCATGCATCGATCCCACCTTGCGTACTCAGGATTCTACACGGGAGTCTGTAACATTAAGAATTATATATAGAATTCACACTTTTCAACATGATATCAAACTGCTTAGAATTAGGTCACGAAAGATTGCTGGTAATTATCCATAACTTTTCTCATGTGCCCATAAATATTCCTCATACTACTCGCTCTGCTGCTGCTGCTGCTGATGGCACTCACATGGTTCATTGCATATGTTGTTAGTTCTTGCAAACAAGGTTATCAAGAGGAGCTGGGGACACTGAGGGGTGTATATTTCGTGTGTGGGTGTACATCAACCCGATATGATTCTAGCTAGGGTTTGAACTGGGAGTAAATATAATTGTCTCTTGCATGTGGGTTTATAGGATGGGTACGTGTCAGATTTTGATATGGTCGTCATCTGACCTTGAAATGTGTGTAGATATGGCTAACTTAATGCTTTCGTACTCCATTTGTCTAGAGTAGTGGAGGGGAATAACTTTGGTGTAGAGAACATTTGTTGATGACTAAACTTTCTAAGGTGTTAGTCTCCATGGAATCATGAAATGCAAGACTTTAACACCAGCGCCCCCATGTTGAGTTCTACACACTTGTAATCGTCTCTCTTATCACCAATAATGACCAGACAAATTATGGGAATGATTTTCCAGATAAAGGGGCATGTTAGGTTAATGGAACACAGCTTAGCATCCCATCTGGGATCGCCATCTGTATCAGTGGGCCCTCGAGTAGTGAGCAGAGGATGATTTTTTAGACACAGATACAATTGGGAACTTGAACAAGGTAAGGCACTGATGTAACTGTATAATGATCAAACTTGACAGTTTAATCAATTAAGAGCATAAACATCGACTTTTATCAATTACTAAGCAATCCACATGATGACAAACCAGATAGAGAGAGGGTTAATTGTTTATTTACAGGAGAAAAAGACTGGCCGGGAAACTTGAATGCAATGCATTTTTCTTACATCATCCAAAACCTGTTTCGTCATTGGATTCGTTTCAACGTCAATGAAACTTACACAGATAAGAAAACATTAAGAAAGAGAAAATTTACCTAATATAACAACCATTTAAACATACTTATGAAACCATACAATGGGGCATAAATACAAAAGAAATTGTATCAGCATTGATCATCATTCATAATTTAGAAGAGACTTGTTGGACCTCGTTACCATTAATGGAGCCCATATAGTTTCTCATGCATAGTTTGTCATGGTTATAAATTTGGAGTGGCTCGGTAAGTCGACTCGACCTAGCCTAAACTAGTCTAAGTTGAAGAAAAGTTGATAAAAGAAGATAAAACCAAGGTTTTTCAGAGGAAGATTAAAATCAAAAATAGGTTTATTACGAGAACAGAGTAAAACCAAAAGAAGAAGAAGGAAGAAGTATGATAACAGATCAAAAAGAGGAAGATAAAAAAAAAGAGAGAGAGAATAAATGAAGTATCGGAAGCAAAAGCAGAGAGTAAATTTGCAGAGGCACCTTCCTAGTAAGGTTTTATAATGAAAGGGGAGCCGAGAAACGTTGATGAGAATTGAGAAATTTATTAGGGTTTTGTTTGGACTTTATGTTATAGAGTCCACGAGGACATAAATGGGTTGGCATTATAAGCCTGTGTTCAGCCCATAAGCTTTCTTCCTATAAAAATATTTATTTTTTATGAGTCGACCCCTGAGGACTTAAATCTTGCTTCGAGTAGGTTTAACAACTTAAACTTTTATATATATATATATATATATTCAAGTGAAAGATGTATTTTGCTGGGGCCTATTTTTCATAACCTAAAAAACGATGTTAAAGCGTTGCAAGCATGTTTTAAAGTAAAAATACTACGGGGCTTAAGTTATAGATTCTAATATTAAAAGATAAAAAAAAATTGATAAATGAAAAAAAATACTCCGACCCAATCTAAATTAACATAGTAAATTTATGATCATGATCATAAGACTGAAGCATTCTCATAAAAAATATAAAAAAAAATTAAAATAAAATAAAAATTTGATAAACTCGAAGTCAAAGGTTGAAATAGAGAGAGAAATTGACGTAAAAAAGATTGAAAAAAAAATTAATATCAACTTGGACTAACATCCCACACTCGTGATCAAGGACATGAAACAAAGTTGACCACATAAAAAAAAAGTAACAGAGCTCAATCCTCAACAATTCAATACTGAAAAATAAAAATTATTTTTTTAAAAGGATAAAAAAAGCAATTAAAAGAATTAAAAATAATTTTGACATAAAAAAATGATATAAAAGCATTGAACAATTCCAAGCTTGCATGACAAATATGTGACCTAGATCGTGAGGCCAAGCTATCATCATAGAAATTAAAACAAGAAAAAATAATAAAGATTTTTAATTTTTAATAAACTCAATGTTAAATGATGAAATTAAAAAATAAAATTAGTGATAAAAAGACATAACAAAGATCGATATCGATCTGGGTTAAAATTTTGTACTTGTAACCCGAGTCTTGAGACCGGGATTACTGTGTCAAAAAAATTAACAAAACTTAATTCTAAATAAATTAAATATTGAAAGAATGAATTGAAAAAAGAAAACCAATTCCAAAAAAGAATCAAGGAAAAAATAAATTAAAAGAATGAGTGTCAAACTTGACATAAAAATTAAATTAAATCAAATGATAAGGGATGTGATCGGAAAAAAAAAAAAAACAATCAAAAGAATGAGGACCAAACTTGATATAAATATCAAATATGATAAAATTTTATGGGATGAAATTAAAAAAAAATATTCAAAACAAATAAAGAGCAATCAAAAGAATAAATTGCACAATTGGAATAAGAAGAAAATGGAGGACAACTATTATTCTTGGTTGGGCTAACACTTTTTACGAGGGGAATAAAGATAAAAGAAGAGGGAGGAAAAATTCAAATGTTGCCTAACCACCACGAAAAGCTTCACATGCGTCACCCTCATGGATGCACCTCTATATGAACCATCAGTGGAGATAACAGTTGTCTATTTTTATCATTGAGAGGTGTTACACGTTCTGTTCAAAAGGCACAGGCGCCTCCTACACGCTAGAGTGTGTATTGTATGCACCAACAATTTTTCTCTTTTTTTTTTAATTTAATTTATCAAAATACTTATATGTCCTTCACCGTATATGATATTGATAGAAAAACCATAATAAAAGGACTAAAAAGCCCTTGACCTAAGCAATAGTTTTTTATATTTTAAGGGTATTGTAATAATTACATAGTGCTAAAAAAATTTTAAAACCTAAAATGCCCTCGCCTAAAGAGTTAAAGAAGTTTAACTTTCAAGGGTATTTTGTACATTATACTGTGCAAATAAAAGGCTAAAAGACCATTTTATCTCTATTAAATCTTGTAATGACAAATGAGTTTCACGAAAAAAACAATTTTACCTTTGAAAGCTAGTTATATAATTTCAATTGTGGAGGGTAAAATGGTAAATTTAGAATCCACAGTAAATTATGAGTGTGTATGGATATTGTATTCCTAATTTCTTATAGATTTTGTTTTAATTAATAATTATGGGTAAATTGACAAAAATATAGTTTAGGTATCACAATATCTAATGAACTGAGATGTTTTACATCTATTATAAAGGTGTAAGATCCTTAGTAGATGGAATTTTTTGAGAACTTAAAAGGCCAGCCTTATAGGTGTGATTTTATATATATATAAAATTGCTAAATATATTAAAACCCCTACGTATTTTATTGTAGCTCTACCAACCATTTTTTTTTATCCTAATGTTTTTTTTTTTCAATTACAAGATTTAATAGAAATATTAATAACTAATATGTCAAAATTTGTTAAGGAATGACAACTAAAACAAATGAGACAAAGGCATAAAACAAAGAGAAATCTATTGGCTAATAAAAAGATTGAAGGAAAAGTTTATTTTAGTCCTTTTATTTTTTCTCACTTGAAAATCCCTAAAGTTTTTGTGATTTTAATTTTGATTCAAAAGCTCATTTTCCTTATTGTTTTAGTTACTGGTTTTGAGAGAGGATAGAGAAAGTTATTGAATTATGTCAATAAGAGATAAAGTATTAGTTGACACTAATTTCAGCAACTAAAACAATTGATGTTAGTGTCAACAAGTTCTATTCAATGAGAAGAGTTTGATGTTGATTATTTTAAACTTCAATATTGTCTAAAAAAACAGATAAAGGTCGAGAAAGAAAAATATTATCTAGTTTGATTTTATGTTTTAAACCATTTTATAAGTCGATAAATTGTTTTTTTAAAGTTCTAGAGGTTTTTATTAGTTATTTTTAGGAGGAAATGAGTTCTTAAAAAAAAAGTTGTCTCAATTTCCGGTTACAATTGTTGTGATCAGAATTTATGCAGACATGTGACATGTCGTCTTTTACAGCAAGCAAACAACACTTCTTTTTTAAAGATCCAGGTACACTTTGGCCACTCAAGTCACACCTATGCATTTGGTTTTTTTTTTTTGTTTTTTTTAATTTTATCTTTTATTTTTTTAAAAAAAATCTTTTATATCTTTTTTATTATATATTTAGGTAAAAAATAATTTTTTTAAGTTATTAAACTAAATAAAATTCATAAACCGAATAATAAGTTTTGTTAGTCAAACTATTAAACTAATATCATCAATATGTTGTTAAAAAAAAATATTCTATGTTTTCTAACTTCGGATTTTGGATTTTCTAAACCCATATCCACATCGCCTCTGTTTTGTCACATTTTCTTAGCAACGAATGGGCTAATAGCAGTTAACATGTGATCGTGGTTTTAAAAAAATATAATTAATTATGATTAGTTAAATTTAAATACATAATTTAAAGTTTATGTATAATAAAAATAAAAAATATATAAAATATTTGTTAAAAGTATAATTGCAGTTACTTTTTAAAATATTTTTTTAAAAAAAATATATCAAAATAATTTTTTTTATTTTTAAAAAATTATTTTTAATATTGAAACATCAAAATAATCTAAAAACACTAAAAATATATCAATTTTAAACAAAAAAAAAATTAAAAATTTTCACAATAAAATGCAAATACAAATAAAATTTTACAATACTTATAAAAACTGTAAAAAAACTACATTTTAAACTTAATTTTTTAATAAAGCCCGCAAGAACAATAGAGAGTTTACCTTGCTGTTGAAAATCAAACAGTCTTGAGATAATAAACAGGGAGCAGAGTGGAAATATAAAAAGAAAGGAACTTCTATTATTGATAAATGGAATACAGCAATATCATGCCCCTTGGTTATTCATCAATGCAAGGGGGTCTCTCTCTCCATGCTATGCACGCCCATCACTTTTGCAAGTCAGGCGCCATCATCCCTGCCTAGATGCAGGGACACCCTCCTAAGAATGGTGATATTCCACTTGATATTAATAAAATGTCATTACTTCAATCTGCTTAAACCTGTATCTCCACAGGCCATCTGTACATTTCCTGTTCTGCTACAGGGAGAGTCAGGGTCAGTAGCCCAGTGGCAGAGTCATGATTGAAGTCAGTGTCAGCATTGCCCACAGTGCATTTTAGAGGGCGCTGGGAAGAGTAAGCACCAAACCGTCCGCAGCCCCTGACTCTCATTGCAATGGTTGCAGTTGGAAACCGGTTCTCACTGAGAGAAGTAGTCAGCTCTGAGGAGACTTCACCATCAAAGTGCTCTGGCGCCTTGTCAGAAGTCATATGGATTTCAACCTGCTCCACAGCACCGCCTGAGTTGAACATGTCAAGCAAGCCTATTGGTGCAAATGAAATGTTGGAAGCGATATCCTGCATCATTGATAGTATGATCATTCAGTGAATCATAGTTGTCTAATTAAAATACAGCAACAGCAAAGGAAAAAAAATCTGTTGAGAAAGACTCACATTGATAGGACAGAAATGGAAGAGTTCATATTCAAGAACTTTTAGTGTCACTGGCACTGAAGCACCTTTAGGCAACCGAACCAACTCCCCTGTAATCCAAAAGGCACAGGAACACGTTAACATGATTTAAACACGGAAGTTTCATAGGCATTGTTTACCAATTCTGAAGAAAATTGAGCCTTGATCTACCAGAAATTGAAGATAACCCCTTCCTGTCATGTTCTAATACAATTCATTCAACATTAGGAGCTCACTTTAAGGCTCAATTTCCTTTCATATAGAGAGGGCCAAGGCTAGCAATATTAAATTGCATAGCTGACATTTAAACTCTTTAGGAGTCAATTTATATTAGGAAGGACAAGTCGAGTAATTACCTGATTTGTAGGCATACACCACGGTTTCCCCATTCCATTTTGCACCAGTAACTTGAGCAATGCAATCAACATCACTAGCACAAACAGAGCCCGTGAGAGTACCTGGAGTTTCATCATGAATGCGGGTCTTCTTCTCAATCTTGCACCACCCTGCACCTTGGCAGTTGAAGACACCTACTACACCGGTGCATTTGTTCACATTCCAGATCTTGAGTAAGCTGCAAAAATGATATCCAGGATGAGGATTTTAAATGAAGGAGCACGTAAAAAACAGAGATGACCATCATGCAAAGAAGAAATAACACACCTAGTTCCATCTCTTGCTGGGTCAGCAAAGAGGCTGTCAAGTGTTGGCCGGCCTGGAAGTTGGGCACGGAGGACAGATCCATCAGGGAGGACCAGCTTCTTCAATAGGTCAAAGTTGTGGTTCCCTGGTTTATCACTGCACAGGATCGCGTGAGAGTACAATTCCATGTCAGAATTTTGTGATATGTTTCATATTTTCGAATGATAGGCAACAGATGATAATTTTAACAACAAAAAGAATACCTGACATAGATTGCACATCCACCAATAGCACGAGCAGCCCCATGATACTCTGCAGCCGGGTGTAAACTCTGCAAACCATGGATTCCATGTTACATAGATGAAAGCTATATCAAAACTAATTGCAGCCCCCCTAAGAGTGATATATAAAACAATTAGGACAAAAATTGATGACCTCACAGGAACAGAATTGATTCATTTTCACTTACATGGAACATATCCCAGTCTGGTTGCATAAATTCTCCAAGGAAAAGAGTGTTGTAAGCCACAGAGGAGATATGGATGGTGTGGGAAGCAGGGTCTCGAGGATAGAAATCATCAGAAGCTCTCACTACAGCAGTCTGCTTGGCACTATAGATTCCATCAGTGTTATGACACATGCAGGCAATACATCCATTGTCAGGGAAGTTTCTTGCAATTGAGGCCTCAAGAGCTTGGTGATAGCTACGGGTGAGAGACACTCTTCCACCATGGCCAGCACCAAGTGTTTCAATAATGTTCTGAGCATCAACTTTTACTCCATCAACTCCACATGATGCTAAATAGGCATGGAGCTCATTGTAAAAGTTGAAAACCTTCTTTGGATGCACTAAACCAAGGCCATGAACTGATAGGCTGTCCATAACAACGTCAGGTTGGTTGCCTATAACACCAGGAGATTGAACCGGATAAGCCAGTGCAGTATCATAATGCTCCATACCAGCAGCCGCTGGTTTAACTCCACCCCAGTAACCAGCCAAAGCATGCCATACATAAACACACCTGTAACAGAAAACAAAGCAAAATGAGATGAGAATTAAAAAAATTATACCCTGCTTTCAGCTAATCCTCTTCCCTTCCTTATCTTGTGGATGCATGAGACTAACATCCCCTGCACCAAAGGGAACTGCAGACAACCCTTCTTTATTAAGGTAAAATTTTTCATGAAAGTGCGCCGCTGGTACAGTAGCAAAATAGTTAATACAGAAATAGAACTAAGATCACTCACTTCACATTGTGGCATTGCTTAGCATCGTCCACAACATGCTTCAGTCCAATCACCTGCTCATTCTTTTCACAGTTCTTCTGGAATTTTGAATTCTCCTTTATTCCAGTAAGCCTACTTGCAAATCTTCAACAAAGAAAGTTGCAAGCACTCAAGTGATTAGATATTATCAGCAAAATCACGATAACATCAAAATGGGTAAATATTATTCTAGAAAAGTTTCCCAGCTAATGCGCATTATGCCTAAGAGCATCTCTCATTGAAGATGCTATTTAGAAAAGTAAAACTTGATATGACCCGTTGTCAAAGAGTTTTCAGGTCTAAAAATAACTTAAAAAAATAATTTTTTTAAAAAAAAAATCAATTAAAAAATAACAATAAAAAATAACCAAGTTAATTCAAGTGAACTTGCCAAAGTGAACTTGCCAAACCGCATGTCATCAAGATAATCTCATAAACAAATTTAAAAAAATCAAATAAAAAAAATACTATTACAATAAATATTATTTTATCATTTTTGCAATTTATGTAGGAATGATATTTTTGTAAGAAAAATGAAAAAAAATGGCATTTTATTTGTAAAATAAGTTTTAAAAAGCTAAAATAATTATTATTTTTAACTTTTCATTTAGCATCCCGACACTTGGGCCATCTCCACGAGTGTGTGCCTGTGTAAGAGAGAAATATAGAGTCCATACTGTGCTCCTTCTTGTACAACAACATTAGCATCCTCCTTTGCTTTATTTTCGATCTGTTGCCAACCATCATCAATGATCAAAAATCGTGGGGGAGTCCCTCCTTCTGACAGACTGCAGTCACAATAGGAACCAATTTAGTCATTCAATCTCAGTGTTGGTAGATCTAAGTCTCTATGTCATGTATGATCAGGATCTAATTCAATCTCCCATGTTATTTCTGAATTACCTCTCAAGGCCTTCCTTAACACCCTCAGCGGTGACATCCGTGTAAAAGGCATCCCAGGTACACCAGCCAAACCAGTCAAGAAAAGAGGGCAGCTGCACAAGATCAACAGAACACAACATAAGATTGAAATGATGAACTTACAACCGAACTTCTTGATTAAAAATTGAGTTTAACATACTCAAAAAATAAAAAAATCACTGACCTTTTTCTTTTCCCGATGAAGAAAAGTTTGCATATATTTTTCCACAGCCCTGTTTTCATAAGTTGTTAGGAAAATGGTGATTACAAGCTAAAATTGAAACTCGATGCAAGTTTGGATTAAGGTAAAGTCGAGAGCTCACATGACAGCCTGGTTTATGACTTCAAAGGGGTTAATCCCAGCATGCATGTAGACCAGGTTAAGTCCTTGATTGGTTACAACAGCACTATCCCCTGCAAAACCAAACCACACCACGAAAAAAAAAACATGTCGTTTCGGCTCTTTCGAACTCGTTCCTTTCTATCTATTTCTTCCAATTGAAATGTACTCCGTAAAATTGATTCATTTGAATGGAGTAATTGATTGATTCTGCAGCCTGATAGTGTTCGCATCCATGAGCTCCAACCCAGAATTTCAGAATTTAGTCTGCTACTAATGGCCAGCAGGATGGGACTGAACTAACAGTAGTCTTTGCCATATGAAATATGGTGACTAATGACAGGTACAGCCCATAAGTCTGTGTTGTGGTCTCATTCAATACCAGCCGATGGAATGAGACTAGATTAACAAGGATTACACTCATGGGCAGGTGCATATAAGTTTACACCAGACACTTTTAATCAACTCACCGCTATCAAGGCAAATCTCCATCTCATTCCTGTCGCTGCCTTGCAGTACAGCACGGAACTGGCCTTCTAGTAGGGGAAGGAAGACGGTGTAGATTGTCTGTGCATCATCTTGATCAACTCCTTCACCGCCATTCCTGCTTTCCACTAGCATGAATTGAGTCTCCAGAGGAATATCTTTCCCACACTTCCCCATTCTCTGGGTCATCCACCATAACTTGAATCGGAAACAACACATAAAACGAAGATCCCTGCCACCAAAATTGAATGTGAGCGTCTCCAGGAATTCAAAAACCATCCACATATCCATCATCAAACTATTTACTTAGTATTAGTCCACGTGACTAAATGTAAAACTAAAACACACCATCCGCAGGCATCAAGCCATTATGTCTTATATTCACCAGCAAAAATTTAACTAAACACATCATGTTTTTTTTTTTCATTTTTAACTTCTAATTTATTGCAGGATTTTTGAAACGAAATTAATATATATATATATATATATATATATATATATATATATATGGATTATTCTAACATCATCAGCAATGAAAGGAGATGCTTACTCTAAAACCCCAACAGGAAAAACATGGAGACTTTGGCTATGAGAAGCGGTGGCACCAATAAAAGCACCAGCAACAGGTCCAACACCAGAGCCAGGCGTCAAAACAATGTTATCAGGAACTCCAGTTAAAATTGTCTTCCCATGAACCAGAAGGTTCCCATCATTGATTGAAATCTTTGGTGTCACCGTCATTGTCGCTGTCTTGCACTTAGTTACTGCATAGCCAAAAAAAAATAGTAAGAAGAAGAAACCAAACCAACCCAAATCCAAGAAGCTTGAGTGACCTAAAAACTCAAAAGGGTATAAAATGGTTGCCTACTAAATATGATCCTAAAGGGGTTGTGTGATTCTTGGATTGGAAGGTAATGCGAGGAAAAGGGTAATTTCTAAGGATGCTAGTTTGAGCATTTCGATGGTTTCTGCGACAATTGTTGAAAATCCTTCCACCCCACTTCCACAAAGGTATCCACTTCAGTTGCTGCTGTTGTTGGATTCTTGCAATCCTCATCATTTCTGTCTTTCCTTCCTTCTCACTTACCATAAAATATTTACAAACTAGAAACCAATTAATCTTTTACGTTACTTTCCAAAGTACTGATTCAAAAATACAAAGAACCAAATCTAATGGGATGTTTGAGTATCTCCAAAAAGAAAAAATAGATGTTAAATCAGTATTAGGAAAAAAAAATTACATATAAATTTATATTTGGGGATAGGACAGCGAAATAAATCTAAGTTTTTGGAGTTTTCGGTTAGTCAGGGTTTTAGCCTTTTATGCTTCGTGAACCTGTGAAAAAGAACAAACGCATCCCTCTCGGATTTCTGTGGGGGTGTTGTTCGAAAATTAGATAGAATTCAAGGAGTTCTGTGAAAATACACAATAAAGAAAGGACTTCAAAAGGAAATTAAAAATAAAGGAAAGGGTGGATTTGTGGGGAGCAGTAAAGACAGAGGACCACAATGGTTTCATACTTCCATTTCTGTTTGTTCGTTGTTCACTTTTAGCTGTAAAGCCTTTTTTCCTGTGGATTCAAGAACAAAAACAATCTCTAAAATTTCACATCCAAAAGCCGAAACAAAACTCTTGTATATAGTTAAAAAAAACAAAAATAGGAAAAATGAAGTTAGTCAAAAATTGGGTTATGACAGTGACAAAGTTGATGATTATGATTTGAGAGAAAAGGAGCTCGAAGAAAGCTTCAAAATGGCAGTATTGAGGCAGGAGAGGAAAAAAAATAAATAAAATAGGTAGATAGTTAGTTAATTAAATAACTTAATTTAACAAAAGCTTAAACAAATTTATCGAGGCAGTAAAGGAAAATAAAAAAAAAATGGTAGAGAGCTAATTAATTAAATAACTTCAATTAACAAACGCTTAAACAAATTGAAGAATCGTGGTGATTCTTGATTTCTGATTCATGAATGTTTTAAGCTTAATATAGAGTTAGTTTTTGTTCCAATTCGATCACCAACGCCAGATTAAGCAGATGTAGATGAGAAATTAAGAGAACTTCGCCGGGAAGCTATCATGCCTCTTCCAATATCAGAGAGCACTATGAAAACTAGCAATGTCTATTATGATAGAAACAAACCGACCAGTTTCTCCGAGAGCAAAGGAAGTAAGATAAGTTCCCATCAAGAAATTCATAAAAACTCACCAATAATAATAAAAAAAGGATCTCTTGCTGCTAGCCGAGCAAGAAACTGTGTTTTCAAGCTTTGAAGACCAAAAGGGCTTTAGCAAGCAGGGTTTTCCTTTTCTTTTCTTGGGATCTCAAAAGAAGAGCATTCTACGAGGAAAGCTTTGTTCTTGAAGAGGAGCACAAAGCACGCTCAGTGATGGAGACGAGCTGAATATCAAGAAATAGAGTGATGGTAAAAGTGAGGGCCGGGAAGAGGGTTTTTATACCATGTTGGGTGTTAAAGATCGAACAAGTTTGGTGTCCTAAATGGTTAGATCTTGACACGTGGAGATCATTGTCGGGTGGAATTAAAATAATTGAGATATTTTTCTTTCATGCATGATAACAGGTAGGCCAAGGTGGGAGTCTCGAGTAATTTAATTCCTGGGAAAATGATAGACAAGGCGGTGCTGTATCGGCGGCTCCAGCAAGTTCAAGGGCTTGATTTTACATGATCATGTCACTCAATTCTGAGCTGCATTTATATATTATTATCGAACCATTACTTAATTTGTTGATTTAATGTTCTAGAGAATGCTTGGATCCTTTTTTTTTTTTTTTGATTTGGGATAGCATGGTGGAGGATGGAACAATATCTATACCATAATTACGTCGGAATTCATCAAAATCAGCTAACATCATAATCAATTCTTATGCAAATCTTTAAGGTAAAGTCTAATTGCATGAAGATGAAGGGGGTGATAGTTAATATACATAATATATTAGGTTATTATTTGATAGTTTGAGCTGATTTATATCGATTTTTCCCTTGTACTAAATTTTCTAGAGATGCTATTTTCATCTGCTGCATGTTTCGTTTGTTTTTTTTTTAGAATAATAACAATTAAAAAAGATAAAATACTTAAATTATACGATATAAAAATTGGAACATATATCAACATCCCACCGTCTAATAGAAAATTAATATATTTGGATTTTTTTTTATAAAGTTATCCCAGCAAAAGAAAAGTTCTGATAAAATAACACCGTTTCAAAAATATTCAATGAAATAACATAGTTTAACCATGTTGCACTTCAAATACGTGACATTTACTAAATATTGTTATTTCTAAAAGAGACAAGATGTTGTTATTCTGAAGCACGACAATATAATTATCGCGCTTTAAAATAACGATATTTAATAAATATTGCTCTTTTGAAGAGCGGCATAGTCAAACTCCAATCTTCTGCCTCAATCGGTCAATCAATTAGATCTAATTGTACTAATTGGTCGACCATTTTGTATAAAAATCATAATTTTATAAAAATTTTCTTCAAAATATATTTTATGAGTTGAAATTGTCTCTATCAAACCTGTAAACTAAAAAATAGACTCCAATCAAAATTTCAAAAAGTTATTGTTTATGCATTAGTGGATGATCCTAAGCAGTCGAGTGTGAGTTTGCAATTATTAGATGAGGACATACTCCAAACATATTACGTGAATGACCAAGTAAATATATTTATGGACCAGTGAAACAGGTTTGGGCTCAAGAGAATGTCTGGTTATATCAGACCAGAATAACAGCTCAAAAGATCATAATATTTAATCCGGTTGTTGGATCACACTTAAATTTTTATACGAGTTTCTGGAGGTCATTTTATCTATTGTAGCCACCATGTCGCTATGTAAACCATCATATTTTTAGATATCAAAAAATTTGTTAGGTTAGGTCCCCAGGTTTTGGCAATTTTAAGATTTTCCTTGTTATTTTTGGAATTAATTGACTAGTTTCGTTGACCATTACAAACCGATTGACTGGTTGAGTTAGAAATAGCATAGTTTAACTATATCGCGCTATAAAAAATAACATAGTTTGATTATATCACGTTACCAAAAAAAATAGCACAATTTAACCCTATCACGTTATAAAACCCCAACATTTACTAAATATTATTATTATAAATTGGGTCAACTATTAAGTTGCACTTAAAAATACCAAGATTTACTAAATATCATACTTTTAAAGCGCGAAAATATTACACTGTGACATTTCACCTAAATGTATTTTTTGTATCAACATCAATTCCTCATTTTTAATTCTTTTTTTTTTTTATTTTTTATCTTGTGCGTGCTTGTGTGAGAGACTGAGAGTAACGGAATAGCTGAAATCCTCTCCTTGACGCGCGTCAAAAATGTGGACGCCGGAATCTGGATTTCTGAACCAGCACGTTGGTAATGGTAGATTGGCTATGTATTTGGCAAGATTTGAAACCTGTCAGCTGATGTAATTGCTAGGCTTTTACGAAGGAGACTGTAGACTTTTCGCTTTCTGTAAAGGAGATAATATATCATGTGATTTTGTTGCATCTTTTAACCTTTTGTTGGTCAAAGTTTGCGGGTAGAATTTAGCCAGGCAGCTCTCCAATCGCCTGCAACGGAGCATCAATTTCACCGGCCTCATTCACAGTCCATATCTTGACCATGTGAGAGAAGAAATCCATGAATTTGCACATGGACGGTCCACATATCGAACGTTGTTATGCCACCCACCCCACATGCGGATTTTTTTTAATTATTGTTATTTATTTTTGTGTTTTAAAAGTTTTTTAAAAAATTAAAATTTTTTGATATTTTTAAATTATTTTGATATATTAATCTTAAAAATAATTTTTTAAAAAATAATATTTCAATATATTTTTAAATAAAAATGACTTTAAAAATCATGACACCAGCTCTCCAACTATCCCCACTTCATGATGGCTTGGAACAGTGCTTTCTGCAAGGGATGCAGCCGATGCAAAAGGTTGATTGAAGCTATATCATTGGTTGCATTTCTCACTCGGAGGCTGCTTTTCAATCCTCGGTTTGCACGCTTCTGTGACCGATTGGTAAATACCCCGAGAGGCGGCAGCTTGAGGATGACATTTGATGGCCATTCGAAGAAAGTACATAAACAAAAGCAGAGTATTTGTTTATGCTAAATAGATCCCAAATGATGGGATTTAGATGCTCACATGAACACTAACACAACCTTTTGATGAGAAATCGCCAGCACAAGATGTCATTATTCTACTATACTAAGCGAAGTCTGTAATAATTGAGGGTTATTTTAATTTTCTTCATGAATAATAAACCAAGTTGATATATTTTTTAAAAAATTATTTGATTAATAACTTTATTTTGTAACTCAAGAGTTTAGTGCGAGGGTTGAAGTCGAGGTTCTAAGTTTAAGCGGCGAGTAATTTATCATATTTATATATATAAAATACTAGGCCAATTGAGTGGGCTTGGTTGGTTTGTAGGCCCATGCATGTTATTGATGGGTGGTGTCGGGCATGATCCCTTTCTATATTTTATTTTTTTTTGGTTTTTTTGCACTCAAAATACAATTACTAGATTCATTTATTATTTTGTTTTTGAAATAGTTCTTAAATACTATTTTAAATTTTTATTTGAATTTAATAATTTATTTTTTAATTATTATGTATATGATACAAAAATAATAATGCTAATAATAAACTGTTCATGAAAATTCAATTTAATTTTTTTAAATAAATTAATAGATTTTCAACATGATTTTATTACATTTATGATTTTTATAGCTTTCAATCACACAGAAAATATGAAAATATTATTTTAATATTTTTTAAATTATTTTAACAATCATAAAATATATATTTTTTAAAAAATAAAAACACTGATTTTAATTAAAAACCTTGAGTTCATCAAGATACGATATGTTAATAGAATATAAGAAAATTCAAAACAATTTTACTTTTTAATTTAATAAGAAAAAAAAATTAAGACGGTGATATTAGTAAAAGGAATTTATGAGGTTTCTTACCACGAAGGTGATATTACTTGGTCGATGTACCTTTCAATTCATACGAGGGGCTCACGAGGCTGTCTTCGTGCATAGAAATATCTGCGTCAAGTTAGGGCACTTGGCAGAGTATAGACACTACTTCATGTGGCTACGAATTAAAGCTCTTTATTTTTTAGCAAATATCTGTTTTTTTTTTTTTTTTTTAAAAAAAGAGACGACGGTTTGTTCATTCCCATTGGCGAGCCAGCAACATATGCTTTCTGGCTTCGTCGCAGTACTCTTCAAAACTATCATTTTTTTCAATGGAGACCAGTGGGCTTCATCTAGACGATGGAAACCAACTGGCTAGCATGAAATGAAGCCATGATTTTCCAAGGTTTAGGTCTGGATTTGAGACCATTTGCAACGCACTGGCCATTTGTTCTCCATCCTTCCACCTTGAAGGGTCCTCTCATGTTAAGACTGCTGGGAGTTTAGTGGTAGTTATTTTTTAAAGTAATTTTTATTTGAAAATATATTAAAATAATATTTTTTATTTTTAAATTTATTTTTAATATGAATACATTAAAATAATCTAAAAACATATAAAAAATTAATTTAAAGAAAAACAAATAACAAATTTTATTTTTTTAAAATACCTTTAAAATTTATAAATAAATAAATCCCTTGTTGGTTGGTAGCTAATCTTTTAAGATTCTGTCTTCATGCATGACTTTGCAAGATGGTTTGGTTGTTTTTGAAATTAGGAGTGCGTGAAAAGGACATATACCGATAGTAAGTATATTTTAACTCTCCGAGGGAAAAATATTCAAGGCATGAATAATATAAGGACCCTTTGAATTGATTTGAAAATTTAGGTTTAAAAAATTTATTTATTATATAATTTCAAATTTAAGTTATGTGGTTATTAATATAATAATTTCTAGAAGCTTATATATTAATTAATATATCAGTGCGACGGTAATAATAATTTTTTTAAAAAAAATAACAGATTTATTCGGACACTTTGGAAGGGGTGACGTCCCGTTTTGTACTTGACACAAGGCCATGGCCTGCTTGTGTCCTAACAAGGTGCCCTCATTTTAAGGTGTACCTTAAAATGATGAAATCATGAAAGAGATTGATCTAGAAGGACAGAGGATATGAATCCATATATCACAGGTCACCATATCAAGACAAAATTGATTGAGTGGCAGGTAAGGTAGGACCCGTACAATCCATGGTTATGGTTGTGCTATATTTATTAGTATGAAAATGACGGGGATAATTTATAAATAAATAAATAAATAATTTATTTTATATTAAATTTTTTTTTTAAAGTGTTTACAAGTATATTTTTATATATAATAAATTAAGTGAAAGTTATAGAACTCAAATTATATATATATTTAAAAATTTTATAATTAATTTTGATATTTATGGCTTTTGAGATAAAATTAAATAACAACTATTTAATTTAATTCAAAATTATTTAACTGTCATAATATTTTATTATTATATTTTAAATCTATATAAACTTGTTTGTGTATATTGATAAAAAAATATACAAAATAAATGTATTTATTTAGATATTATTTTCTATGTTTATTTTTTTTAATTTAAGTAAAAAAAAGAACGCTGTCAATAACCGACTCTCTCTCTATCTATATATTATTCTGCCCTGTCCATTTTAAATAACAAATGCGATTTTCATAAAAGCCATGAATTCGGTTAAAAAAAAAACTGATATTTACCGATTTCCCTAACCGAACAATCTTGCAAACATGATATGATATATTTATTTCTTGTGATAAAATAAATATTAAAAAAACAAAGGAAATGTAATGAAAAAAAATGGAGTTTTTTTTTATTTTCTTTTTCTGTCAAAACCAACAAAACTTTATTAATAAAATTAAAAACAAGTACAAATTAAGAGGAGACATTTAAAGCAAATTCTACGTCATAAATTGAGTCATGCAAGCGGAGAAAAATGATTTTTTGTCTTATTATACTATTTAGCAAATATGCAGTTTATGAATGAGATTTTTCACGATTCCCATCTAATTTTTCCTCGAAAGATTCGCCGATGCAAATGGCATAGAAGCGGCTGCTTCTGATGGGTTAGCTCAATAGCTTTGCCCTGGGTTTGATGGGTATTTCTTGACCCGGTTCCAGATGGGCCAAAGTGAGGGTGAAATGTAATTTTCAGGCACAGCACAGATCCTGTTCTATGAAACATAACAAGTCTTTCTTGTTCATCAAATATGAGCCCAGAAACTAAGCCTAATTAGGATACACGGGTGGGTTCAATTAAGGATTTGTCTCACAATTTATCATTTTTCTCATAATAATATTCATAATTTTAAGCATCTCAATAATTGAAATTGATGGTGTTTTAATTTTAAATTAAATTATTTTAATTGTAAATTATTATATGTATACTGCTTCTTCTTTTTTAATATATACACACATACTTTGTTATTTCTCCCTTGTAAGATGCAAGGATATTGGAACACAGTTAAGAAAATGAGTCGGGTTTTTATTCTATTTTTCCAAAAATATATTATATTCTAACATCTTATAATAACAAGGAATTATACAATATTTTCTTAAGAAAAAAAACGTCACTTGTATATCGAAATATGAAACTTAAGGGGAGAAGCAATAAAAATGAAACAATTTAGCAGTACAATATGTTAATTCTCTCTCGATTTCTTTTCAAACTCTCCCATCTGTTAACGAAAATCTTTAAAACATTAATATCGGAGCACATATTTACCACCAAGTTTGGACCCTACAATGGAGGCTGGCTAGGTTTACCACCGAGTCTATACCCTACAGTCAGGCTGAGAAATGAGTTGTGGCGGCTCCGATCGAAGGCCCAAGGAGAGGTTGCTGAGGTTGTCCCATAACAGCTGAGGAAGGAGCTTGTGAAGGAGTTTGTAAGTGCAATAGAGAGCCTCGTCCCTCGAGCTAGCTTTTGAGAGGAGATGGACAGAAGACCACTGCAAAATAAGGATTTTCACGTTATATATTCAATATACAAAATACTTGTGAATCTTCATGGGGTCATTTTCATGTAAAATCCCACCACTCCAACATTTTAAGCAATTATGTTTTGAATTTCAACCTTTTTTGTCAAACTTGCATATGAACTTAATTTCCTCAAATAGCTCAATATGAAAAAATAGAAAAACAGGCTCATAATTAATAAATTAGATATATCATTGTAGGAATTTCAAAATTATAAAAAAACACAGAAGAAACTCTTATTTATAGAATAATCTAGCAAATATGCAGATCATATTTATTTATATTCATCACAGGTCACATATTCTATTCATATTAAACACACCTGCATGGCAGTTTATGAATGAGATTTTCATGATTCCGGTCTAGTTTTATTTTGTTCATTTGTGTGATTTTCTATATTACTTTTGCTTGAAAGATTCACCAATGTAAATGGTATGTTAAACACACCTATATTTTGTTTTGTTCGGAATAAGTGGTATATTCTGTTTCATTTAAAAAAACAACTGGAATAAATTTTATCTTGCTTTGAATCTCGTTTTATTCCAAATTTCTTGATCAAAATTTGGTTGAAATATTTCGGTTTCATTTTATTTTTTTTAACCTATATTTTTTTTTAATTTCATTTCTTTACACTTGGTTTATTAGAGACTGGACTTTATAATTTGTTGTGAGTTGCTTTCTTTGTTGTTATTTCAGTCTCATGATCCACATCACGAGTTTGACAAGTTAATCTTGTTGACTCGAGTTTTTTTAACTATTATTTTAATAATTTTTTTATTTTATCATTCAACGTCTAGTTAATTATCAATTAGACTTTTTCATTTGTTTCGATTTATTTTATATGAAGTTATCCTAGTCTTATGACTTGAGTCACGAGTTCTATAAGTTATCCTGGATAAACTTAAGTCTCTTTATCATGTCCTTATTTAGATTGAATTTTTTCTAATTTTATCATTCAATAATGAATTTATTGAAAATTGAGCTTCATAATTTGTTTTTACCTGCTTTATTTGGGGTTATCATGGTCTCATGACTCATATCGCGAATTCAAAAGGTTAAATTAAGTTGACATAGCTAGATCTAATATGTTGTCGTCTTAATATTAAAAAAAAAGATATTGTCTTAAATTTTATTTTAATCAAACTATGTTTTTACCAATTATCTAAATTATCTTTAAACTCCTCAAGTTGATCAAATCATATCAGAGTCAACTCCAACAGAGATTAATTTTTTTCCTACTAGAAAAATGTTAGCTATACTTAGAAGTTTTTTTTATGTTAAAAAAATTAATCTGATACAGCATAGCGCATGAATCTAGTAGTTAGTAAATATAAATATTTAAATTTTAAAATTATATTTAGATACTTTATATTATATTTAAAATTTAAATTGTATTATTTTAAGTTAATTTATTTTTAAATCAGAACTATATATAGTACAACCCGAGACGGACTCCAAAATCGAAATGTATCGCTCCAACGAAATTGATACCATTGATAGAAGCAGCTGATTCTCATGGGCATACATGGGTTAGCTCAATCACTTTGCCCCGGGTTTGATGGATATTTGTTGACCCAATTTCAAATGGGCCAAAGTGTGTGGTAAATGTAGTTTCAAATGGGCCAAGTCTTTCCTGGTCATCAAATGAGTCCAAAAACAAAGGCTAATTAGGATACACTGGAGGGTGCAATAAAAAAATTGTCTCACAATTTATTATTTTTCTTATAATAATATTCACAGTTTTAAGCTGCTCAATAATTGAAATTGATGGTGATTTAATCGTAAATTAAATTATTGTCCCGAGACCTATATATTTTCCTAGCCATCAATTTCTTGTCGGAAAAAAAATTAAAAAAAGAAAAGAAAAGATGTTTGATCTGAGTTATTTTATGCGTAAATTATTACATGTACACTGTTTTTTTTTTTAAAAAATAATTATTATAAATGTAATTTGATATTTTTTCCTAGAGCACGGTTAAAAAAAATGAGCCATCCTTTGCGTTGACATTAGCTCCATGACTCTCCTGATATTGCATGACACAGTCGAAAATGAACCAATTTAACTTGAGCAAAGCTTTTTCTTCAAAAACAAATTCTGCGTAGAATTGCGAGGTCTTGTCTCAGGGAGCACCGCTCTCTCCTTCACCCTTAAATGGGCTAGTTGGGCCAGAAGCCTTAATTTTGCAACTCAAAAAGAAGGGCCCAGGAACATATCACAAACACAAAGAAACCCCTTTATCATGTGTTCTAAAAATAAATAATCTTTTTTTTTTCATAGACTAATTAAAGGAATGTCATGTCGTCTTTATGTCCATCACACATCACAGGGTCACATTTATGAGATATGCCTTAAACCTTTGTTTAGTCTCTAAAGGCGGCTCAACAATGTTTTATAAAAATTTAATTTTTTTTATCTAAAATTCTTTTTTATATTTTTTTAATATATTAATATTAAAAATAAAATTAAAAAAATAACAACTACTTGATATTACATCTCACCATTTCTTTTTCATCAATAATTGAAACCTGATGGTGCCGTAATTGTATACTAATTATGATTTCAGGACCATTTCTTAGCCATTAATATCTTGTTACTTCAAAACAAATTAGAAAGATGCATTCCCGAATAAATTAATTTTGAACATATATTGTTTCTCTAAAGCATAATTATTTTTATTATATTATTTTTTTAATTGTTAAGATTTTCAAGTTTTCGAAGAATTCTAAACAAGTCCAACATATGGTTTGAAAAATGGATGTACATAACGTGAATGTTGTGCTCAAATACAAGTGATTAATTAAATTATAATCTAAAAAAAATATTAATATCTATTTAATTTCCTAATACTTTGTGAGGTGCAAAGTTTTTACCATTTTGATTTTTCAACTATTTGAATTATACACAAAATCAATTTATTTTAATTTAGTTTCCCTCAATAAATCACACAAAAACAAATATTAAATAAGTATAATTTTGTCAAGATTTCCAAATTGATTTAATTTTAATATAAAAATAACTATTTCGCAAGCTCAGTGTCATATTCATGTATTAATTATAGCCTGTATGATTAGAAATGTGTTTGCTGTTATTTTTTAAAATATTTTTTACTTGAAAATATATCAAAATAATAATTGTTTTTATTTTTAAAAAATTATTTTTGATATCAACACATTAAAATATCTAAAAACACTAAAAAAACATTAATTTAAAATAAATAAAAAATTTAATTCCTTTTAAAAATATTTTTAAAACCCAAAATCAAACATGCGGATATTACACTTCGACACGGCATTTGTACGGTAGGTATAGCATGTAGAGTTCGTAGGCATTATTAGCCTAACATAACTGGTAAAAAAAACTGCCTTTTGTTTGTTCAACCACTCTATTGTACACAGTGAACGTTTGCAGGAATTTATTTTTCACTTATAAAAGAAAAGCGGTGGAAAACAGCATGCTAGTTACATGCGAATATTAAAATTAATTTTTTTTGAAAAAAAAAAAACTAAAAGAATGAGTGTTTCATGGTACACACAAATTTATTATATCATGGATTGGAATACAGTCACGATGCTTTTATCCTTCTCGAATAAAATCGTTATTCGTAGGGTAATATAATTTTTTTACAAGTTTTATTAATAATTATTAAATTGATTGAGGATAACTTGATATTTTTATATTTTTAAAGCACATAAAATAACTAAATTATTCTTAAAATAAAATTTATTTAACTAATATCGAGGGTTTTTTTTTTAATTTTCATTTTTTAAGTATATTAAAATGATTAAATTACTCTTAAAGCAAAAAAAATAATCTAAAGGCTTTTTCTTGATTGAAGAATAATTTTGTATTTTAATAAATATAAAATACTATTTAAAAGATAAAAATGATTAACGTGCAATGCTGCTCTATTGAGTTTAGGCGATGTGAGTGGTGGATTCTGGCGATCCAATATAATCTACCTTGACTTTGTTGGAATTGTCTTAGTAGCCCCTTCCTTTCTAGATGATACTTGTAGTTTACTAACATTTGGTTTGATGTCAACAATCCTTTTTCTTTTTCTTTTTCTTCTTTTCTCGCTCTTTAATTTTTGTGTCTAACCCTCCAAGTTTTCAAAATATCACTTCAATTTTTTTAAAAAAATTTTGATCCATATTCTTTTGATTAATATTTTTTTTATCTAAAATAATTTATAAATTAGAATTTTCTCAATTTCATCTATTTTTTCTTCAAATTTAGTCCTTATTTTTTTATTGCTATTTGTTTTATTTAAGATAATTTTTAATTTTTTTTCAATTTCATTCTTTTGATTGCTATTTTTGTTACTTCGGCAAATTTTTAAATTAATATTTTTTTTATTTTATTATTCAACATTAAATTAATTGGAAATTGATCTTCTTGATTGAGTTTGAGTTTAAGATTTCATGAGTTGCGAGTTTAGGAGATTAACCTAAGTTTAAGAGACCCGTTAGAGTTTGCTTGTTTTTCTATTTCCTTTTTTAAAAAGCTCATGTTTTTTTCTATTTCATCATTCAATATTTCTTTAATTGAAGATTATCCTCTATTATTTTTTATTTGATTTCTATAAGATTTTTTTTTAATTTTAAAAATAAATCAGGTTTTATCAAGTCTCTTTATTTATAGTTCTTTATTAAATTTAGTTTTTAAAGAAATTTTGTTTTTGAATTAAATTAAATTAATTGCTTAAATATAAATATGAAATGCTCACTTCATGATATTTTGTTTATTTTACTTTCCAGATTGTTGCTTTGAAGGGGTGTGCAACCTCTTTTGGTGTTATTGTGCAGGCTTTCAAAATGGTGTTAGAACCATAGTTTTGAAGCCCGAGCTGGCGGGTCGACTCGAGATCCGGCCAGCCTGAGGCTGTAACCGGGTCGGGTTGATAAAAAAATAAAAAAATTAGAACTGTTTAACTTAAAACCGTCTCAATAAGCTATTTCAATAAGCTATTTTTGGTGATGTGACAGTATCCATGGCAGGACGACAATGAATCTCTATTTTTTTTTTTTTTTGGTACAATATTAATAGTTCATTTTTTATAATTATTTATTGTTAATTATTTATTATTTTTTTATTTATTGTTAATATTTATTTTAATTATATTATTAAATTAACCAAATTTATTAAATTCGATAAAGTCAAGGAGTGTCATATTTTTCTTCTTGAAAAACACAAGCATCTCCTGGATATCTATTTTGCAACGTTCCTTTGATCTCTTGTTATGATTTTTAACCTGAATACAAATCAAAATGAAAGTGAAAGAATGGGTTGAGAGATTAGAGTAGCAATTTGCAAAGAAAGAACATACAGACCAAGATGTTGCTATGCATAGAGAATATAGCGCCCCCTTGAAGCGTTTTGTAACAAGGAAATAAAGATTCATATGGTTAAATTTACACCCAACAATTGCTAGATGATGAATTTGATAATGGTATTAACAGTATAACACTATTTACAACACAGCTCCTTCGATCTCTCACCAGCGCTTTTTTTCTCATCACTCACACAACAAACAAATCAAACATTGCAACACCAAAAAACCACAACTAGGGCACAAGTCCTAGTTAAATATAAAGATTTTTAAAATAATAAAATAAGATATGGGGAAAAAACACAGATTATACAGTTTAATTCTTGTTGAGTCATCTACCCTCACTGGTCAATTTTAATGATCCATCCTTCATTAGTTTCAGGCTCAGATTGTTGAACCGCTCTCGTGAATACTGCCTTGATGCTTTCCGCCAATCTGTGCCGGCCTTCATCATTGCGGCAAACTCCTCGTAACTTATTTTTCCATCCTGCAAGTTCACAGAAGGGGGCTCGGGTTAGATTCCATGCATGGCAAGGGGAATAAGCACCGATGGTTATGGGAAGCATTACCAGTTTACACTTTGCAGACATTTCCGGGTTTCATTAGAAAGTTTCAAAAGGAACACATTGCATCTTTTGCTTGCATGCATGATATAAGTTTTCTTTTTTCATATAAGAAAGATGATATACAGGTGTATGCAGAGGACTCGATTTCCATCAATGTGTGAAACATGCATGCCGTTTATAGATCCAGGAAAAAAACACAATTGAAAGAAAAAAGACTGACCTTATCTGTGTCCACATCATGAATTATAGCATTAATAACGTCTTCATTACTTCCATCAACTTCATCAGCCAAGGCATCTCTTAGCTCATCGATTTCTATGTGCCCACTTTGGTTTTGATCAAAGAATTCAAAGGCTTTGCGAAGGTGTTCGTCATTCCCCATCTTTCTCAGGTGAACAGTAATAGCCACAAATTCTCCATAGTCCAGATAGCCATCTCGATCTGCATCACCCTGTTCAAGAAAACTTGTTAAGTTCATGGCACAAAATGGCAGTTGACGGTATAGAGGTTTCTTTTTCCCATTCAAGATTAATGTGTAAAAATGTAGAATACCTAAATTTTGATGACTTACCACTTCCATTAAAGTTTGAAGATCACTCTCAGGGACCTGTTGGCCAAGTTTTTGTAATCCAACTCTTAGCTCATCAATGTTAATCTTGCCCTTGTTGCCAGTATCCATCAGTTGGAATCCCTCCTTTATGCCAGCAACTTCCTCCACTGACAAATGCTCAGCTATTACCTGTTAATTTGACATTGTAAAGAACGGAAGATAATGTAAGAGAGACAGAATTTGGACTAAAACAAATACCAAATCCAAACAATTTAAAGAGGCAAAACCAAGCTTCCTTGAACTGTTAAGGAAAAAATAATCACTAGATTACTTATTCTACCCAGCAAATGCTTAAGACATTACCCTCAGAGCTCTTTTCTTGAGTTTGTTCATAACAGAAAATTGCTTGAGCCTTGTTCTTACTGTTTCACCTAAAGAAACATTAGGAGCCTTCTTTGCATTCTGCAACCAAGGGTGATCTGCATTTCAAGAACAAGCAACTTAGAAGACCTGTGTTTCCAAGAATTTCATTTTGGGAGTTTCCCAAGCAATCTCATCCAATTAACCAAATAATAAAAGATCCAAAAGCATAAGACAACAATTCCATTAATTAGTAATGAACATTACCTAGCACTTGCTGTGCTGTAAGCCGGCGCTTTGGGTCAGGATCAAGCATCTTTCTCACAAGGTCTTTGGCATTTTCAGAAATTTTGGGCCAGGGATCCCTCTTAAAATCAATAACTGACCTGATAATTGCTTGTGCAACTCCCTGTTCAGTTTCTGCAGTGGAGGCAGAGTTTTTATTAGTGGAAAATACCTATACCGGTATATCATGCATGTATAGCTAGGAATTGTTCCTGAGCACCCAATGAAAACAATAATTATGCATAAAGTAGGATTTTCTTTAACCAAAACAAAATACCAACCTGCCCAGAAGGGTGGAACACCACAAAGTAAGATATAAAGTATTACACCAGCACTCCAGACATCCACTTCTGGGCCATAATTCCTCTTTAGCACTTCAGGAGCCATGTAGTATGGACTTCCGACTATCTCAGTAAATATTTCACCTGGAGAAAGTAAAACCTCAGCTAATGAACATAGAAGGATGAAAGCTAAAAAGCAGAAATGCAAAATGAAATGGGTTCGTTCGTAAGAAGAAAAAAAGAAGATGAAGAAAGTGACCACATTGCACTAGGTGATAGGTAACAATAAGACATTACCAGGTTTGAAAAACACTGACAATCCAAAATCAATTGCCTTCAAAGGTGCATTCTCCTTCTTGTTTCCGAACAAAAAGTTCTCGGGTTTTAGATCCCTATGCATCACCCCATGTTCGTGGCATATCTGCAACATGACAAACCATATCTCAGAAGCATTAGGACTCCGCTAAATGAATATAATGTGTGCAAGATGGGAGGAATAGTGTCGTTTTAGGAATAGCATGCTGTATGATAAAAAGGAAGGAAATCCCTACAAGCCTTTCCATTGATTTTGGACAACACAGAAGTTAATACAGTCAAATGAATTAACATTTTTAAACAAATGAATTATTTTACAGTCAAATCTTCATTGTTAGCAAAAGAGTTTCGAAACAGTGGTGAGAAATCAAATTAAGAAAAGAGGAAACTGATAAAACCAAGAGGTAATCAAACATTTAGGTACTAACAACACAGTTACTCACGAAGCTAATGACCAGTGTGTCAGGGGAGGAATCAAGATATGATGAACCCTGGAGGTTACTCAAAGTAAGCAGCAGTAAGCACAAGAAGCCAGGGCAAAAGGAGGAAATCAACAGAGAGAATCCACACGGTAAAAAATAAACTTTTCAGATCACCAGAATCAATATCTGCCGCATCTACTCATCAAGACAAACTATCCCATAATTCTACCAGACAGTATGCACCAATCACTCCCAGGAGATTAACATTTTACCAACAACCTATGGGTCCTAGGCTTCCATACACCAAGTATAAAACCATATTTCCTCAGCACTCAAATAGCACCAAGCACCATTTCAAGATCCAAAAGCAAAATTCATGTACAAGCGTTTACAATCAACACATGGAATGGATTCGACTCTGATTTTTTTTTTAAAAAAAAAAACCCACAAGAGTGTTTCTTACCTGAACAACCTCCACAATGGTCTTCGTAACAGCAGCAGCAGCCCTCTCAGTGTAGTGTCCTCTAGCCACAATCCTATCAAACAACTCTCCTCCTTCACACAACTCCATCACCAAATGAACAGCACTATCATCCTCATAAGTATCCTTCAAGGTCACAAGATTAGGATGCCGAGGCATTTGTTTCATGATCTCCACTTCTCTCCTCACATCCTCTATATCAACAGCTGTCCTTAACTTCTTTTTAGAGATAGATTTGCAAGCAAAATTCTCACCAGTCTCCTTATCAGTACACAAGTATGTGATTCCAAATTCACCCCTGCCTAGTTCTCTGCCAAGTTCATATCTTTGCTCAATTTCTTTTCCTGTTGGGTCTCTTAACACAATCAGCTTGTGATTCGTGCCTCCATTATGGTGCCCAAAATCTAAGGCAAATGGGTTTTGTTTCTTCTTGTGCTTCTTTTTCTCATGATCAGGGACTCCTGGTGGTGTTACACAACAATTACCCATGATTCAAAAAAATAAAAGAAAAATTATAAAGAGGATGTTTCTTCTGTCCCTTTGTGGGGTACTTGAATTTCAAGGGAGAAAAAAACGGAATTGGATGATTAGATCAATCGAAATCTGATCTTTAGACGAAAACAGGAAAGGGTATTTGAAATTAGCTTGGAAGATACAAACTTCAGCTACAAATGATCAAATCTCTCAACAGAATTTGAACCAAAAAACAAAGGATAAAGCTTGATTCATGAAGAAAATCTAGATTTCCAAACAAGCTGTTGCCTTTTAAGGAAAAATAGATCAAGAAAGAAAATTTATAAGGATTTCAAGACAAGAAACGAAAGGTGTAATATTCACGGGATGGGAAGGGAAGGTAATGCGGTTGATAAGAGGAATTTATTTGCAAGGCAACATCCACTATTGTATCTTTTTATATACAAACTAAGAATTCATTCAACAAAACAACACGGGATTGGATTGGATTGGATTGGTTCAAAGAGAAGAACAAAAAAGTCAAACCTCTTTACCATCTCATGCACAACTACACTTACCTTCCAATCTCTTTCCTTGATCTCTCTTTGACAATTTTATATCACTACGAGTCCCCGAGAGAGATGGAAGGCTACTCTGTTGTTTTCCCAAAATATCCAAAACAAAGCTCGACTCATCTTTTTTTTTTTCCTTTTCTTTTAAATACTCAATTTATTTTTTTCTTTCATCAGACAATTTTATTATTATTTTTTTATTAATATAAATATTCAGATTAAATTAATACGTCGACTAATTTTATAAATTTTAAAATTAATGGCAATATAAACCTTCAACGATCTTAAAATAACTCAAACTTGTAAGTCGTGATAATTAAAAACCAAATCTAAAATATGTTAATATTAAATTATTTTTATTAATTTTTTTTTAATTATTTAATGGTATAAGAGGACCAATATTTGTTGGTCTACTTGATAAGTGAATATATTTCCTTACTTATTAATTATAATAAACTCGATCAAAAAAAATTTGTTTGATTTCGATTAGTAGAAGTAGTTTGACAATATTACTTCTCATCAAGTGTGTTTAATTTCCATTACTATAATTTAGCTCGATAATATTACTTTAATTGTATAATAAGATTATTATATTTTTTAATTACCTTTTGGTATGATTTTATTAGTTGATATAGTTTATTTTTATTTCCAATAATGAGATGAAGATTTTGAAAAACTTACCTATTTATTTTTGTATTTTAAAAGTCTTGTTTATTTTTATATTTTAAAAATATTTTTTAAAAAATTAATTTTTTTAAAATTAATTTTTTAATGTTTTCATATTATTTTAATATTTAATATAAAAATAAATTTAAAAAAATTAAAAATTATTATTTTAAAAACAATTACCATAAAAATTATTTTAAAAACAATTACCATAAAAAACAATATCAAACTAACCATCAAACAAGTCTCGTCTATCAAGATTTGCACCGAATCTAGAAAAAATACGACAAAGCACGGTGTACTTTATTCGTGTAGTTGAAATGGAATGGTGTGAAATAAAAAATATGCTACGATATCACCTGGCTGTGAAATTTCAAAAATAAAATCTCAAATTTCGAAAGCATAGTATAACTAATAGCGTGTTTGGCAGTGTGGTTATGAGTATTTTTTAAATAATTTTTCGTGCTAAAATACATGTTAATGATATTTTTTTATTTTTAAAAAATTACTTTTGATATCAGCACATCAAAACGATCCAAAACGTACAAATTATATTAAATTTTAGTAAAAAAAAAAGAAAAATTTTTAAATTTTTTAAAAACACACTCGCAGCTACGTTTCCAAACACTCTCTAAATATCATCTTTTTTTTTTTTAATGGAAAACATCTACAGCTCTATTAGAAACAAGTTGGAGACTCACCCTTTTCTTGTCCTTTTCATCACCAACATTTCGATAAAAGAAATTGTAATAATGTGAATAGTCTAAGAAAACACTTAAAAAGGCCACAGAAACATTTTATAATTTCCATAGAGTAATTAATAGTATTTTATTAATTATTTTCTTAACTCATCTTGAAAAAAAATAAACACAAAAAAACTAAAAATTAAAACTTATGACTTGTCAAAAATAATAAGAATATTTCCACTTATAATATCATTGATTACTTCAGTAAATAAATAAAATTTATTCAAAAACACTACAAATTCACCCCAAAAACAACAAGGATTGTAGAAGTGTAATCTGTATATAGTGGTGTGGGACATTATAACAAATGAAAGTCAGGCTGTCGGCAACTATAACTTTGGATGACTAGGTCTTGTTAATTTTTATTGTCTCCCTTTTGCTAGGTTTCTGTGTGTGTGTGTGTGTGTTTTTTAATATATGAATGTCCGAGTTAATGTAGCTTGCTGTGGGTTTTTGTGAAAATGAGTTATGGTGGGTATATATATATATAAAATTCATGGTCGTCTTCAAGAATCAATAACACCACCACCATTATCATCATCATCAACAATGGAAGAATCATTGTGGTCACCTCGTTCATGATGAATCCCACGAGCCTTTGTGCAACACTCATCAAACAAGATAAAGAACGTGAAATCACATATCATTCCATCCCATGTGATTCTCCAAGTTAATTAGGTGGGTGGGTGCCATACAAAATTAACTACCTTACTGCCCGGCTATTTTTTATGTGTTTTCCATGTATGGATCCTTCATCAACGTAAAAGGGGGTAAAATATATAAATTTAGTGATGGATAATTCTGGTAGTTGTTAGAGAATAATATAAATTATATTTTGAGATTTTATTTAATAGTTTAAGTTTTTAGATTGAGATAATTATTTAATATGGTATTAAAGTTTTGATAATCAAACGGTCACGAATTCGAATCTCATCATTTCTATTTATTTGATAACAATTAAGTATAAGACAATGTGGATCTGTAGAAGTTTTAATTTCAAAAAACTTTCACTTGAAGTTAGAGAATAATATAAATTATATCTTGAGATCTCAACTAATAGTTTTAGTTTTTGAGTTAAGATGATTATTTGACAGTAGTTCATGATATTAATATTGTGGTACTGATTGTTTTTCAATGTTTTTTTGTTCAGAATTATATTAAAATAATATTTTTTATTTTTTAAAATTTATTTTTTATATAACAAGCGAAAAAAATTAAAAATTAAAAAATTTAAATTCTTTTCTTTAACCTTGTTATCAAACTCATATTCATTTGGCTTTTGTGAACGTCTTTACCGGCAAGCAGAGGTGTTTAAAGTTGGCAAACTTGCGTGTTTACGTGGCACTCTCCTATTTGTCATGACATGATCTTCTGGAGGCCACATGAAAACTTCGAGAATTTCTCTTGCATATCGTATTCCCAAAAATAACCCCATTATATATATATATATATATATATATATATATATATATATATATATATATATAAAATATGATGACCTGATTGTTAGACAAGAAGCTGGTTGTGACTAAATTATTTAATTGTTACTAAAATTTAAGTTTTTTTTAATTGATATTTTTTATTATTTTTAGATCATTTTGATGTATTGAGATCAAAAATAAATTTTAAAAAATAAAAAATATTATTTTAATATATTTCTAATTAAAATATATTTTAAAAATTAATCACTTAATCATCATTAAAAATAAAAATCATCATTAAAAATAAAAAGAAACTATTTGCATTCAATTAAAATCAAGTAGGTATGTAGGTTTTTAAGATTAAAAAAAAGGGCATAGATGTCCTTCTTCATTTTCTTAAATGACATCATTGCCCTTTTCTAATCATTGCGGGCACTGTATCTCACGTAAGAAAGATGGCTCGAGTGTTGATTATTGTCACATTGCGGGGGGTTTTCTGGGTAAGAGAAAAATGAAAAGCCATCAGCTGACCTGTCTCATCTAATTGACGTAGCTGCAAAAAAGGGTGTTTTCGTCATTGGAAATGATAACAGGAGGTCATTTTTGTCATATCAAAATGAAAAAACCAAAAAAAAAAACTCGTCGTCCTGGAATGCTCGGTCAAACTTGATAATCTTGACTTGTGGAAAGTAAGGTATGAAATTGTCTTTCGCGTTGCACTTTCATGTGTTCAAAAACGAGTACAGTATAATTAAAAATTAAAAAGAAATACAATACATACTTATGTAATTAGCCACATGATTACCATGTTTAAATATATAACTAGTTTTTAGTACAGAGTATAGAGAGTGCAGTTGGAGTGTATTTTCTTTTAATTTTTTTAATTTTTTTTTGAAAAAAAGTTAATTTAATTTTTTTTATTGTTTTGATATATTAATGTTAAAAATAAAAAATTATGAAAAAAATATTATTTTAATGTATTTTTAAATTAAAAATACTTTAAAAATAACTTTTATCACAATCTTAATTAGACCAATAACATCAAACTAATTGTTTTATTTTTTATGGAAAAATATTACCACCATTCACTAATGAATGTTCAAATTTAAAATTTTAGAAACTCTTGTTATATGTGTATGTGTTGCGATGATCATTCTCCCGAGTTAAGATAGTCAGGAATAATGTAAGTGAAAAAGATAAAAAATTCTTGTTATTTATAAGTTAAAAAAATAAAATTAATATTTAATATTTTAATTACTAAAAACTTTAATGAGTTTCAGAATTTGAACGCTTTTACATGAGGTAAGTTGATTTCAAAATTCATATAAAATACAATCTAAGGTTTTTTTTTTTAATATCACAGACATTTTTAAACATCATTCACGGATAAACAATTATTTTCAAGAATTAAATCATAAAAAAAAAATTATAGAAAAGAACCCGTCAACTCAAGATTTTACTATCAATCCCACACTTACATGTGAATTAGGGTGTACGATAATTTCTAAAAGGTTACTGCATCCTAATATATACTCTTCTAGCCTAAATACAATATTTAACTTTAGAGTTCTTATAAAATCCAGTACATTAGACTAGTTATACAAGTGCAACACACTGAGTTGATTGGAGCACTACTTGCATTAACTATATACGTGCACAATTTGCATTTCCAGGTGCGCTGTATAAAATCACGGTAAGTAAAAACTTTTGAATAAGTTCGAGTTTGCTCTTAAATATAAAAAATATAATATTTTTCTTACTGCATGTATAATTTTTTTACAGATTAAGATTATGATAATGATGTCATTTTAAAATATTTTTCGTTTAAAAATATATTAAAATATTTTTTATATTTTTTAAAAATTATTTTTGATATCAATACATTAAAATGATTTAAAAACATAAATATATTTTATTTTTATTTTTGTACCTGTAGTATGAATTAATACATTAAAAATTAGCTTCTATATAAATTATCTATAACTATCATGTAATTATTTTGTATGAAAAATACATTACATACCATAATATTATCATAATTATTAAAAAGTGTTTAATTTTCATGAACATTTTCATCATAAAATGGAATTGTTCAACAATGCTCATGAAAGTAATTGAGTTTTGAATTTGTAATCGAAGATTGATTTGTATTTAGCTAACTTTCTAGCTTGGTTGATTGGTTTTCCAAACCTAATCTCCAATTACCAAATATAATCATTCATTTATTCATTAATTCTTTCATATATATATATATATATATATATGTATGTGAACTTATTATTCTAATACATCAATAGGCCCTCCTATATTTTCATAAAAAATTAATCAACACTTTCCCACGTTTCACCTTTATAGATATTATAGATCCACCCAAGTCATTTTATCCAAAAAAACAAAAAAAAAAGTGACCAATATTACCGTATATATATATACTAGTTTCATCTAGTAGGATTGTTTGTCTTGTTTCGGATTTCAATGTAAGATATTATATCAGTGGCCTACTAAATTAGAATGATGAAACATTGCATGCAAACACCTATGATCACTTCCCTCTCGAGTTGCTGTCTCTTGGAAGACAATTCTCGGACATCCTTTCTACAACCAGCGCAAGTAGCATCATTCTTGTTGGGGTACCATTTATGCAAAGGAGAAAACTCAGTCTGAGGTGGTAAAAAGGGCTGGAGTTGGCATCATGCCAGTGTGCACGAACTTTTGAATTCTGGTTGGGGCACCAAGCAACAAGGGTACTGGATTCTGTGCGTAAGGGGATAAAAATCCATAAAAATTAACACTAATTTATCTCTTGAGGCTTATATTATATGGTAAATGAGATTGTTGGTTTTCACGTTTTCATTTAATTTATGATTTCAAACCTAGGAGAGATTGACAGCGAAATAGAATATTATATATATCAGAAAAAAAGATAACACATTTAATTAATAAAATTAGACTTAATTAGTTATAATATTTGAGAATTACTCAGACTTTAAGAATATATTAAGAAAATCTAAAGTGGGTCAAAGATGATGATGATGCCATCTGGTGCTTTTCATTTTTAGATAGGGAAACCAAAGCTGAAAGTACAAGAAAGAAACTTCTTTTTGACATGTCTCTCTAATTGTGTTGTTTTATGGGTTCGAGTGTGCTGGTCTTGTATTTAATTCACAGTTTATCTATTCCGGTCTAACATCTTGTACTTGGAGTACAAGGTAGGAACAAAACCTTCCTTTCCCCGATCGATTTGTGTTTTTTTTCCCCTCACCTGAGAGACCACGATTAGTACTCATGCATGCATGCTTGATAATAATGTTCTTTTCCAGCAACACCAAATCTCTATATGTGATCTCATTTTTCATACTTGGAACATAGTTATAAAACTCCTTCTATGGTGGATCAATTTATAGCAATACGATTTGACGAATCAATTTTCAGAACTGCTAATTTGATGATCTAGTCTGGACACACTTTCATTTCAAACTATTTTCTTTTATCACAAGAATTGAGTTTTCTAACTATAATTAGGAGATTAAAAAGTCTCATTTACCATTTTTTTTAAAATAATTACACAAAGCCTCTCAATTTATTTTTATTTTTTTCTTTTATTACAGTTTGTCAATTAATGATGCCCGGAAGAAAACAAGGCCGAAGAAAGATGCAGGATTCATGTTTCCTGCTGGTAATGATATTATCATACCCAACATTGCATGCATATATTCATTTCTCTAGAAACAAAGGAGAAGACATAAATAAGAATAATCTTAAGCCTTGCCGAATCCGCTTCTTAACATTGAAGTCTACGTACGGCTGCTATCAATCACACCTAGTATTCATTATATTAATCGAACCCCACAACAACGAGTCTCCTTGATCCTGTTGGCTTACATTATCACCAGGTCAAGAATGGTATGTGAAGAATCTTCCCTTTGTTTTTTCTTTGCTGTTCACCTAGCTAGCTGGCTGCGTGGCACAAAAGTAACCAGTCACACTTTGGACCCAGTTCAAGACAAATAGCATCCAAGAGAATGGAGGTCAGCAATAAGAGGTCAACAAAAGTATGTCAGTGGTATTAAACAAACCCACAATGGAGGAGGACTGGAAAGGCCGGTGATGGAGAAGAAAAGGTCCATGATTGCCTTTCATGAGGGCAATTGACTCTGGATACCACATAGAAGAAACTTCTAATTCTTGCACAAAACTAATTAACCAAGTCATGGGCTCATTAATTAACCACTTGTACAGACATTTATGTTGTGTTACGTCGAATAAGTACTGGACGGCTTCCTGATCTTATCCCCCTCGATATTTTCTTTATTGTGATGGGAGTGGATATATATTTTCTTCATGATCACAGTCACAACAATTGTATTGTCAACATCTCGACAAAGCCCCAGGACCGAAACCAAACTAATTTCCTATAACATTTCGTAGAAACCAAACTTCTTTTATACTCTTGACAAAGCAAACCTCGGATTGAAACTTGAAGGGGTCAAGTGTTCAAAGGGGAAAAAGATGCTTTAATGGGTCAAACTGAAAGCTGCTGTAAGTAGCCATATACTGGAAATGTACCAGAAGTAAAAAGATATTGTGATTGTCTTGGGATATATTCTTGCTAAAAATAATATTTATCATTTTCAGCCACTCTCAGGGAGGAACGACAGCACGATCCGAATTACAATGTCAACGACAACCTTCACTTGCTCATTCCCTAGCAGTATAACTTGCATCAAGAAATCTTCAAGACTAGAATAATGGGATGACCCATGTAGTTATATACCATCATATATGAGGAAACAAAATTTCTATAAAAATGGTACGTGAAGAGAGCTTTAATACTTTTACGCGAGGGAGCAGAAAAAAATGGCATCAAAGGTAAAAGAAATGGGATGAACTTAGCCATGGAAGCGTGCGGCTTGTATTGTATTCGGATTAGTTTCACAAGGATGCTCTCCTGACAGATCCACTCGGTGTAAGTCTATACTGTTCACCTTGTCTTTTTTGCAGGTTTTGCATTTTTGCACGTGTGAATGCTTGAGCGAGTAACCTCCACTAGTTCATCTTCTTGGATATACTCAATGCAGTCATCCAGGCTATAATCCAAGGGGATATCAAGAACCACTGCATCAAAAAGATAAATGCGCCGTTAAGTAAACAGGAGCAGGCAGATTGCATGAAAGTAGCAGTAACATGACAAGATATTAATTCTTCCTTGTATCTTATATTAGCCTATAGGTGATATCAAGGAAAAGGATCTCTTTCCACAGTATCTCATCTGATGATCAGCCCAATAAAAAATCCATTTTCTGGAGAAAATATGATAATTTTGCAACTTTCAATGTACTGTCGAAAAGGAAAATGGGGGATTTGTAAGGCAGTTAAAACAGCTATGAACTGAACCTGCTTCTTACCTGTTTGTTCTTTATGTGAACGTACATTGGTAGCAGCAGCCTTTTTCTTGCACACATTAAACGACAAGTCCCCAGGTCGTTGATGGATACCAACTAATTGACCTTTATAAACTTCTGCTCCAGGTCCAATGAACATTTGCCCTCTCTCTTGTGAACTAGCTAGGGCGTAATTAGACGTAGATGTTCCATCCTCAAAGGCAACTTGAAAATCAATTTCTTGCCATTTTTTATAAAATAAAATAGACACGTAATTAAATACGTGTGTAACCCCACATGCAGATATTTGTGGTTGAGTTCCACATTACTTTCGTTTATCTTGAGGTTTTTTACATAGGTTAATTGGTTTTAATTATCAATATATATATCAGAAAATATAATTTTAAAAGGCTTGCAAAGGCAATGTGAAAAAAATCTCTTCTCACGAAGTCACGTAGAAAGATTGATCCTAAGAGAAATAGAAAAACAAACATTTGTGAAAACAAAAGATCATTTCCTATGGTCTTTTGAATCTACTTCGCTAGACACAGATCAGGAATTAGGTTCTTCTTCGGTTGTCGTGTTTCAGATCAAAATTAAGGTTTTTTGTTTTTTAATTATCAACCAAGAGGCATAAACATAGTTTTATTAGTAAAGCAGTTAGGTCTCCTGTGAAATTGAGGGCGGGGGAAGATCAATAGTTTCTTTTTCAACCACTGTTGTTTCTGTCGAGCATGCAATTCATCAAAACATATGCTCATGTGCAATACATACACTCAAACAAATAATTTATACTCAAAAGTCAGAGAGATCTAAAAGAATCCTGAAAGTTGTAATTATATATCAATTGATGATTTCACAAAAAATCCAAATAACTTTGAGAAAGGTTTGTATCTTGGATAATCAATTAATCTTTTTGTTCTGATAATTTGATTTATTTTTTCTAGTCAAAATAGTTGAAGTGGGTGTTGGATACTTACAAAATATCTTTTTAATGAATTTGAGGACTTTCTAATGATTACATCACTGATTTTCTGAAAGAAAATACAATAATATTATATAAATATACTCTAAAAATAAATATGCAATAGATAATAAAAATTCCTAACTTTTTGTTTAAAGAATTCATGATCTATCATCTATTTATAGCTTATATGAGTTTTTTTTATATATAAAGAGAAAGAGCTAAAATGTAATATTGCTATGATAATATTAAAAAGAAAAAAATATTCATGACATGTGTATTAATGTGGATGAGATTATAGTAGGTAATTAAATGACTTTTACATACTATTTTTTACATAATATTAATATCGATAAAAATATGATGGGTATTTTAAAAAATTTATACATCTAATGGTGGGCGTAGCGTGGTGGCAAAGGGCTTGAGATCTGCATAGCAGGTCTTGAGTTCGAGTCAGGGCGTGCACTTCTTATAATAGCCTGGTACAGCCGGGGTTTTACTCACTCATCTGGACCCACAAAGTACACTTTCCAGGGGATGGGGTTTCCTTGAATCCAAAAAAATATATATATAAAAAATAAGATACAAAACATAGCAAATTCTAATACACATATAACTTTTTCAATATCCTGTTGATTATTATTAAAAGAAAAACAAATATAATAGAGTATAAGAAAGACGAGTCCGTGTACTAAGCACAAAGAAAATTAGGTTTTACAAATTTATTTTTTAGCCTTTAAATTTAGGTTTATCACCTATGAAACCTGATCTAGTGTTATTATATCTCCAGCCCAAGCTCTGTAGCTATCAAATATTGTGTTGAGAATGGCAGTGCCCACGAGAGGCTGTCAAATGGCATTTCGCAATCCCAGAAGACAACGGATGGGAAGCAGGGTTGTTCCCTCGGATCTAGTGAACAAAAGAAGTTCATAAAATCAACGTCAGATAACCAGAGTGATAGAGTTAATGAAAAACAAAAACTGACTTTTTTACACACTGGCAATGCAAGAAAAATTGCAATAACTAATTAAATGTGGAATCATGCTGAAAGCTCAAGAGAGAGATTTCACATGCTTGTTCTTGTCTTGATAAGTGATAATGTAGAAAATAGTTGTTGTCTATTTCTAGATCCATGGCCAAATGACAAGCAGGGTTGGTTCGTAAACTTACAGAAACATCAATATCAAAAAGATATTGCTGTCAAGGCATCTCAGCTTAAGATTTCTTGTACGAGCAGTTTTCATCTTTCTATATATATATGGTTAACAAGTTGATCGAACACATGCAAGCGATTCTTTTGTTTTTTGTTTTACATGTTCCATGACTAGAACATTAAAAATAAAATTAAAGCAAAGTGAATATTTTACGCACCCAACCCCTTGCATATCAAACATCTGTCCACGCCTTAATTCTGCCAAGAAGTTCAACCACAGCCCCCGTGTGTTCTTCTGGCACGCAATCTGCAAGCATACCAATTGTCAATGAGAACTCCTTCGACCATATCGAGAATCCTTTCAACTCCACCACCGAAATCAGAGTGGCCTGGAGTATCAATTATATTAATCTTGGTATCCTTATAGGTAATTGAAGTATTTCTGCTAAAAATCGTAATCCCTCTTTCACGTTCTAAATCATTCGAGTCCATAATCCTCTCTTGCACAAAATGATTACCTCGAAACACCTAAACACTCCCAAACCCCTTAAAATGCTAAAACTTGGAATCGGGAATTCAAATTCATGGATTAGTGATCACGCTTGGTTTGGTTATTCCTATGATATTGATATTTGGATTGCCTTGATAGATTTACATGCCAAATGCAAGAACTTGCAATTTGCAAGAGCAGTTTTTGTCTTTCCCCAAACAGTTTTCAATGCCAATCTAGTGGAATTTATTGAGAATGATAACAATGAAGATCCCATGGTTTTTCATATTCAGCCGAGATTAGCTGGTATTAAACGAGACTCGGTGAGTTTCTCACAGCTTCTACGTTTATCTGCCTTCTTTAGTAAGAGCGAGAGGTCTCCATGCATATTCTATTAAGACAGGATTTCATGGTGATATTTCTGTAGCCAATGCTGTAATTACCATGTATTCAAAATGTGGAATAGTTGTGGATGCTTATCAAACATTTATAATGCAATGAATGCCCATGATTGCATATCTTGGAATGCCGTAATCTTTGCTTATGCTCTTCATGGTCAAGGCCAAAAGGCCTTATTGCTATATCTAGAGATGTAAAAACAAGGTTTTCACCTTATGAGATCACGATATTGTTCATCCTTCGAGCTTGCACTTATTCAGGCTTGTTGGAAGATGGAACGGCTATTTAAAATAATAGAGCCAAAATATGGAATTAAGCCATTGATCACTATGCTTATATGCTTTATCTTTTGGGCCGGGCTGGCTATTTATCACAAGCCGTGGATATTATCAACACAAGTGCCTTTTCAGAGACAACTTTGTTTTAGGCCGTTTATTTATTGAAAAATAATTTTTTTTTGAAAAGTAAATTTTAGAAAAATAAATTCTGAAAAAATGAATTATTTTACGATATTTGGTAGTGTAATGAAAAATAAGTTAGAAAACACTTTCCAATATTTGGTTATGTCATGGAAAATAAGCTGGAAAATAACTTATTAATGTTTTATTTTTTTCAAGTTTATTAAAATAATAAGGAATAAATATTACAAATTAAAAATTTAAATGTGAATGAAATTGAAAAAAAATATAATTTTATAAATTATCTCAATTAAAATAAATAATAATCAAAATAATAGAGATCAAATCTAAAAAATAAAAAAATTGAAAGATGAAGAAATTAAAATAATAATAATTAACATTTCATAAATTATTTCAAATAAAATAAGTAACAATCAAAAGAATGAGGATCAAATTTGATAGATAAAAAATTTCAATTAAAAAATGATAAGGAAAAAGCAAATAACAATTATAAAAATATGAGCCAAAATTAATATAAAAATTAAATTCTAAGGGATGAATTGAAAAACAAATATTCAAAACAAAATATATATAGCAATCAAAAGTTTGAGGACCAAATTTGATATAATTAGCAAATAATATGACATTTCTAAATTTTTCACAACTTCCGGAAAGTGTTTTCCACTCAAAATAAAAGGAAAATACTTTCTCGGAAATCAAGCCAAATTTTTCTTTGACTAGAAAATGTTTTCCGTTGACCAATTTTTCTAATGACAAACAAACACAGGAAAGTTTGGAAAGTTGTTCCCCGGAAACCAGTTTTCAAGAAACAAACACAACCTTAGTCAATGCATGTAAATTTAGAAAGTGTAGAAATTTATACAAGATTGGATCTATTAAGAAATTAAATGAGAGGGGCATATGATAGAATAGCTGATCTCCATCTAATTTTAGAACTCGTATGACTGGGGAAAATTCTTCTCTCTTGCAGGGTTCTCTTTGTTCATTGGGTTCGGTCCCTTCAATTACTACCAAGGGCGGAGCCTTTTACAAGGCTAAGGTGGGCTGTAGCCAGGTAATAAAAAATAAATTACTGCATCTCTTATCTATTCTTTCACATCTCGTGAAAAAGAATATCCAAGGGTACAGAATGCATCCGTGCAAGCATGGGCGTTCAAATCTTTGGCAACGATAATTAATACAGGCGAACATGAACTGAAGGGTTGGCAGATGTTTGTAGGTTTTCAGCACAAGGAAATTTTAGTGTCTGCTTCTGGGGCAATCGTAGGTTTACAAGGCTAAGTTGGCAATGGGACAATCTTCGCAGGAAATCCACAGGTTGACCTCAAGACTGCAATTGAAACAGCTGGAGAGATTTCACCCAGATTTCAGCATAGATTTAGATTACAGGTTCGGTGTTTGGAATTAAGCCACCAGGAGTACCTATGCCAAAGAATATCAAACTTGTGAATGATGGGGCCACTTCTTGATTGCAGCCAAAGAAAGAATGCCACAAATAAGGTCAGTTATGTCGGAGTTGATAACCAGGTTATGATGTTATGATTGGTGAGTTAAAAAAGTCAATGTTGAATATTTTTATTATTATAAAGATAGTTAAAGTTGATAAGAGGTGGAAATGAAGGCAAAATTAATATCGATTCAATTCGAGATGATAATATTATAAATTTGTGCAAATATTTTAATAAAAAAGTTTAAAATTGTTAGTAAAGTAAATAATGGAGTTAGATGTGCACTTTTGATGTTTGTGAAAAATTTACATACCATATATGAATGCTTTGTATAAAAAAGCTACAGGTCGTTCATGTCAATAACAAGGTTCAGTGACAGTTTACCAACATTATTATTATTATATATTTAACTCAACAATAGATTGTCAGTTAGAAGAATTAAATTCTAACTTCAGTGGTGAGACAGTGGAACTCCTTGTACTTAACTTTGCTTTAGAACCTAAGAACAACTTTAAATCATTTAAAGCTAATGTTATTTACAAGCTTGTTGAGAAATTTTATCCTGAAGATTTCAATGAACAAGATATGTATTATTTGAGATCTCAGTTAGAGCATTATCAAATTGATATGATTCATCATGAGAGCTTTCAGAATATGTCTATCATTTTTGAATTATGTCGAGGATTAGTTGAAACAAATAATTCACAGCACTATTATTTGATTGACAAGTTGATTCGTTTTGTTTTGACTTTGCCTGTTTCCACTGTCACTATAAAGCGGATATTTTAAGCTATAAAACATGTTAAGACTGTGCTTCGCAATAAAATGAAAAAGGAGTTCTTAGCAGATTCAATGATAATTTACATTGAACGAGAGCTTGTTAAAGATATTGATTTGGATTCAATCATAGATGAATTCTATTAAACAAAACATCGAAAGATACAACTTTGATAGTATAATTTATTTTTATTTTGAATTTTATGTACTTTAAATTTTAATTTTTTTTATATTTTGTGTTATGTATTTGAATTAAAATTTTATTATTAACTTGATAAATTTATATATCCGAGTAAATAATTGATTTTAATTTTTTAAAACTAATTTATATGTATTTATATTATAGTCCTGGACAGGAAAAATTCCTGCTCCTCCCCCTGATTACTACATTGCATAAATAAAGCAGTTACAGAATGCTGCACCTGTGAATCCACAGTTCAAACTGTGGATAAATTAGACAAGGAGAAGTTAGATGTTGTCATCGATGGAGCTCCCAGCTATAAGCATTGTCATTCTTATCTTGAATGCAGTAAGAGATACTGGATTTATTCTGACTAGCTTGCATTTGCTGCAAATTTACATGTTGGAGAAAACTTAATTCAGCGGTTCCAATTTTTTATGCTGTAAATTGCGGATTTATGTGCTGATGCTGATAATTACAAATTATCAACCGAGTTACCTACCATTATATTTCTTACAGACATACAGTTACCAATTGCAGATATGTGTTGATGCTGATAGGGGGAGTAATAGTTCAATAAAGCAAGATCTTCTCCGAACCAGCTAGATGCATGCATCGTAACATTGCTACTAGTGATGAGGGTGCTTGTGTCCCCATTGATTTGGATCATGACGTCGTCAGGCATCACATATAGCACATGGCAGTTTAAAGATTAGGTTATCTGGTGCGTGGTTTGGGATCGTTGGATTTCGAGTTATTGTTTTTTGGTTTTCAGCATGGTAAGAAACATAATTGATAAAATAACATGGTGTAAAAAATATTCAGAAAAATAATACAATTTAGAGAATCGTAAATGATATTTATGATTTCTGAGTAGCAGGTTTGACATGTGATCCTCTCAAATTGTAAAATTATGAGAGAATAAAAAATGAAAAAAAAAATCTTTGATGCACATCAAAATTTTGATAATAGCATCACCGGTATTATTGGAAAAATCCCGACAAGATTAATCTAACAACACCAAGAAAGATAATAAACGATGATTGTATGTAGTGAGCTATACTAGTAGCCTAAAGCCAAGTGTGACTCAACATCTTGAAATGACTCATGTAACCCACTCCGTTTATCGTTTGTGACTTTTATTGGTATCATTGGATTTGTCTTGTCAATATTTTTTTAAGGTACTTGTAATATTATTATTGAAGCTTCAACAGTATTAATATTTTTTTGGTCATCATTGGTGACTTTCTTGATATTATTAGATTTATCTCGTTAAAATCTTTTTAACAGTATCGATGATGTCGTTAATTTAAACATGTATTTGGAGTTTTTTTTCTTTTTTATTTTTTTTTATCTCTCATATTTTTTATTTTTTTATTGAATCTTGTATCTAGTAATTTTAAAATTTAAAAGAGTTGTAGATGACACTGTAACTTAAAAATTATAATTATCATTTGCGACTCCTGTGCTAGAGTCTCAAAAAACCCGTTGGTTTCCTTTCAAATCTCTAAGAAACGAAACAAACTATAAATGCCAGCATATTTGATCACTGTTCTTTGTTCCATGATAGGTAGATCGAAAACTACAGACTATATGTTGACTAGCTTTCAATTGCTTTTGACACCTTCCTCTAAAAAAACGTGTATGGTTAGGTTTTCCAAGTGATGTGGTTAGCTTTTTATATTATTTATAGCTTTAGAATTCCTATTCAAGATCCCATAATAGAGGCTAGAGCTGCCTAGCCATCACACTCGTGTGCTTTATGAACAATCTTGGACAGCAGCTACCGAGATTTTTAGTTGATACTTGTCGGTTAAATGAACAAAAAAAAACAGAAACTTTTTACTATTGCGCTAGTCTAGGAGGTAGTTTCCCAGAAGAAACTTGCGAGATACATACGGACAAATGCAATTGAGGTCTTTTGTCAAATCATATGCATTGTTTCCTGCTATGCTTCAATCAAGACCTAAAACACAACGGATTCGCAGCTAAACTCTTAAGAATGCTCATCCACAGTGGCCATATAGACTCTGGGCACCAGACCAAACTCGGGCAGTGTCAAATCGCGTACTATCATCGGTTAATTAAGGTGTTTGTCATTTTGCAATGTTGTGTACAGTTTCATGATCAGAGTGGCATGTTTTTTCAAGCAATCTATCTACATTTGAGATATGGAGCAACTTCTTTATATTTCTTGAACATGAGCTTTAAATTCCTCCTGCATATCAAGAAATGTAAAAAAGCGAAGAAGTTCAGTTTCTTGCTATTACAGTTCTGACTTCTAACCATTCTTTACTGGGTATAAATAAGAAAACCTTGTTTTTGATACTGCGCCCACAGACAGGGAATGTACTAGTTCTATCATTTTGCTCAAATTAACTTGATTCTTGAACTTTAGGCACATTCTTACTATAGAATAATGCTTCATGTTCTTCCAAAAAAGGACAATGCTTCGTTACATGTAGTATATTCATTTGAGTGGCAAGGCTTCCAGTACCTGGACCCAGGTTTTTCTTGCAAATGGAGACATAGCTAGCGCAAATCACGGTTTGTAAGCACCGATAAATATCTTTTCGTTGTTTACTTCAAGGGTTTTCGTGCTTCTATCTTTAATCAAGATGATGACGTTAGATAAAGAAAGCGTTTTTCATGATTGTAAAGATATCAATTATGTTAAATAAATCAAGATCGTGCTCTCGGGAATTTTTTTTTCTTTCCACTGGAGATGAATGAATGTCCCTGTTCTATCCCTCTTCACAAATTCCAAGACTTTCGCCAACACATAGATATATAAAATCTCCAACCGTTTTGGTTTCTGATGCATCAAAATTCATAGTGTTACTGCGTTTATATTACACTAATTTCCATGAAACACTGAAGTTCCTTTCTCTTTGGATATTTTTTAATACATGCCCCTGGTTTTTTCCGAGGATATCAGGTTAAAGTGTTCCGTTTCTGTTGGTATATTCCTGAATTAACCAATAAGGGGAGTGGTGAATCATTATTTTGTTCGTTTTGTGAAAAAGCCTAATTTCATGTCTAAAAAGTCTTCATTCATTAATAGGTGGGTAGGGCTTCTCTTCACGCCTAACATCCCTAGGCTTGGAAGAATGCTAACCTCTAATGACATAGGTCTGCTTATTTACATACTCTATATTCTTGGCTCGTTCATATGCTGTGTCCAAATAATGGATTTGATGATAGTTAAACCTAATATATTTGCATCCGGTCATGTGATAAGTTTAAATATACATGAATTTAGTGAATTATTAACTCAATATTTATAGATTTAATTATGTGTCGAGTTCAAGCGAATATAAATCTAACAAACTTTCAGATTCAATATTTTTTGATTTGATCAAATACTATGACCAAGTAGAGGTGAACATGGTGAGCTGCTAGATTCATCACTCCTAGACTTGGTTATGCGTCAAGAATAAATTGGTTTGGAATTCATTATAAATCTCAATTTATTTATTCTTTAAGATTTTAATATTAAATGTTCATGTTAGGAATATCCATTCCTCTACAACTTTTGATGTATAAAAATCTTCTACATGATCTATTATATTTCCATCAATATTAATATTGTGTAAAGATACTTATCTCTTATTAATATTATATAAATGATATTTATTTTCTATTAATAATATAAAAAATAAATGATATCCTAACTCATTCATTCAAGCAACCTGACAAGGTTTAGAGGTTATATATATCGCTTGAACCATTCAGATAAAGAATTCACAATTTCTCTTTTTTATTTAACTATTCATACTTTAATTTTTAAAGCATTTATCATAAAAATACAAGAACAAATATTTTTATTTTTAGAAAGCTTATTTTCTTATTTATTGTATATTTTTTAACTAAAAAATCACTAATTTTATCATTTAGGACTCGTAAACTCCACTAGAAAGAATTATTTTTCAGGTATTGAACTTTCTACTGCTAATTATTTACTTCGAGAATATTAACTTTAACATGTGATTAACAATTATCAAAACGTCAAATAACATCATTCAGAGCATATTAGATTTTAAACATTATCAGGAGGCTCGATCACTAGAAGTTAAGGAAAAAAGCATAATGTATGAAAGAACTGCTGGGTGTGACAGGCCAAGGTTTGAGAAACAATGTTGTTCTCAGAACTGAAAGTGTGATTTTTCTAGGTATTGTTTTCTCTTTCTCAAAGAGTTGTTTTGAAATTGCAATTGATTTTGCTGAAATTGTTCCTTCAAGATTCATAAAAATATATCTGAATTTACCTCAGCAAGATGTCAGAGTTGTCGAGCATTATTATTCATTAGGAACAGTCTCCGCTTTGAAAAAGCGCACACACACAAAGATATAGGCTCTTCTATAATATTCATTTCCACTCTAGATTGTACTTGTACCAAACCAAAACTTATAATCGTGTTTGTACAAGTATAGCTATTGATTAAGCACCAATTTTCTGTTAATAACAAGAAGCAATACAACTGTACAAGACGAAATGGTTGTTCCACCACCATCACCTGCAAGCCCTTCAACGAAATTCTTAACACACAGAGTTCAAACACTCACAAAGACCCATAATAACAGTCGAATCAATTTTTTTGTAGCTTTGAGAGCTACTCTTCAGTCTTCACTACCCCATTTTGGATAGGGTGCCCTGTAGTTCAAAAGATGCAGGAACCCTAACAGTTTGGAGTGATTATTGAGGACACTTTGTATTTTGGAGATGTTTTTAGGAGTACTATATATTATATGGAACATTGATTAAGGCTCAAAAGAAGGACCGTTTGGCAGGAGGTCTCCCAATAGCTCTCATCAAATTGGCTACCTCAAGAACTCTAGCAACTTTAGTCCCTCTCTTAGCTTCAGCTGATGCTCTTCTCTCCTCTGCCTTTCTGTGTGCCTTTGCCATCTCATTCTGCATCTTCTCCGAGGCTCTTGCTCTTTTCTCCTCTAATTTCCTCTACACAAATTCAAGACTTGTTGTGAAATGATGAATCGATTGTTTTGCATCACCTATTTCTTTTCTTTTCCTTTTTTGAAAAAAAACATAAAAGATCAACCCCATGATGAAATCAACAAAGAGTTGACTGAAAATCAACCGAAAGAATAAAAGAATGGCCATACTGATTTATGAGCTTATATAGAATCCCTCTGCAGTCAGCACTTAAGAATACAAGTAAAGGTCATACATGTTTATCTCCTGTACTTTGTGCTTGAAGCTTCAGAAACACTTCTCTTTGGAAAAAAAAGAAGGATAGTTGTTGTGCTTTTCTGGAGGCAATAATTTCAAAATCTAGAAAGACTGTGAGAGGTACTACTTCAACCACAACCAGTGAAGTAAGACTGTAAGAGGAGGTACTTTAACCACATCATCAAGCCTTTGCATAGCCAATTATGACTAATTCCATCCATGATCTCTTAAATTAATGATCAATTAGTCTTAAGCGTCATCATAATCATAAGCATCACAACAAGAATTAATACTTAACTACCTTTCTGCATGAAAGCATAAAACAATAATTATAACTGGCAAATTAAAGACAGAACCACCATGTAAATAATCACAAATCAATGATTATAATAGACGTACGTACCTCTACTTTCTTCATCCAAGAAGTTGACTTCTGTACTTGCTCACTCTCCCATCCATTAATTATAGCATCTTCTCTCTTGAACCTATTATTGATCTTTGCAATCTTTGCATTCTGCCATGCAGTGATCTTAGTCTCAACCTCCTCTTTCTTCACTCTTAGCACAGACACTTCACCACCGGCTCCACCATGGTCGCTGCCATCCACACGAACGGACCCAAGCATTCTCGAGCTTGGCTCGGGGTCCAAAGGGTGGTTATCAGGTACAATAGCCAAAGGGTTAGTTTCTTCCGGCACGTCATCATCCTCAACAAACCTAGACAGCAAGGTGTTGCTTCCATTATCATTAAGATCATTACGATCAGAGCTGCTATTGCTGGTAGTATTACTAGTTCCTATAGCAGACCCTGCAATCACAAGAGCATTAAACTCTCTACTCATGGTAGTAAAGTTTTCACCTGAAGCACCTTCACTACTCATGGACATAGAGTATGATCCATGATGATTGCTGCCTGTTTCCCAACGGTTTCGAGGTGGTGGAAGAGGTGGGGTTAGAGCATGGATGTCACGGATTTGTTCATTGTCATGGTCTTGATTGGTTTCTTCATTGGTTGTGGTGCTTGAGGAGGGTCTTTGGGCACTTAACATTGAGAGATTTTTTTTTCCCTGTAGTTTCTGTGTGTAAAGGTGGAATAGGTGAAATAAAGAGTACTTCAAGTTAAGAATTGGAGCGTGGTACGTATTATTACGTTCGGTACTGTTGTTTTCAAAGGCGTTAAACAACATGAACCACACATTATTGGAAGGAAAATTAATTGTGGGAGGAGCTTGAAGACTCCCTATTTATTTTTATATTTTAAAAATATTTAAAAACATTTTATGAATTTTTTTATTTTTTTATTTTAAATTAACTTTTATATTTTTAAATCATTTTAATTTTTTCATCTTAAAATAATTTTTATAAAAATATATTTTAATATATTTTTAAATAAAAAATAACTTATAACACACCGTCAAAATAGCTAATAATAAAAGTGTTATTCCCGTCATAAAAAAACACGAGGGAGATAAGGTGGTGCTAATTCTTTTGAATTTTCTGAATGAATTTTCAAAGTGCAAATATTCTTATCCTCCAAGTTTTTGTTAATTAGCTTTAACCCCGTTTGTATGTTTTCATTGTATTATTAGGTCCCTATAGTAACTATATGACAGCAGCTACAAACAACACCATACAATGCCTCCATGTATTACATTATGAATTATTTGGTCATTAATTTATCATCAAAATGTGACAGATCGTATAAGTAAAGCACACATATTGCATAAGTGGTAAATTAAGTTCATGAATAGGACATTTTCGAGGGGGTTAAAACTTGGGAATTTTTATTTTTAGCAAAGAGATGAAATAAGTCCAACAAGGAGGGCTTCATATGCAAAAATGCTCTCTAATTAACTTTTCTACCTGCTAATTTATTGTAAGTGTCGGCCAAAACATTTTGGAGTTGACCCCACCATGGTTAGGTAGTGGTGGTGAGGCAGTCCCACAAATACACGCGCGTCGCAGGGTATCTATCACAAGTCCTGTAGATGGGCTGCACGTGGCGCAATAAAACTCCGTCACGCCCCATCACTGAAGCTACGTCTGTTCCTTCCATGCAAGGGCTTGTGTAGCTCCACCAGATTTCTGCCACGTGTGTGGTGCCCCTTCTGTAACTCACAGGTTTTCAAGATGCCCACGTCTCACGTGATAAATTAATGTTATCCTACGACGTCAGTTAATCAAACTATTAATCCCTTAGCAATTGTTTGTCTTTAAAGAATTTGGTCATATCTAGGAAAAGAAACTTGAGGTGCTGTAACCGTCTGGCTTCCACATTATCATTTAAAATTTCATTAAATGTCAGAGAAAGATTCTCGTAAATATACTTAGATTTGTTAAATTCAATGTAAGTTGACAGGTTAATACATGAAATTCAGGATTTAAAATTTAATCTAGATTAAATTTTTAATTAAACCAGATAAGATATTGACATAGTAAAACCTAGCAGACATCATAGAATTTTTAATAGATATCAAACTTGATCTAAACTCTGTTAACGAAAGAGAAAAATAATTCTATTTTAATAAAAATAATCTGGTTCCTTAATAACTTCTATCTTTTCCCGGTTTAGTTAGTTAATCACAAAATCAAGTCTAGCAGCTATATATTTTGTTAGTAAAGATCTATTTAAAACTTAATATAAAACGATTTTTCACAATTTACAAATAAATCCAAAATATACACTTACTATTATAACAGAAGGAAAATTAATAACATAGAAGGAACATTAAATCCCCAGAAAATTATACGGGATGCTGTTCATCCCTTAATTGCAATGGAGTCTACACGGTATTAGATTGACATGTGATGGGGTATAGTATGAGTTTAAAAAGCCCAGATGATTTTTTAAATGATTAGAGGGTGGATAATCCAATGAAGAAAGCACAGTTGGGTTGTCGGAGCTATCAAGTGATGTAATGGGAGTGTGTAATAAAATAGTGGAATGTAATATGTGTCCACTATCATGTGACAGGTTTAAGCAACAGGTGTTTGTGGCTCCATGGGGACTTGGGCGTCTGAGGGTGACCCTCTCTGTTAATCTTGTATTTTTGAGAGTTTGATTAGGTTTTGGTGATTAATAAAAGCTAACTTTGACACACCACATTTTCTGGGTCGTTTTAGCCCAATCCTGCACAGAAACTTCCTTGGTAAGGATTTGAATGTGTCATCAAAAGTTGATCGAGATTTTTAGATTTCTAATTAGGTGGAATTTGCTGGTGTAATAAGGTTGTTTTACTTGAAAATATATTAAAATAATAATTTTTTAAATTAATATATCAAAACAATCTACAAATATAACAAAGAATTAATTAAAAATTCAATAATATCATCGGAAAATCAAACACCGGTCTTAATGATGCTACCAACCTATAACAACGAAAGAAATATCTGGGTGGGTTTCTTCAGATTCAAAACTTGCACCTTTCAATTACTAGTTTGGTGTAACAACACCAACAACAAAAAATCAACAGGCCATGGAACCTACGAGTATGAATCTGCTTCTTTTTGTATGTATTTATAGAGTAGATTATCAGAAGGGATCAAATTATTAATTTAAATATTTTCTTAAAAATAGAAATCATCTTTTTCGTTTATTTTAAATCTAAAAAATGCTCTAAATTGTCAAATTAAATCTCCTCCCCGATATTATATTAAAAATGAATTAGTGAATGAATCCATCCATCTATGAACTCCTTTAAATAATAATCCTTAGCAGGCAACCGTGACTAACTGTTGCGTTGATGCAATGTCTTTTGTTTTTTTTTCCTGGGGATTTAATGTTCCATTTCTTCTTTTTTGTGATATGGATTGATGCATGATGTAGAGGTGGTGTTCCACATATTTAAAGTCTGAAATTAATCAAGAGACTTTTCAAAGAAAATGAAGACTGGTTGAATTATCAGATCAAAGGAGCTTGAAAACCCTAATCGAGGGAAAAGGGCAGAAGCAGCTACAATAAATTACGAGTTAGGGTAAGCACAAATCATCAATCAATGAATTCACTGGCTTCCGAACACTGCTCGAGGGAAGGAAGAAGAAAGTATGTTGCCTAAGCACTCGGCAGTTAGGGCCCTTTTGATCTCAAACTTATCATCTAGCCCATGTCATGCTCTTTCACACCATCGAGTATGATGAATAGGCTTCTTTTTCAGATGGATTGTATCCCTGATGGCTGATTGGTGTTACCTTTTAAATTATGGGATGGGTAGATTTTAAAATTTTTTTTATAATTAATATTTTAATGTTTTTAGATTGTTTTGATGTGTTTATATAAAAAGATAATTTTTTAAAAATAAAAAATTATTATTTTAATATATTTTTAAATTAAAAACATTTTAAAAAATAAAACACCTCATTTATCTTTTAAGTAGGTTTGCCAAATATAGCTCAACTAAGAAAAATACATGCCAGGTCCAAAACTAACATTTCTAGCATAGGAATTACTTGAATGTTGAGGTGTACCAGCAACTCTTTTACATGATTTTATCTTCCTCCAGAGGCCCTAAATCTTGCTGTAATTTTTCACACAGCGCCTGCATATGAGAAATTAAGACAGAGATCTACTTATGAACTCCAAGAAATGGCTAGTCGTGTCTTTTGAGGATTTGTGAAAGATGATCCTTTGACAGCAATAGTGTAAATATATAACATCAGCTTAAACATTAATTATGTAACTCTGTGAAAATAAGAACAGCAGTAATAGTGATCTTACCCCTGGCCACACAGTCGCATGGTTGTGGCGCCTTTCCAGCCACGATTGATTAAATTGTGAAATTATATAGAAAAGTGGAAGAACACAGAAGATGCACTATATAGTATGAAATTAAGAATCAAATTGCATGGGATATACTATGGACCAAAAAATGCATGTATACTTCTAATGGACTCAACCATAACTCATTAACAATGCATGAGAGATATATTAATTTAGAAGGTTGCTCTTTGTTCAAAGATATTGCATATAATATTTATGATCATATTGATAACTCTTTAGTCAAATATTATAAGTATGTAATTATGATTATTTTAAACGAAAATAAATAAATATTATTTATTAATAATATTTTATTATTATCCCCAGATGAGTATATGTGAAGAAGGAGAGGCTATCAGCCAGCTCCAGAGATGGAAGAGAACGATTTGTTAAAAAGAATCAAGGACGAGAGAGGGAGAGAAAGACAGTAGAGTAACGTTAAAATTCTATCTGTTAAAGTAATTTTAATCAAACATAAAAGGAGGTTAGAATTCTCAATAAGATGTTTATTATGAATGCTTAAATTAACCTAAATACAAAGAAATTATATATAGGTTAAACTGAAAATACTATTCTACCCTTAATAAATAAAACTAGATAAATATTACTTAACATCTCCCCTCAAACTTACGATGCGGCATCTACAAGCATCAAGAGTTTGCCACCTAGAAAACAAAAACGAGATATGGAATGCATCTTGGTAAAGAAATCTGCAATCTGCAAGGAAGAATGAACGAAAGGCAAAGTAATGGTGCCATGCTTGAGATGATGACGAGTAAGATGACAATCGATCTCAATGTGCTTAGTTCGCTCATAAAAACCGAGTTGTGAGCAATCTGAATAGAACTCTGGTTGTCACAATTCATAGGAGTAGGATGAGAAAAGAAAACTCTCATATCAGCAAGTAACCAACGTAACCAAACAATCTCTTTGGTAGTAGATGCCATGACAGAAGCTGAAGGAAAGTTGAAATACCAGATTTTGCAGAAGCGGAAGACAAAATATCACTCCAAAATTTTTTATTTTTCTTGCAGAAACTTAACTCAAATACCAAATTGCATAAACTGAAGAGAAGACAAAATACCAAAACAATTGCAGAGACAGAACAGAAATACCAAATTGCAGAAGCTGATACCAAATTGCAGAACAGAAATACCAAATTGCAGAAGCTGATATCAAATTACAGAAACTGAAGAGAAGACGAAATACCAAAACAATTGCAGAGACAGATAGAAATACCAAATTGCAGAAGCTGATTTCAAATTGCAGAAACTGAAGAGAAGACGAAATACCAAAACAATTGCAGAGACAGATAGAAATACCAAATTGCAGAAGCTGATTCCAAATTGCAGAAACTGAAGAGAAGACGAAATACCAAAACAATTGCAGAGACAGATAGAAATACCAAATTGCAGAACTGATTCCAAATTGCAGAAACTGAAGAGAAGACGAAATACCAAAACAATTGCAGAGATAGATAGAAATACCAAATTACAGAAGCTGATTCCAAATTGCAGAAAACTGAAGAGAAGACGAAATACCAAAACAATTGCAGAGATAGAACATAAATACCAAATTGCAGAAGCTGATACCAAATTGCAGAGACTGATGAGAAGACGAAATACCAAAACAATTACAGAGGCAGAACAGAAATACCAAATTGCAGAAGCTGAAAAATCTAAAATAAAGTTTCAGATATTAATTCTTCAGCCGCAAGCACAAAACTTGATCTTCATCCTCCATCTTTTAATAGGTCAAACAACTCATGTCTGATGTTTTGAAAAATGAATCTGAAGTTAAGCTTCATAGGAATGCATTGAGCGTGCTGGAACATCCTACAGGGAATGAAGTGGATGATGATAACAATTTTGATACGAGCAGTGGCTCTGACATTGGTGAACATGATTTCTACAAGGGCAGCGAGTTCCATAAAATTAACAAGCCAAGGGTTCGATCAACTAGGCTCTGATACCATGTTAAAGTAATTTTGATCAAACATAAAAGGAGGCTAGAATTCTCAATAAGATGTTTATTATGAATGCTTAAGTTAACCTAAATACAAAGAAATTATATATAGGTTAAACTAAAAATACTATTCTACCCTTAATAAATAAAACTAGATAAATATTACTTAACACTATCATCATTCATTATATTACAGCTTCTACCATTATATTACAGCTTCTTATAAGGAGAGTAACATTTTCAACAGTCTCGATCGCTACTGGCCACACATGGCTTCTTGTACTTACTACTTTGCACTAAATAAAACTCAGCGTATCAATGGTAACATTCCACTAAATAAAACACAATGTATCAGTGGTAAACATTCCACTTATTAAAACATTGTCGTACGTGTTCATCTACTAGACTCAAGCATTTCAGAAACCTAATTCTCCACAACATCCTTTTCTAACCCAGAATGCCTGTACGTATGGTATTAGGTTGACTAGTTGAGCTCCCTCCTTTAGAGGTATATAATGGTTATGGGGTCATGTTACAGGTAACCTCTTAGGTTCTCTAAGTATGTCTTGATATGATTCTAACAGTGTCTTCAAAGGAAAACTCTTTTCAACCTGTGTGGAAGAATAGCAGACATTGAATGTATTGCACTGTCAACTTCTTGAATTCGTTTTAGGCTACACAAATTGATCTCTGCTTCTTGAATTAAATTATCTAGCAAGCTGTTGATTTGTTCATACCCGAGAGCTTGCAACTTGACAGGATTTTCTCCTCTAGGAACCACTTCATAACTCCTTGTAGTTTGACATGATTTTACCTAGCATAGCGGGTGGTCAATGCGGGTGAAGTTTTTTATGGTGTTTAATTGTAGCTAGACTTGGACTACACTGGGTTGGTTTTGGTGAGATATTCTATAGGCTACAGTATTGTCTTGTATACGTGCCAGATTATAAGCTTGGGTTAAGATTTTAGGTTCAGACATGTTAACCAGGTTTTTGATCTCCACTTCGGTCCTCCTAAAAAAACACTAAGACTTGTTTCTCACTGATTTCTCCACTATTCCATAATGTCTCAAAGCTCCTAATGTAAACCTCTAAATCTCGTATTTGTCTAAGGTTTTTAAGCTCTTATAGTGGATCTTTCTTACCACCAAACCTACAACATATTGACTCTACATATTCACCCCAAGTTACTACTTGCAACCTTTTGCTTTTTATGAATTTTTGGTGCCAATATATGACAATTCCATCTAAATAGTAGGAAGCTAACTTAAGCTTCCCAGTCTCATCAATTTCTTCAATGTCAAATGTCAAAATATCGATTGCATTTGTATAACCACTTGTGCACATCATCATCATCAAAGTTATGAAAGTCGTGTTTTGGTTTATGTACCTTGTAAGTGGGGTAATTTCCTTCATAAATCCAACATGATCTGGTAGTAGAATCCTTATTAGATGTTTGATAGTCATTCTTAATGTTGGGCTCACAAAAATTATGTTGCAGCTTCTGTAAAGGGGGGTTTTGCTGATAAGACAACTCATTGATGAGTTCTTAATTTGAGCTCTCCAAACTTGGCTTCATGATAAAATTTGGTGGCTTCCAGTTGCTGACCATATCCTTTCATTGATTTCATGACCTGTTCATATTTCTATGATTGTTCCCTATATGCATATTCGAACGATTCTTCCAACCTTTTGAGATCTTAGGACCTGGTGTTTGGAGCCATAACTTGTAACCAAAGATCAGTGGCTCTAATACCACTTGTTGAAAGTTGAAGGGAAATGGTACCAACCTGGATGCTCTCCAGGTGAGTACAAAGAAGAAGAGGCTATCAGCCAGCTCTAGAGATGGAAGAGAATGGTTTGTTAAAAAGAATCAACAAAGAGAGAGGGAGAGAAGGAGAGTACAGTAATGTTAAAATTCATTCATCATTTATTTTTCCATGTTTCTTCCGTTTGGTTACATCTTCTTATAAGGAGAGTAACATTTCTTACAGTCCTGTTCTTGACACAAATGGCTTCTAATTTGCACTAAACAAAACGCAGCGTATCATAGGTAGACATTCCACTAATTAAAACAATGTGTTCATCTACTAGATATATAATTGCTTCTTGCTAACAGTTACATTTATTTGAAAAAACGAAGTCTCTGCTAAAGAAAGTTCTTTCTCCTCTTCATCGTTGAGCTCTGCCAATTCAGCCTTGTGACATCTAGGCACCGCCAAGTTTAAATTACGAGGTACATCTCTTCCTGTTCCTGTCTTTGTTTCTTTCATAAAAATATGTTTCCTTTTTCTTTTTTTAGCATAGGGTTTTAAGCGGTAGTAGTTCTACTTTTTTTATGATTTTGAGAATTGTAGAAAGAAATGTGTAGTGGGAATTGCTGAAAATGATAAACCAATCTTGGTTTTTGATTGATTCTGCTCATGGTTGAGGTTATTTTCTTGTTTGATCCAAAAATATTGAATCTTTTAGTTTTTTTTCTCGAGTTATTAATTTTTTGATATCTGGTTGACTGGTTCTTTACGAGTATCCGAAGCATCAGAAGCAATTTGGTTTCTTTTTCAGATATTAGGATTTTAAAAGTTCTGTTGAGTAAATATGTCATCAAGACGCAATGTTCGTTACAGTGCTCTTCCTGATGATGATAATGATGGTAAATTTGATGTAAGATATTATACCCCTGGAGCTCTTGATAAAATCCCATGGAAGTCCATTTTCCTCGGGATTTTTCTGCTCTTCCTTGGATGTGTGCTTCTCTTTCTATCATTCCTCATCTTAACTGGAAGAATGTTTAGCCAAAAGGTTATTCGAGTTTGGTGAGGTTTTTTGGGTTAATTGCTTGAAAATTTAAACATAAGTGGAAATGGATTTAGAAGAACTGTTGATTAAAGTAATTAAGGTCACGAGTCCCAGAGCATGCACACTAGAGAAATGCTGCCTTAGCTAGATCAAACTTTTCAATGCTTGTCATTAAGTATAATGATTTCCCCCCTCTCTTTTGTTTTGTGCAAAATGATTTGAATGCTATGCCCTTTCTTAGTCTGTGTATGTTAGATCAACCTAGTCTTGTCTGCACACTGGGATGTTCAAATTAGTAAGTTTTGACTTCACTCAAACATGCTCTGCTATTTTTCCCTTTCTACCCACATGAACCCTGATGACAGAGTTAAGTCTTAAACTGCACTAATTTTGAGAAAAACAACTGCTATTGCAATATAATATCTTGGCAGAAAATGGAGCAGTAGGTTTCTATGCTCCAGTTCATTAGTTGGGTTGCCATCTATGTAATAACTAATAATAACTCGTTCTGTAATAATGATATGCTTTGTAACTATAAAAAGAAATAGTCCAATATGGTCGACTTGGAAGGCCAGCTAGTTCCTCAACTTTCAGCAATGAGTCCATATCTAAAAAATTGCGATTTTGTGTATCTTGAGGATGCACGCTCATTATTGCATATGTGATATTGCCACATACCAAACAGCACAGCTTCGCAGCACTATTGGCTTGCAATTGAAAAAACAAACAAGTTAAGGATGTGGAATGGCCCACAAATTTTCAGATTGTTCTCCTCGTGCCATGATGAAGTTCTAGATAAAAACAGGATGCTTGTCTTGACCAACTGGGATTTGGAGTAGGAAGCTAGAAAAGATTCAGCCATTCATCAAAGTGCAGAAACTGTGATCGCTTTGCTAGCATCATGACAGTTAGATTTGCTAGCATCATGACAATTAGATAAAGATTATCAAACTGCTTATATTTGATTATATTGCTCAACAAATAATAATTCTTTTATGCAGAAAGGATTATCAAACTGCTCATATTTTGATTTTTCTACCAAAGGGGTATGGTGACCATATTACTTCCAATTCTCATGAACGCTGCATTGTTTTGGCATGAAGATTTGCGCTGGTGTTTTTGTGAGCTTGAGTGGCGAGTGACAGGATTCAATAGCATTTAAATGAATGGTTAGACTCTTGGAGGATTCTTAACGAAATACGGTAGATCATGGTTGCAATTTGCTTCTGGTAGTTTAGATTTTCTTGACTGCTTGCGCTGTAATGTGAATGACAGGGTTAAGTCTGTGGCAGACCATTCATTTCAAGCTTAAAATTGCCGTTAAGTTGCAATCTGCTATGCGTGGCCAACTTGCTTGGCACCAATCAATCGGAGTCCTGCATTGTGCTGGGGACATTGTTAAAATGCAAGCTCTTGTTCGTGCAGGGGCATATGTAGAAGAGGAGGGTGGGCCTGTATCAAAGATTTTACCAGTCACTAGGCACTAATTCTACCCAACTCAAAAGGAACTGTTATTCTTTATCCAAAAGGCACTGACTTTTCAAGTTAGATTTCTGCCATAGGCAAAGCGGTCATGAAAAGTGAACATATCAACAATAAACAAAGCTTATTATTGAGTTTTCTTTTTCAAATTTAAAATAAAAAATACTTTAAGAAACAATTATTATTATAACTATGAACGAATGCTACCAAAGTTATCAAAACACATGCTATGACTTAGTTCTTGTTTGTTTTTTAAAAGTATTTTTTATTTTAAAAATATATTAAAATAATATTTTTTAATTTATTTTTAATATAAATGCATCACGACAATAAAAAATTATTAAAATAATAATTTAAAATAAAAAAAATTCAAAAAACTTTACACAAGAACAAACACACTATCCTATCAAAGTTATCAAAACACATGCATTTTAAAAGTATTTTTTAAAAAAAATTAAAATTTTATACTTTTTTTTTTACTTCAAATTAATTTATTTTTTTATTTTCAGATTATTTTAATTTATTAATATCAAAAATAATTTTTTAAAAAATATATATTATTTTAATATGTTTTTTAATGAAAAAAACATTTTAAAACACAGATTTCAATGCAATCTCAAACACCATGATTGCTAAGACACCCATATTCAGAACTGTACTGCAGGTTTCAGAATTTCCGAGAGAGAGAGAGAGGTAATTAATTAATTAATGGTTTGTGACTTCAAGATCAACATTCAGTAGGGCTTAATTATTGGTCCCCATCATTAATTAATGTGATGATTATAGTGCGGCCTATCCTTCTTGGAAACCTAGTAGTCACAACTGACACTTTCTTTATTTTATTTATGACCTGACAGCGATTAATGAGCCTGACAACGAGCGGCGCTACCCTCTGCTCGGGGCCTCACGGCACCCCCAAAAGCTTCCTAATTTCTCTTTTACCCTTGAGAATTCTCAAGTCTTCTCCCTTATCCTTTTAACTCTACTTCTTTTAATATTCATTACATTAAGTTTTTTATTCGGCATCTTTTTTTTTAAAAAAAATCATGATTTCGCCTTTCAGCTTGATTTCTTCTCGTCGTAATTGTTAATACAATTCTGGTAGTGATTTTATTTTTTATTGATACTGTAATTTTGATTTCAGAGCGTTTTACTGTTGATGTGAATATAGTATAAAATATAATAATTCAAAATAATATAAAAAATAAATTAACAATAAATAATTAATGCAATACGAACAAAATAACAAACATCTAAAAATAAATTTCAACGTTTTATAAATGTTTAATAGAAATCAACTAGATAAACATAGAAAAATGTCAAATTATTGAGAAATTAATAAAGAGATTTTAACAGGAAAATTATTTGTTTTCTCTTAGTAAGGGTTTTTTTGTTCAAGCCTTTATTTGGCTCAATTTCTTTAAAGAAGCTGGGAATTTATTAGATGTTACAGTACCCTACGGCGAAGCAAGAACAACAATCCACACGTGCTTGCTTGAGGAGGATTTCGAAGGACCGATACACTGTATTCGGGCAACATCCAGATAATAGCTTGGTGGAAGTCAGTGGAACGCATTTAAGACTCCAAGTTTTCCACACCTAGCAAACAAAAACTCGTAGAAAGAGACAGGAAACGATGCCGGTTAATATTCTCTTAGGTGCCGTTTTTTTACAGAAAAATAATTTTTTTAAAAAAAGTAGTTTTTTAGAAAAGTGAAATCCTGAAAAATAAATATTTTTTTTGATATTTGATAGTGTTATAGAAAATAAACTGAAAAATACTTTTCAATGTTTGGTTATGTTATGGAAAATGAACTGGAAAATATTTTATTAATGAATTAAATTTTTTTTTCAAATTTATCTAATATATGAAAAATATTTAATATAAATATTTAATCACTTACCATAAAAGAATAAAATCTTAAAAGTGTAATGATGAATTTTTTTATTATATCCTATATTCATATATAGCTTATTTTATAAAATATAACTATATATGTCATATAATATTATAGAGATATAACCTTGTGAAATTTTTCATAAATAAAACCTATTGATATTTTTTTTTCAATTTTAAAAACTTAAAATATGTTTGTTTTCATATGAAGAAAGCCAAATTAGTTTATGGTATTAAGTAAGAGTTAGATATTTGGGTTTTTTGGTATGAAGATTTTTTTAAAAGATAAATAAATACAAAAATATTTTGATGGGTTTTTTGGATAAAGAATATTTTTTTTTAATGGGTATAGGCAATTATCCTTGTAATATCCCTTTAATATATATCAAATAAACATTAAGAAATAAATATAAATATCTTACATCAAACATAGTCATGCATAAATATTAAGTTTTGATATGATATAATCGAGATCAATAGATACAAACATGAAAATAGATACAAGCATTAAGGTGATTTGGATTAAAATAACAAGAATATATATGATCGAGATCAATAGATACAAGCATGAAAATTATTTGTATATCATCTGTTATTATGTGTTTGAGAGTGCGGTAGTTATGTTTTTAGATGCATTTTAAAAATACATCCTACTTAAAAAAAAAAAAACTTGAAAAAACATCAAGTGATTATTAGTCCATTTTTTATTATTTTTTGATGATTTTTTAATATGTATTTGACAAGAAATTATTAGTCCCTTTTTTTTAATAAGTACTATGTAGAGGATAAAATATTACATAACAACTATTTTACTTTTAATTTTTCATCACTGAGAACCAATTAAATTTAATTTGGAAACAAAAATGTCTTGTAATTGAAATAAAATGATTTATAATTTTCTTATCAGCTTTTGTTTTGCTGAAATAACATTATTTCTCAGATTTGCTTATATAAATTGAAAGTATTAGAAATCAAAAAGAAATGGAAGAATATGAGCTCTTCCATTTCTATCTTAAACAAATTAAGAGGGATTTTTTTATAATTTCCTATCTTAATTTCTTACCAGATGGTGGCTATACCTAATCCTTTTTTTTTCAATTCCTTTCGTCTTATCCACCAATTCTTCCAATCCCTATAATCACTTGATGACAGTATACATTTTTTCAACAAAAGAAAGGAAAGTGTTTTTCTTAGAATAAGGAAAGGAAAACGCTTTCTTGACATAAAGTGTATTTTTTTTCCTTTGACCGGAATTCAGTTTCCTTTAACTAATTTTCCTTATATTTGCCAAACATGGAAAAGTGGAGAAAATGGTTTCCAGGAAAATGAATTCCTGGAAACAAACAAGGCATTAGTTATATTATATAATAGTGTAAAAAATAATTTTTGGATTATTAAAAATTAATAAATCTAGAAAACATGCTCCATGAGCCAATATAACAAATTTCCTAAATATATATTTGCTTATATTAATTTTGGTGGATTAACAAAAGCAAAATTGTAATTTAGTCAACAACTTTAATAAAACCAAATTCATAAAGGATGTATAGCGGTCCCTCATGAAAATTTTAAAATAATTAAAGAATAACTAGTGGTATTTTATTAGTTATTTTTTAAAACTTATTAAAAAAAAGATAGATAGAATCAGGGGAGAAAAGGTCTAGGTAAAAATATTTTTATTACTTTTTGTGGGTCATGTCTTTAATTTTCTCTCTCTTTCATGTATTTTCTAGATTTATTAATTTTTAGAGATCAAGTATTATAAGTGGATTTGTTCACTAAATTATTGATGAAATCAAGAAAAAACTTCACACAGAAAATGAGCTTCTTATGGATTGTAATTCTTGGGTATAGGCTTGAAATGTAGGTATGGTATATGGGCTAATTGTTGGGCTTGACACTGGTGGAAGTTCGCCTGAAAAAAAAGCTCTTTGTAGGACAAGGAACTCTCTGATACTTAAATAAAAAAATACATGTAGAGTAAATTGTTGTAGGAAAAATGTTGAGCTTGTTTACCTGGTGACCTGATATATTTATAGATTTTGATTACGTCGACTCACCTTGAGCATTGAAAGCGGTGTTATAGTTAATTGGTAGAAACATTGGTGCCCACCATCGGATAATGTCTGATATTGTCATTGATTGAGATGTTGGTGAGCATTAGTGACACGTTAGTGAAAAACAGTCATTGATCAAGAAAGAGATGTTTGAGTTACATAGAAAATGATTCATGCTTGCACTGTCGATTATTGACTAAAAAATATGATCCATGCATAAAAGTTTGTACTTCCAAAAGAATATGTTAGAAAATATATCACTTAATCATTAAAAATATTGTGTGTGTGAGCTGTTTGACTCAGTACTCGAAAAGATATTAAGGTGTGTGTCAGTAATCAAGAGTTTTTATTAGACCCAAATAATTTCAGGTCAAGAAATGAGCGAGAGAGAGAGAGAAGGACGAGCCCACTTTTAGGCCTGGACCACGCCGCTTGGGTTGATCCTAAACGGTGTGCATGTATTTTTGTGTTGATTCCAAACATTGCGGCCATGCCTTTTTAGCCCTAGCCTAAACGATGTGAAGAATGTTTTTAAAAGATTTATGTACCATTTAAATAACGTGTTTGAAAGACTTAACAAGCATAAATAAGGGAAGAAAAATTACTTGTTTCGTTATGAAAGGTGAAAAGTGTAAAGGTACAAATGCATCGCCACGACAACATCATCGAGCACCTGCACCTGATAAGAGAGTCATTAGAGACCTAAAAGAGCTAAGGTCCCTATGGTAGGGAGATCAATTACTCTCCCTTTTCTTGGAGTTTTGTCATCAATGGAAAATGTTTTGGTGAATAGTGAAAGAGAATGAACTGGTTTTTTATTTAGTTCTCATAGATAGTGTCACTCATAAAGTCAAAAAAAAAACTATACACAAAAAATAGGGTTTTTATAGACTGTGATTCCTGATTCTAGGCTTGAAATATAGGCCTGGTATATGGGCATAGTTTTTTGGGCATAGTTTTTTGTGATTCCTAAAAAACAAAACCCTCAAGGGAATGAGAGACTCTTTGATACTTAAGTCTATAAATGCATGTAGAGTAAATAGTTGTGGAAAAAGTGTTAAGTAAATGAACCAACCTGTTTACTTGACAACCAAAGGTATTTATAAACCTTGGTCACATTGGCTTACTTGAACATTAAGAGTGGTATTACAATAGATTGGTGGAAATGTTGGTGCCGAACATTAAATAATGTTTAACATTGTTATTGATTGAGAGGTTGGTGAGAAAGAGATGATGGGTTGCATAGAAAATAGTTTGGGCTTCCATTATTGATAATTGGTTAAAAAATATGATGCCCACATAAAAGTTTATTCCTATAAAAAATTTATTTGAAAAGATGATAGGTAATTATGAAAAATATTGTTTACATTGGCGGTTTGACTCATCGATAATGTGTGTCAACAATTTGAATTTTTTTTTTTTAAACCAAGAGAAAAAAGGATGGGCCCACCATTTAGGATAAGCCCAAACATTTATTATATTTTTCACATTATAAAAACTTTTAATTTTACCCATGGGTGAACATGGGCTAATTATCTAGTCATATGCTATCCAGGGTGTTCAAACTTCAAACTCAAGATTGGAGGCATTGTTTGGCAAGGAGCTCCACAACGCTCAGTCTTTTTCATTTTTTTTTCTTAACCCCACAGTACTTCTCAGTCGAGTGAGGATTTTCTTTTTTTGATGAAGAAATTCAAGCTTGTAATGCGTTTATAACCTTTTATTTTGGAGAGGAAGTTTCATTTTCTAATCGAAGTGACAAGATTAAATTATTATGTGAAGAGATCATGTGACCTAGCCACATTCTTTGACTTTCACTTGGGAGTTGGGACCATTATAGACCACTATTTTCTTATTTGCAGGGACCATTATAGACCATAATTATCAAATTGCATGGAGTCACACCCTAGTCTAATTATCTCTAGGAGGAAAGTAGAAATCAATTCCTAGATGCCTTATCTTTTTGAAATTATAATGTTTATTTCTTTAGACTAAACTATATTATATATGATTTTGTATTTGAAACTGCGTTTCATTTAATTTAAAAAGATATCAAATTAATAAGTTTTTAAATATCTTTAATGTATTAATATCAAAAAATTTAAAAAATATAAAAAGAATATTTTATACTAGAAGCATTGATGAAAATTACTTTGAGGAGAATGCATGGAGTTCTTTCTCTCACCTTTATGTGTTTTCCCCCCCTTCTCCTCTCCTTCTCATCAAACAAAGATTTTTTTTTAATGAAACAACTAGAGGATAGCTACCTTCATCGTTCTTGAGTTACTCTAATTATTGGATTTTCTTACAACAGTTGTACAAGTCTTGCTGATATTGACAAAACAGCAGACACAGTCCACGTTCAGCACCGCCCTTGAACATGAAAAGCGAAGAACATACCAATCTCACAATCCATGGCTTACGCACCCTTTTTCACTTGGGATAAGCTCAAACAGTATTTGTGTTTTTTTGAGAAATCTCAAGTTCTTCCTCGTCCCACCTAACCTAGGTTATATACTTTGGACAACCTTTGTTCTTTCTTTCTTCTCAGTTTGGTTCTGACGGCTTTTCATTTGCAATCCCTCTGTAAACTTTAATATACGAAATCCAATCCCTTTATCAAAGACAGTTATGTGTTGTAATGTATTTCTTGATTTTTTTAGGGCTCCCATGCATGCATACTCACTTAATTATGGTTCATGATTTTGTGATTTTTAAAATATTTAATTTCTGAGGGTCTTCTTATTTAATTCTTTCTTATGATTTTTTTTTTTTGAATTTATAAGAGTTGCAGGGAATGAATGAATTTTTTTGCGAAAGATCCATTTAATTTGATTGTAAAAACACTCAAGCTTTTATTGGAAGAAAACTTAGGTGACTATTTGAGAATCAAAAAAAGGTATATGATTTTTTTAAAAAAATTCAAATAAAGGTCATGAGCTAAGTAAATATTCACATGAAGCCTCGAAAAAAAGGTAAATAAAAAGTTTTACCCTCTGTATTTGCTTAGTTCTACCCGAAGAAGAAGAAGAAGAAGAAGATGGACAAACTAAAAAGCAGGCTGATTGGTAATTACCTTGATTTTTTGGTGAACAAGAACTTCGTTTATAACCTTTCTTTGATCCCGTTTAGGACTCTAACCTTTCTTCCATTTGCAATATCTTTCATCCAACCTATTAAATTTAATTAAGTTTTATTATTATTATTATTATTATTATTATTATTTGAATTTTAGTCACTGATGGATATGGAGTCAAAGTTTAACAAATTGGAAACAGAGAGATAATATTGCATGGAAAATAAAGGTTAGGAACCTAAAATTAATTTTTTATATTTTTGAATCGTTTTGATTTATTAATTTTAAAAATAATTTTTTAAAAATAAAAAAAAATTATTTTGATGAATTTTTAACAAATAAATACTTTAAAAAGCAATCATTATTACATTTTCAAACACCCTATTAAATAAATGTTGAGTTTTTATTTTATTTTAACCTTTATAAGTAACAATATAAGGGATTCTTCTCTGAAAAAGAATATTAGATGAGCCTTCGTCAATTCAAAAACTTATGTGAAGATATCATTGCTCTCAGATTAGGAGTACTAGTTGTAATTTAAAATAACGTGCTTACGAAAAAGAATTTTGTTTTTTTTTCCGATAAAAAAAAAAAAAACAAGAAGAGAGGGGGAGAAGACTAGCAACATAAATGCCATTCTGAAATTCAATTATTTCTCCTCAGGTAGAGGCTGAAATTCAGCCTTCGTTCTTGACAAGTCCAGAAATATTCCCCTTTACCTATACTGAAATTCAAAAAAATCAAGTAGAAAGATTCTTTGCTGCTATCTACATGGACTAATTGGCTTTCAACTATTTTTGTCTAGTAAAGGAAGATCAAACCTTGAAAGGATGACCTAATTGGTTGTCATGCTATGCTGTATGCCGTAAATTGTGTCAGATTTTTACTAACTAAAAAAAATGATGATTAAGTGATGTAAGTGTTTTCAAAAATGCAAAAAAAAAAAAATTAAGACTCGTTCTCTAGGATTTAATAGGTTTGATTAAAAAAATCAGGTATCATTAATAAATCAATCAAACCAAACAAAAAAAATACAATGGTTAACCTGAAAAATGAACTGTAACAGCTGTTTTTCAGTTTTAATTTTAGTTCTTTAACTTTAAATTGTTTAAAATAAAAATAATTTAATTTAATTTAATCAAATTAAGCATCAACCGAGCACCATAATCTTCCCTCAACATTGTGAGAACTCCATGTCTAGACATCCAAAACAAACTATCAAATTAAATTTCAAATAAAACTAATGTGAAAGGATTAAATTAAAACAAACTATCAAATTAAATTTCAAATAAAGTTAATGTGAAAGGATTAAATTAAAAAAAAAAAGAGTTGAGTGATTGAAAAAAAGTTATCTTGATGCTTCTAACCATTAATTATTGTTAGCAAACAAAAGAGACATGGTATTTGCTCAAGCTTCGAATTCAATCCTTGAAAGTTCTAATTCTTATAAATTAATAAAATTAAATCTTGTTTTATCAAATTAAATATCAACGGAGTGATAGAATATTCTTTCAATATTTTGAATTTTTATGTGCAAATATACAAATAAAAAATCATAAATAATCTCAATTAAAAAGAATATTAAATGACTAAAAAAACAGATCGAGATATCAAAATAAAAATAAAAATAAAAATGTATTGGGATAAAAAATAATATAATTTTAGTGTGCGAATCCATATTGAAATCTCATATGGCACAATGAAACACTAATGATCATTAGTTTTTTTTGTTTTTTTATTTAAAAAAAAAACAAATTTCAAATTCAATTTTGTTCCTGTTAAAGAGGAGAAATCAGGCCGTCGCAATAGTCTAATCAGGGTATCAAACCCGAATGAGCAGTTGGGGCCTGAAATTCAATTTGTGATTGGTTAAGCATCTGCTGTTTCCTTTGGATTTGACTCCTAAACGTCTTGTTTTAGCAATTCGATGATCATTACTGATCTTGACGATTTAGCATTAGTAGGAGTGATGGTCTTATCATATGAACATTATTCTACATCTCAGTCCCGTCATGCTGAATTGCCCAATCAAATATTTGGACATCCATGTTTGGTTTCATTTATCTTACTAAAGGAGTCTTTCACACTTTATTGCTTGCATGAGTTTTGTTTCATCTTTATAAATGGAGTTAATTATAACTCAGTCCATATAATTTAATGAAAAAACTTAATTCATCCTTATACTCTTGAGAATATGCATTTAATCCCTGTGTTTTTTGTTTCTTATTACCCAGTCCTTCCATTTATTCAAGTATAAGAGTATATATTTGGCTCTGATTAGAGAAATAAGTTCACTACAGATCGACATTTGTGAAAAAAATAGATGTCACACTAACAATTCATGTGTTCATAAATATAGAAGATTACAATGCTATACTGACCTTTTAAAGGTTGTAACTCGCAATACTATATTGTGGTGTGTGTCAATCTAAATTTTTTGAAAAATTGTATGAGATTGAGATTTGATTCTAAAATGGTTAGGTGAGGGCTCGAAGAACAATCATCCTTGTCGTTTGGGTCTCAACGTCCATTCCATAGCCCAATTGGTAGGATGTTTGTTTCTTTTTGTTTGGAATTTGATTCATAAATTCTTTTTTTGTATTTTTTTAAGAAAATAGTAAGTTGTTTTTTTTATGGGCCATATTTTCTTTTTTAATAATCCGTGGGATGTTTTTCTAAGCCAATTGGGAAATACTTTTTTAAAAAAATTATTAATTTATTTTCAATATACAAAATCTAATTAAGAGTCCTTTGAATATTCTGATCTTGGATTAGTAATTAGTTTAGGTTTTGGAATCCGAATAATAATCTAGAAAAGAGAATAAGCTCATTCTCTTCAATTTCATTAATAACCACTTATGAATTTTTTTTTCTGATTACACCTCTTATCTTAAGTGTTGGATTTGTAAATTTCATGACAGTTAAAATAAATAAAAAATTTAAGACGATAAAAATTAAGCTTAAATATCTGAAAAAAAAACCTCTTAAAAACCAAAAATCTAAATACCAACAAAATCATAGCCACTTCTACAAATTCCCCTGCCTCCCAAAGCCTCAAAAGCGGTGCTATATTTTACTGTTTTTCTTAGATTCGTATACCCAAGTAATTTTTTTAAGGTAAAAGTTCAAAATAATAAATAAATAAATAAAAAGTTGTATAGAGTATGTTTGTTTATGTGAAAATTTTTAAATCCTGATATTAAAAATAAAATTTAAAGGATATATTTCAAAACAAAAATCAATTTAGAAAAACAACCACCAGGTCCCTTGCATTACATTACAAAAAAGAGTCAAGAAAATAAGAACTGGTCTTGTAGTTTCGTGAATGAACACGACCCATAAGCCACCACCTTCTCTCTTTTTCTCTCTAAAAAACCCTCTCTCTCTCTAACCGCCTACAGATATGAACACCAGCCTCTTCAAATGCAATTTGTCTTCCAGCTTCTTCTCGTATCCTAAGGTCGTTCTTCTTTGACAAAGAAAAAAAAAAAAACCTATCGCATAGTACCCTTCATAAAGAACAAAACTTGACCTCCCTTGACAAATATCACCAGCTTGACATTCAAAGATTGTTTCTTTCTGAATCTTTTTTGCTTATATCTCAGGTATATCATGGGTCTCAATCTCTTTTCTTTTTCTTTGTTTTAGACTGTTTTGCTTTTTGCTTCATTGGTTCTTTTAGCCCTTATCAATGACTTCATCCGCAGAACTTTGCCATACTGAGGAGATTTTTTTAGAGTTTTGATGTTGCTGACACTTTCTGAGATAATTGTTCGCAGCTGTTTTCGTTTTTAATTTTAGGCATGGGGTTTTAGAGGATTTTTCTTTTAAAACAGAAAACCAATATAGATTATTTAATAATGCACGTATATGGGGTTTTTAAGCATTTTTAAATCTGGGTTTTGATTTTTGGAGTAAGTTTTGTTCTGTTATTGTCAAGTTTGGAATTTTTGCTCTATCTTTTGCTGCTTGCTTATATTGAGTTCGTTCTGATGCTAGATCAAGAAATACGGATTTTTTTTATTTAATCACTCATCTTTCCATGTTGATTGATCAGGAGGATCTTGCATTGGAGAAATAGTTGCTCCATGGTGAGCTTTCACGTATTTAATTTTTATGTTATATTGGGTTATAATTGGTCAAATAAGATGTGCAGGAACCTGAGGCAATGCTATTATTCAGCAACTTGGAAATGTGGATTCATTTGGTTGCTTTCTTGTGCTCTAATTCTCGAATTCGGGCTTGTTCTCTAGGGAGAAGCTCCAGCTTTCATTGTGGATGATCTGCAGAATCAGATTGGATTTGAAAATGGATTTGGCTCAAAATTCAAAGGCTGCAAAACCACCACAACTATCGGTGATAAAACTGTAAGTGAGCTTGTTGCGTTGATTTGACTCTCTTCTAAAACAACCTCATTCCCTCTTTTGGTTAATCCGGTCAATGATCTTGCTAATTGAGATTCTTTTTGGGTAGTATGTCATTGGTGGCAACGATGAGTCAACATTGCCTGTTGAAGTTCGAATTTTTGACAAAGCTACTGGCAATTGGTGAGCTGATATTTCTGCCTAAGAGAGAGTGTTCCTTCATTGGGGTTCTGGTTTAGAGTTGAGATTGCTTATCGTGGTAGAATTTTCACGTTTTTCAGGGTAACTCCTATCGTGCTGGGATCAAAACCTAACTCATGTAAAGGTCTCTCAGCCATATCATTGAATGATGATCGTATTTTGATAGTTAAGAAGGGGTCCGCCCCTGATGACTGCATTTTGTTTCTTGAGGTTGGTATTTCAGAATCTTCTGGAGATTTATTAAGGGAAATGTTAAGATTCTACTCTGTTTCCAACGATATATGAAATGAAAAAAAAATAAAGGCATTACCAAAATGATAAACCACAACCTTCATATCATTTTCATCACTCTCCAAAAATGTTAATAAACTGTTCTCAAATTCCATTTGCAACATTGCCAATATATTGAATGTGATGTTTACACGATTCCCTAATTGTGTCTTCTTAAGATAATTAATTTGTTTTAATTTTGGCAGGTGGACACTTGGTTTGTCAGGGAGCAGAAAAAAATTCGGGGGACTGAGGTTGTTGCCTGGAGTAAGGGGGTAAGGGGCGATGCTGAGAAACCAGTTGTCATAAGTGGTCCTTCTGGAGTGGGTAAAGGAACATTAATATCCATGCTTATGAAGGAATTCCCATCTATGTTTGGGTTTTCTGTTAGCCACACAACCCGTGCACCAAGAGGCATGGAGAAGGATGGGGTTCATTACCATTTCACCCAGCAAAGTATTATGGAGAAAGAGATAAAAGATGGGAAATTCGTTGAGTATGCTTCTGTTCATGGAAATCTGTACGGGACCAGTATTGAAGCTGTTGAGGTGGTAACTGATGCGGGGAAGGTGAATATTTCTTCTCCTCCTTTTCTTGCTCATTCTATATTACTTTGTTATAAGCAATTGTGGATACCTATTGTGGTTGCAATGTTAGGTATTCATAGCAATGCAATGGTAATTAGGTACTGGATCAACCAAGAAATGATAATGAATTTGGATTGCTTTTGCTGAATGTCTTCAGAAACCATATAAAGAACCTTTTCTAAAAGAAAGACCTCAACTTAATCAAAATACTTGCATCTGCAAACTCAAAATGTTTTTCCAAGAAGCTTATTGATTTTATTTTGCTATTTCATTTGGTCTTGCAGAGGTGCATTCTTGACATCGATGTTCAAGGAGCAAGATCAGTGAGTGCTAGTTCTCTGGAAGCAATCCTCATCTTTATTTGTCCCCCCTCAATGGAGGAGCTTGAGACTCGCCTCCGTTCAAGGTAAGTCAGAAGCTCATACAAATTCCTAACCATTCTTGTATCTTCCTGCACTTGTTCTAACTTGAATCTGATCAACAGACGTACTGAGACAGAGGAGCAGATCCTTAAGCGACTCCAAAATGCAGAGGTGGAGATGGAGCAAGGAAAATCATCGGGCATCTTTGATCATATCTTGTATAACGATAATCTGGATGACTGTTATGAGAGTCTTAAGGTAATGCTGTGCTACTTGATATTGCATCCATGCAGAGTTTACTTTCAAATGCTTTATATTCAGGTAGCGCTCTCTGATTTGCTGCAGAAACTTCTTGGGATAGATGGAGCTGCCGCAGCTACCCAGATATCAGGTAAGATATCTGTCATCAACATAAATCCATGATTAACTTATTTCATCTGCTTCGGTAAAATATGCAAGTCTTTAATGTCTAAGAAAATGTAGCTAATATGATGCTTTGTCGATCCAGCACCCCAAGGGATTGATCTGCCCGCTGACCATTCAGTTTCGAAAATGGATAACAAGATTATCATAAACTATGGAACTCCAGAACTAGAGAAAACATCAAAGAGCTTGTTAGTTCCACTATCTTTCTTCAAGAATCTTATATTCAACATTATGATCTCTTGTAAGTTATTTGAATGGTGTGATTGTTTACTTACAACTACCATGATGTGGGTTGAGCAGGATAGTACTGGATGTATCCTCACTCAAGGGAGGGGCTCCTGGACGAACAAGAGGGCTTGACGTGTATGCCACTGACTCATTTTCAGATGACTTGAATGGGATCAATCAACCAAGCTAACGACTCCAGCCTCATAGATACTAACATGCTTTCACGAACTTCAAAATCTCCCAGTTGTCTCTGCTTTATATTCTTAAGAAAGGGAACGGTGACTAAGCTCGAAACATGATTTTTTGTAATAATCCCTTGTCTTGATATCATCTCCATTTTTTTTCATTATTTGCCTGTTTTAGAAAGGAGACGACTTGGATTAACGTTTGAACAGTTAGTCAAGTACTATTCCCTCGCCAGCAATGAGATGATTTATGATTTGTACGGGCGCGTTCACGATCATCTTGGTAAAATATAACAAAGTTCATTTCACATCATTGTTTCAAGCAAGCAGATTAGAGTAGGTAATAGTCGTGGCAGTGCAATCCAGGTGCATTTGTCTACATGTTTCTACTCATCACAGGTTGAAAGAACATTTTTTATAATGTCAAGCGGTGTTCATTGGCGTTATGTATCCACTCTACAATCTATGCGCCGATTGTCATCTTTTGCATTAATACTAGCTGAAAGATCTGCCTTTTCGAAAGCATATTAAGAAGGGTTAAAATCTTTTCAAGATTGCGTTTGCATGAAGATGGAAGGGTTGGAAGATGCGTATAATTTCAAATATCATAAAGGAATGCACTACAAGTTGACCACCAATGTGCAGCCTGCGATCTGCTTAGCTAGGTGTGCTGCGCAAGTATTACATGTGCTAGCTAGGATTACCCGTGCGCAACTTGCCATTCTCATTCAAATTAATTCCCCTCCAAGCATTTAAATTGATCAAAGTCAATATACATGTTTTAATCTAATGGCTTGAAGAAGATACGGGACGGCACAAAAAGACAGCTAGAAGAGAAAGAAATAGATGAGAGGAGATTGAAGAAAAAGAGAGAAAGAGATTCGAAAGACTTGTTAGAGCTCCCATACAATCTCAATACCGTCAGAAAAAACTTGCAATTTTTATTTTTAATATAAAAATTATAATAAATTATTAATATCACAGTAAAATTTAAAAACACTAAAACAAAATAAAAATTGTAGGGAAGTGTTGTTGAACGTATTGGGGTCCATAAATAAGCCGAAGATTTATGGAATGAAGTTTTTTTTCTTATTTGGTTCTGCCTTACAAAGGAATTGGGTAAAATTAATTTTTTTTAAAATTAATTTTTTTATATTTTTAAATTATATTTAATATATTAATATAAAAATTATTTTTTAAAAATAAAAAAATATTATTTTAATATATTACTAAATAAAAATTATTTTAAAAAACATCATCCTTTCACGCCATTGCCATTAAAAAAACCGTACGGGGAACTGCTTTAACTGAACTTTTCCAAGTTGGATTCGTTGCCTTTTTTTTTTTGTCTGCTGTCTTTACCTCCTCGTGGGGGGACCCAAACTGAGGCAACATACAGAGCAAGTTGGTGATAATCTGCTAGATTGGTTGGTGTCTTTTAAGGGCCGGCGTACCTCCCACATTCAGCACCTTCCATTTGTACGATCTGCAGACTTTGATAGGCCTACAGAGGTTTCGATGAGAGGCCCAGGATGCACCACAAATAAAAAGCATCTTCCTCTTCCCATGCGATCCATGAATCTACTCTTAAATCCTATTTTTATTTAATTTTGTGTTCTTTTTTATTTTGAATGCATTCTTTGCCACAAGACATCTGCTCGCAGGAAATGATATTATGGCGTTGTGATTGCCTGCCTCTTTTCATTTGCAAAAACTCAAGTATATAGAACAAAGGAGATCTTGACCATGCTTGGTCAGAGCCAATCATGTTCTTCATTTAACAGAATCAATCTGGTAAACTGTACAAAACAAAGGAGATCTTGACCAAGCTGATCATACTGTTATTGATCTTGATTTTTACAGCACTGAAGAATTGAAGGAAGCAAGAATATCATTGTCTGCAGCTGCTTTATTTTTCCATGAATCATTTTCGTTTTGCCTGGATCTCATTTTCCAGCAAATACAAATGCAAATGCTCGTAGCTTTTTCTTGAGCAAATGGGAGGAATTTTTCATTTTTTTTATAAAAAAAAATAGCAACTTCATTCCGGTGATTTATCTAAATAACATTGTGTTATAAGAAAATCATTTTAAAATTCACTTAATAAATCTATTAACCGAGCTTTGACCAAGTCAAACTCAAATTCCCCCAACATCACACGATCCATTAATAGAGGTTCTTGATGGGCTCGCCTACAGATCAATTCCACATTGACATAAAACAAACCCCATAACAGAGGACCCAGATAAGCTGAGCAAAAGATTGCAAATACAAATGCAAATGCTCGTAACTTTTTCTTTCGGTTTTTTTCTTGTTTTTCCTTGCACATCAAAGATTAAATTCCTTGTCGATTGGGTTTTTCGGTATTAAATTCCTTTTCAAAGCAGACCATCGAAATCCGAAAAAAGATTATTTTATAAAAAATCAAATGATATTCCAAAAGTACACGGAGGAGATTCATATAACCACACTCTTTTTGTAAAATTTACATAAATTGAGTACAAGGAAACGGTGATCCACTTAACTAGAAAGCCCTCTACAGCCCCTGAAGAAAGTGACAAACAACAAGCCAAGAATGATTTGCCAGTAACATACATGTACACAACACCTAATTCCTCCCTACGCGAGTCAGGGTCATTGTCTCAAGCTTTGCAGAAAAGCTATGAACGATTCACAATGATTGAAGAAACACCTTCAGCAGGATCAAGCAAAGCGTAGAGTGGTAAGCCCAACAAATCCTTACTGCATGTGAAAAGGTGAATGGTAATTCTATCAAGTGAGAAGCACCTTTCATCTCTCAAGAGTGTGGAAGAATCCACCGCACCTTTCAGCTAAATGGGCTTTCATGCAATTGGCAATGCTGGAGACAGACCCTTTACCCCACTCACCATAATTTGTTCACGTTGCGATCCCTTTCTCCCGCCATCTTTTCTGAAAGCCAAAGAAATTTAGAAATATGATACCAGGGAAACTGCAGGTTGCATCCGCAGCTGGAATACGTCTGATTTGGGTGCCTTTGATGCAAGGGCTCTGTTGCCTCCCCATTACTCCTTGGCGAATCGGACTCTCTGAAAACGTTGAAGGGTCTGGATCCAGAGCTTGATGAGTTGTTAACATTTCTCAAAACTGTTTCATAAGAGCTGGTATGCGTATCAGGTACAGTACTAGCGGCTGTAGTGTCAGGTTTCTTTTTGTTGATGAAACGCCCTCTACAACCTCCTTCCCTTCTCTTTGCATGTAAATGTCGGGACTCGTGAAGATATGGCTGAAGCATGACAACGAAAATACAGAGTGCTTGAAACAAATATGGAGCAATATACTGAGGAATTTTAAATGATAATCTTCCCCGAAAGAGCAATATACTGAGCAGATTTTGTTGAAACTAATTGATTCAATTGCAGATGATTTTTATCTTTATGATAATGTAGCCTTAGCATTGTTGAAAGAATTGATCCTTGATTATAGCTATGTAATTGATTCTAGGAAATCATTTCCATTCTTGCAAAGATTACATGTAATTCTGCAACTATAAATAAAATTTGTCATCCACATTAATGGTATCAGAGCTCCTGGATTAACCTCCCTTCAATCCTTTCATCTTCTCTCCAATGGCCACCGAAAACCCTTCTGCCCCTCTGCCCTTCACCACCCTTATTCATTTGATCACTGTCAAATTATCTTCTGCTAATTTCCTCATTTGGCATAGTCAAATCCTTCCCTTCATTGAGAGCCAAGACCTTGTCGGTCATATTGATGGTTCCATTGTTCAACATCCAAAATTTGATTCTCTCAACTCTCAAACACCAAGTGACAAATATTTGTCTTAGAAAGAAGCTAATCAACACTTCTTTTTTGCCTCCTCCGATCCTCCCTAACTGGAGAGGCATTGGCTGAAATTGTTGGACTCTTCACCGCACATGACGTCTGGCTCGCTTTGGAAACAACCTTTAATCACAAGTCCAAGACACGAGAGACACAAAAAAAAACCAATCTTGATTTTATTAAGTTGGTTTGAGAGAGAATGGAGGCTGTTTAAGCCTTTAACCGTGACAGAAAATCAAAATCCCACAAGTTTATTTTGATTTGTTTTGCTTTTAAGTTTTTAACATAGGGTTATTTAGGTTTTTGATATGTTTTTAGATATTGTTTTCAGTGAAATCAGCTTGTGATTCTGGTTTTATTGGTTTAAAAACTTGAATCTCAATTTTTCAATTATAAGAAATAACCAAATTTTATTACACGAGAGCCCAGACTTTCTTCATTTTTAGTCCAAGCGCGCAAGGGCTTGATTGTGCTAGCCGTTTCCCTGTTTTGATGTGAAAAATGATGTACAAACTAGAAATATGTTCCTCCTGATGGGCTATAGGAAGATTGCAGAGTTATGGTCTATGGGCTAATTTGGGCTTCTTTTACATTGTGGATATATCTAGAATGACAACTAGAATTGTTCAAGAATACAGGCCCCAAATTTTATCCAAGAAAGCCCAGTACATTGGCCCAAGATCCGACCCATGTGGAAAAAATTACCTAGCCAAGGTAACTTTAACAAATAACTCCATTTTCTCGGGGAAATAAATTCACGAGAAAACATGGAGGAGATTCGCTTCACGTGTGTGTCCTGTACACGAAATGATACGCCATCCAGCACCGCACACGCTATGTGCTAGGAATATGCTGTGGTAGGGTTCCACCTCCACCTGACGCCATTATCCAACCCACCAAGCAACAAATCAAATACGCCCAGGCTCTGATACGATGACTGCTTTCTGGGAGAGCCTTAATAATTGCCGCCCTGACTTTACTTGATGAGTAAATCAGCTAATTTGAATTATGGACCGCATAATTGAGTTAAAAAAAAAAAAAAACTTGATTTTTTCTTAAAACGATATTATTATAATTTTCTTTTTCATGACAATTCAACCTTTATTAAAGATGGTTTACTGTAGAAGATTTACTGTAACTCTTGTCTCATTCTCATTAGCACTATAGATTATAACAATAAAATCATAATTTTATCATTCTTAGAAAAAAAAATTTAACCTGGACAAAGGGGGTAATAAAGTATTTTTATTTTTTTTCACATAATAAAATGACTAACATACTATTTAAAACAAAAATATATTAAAATATGGTTATTTCTTCTTCTTTTTTTTTAACGCAAGTGGCTTTTTTTGCGCTTTCTGAACAACACACGCAACATCTTTCGGCCATTAAACATTGGCTTCTACGACAGGTTTTGAATCTTCACAGTGGCCCTTCCATCATTGGGTTGTGCGTGTGACTAACGGACCTCTAGTTTGACGTCAATGATATTTTTTTTCTTCTTTTCTCTCTCCTCGATTTTCACACTTAACCTTATGGATTTCCAAAGCAACCTTTCGATTTGTTTTTCTTTCAGATTTGATCGTTGTTTTTTATTACTATTTGTTTTCTTTTAAATAATTCATAGAATTGACATTTTCTTTCCATTTCATCCTCTATTGATTTGTTTATTTATTAAATTTGATCCTTATTTTTTAAAATTATTTTTTTAATTGAATTTTTTTTTAATTGCATCTCTCAATATTTTATTTTATTTTTATATCAAATCTAGTTGGTATTCTTTTAATTGCTATTTATTTTTCAATTGCATCTCTTCATATTTTATTTTATGTTATGTTATGTTATTTTATTTTTATATCAAATCTAGTCATTATTCTTTTAATTGCTATTTTTTTTTAGATCTTTTTTATATTCAAACTTTCTTCTTCTTCTTTTAATTTCATTTCTTGTCATTTTATTGATTGAGATTCTGTTAACAAAAAAATTAGCTTTGTTATTTTTTCGAGTTTGATTTCTATGAGATAAATTTATCTTTAAAATCCAGGTCATGAGTTTGAAAGATTAGTCTGGTTATCCTAATTTCAGGTGTCGATTCACAGATTTTACGGGATAACCTAGGTTGACTCATACCAAATTTTTATTGTTTGATTTCTATGTTATTGTTGTCTATTCTTTTTTTTATTCTATTATTAAATTAACCAAGGCTATTAAATTCAATTATATCAATGACCTGAATCTCAACTTCTCTTTCTTTTGTGAAAACACTATAGTTGTCTAAATATCTTTTTTTACGCTAAAAAAATTTGAGGATGAAATTGATATAAAAAACTTCTCGACCTAACTTCTTATCTAGTTTAAATCATGTAAGAGTTGTATTGATGTGACTTAGCCGACTTGTTCGATTCAAAAATAACATGGTTGACCGGTAAAAAAAATCTAAGAATAAAATTGAGATAAAAATGATGAGATTAACAGGAGAAAAAAAACCTCTTAACCCAATTCCTTACTTGGCACGGGTTTATGATTAAATTGTGTTGGAGTTTCTTTGACGTGATTTAGTCAACTTAGTTGGTCCAAAACAACCCACGCGACTATTAATAAAAAATTAAGAATGAAATTAAAGAAAAAAAACATAATTGAAATAAAACATGGAGGGAAATGGGAAAAAAAAGAGGCTGAATTAAAAAAAAAAAGTTTCAGTGTTCATATAAAATTCTCCCAAAGAATACATTTAAATTCTTTATATATATATATATATATATATATATATATATATATGACCTTGAGATACATTTCTAATTAATTTATTTATAGGCAGCTCGTTGTGAGTAAGTGTCAAACCATAGTGTGACGATCAAATTATGGTGCAGAAGCTAGCACAGCAAGAAAATTGCATGTTTTCATGTTAACATGAGAATGAAGACTGAGAGAAACAGTATGAATATTAGATGAAGATGCCAAGATTACTAAGATTATATACTGTCGACGGTAGCAAAAAGTTCAACAGGAAAAAGCAAAAGAAGAATACTCAATCATCGAGGTCACACTAAAAAAGAAGCTTTTCTTGTTTTTCTTTTCTTTCCCTCTACAAAGTAACATTCACATGAAAGAAAAGAAATCACAGTTCTGTAAGGGCTTCTAATGGAGCTAGCAATTAAGCACTATATGTTTTATTCAATCCGCAGCGCTGATCTTGCATATCTCACGTCTTAAAAGTGATTATCAAGAAATTAACAAAATTAATCCACAAGATCGTTTTAACAAATTAAAAAGCGTATTAGGGGGGGAAATAGAGAGAATGAAATTAAAGATTCAGCATTTATAGGCACATACATCCATAAAATACAAAACCCTACTGAAATAATTAGCTAGCACAAATCTGCAATCAAGGTTGATTGCTCAATCTTCAAGCCCTAATTACTAATTGCACACTTAAATGGCCATCATTAAGTTGCAAATATTAGTACATAGAAGGCATCCATAGAACCAGTATAAGCACATCAATTAATTAAGCTGGGATATTATCACGAAATGCAAAGAAGAAGAAAAGCTCTATATCTGGCGGAGCAAAAAAGACTATGGGAGATTTCTTTGACGAGCACTTTGTAGTTACCCTTCTCTTCATTGGAGCTGGTGGACAAGATAAGATCTCAGGTATTTTGAATCTTTGAGCCTTTGGTGTAGAACAGCCAACGATGTCCTTATCACCTTCTTGGTCATTAATGTTGACAGTGCATGACTCTTTGGAGCTGGTAGAAGTAGTGCTCTGACTGCAAGGCAGATCCCTTGATGGTTCTTCGCATTTTGGCACAATCTGTTGCCTCTTGCATCTTGTTGATCTTCTTGTATTCGATGGAGCCATGTGAGGGCTTGATCAATAAGCTTGGACTGCTAAATATTGAATTCTAATAGGAAGGGCTGAAATTGATGCAGTAGCTAGCTATAGATGCTCTTTTCAGGTGGATGTAATGGATTGATAAGACTTCCTTTTGGCTTTGTGAAAGATACAGCTGATGAAGTTTAAGAAAGAGACACTCACTAGCTAACAGTGCCTCTCACCTGAAAGGCATTCATGACTTGCAAGACAGCAACAGGAACATTCCAAAACACTATTTAATAACCATTTGAAAACTTCAAAAGCCTCTGACCTGGATCAAGTAAATCCAAAATAACATTACAGCAGCAAACACTAACTACTACCACTTGAAGAAGAAATTCATTCAAACCTGTACCAAATCCTGTTAGGATTGGACACTCCTTTGGAGTAGGAAATAACTCAGCACAGATTAAAGAAATGAATCTGCAACTTCCTATCTATTTCCTGGATATATGTTCTCCAGCTTGTAGACACTTTCAGTGCATATACCAAGAAGTTATAGCGAAGGAGAATCAGTAAGATATATTTTTCTTAATATAAAGGCTTACCACTTTTCAATACAAGAGATAAGGCTTTATCAGTAAAGAATCAAACGGCATTATATGATGTGGGGCACAGGGAGGTGCTTGAGATTATTGTTATTCCCTTTGTGCCCAACTCAGCATGGGGGCAAGTATACAAGAAGCCCTTTTCTCTTTCTGCCGAGTTACTAAATAAAGCATCGATCTATAACTATGCTTTGGAGAGGAAATGGTACTCGCAATGGTGCATATGTTTGTGGAGCCAGAAGGCTAATCTTCTCTGCAAATTTATTCGTACATGAGTCATTAAAATTTTAATTCTTTTCAAGCAAAATGCAACAATCTGCTTATATTCTGTTTTTTTTAAGAAAAAATTAAGGTATTTTTTTAATATTATGATTATGTGTATATTGTATTGTATCAAAAAAATATATAAAATGTTCCATTCATATATTTATATGATATAGATGTGTGTGTATTTATGAGATTAGATTTTGATTGTATTTAATAATATTCATTGGATAAAATAATTATATAAAAATTACATTTATTCAATCATTATTTGAATTTAAATAAAATTATATCTATCATACCAAAAAAAGTTTATAATCTAGTAATTTAACAAAATTTATAAGGTGTGAGAAAACAAATTATACCACTAGAAAGTAATTATTGTAGATTGTAATAGTGATTTGATGATTTTGCCCTTTACTATATCAACCAAGAATGCTTAGGTCAAGAGTGAAATGATTTTTTTGACGTGATTTATTTGTCATTTTTATTTTTTTGAGAGGTATAAAGGTCTTTTCTTTTTTTAGCAATAAAATACCTTCAATACCTTAAGAAAATAAAATTGATAGCTAGTTTCAAGGAAATTTTTTTAGGTTTCACATTTTATTCCACATTAATTTTACTAAATTACTCTCAGTTTCAAATTTAATTAAGTTTTTTTAGGGGGAAATTTTGTATTCCTTTCTGGGTTTATTTATAATCAAATGGGTAGAGAGGTAAATTTATATTTTCAAAAACAAAAAAAATATTAAATATTCAAAGCACATTAAATTTACTAAATTACCCCAGTTTCAATATTTATTTTATGTTTTTCTTGGGCCATTTTTGTATTTTCCTTTGGTTTTTTCATTATTTTCATATCAGTAGATAGGTACATTGGTCTTTAAAATAATTCAAAAAATAATAAAAATTCAAACTAGTCAAGCGCGTTGAAAGTTCTGTAATTTTTAAGCCGTGCATGACAAGTTATGTGATGGTAAAAGATTTTTTTTATCATGTCAGTCAATATCCAGTGGCATCGTCTTTCTCAAGAGGCGATGCGTGTTTGCTTGTGATGGTCGAATTGTTGTTGGAGGCTTTTTTTTCTCTTTTTTTCCCTCCTTTCTCATAATTCGCACCTGACATTGAAAATTTCAGGGCAATCGCCTTGGTTTGGAATATTTTAGTATCAGTCCTCATTCTTATAAATTTTTAATTTGTATCCTTTTTCTTTTTGTAAGTTTTTTTTATTTATTTTGAATTCCATCCTTTAATCTAAATTTTTTATTTTTCAAATTTGGTCTTGATTTTTTTTCTTCATTTTCTTTCTTACCTCTTTTGTGAACTTTTAATTGTTTTCAATTTCATCCTTTAATTAAAATTTTAAATTTGTTAATTGTTTTAGATTTGATCCTCATTCTCTTGGAGGTTTATTCTTTAATTCTTTTGTGAAATTGATTTTTATTTTCAATTTAACATTTTAATCCAAAATTATCCATCATCTAATTTGTTTTGTTTTTCAAATTTAATCCTTATTTTTTTAATTGCTATTTTTTCTTTTGAATTTTTTTTTGTGTGATTAAATTTGTTTTTCAATTTCATCATTTGACTTTTGATTTATTGAAATTTAGGCTTCGTGTTTTGCTTCTATTCAAATGGCTCTCATTGCGAGTTCACATCATTTTTTTTACTTGTTTTTTTTTTAATTTCATTACTCCACGTTGATTTAAAAAAAAAAATAGGCTTCATGGTTTTCTTTGTTTTTCTTTTTATAGGCTTATCTTAATCTCATGAACTTGCATGTGGATTTGACGGGTTAACTCGGATGAACTCACACCTTTTGGGCTTTCAATTATTGTTTTTGTGTGATTAATTTTTTTATTTCATCCTTCAATATTTGATTTGTTAAAAATTGGCATTCATGGTTTTCTTATACTTGATGCTTTTGATCAAGGCCTGGCATTATTTTGTTTTAATTTTTTTTTCTATCTCATAATTTGACATTGATTTTTTTAAAAAAAAAAAAGACTTAGTGGGTTTTTTTGCTTTTATTTTTATATGGTTATCCCGATCTCACAACTTAATCTAATGGGCTTAACGGGTTAACTCATATGGGCTTAAGCTTTTTTTTTCTCATAATTAATATTTTTATATCCTTTTGTATATTTGATTTTTTAAAAAAAAATTATCATTTAACATTTGATTGGTTGGTTGAAAAATAAATCAAATTTTTTAAAAAAAAATTATTGCTTCTAGTTAAATGATACAGGTTAGAAGTTTAATAGATTTAAGGAGGGCTGCCTTTTTTCTTTTTCTTTTTTATCGCCAATGTGGGGGTTTAGTTGAAACCTATTGCAGTCGCTGCCTTGCCGGACAAAAGGGCCTTGAAGACGGAAGGGAAAGCAGATTAAACAAATAAAGAATAATAATAATAATGCAATTATTTTCCTCCAAAAAGACAACTAAATAATTAATTAGGCTGTTTCAAACCAACCTAGAATTTAGGTAAAGGTCTACTTGAATACTGGTAACAAGGCCCACTCATTATGAAAATAGAGTTTTGATATTGCAAACAAACCTAAAATGGGCCAGCCATCAACATCAAGTTTCATGGACCGTCAAGCTTCAAGCCCTTCCACATCCTTCCCTCCAAAAACGAGAGCAGGCAATTGTTGGTAAAAAAGTAGTTGAATTAGGCACTGGCTTACTAGTTTCAGGCGACGTGCCTTGAGGAGAAGTTGCCAAAGAGGTCGCAGGTTTCATAGGTTTACAACCCTAGTGGTTGACTGTTCTGGCATTCCATATCAGAGAGAAGAACGATGAGTAAGCCCCCCAAAAAAGCTTGAGGCTATGCATCAATCGCATTAGAACCACCATTTATCTTGCAAATATGGCATCCCAAAGTGCGTATGAAGTTGCATTTTGATTTCAAACTATAAGACTCAACGGAACTTCTTCTTCTTACAGGAGTCCATATACTCAGGCAGTTGATGGAAAAATGGCATGAGCATATCAAAGCAGGTGCTGAATTTTACCACCAAGCAGTGTTAGTTCTACTATATAGACCATAGTGGGAAAGCTAATAAACTAACTGATCTTCATGGTTCCATTGGACTTTGAGGTTTGGAGCCTGACTCCAGGGACTCTTTTTCTGATAAACTTTGACTGAAAGGAGGTCGTGGGGGATCAACTGTCAATGACCCTTCCAATACCTTCACTACCTCGCTCATTGAAGGTCTCATCTGTTCATCTGATTGAAGGCACCAGAAAGCAATTCGTAACACTCGCTCTAGCTCCTTTAAATCCACGCCATCATCAAGTCTTTTATCAATCACCCTCTCTGGGTGCCCCTGGATCCATTCCTCATAGGTCCACTCCCAAAGATCCTTGACTTCTGGACGCCCGGTTATCAATATCAGCACCATCTTGCCAAAATCCGCCACATCTTTCTCTCCACCGTATGATTCCTCAGGACGAACCATTTCCAACCCGTATTCACTCACCTTGGCCTCGTAATTTTTATCCAGGACCACGTTTGAACATTTCAAATTTCCATGGCTTATAAACTCCCTACATCCCGTGTGCAAATAACAAATAGCCTTCGCCACAGTTAAGCATATGTCAACTCTCCTTCTCCAAGTCAGTCTTTGATTCAACTCATCATCTTCGATACATTTGTCCAGAGAACCATTTTTGACATATTCGTAGACCAAATATCTATGGCCTAACTCACAGCAATAGCCATTCAGCTTCACCAGGTATTTGTGATGTATACTTCCTATCTTCGATACAGCAGCTCGAAACTTCCTTTCTTCAATGGTTTCGTCAAGGTCTTTGACTGCTACTGGCTGTTGGTTTGAAAGTGCACCTCTATACACACCTGGCCCTATCTGGTGCTTGAAATTCCCAGTGATGTCCTTGATTTCTGTAAATGGAAACATCATCACACCCTTAGAGTTACGGCCTGTGTAAGCCAAAGCAGCTTTCCTCAAAATCCGATTTCTTCTTCTATAGATGAAGTAGCCAATCCCTAATTGAACAACAACAAATAAAAGTAATGTGCCTGAGGCTGCTCCACCAATTTGACAAGAAAGGCACAACCCATGAGACCGTTTGACTGGAGATAGTGATGGAGAAGAACTTGAATTATGGGGATTAACAGCTATGGGGTCCGAGCATGTCTTAACAAAAGATATCGAACTTAAAGAGGGGTTTTGATGCCCAGAGAAGTATGGACTTGTCGTCATTCGGCACTGAGCAGTTCCATCATTTGTGAAGGTTGCAGCTGTACAAGCCGGGTCCTGCATGCACAACCCTCTACATTGCTGTAAACTAGTAATGGTGATAGATTCATTTGGTGGATAAATCCCATACAGAAAAGTGTGCTCATAAGTATCCATACTGTGATTAGAATCACAATTCAGTGCAAAACATTTCAAGTTGGATGAAGATGTTGTCTTGAAAGGGCATCGGCATTCGGGAGATCCTGATGTATTGAAAACACAGATGCCATGCCCGCCACAGGTTGCAAAAACATTGCATTGATTTTCAACGGCTTGCCAAACTGATCTCCATGACCCTGTAGCTTCTACCCATGAGTATATCCGCAGATTACCATCAATGTCTAATTTAAGTAACCGAAACTTTACACTGTCATTGTGGTCTTCCCCAAAAACAGACCAAACAGGATTCAGATTGTGGTCCACAAGTTGCAGGACTCCACCGGAGGTAAGGACGACGCCAAGATTCAAACTAGAAGGATTTCCTCTGGACCAGTAAATAACATCGCTTTCCCACTTCAGCTGTAACTGACCTGAAGCATTCATAAGAAGACTGTAATAACTTGAAACAGAATTTCTGCTTGCTGCTCTAAGGGTTTTATGAACAGGTAAATTCTGGCTTGGAAGAAGTGTGTCGGATGGATTATCAAAACTTTGCCAAACAACATCCTTCTTTCTATTCAATAGAACAAGATTGCCATCATTACGAAGAAGAGCCGAAGCAACAGCTAATTGGCTCGTGTTGCTGGTCCACACAGTAACTCCCCACAAAGAATCAACCAATACCAGCTCCCCGTTTTGAGAAAGCTGGAAAAAGGACTTGTTACCCACAGTGACATCAGCTCCAGCAACCCAAACCACAGTTTGCTTGGGGAAAGGAATAGATTTTGAATTGAAACGTATCCCTACACTATACTGATTAGGCTGCTCAGAATGGTTAACGAATCCAACAGCAAAATCACCATTGGAGGAAACCCACAAGTTATTTTCCTCTACATAAAGCTTTGACCCCAAGGGAATATGTGAAACAACAATATGAATGAGAAAGAACCAAAGGAAGACACATAGAAGGAAAGGTGAGCTGAACAAGAAATTGCCCTGCTTAAGCATGCTTGAAATGCTTAGATATGCAACAAAACAAACAGCAGATTCAGTGACTACTTAGAAGCCTCTAAAAAAGCAGGAGAGACGAAATTCACTGGACCTCAATTTACACATCGGAGGCACAGCAGCATGTAGTAAAAAAGTAGACAGCTTAAACACAATGAAGCTTACGAAACAGGAGAGATTCAAGATGATCATTGACACAAAAATTAAAGCCAACGAATCACATGTCAACGATTATTAGTCAAAAACACGACTAAATCTAAGAATTTCAAGGATTGTATGCTTAATCAAGCAGAAAACAATGACAATGGAGCGACTACAAATTCAAGAAGGGTCTAAAGAATGGGACTTTGGTACTTTACAAGGGTACTTTACAAGGGCAGGAAAGCTGATTAAAAATCAAGAAGCCAGTGTGTGTACCACCTTGACCACCGCAGTAAGATCAATCTCCCTTTTAGACCAGAGTACAAATGAAAATCAAAATGGGATCATCTAATATTTGACTAGGAAGTAGGAACACGAGATTGATGAATATAGCAGCAAATGGCCTCATCAAAAATAAAATTTTGATGGCATGGGGAAATAGAAAAATGGGAGTTGAATATTGAAACTTTAACAGGGACACAAACGGGACCCAAAATTAGGCCAATGAGCTACAACTTCCTTGCAATGCAAATACTTTCAGGGCTTTGAAAAAAATGAGTAGGGTCTGGATAATGGTATGAAAAGAACCCAGTTTTGAATATCTAGAGCTCAAAAATTAGAAAAAAGCAGAAAGGTAGAAAGTAAGAGAAACCACAGATTGGGACGGAGTAAAATGGAGAGGATTTCTAGTCATATTTTAGAAAAAAAGTACAAGCCAAAGATCTGAAAAGAAAAGAGGAAAAAGAAACTTTCCAATGGGAAAGATTCCAGGAAATAAAAAATACGGTAGTACTTATTTTTCTTTCCCTTGAAATGACAATTTGGCCTGAGAAATCTTTGACAAGATTGGCCTGAGAAGAGGAAGGTTTAGGATAGGAGAGAAGGGAAATGGAAGCATGTGAAAGCAAGAATATGAATTTGGATATTTCCTTCAGCCTTTTACTACTTAAATTTGGATTTTTTTTATATTTTTAAAAAATATTATGCTTCCATTTAATTTTATTAGTATAAAATATCAGTATATATTTGGTATTGTGATAATTTTTATAGCTATAATTTTAAAAATATTGTTAATTATGGTTTTAAAAGATATATACTTAATTAAAACTAATGTGAGATACCTTCAAATATATGTGGATACTGCAAGTGTCTAAAAAACAGCTAATTCTTTATTAAAGCTAAATAAAAACTTAGGTTGGAAGATTTTAAAATTAATTTATTAAATAAAATTTAATAATAATATTAAATAATTTATGAACATTTTTTAATTTTTAATTTTTTTTATCCGAGCTGCAATGTTTAGCGGAAAATAAATTTGCATGTCCCTAATGGAAGGCAGCTCTGAGCAGCTAACCTTAAACAACTTATATTATATTATTTTAGTCCAGTGGCTCATTTAACAACAACGACAAGAACAATACCAACAATAATAACTGCGTTTCATTTCAGCTATATCTACTGTTTCTAAATACTGTCAATTTCCACACTAACATATTAGTTTTATCTTCTGTGTTAGGGTAAAATTCCAAGTTAATTTAAAGTATTATTGTTGTAAATAATATCTAAAATATTATAATTTTTTTTAATTTAAAAACACAAACATATTGTTTATGCTACAGGTTGCAACTCGAGTTGGAATTCAAATCAATTTCTAATATAAAAGAAATAATTATATTATAAATGTGTTTTCACTTATCATAATTTTTCTTCTAATTGAAAAACAAAAGGATGTTTGTGTTTTATAAAATAAATTAAAAAATATATGAACTGATAAATTAAAAAAAATTGTTGACATTAATTAAATATTAAAATGAAAAGTTAATCTTTATAATATAAATAAAAGATAAATACATATATAAATATTTTCTACCGACTATCCTTTTTATTTTAAATATTTTTATTTTAGCTTTGCGGTTTAATGTTGTTACTAATACCAAATAATTGTTATTATTTTATGAACTTCATATAAATACAGCTAACTTATATAGAATATAAAAAGAAAAAAAATTATACCTGTCAAACTAATCTCTTATAAGAGATAAGAGATAAAAAGGGGAAAATGTCAAACTAATCTCTTATTAGAGATAAGACATAAGAATGTAAAGGGGAAAAGTAAAGTGTACAAGGCCAAGCTCACTCATCTGGCTTTAATTAAAAAGCTCAGGCATATTTGGGTCTAAAAGCTCAAATTTGTGCTTAGAGTTTTTTTTTCTAAAAAGTTAAAAACTTGTTATTTGCTCATGTATTTTTTAAAAAAAAAATAGATGACAAGTTGTTTATCAGGTAAGGCACCGTTTGGCATTGTGTTTGTAACCGCATTTCATCAAAATTTGAATTTTTTTTTTGCTAAAATTGAGTACAGTTTATACTTTTTGGATCATTTTAATGTGCTGATGTCAAAAATAATTTTTAAAAAATGAAAAAATATCATTGACATGCATTTCGGCACGAAAAGCTATTTGAAAAGCACCCGCAACCACATTGCCAAACACGCTCTAAAAATAACATGTTGGATATTGATCTTTTTTTTTATCACATCTGGTGTTTAGAAATTACCAAAAATATAATTTTCAGCTCATTTGTATTTGAAATTACCTCCAAAACATAATATAAACCTTAAAAAACAACTTATCAATCTTAAAACACTCTTAGATCACTCTAAAAAAACAAAAATCAGCCAAATAAAAAAAAACAAATGAAACCCGATTTACTTTTCTTGACATGAAATTATTTTTTGTGGCTGGAATATGGCCAACCAAAAACCTTTTTTCTTTCGCTGTTTTCTGGTAAGTATTTCCTACCTCTCTCGAACTTAAAGACAAAAAAATAAACATAATGAACTTTAAGACTAACATTGAAACTATAAATTTTTTTGAAATTGACCATGTATTTTCTTCATGTTTTACAATATGATTTTTTTTTAATTTTATCTTTATACTACAATTTTAAAATTTATTTCATAAAAAGAATAAATAAAAAAATCTAAAAACAGAAAATGAAAAAAAAAGAAAAAAAAAGATGGGGAGCATCCTCTGTTCATATCGAAAGCGATACCGACCCAATTCTTTTAGGCCCCGTTTGTTTGCTGGAAAGTAGTTTCTTTGTGAAAAGTGAATTTCAAAAAAGTGAATTATTTTTCGATATTTGGTTGTGTAATGAAAAATAAATTGAAAAACATTTTCCAGTATTTGGTTATGTCATGGAAAATGAGCTGGAAAATAATTTATTAATGTTTTATTTTTTTCAAGTTTATTAAAATAATAAGAAACAAATCTTACAAATTAAAAAGTTGAATGGGAATAAAATTGAAATAAAATATAATTTCATAAATTATCTCAAATAAAATAAATAATAATCAAAATAATAAAGATCAAATCTAAAAAATTAAAAAATTAAAAGATGAAGAAATTAAAATAATAATAATTAATATTTCATAAATTATTTCAAATAAAATAAGTAACAATCAAAAAAATAAGGACCAAATATGATAGATAAAAAATTTCAATTAAAAAATGATAAGGGAAAAGCAAATAACAATTATAAAAATGAGGACCAAAATTAATATAAAAATTAAATTCTAAGGTATGAAATTGAAAAACAAATATTCAAAACAAAATATATATAGCAATCAAAAATTTAAGGATCACATTTGATATAATTAACAAATAATATGACATTTATAAATTTTTCACAATTTTCAAAAAGTATTTTTCGTCCAAAATAAAAGAAAAATACTTTTCTGGAAACCAAACCAAATTTTTCTTTGACTGGAAAGTGTTTTTCGTTGATTAATTTTTCTAATAACAAATAAATACAAAAAAATTTAAAAAATAATTTTTCAAAAATCACTTTTCATGAATTTAGGCAACCTTAATTGTGTTATTAAGTTAGTACATAAATTCATTTAAGTAAAAATGAAGAGGTTGTTCGTTTTTCCCCCACTTACAGTGTAAATCTTGCCGATAAAGGGGAGCAGTTGAACTACTCAAAATTATTTAATGAATTGTAGAGGTGGAAACTCCTCCTCCTCCTCCTCTTCTTTATGGTGTATTGTGTGGTATGCGGAGAAAAAATAAATAAAGATAGTTTTTTTAGCGATCCTGTTTCTATGTTAGGACATGAATACCGCCTTCATATTTACTATCGAACCAAAATGTTTCGACATTGAAAATATTACAATAATTAACTATTATCTATAAATCTAAAATGCAGGGGAATCCAATGTGGATCCCCTCGTATAGTATAGTAACGTAGATGGACTGTTTATAGTGTTTTTTTTTTAATTTGTCCTTTATTGGACAAAATTTTAGTTAAATTTATTAAAAAATAATGAGATTGAAAGATGGAGGATCAAAGTACAAAACATGAAAAAATTAGGTGGCTTTAACAAAGTTTGTGCAAAATATTTATTATATATTTTTTAAATTATAAATATTAGGTCCCTTTAATTTCAAGAATTTAAGGGCAAAATTAATTTTAATATCAAACTTTATTATTTTTTATTTTTGTTGCCCTTAGTCTAAAAGAAGCGAGAGAAAAATTCTGGGATTTGATGCTAAAAAAAAAAAGCTTTCGTTGCACCAATTCTGATAATAAAAACAGTTGATATTGGTGTCAAATTGCTCCATTTGATGAGGAAAGTTTACATTATGTGTTTTTTTTACCTTAAAATTTCATAGAAAAACATATATGAGCTTGGTAAATTTTTTAATTTCAGGTTTTGGGGTATTTTTTTTTTGTTTTTTAAGGATATGAATGAGTTTATTAAGTTGCTTGGGATGTTTTCTAGGTGTTTCGGGTCAAAATGGATTGAGAAATCGGTTTTTTTTATTAATGCTTTTTTTTATATGTATCTTTTCAAAATGATTTTTAAATTTATATTTAATTAATACTCATTCTTTCTTTTATTTTTTTTATCTAGTCTCTTTAAAAAAAACAGTTATTTTTTAGTTATTCTGAATGCATTTGATTTTTTGAGAAATTATTTTAATTTATTTATAATTTATTTATGCTTTATATAAATAGAATTTATTATATTATACACCTAATTCTCAATTTATTTTATGAGACATAAGTTTTTTGATTTTTTATATAAAAAAATATTATAAATTTTACAAGTCAAATAGCTAGCTATAATCTTATTCAAATCTTGAAAATAATGAAATGAGAATGCTGGAATTGAAAAATAAATCTCTATCGGATAATACAAGATACATGCACTTTTTTAAAAGAAAATGTTCAAACTTGTAGATGAATCAAACAATAAAGCAAACAAATTCATAGTTTTGAATAGACTGGACTCCATTGTTGATTATTCTAACAATGCCCTCTATCCTGTTGGCAGCCGTTTCATGACCCGTGACGAGGGAAAAGGAACAGGGAATTGAATTTCATCGTGGCTGCCATGCTACATTCTAAAAAAAAATAAAATTTTATTAGATTAGTGATGTTTTTTTAAAGTATTTTTTATTTAAAAATATATTAAGATAATATTTTTTTATATTTATTTTAACATTAAAATAATAAAAATCAATTAATTTAAAATAAAAATAAATTCAAAAATTATTAAAAATATTTTTTAACACAAAAACAAATCCAGTCTAAACTTGCTTTTTAATCAACTTTTTGCCCGGCATCATCATATATACCCAGTTGAGTGGGTCCATAACAATCGGGAATTCGAGGGAGGAAAAGGCTACTTTAATTAGCACATTTGCATTCACGGCTTGAGATTATTTGGACTTATTTCAATTTTTTTTATATATATAAAAAGCAGTGTTTATTATTGTATTTCAGAAGTATTTTTGAAAAATTTTAAAAAAAATTATTTTTTTTAAAATTAACATATTTTTGATATTTTCAGACTATTTTGATGTGCTGATGTTAAAAATAATTTTTAAAAAATAAAAAATATATATTATTTTAATGTATTTTAGAATAAAAAACACTTTAAAAAGCAACTACTACTACATTTCTAAACACCTTAGTAAAACAAGAGAGAATTTTTTTTTTTGTCAAACCTCTTGAGATTATCTTCTTGGTTATTTTAACATGCAAATGTGTTTTTTTAATATATTTTTAGGTGTTTTTTTAAAAAAAAACTAAAAATAAGTTTTTGAAATCTAGAAAATAATAAACACATCATCTTCAATGCTAGACTACGTGTTAATTATTAAAAAAAGCAAAAATAATAAGATGAACAACATATTATTTGTTTTTAAAAAAAGTCAGATATGCTAGTTTGGTTTGTCAGACCTAGCAATACCTGACCTCTTTTTTTTTAAATAAAATCATTTCTTGTTTTTCATTTAATTTTTTATTAATATTCTCTCTCATTTTTAGGATCTTTTAGTTTAATTTTTTAAAAAATATTAATTGATAGTTTATATTGTTTCTATGATTTCATAACACTTGAAAAGAATTGTTATAGTGTGTTTTTAAATATTTTCTCTCTTAAATTTTAGATAAGATAAGTTGTATTTACATATTTCATTTATAAAAAAAATCACATGTACATAGATAGCAAGTAGAATTAACCTCAAAATAAATAAAAAATAATTATTAAAATAAAGATTTATACGTGGATTTATCTTTTGCTTTCTTAATTAACATTAATGACTCTTATTCAATTTATTAATTTATTTTATTAAACACGGACATCACCTTACCATTTATGAGTACCTATAACATCTCCTTCTTCCTTTACAACAACGGAGCATGGGTGTAATAACTAGCCGAAATTCTACCCAGGCTTTAGGTCTCTCTTTCCGGCAGTGTTTTGTGAGCCAACGACATCATTTTACTGTTGAGGCTCCGTTTGGAAATTTAATTTAATTTGAGTTTATTAAAATTTAATTTTTTAAAATCATTTTGATATATTAATATTTTTTAAAATAAAAAACACTTTAAACCACTACTAATTTCATTGAAAAAAACAGGAGGAAAAGAAAGCTATCAAGTAGTTTCACAAGCAACTTGCATACTAAAGACAAGAAGATGGAATGAAGGAAGATCATATATTTGAAGAGGTCAAACCATTATCTTTTAATTCTTTAACTTTCAATATTTTAATTGTTCTTGCCTGTTCATTGCTTTTCCCTTTAATTTAATTTATCCTTCAACTAATCAATTTACATTCTTCATAATTAAGAATACACGAGACGAATTTTTGAAAGTGACTAATATCTTTTAAGGCATTAACAAGACTCAAAGTAAATTAAATTTTATACCCTTGATTAATTAATTTGTAGCTCAATAAATACCCATGCAACCGCTTTTCCAAGACGATGCACTTGGTTTATGAGTAGCCCAATGCCCGGTGCTGCTGTAATCAGGTGAATTCCACCGGAGTTTTAGACTAGGCCTATTACAGAGATACAGACAGACTAGTGGTGTCTGAGTTAGCCCAATGGCCGTGGCTAGTGGTTTATTCAGCAAATAGGCCGAAGACGCATAGTTTCTTTTTGGGTCACAAGGGCTGCTGCTCTGCTGCTAATGACCAAATGGAACGATGATCCTCATAGCTCAAAACCTCCTCCCATTTTTTGACAAGTACTTTCGATCTTCAAACAGAACCATGTATATGGAACTTTCCTCCTCTTCTTTTTGAGAGAAAAAAAGAGAGTGAAATTAAGGGTTTTTTTACAAGTATTATTGATGTTTTCTCTTGGTATTGGCTGTTTGATGCTCAGACAGAACCATACCTATGGAATTTACTGGCTTTTATTTATTTTTCCTAATAAAACTGAAACCATAGTGATTTCCAATCTCTGTAACCATAGTTATTTTTTATTTTTTCAGTAGTTCTCAATCTGCCCTACTTGGATTTCCATTTGGTTAGCGCATCACTCTAGCAGCAAAAAATTCTGCTTGCTTGCATGATCCCAAATTTATTGGCTAGTTTTTCCTTGTATTCCCCGAGGTTAGATCAATTGAGTTTGTAAATCGGCATCGACTCCTTGTTCACCCTTGTGGTTATGCGTTAGTTCCAAATCTTCCATCTCTATTTCTCCATCCGCAAGAGGACAATTTGCATGACTTAGATCTATTGACAGTGTTGTTGCGGTTGCTTCTTAAATAATTTTTCGTGTTGAAATGCATGTCAATAATTTTTTTTATTTTTTAAAAATTATTTTTGATATCAGCACGTCAAAACAATATAAAACATATAAATTATATTAAATTTTAATAAAAAAAAATTAATTTTTTTAGAAACGCGGTGCAATTCTCAATGCCCTCCTTCCACTAAAGACAATGTTTAGAAATGTGACACCAGTTACTTTTTAAAATTTTAAAATGTTTTTATTTGAAAATAAATTAAAATTAAAATTTTTATTTTTAAAAAATTATTTTTGACCTATCATGTTAAAATAATTTAAAACCATTAAAAAATTTAAATTTTCTTCCTATTACTTTTAAAACACAAAAAATAAAATCCACAAATCTACATTTGAGTTTCTAGCAACTTCACGTCCAGAAACAAGTCGCTAATCTTTAATTTGATTGTAGCCGTCGAGCCAACCAGAGCTGGCCAAGTGGTTTGGGCGGGGTCCACCATAGTGCCTTTGATATGGAGCCTATTACATGTCACCTAATATCCCCATGATGTTTTAGATAATGAGTCCGTCCACATTGGCACCTGGTCATTTGCTGCCCTACCACACAGTGAAAGTCCCTTTCTCGATCGAATGGCTATTTGACGTGGGTTTTCTTCCTCTATTTGCTTCTACATTTGTACTTGATTTTAGGTGTCTGTCCAAGAAGGTCGATTTGGAGAAATTTGAAAAGAATGCATCTCATCCCTACACGATCAACTAATCTTCAAAGTTCGGTGTCGGGGACCATTATCTTGTCTGGATGAACAATCCATGCAAGTGAATGTGTTTTTCATATAGAGCTTGTGCTTCTTTCATGTCTGCATCCTTAGCCCTCGAAAATGAGAGACAAGATTGAAGACGTAAGCTCCATTAATTAACAAGAAAAAAAGTCACCTAGGGCGGAGCCAAGATTAAAAATGCTCGCTTTTAGTAGCAGTAAAAATATACAAAGTCAAATAAGATCAACCTACCTGTTAATTAAATGATTGTGTTGTAAATTATTTGTTTTGATTAATTTTTGATATAATTTGAAAATAATAAACATATTTTGAAAGCTCTCATGATGAATCACATCAATCTAATAATACTATAGTTGAGATCTCAAATAATGTATCTCTTATTCATTGAAATCTTTATGATAAAAAATATCAACAAGCTTGCAAATAGCATCAACTTTAAATGATTTAAAGTTCTCCTTAGGTTTTAAAGCAAAACTAAGTACAAGAAAGTTCATTGTTCCATCATTAAATTTAAATTTCAACTCTTCCAACTCAAAATCTACTGTTGAGTTAAATATATTATAATGATAGTGTTAGTAGACTGTTACAAATCAATCCTTGTTGCTGAAATAAATGTTTATATGAAGCATTTATATGTGGTATGACAATCTTATATTGTGTGCAAACAGATTGTACATGTATAAGGAGAAGATTAAATCCAACATCTTTTAAAGTTTGAAGTAATGTTTTAGTAGTTGTGATAAGATTGAGTTGAATTTGTGTGATGGATAGTACCGTATAATAAATAGAAGAAAAAATGGTGGATAAGAAAGCCAATTCGTGCCAAACCATAAATAATTATATTATGCGCATAGACTATCAAGTAAATGCCCACCATGAGAAAGTTTTTATTCTTCGTGAACCACTGCATAAGCTATTTGAAGACGGAGGGGTGGTTTACTTGTTGCCGCGTTCGACGAACGCGCCATCAACTTTTTTTATATATTTTTATTAATTACTAAATTACTCCTAAGAGCACACGATTATTGCAAAAAAAAAAAAAGTGAAATTATGAATATGCCTCTAAAATCAAGCCTAAGATTTTTTGTTCAAGGGGCAATAAAGTAATTATACTGTGCATGTTAAATGGAAATTTTGAAAAAAACCCAAGTTCAAAGTCGTTTTTTTTTTTTTTTGCTTTTAAAGATAACCAAATAATTTATCTGTGCAAAAATTTACAAAAAGACCAAGTTATACATGAATAATTTTAGAATAACAGATGAAACTCATAAAATGATTATTTTACCCTTCAATACCAGTTCATTGGTTTTTTTTTCAATAAGGGGTAAAAATATAATCTTACTTGTGCACTGTGCCCCCCCCCCCCCCCCCCCCCCCCCCTCTTTAGGTTTTTTTCATGAACCATTAATGGGAGATTTTCTGTGTGTGTGTGTGTGTGTGTGTGTGTGTAAGAATGCGATGATCATGCTCCCACTCTACATCCTTGGGTATTATGGGTTCCATACGGTAAAAAGAACATGTTGATATGGTAAAGTTATTCTATTATGTATTGATATTGACACAATTGGCACAATGGAGCTACAGAAGCACAAAGTAATCACACTTTAATAAAATATTAATAATAGCACAATCTAATTATAGTCAATGTTTGATCATTGTCTAATTTTCTTTAATTTTGTAAATTTTGTTTCACTGTTATTTTCATACCTGGTCAACATTAAAGAACGGTTATGAATTAGTCACCATTAATTTATTTGACTCGCAATTCATTGCGACTAGAATAATTTTTTAAAAATATTAATATGCCAGCTTTTTTAAAACGTTTTATTTCATAAAAAAATTATAATTGAAAATTGAAAATTTAATCCATGCATTTAATAAAATAAATCAAAAATAATATTTGCAATTAAAATAAATTATGAATCTCGATTTTTAACAAGTCAAAGTTAACAGGCCAAACTCTAATCCCTGTCATGAACTCAATTTTTTTTAAGATGGCATCAATTTGTTTTATATTGAAACATCGACATACTAGATGAACACGGGCTTTGCGACTTAACTCGCAAAACCCGTGATGTAGATCATGAACTCAACCGAGTTTAAAATATTTTTTATTTGATGATATAATAACAAAAAAACAATAGATGATTGAAAAAAATTATTACAATTTAAATATCATAATATTTATTTGAGATTATAATAATTTTATAAAAAAAATAAATTATGATGATTAATTTGAAATCAATAAAATATTACTGATTGAAATTAGAACAGAAACAAATTGAAAATAAGTAAAATGTTGAAAAGGTTATAACTAGAAGAAAAAGTTTGGATGGTAGAATTTTTAAAAAAGAGAGAGAGAGAAAAAAAACGTTCGGAAAAAAAAACAGTGAAACACCATAATCTTCTGCACTTTTTTCATGGAAATGCAAATTTAATGCGCAATTCCATTTCATTACAAAGAAAGAGCACCCAAAAATGTAGTTTTCAATTAGATATGGATCGTTATCTGATCTGTTTTGAAAGCCACAGTTCGCAATACCTTCAGAGGCTAAATCCGTGTCAAGTGGTACGTTGCAATTGTCAATCCATGTCCTTTTTCCGTGTGATGTTTCCAAGTGTGAGGTTTCAAGTGTGAAAGATGCTCGTGAAGTTTTTTTTTTTGTTTTTTTTTATTAATATAAATATGTGGACTAGTTTATATATATTTTGATTAATTTTACTAGCTTTAAAATTAATATTTATAAACTTATTGAATATTGAATATTGAATATCATTAATTATTATAACTTTTTTCACCAAAATAAAAAATTAATTCCCATAACTTCTCTCTTAATTTTGCAACCCATCCCATAAAATTCTTTTGAGGCCCTCATAAGTTCTGTGTTTTCAATTTGTTCAAACAGTAAAACAAAAAAAATATTAGAATTAATTCAACTAGTGAGCAGGGATTATTTCTTTAAATAAAACAAAAGGCATTCTACTCAAATTAGATATTCAAGATAAAATTAGAGAATATATAAGTTTAAATTATAAGTTTGTAAAAGCATAACACATAGAAACCATGCTATCAATATAAATAATTTTATATTATTTTTTTGTATTAATTAAAATAAAACCAGATAATAATATTTACTTGTTAACACACTTTAAAACTAATTAATTTTCTTGTTGTCAATTATTAATTATTTGTTCTTAAAACTTTATTATTCATTACTTGGTGTAAAATGATTTTTTTTAATAAACTTTTTAAGATTTCAACAACATCATATTATTTAGGTGCATTTTTAAATAAGATAAATAAGATACAAAGAATTAAGAAAATAGTAGTCAATTATTTCTTTACAATGACTGAACCCAAACTTTAGACAAGGAGGAAATTTAGAGAAGAAACAAAGGTTTAAAAATCAAAAAAGCAATACCGATGAACTAGGTGAAGAATAGTGTTAGATTATGTCAAAACAATGTAGACTTAACCACCTCTCAGACATTCTTCTTCAACCATTTTTTACAAAGAATTTTAGTTACTAAAAGTTAATGGATTTAAGTTCTTCCTTTCATGGACTCGGTAAACTAATGAGCTGGAATAAATAATTGTATATGGATTAAATCCAAGTTTAATTTTCAATTAGCAAAAAAATTATTTTTTAGAACTCAAAATATTATTTTAAACCCGAACACGAGCATGAGTCAGGATGACCTAACACACGTGTATGTTTTAAACCCAAAACCCACTTTACTTATGACATCTCTCTTGGCATTTAGATCTAAGTTTTGTTTATTTTCCATATAGAATAAAGTTCTTACATGAGAGTTGGAGTTTTACCAAAACATGTCCACCAATAATTATTTAAAATTAATTTATTATTTACTCATAATTTACCAAAGCTAGTATTGAATATTAAATTTTAACAAAATCTTAACTCTACAGTAAATAGTCCCCCTTTTAAATTTACCTCAAATATGTTTAATTAATCACTGATTAAACAAATTTTCCAACACAATCAAAGAATGAATTAATAAATTTGTCCAAGTCCTCATGTTACACTTCTCATTTTTCTCCTCTTCCCTTCACAACACCCATTTCGCGTCATAATTCTCAAGAGATCACATCCACAATTAAACTTATAGCTATTAATTTGAATATCTAACATTCAAATATCAAGATGAATTGAAGAAAATTTAGAGACACGTTACAAATGTTTTAGCAAATCACATCAAGTAGGGGTGATTGGGACTCCCGATAACATGAACAAGCCATGCTCAAGATTCAACTCCTTCCACATTTATCTTAGGCCTCTGTACCCTACTAACCCAACAATACCCCAATAACGATGGGGCACCAATGACCAAACCTTCTATCTACTTGCCTAATCCAAACGCATAATTGTCCATATTTATTTATGACCAAACTAATCACATCCATCAATCTAATTAATAATTAATAAAAGCATGCTGAACCGAATCACCACATCACAATAGACATGGATCATTAATTAAATCTAATGTCAAAACTATATGTTATCCAAATCAGCACTTCAGCCTACAAATTCTGCCGCGTCAACTTTTATTGTGCGCGTAAGTTGGCCTTTATTCTTAGCGTGTATTTTTTTTAATTAAAGCACACACTCCATTAATTTTACAAACTTTAAAATTAACTAAATTTTTAATAATTATTATATTAATAATAACAGGATTTAAACTCGAGATTAAAGAAAAAATAAATTTTTTTATTTTAATTTTTTATTATTAAATCACTTACTAGATAATTTTTAGGGTGTATTTTACTTTGTTTCGTTGTAGTTTTTGTGCTGATAATTTTAAAAAAATGAGAATAAAAAATATTATAAATTATGATTTTTTTTTTATAACTAAGAATTTGGAATAAAGTTTTTAATATAATCAAGACAAAGTTGTAATGGAGACAAGACATCATTTCAAGTCATTCAACTTTTTTTTTTTTAGCTAATGAGATCATGAACTATGGGAAAGTCAACTGAGGCGGCTGCAAGAATTCTAAAAGTATCTGGTCCTGTACTGCACATTTTCCTATCTCGTGACTCATGAACAGATGAAGGGCCTCATTCCTTCGTTTCCGACATAGTTGATTTTGTCTTCTAAATAGTATTTTTTAAAAAATTTAAATTGTTATATATAATCATGTTTAAAATAATTTTTTTAATATATTTTATAATAAAAAAATATTTTTAAAAACAATACCTTAAAAACACTTTTTAAAGTTAAGAAACACTTTAACAATGGTTCAAGGTCTTGATTTAATAAAATAATAAATAAAACAATCAACATAAATTAAATTTGTATTTAGTTATAGAAAAATCAAATAGAGAAAAAAGAAGACAAATAAAGAACTAAAAATAAGAACTAAAAGCAGCACTCCCACCGATCTCAATTATTATTGTTGTTGTGATTGTTATTATTATTGTGTTTTTGTCTAATTTTAATTTTTTTACATATTATTATATTATCGGATCAATACGTAGAGTAATTATTTTTGTTAAAGAAATATTATTTAATCGAATTAATCAGATAAAACCTTACTCTTACGAGCTGTAAATCTTAAATTTTCCGGTTTAATTTGTTTGAGTTTGACGACCGTAGAATTTTCTCGTCGTGATTTTATTCCACGATTAACTAGAATTGAGTAGAGCTTTCAAGTCCGCCCTCTGCTCTTGCAAAAACCAGAGCCTTTAAATCTCTTTCTCAATGGTGGACCCCATTTACCATTTTAAAATCAAGTTTTATCCAAACTCCTGTCACGCTCCCTTGTCACCGGTTCGTTAGGTCACATTTTTTTCTGATTACTTACCTAACCAGTCATCTCATGTCCCTTCCACCTGCCCAACCGGTTCGTCTTTGCTTGGGAGGGTTTTCTGCTGTTCAGCACCGCTAATATCCCCTATTTGTTTTCATATTTTAAAAATGTTTTAAAGAAAATTTAAAACTTAAAACTTAATTTTTTTTTATTTTAAATTAATATGTTTTGGTATTTTTAAATTATTTTAATGCGTTAATATCAAAAATAATTTTTTAAAAATAAAAAATATAATTTTAATATATTTTCAAGTGAAAAGTATTTTGAAAAACAACTGTAATCATATTTCCAAACAGGCCATACGATAAAGTATGTTAGATATCTTAAAAAAAAAGTATGGATTTAAATTTAATTAAATAAGTTATTTTTTTAAAAAGACTTTTTGATGAAGGATAAAGGATTTTTTTTTTGTAAACAAAGAAAGTTTATTAAAAAAAATATTTAGTTAATTTGAATGTAGTTCACAACAAATAACGATCTCGAGATAAAATTTTATCTTTATTATTTATAAATTAGATTAGGTTTTGTGTATAATAGGATGAGTTTATTTTTAAAATGATATGAAAAAAAATATAAAAAACTAATTAAAAAAATAAAAAAATTTAAATTTTCTTACGAACGTTTTTGGAAATAAAAAACAGAGGAACCAGTCTTTTGCAAATGATGTTATTTAAGCAACATTAGCCAATGGAATTGTGCCAAGTCAACCGGTTGCATTTCTGGTCTAACAAGAACTTACTCCACTTGATATTTATCTATCAAAACTTTAACTTTTATGTGGGGTGAATTTAGGTTGAATTTCCAATGAAATTTGAGCCCAGACGAGGTAGGGTTAAATACTTACAAAGGAGATAGGACTTAGCTGCTTTTTTCAATTCAGCCAGGATATAATTTAAATGTACGGCAGATTTATAAAAAAGATAAGGTGGAATGCAGAGCACCATGGTCTTCAGACCCGATTCATCCGGGTGTTTCTTTTATTAAAAAATTAAAAAAAATATTATTTTAATTAAAAAAATCTATTCAACGAATTAATATTCAAGTTGTCATGGGATATTTTATTTTTTTTATCTGACTTTGTTTAAATTTAATGTTATAATAACAGTTGTTTTTAAGGTATTTTTTATTTTAAAAAAATTTATTTTTAATGTTAATATCAAAATTATTTAAAAATATTTTTTAAATGCTAAAACCAACCCATTCTTAATTGAAACTTTTTAAATTAATTTTTTTAATGCAAAAATAAATACTCTCTTCTTCAACCCTGTATTCCAGGTCAATCCACTAGTTCTGTCTAGGTTTTTAAACAATTCCCTATACTCTCTGCCTTTGTCTATTTTTTAATTTTTTTTAATACCCTCCATTTGATTTTATTACAAGCTATTATTGGATAGGAGATTTTTCAAATGATAGAAAAACCCAAAAATAAATATATTTTTTCTTTTTTCTTTCCATGAAAGAAAACAGAGAGCGATGGAAGAAGATGAAAATTCTCTCTTTATCTCTCACTCACTCAAAAACTCTCACTTTCTCCTACTCTAAAAGAGAAGCTTGTAACTTTAACCTTGTCAAGATAGTTTGTCTAGATCTGTCAAAAAAAACTTGAGCTTTCACTTTCTTAGCTGGAACTAAACAAACTGGTAAGTGAGCTTCCCTCTTGCAACCTTAAAAAAAACATTAGTAGGGTACTTTGATCGCTTCCATGTCTGCTTCTCTTATCTTTCCTTAACTGGGTTTCTCTTGTTTTGCCTTTTTATGTTTTTGTGTCAGTGTGTTTGGTTGAGCTTTGTTGTTTGGAAATAATAAGAGTTTTTCATTGATCACATGAAGGAAAGATCTTTTGTCAACTTTTGTGTTTCCTTTTTTTTTTGGTTTATGTTTGTTTTGCTTGCTTTTTTTGGCTAAAAAAATTAGTGAAGGTTCTTGCCTCTAAAAACCAGATCTTTTACTAGTTTCTGATCTGGTTAATTTTGTTTTTGCTTTAAATGGTTTGATGAGAAATGGATATTGTCAGGTTGGAATATGTGTACTTAGTTTTCTAGATAGTGGTTTATATTTGTGTATGTATTGATTGTTCAGTTTGAGTGTTTTGACTTTTTTATTTTATTTTATTTTGATCTTCTTTTGGGATGAGTTTTTTGGTTTTGTTTACTGTCCTCTTTTCTCAATTTCTGTTTGGTTGCTGGGAAAACTCAGAAAATGAAGGTGTAAGGGAAAAGAATCAAAATAATACAGAATTGTACATATCTAGTATGCTGAGTTCGTTATGTATATTGCTTCAAATTGTATGAAGAGATGAAATAATCATGAATTGCTGTCTTTTTTCTTTTCTGTATACCATTCCTAGACCTTCACACAGTTAAAGAGTCCACAATCTTATCAAGATTGTAATGTTTTCATTTCAGTTTCTCTGATTGAGTAAATTATGATACTTTTTTACAAACGAGTGATGAATTATAACGATGATAAAATATAAGCCTGCAACAGATGCTTTCCATTGTTTCATTGATGAAAATTATAGGCCAAGGATGATTGTCAAAGTAATTCATTTTGGGGATTTGCTTTCACCACGCTTCTTTTATTGGCCAATCCGAGAACAAGTAAAACCTTCCATACAAAATCTAAGAGTATGATCATGAATCTGAGTTTTTCTCCAATTGTTCCACTAAAGTGTCCTCAGTTGTGTCATTTAATGCTTTTGATATTTCCTGGATCCTTTGCAAAAAAGAACTTTTATTATTAGCAAGGGGTAGGTCACTCGGTACTGCCTGTTACAATGATTTTGTATTGATCTAGGGGCGGTTTTACCCCCTTAACCCCCTAATAAATATTTTAATAGCATCTCTTTGTGTTGTGTTCCTTGTAATTGTTATACTTTGTGTTGTGTTCCATTGATAGATGAAAAGCAGGTTGGTTTATTGCTCTTGTTGTTTGATTCAGTTGATCAACATGTTTTGTACTTATATGAACGATAATTTTTGGTGCTCTCTGTGGCCAGTTATGTGATAACCAGGGTACTGATTGTTTTTACCTGCAGGTTGATGCAAATGGGCTTGCTTTTAAATTTCATTTGTTGTTTAGTTAAATGAAAGCATGTGCTGCCGATTAGAGAGATTGAAGCTTGCAGCGACTCCTACACCACCTACAATTTATTTTGACAAAAGCAGACCCTCAAACATAGACATGAATCACTTATCTATCAAGACTGAAGATGCTTTTGCTAGCTTGCTTGAGCTTGCTGCGAACAATGATGTTGAGGGCTTTAAGAAATCTATTGAATGTGACCCTTCTTGTGCTGATGAAATTGGACTATGGTATGGCCGGCAAAAGGGCTCTAAGCAGATGGTTAATGATCTTAGGACCCCACTGATGGTTGCTGCTACATATGGTAGCATTGATGTTATAAAGGTGATTCTTTCTCTATCTGATGTTGATGTCAGTCGCTCTTGTGGTACTGACAAGAGCACTGCCCTTCACTGTGCTGCATCAGGTGGGGCTGTGAATGCTGTTGATGTTGTGAAATTGCTTTTAGCAGCTGGTGCTGATTGTAATTTGGTGGATGCCAATGGTCACCGTCCAGTTGATGTTATTATTGTTCCGCCAAAGCTCCAAGATTCTAGATTGATTCTAGAAGAGTTCCTTGCTGCTGATGGTTCTCTTGTTGAGCACAAGCACAATCTTAGGGTTTCCATAGCTACCGCGAATTCAAATTCTCCACCTCTTTCACCTTCCCAGGAAAATGGGTCTCCACTATCAGGTTCAGATTCCCCAATGAAGTCAAAGCTATATGAAGCACCTGTTTCTTTTGTATCAGAGAGGAAAGAATATCCTGTTGATCCATCTCTCCCAGATATCAAGAATAGCATCTATTCGACTGATGAATTCCGAATGTATTCATTCAAGGTAAGGCCTTGTTCCCGTGCCTATTCCCATGACTGGACCGAGTGTCCATTTGTTCACCCAGGGGAAAATGCTCGAAGAAGGGATCCTAGGAAGTTTCATTATAGTTGTGTCCCGTGCCCTGATTTTCGAAAAGGGGCTTGTAGACGTGGAGATATGTGTGAATATGCTCATGGGGTTTTTGAGTGCTGGCTGCACCCTGCTCAATACAGAACCCGGCTGTGCAAAGATGGCACAAATTGTGCGAGGAGAGTTTGCTTTTTTGCCCACACTGTTGAGGAGCTCCGCCCGTTATATGTATCCACTGGTTCTGCTGTTCCCTCTCCACGCTCGGGTACATCAGGTGCTGCTGCCATGGATTTTGCTTCTGCCATGAACCTCTTGCCAGGATCCCCTTCAGCTGCATCCATTATGTCTCCATCATCATTCACTCCACCCATGTCTCCTTCTGGCAACGGCATGTCGCATTCTTCGTTGGCCTGGCCCCAACCAAATGTCCCAGCCTTGCTTCTCCCTGGAAGCAATATGCAGTCTAGTCGCTTGAGATCTTCTTTTAATGCGAGAGACATTCCAGCAGATTACAGCTTCCTTCCAGAATTTGATGTGCAGCAACAGCAGCTCCTAAGTGAGTTATCCAGTCTCACCCAACCATCTTTGAGCAATAACTCGTTGAATCGCTCTGGTCGATTGAAAGCCTTAACTCCTTCAAATCTTGATGATTATTTTTCTGCTGAGAGCTCTTCTCCTCGGCATGCTGATCAGGCTTTGTCTTCAGCTGTTTTCTCCCCAACGCACAACTCTGCATTTCTGAATCAGTTCCAGCAGCAGCAAAGCATGTTATCACCTATCAATACAAATTTCTCTCCTAAGAATGTCGATCATCCTCTATTGCAGGCTTCATTTGCATCAGGCAGGATGTCTCCCCGGAGTGTGGAATCTATTTCGCCAATGAGCTCTCGAGCGTCTATGTTAGCACAACGAGAGAAGCAGCTACAGCAGTTGCGTAGCCTCAGCTCTAGGGAGCTAGGTTCCAATGCTGCTGCTATTGTTGGCTCCCCAGTTAACACTTGGTCAAAATGGGGTTCCTCAAATGGGAAACCAGACTGGACTGTTAGTACGGATGAGCTGGGAAAGCTCCGGAGATCAAATTCTTTTGAGCTTGGTAATGGAGACGAGCCTGATCTATCATGGGTTCAATCACTTGTCAAGGAATCTCCAACTGAGATGAAAGAAAAGTTAACAATGCCTGTTTCTGGAAGTGTTGCAGCAAGTGCGTCATCAAGCGAGAGTTCAAATGTGAACTCCCAAATTGAACCTATTGAGCTTGACCATGTAGTAGGGTCATGGGTTGAGCTATTGCAGATTGATCAGCTTGTGGCTCAGCAAAACTAAAATAAGTTTTAGTGAGCCCTGAGGCAGCAACAACAGTCAAGATTTTGGTAAATAATTTCAAGTTTTTTTTTAATGATTTTGTTGGTTGCGGCAACTAATGGTAACAGTAACTAAAAGGAAGGGGAAAGGGAGGAAGAAAGTCACTTGAAAAAAGGGAAAATTCATTTTCATGATTTTATTATTACATCAGAAGTTAGAAAAGGGTGAAGATAACTCCTGGGTTATGAAAATGATTATGCCCAGGTTAGGTGTATTTTTTATTCCAATATTTTCAAATATTTTAGAATTCTATTATTGTCATTTTTAAACCTTTTTAACAATGATGAGCAACATGTTACGTTGTAACTGTATTGTAAGGTTTGTTTTATATGCATCTCTTATAGTCACTATGACCTTCACAAAATCAGTAGCGGGGCATGAAACTAATGGAGGGCATTTCAAGGTTATGCTGTGCTTGGATCTGCAATGTATCTTTGATGTAAACATGGATTTCTTCTTTTTCCTTGGTAACTTAGAGATATCATTCTGGTGCAAGTAGTTTTGAAACAATAAGATCACCAGAAGGTGAAGGTACAATGATCTTGATGCAACTATTTAGGCTTTGTTATCTCAATTACTTTTGGTCCCCATGGTCGTTTCTTTCCTCTGTCTTGTTACTTTTTTATTATCTCTCCTTTAGTGGGTTGTGTGGGAATGGAATTGGAACCTGTGCTGTGGATTCCAAATCCAACAAGGGGGACTTGAGAATTGTGGGGAATGCGGATAGATTCTTCAGCCTTTTTTGAGAGATTAGATGCCAGGTTTCCATCTTTTTATGCCTAGCTTAATATGCTAAGATGGTGGTACCTATCTAACCACATGTGAAGGATTTAGCTTTTGCTTTTGTACTACTTCAGGTAGAGAGCTATTGTGTGGTAAATCAACGAAAATTGGGATAAAAAGTTATCTAAAGTTCGTTTAACATGGCTTGGTTCATGTATGCAAGTTCCTTTTGTGTTGCATTAGTGTTTATTTTGGTTCCTTGATATGCTAAATCATGCTGTGTCCTTGTATATGCTCAGTTTGGTGGTTGAAAAATCAAAATATGGAATGGATGGCATTTCCCTTTCACCAAGTCCTTTCTGATGAGAAAAGTAGAAAGGGGTGGTGGGAAAACTAAAAAGTCTGGTAAAATCCTCCTCTAGCTTTTCTTTTCTTTCTTTTAACAGAAAACTAGTATGAATTAAGATAAGGAAATTTCGAGGGAACGGTGCCTGGTTCCCCCCCTTTCGGTGCCTTTGTTTGATAAGTAATTTTTCACTGTCTTTTTCAAGTTTTCATTAGCGAAGCACGAAGGAAAAAAAGAAAATGGGACAATTTGGTGGACAAAATTATAAACGAAGTAGTTAAACGAGAAAGATGAAGAACACTAGGAAAAAAAAGCGTAACATTAGAATACGCTGGCAATGGAGGATGGCTTCTTGATTATAAAAATTTTAGCTAGGATTGCTCATGGATATTGTGGGGTTTGAGTTATAATTGTATTCAATTTAATTTTTAGATATTTATAAATTGTAAATTTAATAGGTTTTTTTAAACTCAAGCGAGATAAATATATTGGCTAGACTAATTTTTTTTACTAGTATTATAAATATTCAAGAGTTTGATTTATATTACTAGTTTTTATAAATCTGTATTTAGTGGTGGATCTATAACATGGATTATAGATATTATGACACTAACATCTCTAATATTAGGATTAATTTTCATACATGGTGCATGTATTAAATTTAGTTACCTTCTCTTCTTTCTATACAAAAGAGATGAATTATTTTTTTGTTACATAAATGAAATTTTAAAAGAAAAATTTTAAAATTAAAATATTTTTAAATAAAATAAAAATAAAATCTCAATCCACAAACTATTTGATATAAAAGGAGTACATGGTATATGAGTCATTTTGATTACTTGTAATATTTACTTTTTAAGTCTTTTTTATCTATTATTATTTATAATATTTATATTATTTGATTTTTACAAGAGTTGAATAAGATAGCACAAATATTACAAATAGACCAATTTTTCTACTAATAACAAGTCCCCAAGTGTTCTCGATTCCATGATAATCAAACAAATCTAAGTGGTGCTGCATTAAAAAAAAAAAATTAAATGAGAAACTTTAGAATAAACTTTAACATTTTTCAATAAATAATCAATTAAAACAAAACATGCTAATCTTTTTATTAAGTATATTTTTAATAAGAGGAGAAATTCTTTTTTTTTTAATCAATACATTAAAAAGTCAAAGTTATAAATATAGAAAGTAACAAATGAAATGAATTAATTTTGAATATGTTATAGTGTAAAAATAAAAATTTAAGATTTAATATGGAAGTTATTTTTTTGCGATACTCAAAAAATAGACTATTTCTAGGCCTGGACTTGAAACATAAGCATTGTATTTAAAACGAGTGACTCTATAATACTTAAATCAATAAATATATAAAATAAAGAATATATAGAGTAATTAGATGTAGAAAAATATGTTAAGTCTGAGAGTCTATTTATTTAACTAATAATCTAAGATATTTATAAATCTTAGTGACGTGGACTCATCTCAAATGTGAAGAATAATGTTATAATTAATAAGTGAAAATACTAGCGTGCATTATCAGTTATAGATTATGACATTGTCACTTATGACATATTTGGTGAACATTAGAGACGGCTGAATTTCATTAAAAAATAGTTTGCATTTGCACCATTAATCACCGGTTAAAAAAATAAAATACTAATTCTGAGGGGTATAACTTACTGATCAAACTCTAAATTTGTTCCCTAAAATTTACAAGTTTGAGTCTCATGTTAATTAAGACCTATAAAATTAATCGAGGTATACGCAAGCTGGTCCGAACACCCATGTTAATAATAATAAAAGATAATAATAATAAGATACTGCATAAAATTTTGTATTTACAAGGAATTTATAAGAAAATATATCAATTAATTATGAAATATATTATGCACGAAGATGGTGCACGGGAACTGTACTGACTTCTCAAAACTAAAAAAAAGAAAAAAAGAAAAAAACACGGTGAGACTTGCTGAAGAAGAAAAAAAAGAGTGTGGTGCAGTCCCCGCTGCTAGCCCAAATGGTGTGACTTCAAGCAGTCACTCTTCATGACTGCATTTTTTTTTTTTAAAATCATGCTATATCAATAACAAAAGCGTGGATCATAACAATTTAGACAATTCACATGGTTCAATAGATACACGGCTGCTACATTATAGAATGTATATATCTAGAAAATATTATAAGATTAATTTAGTGTTGTAATTTCTATATTATCTATTGTATATTACTTTATATGTATAAACAGAAAAAATAAACTAATTAATAGATTAAATCTCCTATTTCTCTTTAACTCCCAAATATTGCTTTATTTCTATAATTATTTTATGATTCCAATCGACAATTATACCTAAATTTAGCTCTTTAATAGTTTTTTTATTAACGTGAATATTCGGGTCAGCTTGCACGCCTTAACTAATCCCATAGGTCTTGAAATTAATAATAATATAAGCCTCCAATGACTATTATATTAACAACTACAGGGCTCGAACCTGAAACTACAGAAAAAACAAACATTTTAGTCTCAAGTTTTTATCACTATGCCACCTACTAGATGATTTTAACTCTCTAATAGTAATAGCATTCCAGGTAGCATTTGTAGTTAGCCATGCAACACCTTGTAATGAGAAGTCATGCTTATTAAGAAAAAACTAAAACTGCTCAGTGTTTCACTGTGCAAGTCTATAGTGAAACGCTGAGCAGTCCTCTTTTTTTTTTTTTTTCTCTTTTTTTTCTGTTTTTATTTTTTTTCTATTTTTTTTCTCTTCTTCTTTTTCTTTATTTGTTTGTTTTTTTTGTTTTTATTTTTTTTTTATTTTCTATTGCCTTTATGGGTTTTTTTTTGGCTTTTTTCTTTGTGTATTTTTTTAATGAATTTTTTTTGTTTAATTTAGTTTGTTAATGTTAATTTTTTTATTTAGTTATCAAATTTTCATAACACGGATCCCGGGTTTGACGGGTTAACCTGATTTGACGAGTTAACCCGAATTTTTTTTCTTTTCTTTTTAATTAATTGTAACATATACTAAAACGGATTAGTGTTTTACTGTGGACTGCACAGTGATGTCCACAGTAAAACACTGATCTGTTTTTGGTTTTTTTTTTTTTAAGTTGTCTTATTTTTTTAGCTGTTTTTTATGCCTTTCGGGATTTTTTTTGTTTTTTTCTTTATTTTTTTTTCTTCTAACAAAAGTTTTTTGTTTAATTTGGTTTATTAATGTTAAATTTTTTTTATTTAGTTATCAGACTTTCATGACACGTTTTCCGGATTTAACGGGTTAACCTGATTTGACAAGTTAACCCAGAAATATTTTTTTTTCTTTTTTTCTTTTTAATTATTTTTTTTATTTAGTTTAGTTTGTTAATGTTAAATTTCTTTCTATTTAGTTATCATACTTTCATGACACATATCTCGAGTTTCATGGGTGAACCCAGTTACTTCTGGGTTGACCCGTCAATTTTTTTTTTTGTTTTTTATTTTCATAATTTTTTTTTGATTAATTTAGTTTGTTAATGTTAAATTTTTTTTATTTAGTTATCAGACTTTCATGACACAGATCCTAGGTTTAACGAGTTAATATGGTTTGACGAGTTAACCCGGATTTTTTTAAATTTTTTTTGATTAATTTTTTTCATTTAGTTTACTTTGTTAATGTTCACTTTTTTTTATTTAGTTACCAGACATTCATGACATGGATCCCGGGTTTAACAGGTTAACCTGGAATTTTGTTTTTTGCTTTTTTTTTTAATTATTTTTTTTCATTTAGTTTAGTTTGTTAATGTTAAATTTCTTTCTATTTAGTTTTTTTTTTCTTCTTAGAGGTTTTTTTCTTTTATTTTTTCTTTTTAATTAATTTTATTTAATTAATTTAGTTTATTAATATTAAATTTTTTTCTAAGTAGTTCTTGGCTGATGCCTTTAGTTTTTCTTTTTGTTTTTTTGTTGTTTTTATGCATTTGACTGTGGACTGCACAGTGCAGTCCACTGTGAAAAGGCTCATTCTTTTGTTTTTTTTAATTAATTTTTTTTGTTTAATTTAATTGTTAATGTTAATTTTTTTCTATATAGTTATCAAACTTTCATGACAAGGATTCCGGGTTTGACAGGTTAACCTGGTTTGACGAGTTAGCCTAGTTAATTCTGGGTTAACCCATTAGTTTGTTTTTTTTTTCCTTTTTAATTATCAAACTTTCACGATGCGAATTCAAAGTATGACGGGTTAACCTGGTTTGAAGGGTTAACCCAGTTAATTCATATTTTTTTTCTTTTTCTTCATTAGTTTTTATTTTCCTGTTGGTTTTTTTTCTTTGTTTTTTTCTTTTTAACTAATCTATTTAATTATCACACATTTATGACACGACCTTGCAGCTAGACCCACGTCCAATGCTATTGGGTCTGGTATTGCAGTCAAACCCACTTAAATTTAGGCCATGCAAGTTTAATGTTATTATTAATATTATAAATATTACTCTTGGATTAGACATTGCAACTAAACCTAAGACTCTTAGGTATAACTTTGCAAAAAAACGTAATACTTTTAGATCTTAGTTTTTTATGAAATGTAAAAAATAATTGACCCGCGGCATCGCGCGGGGCATGTAACTAGTAATTCCTATTTACAGTAGCAGCTTGGATATTGTAACACTCACATTTATATCAATTTTCACAATTATCAACGTCATCTTAGCCATGAGATACATGCCAATTTGAAAGTTGCGTTGTAAAATAAGTGGTTTCAACATGTGTTCGATCGACCCTTTCAATTTTATAATTTTAAATGAATTCATATGACATATTTCATCACTTGACAAGCCTGAATTCATACAATACAAAGCACAGTCATTGCATGCATTTTGAGTATACCCACTTACATATTCAAATTCAAGAGGGGGAGGTGACATGAATTGATTCAGTGGCTCAAATGACTTGGTATCCTCATCTTTCTTTCTTAACTGGAAGATGGAAGGCTTCAAATAACAAATTCAAACATCCACCAATAAATATCTGAAAAAGAAAAAGGAAGAATTGCAGTCCTATATCTCATATTAAGCACAGTGCCAAAAGATCAAGAAGAACCAAGGTGGTGGAATATAAATCTCTACTTGTTATTATTTTGTTTGTTTTTTCTTCTGTAGGAAACAGGACTGGGATGCTGATTTTAACCTACAGCGCCATGACAAGGATTGTTTTCTTCATATTATCCACCGTGACGTTCCCCAATTTGACATCTCTCCAGAGAATATTATGTGCGTGATCTGTTCTTTCAATGCTCTAAAATGTGCCAGGGCAGTGCTGGAAAGAGAGACGCATTTTAGAGAAGCAGCTTTTATCGCTCCTTCAGGATGCTACTCGATGAACCCACTGCATCGTGCAGCTCGGAAGTTTTAACCCTGAAATGATTGACTTGTGTCTTTTCTATGGAGACTGCAGATGGTGTTACTGATGACTAGCACAGTAAGATGCTTCCACTCCATGTGGCGCTTCTTATGTGTAGTCCGGAAGTGCTCGGTTACCACAAATCATTGCACAGATGCTCTATTGTCTGGGAAGGGCTGCTTTGTTTCATAATTAAAGCAGATGAATTTTGGAGGATGAGAATGTGTTGGAGGACACCCTATCAATGGTCAGATTAGAGGTGTGTTGTTGCATGTTTGATGGGGAGAAACCGAAGACAATTCCTAAGTTTGGAGTATACTGTATGGAAGACGTGCTTTTTGAGGCACTCGACTATTGATTGTATTTATGCTTCGACGTACCTTTTCGATTCTTGTTAACTTTACCTCCTTTTTTCTTCAGGGATCTGGCAGAGCAGTGGGGAGATTGTTTATATGATCTCACCTCGAGTTCTCAAATCAAAGATGACATCTAACAATTTCGGTTTTTATCTAACAATTTCCCCCTCTTTAGTGTTCTCTGTGCATGATTCACAGATGACATTGAGCTATATGTAGAATAATCTCGTAAGTCCTAACTCCTTTAGTTTGCTTTAAAGCAGAGTAAAACAAACTAGAGACACCACACTCTCGAAACAAAAAGAAGAAAGGTTCCGAGCTCCTTCATCTCCTGCTTGGAATGAAAGCTTTCCTTTCGACATGTTTTGTTTTGTGAGTTATAAATGATCTAGTTCTGATAAATAGAAAAAGGCAAAGCCGTTAGCACTTGCTCAGGGTTTTTCATTTCTTGATCCATGCAAAGCTAACCGATAGCTAGAGTGGGAAACCATGCTTTTAGTACACCAGCAGTGTCCCAACGAGAGACTCAAAAAATGGGAAACAGAAGGTACTTAAATTTATCCAGTGGGAATTAGATGTATGCCTAACAATTTAAGGCAGACTTTTCGATTCTGAAAATGGCATCTTCAAATCAATATTGACAGAGCAAGCTGCTTCAGGAAAAAATAAAAATAAAAAATGAAGGAATTGCATTTATAAAGCACTAATTACAACATGGATAAAACCCAATTATAGATATAATAGACGAGATAATAAGGTTGGATAAAACAAGACATTCATTTTTTATAATGTCAGAAAATCAAGCGGTAATGAATCCATTTCGCTTTAATGTCGAGAAATCAAATGAGAATCTTGTAGTTCCTTGATATAGGCGGACAGTTCCTTGGCATCGCCATGGCAAAAGGAGCCACAACCTTTTCTTTGGACAACACATTGGAAAATGGATATGAAGGAAGCACATAAACAATGACAAGGTTTTTTCACATTACATATACATTAATACATCAATCATGGCGGAAGGAAATGAAGAAATGTGGAGCCATCCTCCATAAATACTCGTACTTTTAGCTCCTTCTTTCAAGTGCCATGAAAGTGATAAGAATATGAAATAATGTTAATTAGATGAACCGATGGAGAAATAATCAGCTCTTAAGAAACCTCCAAGGCCCCATACCAGTTCCTATCCTGCAGGTGTTGATGTATAAAGTGAAAATGAAGTAAAATGAAAGAAATTGTAGAAAATAACTTATTTGAATATCATATATTTATCATTTCGACATGATTTATCACCTTAAAAAACCAGCTAATGCACGTAAACTCATGAAAGTGGCCAACGCAACCCAGATGCCAACATAACCATGACTCGAGGACAGGGTAAATAAGCAAAGAATGCTTATAATTGCCACCAAAACCTGGGAGGTGCAAGGAGACACAAAGTGAAAAAAGATGATGTAAGAGAATTTAACATGAAGACTCACATTTACTATTGCCAAAATGCAGATGATAGAGTAAATGAATCCAAACATCCTGGACTTGGAAGGTGGCTGTAAGATTATTAACTTTTTTTTCCCTGACGCTTTCTTATAAGCCAAACTAAGCTTTGAAAAACAAGTAGGGAGAATTGAGAGGCAAAGTATACCATTGAGTAAGCGGAATATGCAAAATCTGACGCTCCATAGTTGACTCCATCAAAAACAAAGGCCAAAACATTGATTGGTTGAGTTGCTGCAACAAACTGATGGGAAAAAGTGCGAAAATCTTTATTCACAAAATGATCCAGAATCTATGGAGCAAGAAAGAAAGAAAATACACTACTTTTGTTGACAGAAGAAAGGAAGTGAAGATACCGGGATGCCCACACTAATAAGGTGCAAAACACTGGCGTCTTTTGTAAACAATCTCGAAGCAAACTGTAATCCAACTGAAAGGATGATTGAGAGCACTACACCTAGGACCAAAGCATACTGCAAGTCATCCCTTCTTTTTTTTAATTCCTTTTCTATCAGTCTTTTTTTAGATAAGAACTTTTTTAAACTGACCAATTCTTAAAAATGATGGTGGAAGAAGTAGAAGAGAATGAAATATAAATCATAGAGGAATCGATATTATCTGATGGCATGACAATATATAAATATTTTAATGATTAATTATTTAAAATTATAAAATTATTTGTGAGTACTTAATATTAGTTATATATCAGCACTTGATCCATTCCAATAAAACTACTACTTGCGTTAAAAAGGAAGCGTACCTGAAATACACGAGAAGCTGTGGCTGTGGCTTTGTCATAATCCTTCTTTGCAAATGCACTTGCTAGGATTGCCTGAGAAACATGGGGAATCCATTACCATCTGATCACATGGAGAGACTCAGAATCAAAACACACTTAATACTAAAGCTAGCTCGCTACTCCAAGAAACAAAACTATACATGTACATCCAAAAAGAACCGAAAAATTGAGTAAAAGACTTGGAAGGAAAGGCAATTTAATTATCCCAACTCTCAAGAAGGGTTGTTGATATGGAAACAATTTAAAGTTAGCATGCATTAAGACAATTTGATATACCCTGCTTTCTAGTTCTAGGATACTTTGGAACCAGAAGGCAGAGAGAGCTTATGATAATGCTGGAAGAAGGAAGACTCTTCCCAAAAATTTTTCATTTTTGGCAAGTATCATGTGATTAAACCAAACTTTTAGTCAATAAGAAGAAGATTTTTCCCAAGAAAATTTCGAAGAGCTTTGGTTCAAATTTTGGAGATGATGTATACGTATTTCTGGTCATTTAAAACTTCATGCACAGGCGAGTAGGGAGTTGCTTCTTTATCAGTGAATGCAGGTGATGGTGTAATCATCAATGCGGTTATTACATTTACATACAATTCACATTTCTTACCTGTCCAGCCACAGCCAGACCATCAGCAAGCAAAGAGGTCGCCAACCAAATCTGCAAGGAAACCTGAAATGCAGCCATTGATGTAGATCCGTGCCTTGTAGCCAATGATGCTGCCAGAGTGACACAGGCTGTTGCAGCTATTACTCTTACGAGGAGAAGACACCCTTAATGGAAGCACGGAAAAGTCTAGAATACATCAGTGATGGTAGCCATTAACAGATAAATGCCATAGGAAAGTGAGACAGTTGATATGCACACAGACACACAGGAGAAAAATAAAGAATGCCTCACCATTTTTGAGAAACCGGCCAATTTGGAGGTCTTCCATGCTTGGTGATAGTAGATCAACATGTTTAATTAATTTCCATAACAGTATTATAGAGATTAAGTACCTGTGATAACCATACACAAGTCGTAAATCATGGTGCCCGCACCATACAATTTGCAGACATCAATCTAAGTACAATACGAGATAAGAAACCACAAAAAATGTGTATGCTACTATTAGCAGAAAGATAGAACTTACTGAGAAATGACATGTGCAATGGCTGCACCACTGACATCCATTCGGAATACGAATATAACTATGGGATCTAATACAATGTTTGCCGCATCTCCAATAACTTCATAAATATCAACAAGTAAAATATCAATAATTTTGGACTAGACCATGCATACTATGCTTTGTTAATTCGGCTATCAACACACTAAGGGGAATGCAACAAGAGAAATCATCTCACCAGTAGCATATAAAGGAGTTTTTGTATCCTTAATTCCTCGAAAAACCCCTTGCATAGCCAAGGAAAGGAGAACAGCAGGAGCACCGAGTGACCTCAATATCAAGTATCGTTCCGCTGGTATTAGCATTGGAGAATCCTGTAGACACGACATAACTTCCTAAGAAAAAAAAATCTTTATGCGGAATTTGAAGTTCAAACAAGAGAGATTGCTGGGTAAATCACTTCCCGCTGTTTGATGAAGTGGTGAGAAACAACTTGCATAAAATTGCTTTGTTAACTTTCATGGTGGAAGCAGATATATTTAAGCAATTTCTCCATATAACAAACTTAATACCAGCACCATATTTAAGCAATTTCTCCATATATTTAAGCAATTTCTCTAACTAGCATCATATCAACTCACCAACAAGATAATAAGAAAGTAAACAATCATCAAGAGACAAATATGGATTGCCAAGTTGCTGCAAAGACTAGAAGGTGCAAAAGAAATGGGGAATAATAACCAAACATTCATATCACTCAAGCTAGTGCACTTACAGAATTTACACCCATGTAGCTCAAGATTGGTTTAGCAGAAAAAGTGAGGAATAAAGTTTGGATTATGCCAAGAACACAACCAACGAGCAAAGCAGAAGAAGCAGATGGAATATGCCTTCTCTGATATTCCCTTTTGGTGTAATTACTGCTCACGGATGATGATTTGTATGTGGACTCTGCTCAGAGAAGAACAGAGAAACAGAACATCTTACACAGGTTAGAATTATTCAAAAAATCATAGAAAAGTTAAGTAGAGACCACGAATCATCTTGGCAAAACAATAGCAGAAGTATACCAGCTTGAGGTAACAGCTCTTCCATTTCTTTATTGACAGCAAAACCACCTTGAAGTTTTGCATCTTCATGGTCTTCAGTAGTCAATCCTCCAGTAGCATCTTCCTCAGCAACAAAAGAAGTTGTGATACTAACAAGTGGGAATATGGCAATCTTGGACACTTGATTGAAAACAGCAATAGAAACCCCAACAGCAGCAAGCTCCACAGGGCCTGTGCAAAAGAACATGAAAACTGAAACTAAGTCCTATACCTTGTGCTTGTTATGCTGGTAGTAGTTATCACTATTTCAATTGAAATAAATATCAATTCAATTTAGCAAGCATGTGAATCATCTTGCTAGTTACAACATCAAACACAATATATTGATGTTCTTCATAGTTTTGTAGTGATATTCAACCATCATCATTTAAAAAAGAAAAAAATAAAAATTCCCATAATGTGATATCTATTATATACATGCAGCTGTCTTCTCCAAAAAAAAAAAAGAAGAAGTTGCAAGCACAAACCTATATGGCCAATGAATGCTGTGTCAATTAAAGAAGCAATAGGGTCTGCTGCTAAAGCAAGTGCTGCAGGAATTGCAATTTGTGCTATTTCCAGCCCCAACTCATCCTTCCTGAAAACACTCCTGGCCAAACAATTAGGGAATAAAATGTTAGATTTTATCAAATCATCGTTAACCTTTCATAAGGTAACAATTAATCTCAAAAACCAGAAAGAAACTGATCTCCTGAAAACAAAGAAAAAAAACATTTATCAACAACGAACAAAGTCCATATCGGCTTTATTTTATACATGGATGTTGTTGACGTCCATTGGTAACCAAAAGGAACTAAACTAATAGTTTCAGAAACAATACCTTGCGTCCTTGAAGAACACAAAGAGAGGCATCTTGGCCATGTTTCTCCATAGATAAAGAACAGCATCAGCGGCGAACATTGGCTATAATCTTACAAAACCAACAGATGGAGTCAATATTACTAGTCCTTTATCAGAAAGCTCCAAATTATGAAAAAAAATCAAACTCAACAACCCTCAACATCAAATACACGACAATCAAATAACCAAGAAGTTCAAGTACATCAAAGAACTGTTCGTCAAACAAGTTGACAAGGAAAAAAATGAAAGCAGAAAGAACCTGGAAAAAAGAAAACGCACCCAGCCTATGAACCAAGGTTAACAGAGAGTTAGTGGGCAAAAATTGATAAGAGAAACACGAGTTCTTGGAGTGCTGAACTAACCATGTTTAACCCAGGACAGGAAGGCGGAGTCCGCATATACCTCCCTCAGTTATGTTAAGCCTCATGATATTGAAATACTATAAAATATGCATTAAAAAGTGCCTTGTTGCTTTAACTTAATATGTCACTGTCACGAACCGATCCCCGACCAATAACCGGCATAAATGTACGGTCTCTCTCCCTGTTCTTTACCAATACAAACTCAAACATATAGATAAACCTTTCCCTTTAAATCAACTAGAGTTCTATGCAGTATTTGATAGCATAATAAACTTTATAATACAAATCAATTATTATAATATAATTCAATAAAAACACGAACCAGATATAATAAAATAATATTAATTACAAATAAAAAACAAGTTATAAAAATTCAACAAAAATAATCTATTAACAAAGCTATACGTTTGAAAAAAAATAAATAATAAAAGGATGAGTTCAACAACTTAATGAATGCATAACATTCAATATATACCTACAATGTAATATAATAATGAGAATATATACAAGATTGGCTTTATGTTTTTACAAGAGAGTTTCACAAGTAAGCCATAACAAGAATATAAAGAGGTAAAATTCGTCAAAAAATCAAAATATAGTGATTATAACGCTTCAAACAATGAGATAATCAGTCACTAAATATTGGTGACTCCCCCGACTAACTAGGATTAAGAACTACGATGTGCACAAAAACTAAAACTATTCTATTAGTATGAGTATTCTAATTGACTGATATATTATAGGGTCATAATCAAACAAACAAAATCATAGCCTAGCATGGAACCTCACGATATATATATATATATATATATATATATATATATATATATATATATATATATATATATAAGTTCAAATAAATTTTTATGCATACATGTGATTAAATAAATCGAGAATTATGTGTGCAAATAAATAAATAAAAAGTCATTAATGATACCTGAAAATAGAACTTAAAAAATTAAGAGATAAATATAAATTAACATATTTAATCTTGAAAGACGAGATATTTATCCGGTTGTGTTTGCTAAATTTATTTATTTTTTTATTTAAGCAAATTATAATAGAAATAGAGACACAAATTAAATTGATCGAATAAAATAAAAGGGGAAAAAACATCATACAAGGCTGCATATATTAGAAATATTATCTGAAAATATTTTTTTTTCAAAAATAAAGTTCATTCATATAAAAGATAAAAAAAATATAGATGAATCAGAAAAACTCTTCAAATTTAAATGCATAACTAAAAGAACTAATCGTAATTTAAAAAAGACTCCAAACAAAATGACAGAGAGAAGGGGTACTGATTTAAATATAAATCTAAAAAAATAGATAAAAAACCATAAAAAAAGAATCAATAATTTAAAAAAAAATCAGAGAAAAAAGCAAAAGTTAGGCATTGCTGCCAAGCCAGCTAATTTGCCCTATTTTGTCAGGGTCTGCATGATTGAACCCTTAATTTTTTGTTTTCTACAACTGGAAAAGACAACATGTCATTCGCCCTAATTTTTTTTAAAAAAAATCAGACGACGCGTCGTCTGATTTGTCCAAATTCTAACACCTGTGGTGGCCAGAAAATTGGTGCTTAAGTTTTTGTACCCAAAAACCTTTTTTTCAACTTATTTTGACCCATAACACCTATAAAATATCATAAAAACCACAATAAACCTATATATGGCCCCAAAAAAACCAAAATCAACTCGAGCCCAAATTTATTTTTTCACGAACTTTAAAGGTAGAAAAACACCTAATATAAACTCTCTTTATCAAATGGAACCATTTAACACAAATATAATTCATTTTGGTGATCTAAATCAGTGTCAACGACACTTTTCTCTCTCTACCATCGGAATCCACCGACCTCTTTCTCTCCTCTCTTAACTAGGGACTAAAAATAACAGAAATAAAATGTTGCATTAAAATTGAATTGGAAAATTATTAAGATACAAAAATTGTATAATTTGCATGATTTTTAAAGTTCAAGGACCAAAATGTATCTTTTACGAAACTTATGGCATGCCACTTATGTTTGACCTTTTTTTTTATTGTAGTCCTTCTTTTTTCAATCCTACCTTAGTGTGAGAAATCAAAATTAATTGGTTTTTAATTAGGACTAAATCACCAAATAAAAAAGTTTGAAAACAAAATTAAAAAATATAAAATTTTACATAACCTATTTATAATAATACGTGAGAAGATGAACAATAAAATCTCACTTCGTAAAAAAAGCCTAAGCTTTTTTAGAATATTACTTTATATGGAAAACTCTACTTCTATTGTACCTACAGAATTAAAAGGCTACGACGAACAAAACTTGTAGCCGGAGTCAAATTTTCAAATAAGCAAGGGCAGGTTTGAAAGGGTTGGCTCTCCACTATAAATAATAATATTTTCAACATCGGTATTATGAGGTATGTCCCTTTTGAATTTTGATCATTATGTGGATGTAATTGAGATCAAAAGATCTACTACCTACTTCCTAGGTTGTCTTTCAATATTGTGATTTGATCTTCTTTTAAAAGTAGTATCCTCATTTAGGTTTTGTTTGTTTGCAGGAAAGTTGTTTCCTTTTGGAAAATGAATTTTGGGGAAAGTGAATTCTGGGAAAGTATTTTCTGATATTTGGTAGTGTTATAGAAAATGAACTGGAAAACACTTTCCAGTATTTGGTTATGTTATGAAAAATGAACTGGAAAATAATTTATTAATGAATTAGTTTTCTTTCAAGTATATCTAATATATATAAAATATTTAATATAAATATTTAATCACTTGCAATAAAAGAATAAAATCTAAAAAGTATAATGATGAATTTTTTTTTATTATAATATATATTCATACATAGCTTATTTTATAAAATATAACTATATATGTCATATCATATTATATAAAAATAAGCTTGTGAAATATTTTTTAAGTAAAACCTATTACTATATTTTTTTTCTTATATATTTGGTTTTTTTTTTTGGTATGAAGTTTTGTTTAAAAGATAAATAGATTGAAAAAATATTTTGATGGGTTTTTTGGATAATTTTTTTGTTGAGAAAATTATCATGATTGGGATATGCATATTCATAAACTTTAAAATATACAATTTTTTAGTTCATTGTACAACATTTTAGAAACAAAGTAAATATCAAATTAACTCTCGCACAAACCCATCAAAATATTTTTTCAATCTATTTATCTTTTTTCAAAGCTTCCTTCCCCTGACTTCACAAGTATCAAATTAATTCCTTCAAAGCTTCCTTCTCCTGACTTCGTATCAAATTAATTCCTTCAAAGCTTCCTTTATCAAATTAATTCCATTCCCCTCTCCCATTCTCCCTTCCTCTCGGTCGATTCCCCTCTCCCATTCCCCTGTTCCCTGTTCCATGTTCCCTCTCCCTCTCCCTCTCGGTCGATTCCCCCTGTTCCCTCTCCCTCTTGGTCGATTCCCACTGTTCCCTCTCGGTTTCTCTCATTCCCCTTCCCCTGTTCCCTCTCCCTCTCGGTTTCTATCATGCCCCGGTTCCCTCTCTGTATCTCTCGTCATTTGTGCACAAAAAAGCACATATTCAACACAGATGCAGGACAAAGTGTCAAGGGGCAATAGGGCTCCTCCTTCCCAATTCTCCTCTTTCTCCCCCGGCTACTGTTAAAAAAAAACAGAGCAAGGGAGGGGCTGGATCCGGGGATGGGGTAACAGGGAGGGGCTGCTTTTTGTTGGGGAAGATTGATTAACATAGTTTGGGGATTTTCAAGTGCCTTGAATTGGTTTGTTTGGTTAGAATAAAACTGCTGAATGTGAGTGGTTTTTGAAGAAAACTGTCATGGAAAATTTGTGTTTTTCGTGGCTTGCGTGATGAATTTTTGCTGTGTTATGGAAATGTTATGGAAAATTTATGATGGGTAACAAATTTATGGAAATGAAATGCTATAATTTTTACACAGATCTATGAAGCAGATACAAATATAAAGGAAATAGAGGAAAAAAAATAACTAAACTTGTTCAAGCAAAATACTTCAATTGTCCAGTGAATGTTTCTGTAATTGTTTTTGCTTCCAAACATTTTTGACGAGAGAGAGATTGTGTGATATGTGAACGGAGCCTTACTGAAAAAAGGAAAGTGTTTTCCTTTTTTTATCAGAAGGAAAACACTTTCCTTTAATAAAATGGCTCTAAAATGTTGACCGGAATTCAGTTTTCTTTGACTATTTTCTTATATTGCTGCCAAACATGGGAAAACAAGGAAAGTGAATTCCAGGAATTCACTTTCCTCCAATCAAACACGGCCTTAGTGTTTGCTAGGTTACTTCCTGCGAAGTTTTTGAAGGTAAGAAATAATATTCTAGTTTTTTTTTCTTTTTGACATTATTATGAAACCAGTTTAACAAGTTAAATTTAAAAACTTTTGAGTAATTTGTTATCTAATCTAGATTTTAAATTAAATAATATGAAAGTGGCTTTAATATGATCTAGATTAAAAAAAACAAATATGGATTGACTTAAAAAATATTCAAAGTAAGATTTTAAAAAAAATTGAAATAACATATTAGATCAGCTTAGGTAATCCGATGTTAACCTACCAAACTAGTTACCTCGGTCAGGTTATGAGTTTCATTGAATTTAATAACATTTTTGTTATTTAGTTATATGATAAAAAGTATTAAGAGAAATTAAAAATCAATAAAATATTAAAGAATAAAACTAAAAAAAATATTCAATGTAAAAAAAGGGACCTAACTAAGCTCAAGGGCCTAGATGGACTAGCATATCTAGACCTTAAGGAAAGCCTAAGAGCTTGGTTATGGGGCAGCCCCACTCATTTGAGCTATTTTTATTTTTTTCTATCTTTTTATTTTTGAAAAAAAAAACATCCCAAAATTTGGCCATCAATGTAGAAGCTAGAAGATTTGGGGTGTGGTTTTTTAGGTTGCAAATAAAAACACCTCAAAACATCATAAGAAACCAATATAAATTACTTAACAACCCAAAATGACTCAATAAAATGAAAATCAATCAAATTTTAAAATATTAAAATCAAACTCAATTGTCATCCATGTTTGGAGGAAAAACAATTGTCATGAAACTCTTGTCATCAACTAGAACTCTTTTTTACAAAGCTTGACTATTTTAGTTGTTAAACCAACTAAGGAGTTACACAGAGTTTCGGAGCGTATACTCTTGACACACAAGTGGAGTGTGAAGAGAATTTTCAAGGAGAATTATTTGTTGGAGAGTTGGAGAGCCTGCAAATTCCTAAGGGGAATTCATGTCTTAACTATTAGCAACTAAATATTTCAGTTAGGATGACAATAGTTTAAAAATCATTAGATGTTTTGGCAAACTACTACGATAGAAGACAAAACAGAGTGTTTGTCTTGACAATTAAGGTAGTATAGTTATAAAAAAATTATAATAAGAAATACTCCTATTGTAATCTTTTAAACCAGTGAAAGTTGTCTATTTTGAGTTTGGCTACTCTAGAGAGTTTTTTTAATCTTTTGAAGAGTGCTTCAAAAGGTTTTTTCTTTGTAACCAAGTAAATTGTTTATTTAAGTTTTTTGTATTTATATTTATTTAGTTACTGATTAATAATTAATAATTAAAAAATGTTAGCACATTGCTTTTTAATATATAAAGAATAGAAACAAGATTGTCACTTCGCATGAGACATGAATTAAAGCAATGTTCTTGAATGAATGAATTGTGTTTCTTTCTTTAAATGCATAGATATTATGAATTCTGTGGTGCACGAAATGTGATTTGTATTTATGGAATTATGGATAACATTATTGTAATTATAGATTATAAATGACAATTTATTATTTTAAGGCTTTTTAGTCATTAAAATAAATATAATAATAAATCTGTAAATACAAAAAATTATTAATTTTTTTTCTAGAAAATACTAAGTGTTAATGCACGTATAAAACTTAAAAAATAAAATGTAATTTCTCAAATTACAACAACTTAAAAAAAAATTACAAGATCAAACCTGAACAGGGTTTCTTTATTAATATAAATGTCCAAATCCAAATCAATTTGCACACATTTCAATTTCACGGCTCAAAACGTTTTTTATAATTACTCCAAGCAGGTATAGAAAGAATCATGTTCGTTATGGATTCCTGGCTGTAGCGACAAAAGATAAGGAATCATTCGTTTTCGTACCAGGTTTACCATGTCTAGTCTCGATTCCAACTCACCACTAAAGCCATTGATACAACCAAATTTGTTTCATCTGATCGAGTCAATATTTTATAAAAAATTATATAATTAGAATAAAAATAATTATTAAGTGGTTCATGAGCTTACCTAATTAGACCCTTTTCTTAATCAATTCTTGGATTGGATTTGACAACCATGTACGTATTTGAGGTTGATGAGCATGCTTCTAGATGACCTCTGACAATTGAAACACTCAGGCTTTGAAGAATTTGCCATCCATTTCGAGTTTAAAAGCATCAGACAACCATCTGGTAACGTTTCTAGTTACTTTAACATTTTGACTTCGATTCCCTTTTCTTTTTTTCTTGTTCTTGTTTCATTAAAAATTTAATCACGTCATTTTATTTTAAAAGAAAATCTTAAACAATAAAAATTTATTTGGGACAAAAGATAATTCTGTCTCTAAAATGAATCTCTCTTTGCAAAATAGAACATACAAGGAAACCTATAAAAAAAAATATATATCTAGAATAGTTTGAGACGACGGACAAGGAAACCTATAAGATAAATCTGTCTCTGGAATAATTTGAGAGGAATCCTTTTTGCAAAATAGAACGGACAAGGAAACCTATCTTCTCTGTTCCAATCATTTCCATCTCTTTAATCCCATATCAGTAACCGAACACTACCTAAATATCTAAATAGACAATAAAGCAGTGCTGCATTGCTTCTGCTTGTACCATCACACACCAGTGGATCACCCCTGGACAGTCAGTTTCAGAAATAAATAAGAAAAACCGTAAAGCAAACAGGTTGCACTACTCAAGAAACATGCGCAAACAAGCAAGGAAAAACAGGATTTTCCACAAGATTAATAACTTATATTTTAAATTAGCATCCTACCTCAAAAAAAGATGAACATAAACAAACATAATAGAAATACCTGGTAGGATGATGAATCAGAAACGTAACACCTCTCTTCAATCGCTTAATAAACCAGAGTTCCTGCTCCTCGACTCCAAGCCCGCAGACCAGGTTAATGACAGAAAAAGGGCTTCCTCCTGCCAAAAGGAGCACCTTTAGGTGCCTTTTATGTATCTTCACCTTGTTTTGTTGTCTTGAAAATGGTTACATATGAAATACATTCTAGTAAGGCCAAACGAATCTCTTACAATTCAGTCACCAATAGTCAGCACAAGAGCATTTTCCATCTTCAAAACGATGGAACCGGTTGTTATCTCTCACAATGATTACTCTCCCAGAGAGTTTGGAAATAAACTTGATTGCATTATGACAATCACCGCAAACTCGCAAGTTCTTCATAATCCTGATTGGCCTGCCAAGAGGGATGGAAATGAGCCCAAATGCAATGGCCAGTCTTTCACTATGGTACCTAATGGTCTGGTTTTTCTCTTCACTACCCACCTCTCGCAGCACAAAACTTGTGTCTGCAACATAACCAGCTCTCTCCATTTCCTCTCCCAAGTCCTCCAATTTCTGGTAAATTTCTTTCATTCTGACATGAAACCTATCCCCTGCTGCAAATTTGTGAACTCTATTTCCCTCCTCGATCCAACTCAATCCAGTTTCCTTCTTCACCCCTCGGTCCCTAAGCATCTTTCTAGCTTTGGCTGCATCCTCATACCTTCCAGCAGCTGCATAAGCATTCGATAACATCACATGCAAACCTGAACTTACAGCACCCAACTCAAAGACTTTATCAGCTGCAAAGGCTGCCAAGTCAGTGTTCCCATGAATGCGACACCCTGTTATGAAAGCTCCCCACACAGATTCTGTTGGTTCTGTAGGCATTCCCTTGATAACCGAAAGTGCTTCCTGCAATTTTCCAGCACGGCCGAGTAAGTCCACCATAGAAGCATAATGTTGGGTCCCTGGCTCAATCTCATACTTCTTCATGAGTGCAAAATATTTCTTTCCTTCTTCAACCAACCCTGCATGACTACAAGCGTAAAGCACACATAAAAAGGTAATAAAATTTGGTCTCATCCCAGCATTTTCCATCTTCTTAAACAAATCAAATGCTTCCTTCGTATGTGCATGTTGAGCACAAGCGATCAGCATAGCATTCCACATCCCAAGATTCTTAATAGGCACCTCATCAAAAACCCTATAAGCTCCTTCAATAAGACCACACTTCGAATACAAGGAAATCAAAGAACTACCTACAAAACCCGACAAATCGTAACTCGTTTTGAAACACAACCCGTGTATTTGCTTCCCAAGTTCAAGCAATGTAGCACTACCACACACCCTAATTACACTTGAAAGCGTAAAATCATTCACATCTAAACCTTCTAATAAAGCCTCTTTAAACAACCTCATAGCCTCCTCATGTTCACCCAATTGAGTATACCCATAAATCATCCCACTCCAAGAAACCACATTCCTCTGCGGCATTTCATCAAACACATTCCTCGCTTCCTTAATATCCCCACACTTGGCATACATATCAACCAAGGAACTCCCAACAAACACATCAACATCATACCCAGTTTTAATAACCAGACAATGCACAGATTTCCCAACATCACATCTCCCCAAAATCGCACACGCTTTAGTAGCACTGGGAAAGATATGATCATCAGGGCATAGATTTTCGCCAATCATCCGACAAAAGTACTGAATGGCAAGCACCGGTTCCTCATTCTGTGCAAATGAGGATATAACAGAGCTCCAAGTAGTCGATGATTTTCTTTCACTCTCTTCGAAAACTTGGCGGGAAAGAAGGGGCAGCTGTGTCTTCGAATAAAAGTTGATAAGGTAATGGCAAACGAGAGGGATTACTTGTAGGCCAGATTTTATTATATGGGCATGAATTTGTTGGCCCTTTAACAGAGACCTTGAGCGAGTTTGTGACAAAAGGAGGTCACATATGTGCCCATACTCCTTTTCAGAACAAAATCGGTTTGGTGGATTTTGTGGGGTTTTGGTGCCTTCTTGAGACAAAGATTGGGTTTTTATTATTGGATTTTGGTGCTGGGATTTTGTTAAGATATTTTGTAAGGGCACATACAGTGGTCTTTTAGGGCCATGCTGAAGCATCGGAGAGGGAGGGAGGGAGGGAGGGTTCGTTACTCTGCCCCTGGGTTTCAAACTTGGTTTTTGTAAGTTTATATGGTTGTCAGGTGCAGGTTGGCGGGAGAGAGGACAGGAACATGAAGGGAATGTGATGAGAGTCGGATCAGGGCTTCGATCTTAATCTTACCGATGTCCATTCTAATATGCGGTTTGGGCTGAAATTTAATTTTGTTTACTCCTCAAAATGTTACAGAGTCGAAAATGCATCCCTGTAACTATGGACTTGAGCCTATCTTAGTCAACGCTTTCCTTTCCTATATAGTCAATTGATAAACATGTTAATCCACGTATTAAAAAATAAATAAATTTAATTGATTTTATTTTATATATTATCTCTATTCTAATCACATTTATTTTATTTCTTCAAATATCTTAACAAAATAAATAGATAGATAAATATTTTGAAAAAAATAGTCTCTATTTTTTTGTAATTGTAAATAAAAGGGGTTGGCATCTAATTTATTTTTTTTATTTTTAGAAATTGAATTCTATTTGAGATTTAATTTTTTGTACTTAAAATGATTTTAAACATTAAATTTCATTAAAATCTCTTAATTAAATTTAATTTAGAGGGTTACACTATTAATAAAATCATTTTTTAAAATTCTTTTGAAGATTTGTGACATCATATTGAAGCATTGAAGTCTATTGAATCTTTAGAAGCATGAACTCTGTGTGTGTGTGTGTGTGTGTGTGTGTGTGTGTGTGTGAGAGAGAGAGAGAGAGAGAGAGAGAGAGAGAGAGAGAGATATTATGAGTGATGGTATACAAATCTTAAGAAAATAAAGTTTAGACTACGGTCCAAAAAACAACATCGTCGTCGCTTGGGCTCTAGCTTAAAAGGCTACAGCCGGCCTGGCCCGAATAGATCCCCCTCTTTTAATACCATATTTAAGATAATCTTGAATAAAAAATGCTATTTTAAAGAGGTAAATAAATAAAATAATACCATGTTTAAGTAATTTTCTACTAAAATTGATTTCAATTAATTAAATAGATTAAAATGATGTGATTTACTAATTGAATTCTTCTGTTTGAAATAAGTTTTAGAATTGAAAATCTTATTCATTTCAGTCAATGAAAATACATCATTTATTCAAATTATATATTATTGTATCTAAATTTATCATTTTCTTAAATCTTAAATCTCTATGTATCTTAGGTGATGCTCCCCACTTAGGGTGTTTGACAGATCTTAAACTTATTTACCTAGTGTTTTTTAAAAGTAATTTTAGCTTGATAAAATATTAAATTGATGTTTTTTTAGTGTTTTTTTTTTATGATTTCAATATAATAATGTTAAAAATAATAATAAAAAAATTAGTTTAATATATTTTTAAATAAAAATATTATTTTAAAAAACACCCGCACCGAAACACCCGCAGACTATACTTCTATCTGGATTATATTTGTTATTCAAACTTTATACAAACCGTCATCTAATCTTCCACCTACTAATAAACCTCCAACCAACTTTTCATTATATTTTTTTCGTTTATGAAAAGCTACCGCTGCCTTTGTCGTTAACAATAAGCCATTTAACTCAAAACCACGACTCCCACCAACAAAATCAGCTCAAAATTGATTCATTTCAACTATCTCTCTACCCCTCCGCTAGCGAATCATATACCAATTTTCTTCAACTTGTTTTAAGAGGTTGATGAGTTATATTATGAGTATACAGCAATAAATTTTGGAGATGAAATGCTGTTTTTGATACAAGATCATTGTTGAAGAAAAAAAAACATTTTACAAGAATATGAAGGAATAATTAACTATAAAAAAATATTTTGCAATCAATTTTAAACCAAAAACACATTAGAAACATCATTAAATCAATCTCTCAAATTAGAACATCCTAAATTGATCCAAAAACACTAAATTAAATTAGTTAAAAAATTTCTCTTTCGATTTTGATCTATTTTTTCAAGCAATATGAAGGTCAAAAATCATCATGATCGAACTTCTTTTATCAAATGGGATTTTTTGACATCAAACTTAATCATTTTGGCTATTGCAATCATGATAATTAATAACTTTATCTTTCTTTCTTGTTTTTAGGTGAGTTTCTCTCTTATCTTTTTAACTCAGAGACTGAAATGCAATGAAAATAAACTTTTAGATTAGAATGAAAATTGTTACAGTTGTTAGGTTAGCCATATATTTTTTTTATTTTTTTTATTTTAGCTCTTTATCTTTTAATTTGGCATATATACTATAATTTGAAGTCTAATTTCATCTAATTAGGTTATAGAAGGATGTAATTAAAAAAATTTTAAAAAAAGAAATTAAGGTGATTCACTCTTCATAATAAAAAAAAATAAAAATGAATTGAACATATATTATTTAGTTGTTTTTGTTAACAAGGAGATGAATACTATGTGTTATTGTGTTTTTCATTTCTTACAAAAAAAAAAAGGATCATAAAAACTGATTTTTTAGTATTTACAAGAGAAATGAGGAGATGATAATAAAGGTTAGATTAATAAATTTATGCTAAAGAGGTGTAAGGAAGTACAAAAGCAATTGAACTCTATTGAAAAAAAAGGTGGACTTATTAAGAAAAAAAATATTTTAGAATTGATTAGTTTTTTGTTCTTATTAAAATAAATTTAATTTCTTTTCTTTTCTTTTTTTAATTTTTAACAACACCCCTATTGTTTATTGTATTTTATTCCATCGTATTTAATTATTTTTGAAGTTCCTCCTAATGAGAAATGTGTTGGGGACACCTGTTTTATGGGTTCAAATTAACTTGATTGCAGACAATTGAAAGTCAACCAGGCTGATAAGAAAAAACAACTCCAAATAGTCAACTGTGTTTAAGAGAGTAACATTTTATTTTCTCCTTATTAAAGTGTTTTTATTTCTTTTGTTTGGAAGAGAAATATACTCATCCATGATTGGACGTCTCTTTTAAGGGTGAGTAAAAAACTGATTAAACCGAGAAAACTGAAAAAACAATAACTGAAAAAACCGAACCGTGAAAAAAACCGATTAAACTGATTAAAATTTTGAAAAAACCATCCGGTTCGGTTCGATTTACCTGAAACCAAAAAAATCAAAATGAACCGAATCTAAACCAAAAAAACCCGGAAAAAACCGAGCCAAACAGGTTTGAACCGAGTTTTGTCCAAAAAAATTGAACCAAACTGAAACTGGTCGATTTGAATCGATTTCGGTTTGGTTTTATTTTTTTTAAAATAATTTCAGTTTAGTTATTTTTTTTTTATAAAAACTAAAGCGAAACAAAAATAATTACTCCCCTCCTGTATTCATGTTAAGGAACCCTATGTTTTGAGCCATTATCTGTTTTCGGGGTGTGTTTAAATTGTTTTTTAATATACTTTTCAAGTTAGTTTTTGTTTAAAGAAATGTTAAATTAATATTTTTTAATAATTTTGATGTCCCAACATAAAAATTAAAAAAATATCTTAATATATTTTTAATTAAAAAATACTTTTACAAAATCACTCTACACCACATTATTTGACAATACCGATTGTCCCAGTACTAATAGTAATATTTAATAGAGACCATATTTTTACGAAAAAAGTATGGGGAATTTTAATTAGGCGTAGTTAAATATAACCTAACCTAACCTCCCAAGTATTTCTTTTTCTCTCACTACCTTCTGTCTCAAAATACATATTAAATCATCTTTATTTCTCTTCACCGGTCATTAATAATAATTTAATTATTTTTTTCTATTTTCACTGATATTTAACTCTTCAATTTATTAACACACAAAACATCCTTAAATATCAGTATTTACATCCTAAAAAACTGCTCTTATTTTCACTACTCATGATGTAATAATTCAGCTTTTATTTTTCAATCCCATACCGAATTTCACCTAAAGTTTAATATTCCAATGCTCCTGGGACAACAAAAACCACTGGCTCCGCCTAAGCCCCGCCCCCAGGAAGCTAACCCCTCCAATGGGCACGAAGAAGTTGTACAACTTATCTAGTTAAAAACTTGTCACGGCGGCCACTTGTGTTTCTTTATAGTCTTATCACACTGTCTCCTAGCTGAAAGAGTCAAATGTCATTTAATATTTAACTGCATAAACCTTATCGTAAACCTAAAAGCATAAACTTCCCTTTCATTTACAATTTTATTTCATCGAAGGAATTTTTTCTGTCAGGCTCAATTGTGGGATTTAGTCCCCTGCAACCATAGTTTTGAAACCAGTTCGGCCTGGCTAGTCGATCAGGCCAACTCGGAGCTGGAATCGGGTCAGGTTGAAGAAAAAATAGGAAAAGAAAAAACTCGATATAACCCGGCTGACCTGACGGATTGACCCGGCGAACCGGTTGACCAGTCAAAACCCGGTGCAAACCCGTTGACTTTTGTTATTATTTTTTTTACTAAAACGATGTTATTTTGATTTAAAAATAAATTAATCTAGTTGACCCAGTGACCCGGTTAAAATCTAAAATCCAGATCTTAGACCGGGCTAGTTACTGGACAGAGTTTTAAAACTATGTATGTAACCCCTTGTGACCCAAATAATTAATTCTCCTTGTAAATTAATATGGTCTCTCTCCTCTCCCTCTCTCTCACGCACACACACGTCTATATATATATATATATATATATATATATATATATATATATATATATATATATATATATATATATATATATATATATATATATATATAATTGAGTTTTTCGCTGCCTCGATTTCGCGCCAGATAGTAGATGAAAACGCATTTTCTACAAATATTGACGTCTTGATGCCAATTGATGTCACACTATCCTACAAATAAATTCAATTTTTATAAAGATATTTTGAGCAATCGTGTTCTAGCATTGTTAATTGAGCCAAGCATAACATGTATATATGTCAGTGTGCGAGTAAAATATTCATAGTTCATGCAACATGTTAATTAGCATGCAATTCTTTTCTAATCTTTAAGAATTTAAATGCATTCTCAAGCTAACTTTCAGGAATTTAACTAATTATATTATATTTTAGACACTCCATTTTTACATCATAAACTATTTTTGGGTTACTCCCCAAAATTTATCATTTTTTCATTTGAAAATAAAAATAAAAAATAATAACAAAAAGACTAATATTTTTACAAAAGCAGGCGGAGGAGGATTCAAAATATACAAAAAAAAAATCAAGTTGAAATTTTTTTGACAAATTAGAAGCCTAATCGTACTCCTTTGTACGAAAACAGGAGAAACAATGCAGATTTCATTTTAAATTAAATGATTTTTGAATTAATCTATATAAAAATTAAGCTCATGGACATAATTAGACTTTTAATTGGTCAAATTGATTTAATCATGAGCCAGATTGAGAATTTAATTATGTTTAAGAATTAATTTGGGTTCAATTAAAGGATTTAATTAGGTGCAAGGACTTAATTATACTTTAAATGGATCAAATTAATTTTATTAGGGGTTTAAGCGGTAAAAATTAAGTTTTGAAGCCTAATTTAGGCTTAATTGAGAAGATTAGAATTTTATAAGACCAAATTTAATTCTTACAAAGTCAATTGGTTCAAAATAGGGGTAAAATCACAAGAAAAATAAAGTTTTTGGGTCAATTAAAGGCTAAATTGAAGAAATTCACAGCCAAGGACCTTTATACAAAAGGCACCGCACTATGAGAATAAAATTGGATGAAATTAGAGGTGAAATTGAAGAAAATTAAAAGTTTAATGGTCAATTTGCATAAATTCAAGATCAAAAACAAAAATAAGAAAGGCGTTAAAATCCGAGGCTGAAATTGAAGCTCACCAGGTGCAAAATTGTATAAAATTAAAAATTTGAAATTAATCAGGGGTGAAATTGAGAGAAATCATAAATCGAATGACTAAATTGAACTTTACCAAAACAACGCCATTTTTGTTGGTGTTCATCTTCTTCTTCAATTTTCATTGAAAGGACTGCTCAATGGGGTATTTTTATAGGGGCATTTAATGCTTTATCTCTCCACTAAATTTGACAAAATTTACATGAAAATGATCACTCAATATCTGACTACACCTCGGTATGGTCCTTTCTGATCGATTGACATTACAACGGCTATGGTGCCGGCCTAAAGAGACAAGCTCAAACAACTTTTAATTGTCAAAATTGACAGTTCATTATATACATTTTGAGCTAATGGTTAGGATCCTTAAAGGCTGAATCAAGGGTTGAGATTTGACACCATTAAAGACAAAATATCCCTATTTTACCTCATATAAATCATCTTTTCTCCGGTTCTTTTTTGCCAATTTTATTCTTTCCCTCTCTCTTCGCCTCTTGAACCACCAACAATCTCACCACTGGCATATCCATCACGAGCTGTCAGCACGACTACCATTAGGCCACCCTTGTGTCAAGAGTAGCCTATGTAAATTTCATCTCTCCACCACAAATCCCTTATCCCTCTTGTTTCTGCACCATCAGACCCTCCACTAACATCGCCTCCAGCTTCGCGTTGATGTTCCAACATGATTAGCCATCACCGCTACACCAAGTAACTTACTCCCCTTCCTCGTCCTCATATTACTCCTCCTCCTTTTCTTCTTCTTTCCCGTTTCACCTAGTCACTGCATGCAATTTTGCATAAAGTGGAAATAATTAATGTGGTCGTTGGGCCGGGCTAACAACCATATGGGTTGAACCCGTTTCGGCCATGCCCAAACCCAAAAAAAGGAGGAGGGTTTGTTGAGCCGCCACCAGTTGCCCTAACCCGATTGAGTTGGATTGGACCTGTTTCAACTTGGTCCATATAGCTAGGCCGGGTCTAGCCCACCCTAAAAAAAGAGGTCGAGTCTGTTAGGCCTTTATTGGCCTAACTCGACTTGGTTGGGCCTGACCCAGCTAAATATATTAAATAATAATATAATAATACAATAATATTAAAAAAAAACTTCAAATTTTTCAAAGGGCATTTTAAAATATTTGTGGGTTCCTCGTGCGTTTTTCCAATAATGTTTTATAATATCGGGTTGTAGACGTACACTATAAGACAAAGATCTTGTATTAAGAATATCCGGTTTCCTCCAAAATTTCAAAAAAAAATCAAAAACTAAAAAAACTGAAATGTTTTATTTTCGTGCACATGGACAAATCCTAAAAGTTTTCCAAACATATTCTCTAAAAGATAAAAATTACAACATTTTCATCATGCTTTCTTTAAAAAAAATAAGTATCATAACCAGTTTATGTTTATTAACTAAGGTTTGATTAAAATATCAAAAACTCTTCACCAATCATTTTGTTCATTTTATATTTAAAGTGTTAGAGTTTAGTTATAGACTTTAAAAATATATTAAATTAATTTTTGAGATTGTTTTTACATCTCAAAAAACACTAAAATTTAACATTGTTTTTTAAAATAAATATATTTTAAAACATATCTAAACATAATTAAAAATATAATTCAAAATAAGCTTTACCTACCTTGTACCACCACTATAAATACAAACATTCAAATACCCTTCCATATCCTTATCATCAAATTAGTGATATCATCTCCCCTTTGAACTAAACAATCACTACACAAATAATAAATAACTCCCTCTCTCTCTCTCTCTCTCTCTCTCTCTCTCTCTGAAACCAACCTGTTTTGGGTCTTGACCAAAAAAAGAAAAGCTCAACGACCAGTCAATCGATCTAACTATGCTGCAGTTGTTCTTCGCGGTGGCCTTCTCGGCGGTGCCTTTGACTCTCTACGTTCCGCCCATTCGATCTCTAAACTTATTCGTGGAGACCATGGAGGATGTATTACGCCAGACATCCTTGTACACCGTCAGGGCTTATCCTAGGATTCGTCTTGTGTTTTCTCGTTTCTTTCGCAATCTCTTTAACTTGTCCAGGTAGACTTCGTCTCCGCTCGTTTCACCGTATAATCACTCCCCACCTCACAATTTGTTGCAGCTACCATAGTCCTTTTCTTTTTCTAGTTATTCTTTTTCTATTTCTTTAATCAGTTTTGCTGTTGATGTTGTTGAGTTTGATACTGGAAATCAGGATTTTCTGTGGATGGGAAATAAATTAAATATGGTTATATACTTAGTAATACTTTCGTTTCTCGTTTGCCCATAGAGTTTTGGAACCTGGGAACGTATTTTGTTGCAAGCAATCTTAATTTGATTATATAAATTGTTTTTCCCCCCTCTTAATTAAAAGTCTGAAGTGTATTTTGTTTAATTTTTGTCTAGTTTCTGGAATGGTTTGTTCATACCTGGCCTCAGTAATTAGATTTTTATTAGACGCATTTATGATTGATTAATTGGGATGATTTATGATTAATAAATCCGGAATTGCATTTCCTTTTTTTTTTTTTGTATAAAACCTTAGGTGCGAAATAATTATTCATAAACCTATTCACATGTATCGAAGGGAGTTCCAACTCTCCATGATGTATCTAACTAATTTTTCAAAAAAGAAAAAGATCTCATTTTTAAATAAATGATAAATTCCCATAATAAAAATAAATGAGAGATTTGAGAATGGGACACAGAGAACTTTTAGATTTTGGGAAAATACAGTGGGTGCAGGAATTGATGGGCTAGCGACTGACAATTTTCGACCTTTTTTTGTACTGGAGTTCTATGATTCTTTGAATTATTTTTTTTTAATTTGATGTATCATGTAAAAAATAAATTAAAAAATATTATTTTAATATATTTTTAAATAAAAGTTAAAAAAATAATTTTTTTAAATTAAAAAAAGAAAAAAATTGATGATTTTGTTTCTTAAAACCTTGCAGTGTTACAAACGGTATCTAATTCGGTCCAAGAGGACAGGTGGGGCTGAAAGGGAAATTGCAGCATTCATGTGCTAGGAAACAAGCATCAATAAAAGAAAGAATATAAATCATATATTTGGCACTTTTCTGGATGCGTTTTGTAGTGGTTGGTAAGCAGGGAGGAATATTGCCTGTTTACTGTGAGGCATGTAGTTGGATTTTGTGGCCTCGTATTCTGGGATTTGATCAATCAAAGAGATCTCTTTATGCAAACGAAAAACGAAATGCATGTATTGCAACCTTTAAAGTTTAAAGGGATTACGAGGTCAAGGAGGATGGAGATTTCATGATGATTTGGCTTCTTTGAAAGTATAGTTACGGTTGTTTTTCATAGTGTTTTTTGTTCTAAAATGTATTAAAATAATATTTTTTTTATTTTTATAAAATTATTTTTGAAATCAGCGCATTAAATCCAACACATACAAAAAAATTAATTTTTTTAAAAACACGGGTACAATCCATTTCTAAATCCTCATGAAAATTGGAAGAGGAATAAAAAGGTTTTTTTCTGAAGAAAAACAGGGGGGGGGGTTGTATAAGCTTGGTTTAACTTGTTCAAAGCTCAAACTGCTCCGGGTAAGCAAGTCCAAAATAAATAAAAATAAAGTAAGCGTTTTCTGCAAGCGATTGTGATTCCATTCTGAGGGCATTCTTCTTAATTCTGGCTGGCATGATGATTTTCTGCTCGACAGAAAATTCTCATATGGAACGTTTCAACGCGACGGTGACAATGATGGTCCATACCTAATTTCAACTTCCAGAACGGTTGTTGGTGATATCAATTTGAGGTCTTGTTTCTCCAAACATGCCCAATGAACTTTCAAAGCCAAACTGGTAGCTGCTTTTTTATTTCCTGTGGATTTCTGCCACCGCGAGGATGGTTAGATGCCAAACACTTCTGTTCACCAAGGTAAATATAAATGTATGATCATGGATGACAATGGATATCGTGCTTTGGAAAATAAGGAAAAGAATATTTGCCTTTTAATTAATTATATTGAATTAGGAGACGTACTAGCCATATATAAGATTTTCTACAAGTAGAAAACTAAAAGGCATGAGTGTTATATTAATGGATGGATTGTGCAAAAAATTTTATTTTTTTAATTTGATTTTTAATTTTTTTTTCATATAATTGCATCCCCCAAAAAAAAAAAAGAAAAAAAATTCAAGGCAGTTGAATAAAATTTATTGGATAAGAATGATATTGAAAGATAAGGGATCAATTATTTTTTTTAATTATCAGTTTTTAAAAACTTGTATAAAAAATCAATATAAAAGTGAGTACTTTTAATGTATTGCTCCACCATGTATATAAAATGGAGACTCCCATTAGGGTAATTTCTTCCATGGAAATGGAGCTCAATTGAACAAGGTCAACTACCTCTAATTTGACAAAATTGGATGGCTATTTTACCTCAAACGCAAACTTGAGAATATTTATTAAGTTATTTCTTAACAATATATTTGATTTTAATATATAATAAAAACTCAAGGGGAAGGAAAATTTACGGTGCATGTAGACATATTTTACTATTTACTTTAACTGTGTAATTACATTTTTATCCTTCAAAGAAAATGAATTGTCTTTATGTTGTTAAAGATATTTTGATCTTTTAACGTGGTCTATTACTCATTAAAGAATTTACTAGAAGTATAAGTGTCTCTTTTTTTTTTATATGGCAGAATAACTAAATTACCCTTAAAGTCAAAATTTCTAAAACAGGCTAAGAGGGATATTTTTGTCTTTTCATTTTAAAAATACAGTTAAATGATAGGTTTACTCTTGAAATAAAAAAAATATTACGCCATGTGTACATGGGCCTTTTAGTCTTTTCACTTTGGCTTTGGTAATTATCAAGTTCACCAAAGGCCTTTGGGTTTTTTAAAAGGGATAAAATATTAATTAAATTGAAAAAATTGTTGGCACGCGTGAGGTGTTTATACACTTTGAGAGGCGCGTGCGACGCCTTCCGGTGGTATAAAATGCCCTATCATTGTGTCATTGAAAGCAGTATCACGTCCTCTTAAGACATCTTGTGTCGGCTATGGTGGGGTGATTTATCACTAATCCACCTTTCTTTTTTTTCCTAATCTTTTATATCTCCTCTCCTGAAAATTTTAGGTTTGTCATCTTTATTGTTGATATTTCAGCTTTAATCCTTATTCTTTTGATTTCTAATTTTAGCTTTTGGTCCTTTTGTAAAAGTCTTATTGTTTTCAATTTAGTCATTCAATTCTAATTTGTTATATATTATTTTTATAATGTGGTCCTTATTATTTTGATTTATATTTTTTTTCCTTAGTCATTTTGTAAAAGTTTTATAGGTTTTCAATTTCATCATTCAATCCAAGTTTATGGTGTATTATTTTGTTCAATTTGGTCCTCATTCATATGATTTTTTTTTATCATTTTGTTGAAGTTATTTTTCCTTTTGATTTAACCATCCAATTAAAAATTTGTAGTTGTCCTCTAATTTATTTTTTATTTTGATTTCCACCTTGATTCTTCTAATTACTATTTTTTTTATTTTAAATTTTTTTGTGTAATTGATTTTTTTATATATATAATTTCATCATTCAGTATTTGACTTGATGAGGATTGAGCTTTGTTGTTTTTTCATGTATGTCGTTTCTAGTCTAAAAACCTGGGTCAAAGGTCTGAAAAATTAATGCGGATTGACATTCTTCTGTTTGACTTATTTTCCTTTATGATTTCATTGTCCGGACTTAAAAAAAAATTGTTTTATGGTTTTTTTTAGTTTTTTATCAGGTTATCCCGATCTCATGACCTAGACCACGAGTTTTCTAGATTATCCTAGGTTGACTAACCCTTTATTATTCATGTTACATGTCTATCATACTATCTTAGTTTGACATTGACATTTTTTTATCTCTTTTTTTTATCCAATATCTTATTTTCAATGGTTTTTTTTAGGTTGTCATGATTTTTTTAAAAAATATCTATTTACTATTATTATCTATTTTTTTATCATCTAATTAAATTAAAACCAACTTGTTAAACCCGATGAGCTATAAACCAAATCATTGTTTTTTTCTTTTGGTTTTTTTAAAACATGCTTGCTATACCAAAATATTAGTTTTTACAAATAAAATATGGACACGCTACATTATACGAGACCACGTCTAGTTGTCTATCTTAATAAGTAGGGTTTAGATTTCGTTTATTTTTGCGTTTCAAAAGTGTTTTTGAAAAAAATTTGAATTTTATTTTATTTTTTTCTTTACTTTAAATTAATATTTTTTAGTGATTTTAGATCATTTTGATGCGTTGATGTCAAAAATAATTTTTTAAAAATAAAAAATATTATTTTAATATATTTTCGAGTAAAAAAACCCGCAGTTACAGTCTCAATTTACCGTTTTATCCATGTGGAAGCATTTGTTTATAGAACGAAGGTAGTCTTTTTTCCCCGTATTGTTAGCTAACACTATGAATTCTTTTATGGATAAAAATCGAAAATGAGCAAAATGAACCTCTTTCCACTCGAAGTACTTAAATAAAAATTTATTAATTAAATTATCTTAATATTCAATTATTCATACTATTATCTTGTAAGAGATCAGTCAATGAAAAACGTTAAGCTTCTTATAAAATGATGTTATTTTTATTCAAAAAAACAAAATTTCAACCGAAATATAGATAAAAAAAATCTTGAAACTAGATGAAAGTCTTTAAATGAAAATTTGAAAAAAATAAAAATAAAAATAAAATATGAAAAACTATTTAACAAAAAAATTAAATTTATCTATATAGTACATCTATATTTATAAAAATTAGAAAAATAAGGGGAAATGGGAAGAAAAAATAAGTTAATTCCAGCCGAAGTGAAGGTCGTTTTTTCTATTCCCCAAATAATGGAAGGAAAGAAAAAACGAGAAGCCGAGAATTGAAGTCCTTCTAATAAAACGAAATTAAAAAATTCAATTAAACAAAAGGGAAAGTGATAAGAGACCATAGGAATTCAATTCTCCAAAAATTGGAACTCCATTTCTCGACATGCATACATGACCGTTGGCTTGCGTCTCTGTGATTTAAATTCACTAGAAAAGGTACTTACAAATTACACTCTTTTTAATCCTTCGAATTCTCTCTTATCTCATGTTTGGATCCCGAGAAAATTAACAACTCCCCAAAACAGAAAACAATTTTTTTTTTGAATCCCCCCACAAAATCAAACCTCTTTTTAATAAACCAAACAAACTAATTAGGGTTAACTGCCCCTTTCATCAATCTTTAGTCTGTGCACAAAGTAGGGTTCTCATTCTTTAAATTAACAAACCCTAATTTATGGTGATTTTATTATGTCAAAATTATTGTTTTTTTTTGGTAGGTTTTGAAAAAAAAAGGCTTTGATGGATGACCCATCTAGTTCAGCTACGACCCTCGCGTGGCTTTGGGTGATTGAGTACCTGGCAAGTTTTCGGCAAATAGAGCCCTCGATTTTACATGGTATGCGCGCTGCATTCTCGAATTCATAAATGAGTGTGTAAGGAATTTGTGTTGCGTGTTTTGAAATGAAATGTAATTTACTTGTGCTGTTTTGATTGTTCTTTTGGTGGGGGCTGAGGTGTTTTGTTTTGATTTGTTCCAGAATTGATTGAGGCAGCTCCGGAAATACCTGATGATTTGGGAAAAAACACGAGGGAAATGGTTGCTTTGAGATGCTTAGAGGATTTGTTTTGTCGTAGTGATAATGGAATTGCGAATGATGTTACTTCTAAAGAACTGAAAGTCACGTTTGATTTGTCGGAGAGTTGTGAGGATGTGCTCCAGTCCGTACTGCAAGAGGTGATTCGGTTTACTATTTCTGCTTTCACTTGTAAGCAATTTGGGTTTGAAATCTTATAAAAACGCTTGTTACTCCCGTGGGCCATGATGGTGAATTTTGACATAGATTTCTTGTTTGTTAGACATCAGTATGGGATTTGAATAGGGGTGGACCGGAGCTATTGAAATGGGATATTCACCCTTTCATTATGCATAAAAGAGCTTGCATGCCTAAATGTGCTTTGGAGAAGGTGATTGAGAATTTCTTTATTTTGTTAAGTTTCGATGTTAAACAGAAATGGAGATGATTAATCCTCATTTGCTGATTGGTGATTATTTTTATTTTTTGTTATGAAAACCAGGTGAAAGATGCAATTCTTGAGGGTATTCATCCATATGCTTCATTGAAGGAATATAGTGAACTGGTGAATGCAAATGATAGGGATAATAGAATCACTACAGATTATGGGGACGATGGTGCACCTGTGGGGAGGATAGGTGGGAGTGATACTGATGGACAAATTAACCCTCCTGAAGAAAGTTCCATTCCTTTGCTGCATGAAAATGAGAATGTAGTTGAAGACAATTCATCTATCAGGAAGTTGTTACACTTTGAGAGAGAGAGAAGTGGTTTGGCTAGTCAAAATCTGGCTGGAGACCATGAAGATCAAGGTTGTGTTGATGGTGACCATCTTCAGCCACAAGCCAAGAGGTTCAAGGAAGATGCCTTGCATGGCAATCTGTCCATGGGACAAATTTCTTCGACTCCTCCACCACACAAGGACATGGTAGAAGATTCATTTCAGATGGTGGTTGAGGATTCTGAAAACAGAGATTTTCACTTGGAAAAAGAATCTTCACAGGGAGGACTGGAAGGAAGCATACCTGTAGAGAACGATCATGATGAAGATGTTGGTATTGATAGGCATGGGCATAGTCTTGATGCTGACAATGCATTCCAGCACAATCAGCATGAAATTGCTCATAATGCCAACAAAATGCCACTATCTGGGGATGGACTCCATCAGTATAGCTTTGTGGATGAAATCAACCATGCTGAACCTAGAAAATCAAATGCTGCACCATCTGTGGGAACCTCGGACAGATTATTTGTTAATGGAAACAAAGGCAAATCTGATCATAGTGGTCAACAAAAACCATCAAATAGTGTATCCTCAAATGGACTTCACAGGAATACTGATGCTGATGAAAGAGAAGCTGGCACAGACCATCTATCTGAAAAAGATGAGTCAAATGAGAGTGACGAGTATGAGCAGGAGAGGGTTGATGTTGGTTTGAGGAAGAGTCATTTTCTGAGTTCTCAATACATGTTAAGTCATGATTCTCTGGCAGAAGCTAACTGGACAGATCAAAATCTTTGCATAAAATGCTGTAAAGATGGTCAGTTGTTGGTTTGTGGTGCTGGTAGTTGCTCATTGGTGATTCATGAGAACTGTTTAGTTTTCTCACCACATTTTGATGAGAGGGGAGACTTTTACTGTCCTTTCTGTGCATATTCTCTTGCTATTTCGGAGTACCTTGAAGCTAAGAAAAAAGCCTATTCAGCGAGGAAGGAACTAAAGTTATTTATTGAAACGAGACAGCAGTATCGGTCAAACAAGCATACTCAAAGACTACTTAGCAAAAGACATGGCAGCTCAAGACAGAATGAAGATAAGGATCTGCTTAATAAATTTCTTGATTATGAGAATTTGGCTGGAGAAAAACGCAAACAATCAAATAATCGAGGTCAGATATCTGAAGGTAATGACAATCAATTTCAGAAAGGAAAAGGGAAGAAGAAGCAAGTGGAGCCTTTGGCATCATGTATTGGTGTTAATTCGCTATGTAGAGAAGAAGAGCCTGATGTAAATGTTAGGACTAATCATATATCTACGGTAGAAAAGGAAGGGGAGGAGGTGGTTCAAGAGAACTCACCTGGAACCGAACTTGACATAAATCAACACCAAGTTAGTGTTGATCCTAAATACAGTGTTGATAGTCATTTGTGTAAAGAAAAAGAGACTGTCTCTGGAAGCCAGAGAACAGATGGTCGAAGACAGAAAGCTGTTTGTGCCATCAGCAGCGATGGAGGAGAAACCTCTGGTGACGAAGATGACAAGTCAATAAGTACTAATTACTTCATAAGATTCCGAAAGAGAGAGAGACAATAGTAAGTTTACAGTTATTCAAAGTGTTATGCAGGTGGTTATAGTACACCTCTGAATGCCATTTCCAGAATTAAAACAGTTTTTCCTTTTATAGTATACTACCTTCAAAAAATCTGACTATGCTATATCAACTTCTATTATTATTCTTTTGTCGTGTGTGAATTTGGGTAAATCACTTTGCTCCCTTGTTAAACCCCATCCTTATTAATTTGACATTTGATTGCAGTGGCAATTGTAGTTGACCAAAATGTTATTCTGATCTGCAGTACCCCTGCAATGCCTCAGTCGAGGCGAAAAAAGGTTCCGTGGACAGCCCATGAGGAGGAGATACTCAAGGTATTTGTTTACTGCGTATATGCTTCTGACACCAATATTTATTTCAATTGTATGCTCACCGGTAAATGCATTTATACATATTTAAGAGAGATTTTCTTGGTTGTGCATTCTAAATCTGTTTTCTTTCACAAGCTAAAATCATATAGTTTTGGCTTTTAGCTCTTCATTGTGATCTATCAGGCTCTAATTTCTTGCTCTTTTACTGTTAAAGGAGGGAGTGCAGAAATTTGCAAGTGACGGGAAATATCCCTGGAAGGACATTTTGGAGTATGGTAGTTCTGTATTTTCGAATGGCCGAACAACAATAGACCTCAAGGATAAATGGAGGAACATGTGCAAATTAAGCCCTAAATCCAAGTAAGAATTTGCCAGCCTCGTCAGTTTGCGTATATGGATGTGTTCTTATATTTGGGTCTGGTCAGCTTTACTTTTTCAGCAGGATGCATTCTGATTGTCAAAGAAACTGTTGTATATTAAGTTTACACTTGACACCTTGTTATTTTCTGTATAGTGTATACTAGTTATCAAAACTTTGACGGTCTATGAAATGGATCTCCCTTTTTCTCTTGTTACTGTATTGGTGACACGCTATTTTGTAGTTCAGAATTTTTTTTACATGAAAAAAATACCTTGCCGTTGCTGATGTTTTTTTTTTTTTTTGAGAAAAGATTGATTTGATATGACCTCGTCGATTTAATAAGTTTAAAAAATTCAGGATGACCAGTAAAATTATAGTTTGATTCAAAATAAATATTTAAGATGATATTTTTTATAAATATTAAGACGACAATATATTGAATCGATTTGGGTCAAATTTGGTTAATTTGTTAATCTGTATATCGGGCTATGAGACTATGATAATCTGATAGAAAATAAATTAAAATAAATTATGAATTTCAAGTTTTAATGAACCCAATTTGAATGAAATAAAAAAAAATCAATTAAAAATTAAATAAAAAAGTAACTTGAGTTAATTCAGGTCAACTTGTTAAAATTACGACTTAGGTTATGAGATTGAGATAATCTAATAAAAAATAAATTGAAATAAATTATAAAACTCAATATCTAATAAATATAATGTTGAAAGATGTAATTGAAATTGAAAAATTAATTAAGAAAGGAGCATAAAAAAATAACTTGAGTTAACTTATTAAACTTATGATCTAAATCATGGAATGAAAATCACTTCTTAGAAAGCAAACAAAAAAATATTTGTGAAGTCTAATTCTTTATCAATCTAATGTTGAATATATATATATATATTAGAAAAAGAGAAAAAAAAACTTGAGTTATCCAGTCACACTTGTAGTCTGAGTCAGATTGAGATAATTTCATAAAAAGTTAATTGAAAAAAATTATAAAATCTAATCCCCAATAATTCTAATATTAAATGATGAAATTACATTAAAAAAACATAGATTTGAGGAAAAAAACCAAAGGAAAGGGAAAAAATATTATTAAAGGGAATTGTATTTTTTAAAAGGGGTATAGTAAAATTCACTCCTCTTTGTATCAAGTTTACACTCGAGACTTTGTTCTTTTATTTTAACGTAAAAATGGATGCTCAAGAGATGATAATGTTTTGAAAGAAAAAAGAAAAACTCTTTACTTGAGCCATTAACTTAACTGAATCCAATAAAATTGTGTAATCTAATAATTTGATTTAGGAAGTAGACAACAACAACAAATGAACCGTAAAAAATCATTTGGAAATAATTAACTAAAAAAAATGAGTTGTCAATATCATATTTGAGAAGAGAAGAAAAAAACATGTTGAAGACTCACCGTCATTCCACTATGGACATCACCCACCACTAAAAGAGTTCACAAAGATTGTTCAAACCTCACTATAAAAGGTTGTATGATGACATTATAAGAAGTCTCATAGGTCACCAAAGAAACGATCTAGAAAAGCAAAACGAACAAAACATAATGAAGTGAGTTTCTCATGTCTATATTCAATCAATCAATTCTATTTAATTTAAGAATAAGATTTATTTTTAAAAAATAAATTAAAAAAACAACAAATAAAAAAAGAATAAAACAAAGGAAATAGAAAGTAGATGAAAAAAAGGAGCGCAATCTTCAATTAAATAAAAAGCAGATTATATAATATTAATTATAAGAATAGTGATTAAATTTGACAAATAAAAAAATTAAACGATAATAAAATTAAAATTAAAATTTAATTTTATAAATTATTTTAAATAAAATAAATAGTAAATAACATAACAGGACTAAACAAAAAAAATTTAAATAAGAAGAAAATGGTCATAGGAGGTTCATTTTGTGCCCTTGCTGTCAGGTCATGGTGGCACCACCTAGACGAGTTTTGATTATAGCTTTGGATCACTTTGACAGAATCTCCATGAAATGAGGCTCAAAAAACATATTTTTCGTCTTTTACTCCAGTATTTATTTATTTATTTATTTATTTTTATATTTACAAGTCAGTGCGATTTCTCATATCTCCGTATCTGTTATGTTTTAAGTACGGTTTAACACGATTTCTTTCCTTTTAAAAAATGTTCCATGCTAAAAAAACTCATGTGTGTTTATCATTATGTAATTGAATGAAAAACAATTTTTAATAATTTTTTTATTAAATCTAATGACATGATTGGTCCAAAAAAAAAACTCTTATGTGTTTTTATCATCATGTAATTAAATGAAAAATAATTTTTAGTATAAAAATTTTATTGAATATCATGAATTTGCTTAGTTAACTTAAGTTTCTTAGGTTTTTTTTTTTCCAGATAAGTGCTATTTTTATAATTTTCATCATTCAACATTAAGTTAATTAAGCATTAAGCTTTTCACTTTTTTTTCTAAGATTATCCTCATGTCTCTTGCATGTTAGTATATATTAACTCAATGTGTTTCCATCTTAATATTAAATTAAAATAGCATTTCAATACATGGTTAAAATATTTTTTTCTAGGAGACACGTTACCAATACATTGATTTTTTATTGCATTTTTTTTTTGCTTTGACCTATGGTGTAGCATAGGCCAATGTACTAGTTGATCATGTTTTAAAATCCAAGATATATAAATAAAAAATTATTTAGTGTTTGTGATAGAGGTTAATTAATATGATCAAGTATTTAGATTTTTTCTTCTTAATCTAAGAAACTCTAAACTTATGATAGAAGCTTGAGTACTTGCAAAAATAGTTCCAATTGAAGAGACTTAAATACTCTCCGTTGATAAAGTCAATATATTTATGAGAAAGATATTAAATGACTTAGAAAAATAAATTACTTAAAAAAAACTTTAAATTTAAGGAACAATGATATTTGTTTTTTAGTTTTAAATTGATTAATACTATGAAATCTATATATTTTTATCTTAAGAGCAAAAAAAACTCGTGTTTTTATCATCATGTAATTAAATGAAAAACAATTTTTAATATAAAATTTTTATTGAATATCATAAATTTGCTTAGTTAACTTAAGTTTACTTAGGTTTTTTTTTTCTAGATACGTGCTATTTTTATAATTTTCATTCTTCAACATTAAATTAATTAAGTATTAAGCTTTTCACTTCTTTTTTTTAAGATTATCCTCATGTCTCTTGCATGTCAGTATATATTAACCCAATGTATTTCCATCTTAATATTAAATTAAAATAACATTCAATACATGGTATTTTTTTTTTCTAGGAGACACACTACCAATACATAGATTTTTAATTGCATTTTATTTTTTTTTGCTTTGACCCATGGTGTAACATAGGCCAATGTACTAGTTGATAATGTTTTAAAATCTAAGATATATAAATAAAAAATTATTTAGTGTTTGTGATAGAGGTTAATTAATATGATCAAGTATTTGGATTTTTTCTTCTGGATCTAAGAAACTCTAGACTTATGATAGAAGCTTGAGTACTTGCAAAAATAGTTCCAATCGAAGAGACTTAAATACCTTCCGCTGATAAAATCAATATATTTATGAGAAAGATATTAAATGACTTAGAAAAATATATTACTTAAAAAAACTTTAAATTTAAGGAACAATGATATTTGTTTTTTAGTTTTAAATTGATTAATGCTATGAAATCTATATATTTTTATCTTAAGAGCAAAAATTTAGATTTTTTTCCTGGATGTGAACCTTGTCATTTTTAAAGAAGAGAATGACTGAAAAGCCTTATGCTTTCAGTGATATTAATAGAAAATAAATATCTTTTACATATCATTAACGAGATAGTAAGTATAATAAATCTCTTAATAGACCTTGTATAGACCTATGAGTATAAATATGATGGTTTATTATATCTTTTATACTTTTATTGTAGAGAATCGTCCACGGTCAAACATTTAGCCTTAGAACTTAAACATTATCAAATATGTCAAATCCACATTACTTTGGGCTGAGTTAAGTACTAAACTTAGGTTTTTTGGGTTTGATATGTTCGCTAAATGCAATTTTACTTTGAGTTTAATTGACTTTTAAATCCAAGTATTTTATTTCTGTCATGTTTACAAAACCCATTTTATTTAAAATAATTTTTATTTATAAAAATCTTTTTGTAAAAAATAACTCATCAATACTCATCTCAACTTAGCATACAAATTTGCTAGAGTTGAACATCGTACGTTTAAATCAGATTCATGTCCCACGAAAAGGTTATCACTAGCCTGGTCCCCAACCACTAACAGCTAACAGATCTGACCTCGTTAATGAGAACTCCTCAATCAAAAAATACATAATTAAATTTGCTCGATCATTACTAAATCATGGTAACTATCATTCAAGCATTCACTAATGACAGTTAGTGGAGCAAGGTGATGAGCACAATCTACTATTACTCACGTGACATGTCTTGGTAATTTGCAGGCCTGCTAGGTACAGTATACTCAAGTAATTAACCCAGGGAGAGAGAAAGGAAGGGTGGAGAGAGCATTGGCATGGGATAAAGATGAGAGTCTCGGGAATCAGGTCGTCAATGGCAGGACAACATGTGAAATAGGGCTCGTGAAAATGAAAAATGTTGAGGTGAGTTTCCTCAAGTAAAGATTCAATTCATGTAGAAACACTAGTATAGAATCCAAGGCAAAGGAAGTCAGAGAGCGATCGCTTTGCAAGTTGGGTTTTATTGCAAGAATCACTTCATTTCATTACTCCAAAGGCAGTCAAGCTGTTCATGACAACATTCCAGTCATTATCACAGCGAAATTACTTGGCATAATCTTCATCAGCTTTGGTAAAAGAAAGGAAAAATCTCATCACTTTGATGAAAAACCTTTCACTTAAGCCGTGGAATTCAATACAAAATACCATTTTATGCTGTGAATTTGATTTATATTTTGTGCAATAATTTCTGTGACATGCTGGTGTTAAATGAGAATGCATAAAGAAATACTAGAGAAGTCACCCATTGTTTCTTGTAACTAGTTTGTTCAAACTTCGAAGTATAACTCCATTTTTCATCAATGGGCTTGTAATTTTTTTTTTCACGAGTCTGTTTAATCTGATGGATAAGCTCCAGCAACATTCCTGCTTGGTAGTATTTGATCCTGTAAATGAAGTTATTTTGTTTAGAAATATATTAAGATAATATTTTTAATATTTTAATATTTATTTTTAATACCAATATATTAAAATAATCTAAAATTAATTAAAAAATACGATATGATTGCAAAAATAAACCATGCTATATTGTGATTATAAGATGAGAATTTGAATATAGTAGTTTTTTATTTTTTTAAATTATTTTTTGATATTAGTATATTAAAACGATAAAAAACAAACTAAAAAAAATTAATTCTAAAAAAAATTATTTTTTGAAAACAAGATGCCACTACAAAAATAAAATTTGCTATATTGTGATTATAAGATGGGAATTTGGATATGTAGCATTACATTTTATCATTTTTGCTTATGTCAACTTCTTCCTTCCAAGTTCCTACTCTTTGCCAACTTAATTCCTTCGTGAACCCTCAATATGAGTATGGTAATCTCATCTTCCTTATGAGACATATTATAATTAAATGGTTTTCTATATTAAAAAAAAAACCACCATCAAAATAATTAAAAATTACTAAGATTTGAAATTATTAAACACTCACAAACGGTCACATGGGCATGAACTCTTCCTAAACGTGACAACATTTAAACCAAAGCTGTTCCCTCACACTACATATCCCGCGCCTTACCATCCATTTTCTGTACTCCCCAAGTCCCTACTGTCACTCACACTCCTCACTGGGCTTACTTTCACACCCCAAAAACTCTAATGGAAAATTGCAGAAGGTCTCCATTGAAGCCGTGGAAGAAAGGTCCAACAAGAGGCAAAGGCGGTCCTCAAAATGCCATGTGTGAGTACCGAGGGGTTCGTCAAAGAACATGGGGCAAATGGGTGGCAGAAATAAGAGAACCCAAGAAGAGAACCAGACTATGGTTGGGTTCTTTTGCCACTGCTGAAGAAGCTGCTATGGCCTATGATGAGGCTGCAAGAAGATTGTATGGACCGGATGCTTATCTTAATCTACCTCACCTTCAGTCTAACTTTAATCCTCTAAACAAATCACAGAAGCTCAAATGGATTCCTTCCAAGAACTTCATTTCCATGTTCCCTTCTTGTGGGCTGCTTAATATACATGCACAGCCTAGCGTTCATGTCATCCATCAGCGGCTCCAAGAACTCAAGAATAACAGGCCCCTTCATCAATCCTCTGTCGCTTCTAGTTCTTCCTCCTCTGAATCCAGAAATGAAGTGATGATTGTAAGTGACGAAAACGTAGCAAATCTCGCCGTAGCAGAGAAAGATGTGGAAATATCATCAGAGAAGATGCTGATAAGAAATCATGACGAGAAACCACAGATTGATCTGAACGAGTTCCTTCAGCAGCTGGGCATACTGAAAGAAGAGAAACAGCCAGACAGCAATGATGTCGAAGAATGTCTCACGGTGCCAGAATCTTCACAAAAATATGAAAACGAACTTGCAGCATTGGCAGACAAGAGTTTCAATTGGGATTCACTGATTGAAATGCATGGAATTACAGATCATCAAGCAGCAGAATTAAATAGTTTTCCAGTTTATGACGTCCAAGATGAGCCGGCTTTCCCAACTTCCATTTGGAACTTCTAGGAGGATAAAATGATTTAGGGAGAGTGCAAGCTAGCTTTGCTGCTTGCTTGTTTGGAACTAGAATGTCTGCTTTCACATAATAAGGCCATACTTAGATTGTTCTAGATCTACTGCCATTTGAATTGCTCTATGATAGTCGTTACTTCTGTTCATTGGCAACATAGATCAGACTAGAAAGCATTTGACCTTACCAGATAGATAGAGCGGAGGCGTTATAGGAGCAAGGGTTGGGTGGAAGGAAGTTCATATTGCAATATGATAGTAGGAACTTACTAGGTTTCTTCTTGACCCATGGCTGATGTGAACTTACCCATGTTTGTTGGGCTGATTTTGGCAACGCTAGATTTATTTGTGCTTCTGCAATTTGCTTGCTTTACGACATAGGAATTCACAAGGAAGCATATATGTTACAAGATAATTGATGGACAAAATAATCTTGACGTACGTTTTCCACACCCGCAGTTCTATGCTTTAGCAGACTTCACATTCCTTCCATAATTTGATCAGTGAGCCCTCTTATCATTTGTGTTCTCGTGCAGGATCAAACCTAAAAATGTCTATAATTTGATATCCTAGAGATGAAAACGAATGAGGTTAATATTCAGGATTTTATCTGGAAGTACGGATCAGACTGACACTGCCAAACAACGATTGAACTTTGAAGGTCTGGTAAAGCATAGAACTATGAGCAATGACAGAAAATTCGATGAATGAAAGAAGCAAATACAAAACATAGATACAAATGCTACTCATGCAGCACATCCCTTGCAAAATTATATGCAAATGCAGTCTTTTGCTTAAATTCCCCTCTGAGGGTTTAGATAATTCCTCGTTGATTACGGCAGTTGAGAAGCTATCCTTTTTGTCTTTCCTTTTCTCTTGCTTTAATGAGAAAGTTATAACCCCAACTACACAGTCAAAATCGCTTGCATTTACTTCAATTCCATGCCAATTACTTCCTGTGATGATAAGGCTTTTTCTAGCAAGTGTAGTTCAATTTATCGGGAAACCCATCACCTAAAAAGCGAAGGAATATAGACTAGATTTTGATAATCTATTTCAAAATTCTGGTAAAAAATACAAAGCATAATCGTTTCTGGTCAATTAGATGAATAAAAACAGGTAAAATCTTCTCCAATCAACTGTCAGATGGTGAGAATACTTTCCCAGTTACATCTTCCAGTAAACGATTTGATTATCTCTGACAGTTTAAAACAGCCCTCTTCACTAGCAACCTTTGCTTATCCATTGAGGTGCTCTGATGCACTTAGATACTCCCTGTGCTCCTCAAAATGCTCAATTAATCGCTTTAAGAACCCATCACTACTCACTGTCTCCGTGTCACATACAAGACAGCACTGTCTTCTTGCCCGTGTCACAGCCACATTCATTCGCCTGTGGTCACTCAAAAACCCCACCTGAAATGTTTTGAAAATGTTCCCAAGTTTCAACTGCTAAAATCTCTATAACTAATCTTCTTCATCTAAAATCTGAAAGGAATCAAAAAGATGAACTGCAGAGGCTTAAAGTACCTCTTTCTTTGAGTTCGATCGAACCATTGAAATAATGATGGCTTCCTTCTCTCGACCCTGGAAACCATCCACTGTTGGCAATGCCAAATCTAATCATCTGTATTTTCAAAATCAATTTCCGAGTAGCCATCTGGCTTTTCCAGTCCCGCAGTTCCAACTTCCATGTTCATCGAATGAACAAACTAATGGTTCTTATAACAGGGATAATCAAAGGGAGATGTCAACCTGTACTAGTTTCTGCTATTTATTTAAGATTTTTCACTAAAATTGATGTAGATCAAAATAAAATAGAAAAATAGCTCACCTCTAAATCCGTGAAAACACCGACATGGACCAAGTTCATAGTTACAAACTCCTTGACCACTACAGTTATTTTTGCAGCTCCTGCCCCCTTTTGTCTGCAAACAAAACAGCTGACAACAACACCTGCCAGACTGAAACTGGATTTGACATCAACTTAAGCTGTCTAAGAACTAAGAAAGAGCATGTCAAGATCTAAATCTAGCCTCATGAGTCGATCGAATTTCACCAAGCTCTTCCACCTAGATAGAATAAGCATTTCCCTCGACTGCAAATATCGAAAGAATTTCAATAATGTCACTTACATTTGGCATTTGGTTTTGGTCAGTGTTACGTGACAAATAAAAAGATAAATTAAAGAGATATAAATAAATTTATCTAAGAAATAATTTTGAAATAAATTTTTATATTTTTAAAACATAAAACTAAAAAAATATATATGTTAATTTGTCTTCGTTATCTTCTTCTCCGAGACACTACTTAATTCAAATTAATAATTATCGTTACTCATAGTATTATTACCTCAACAACAGTGACTTCCTTAGTAGCTGAATCACAGACAGAAAGCCATCGCCCAATCTCAGCCTTCCATGGAGCATTCCGATGAATTAACCACTACCCCATGCAAGTCAACTGGGAAACCTAGGCTCTAAATCTAGAACCGGTTTTAAATTTTCCAAGACATGGTGATGATTCCTTTCATCCACTGTTCCATTAATCGGGACACTAGAATTCCGAACATTGAAGCAATCTAAAAAAGGCAGCACAGGAAACAAGAACAGAGGAGCTGCCGAAACTAGTGCCACTACAGACACAATTGTTGCTATCAAAGACCATGAACATTTCCATTTCTGAATAGAAATCATTATCCCTTCTTACTCCTCTCCCACAACAAACACAATACTACACCTGCAAATCAATCAATTTAAAATCATAAACACACAAGATAAATGACGCTGCATTTATAGAAGATAAAAACTTGGTTTCTCGAGCACTAAAATCATAAACTTAAACACTGTAGAAGAATTGATAAAATATTTGATATTTTATTTATAAAAAAATAAGTTGGATGTTAAAACAACATCATAAAAGTTTAAATAAATCTTAAAACCGACTTAAACAAGAAACTTAAAGCTAAGAGGACAGGTAAAGTATCACTCATGACTTCATGGAGTCCAATAAAAAAAAGAAGATATAAATAGAAAATAAATAGAGTGTTACTACTTATTTTTTTTAGCATCATAAAATTATTTGCTAAGTTAAGTAGAAAATAAATAATTAAAATAGAAAAAACTACAATTTTTAGATCTAATTTTGAGAAATTTAACTATACAATAACCAATTAAGTTAGTTCTTGTAGGAACTTGGACCGTAAAATCATCCGATCAAATTTGAATATAATTCAATAGCCTAATCTTAGGCTATCATTGTTTTCATCAAGCTTCATGTATTTAGGCTTCTTAATAGCTTATTTTCAAGATTGGTCTTATCTTTCTCGTACATAAACATATTTGCAAGAAGTTGCATGTTACAAAATTCCACAATCAAAATCATCTGGAGTAAAATCAAATAAAATAAAACAGTAAGGTGAAGAAAACGACACTGAATTTGAAGGTTAAACCCATAAAATGCATGCACAAACTCACAATAGAGGCAATCTCAAGCGAAAACTGAATAAATTCATCAAAAGGAAAAAAAAGAAATCTATAATTAATGAGAGAGAATGAATCATCATCGTTATAAATAAGGTAGTGAGTTCAGGGATTTGAGGAGCGGACAAAGTTTACCAGATACATTAAGGAAGGTTCCAAAAAATCAAATAAATAATTTAATTCCGCAGTTTCTTATTTTTATTGGTGTTCAACATATAGGTAAATATTGATCATCAATTTTCTTAAATCCATACGTAATTGATAACCAATTTACATATAAACCACCAACTCCCTGGCAAAATAATTGATTTTACTAACATTAATTAGGAGTAATATAAATCAAACAATAATAGACCCCTAATGTTCTGATTTTTCTTTAACCACAAACTAACATTTTGACGAATACCTTGTTTCATCAACTAATTTGTTATAATAAGTCGAAATCAGAAGTCATGACTCAGTTGACATTTTGCAGTCTCCATCTGCAACAAGACAATTCGAGTTTTATTTATAAATTGGAAAGAAAATATTGGTGGTAGAGAAAAGACATCGATCCATATAGGACATGGGATTGATAACTTTGGTACTAAACATTTATCAGGATCAAGTGATAGATTGTGTCTGGCTCTTTGCATTTGCAAGCTAGCTTGCAATCCAAGGCATATATATACTGTCGGCACATCAGATAGGTCTTCACACAAGAAAAGTTGATTGATGAAAATAAGAAGAAAAGTATCTTCACAAGAGAACGAGTCTGAAGACTTCATTGTCTCCTTCTCAGAAGAAAACTAACATCCTTGTACGTACCTGCTTCTTTACTGAAAAAAACAAAACAAGGAATGGATCTAGCCTAATACATCTCGTGAATTACTAATATTTTCTTTCCATGGATAGGATCAAGAGTTTTTTTTAATGTGAAAAATGAATATGCAGGTGTGTTTCAATGTATTTTTGACACCGAGAAAAACTATTTATTACAAGTTGAAAAAATGATTCATGTATTTAATTAAATAAATTATAAATTATATACGTAAATAAATGCAAAATAAATAACTCTTGTGAAGATGAGTCTCAAGGTATTCCCTCTTTATATATATGTGAAATTAAAGGGCATGAGATTGATTAATGTGGTTAAACCTCCTATGAGTTTTAACATCGTTCTTGTTAAGATACTTGGAGTGTTTAAATATTTAAACTACTAGAAAAATGATAAATAGTAATGGAAACATGAACAAAAAAACATTTCATCAATAATTTCTTATGAAAATAGTGATGGAATATTTTACGTTGGTAATTGCATATGAAAATTATGATGGAATGGAAAAAAATATCATGTTTGTAATTTAACATGTCAGCAATGTCGACAGAATTACCAATAAAAATTTCATTAACAAATTTAAATGAATTAACCCCCCCTTCCCTCTCTTGATTTTATTTCTTGTGAACTTTCGCTACATCAGATAAGCAAACCTGTTTTTTTTTTAACCCATTTATGTTTTATTGAAATTCTTTTGTAGTACTTGTAATTGACTTGTATATTTAAGTGTTTTAATTACAACTTTGTTTCCTAGATAATTTTATTGTATTAATGCATGATTCGTATTTTAGGGTTTGTTTGAGATTTAGGAGAAATTGGTTTTATTTTTCATTTGATAAAATTGAGTTTGCTTTTGCAACTTAGATGTGTTATAATTGAAAAAATGATGAGTAATTTAATTTGTACCAATTCTATTTTTTTAATTTTATTGTTAAGTTGGAAATTTAGAAAAAATTGGTTTTTATGAAATTAATAATAATTAAAATGTATTAATTTAGGTTGAATAAGTTTGAATTGAATAAATAATAGGTAATTAGTTGAATATAGATTATTTTTTTATTAATTGTATAATTTAGTTCACATTTTGACCGGAAGTGAAATTTGTGTGGAATTGATAATCAGTTATTGAATTATAAATTTAATTTACTCTCTAATATAACACACATCTTCAAGTAAAAACTTGTTAAAATTAAAATTTTTACAAACTCACAATTATTTTGTGCTTATCTTTATTTATTAGAATAAGAGTAATGAAATTTTAACTCATGACTACTTGTTCAAGGCTCGAAACCATTCTAGAAAATCATTTTAATTTAAAATTTTAAATTGTTGATAAAGCTTTAAAAATAATTTTATATTACTCTCTATCATAATTAATATTTATTTTTATAAAAAAAATTAATAGGTCAATGATTATTTATTATAATATATATACTGCTTCGTACACCTTTTTTTTTTTTTTTTGTTATGGGTAAGAAATCAAATGGATTTGCATATCAAAATTAGTTAAGAAAACACAAGAACACCCGTGTTCAACTTAAACCTTCCGGAACTAGTTTTCATAAAAATTTGTTGGTTGGGATTTAGATATGACTCGTTTTTTTTTAAAAAAAAATCTAATTAAAAGTCTCTTTGGATTGATTGTGATGAGAACCCAAAAAAAAAATAAATCAAAGTGACTTAATAGCAATGTTTATGTGTCGAATAATTATTTATTTTTTAGTTCTAGCAATTTAATTTATTATTCCTAACTAAGGTGGTTTACGGTTAGTATCTAGTAAGTTAAGGCAACCTTTTATAGATTTGAGAATTTTCAGATATTAAAATAAATATTTTTTTAAAAAAAATACAATAATATTTTAAAGAGATAGACTCTAAAAATATATATACTAACAATATTAAAAATAAAGAGATTATGAACTTCAAGTTTGAGAGGATTTATAGGATATTTATAGCTTATAAATCTTTTTTTTGTTAGAAATGATGAGTTAAAGAATCATTTTATCCTTGTGATATTTTGAGTTGTATTCCATTAAAATATAATACGTATTATATTAATATAAAATATTAAAAAATTCACAATAAAGTCCCTAAAAAAATAAAAAAAATATGTGTGAAGTCCTAAATTTTTTTAAAAAAATATAAAAGTTAGGCTTAGAGACGCATGCCAAAGTTCATCATGATCAGCAAGATGTTAGGCATGCACCTGAAAAATAATACCTGAACCCAGTAATAGATGCTCTCCGTACCCTAATTAATTTTAAAAAAAATTAATTGGGTTTAAGAACAATGACTGACCCAACTAATTTAGGTAATAATCTGGGCTTGTTTTATTTGATGGGATTTTTCAAACCTGATAAATTTGAATTTATCGTTTTAGTATTTAGATCTCGGAAGAAAAAAACAAAAAAAAAACCCGATTAGTTGGCTAACAATTAAAAAGAGCATGGAGGCGCTAGCCTAACTAAAATCGGTCATCAATTGCTTTAAAGTCATCCATCTTCATACCTGCTTCAAAGTACAGTTTTTCTCTAAAAAAATAAATGAAATTGTAAATTGAATTTAAGACACCACCCAATCGGAGATGTCGTGGGGTTTGGTCGTCCAATCATGGCTTTAATATTGTGACGTACCAATCACACGTGCCATTTAGTCAGCAGAAGGTCAAACTATAATTTGGACCACATGCATTCTTGGCATGAAATTAGAAACAATAATCCATGCATTTATGCTTGCCTGAAACGCCGGTGGGAGTAGTTGAGATTAATTGAAGAATCGGTTGAAAGTTGAAACCTCCCGATCAAGCAATGCCGATCTGCTAGGTTAGGTTAAAACAGTTGGGCAACCCAGATGACTTTGCAGATAATTTCGTGTGTTCAATCGAAAAATCAAGTTGAATTCATCAAATTTATAGCCTGGATTACCAACTTTGCAGATAATTCAAATCTTTTAGATGTCCTAATTTCTTGGGAAGCGCTACGGCACAAATCAAATAAAAAAATAATTGAATATGAAAAATTATTTAGGTGACGAGGAATTAATTTTTATTATTATTAAACTCAACCTAACAAGTTAATTTTGAATTCTTTCACAATTTTTCACCTGGTTCAGATTTAAAATTAAATTGAATAAGAGTTTTTTCAACGTGACCCGTTTGACTTGACGACTACAAAAGCAACTTGGATACCCAGTAAAAAAATATGGTTTAACTGTAAAATAAATTCAAGATGACATCTTGTTTTTAAATATTGACACGACGATATATTAGTTCAACCTAGATTTCATGGCTTAACCTTCCAAAACCACAACCTGGATCATGGACTCCATGGGTTTAACAATTTTTTTTAAAAAAAAAACATTACATTTAACTGTTGATGTGATAATAAAAATAGACTCTAGCAAAATTGAGCATCAACCAAATGTCAAGATATTTATTTAAGATTACAGTAACCTCGTAGAAGTCAAACCAAAATAAATTATAAAGATTAATTTAAAATCAACTAAATATTGAATGATGAAATTAAAAAAAAACCAAGAAATCATTCAATCAAAAAAATAAGAAGATGGATTTTCTCTTTTATAAAAAAAAACTATTTGACATTGTTACTAAACCTCACCCTACTAAGTCAACCTTGAAACCCTTATACTTGGCTCCTTGCCTAACTTGGATTCAAAATTAATATACATGAGAGTTGCTCTTACATGGCTCAATCGACTTAGCGGGTCGAAAGACAAATCAAATGAGTGTTAAAAAATAATTTAACTTTAAATTTTAATATGACGTCTTTTTTTTTAATATTGAGACACGAGTTTCATTGTTTTATCTCTAAAGTCGCAACTCGAATTATAAACTCCATTAGATTTAAAAATTTTATTTTTTAAACTATTTTTTATTTAATAATATAAAAACAAAAATAAAAAATAAATTATCACAACCTATTCAACATCAATAAAATGATCTTTTTAGATGTCTAGAGGGAATTCTAAAATATGACGAATGTAACCTCACATTCTTATTTTCTTTTTCAAAATAAAAAAGAAATTAGGTGGGAAATAGTTTAGGTGAAATTGACGATAAAAAAAACAAATGTTTTTAGGTGAAATTGAAATAAAAAAAAAAGGCAAAAAATATTCTATCAAAGGAAGATAGAATTTCAAAAAAGAAAAAGAAAAGAAAAGAAAAGAAAAGAAAAGGGGCCACCTCCTTTAATATTTACATGAAGTGAAGGAGGTGGGAAACCACAACTTTCTTAGTTCAACCACAATTAATAATTAGGTAATAGGGAGTAGATTCCCTCCTACCTGGACTGCTGCTCTTGACAATGACCGTTGCGTTTAATAATCCATCGCCCAATAATAAGTGCATTCCCCCTACCTATTGCCCAGTGATATCGGACAAGTTCTCAGTTCTGCTCATGATTGCCAGTGGAAGTAACTGGTATTTTAGAAAACCTTACCAGAAACTCAAACGTGTAAAAATCAACAAATTAATCTAATATATAACATGAGGTTTTCCTCAAATACACACACACACACAAATACCAGTATACAAATTCAAGATAACATTTTTGCTAATTCCTTGACGCTAATGTTTAAGTTTAACATTGGACCCAAGTGTCGTCACATTTTATAAAATGAAACTAGTAAAAAAATTCAAACATTGCTGTCCTGTTTTTTAATAAAATAATTAATCATGAATTTAAAATATGATATATATATATATATTATTAAACGATATATTTTAAAAATATAGATGAAACTAAGTATTGGATGATACTTTTTATCAAATATTAAGACAACGACATATTAGATCGTCATGAGTTAATAAGTCAAATTTACGATGCGGCTTATGAAATTGTGATAACTCTATAAAAAGTAAATTAAAATAAATCATAAAAGTTAATTCCTAACCAACCTTATATCAAGGAAAAATATTGAAAATATTAAATTAAAAAAAAGAAAAAAATTGCATGAGTCAACCCGGGTTAATATGCAAATCTGTATCCCAAGTTATTTCCAATCAACCTAATGTTAAAAGATGAAATCTAAAAAAAATAATAAAAAAACCCATGTAAACCTAAACTAACTTATTAAACTTGTCACATGAGTTATGAGATTGAGATAACTTAATAAGAAACAAATAAAAAAATTTACAAATCTTTAATTCCGACATATTTAATATTAAAAGTTGAAATCAAGAAAGAAAAAAATAAATCCAAAAGACTAATATAATTTCACAAAAAGCAAATTGAAAAAAATATATTACGAAACTCAATTCTAAAACAGCCTAGTGTTGAAAGATGAAATTGAAAGAAAAAAATAAAAAAATCAAGTTGTTAAAGGGTAAAATTAAAAATAAATCAATTAAAAGGGACAAAAAATAAATGAACCAAGTAATCCTAAATCAACCTATCAAACCGCCACCTGGGCCAGTCTGATCGGGATAACCCCATGAAAAGCAAATTAAAAAAAATATTCAATTAAAAAAGACCCATAAAATGAATAGAGTCAACCTGCTAAACCCACAACTTGGATCATAAGATTGAGATAACCTTATAGAAAGCAAATAAAAAATATTTTTGAAGCCTAATTTCCGATCAATCCAATGTTGAAGGATGAAATTGAAAAAATAATCAATTAGCAAAAGCAGTAAAAAAAATGACTTAAGTGCACTTGGGTTAGCCTATTAAATCCACGACATGGGTTATAAGATCATGATAGATTCATAAAAAAAAACAAATAAAAAAAATTATGAAGCTCTACTTCCAACAAATCTAATATTGAAGGTTGAAATCGAGAAAAAAAAATAATTCCATGAAACTAGTATATAACCCAACGAAAAAGAAATAAAAAAATTACGAAGTACAATTTTCAAAGCAATTTAATATTGTAGGATGAAATTGAATAAAAACTAACTAAATAAAAAAGAAGAAGAAGATTAGGTTGATGAAGGGTTAAATTAAGAAAAAAACTAGGCAAAAAAAGAAGAGATTGTTCTAATTAATTGTTTTTTTAGTGTGACTACAATAATTTAGCCATATATTTTAATGTTTTGTTAATAAAACCGGTATATAACCCAACAGAAAAGAAATAAAAAAATATGAAATATAATTTCTAAAACAATTTAATATTAAAGGATGAAATTGATTTTAAAAAAGACTAAATAAAAAGAAGAAGAAGATTAGGTTGTTTGAAAGGTTAAATTGAAACAAAAAATATAAAAAACTATTCTAATAAATAGTATTTTGTAAGTATGACTATAATGATTTAGTCATATCTTTTAGGTAGCGTTTAGTTACTGTCTTGAGACAAAAGTGATAGAGACAGAGGAGACACGGCATAAGACAGAATTATGTTCGGTAGTGAAATACAAGACAAAGTGACTGACTTTGTATCTTGTTTGATTTTTGGTGAATAAGATAAAATAAAATATAAAAAAATATACTTTACCCTTAATATGTATTATTGCTAGAATTACATATTTAAAAGAATAATCAGATTGCTTTTTTTTTTTTCACTTTAGTTTATACCGAGTGTTGAAATTAATAATATTATAAAAACCCTAGTTATAAATTCAGGAATGACTTGATAGGTTGACCCAAGACTTGAATTGGTTAAAGTTTAAGAAAAATAAAGAAATGATTAACTCGAAATGACTTAATCAAAAACCCAGGTCAACCCGGGATAAAATATGGGTAAAAAACCTGTTGAGTTTTTTTATTTTTTTTTGTTAAAACAAGGTTGTTGTGATTATTATTTTTTTAAAAAAACTGGCTGGCTGGGTTGACTCTCTCAAACTATGACCAGGTACTTGCCTCTAGTCGACTCTTGAATCGAATTTTAAAACTATAATAATAATTATTTTTATCTGTTCATTGACTCAGTCAACCAATGTTGATTTTTTTGACTTGTGACTTAGGCCTTACTCCAGTTGACATCTTGAGTCAGGTTTTAAAACTATGATAATAATAAATTTTATCTTTACATTGACCTGAGTCTACCCGGGTTGACCTTTCTAATTCGTGCTCCAGACCTTACCCCGAGTTGACTCCAGAATTAAGTTTTAAAACTATGATAATAACAATTTCTTTTTATTTTGACCCAGGTTGACCCTCCTAACACGTACTCAGACCTTACTTTGGATCAACACCTGATCGGTTTTAAAACTATCATAATAACTATTTTTGTTTTTAAGTTGATCTGAGTCAACAATCAACTTCATTCGTGGCTAGTGTTTTGCCTTAAGTTAATTCCCGAATCGAATTTTAAAACTAAGATAATAACCATTTTTATTCTTAAGCTGAGTCGAGTCAACTCGAGCCTCGACTAATGACCTGGTCTTTGCTCTGGATTGATTTTCGGATTGAGTTTTAAAACTATAATAATAATTATTTTTTTATTTCATATCTTAGTTGAACAATTTTATAATTAAAATTTTTTTATAATGATATTTTATAACTAAAAAATAAAAAATATTGTTTATTGAAGATTTCTCCTCTCCATACCTCATATTTTTTAAGAATATAAACTCACTCTAAGATTATTTTTTGTTTATTTTTCTTTAACCAATTATATTTTTATTTTTATTTTCTTTACTATTTTATGTAATAGGACAGTAAGCAACTGCTGTCTTAGTGTTTTGTTAATTAAAGTTAATTAATGTGTCTTGGAGGCACTTTTACCAAGTTGCAAACATGAGCACTGACCTCTGATCACAAGCTTCATTTCCGCGCACCACGCCTAGAATTGCTGGACGTCATTTTGCGTGCTCATAAAAATTTACGTGTCGTTGTTATTCAGCATGATTACGTCCTTGTCGAGTCATCATAGGCTTAGGATGATCTCCCAGAAATGCTAAAGACACCTTTCTTTAATTAAATGTTTTCACTTTATTTTGAGAGGTTTTAAATTTAAATATCTCTTCTACAGTAATTAAAAAAAATCTTCCAATGAAAAGAATCAAAGCTAATAAAACGATTATGTCAAAACAAATGATAAAAACAATTCCTTAAAATAACAACTCGAATAATCACTAAAAAAATTTAAAGTTAATTTTTTAAATTTGTAATTCAAATTATAAAATTAAATAAATAAATTTATTAAAAAATAAAAATAAAAAATAAAACTAAACCTTAAAAAAAACAAAAATAAAATACTGTTCAAGTGCACTTTGTGACGAAAGGGAATAATGATTTCCCCCTCTCTATCAGCTTATGATAATTATAACTGGTGTTGACAAATCCGGTAATATTGGATTAATATTTCTAAGATAACATTTAATTAATATTTTAAAATAAATAAAACAAAGATAAAGATATATAAATATATTTAGTTGAAGAAATAAAGATAAAAATATAAAATAAATATGTATTTAAAATAATTTTAAAATAAATATTTATATTTTCAAAAAAAACTTTATATCCCTATTATCTTTATTTTTTCTACTTAAAAAACCTAGAATCTACTTGTAATTTCACTAAAAAGGAAAAAATAATTTCTGGTCGCAACTTATTATCCAAAGTGTGATACCCGACACAACACCGATAAATAATAAATAAAGAGAGGCGCAATTAAAAACCGCATTAATTTGTCTCTCTCCCTCTCCCTCTCTTTTTTTTTTTTTTTGGTTTTTTCCGAAGACGGAAAAACCCATACGCAGAGGGTGATGGGGAGGGAGAAAGAAATAACGTGAGAGTGTTGTGTTTCCTCTACAAGATTTACTTGAAATGAGAAATCATCGCCTTTAAAGCTCTTCCTCCCGGCGCTTAGTGAATGATCCTGACACTCTCATATCATCTAATCCCCATTTCACAAACCCAAAAAAATCAAAAATTCCTACAACCTCCTCTCTTCTCTTTCTGCACTCTCAAATCTCTCTATTTTCTTTTTAAAAAAATAAAATTAGTGGAGGTGTTTGGCATGGCGATTGTATCACTTGTTATTTTGCCGTTAGGCGTTTTCTTTTTTTGCTCAGGTTTAATTGTTAATCTCATTCAGGTATATTAACTTGCAAGTTTCTTTGTCTTGAGATTTCATTTCTGTTTTCCGTTTCGAATCTCTTACCTTTGTATTTCTTGATTGTTTTAGAGGATTCAGAACATAGGTGACAACGATGCTTTTGATTATGTTGCAGGCAATTTGCTTTGTTTTTATTCGGCCTTTATCAAAGAGCACGTACAGAAAAATCAATAGGCAATTAGCGGAATTGTTATGGCTCGAACTCGTTTGGATCTTCGATTGGTGGGCTGGAGTCCAGGTTTTTAATCCCACCCCCACAAAATCTCACTCACCTCTTCTTCTTCTTCTTCTTCTTCTTTTAACCATTTACGAGCATTTGATTCTAAGCATGTTGTTGTTATATCAATTGAATTAAATTGCAAAGTTTTTAAATTAGAATTAGAATTCAATAACTATGTATGTGTATTGGACGTTGTAGTAAGAATGGTTGCTTAAGTAAATCCTTGGCGATTGCACTATTTGACATGTCATTTCGACCATGTTCAGCACATTTCTGAACTTGTTTGTGAGGTTTCTGTTACTGAAATTGCCTTTTCAATAGTGCATGAACATAGAAATGGGATTGATAGATTGCTTGTAGAGTCTAGCTTGTCATATTTGGATTTATGTTTAGATTTTATTCACTATCAAGTTAATTTTGGTTATCTGCATCCTTGTATCTTCAGATCAAAGTGTTTACAGATCCAGAAACTTTCCGTTTGATGGGTAAGTTTAAGCTTGTTCTGTCTGTGAGATGCTGAGTGCCTATTGTTCTTCATATGTTTTAGAGGACAGGTATTTGTCTGCTTCAGAGATCTTCTTAGTTGCTCATTTGTTTGCTCGTACTGTTAATTTTTTCAGGTAAAGAACATGCACTTCTTATATGCAACCACAAAAGCGACATTGATTGGCTTGTCGGATGGGTTTTGGCTCAGGTGTGTTGTTTAAGAGTGACAACTTTTTTTTATGTGTGAGAGACATACAAACTATTGCACTATTTGTATCGCCTGGGTAAACAAGTACATAAGACCTATACACATGTCTCACACCGGTGTGTTTTTACTGTTCATGCAATACATTACTCGTGAAGGGATATTGCAATCTACAATGCAGAGAACTTCATTTTTCTGGTGTCTGTGTTTATTGTTCAAATTCTCTACTGCTAGCTGATTCTTGAGGCTACATGTGACAGCGATCTGGGTGCCTGGGAAGTGCGTTAGCTGTCATGAAAAAATCATCAAAATTTCTTCCGGTATGTTTGTTCTTGCATTTGGATATTGGATTTGAATTTAATGCTGAAAAAAATTAAGTTCAGTTCTCATGTGTGATCCTAAACTTTGGATTGGCATTTTCACTTGCAAAAAGGTGGACATGTATTTAATAAACTGTGGATATGGTAGAGCGTACACTTTTTGGAACTTTGAAGTTATTTAAATACAATATTTCATTCAGTTTTCCCTGTCTTAAAGGAAGCTACATGTTATGGTTATATATAATCAGTTACATACGGAGAAGTATTGTTGTCATCATAGAAGAAAATGTGCCATCTGATGATCTGATCTTCGATTCCTTGCATGGCATGATCAAGAAAATAAAATGTTGTGATTTAGCATGTATGTTCATGCTTGATCCTATGGATTCAGTGTTGAAGTGGCTTTGGCATGTAACATATTTGCACCTTAGGGTTCTACTTCAATCTTCTCTCTCTTGCCAATGCTCATTCACTAAATATATTTGCACTTGCCATGTGACATAATTTATATGCTTATAAATAGAGGATAATTGCTGTGCTCATCCTTTCAGGTGATAGGTTGGTCAATGTGGTTTTCTGAATACCTTTTTCTTGAAAGAAACTGGGCCAAGGATGAAAACACATTAAAGGTATGCATAAATATGTTCTAGCACACATGTACAATAAAAAGTAAAGACACTTGACATTTTACCACGTATATTTCTAGAAACTTGCTCATCTTTTTGACCATCTCTGCGGGTGTGCATGCCCTTGTGGATACCATTTTGAATTTTCTGCAACTCTTATCTGCAGTCAGGTCTGCAACGGCTAAAGGACTTTCCTCGTCCATTTTGGCTGGCTCTTTTTGTGGAAGGAACCCGCTTTACTCAGGCAAAGCTTTTAGCAGCTCAGGAATATGCAGCTTCTCAAGGACTGCCTATCCCCAGAAATGTTTTAATTCCTCGTACGAAGGTCAAATTTTCATTGCATGTTTTTTGAATTCAGTTCTTTCATTTTCTTGCCTTTCATTTGTGGGCTTCTGTCAACCCCAACCCGAACAAATTAATTAATTAGTTCATAAGCAAGTAAAACACTGAAAAGAGCTCGCACTGTGCAATGAAAAACCTCATGCTTTGCCTTTATTACATTCAAAATAGTTTTTGGTTAAGTGGATAAAGTAGAGTAGTGGTTCACTTTGCATGGATTGCTTTCAGGGATCAATTAGGCACCATTGACCTCATGCAGCTTTTGGAATGTAATGAATATCTGTGTTGTTTTTCAGGGATTTGTTTCAGCGGTGAGTAACATGCGTTCATTTGCACCAGCCATATATGATATAACATTGGCTATACCAAAAAGTTCTCCTCCACCTACGATACTCAACCTCTTTAAGGGGAAATCTTCTGTGGTAAGCTTCTAGAATAACATAAGGTTTATTATACAGCTGCATGAAGCAGTTTACTTTTTTGTTAAAGGTTTGCAGTTGTTTTTGTTGCAATTATTCTTGAGCTTTCAAATTATATAATCTTTAGATGCATCCAACATCTTTCATTTGCATTTTATGATCATTTGTCCTAGCATGTCATTCCAAAAAAATTTCAATAATGATGAAAGCATCTTATTACTTTGGACTTTTGAATGCTTAAGATATTGAAGGGTCAGACCACATTCAGATATATTCGAATTCATATAATGGAAACAATTCAACTTTGCTCTCTTTCAGGTGCACGTACACATAAAGCGGCATTTGATGAAGGAATTGCCTGAAACAGATGATAGTGTTGCACAGTGGTGTAAAGATATTTTTGTGGCCAAGGTGGGTATACCTATTTCACATGTTTTGTTCAGTGCTGCTCCTTTCTGTTATTGCAATTATATCCATTCTGTTATTGCAATTATATCCATATGAAACATTAAAATGTAAGGGAAATGATAGTAGACTTTACAAAGCTATTTGTTCTTGAGGCCGGTGTTCAACTCATTTATATGGTGGCATCTATTTGCTTATTGTTGCTTGTCGCCCCTCATTGCCTCCATTTGTAATACCAGGATGCATTACTGGACAAGCATATGGCTGACGACACCTTCAGTGCCCAAGAATTGCAAGATCATGGTCGATCAAAGAAGTCTCTTGTGGTGAGATATTTTTTTGTTAGAAATCAAATGTATCCTTTTTTTTCCTTCTGGCATCAAGTGGTGGTGGTTCTTTCATGAAGTGTTATTTGACTGACTGTCGTGATCAGGTTGTTACCTCTTGGGCATGCCTCCTTATTTTTGGGGCGCTGAAATTCCTTCAATGGTCTTCCCTTTTGTCCTCACGGAGGGGTATAGCATTTACAGTGTCGGGTTTGGCCGTCGTCACTGTCCTAATGCACATCTTGATTCGGTTTTCTCAGTCAGAGCGTTCAGCACCCGCCAAGGTTGCTCCAGCGAAGACCAAGAATGAAGGAAATCCTTCAGAGACAGGAGATGACAAACAACACTGAGTCGAGTGTTTGTCAATTCTCACATACATTGGCAACTCATTGGCAGTCAGTTCTGTGATAATACGTGTAGTATGGGTGTCTCCCCTGCTTTTTCACCTTGTGAGTTTTCATCTTAAACTAGTCATAGTAAATGTCTTTCATAACAGCACAGTTTGTATGCATATCAATTCATTATTTGCTAGTCAAATAGGTTATTTTGTGTAGATTGGGTCCAAACTGATCATGGCCTGTATGTATCACCGCTTAAATTAGGCTAGTCGTTTTCCCATTTACAGGTTTTCCCTTACCCACCTTCTGATAAAATTCTCAGATAGTCCGGAACTCAAACTCGGCACATTTTTTAGTGCCATTTGGCTTCTGCAATGCAGTTGTCATGTTTTTGTTAAAATTTGATTTTGATTTTGATTTTTTTTATTTTTAGATTGTTTTGATGTATTATTTTGATATATTTAGCAGAAACATATTAAAACAAACACTATATAATTAATTCAGTCCGTGAACTTCAGTGACTGAAGGATTCTATTTTAAATTTCAAAAAATATATTGGCTTTTGAGCATGGAATACAGTGAAACCCTGTAGTTCTGTGCTGCAAAATAATCGTTGAATGTTTAACACCTTGTCTTCTTGCGTGTTTCAATTTGTTTTTATATTTGTGGCTAAGTTGATTTTTAAAATGTTTTTTATTTGAAAATGTATTAAAATAATACCATCCCTGACAGACTCAGAAATTACATAAAACAATTTGAAAAAACAATGATACCCTTTTATCAATACTTACTGTTTTTAACTCCAAGTTAAATTTTATAATTTTACTATATAGTAGAATGTGAAATACTTGAAAAGACTTTTTATCAAAATTAAATGATTTTGTACTTTTAAGATAGCAAAGTCATTTTACTATATAAACATCATAAAAAACAATAAAATCTCTGAACAATTATCAAATGACAAGATTGAATGAAACTATCATTTTACCCCTAAAAACATAACATTCTAATAGTTTTTTCAATGGTAAAATCATTATTATTTTACTATTTTAATCCATATCTAATGAAAACCCCATGTATTTTATGTTCTCTTTTAACGAAACCCAAGTTTTATTACTGGTCCCACCAATAAATGAGATCTGCCCTAAGTTTTTGGAAAGCAATTTATGAATGTTTTTTGTTCATCCTCACTTGCTTTTTATTAAAGTTGAATTTGCCATCCACAGCACCAAAATAACTGTTTTTGCAGAAGCTAAAAACTTGGTGAGACGTCCCAAGTTTTTTTTTAAGATCTACACCTTTTCTTTTTCGAAGATCAACATCCATCAACGCCTAAGTTTTTGAAGTGAGAAGGTCATAAACACTGTTTTCAAAACTATAAACTATAAAAACTACTACAATATCAAATAAATACTTATAATGTCTGTTAATGTTTTGTTTACTTGGAGGTAACTAGTAGCAGAGCTAGTGGTGTAAAGTTATTTCACCAAAACTTTCCTAATATTCACGTACGGGAGCTGTGGTGTTTATCTCAACCGATCGATAGGATTAGGGTTGTGAATCTACTATAAATCACAACCATAGTAGCCAGTTGGAAAACTATTATCAAATACAAAAAAGAAAACATAAAAGTAAAAGATTGTTCGAATTTGAACAAGGAAAACCCTTGCGCGGATCATGACAAGCCATCGAGCTAGAGGCAGGCCGTCTAAGAGTTCATACAAGAACACCAATCTCCATTCTCCGGTCAACAACCTCCGTTCTATGGTTAGTTATTTTCCACGACATAGAGTACGAAAATCAAGGACTGAAACCATAACAGCTGCTGTGAAAACATGGCATCGTTTGGGTTCGGAAGATTCGGAAACCCTACTAGGAGGGCTTATGGAAAAGAAGAGTAGCCGACCGCAATGGATCAGGAGAAAGAAGAGCTCGGCCGATAAGGAAACCCAACTTCGGTGGCTCATGGAAAAGATTAGTAGCCTAAGGATTGGGAAAAAGAAGTGCATAGATCTTATGGAAAAGAAGAGTAGCCTGCCACAATGAATTAGGAGAAAGAGGAGCATGGTTCCAAAATTTAATGAGCAATTGAAGAATACAAGTAGAACATCAAACGATGAATCTAGTCTGTCGATTGCCAGAATCTTCGTCGGTTCCATGGATGGCAAAAATTGTGATTCCGGGACCAATTCCGGATCTCGATTCTTTTCCCGACCACGTTAGTTTCTTATAGAACTTTCTCGCAACCATAACAAAGGGTACTTAATATATGTTTCCATTATATGTGAAGATCATACCCTTTGCATTTAAGCTATAGATTTGATGAACAATTTGTGAGATTGGAGATAATAGATTTTTTAGAGCTTAACAACAAATTTGTTTGCCAATCTACTTGGTACAAGAATTAAACAAACTTGATAAAAAAAAAAAAAAAACACGTAGTAAACATGAAAAAACCGATAGACTGTAGTATGCAACCTACTCCTTGCTGATAACAGATTTAATGGAAGGATAGAGTACTCATTCAAATAGCTTTCGAATTCTGAGTTCTGTGTATTTATTTATTTTTATTAACATGAAGATATTTTAAGTTTTGCTTTCAACATAGAAACCTGCGCTTCACCGGGGATTATAAATTTTTTTCTAAGAAAATACTAGGTATGCAGACTATTTTAATTTTTTTTTACATAAAATATTCAAAATGAAAATTAAAAACCATATGCAAACATCTAATTAAATAAATTGATAATCATTAATGTAAATAGATAAAAAAAATTGTTAACAATAACAAAAAAAAATTTAAAAATTGAGAAATAAATACAGATCAAGCATATGAAATAAGATATTTACTCGATTGTATTTACTGAACTTATTTATTTAAATTAATAAAAAATAAATTCATACTCAACAAAATTTATGACCTAAAGGATAGACACAAATAACTAGGGTTGTAGATGATGCGTTGTTTGCACCGTTTGACAAATAAAGAAATTTGGCTCACCAAAAAAAAAAAATTAATGGGCAAGCTTGCGGTCTGCCCTTTCTTTTAAGCCTAAGAAATGGTCCATGTCAAAAAACCAGCTTGGTCATCAAGGCTCTGATACCATATCAAAGAACCATCTCAACCCAATAACTTAAGCTATTAAGTGAAGTCCCAGGATATGATTTATATTATTCTCTAACAGTCCATTAGACCAAAATCCTATGCTACTTTTTTTAAAATTATTTTCTATAGAGTTATTCTAGTCTCATGACTTGGGCTATTAATTTATCCATGTTGATGTAGTTTTTTCTATTATTTTTTAAAACAAAAAATTTACAATTTCGTACTTCGACAATGAATTGGTTAAGAACTTACCTTTATATTTTTAATTTGTTTTTTATAAATTAATCTCAATTTTATGATTTAGATCACGAGTCTCATCTATTTACCTAAGTTTACTCGAGTTTTTTTTGTCAAGTTATTTTTTTAAAATAAATATTTTTTTATTTTCATCCTTTAATATTTGGTTTACCGGAATTAGATTTCCTAGTCTATTTTAATTTGTATTCTATAGGATTTATCATGGTCTCATGACCCTGACTGTAAATTTTACAAGTTAATAAGGATTAATCTAAATTAATTCAATATATCACCATCTTAATATTATTTTTAAAAAATATATCATGCGATATATCATCACCTTAATATTTTAAAGTTATATTATCCATTATGCAATATATTTTTGGCTTATTAACATCTTTATTTTTTTTTATGGTCAGAAAAAAACTATCCGACATGTGACGCAGCGGGCAAGAGCTAGCAGTCAGCAGATGCCCTATTCCTCCATAAACGAGACTAACTTGGAATTTCCTTTTCAAATTCCAGCCCTTTAAAAATAAACTTGTGAAAGCCCTAATTTATGAAAAGGCCCAACAACAAATCCAGTACCAGCCTAATAGAGCTCCCAACCAAAAAATAAAAAAATTCCAATGGTACGATGTCGTGTCGCCTCCGACAAATAAATACCTTTTTACTGCCACTCTGTCCCCTGTTTGCGAAGCTAAAAACGAAATGCAGGGCAGCACAAAACTCGCTTCCCTTAAACCCTCTTTAATCCTTCCCCAAAATAACTTCATCGGCGCCGTCTTTTTCTCACCGCTCCGTCACTCTATCATCTCCTTCTCCGTCACCTCCACAGTAGCAACACCTCCATGGCCACCTTAGAGGTTTCTTCTTCTTTTTTCTCAGCCTTTTGCGTTCTTGTTCTTTTGTTTACTAATTTAAATTTGAAAAATAATTAATTTCAGAAAGTTCAAGGTTTTTTTGCTTGTTTTTGTTTTGGTAATAAGATTTATTAAGCGGAATTTATGAATATTTATTGAATACTAAGCAAATGTTTTTTAAAAAGGTGAAATTAGTGATTGTTGTTTTGGACTTTGCAGGGTGCAACAGTGTCAGTTGAATCGGTAGCGTTTAGTCTCTTAACATATGAAGAGGATCATGAGCATAGTTTTGTAAAGATTACGAGTGCAAGATTGCTTGATACTTTAGACAAACCTGTGCCTGGTGGGTTAAATGATCCAGCAACGGGGCCACTAGGGGACGAGCCGTAAGTCTCAGAAACTCATTGATATTGCATTTAATGCTCAGTTTTGTGGCTTCAGTTTTATTGATGTTAAGGGTTATGTTGACTGTTCGAGTATTGAGATGTCGACTTTTTGTATGTGCTTGAAAATGGGGTCACATTCTTTGTTATGCATTGGCACTTACTGTTACTGCTTCTTGTTGATTAATTTCTCAATATAAAGCTCATTAATTGTTCGCTTTCTATGTTAAAATGGTTTCATAGTGGAGTATTCTCCCTTGGAGTTCCATTATTAGTGATCAGGGAAAGATAAACCTTGCCAGTCTCTTAATGACAGGTTTTTATCAAGGTTCTTAAAAGGTGTTGTATTCAACGTTGTTCTCAAAATGCTATTTTGACCACTCATGATTTGCCTCCAATGGCAAACAATCCATGCGATCTATCAAACACAAAATTGACAATTTTGTTTCCTCACCACGCTATTCTTTTAAACCCATCTTATAATGTTCTTTTGCTCTATAGGACTAGGAAGGTGGCCTTTTCTTTATTTTTTCATTTTTGTGTACGAGACTTCTTTTTAATTTTTTATATTTATTTATAGTATTGTTGAATTACCTAATTGGATTGCAATAAATATTAGATAGAAGAAGAGATTGCGCTAAGTAATTTAAAATTTCTCATGACAACTGATATTAAACGCGGCCTGTGCAGTACCCTTTTCATATCTTTGTTGCATTGTTGATACAGTTTGTTTGTCATTTCATTGCAGTTGCAAAACATGCAGCTTACGTGGGGAAATTTCTTCTGTATTCTTGGCATATTAATATTTATTGCATTGTTTCATTAATGGTTAAGATTTTTAGGTTTTGAAAAGTTCAAGAAGAGTCCAAGATGCAATTTAGTAAATCAAACATAACTTTTAATCAAATCGTTGGATCAAGCTAAAATTTTAACAAAATGTTCTGAAAGCTTTATTTTTTATTGGGTTAAAATTTCATGATGATCGAAGATCAGGAAAACCTTCAAATAAGACTAGGAAGTTATTGTGCAAGATTTTTTTTATTTACCTCATTATATTTGGATTTTTTTTTCTATTTAGCTTAGGACTTTTAATTTAATTAGTATTTTATTAATTAGAAATTCTAATACTAGATGGATTCTATTGATTAAATAAGTTTTAATTAAAAATCATTTTCTTTAAAGGATTTTAGTTTTAATTAGAAATCCTTTCTAATAAAGAATTTTAATACTAATATAAATAAAAATGTTTAGTTTATTTTAAGAAGATTATTATTCAGACTTTTAATAAAACACTAGAGGTTTTTCTCGAAATTTCTTTGAAGCATAGGTCTGTAATCTTAGGGTTTGAGAACCTTAACTTCTATCCACGCTATACGCTTTATCAATTGGTATCAGAACAGATTGGCCTCTTTGATGGACGAAGATGGTAGTAATTCACTTTGCGATGCAGGAGTGGAGGTTCTCTTGGGCTTAGTGCGGGGTTAGGAGCAGAAACTAGATTGTTCGGAGCAAATCATAGCAGATCTAGCTTTGCTAATGGGTATCGCAATGGAAAAGAAGAAACTAAAAGCTAAGGGAAAGAAGGGTAGATCAAAATGAGTTAAAAAGGACTTTGATAGAGCAATCCGTGGCAGCCAAGGGATTGCACTTTGAAATCCATCTTAAATTCACCAATGAACCTCATATTTTGCTGGCTGAGGTAAGTTCTCGTATTGAGTTTTGAGCTTTCATTGTAGAATCTATTTTATTACTCTATTTGTTTATGGTGCCAACGCAATCTACTAACCAAGAATTTTCTCTATGATTGGTTGCAATTTTCTGTTTTATCACAACTGTTGCCCATATGGAAACTGACTTCGAAAACTTTAGTTTCTGATCTCTCTTTCTGCTTACACTGGTTGGTGCTGAAATTTACTTTTATGTTTTTCTTCTTCAAGGTGGGATTTCCACCCCTTCATCGATAAACTTAAGAAATATGTAGGCACTAGTATACATTTTCATGAAATTTTTTTTTGTTCTTAGCATTAGTTAAGATAAATAGGAAGCTAAGTTCAATATGCATTGCTACTTGGGTATCATATCACACTCTTATCACTTGCTTTTATCTCAGCGCTACAGTTTATCTCTTGCTTTTGATCTCAATACTTTTGTAGGAATAACATCATCTGTAAAGCAGATAGTGCACTTAGAAATATTGGTTTGATTTTCTTGTATTATGCTTTGAATACGAGTTAAAGTGTCCTAAATGAGTAATTTTAGCTTCATTTCTATCATTTTATTTCAACAATTAGCATGATTAGAACATTCTTCCCTTAGAGCTATCAAATGGTCTTTTGTTTTTACTTCCATATACAAGTTCCCATCAGCAGTTACCTGCTTATGTACAGTCATTGGTTTGTTTCTTCAACATTCAAACAATTTTTATGTTTATTTAAATCATTTAATCCAAGGATGAAATTAAATTTTTTATTTAATTGTATATAGATTGCTCAGAAGACAGCCAAGCGGGTCTGTATCCAGAATCCTGGGAAGTTTCAACTGTGTAAAGTGACTGACTGCAAGGAAAATCAAGTGATTTACTATGGGAAAGACCCCAAGAGAAGATTTGATATAGAACCTGGAGAAAAACAAAAAATTCCAGCATTGCACACGACTGGAGTGGATTTCAATACATTTTGGAAGATGCAAGATTACCTTGATGTTATGATATATATTCCAATTGTATTCATGTTGAATGCTTATGGAGTAGAGGCCGCAAGAGAGACCATCATCAGGGAGATAAAGCATGTATTCGATTCTTATGGGATATCTGTCAATAAACAGCATTTGTCACTTGTTGCTGATTTTATGACCCATACTGGTGAGTACCGTCCCAATGAACCGAATTGGGGCATGTCAGAGTCAATATCACCTTTAAGTAAAATGTCTTATGAGACAGCGTCCCAATTCATCGTTGAAACAGCAATGCATGGGGAGGTCGATGTCATCTTTAAGTAAAATGTCTTTCTGCTAGGGCGTGTCTTGGATTGCCTGTGAAAATGGGTACTGGATCCGAACTCCATATGGGGAAGGAACGTTGTTTTGATTTGATGCATAAACTGGAAATTTGATCTCCACTGTAAATTTTTTAATATTTTTAACTTCAAAACCTTACTGAAGTGTGGCACTGAGGTGTTGTATAATTAGATGAATGCTGCTAGTTTATCGGTGTGCCTTTTTTTATCTTCTCGGAATATTTTTTTCTTTTCAAGATTGTTAAAATCATGTAATTATTGTGTAAAATCATATAAAAAATAAAAAAAAAATGATAAAATCAGATTGAAATCATGTAAAATTGGTTAAATCATGTAAAATTATGATTTTATAATTTTACAATAATTTCAAAATCTTATTTTTTTTTCATTGCATTGTGATTACTCACTAACACAAAAGTCTTACAAGCACCTGTATTCATTGATTATTTCTTCAATAATGCAAGGAAAAGGGAATATAATTTTACTTATAGGTAAAAGTGACAAACCACAAGTCTAAACCATCATGTGCTTATGTCTAGTATCATAATCTTTTCAGAAAATTTACAACATTATAATTTCTTTATAGAAAATCTCATGATTTATCTAAGAAACCAGATTTTAAGATAAATTCTTTCATACATACATACATACATATACATATATATATATACATAGATATACATATATATATATACATATATACATATATATATATGTTTATTTGGAACTGTGCTGACGTACAGATCGATCTGTGTTCTTTTTTCTGTGCTCAACGTAAGGATAAAAAAAAAAAGAAACATTTATTTTGGTCCTCAGATATCAGAAAGGGAATCACGAACAGTATATCAATAACTTTATTGTCGCTGAATACTATGAAGAGTGCGACATAATATGATCCCAAATATGTTACAGAGGAAATCTTATAATTTTCGAAGGAAAATCGACGGGTAGGGAGAATAAGCACAACTTTGATGAATGCCAGGAAATATATGCAGCAGATGTTTTACTCGAGCAGTATCATCATGCCATATTCATTGAGTGATAAAAAAATCCAACCCCAAAAGTGGAAAAAAGATATTCCAGGTTCAACTTGAAGAGGGTTCTGCTCCATCATGGAGTGCACAACAAACAGTCGCCTTGTGATGCCCTTGATACACCCTGATGTCTTCACCAGATGACATGGACCAAAGTCTAGCTGTCGTATCAGAAGAAGCTGCGTGAACAAGAAACAGTATTACTAAATGCATCAAACAGGGAAAATTGAAATGGTCGGCGCATCTTCACTAGGCCTCCATTCCAAAAAAGATATTAATTGCATCTTGACAGCCAAACTATGTACCTGTTATAAGGTATGCACCATCTACAGAGAAAACACAGTCCCACACCCAGCGTTGGTGACCTGGAGATCAAATGAAACATAACAACAAAGAATATCTCAGAGATGATTAAAACCTTTTTTTGTTGTATAAAACCCGGATAAAAATGAGCATCAAAGGAAAATCTCATGAATTACCTATCAAAGTTTTCTCTAAAGTAAAACCATCAACATTCCATATCTTTACAGTGTGATCGGCTGATGCAGTGGCCAGATATCTAGCAGGCATAAAATGGAAACAATTAAACTAAAAATACATCAAGAAAAGTGGGAGAAGAAGGTAGGTGAGAAAAACTGCAGAGAATATAACAGAAAAATGGTAGATTAAATAAGGAAATATAAACCTGTGTGGATCACAAAATTCAGGTGAGAGAAGACATTTGAGAATGTATTTATTATGTGCTTGTAGCTTATGAAGTGGCTCAAAGTTGGTCATTGTCTGCAAGAAAATACATTCTGCATCAAATGATAATGCAGTCAAATTAAGCAACAAGGTAGTGTCAGATGGTTGCATTCATCAAGGGGCTACCTGGTTCCCTCGCAACAAGCGCCAAACATAACATGTTCCATGGTTATTTGCAGCAACTACCAAGCTTCCATCCCACATAACTGTTAGAGACCTTACAGCTGTATCCACCTCGGGTACCTAGATACACACTATGGTGCATTATTATCATCTCGGGACACATTTCATTATAATAATAATGAATCATTAGCTAACAACGATCTAGAAATGCACCAAGCAGCAAAAAATATTCAAAGACATTAATGGAAGAAGGGAGCAGCCATGTGCCAGTTTGGCTTTTCCTAGTGGCTCCCTCTGCCCCCAGGCTGGAGGAAAGCCCTTTAAATTTATGATGCCATTATAGACGCAAAAGCATTACAAATGATCCACTTGCTTTCATAAACTACATCATCTAGATGTATAAGCAAACACTTGAGTTTTGTGTAACATATCATAATAAAAGGAAAAAGTAAAATGTTCCTACATTTGTAATTATAGCCCAATAAGATAATGTAAGTCATAAAAGAATACCAATTCACAACTGCATGAATTTGCAGTCAAATCCCATACTCGAATGTTCCCATTTTGGTCTCCAGATATCAGCTCTGTCTGCAAAACCAGACAACAGATTAGACCAACCAAAACCACACTAATATGCAATCTGATGCTTTTGGAGAAAGTGACACTCAGAAGAATTTACACAAATCACACAGAAATGATGGTAGGCATGGTTCAATCAAGATCTTTTCATGTTCTATAGCTAATAGACGGTTAAGTGATCAAAAGGCAATATAAACATGTTGAGAAAATTGCAGAATAGTGCCAATTATTAAACTCGGAAATTGAACAATATAAACAAGTACTCAAAAATTCATCATATCTGACAGTTTCTCTTCCAAAAATCCATGCCATAAGTCTTTGGTCATGAATTATCTTAATTCTTGCCATTTAGAACAAAGAAACTTGGCTGTCAAATCTGTTATTACATACTGATTTTCTCAGTATTTGCAAGGGGCAAGTCTTCCAACCACTGACAAAGCACGCTGGTACATTGTGTCTCACAGTTAAAAAAAAAGAAAGATAAAAACCCATTCATGGCAAGTCTTGATATCATATTCTCCATTTAAAACCACCCCACAATTCCAAAATCCCTTTCACTTTCCAACAATTTATCCTTCCTACAGGCTAAAAGTGATACACAACAACTAACCTGGTTTGGGTGCAACACCACAGTGTTGACAGCCGCACGACTTTCATATTCCCTTTGACAACCAGGAGCCCTGTAGTTGAACTTCAAATAAGAATCAAGTCCGAAAAAATCCAAAACACGCATAAAAACACAATTTCCTTTTAAAACACAGCATGATAGCATTCATCCAAGATTTACCTCAAATCCCAAATTTTCACAGTTCCATCCTCAGACCCTGAGTACATCCAGTTTCCATCACACTGAAATCCCACAGCCATAACATTTGCCGTATGCGAGTCATAGCTCATTACCTGTTAATGCAACACAATACCGCATCACTAACATGAAAAAAAAATCCATATTTCAACAACAAAAAAATAATTATAGAAAAGGGCAAGACTTTCATTACCGGATGAGGACTATTTGAGTTGACATCAAACAGCTTAATGTGTGGATTCCCGGCTGCAGCCAAGTATCTCTTATCAGGGGTTATCTCAAGCCTATTAACTTGCTTCATTCACCGTATAAATAAACAAAACAATTTATCAGCAAATTTACTAGCTAAGAAAAAAAAAATTATAGCAAACCCACTAATATTTTGTAATAAAGATCCAAACTTTATAACAACAAGAGAAAAACTTAGTGATTACCGAATCGGGGTATTGGATTGTACGGTAACAGCGGCCACTTTTTGCCTCCCAAAATCTGATAGTGTGATCATAACTAGCAGTGGCAAGTATTACTGATGGCTGTGTCATTATCTTATTAAAAATTATAATAATTATTATTATAACCACCTCCTAATCACACAATAACAATTAAGGTTAATTAAGAAAAACGAGATTTCAAAATCATAATTAAGTAAATAAAAATGCTATAATACTAAAAAACGTGAAAAACAGAAGTAAATAAAAGTTTTGAACTTCACCTTGAAATCATGAGGCTATGGTGGATATTGTGGGATTTGGGATTAGGGTTTTGAAGGGTTTTGCATTTCTTTCCCATTAGGGCTCGAAAAAGAAGCCATGATTCAGTGGAGTAATAGGAAAGGGTGGCTTACGACGTTCTTTCTCCTATTTATTATTTTTTCTGTTTATTTATTTTTTTGTCTGAATGAAGCACGAGACGACAAGTCATCAGAAGTAGAAGAAAAACGATAAGTCGTCTAAATTTATGATGGTTAACATTTAAACGACTTGTCACTTAATTGTGGTGGTTATGGCTAGCAGTCATCTGTGTAGCGATAATTTGTAAAGTCCTCCTCCTTGATGCTGGCCTGGTTTGTGAAAGGAGGCCTTGCATAAAATTCTTATATAAAATAATTCTTTTTATGTTTTTTTATAAATTATTTTTTATAAAAGCTTGTAAATATAATATAATATTTTACTTATAATCAATTTCAACTTTTAAATTTAGTAAAATATTTTCAACTTATAAATCACAATAAATTATTTTACTGACTAAACCATTCACACTATCATTTATATTATTAACTCATTATTGTTATTACCATATACCTCTAATTAATATCAAATCACTACCACCTCATCATCTTATTATCATCACTATCAATACTACTTTAACACATAATTATTATTATTATTATTATTATTATTATACCATCTCTTTCACCTTAACTTCTATCACTATTCTCATCATTATTATCACCATTATTGCTATAATTTTTATCTTATCACCACAATAAATTTTAATTATTTTATTAATAGAGTTTTTTTACATCAGTACTTATTACCATGTAAATATTTTTATGTTTACATTTTATTTATAAAATATTTTAAGCAAAACAAATTTTCTTTATATATATGCTAAATACCAAGAAAAAACTTTAAAAGGATCATGGACCATTTGATATGTTCTTATTGTGGGTTCCAATGATGAAATCTCACTAATCTAAAAATTCACATGTATTCTTCAAGTTGTTTCTTATTAATTTTCAGCGTTAAAATACTTTTTAAGTAATGCTAATTTTATATAAAGATACTTCTCAAAATCACTTCTGAGAAAAAAAATCATCATTTGAACATGATTGGATTTTATAAATTCTTATAATTGTGTTTTTCGTGAATTTTGTTTTTGCAATATCATATTGTTATTAATTTTTTTCTGCTACATTCGTTTGAGTAATTTAAAAAAAAAAGTTCCAGAAAAAAAGGTATGTGAGTCTAGAAGAAGAAGATGAAGAAGAAGAAATAATCAACATCTACATGATTAGCATTAGTAATTTTTCTTAATTAATGTCTTCCTTATGATTAGACAATATGTGGTGTTTCGATACACGTGCAAAATGTCCAAAAATACTCCTAATTATTGAAAACAAATATGCGGTGGTTTTAAACAAATTATATGTATAAGATTTTTCATTTTTTTATGAAAACTTAGGACGTCATGTTATAGAAAACAATTAGCTATTTAACCCGTGTCCATTGTGGACTATATTTTTTAAAAAACAAATTCTTGAATAAAAAAGTTATTTCTTAAAAAAATTTAAAATAAAATGAAAGAACTTTTATATATATATATATATATATATATATATATATATATATATATATATAATCAAATAAACTTATTGTTACTTATGTAAATAAACAAAGAAATTATAAAACAATAACAAAATAAAAAAAACTAGAAAAAATAAGAGATGGATGTAGGTCAAGATATTTGATTATATAAAATAAGATATTTCTTGTTTATGTTTATTGAATTTACTTATTAAAATCAATAAAAAAAACAATAGAAACAGAAACAGATATGAAATTGAAAACATTATGCAAAGCCAAAATATAAGAAATATTATTTAAGAATAAATATTATTTTTATAAAATAAAGCTCACCTGTATAAAATAAAAGAAATCATTCAAATATTAAATATAAAAAATATTAATTTTTAAAAAAACTTTTAATCAAAAAAGGTTTGCAAAACTCACGGCTTAGGGTAAGAGACCAGGATAAATCAATAAAGGAAAAATTAAAAATAACCGCAAAACTAATTTTTTTTTAAAAAAATAATATTGAACGTTAAAATCGTAAAAGAAATTGAGGAAAAAATAATCCAAACCACATGAACTTGTCGAACTCATTACCCATGTCAAAAAATCAAAAGCATCACAAATGAAAAAGCTCTGAATCTCATTTCCCCATGAAATCAAAGGCTGAAAGATGAAATAAGAGGAAAAAACAACATAAAAATTGTGATTAAAAGAATGAGGGAGAAAGTTAAATAAAGAAATAAATTAGAGGCTAACAAAAAAATTAGAGGGTTGATTTTTTAAAAAAACTTTCATAAAAGAGAAAATAAATTAAAAGAATGAAGACTAAATTGAAAACAATAAAAAAACATATTTTAATTGAATGGTGAAATTAAAAACCAACAAAACTTTAATAAAAAAGCCAAGGGAAAAAAATCAGAAATAAAAAGAATAAAATCTGAATTGAAAAAAATAATATATAACAAATTATAATTCAATGACTAAATTGAAAACAACCAAATTTTTTATAATAGGATCAAGGATGATAATAAACAATAAAAAACTAATGGACTATAAATTGACAAATCTTAAAAAAAAGGACACAAATACACATTCTTTGAAAGAGAGAAAAAAATGAAGAAGAAAACCACTACTAGCAAGAACTGACCGTAATACTTTGATATGCGTTGCCTTATAAGAAAAAGAATACAACAACGCATTCAGTGACACAATAGAAGGGTAGGTTTGGACATCGGATGGGTCTCACGCATCACCAAAACACCGTGAACGATACCTAATTGCTAGCACATGAATAGGATGCGCTAGTATCTTTTTTGAATAAAATAATTGTTTCCCAACATAAAAATACAAGAATGTCCTTCATGAACTTGAGAATCACAAAAAACCATGGTGAATGTACATAAATGCCCCTAGACGCATGCTTTGATTTTTGTCTTTTCTAAAGGTATAAAAACATTTGTATTGAATTTCAAAGTGCAAAAAACCAAAAAAGCCCTTGGTCAACAACTCATTTTGTTTTTTTTTTCCTTTAGAGGTAAATAAGTGTTTTAACTATTTTAATGTTTTGAAAAGACTAAAAAACCCTTGGGAAATAACTCAAGAAATTATTAAATCTAGGGATATCGAGGGACAAAATCGTATTTTTATAATAAAAAAATGAAAAAACTAACATATCCTAAACAACCTTTTAATAACTAATGAATCAAAGATAAAGACCAAAACACCCTCAATACCATTGTTATAATCCAATCTTTACCCCCTTTGATTTTAATTTAATTCTAAGAGGGTTAACATTTGAAATTAAAAAATCAGGGGCTTGAATGAAAATTTTCAAAACTTCAAGGACCAAATTGAAAATGGTCATTCCCAGACCGACGCAGTTTCCATATGCACTGTTCTTCTTATTCTTCTTCTTCTGGAGCTGAAAGGCCTGCCAAGCAGGGGGGGAAAGTTTAAATGACGGCATCCCAGTCCTACCAAAACAAAAAGATCAATCCTTATCTTCATGAAGATCATAATCCCGGGGAGATAAGGATCGAATCTCATGTCCAAGTCCCAGCAAAAGACTAGCACCTCCAGCAAGACTTATCCTCCGCCGAGAAAAGAAGAGACGTACTGGGGAACAACCAGTTGTTCTGGCCCTATAAAAGGCCAGCGAAAGGCCAGACCGAAAAAAGGAGGAGGAGGAGGGGAGAAAAAAAAACCAGCAAAGAAAAACAGAGAAGACCAGAAAAACAGAGAGACCGAGGGAACAAGAAAGAACCCAGAACAGAGGAGGGAATAAAGGATATAGAGAAAGACGAGGAGAAATGGGAACACAGTGGGAAGAAGAACGAAGAAAAACCCTGGAAACAGAGGAAACCGTGGGAGACCGGGAAACGTAAACAACGAAGAGGGGACGAACAAAAGGGAAACCAGGGAAAGAAAAAAAAAACAAGGGAGGCACAGGACGAACTGGGGACGAACTGAGGGGATACTGAACAGAGAGAAGAACAAAAAAGGAAGAACCCTTGTCCAGACGTCCTCGCCCCAGGCCACCAGCTCCAGCAGACCAGGTAAGCCTTTCTCCTTCTCGTCCCGCTTTGCAAAATAATTCATTTGATACTGTGCTGTGAATTATAATTAACAGGTGACTGTACCGCACGCATCACGTGTACTGCTCTGCCCAGCCGTGTCTAGCCCAGCCCGTACGGCTGGTCTAGATCCAGCCCAGTGTTTTAAAAAAAGACGGGCCGGGTATGGGCCTCTAGTCTATCCAGCCTAAATTGTGTTGATTAAGGGTATGTTTTGCAAAATATATTCTTATACCTTGTCCATGTATTTTATTCCCCTTTTATTTTTGAGATATGACCAAATAAGCCCCTTTTTTATATCAGGAAATATTCGTGAATTTATTTACGAGCCCTTTATGCTTTGTTTTATTTATTTTCTTTGCATTTTGTTTTTTTTCTGATATATGCTTAATTTGGAGACCGTCACTATTAAATACAAATATGTTGTGAAATGCTTTCTTTTATTTTTGTCTAGAAAGAGAAAATATTTTTTAATTGGGCAACATTATTTTTTTTTTATTTGATATTTTTAGATTTATCATGATCTCAAACAAACATTTTAATATTTAGTTGGTTCTTAATTTTATGAAAGTCTATTTTTGTTATCATATAATTAAATAAAAATTTATAAAAAAAGATTTTGAATTTGATTGAGTTCATAATTCGAGTTACTAGCTTGACTAATTAATTTTAGTTGGTAAGGAATTAAGTTATAACTTGTTTCAATTTGTTTTCTTTGAAGGTATCAAAGTCTATAAAAAAATCATGATATTTAGTTGGTCTTGATTTTACAAGCAACTATTTTTTTTAATCATATGGTTACATATGAAATATTATTAAAAAAAAATTAAATCTAGTAGAGTCCTTGATTGAGGTCATAGATTTGACTTAGAAATAGGTTATTATCTTAATATATTTTTTAAAAATTATATTATCTTAAAATTTATATTTAAAGTCAGTTTATATTTTTACTAGTCGTTCGATTTATTTTTAAACTTGCTAAGTTAATTATGTAATGTCAGGACAACTTTAAAGCGGTTTGATATGAAACATGAATTAGGTAAGAAAACGAGTTGAAAAGTTTTAATATTGATTTATTGGACAAAATTTTTTTTCTCATGATCTGCATATTATTTTTTAGTGTAGCTCGCGACGTAACGTAGACAATGTAGAGGATACATATAAGAAGAACCTACTTCTAGTCATATCAATATCCTCAAACTTGGCCTGGTAGGCTACATGGAGACCTGCTAACTCGGGTCAAGGACCATGTTAGATTTTGTTTTGAACCTATTATATAGTTGACTTAGAAAAATTATGGTTAGTCTGACTGATCATCTCAAGATTGAGGAAACCTCGGTGAGATTCAGTCAATTTTTTTTAAATGACACTTCATTTTTTATTTACAAATATCATAAGAAACAATATTATTTTAGAAAAAAAATTAAAAAGAAACATTGACCTTGGTTAACCCAATAATCAGGTCAGGCAAATTCAGGTTTTAGAACTATGAGTAAAATCAAGGAGCAAGTTAATTAATTTCATTACTCTTAAATAAAATTTGTCATTGTTATTCCTGAAAGGTTAGACATTCACAGATAGTTTATTTATATCACATTAAGGAAATGCAGGCAGCATTACATATATTTTTTTTCGGCAACATTATGAACCTGTCTTCAGAATTGCTTGAAGTGCAAATTTCATAACAGTCGACAATGGCAGTAGCCAGGTAGCTCGCTAGTGTTGTGCAATGTGCAGTCATATGCCTAGTACACTTACGGGTTCATACGTCTCTCTGCTTAATCAACGCTTGTATATGTACATGATCAGTATTCACACGAGTATTAAATGCTAGTACTTGATCTTGAGAGAAGATGAGGGGAAAAAAACCCCAGAAATCCAAAAAAAATAGGAATTGGAAATCTGGGATTTCTTACAATTTGGTCAACGCATGATTGATTGGATACCCTAGTTTTTGTGTCCTTTGGATCGTGGCACAAGAAATTTTGCAGAAATCATTGAATTCTAAGCTATGAGTGAGAGTACTTGAAGAAAAAAAGGGTTCCTCTTTACAAGTTTCAACATATAGGGGCAAGCCATTTGAAACAAAAATACAAAAAAGGGGCATGCTTGCTGGTAAGTCTGTATCAGTCATGAAAAGCCGAAAGGGCAAAAAACATTCAATAAAACTTATGAATGAAAATGACGTTGTTCTGATTCCTGCCCACCATTGACATTAATTATTTACTTATTCATGCAAACATTGTGCAAATTACTAGCCATGTTGCTATTGCAAGCTGAACGCTGTTAAATGGTGTCTTCTTAACAAGCAGACTTGGCCGCATTGCTAGAGCAGTGATATAAATTTTATTTTGTAAGATTGCAATGATTTACATCCGAAAGAAGTTTTGAATTTTTGTTTCCTCTATGCAACTGAGTTGCAACTAGGGGAGATAATTGGTTTAAACGTTTGGTTTGGACTAAAAAACCCAATCTAAATAATTTTTTTTTCTCAAAATCTGAACCAGACTGAATGAAATATCAATTCATTCGGTTCGGTTTGTTTTGAATTTTTTTATTGGGCTACTTTTGATAGATTTTGATTAATTATCCTTTAGTTGGGTTCTTTCTTACAAATTTCAATAAACTGGTTAGTTCATTTTAGTTCGGGCTGCTCAAGTTGGTTTTTGGTTTATAAAATTCAAAATCAAACCAAACCGGTTTTTGTTTTTTATTTTCTAACCAACACTGTCTAAAAAACTTGAAACACCTCGATTTGGTTAATTTCATTTCAGTTTTTTAATCAGTGTGTCTTGCAATTCGGTTGCAACTGTCGAATCGTGACCTCTGCAACGGAATAATTAAATGATCAACTTTTTTCTGCGTTGCGATCAATCTTTTCGTTTGCTAATTATTTTGCAACCTCACAAGTGCCATTGCAAATCTTAGATTTTAGATCAGCACATCTTGCCAGTCCTCCTCCCCTGCATTAGATCTAAGCATACTTATGGGTTTATATGTCTTTCATGACAGTCTTCTTCGCAGTAGTGCTCCTCGCTTAGTCCATGGTAGTCTCCAGCAAGATGTATCATACTTGTAGCTCTCTTGCCTAGAATAGTTGATGGGCACTATACAATTGAAGGGCTTAATCCTCTAGGTTCATAAGTGTGTTTGGTGTTGGTGGAACTGACATCATTTTTCTGGATCTTGCTTGCTTGGGGATGCTACCTCTGGGATTTCCTCTGTTGTTTTTGCGTATGTTATGACTATGCTTTTTAATAGTATGCTTTGCTGTTCTTGCTATGAAGAAAAACTTGAACATGAAACGTCCCAGAAAAAAAATCAGGAAAAAGAGAAAGAAACGAAACAAAAAAAAAAAGGACGTGAAATTTGCAGCGAAAAACTTTCATCCACTTCATTCGATTGCAAATCATTTGCAACCGATTTGAACTTTTTAGCAACCCAATGAGTGGTTGCAAATGATTGTTTTATCCGTAACATCTAATGATTAATTCTTAAGTAAATAGGTGCAAGCATGGTGATTTCAGTTTTATTAATGGTATCATGGCAGATAAGAGCAGTCCCTCAGGTATTATATACCCTTAGATCCTTCAAGTCGCTCGATGAAGGGGAAAAAAGGGTCATCTTATAGATGATTAGGCTACATAGGATCCCACTTAGAGCAGGAGAAGTTGATTAACGAGCAGAAGCAGATGCAGATGCAGAAGCAGAAGCAGAAGCAGAAGCTAGCTTGTCTCTATCGCCATCCGTATATTGAGTTGATGATTAATTCATCACCAAAACACTTTCTGCTTCTTGGAAAGGTTGAATGATGATAATTGTTTGTCCAACTCTGTAGTCTCCAATTATACGCTCAATTATTCATTCCCTCCACAAGAAAATAAGGTCAAATTATTAAGGAGAATTTGCTATTGATGCTAAGGAGGACTGCAATGCATTTTTTGCCCTGTTGAGTACTGTCATGCTTCAATTTCTATATTTAGAGATTGAGAGTAATTGTTCAATTTTTTTTAAATAAAGTTAGGAAAAACAAAAAACAAAAAATTCTTGATCAGTTACAACTGTTCTCAATTCAGAAAACTAAAAAAATATAGTTCTTAAGTTTTTAAATTTATACCGAGTTTGAAAAATATATTTTGAAGATTCTTTACTGTTTTTGTTTATAAGTTTTTCATTATTATTTTTTAAAACATGAACAATATATGCAAGCGCTTTTTAGCAAGGTAAGATATTAATATTATTTTTTATATTTTTATATTTAATTAGTATCATAAATTTAATTTTTTATATAAATCTAAAATAAAGATTATTTTTAGTTAATAATATAACTCTTTCACGATCATTTTTAACCTGAACGAAATAAAATAAATATTTTATAATTAATTTAATAAAATATAAAATATTAAGATATAACCCTTACAAATCATGGTTTTAATCTTTTATAAAAAAACATTTGTAATCTTAATGAGTTTATTTATTTTTTATTCTCGAAAAATAAACACATAAATATTTTGATTTTTTATTAAAAAATAAAAATTAAAAAGAAAAAGAAAAGGAGAGGAAAGTTGAAGATGAAAAAAAATTTAGTTGTTTTAGTAAACAATCCATTAATTTGTTAATATTAAGATAACCATAACATTATGGTTTTAATCTCTTATAAAAAATATTTGTAATCTTAATGTATTTTTTTTTGAAAAAAATCTTTTTTATTCTCAACAAATAAACAAATATATATTTTTATTTTCCATTAGAAAAGAGAAGAAAAAAGTTTTGTGTTAGTAAACAATCCCTTAACTTGCCTGCCTAACCAGTATGTATCCTATTTATTATGGGGTCCTGCAGACCAGAACGTCAAATTATGGAGTTTAGCTTGATCTGGGAGTGTGAAGATGCGACCTTTATGGCTCCTCCTCTGTTGAAAACTGGATACTTAATTATTTGTGTGGCCTCTTTTTCAACCACAGGCTGGTAGTACGGTGGAATATCAAGAAGCAGCTCCAATCAATAATTTGAGATTTAGAAGCAACTCCTACTAATAGTCATTTGTTATGATTTATATGACTGTCAATAAATCAATCTGCTGCTGTAGAAGCACAAATCGTAGTCTAATTGATTATCATTTAGTTTAGTTTATAGTCACATTTGTGGAGTAGACTGGCATCTCGTCAAGATGCAAGAGGGAAAAACTTAATCAACTCCAACTAGAACACCAGGGCTCTTAGTTTTCTTCAGTTTCCATGGAAGCTGATTTACGAAACTCAACCACTCCAGCTAGCTAGGCCCTTACCATATTTGTTGGCCCTTTTACATGCACTCCCTGTTCAGAAGCATTCATGAGAATTGATAGATCAACAGCAAGTTATCAAGCATCACCGTGATGGGACCAGAATGATGGCACAAATTCTTCCTCTACTTTCATTGCCATAGCTTCTTGGATCTAAGTAGAAGCTTAATGTTGAACAAGCTATGTCAGAAAGAGATAATTTGATGTCATACTTTTCTGTCCATGCTGTCCCTCAATTATTCTGTTCTTGCACAATATTCTTTCATGATCCCTTCTTGAATTGTACAGATGGGTGGGGTCAATTCAATTAATGTGTTTTTAATGTACATGTATCTGTGAACCAAATTCTATTGTTGAAAAACATGCTTGACTTCTACTACTCTCTTGCATCTGCTTGCTCTCTTAATTTTGTAACTACGCGTTAAGATGAACCCAGAAGGGGCAATCCCCATCATGAATTCAAATACCTCTATATTCTGAAGCAACAAAATTGCTACAAGGGAGTAATTAAACCTAACATCATTTTATAATTGAGTCAAACTGCGTTGCTTGTATTGTTGAATTAAATCGATCTATAGAATAATCCAAATGCTTGAACGAATCATTTCCTATCTTCTCAACTAATCAAACAACTCATTTACCCCCCCCCCTCCCAAAATAAATAAATAAATAAATAATAAAAATAAATAAATACATGTCATTTCCACGATCAATAAACACAACCATAATGCAAAAAAAATTAATTAGTAAAATCACTTCATCTTGTCAAGATGAAAATGATCAATTTAATTAGAAAGTGATGAAGTCATGGAAACTTCAATAAAGAATCTGTTTTTCACGAATTGGACATTGATCTAGAATGTTTGGATTTTTCTTTAAGCTTAAGATCAGGTTATTTGGGTCTGGTTAATTTCCTACAAAACAAGTGTAGATCAAAGTTCATAAATATATTAGGTTAGTGTGCAAATATACTTAGTTTATATTGTAGTTAAAAAATAATTAGTATGGATTAATAATTTATCATCATAAAAGCATACTAAATAAACGATGTCCAAGGAAAAACTAAAGTTTATACATGCTTAAATCTATAAACTCAAGACAGAAAAAAAAAAGAATACTTACTTATTAAAGTACTTTAAAGTAATGAATCTTATGTTGTTGTCAAGGATGAATCATTTCTTCTTAAGACTTTATTGTTCATCACTTGTGAATTTAAGTTAATTGATTTTTAAGTTAGTTTAGGCTTTAATTGAAAGAAATTAAAGTTTAGGGATCGAATTGCAAGTTGTAAGAGTTAATTTGGTCAAATCAGGGGTTTGATTGCATAAATATTGAAGTTTGATAGACAATTAGGAACTTGATTAAAGAAATCCAAAATCAAGGACCAAACTGGAAAAGACGCGTGAATGTAGAGACTGAAATTGACCGACCAGGGGCCAAATTGAAGAAATAAGAAGTTTGTTGATCAATTGAAAGTCAAAATGCATAAATTTAGAACCAGGGACCAAGATAAAAAAGGCAGTCAACTTTAGAGCTAACAATTAAGCTTGGTAGAGATGAAATTGAATTGATTCCTAAAATCAAAATCTCAATCAAGGACCTGATTGATTAAATAAAAAATTAAGGACTAACTTAGAGATAAAGATTTCTAAAGGCTATTTTGTTCTTTAAATGCCAAAACGACACTGTTTCATTTAAATGTAATGGCATATTTTATGGGAAACGATGTCGTTTGGTAATTGGCAAATAAAAAAAGGAAAGAACAAAACGACGTCGTTTTAATGGTAATGTGTACCATCTTCTTTCCTTGGACTGGTTTTACAGGCGGGGGAGGAGAGCTTTTTTCCCCTCCTTTGCAGCGTGCTTCAACTCCCTCCCTCTCTCCTCCACATCCCCACACCATGACACAACTCACGTCCCTCTCATGGCTTGCCATTGTGCCCAAAATAAGCAGAGAAAACAGGTCTTTGGGCGGCTGCAAAGTGGCCACCCAACCACCCTACCCTTCAGTATGCTTTGGACAACAATAGGGTGGTCCAAGCTCCCTCTTGTCCCTATAAATACCCCCTCACCAGGAAGATAGGGGGAGGAAGGAAGAAACAGAAAATAAAAGAATGAAGAGAGCAAAGCAAAAAAAAAACAAAAAGATAGAGAAAAAAAGAAAAGAAAAGGGTGAAGAGAACCCTTTAGTTCTGCCTAAAGAAAAAGAGAAACTTCCCGACAGCCCGATAATCCTTCTCTCTCCCTTAGCCAATTAATATTGGGACTGGACCTTCAGCCCAGGCCCATACAAAAAAGGGTTTTGTTAGGCTTTTGGCAGGCCCAATTAAGGGTATGTTTGGCAAACACACCCTCATGTCTTTCATTTAGTTTTAAAATTGCTTTATTTTAGGACTCGAACAAACAGACCCTTAAAAAATCTCAGAAAATTTCAAAAAACTTAATGGAGCATTTTTAATTTATTTGTGGGCCTCTCGCATGTTTTCCTTAATTTTATACTTCAAATTGGGATCGTGAACTTATACTGTAAGAAACTGACCTGATATCAAAGTTCCTAGTTTTCGCTGAAATTTCAAGAAATTGTCTAGAAATTCTCACTTAAAAAAATACAAAAATATGTTTTATGGGTGTGCATGCGGCCAAATCTCTCAAAAGTATAAAAAATCATATCATATTTCCATATGAAAATTTTAAAAAATAGGTATTTGCATGCCCTTTTGAATTTAATAACTAATTTATAAAAGCCATGAGAACTAAGTCTATATTTCAAAAAAAAAAACCAAAAAAAATTATTTTTTTTGGTTAATATCCGAGATTATGAACTTATACGTAAGATATATTTTCGATATTATATAAAAAGTTAGTTTTTTTTTATATTTTATATTGGCATTAGAACGGTTAGATTTTTAATATGATAAAATAAAAATCTCCTTACTGAGAAAGACTTTTCTTAAACACTAGAATGACCAACGATTAGAAAACACAAAAATACCTTAGTTTATATCAGATAAATAAACAATGCATCTTACCTCAAGTAAGGCGTGTTAGGAGTGCAAACACCTTTTCTTTACCCAACCAGTCCTTTTACTCGAACTCTAAGACGAATTAGGGTTTCTAATGATCAAAATATTAGGTGATAATTTCTATTTTTTCTTTTTTTTCTAATAAATGAGAAGAATTCATTGTTTTTTCCCCCCACATCATTTCCCTATATCATTCATGATCTAAGAGGATGATTGTTGTAACACCATACACGTGTAATAAAGAATATTTATTAAAAGTATTTTAAAATAGTGAATTTTTTATTGATTTGTTTTATTAAATCTTTTATTGATGTCGAGGATAATTGTGATTGATAAGACATGGTAATTCAATAGCACCAACAAATTACTAATGGCAACAAAAGATTTATAATCCGCGTGCTCTGTACTATCTTTTCACTTTATCTTCTCCACTAGCAAATCGAACACCCATTACACCGCGAGCAGCTCCATCTTGCCACTATGCCCTGCCAATTCTTGCCCACCAACCATCCCAAATCGGTTGCAAGTGAGCTTAAAAAACTTCTCCTGTGCTTTTTTTTTCTTTTCAAAATCAAGGTTTATTTGGTGTATTTCATGTGTTTTTTCATTGTTGTTGTTATGGATTTTAATATTTGTTTGGCCGATTTAAGGTACCTTTCGGCAACGAAATTCGGTTGAGACCAAGAGGGACTAAGAATTGAAATTACTGTATTATTTACTCTTCGTATGGATACAATTGATTAATTGACTTAGACATGCCAAAGTAAAAGAAAGATTTAATATAAAAAATTTGGAACCACCTAAAATTGAACTAAGAACTTGGCAACAAAATAAAAAATAAAAGAGAAAAGATTGCAATTGATCTGCTACCGAAATATCGCTTGGTAGTGCACCTGCATGTGCGCATGCGGCTGAAATTATTACTAATTGTGCGTGGCTCGATTGGTAATATTATCAACCGTTGGTAACTCAGGAAGTTTTCTAAACCCACTTGCCACCAATCTGGGTGGTCGGTAGGCAAGAAATGGCAGGCGCAACGTCGGTAAGAGGGAGCTGCTCTTGGTGTAGTGCGTGTTAATTTGATTTGTTAGTGGAAAGATGGAAAGAGAGGAGAGAGCACGCGAGTCATTAATTTTTGTTATCAACCGCCTTCATCTCCTTGGTAATTTGTTTTGGTAAAAATTTGCAAGGATCAAATTCCAACTAATTTATTTTGTTTGGGATTTGTTGAATTTTCTCTTTACCAATTGTTTATTCTTGTGTTACGAACCGACCCTACTGATGTTTACTGAGAGATTTTTTTTATAATGAGAGAAGAAAAATAGTGTGTTGTCACAGAATCCTTCCAAAATTTTGAAATAAAAAGGGGGGGGGGGTAATGTTGAACATGCATGAAGGCATTTTGTTCTCTCTTCACCTGCCAGGTGCAATGGCGGGAGGGGAATTGTTTTTAGAGAAAAGAAAAAAAAGATTTTACTGTTTGAGAATAATATAAATTGCATCTCACCTAACAGCTTAAGCTATTGGATTGAAATGATTCTTTGACATGATATCAGAGCTTTAATGATCAAGTGATCATGAGTTTGAATCTCACCATTTTTATTTATTTAATAAAAATTAAGCATAAGATAATGTAGGTCTGTGTAAATTTCAAGCCCAAAGGGTTTTCACTTGAGGAGGCGTGTTAGAGAATAATATAAATCATATCCTAAGACCTCATCTAATAGCTTAAATTATTAGGTTGAAATAATTTTTTGACACGGTGGGTGACAAGATAATATTAGCACTAGTAAAGTGAAAGTGAATTTTCAAGAATTTAGGACTAAAATATTATATTTAAAATAATTACATCTAGAATGAATTTAGTCTCAATATTTGAGAATTCCTATGGAGCATCGACAGCAAAACCCATATTATCAATGCCCATTTGTATGAATAAACTTATCATAAAAAAAGAGAGAGTTGATTTATGTGATTTACTTGCTAAATTGCAACGCCTATATTTATTTCTTTATTGATTTATTGTGCACAGGACCTATAGAAAATTATATAACACTGGGAGCATGGGAATTCATGAACAACATATCTAGCTATTCCTAGGCCTGAGTATGGGGATTTGTAATAACAGGAAGAGATGTTTGGAAATTTGAATACAAGACATGGACATGAACATGGAAACTCGAAGTCGTGTTTGTTACGTTTTACAATGCAAACACACTCGTGTTACCTTGGAATTATAGCCAAATAAAAGAGCATGGGATCTCTAGTCAAGACAAAATCTTTTTTTCTAAATGTATTATTTAATCCTTTTTCTAGTTTTTCTACATCATTCATTATTCTAGCTAGTAGTAATATATATATTCCCTCCACATTGTGGTGGGATGCAAAATCTCCTGGAATAACAAAATGTTTGAAATGTTGCATGCCCAGATGCTTATTGTGCTTGCCCCACTTTAACTTCCCTTTGTACTGAATTTGTGCTTCCGTGTTGGATTTCCTTAGAGATTTGTGACTTTTTTCTTATCCCCATATAATTTTTTATGCTAGAAAAGTTAAGAATTAAGACTTAAGACCCAAGAGGCTTTGAGCCTGGTGAATCCTCTTCTGGTTAATTAATTTAAGTTGGTAGTAAATCCAAGACATATTTTATTGATACATCTGTTGGTTATCATATGGAGCCATAACTTCGAGGATCGAAGACTGTGAGAAAGAAAATTTTAGCCAATGCGCTCTCTAAGACTTAAGAGAGGAGGGTTCAGTATTTGAAACTTGACCATTTAACTAGCTATTTACACAGCAAATATAAACAACACCACGTTTTGAGGAGAAATGTCTGCCAGTTTTACACAGCTACTCATTAAGTAATTTTACCAAGCAATTAATACCTGGATGATTAACACAAAATCACAATCAAATTATACTGCTTGTTATCAAATTAGATTAGACCGAAATCTAATCTGTCAATCCCCTTTCAATTTACTAAGTCAACGGATTTTCAAATTATAACCCAGTATGGTTGAATCTTAAGTCAGATATCGAATCAATGGATTCTTCATAAGCCATTAATTATCGGCCGAACTTGGAGTTGCTTGTGCGAATGATGTGTGGGGACATATTTTGGGGTTTGCTCCTATTAAATTCTTCGTTAGCTAGACAATGCACATGCACACATTACATAGGGCCATTGCCACCCTTTCCTTAGGTTAAAGGAAAAGGAGAAAGTGGAGTTTGTTTTCTTAGCTTTAAATGTCAACATCTATTGCAACAAGTGAAGGAGATGCATAGGTAAAGCCTAAATTTAAGGTGCAACCATTTCTTTCTATGGCCACAAATTGCAGAGAGAACACCAGATCTGCATCGTAACCTACGTCCCCTTCATGTACATGCCCCTTCCCCACACCATCTCATACCCCAAAAATCAAGTGACAAAAAACTAAGAATGGATAAAATAAGGAAATTGTGAAGGGATTTCGTCTCATCATGGAATTATAAAATTATACGTTGTTTGAGATTTCCCATAAACAAACCGTGTGTGTGTTTATATATATATATATATATATATATATATATATATATATATGGACACACACACACACACCCCTCGTATAATTTTATAATTTCATGCCCATATATATATATATATAGACACGTCCATATAAAAAACAACAAGAAATCCGTAGCTAGGTATGTTCACCTTAGTGTTGTAATTTGGAGTATCTACTTAACTATTTCAAAATGTGTTCTATACGCGGGGGTGGGGCTACTAGGTACTATTTGCAAGAACTTTTAAGAGTCTTAGTGCTAAAGTTAAAAGGGCTTAGGATAAAAACACACAATTCTTTTTACATGGTCTCCAATAATACTATGTATAAACTAGTCCTTGTTTGCGTTGCAATTGATCATTGCGCAGCTACTGCCAAACCATTTCTTTTTAAATCAATTACTTCCAATCAAATTAAGACAACTCAAGATATGGATTTTCTTATTCCAATTTATTTTCTCTTTTTTTATACGTACCTAAGAAATAGGTCCGCTATTATATATTATTTATTTATTTTATGAAATTTATTTAAAAACTATTGACGAGTCCTATCATTATAAATAATTTTTACACACCTACCAAATATCCTTAACCCGTCATGCATCCTTTAATCATTTTCTTACACTCTCAATACTTTATCCCTTGACACGTTATTATCTTTTAACATTTATTTTTCAAATTTTAACCCCAAAATGAAACCATATAGTTAAAAGTAGAGGGGTTTGATTTGACTAATGGTGGTGCTAAGTAGAGGAACCATACTGTATATTTAGCTAGAATGGACGAGGCTTTAAGAGAGAAATTTAGGAGGAGCTTAATCGAAAATCTAAATATCCATTTCATAACCTTTTTTCTAGCAAGAGAATTCATTTTTAAGATTTAAATTGTTGGGAAATCAATCATATCAACTTCGATGCATTAATTAGAATATTCCATCAAAACTTTCTAGTAAACATGTTTGGATAAGTGTACCATTAGGATTAGAACTTCCTGGTTAGTCTTCTTAATTTTTTTTTCTTTGTGAAAAAAATAAATCATATATTCAACATTGAGAGAGAGAGAGAGCGTGTGTGTGTGTGTGTGTGTGGGGGGGGGGGGGGGGGCCTTCTATTTCACAATGCTTAGAGTTAGTACATGTGTACCAAGTGTCTGATCAAGACCTCCAAATGTCGATCCAATATATATATATATATATATATATATATATATATATATATATTAACCTATCTGCTAGACCTATGAAAAGCTTATTACACCTGAGTTATAGTCATAGACTCATAAGATACCTGTACGAGTACTGGAAGTAATTGTATATAAATATGTTATTTTGTAAAAAAGAAAAATCAATAACAAGACTGAAATTTAGGATTTCAGGATGCACGGTCGTTACTTCTATTAATTAGTCAACTTAACCAGTTCGTTAGAGACGCGCATACTACATTTTAGACTTTATTTTTAAAATAGTTAAATTTTATCGTGGATTAACTCCATTAAATATATGAATTTTTAAATGAAAGTGATGCAAAAAAGTTAATATATACAACTGTTTTTTTAAATGAAAATGATGCAAAAAAATATGCAAAAAAGTTAATATATATAACTGTTTTGAGTAGTTTATTAAAAAATAATATAAATTATATCTTAATACTTCATCTAACAGCTTAAATTATTGGGTTAAGATAATTATTTGACATGATATTAGAGACTTGATGACCAAACGATTATAAAGTTGAATCTCATTATCCCTATTTATTTGATGAAAATTAAGTATAAAATAGTATGAGTCTATGCAAGTTTCACATTCAAAGAACTTTCACTTGAGGGAGTGTATTACAAAATAATATAAATTATATTTTAAAATCTAATCTAATAGTTTAAATTATTGGGTTAAGATAATTTTTTCACACAGTAAATACAGTCCACAAGATATCATATATATGCTAGGAGAGTCAGTATTTTTTACTGAAATTTACCTGTAGTCATTGCAAGCAACTATTTTAGCATCTTTTCCACCAAATTAAACATGCACCAAGCGAATCAAAGTCAGGAGGCAATAAAACGATTCCAGAACTTCGATGAAACATGAAAATGCAGGAATAAATGATGCACTTGATGTATTATATATTGATTGGGATAATTGCCTGGAAGGGGTTCCACATAGATCATGTTATCTTACAAATAAAAGGTCCTACAGCAAAGGCCACGTCGGTGAGGTCAGAAAATGCCAAGGATCCTTGCCGAGACATCTTTCATGATCATAAAATTTGGTTCTTGATATCCATCTTCATTTTTATTACAATCACATTAATTCACATACATTGATCCATGTATTAAAGCTGTCAATTAAGACGACAAAAAAGCATTCTGACATGGACTTGGGTTTGCATGCCACTAACTTCACCTTAACCTTCACACCTAAAATTCTGAGGTTGATAGCTGGATTGCATTCGTCTGCGTACTCTCTTTTTGTTAAAGGTGTGTATAATCTTTATGAGACGAGAAACAAAAACAAAACAACACCCTTTTTCTTTAAACCACAAAACAAAATAACACTAGCTAGCTGCTAGCTAGTGGTCATTACAAATCAAATGCATCCCATCAATCATCATAGCGCTAGCTAGGACACACACAGCCATATTGTGCAAAATCAAAATTTTAATCTCATGGTACCCCCACCCCCACCCCCACCCCACACACAAAAAAAAAAAAAAAAAAAAACTATACTACCATTACGAATTACTAGAAATTAGTAAGTGGTTTTTCTTTCTATAAAGAGAATGGAGAGACCTGGATAAGGAAAGTTACAAGGGGATTGGAGAAGTGACAAAGAACAGTGGTGGGGATTGAGACAATCTCTTGGGCTCTCGCACTAGGGCTAAACCGACCAGTGTACGCACACCAATGGAAATGTTGGGCTACATTGAAACTACTTGCTTCTTGCCTCTTGTCCCTGAGCAGATATGTTTCCATTGATAGGCTTTGAATGTTATAATAAAACACATTATTATTTGTCAGGTACCCTTGGTTGGGACTTGGGATGGGAGCCAATCTCCAATTGAACGATCTCACCTTATATTAAACTATTTTTCTTGAATTCTTCTATGTTTTTTTTTTTTTTGTCAAATAATACATGGAGCTTGTGATTGGATGTTATTGACCTATTTATTGTTTTTCCCCCTGAGCAAACATTTATATTTGGCATCTTATTTAGTTCCGCCAATGCTTCAAATACAAGCAAACAAACATATAGTGTTTACATATTATCAAAAAAATATAGTGTTTACATTTCTAACTCCTCTGATCAAATTAATGTGTAGGAAAGAGCACCATTAAATAAAATAATATTTACAAACATATTTTGTCAGGAAATTACCAGGTGCATGGGATGTGATAGAGATCGTGTTTTGTTTTTTCTCAAGATGGAGTTGACCATTACCAACAAATCCCCTTTTGGATTTTTTACGCCATTACTTACCGATATACTTAATAATATCGGGGAAAAAAAACTTAAGAACCTCTTGTCTTTTAGTTGATTTTATTTCCATTTAATTCCCTAATTTTTGTCGATCATGGAGCTGAGGCCGATGGAAATGGTATATGCAATGCACATGTCGAATACAGTTGTAATGGTAATGTTTTTGCCAATTTGAGCTTTGATTCAATGGCAGTAGTCATTGTAGGTTGGCAGTTGCCCAAGAGATGCAGTGTAGATTAATCAACCTTTTTTTGCTTTGCTTAAATTAGCTAGAGTGTGAAAGTATTTATTGGTAAAACAAATTGGAGTTTTATTTTTTTTTTATTTAATTTGTTTTTGGACAAATCAACAAAGAAATTATCATATTTTCGTTTACATTAACTATCATAAATTGTTTTCAGTAAAGCAGGTCCAAGGTCTAATTGTGTTATAAATTCTATCATCTGATTTTGATTCGAGAAGATACATACTCCTTTTCCACTGTTTAAACTCCTTTACTGATCTCCAGACAGAAGGGTGAGAAAGACCATCATTTATTAGACTAAATTAAAGACTGTAAAAATTGATTAAAGATGGAAAATGTACATTCACCTCGATATAATAGGCCAGTTTTAATTCTGAAAATTAATCAATTCATCATAAGAATATATGGTATTCTGAATAGATAAATCTTACAAATTACTGCTCAAAAGTATTATTATTTATTATTTTTTTAATTAACGTGAGTGTCCGGGTCAGCTTGCGTGTATCTCGACTAATTTAATGAACCCTGAAAATAACGACCATGTAAATCTCCAGTGGTCATCTCATAAATTACTGCTCAAGTATTATTGCCAATATTAATGGTTAATGGTTAATAAAATTTATTTAAAGTAATATTTAGTTATTTATAATCTTAAAGGTATGAGAAGATTGGTTGATCCAATTACAAAAGCCATGAATGGTTAACGTCATTATCTTACTTTCTTTTTTAATCATATGGTAAAACATGATAAAAACAAAATTACACCTAACTTTTTAAGAATAAAAACTCCACCAAATTAGTTGTTCAATTGGTAGGGCAAATTAGTAACAATAAATTATAGGCAAAGTCAACGAGACTGTCCTTATTAATAGCAAAAATAGATTAATATATAGGTCTAAATATGTTTGATATTGTTATGGGAGTAGAAAAAATTATTTCGTACATTGGAAATTGCTCCTCTCTTTCGTATAAATACAAGGCGTATCATAAAAGTTGTTTATACGTCTCAATTTTATACAAAATAAGACATTAGAACTTTAAATATACTGAATAATCTATTTAAAAACAAAAAACTAAATAATGGTGTAAAAATTTGTTCACTGCAGTTGCTGTAGCTGTGACGGCTAAAGTACCTCCACAGTAATTAACGGCTTTAAGTGTAGATTAACTAGTGACCTAAAATAAACTGATCCATAAAACGGCTAATAACGGTATATCTTCTAGATTCTATTCATATTTTGCTCATGGTTTTTTTTTTTTTAAAAAAATGGATTCTTCCCTCAAATTAATAATAAAAAGAAGCAACTATACACTATTCTTTTATACCATCCCCTAAAGTGATACTATTATTGCCTTTATTCAATACATATAATCTCTCGCCACTCTCCACCATATAATCGCTCTTCAGTCATCTTGTACTCTCTCTCCCTTTCTCTCCCTCTCTCGTCTATAAAAGCAAACCCACCAGGCTAAACTATTCTCCTCACCATTTTCCACCCATGGCCGACCCTTACTCAAATTTCTTCACAGGTTGGGTCAAGTTCAACAACAACCCTCTCCAACATTACCCATCTCCTCCACAGCAACTCCCTTATACTCACAACTTTTACACAAGTACTACCTCGCCTGCCAACCATAACCAACCTTACTTCCACTATTATCACAACCCACCTCGCTCTCCTCCTCTTAAAGAAGCCCTACCCCTTTTAAGGTTAAGTCCAACGAGGCAGGGAAAAGAGCAAGACCAACAACGACAGGATGATGAAGAAGAAGAAGAAGAAGATATTCAAGAACGACGTTGCAGAGCTATGGATGTGGACAAGATCAAGTACAGAGCCAAAGATCAAGAAAGCTTCTTTTCTAGTTGTAGTGCTAATAATAAAGAAGATGAGGAGTCTGTTTCTGTTGCACTACATATAGGGCTGCCAAGCCCTAGTGCTGCAGAGATGGCAACTGTGCTATCTTCTTCTTCGGAGATCACTGACAAAGATGGAGATGGTGATGATTCTGTGTACCCCATTAGCAGGCTTAATAAGGGTCAGTATTGGATCCCTACTCCTTCTCAGATTTTGATTGGCCCAACTCAGTTCTCATGTCCTGTTTGCTGCAAAACCTTCAACAGATATAACAACATGCAGGTAATTTCATGGAACCTATCTACTGTGGCCCTCCCAAAAGACTCCTTTCCTAATTCATCTCTCCTTCTTGGCTTTTTTATTTTTTAACTTAAAGGAAAAACTAGAAAAATTATTTATTTTCTTTGGTCATGAATTTGTTCCAAGATTTGGATTTCTCACTAGGTTTTTTTTTTTTTTTTTATCCTTGGATTTTAACAGGAGAAATGAACTCTAATTTTTGTTTTCTTTGCATGGTCTATGGGTTTTGGATTCCCAAAAACATCTTTCTGATTAGTGAGACTGAGATCAGTACTTTCCTTTATGTGATTGAACAATTCAAGCAATGTTCCTTATGCCCTTCAGGCTTTGAAGTTTGTGCTCTCAACATTGGCTGATGTGCAAAACTGAAAATCTTGCAGTTTTGTTCGACGATCTTAATCACACAACAAATTTCTATTTCCACACCTTCAATTCGATACAAACAGTTTTTTTCATGACCTAGCTACCAAAAGTTTCACAGGCACTCATAAAGACCATCTATGTCCTAATCTAAGAAATGTAGAAGACTCAAACCACCCCCCCCCCCCCCCCCTTTTCAAAAAAAGAAAAGAAAAGAAGACAGAAAAAGAAAAGAAAAGAAAAGAACTATAGTAGCCAGTAATACCCTTCAATATTCTGAGTCAGAACAAAGAGATCGAAACCCTTCTGCCTCTTTAATGAACAATCACAATCATTAGAACTGTTGTTTAGTAAAGAAAGTAATGCAATATATTTATATGCTTTGCAAATACCTATTTCATCAAGAATTTGAATCCGGCGATAAACAGAAATTTTTCAGACACCAGTATATGTCTCACCTTTAATTCTTAACTTTATCAATAGAACACATAATGCTTTCTTTAGACGCGGTTTTGCAGATGATTAAGATTTTGTGCTGGTACTAAATCCTGCTTTTTATGTATGAGGTTCAAGTGGTTCCAAATTTTCTTTGGTTCTAGTGTGATTGGATGGCACTTTTAGCTGTTTTTGTTTTTGTAGTGTTTCCTTTTCACTGATATTATTTGGTGTGACTGAAATTCTTTAGATGCATATGTGGGGGCATGGATCTCAGTACAGAAAAGGGCCTGAATCTCTAAGAGGAACTCAGCCAACAGGAATGCTAAGGCTTCCTTGCTATTGTTGTGCCCCAGGGTGCAAAAACAACATTGATCATCCAAGAGCGAAGCCTCTAAAAGATTTTAGAACCCTTCAAACGCACTACAAGAGGAAGCATGGAATCAAGCCTTTTATGTGTAGGAAATGTGGGAAGGCTTTTGCTGTGAGGGGAGATTGGAGAACTCATGAAAAGAACTGTGGTAAGCTTTGGTACTGCATTTGTGGGTCTGATTTTAAGCACAAGAGATCACTTAAGGATCACATCAAGGCTTTTGGGAGTGGCCATGCAGCCTATGGCAATGATGGATTCGAGGAAGAAGATGAACCTTCATCTGAGGTAGAGCAAGATAACGAGTCCATGCAATGAAATAAAACATGTGGCTGCTAATTAATAAGATTAGTGAATTAATGATCTTAATTTATGAACTTAATTATATATAGCTATAGGCTTTTGAAGTGAGAACAAGTAGGCATCATCAATATTTACTTGGAAAGCCACCTTTGTTTCCTAATGTGTTACCCATGAATGCCCCCGTATTTAGGATCCTTAAACACATCATGTTAGGAAGTTAGGGTAAGTTCCTGTAAATCCATTTCTTTTCAACTCCTGTTGATGCCTCTCTTTTTTATTATTTATTTAATAATTTCCTCTTATTGGCGATCTTCTCATGAATAGAAGTTGATCAAAACATATATTGGCCAAGAAGCTCATGCATGAGAAGCTTTCATTATTATTCTGGAAGTATAAACCTAGCTAGCTACTGTATGTTCTGAGGATGAGGAGTCTCCGAAAAATCAATTGCCTCAATCTTTCTTTAGGATTCGCATTTAGGTTTTCAGAGAAACCTATCTAGGACAATTAGTTTATGGTCTTCTGGGAATTAGCACAGGTAATCTAGAATAATATTTGTCAATGCAGTCATCCTGGGCTGGTGTTGAATACATGCAAGGCCCGATACAAACGATGGATAATATATATATGTAATGAATTTGGAAGATATATGATATTCATTTTCAATACATGGGGATTCATTTTGTATGGATAAATGAGGAATTCCGCTAAGATATATTTTGGGATTGAATTTTGATTTTTTTTTTTGAGAAAATAGATCAAGAATATAAATTTTAATGTTATGAGTTAATTAAAGTTCAGAAATCTAGTTACAAATAATTTGCTTCATAAATTTTATATTCATTATTTATGATATTCTTTTTATTTAAATGATATATTTGGTAATCAATGGTTATAATATGACCACGTTATTTTAAAAAAAATATCAATGATTAATTAGTACTTAAAACCTACCTATTTTTATTATAAATTGTGAAATTAAAATGGATATGAGTGCTATTTTAACTTGAAAGAGAAACTAAAATCATCCTCCACATACCGTTTAATTTGTAATCATGATAACTATCTTCATGAATCTATCTCAAAGTTAAATTAATCTATCTCAAAATTAATTTAAATTTGAAATAGATATAAAAAATTATTATTATTATTACATAATTTAATGGTCTTATAGCTATTACTTTGCATAACATAATATTCCCTTTTATTACAGATTTATGGTTCCTCTTATTCTAGTTATCTTTGGACTCTATTTTGTCCTGGTACATCAAAAGTAATTTAATAAAAACAATTTTGGGTGTTGCCCTTACGGTTTGAACCGGAAAGTTAAAGAAAGAAAACACATCACTTTAACTACTAGACTAGCCCCTTATTTCTTTTTAAAAAAATATCAATATAAAATATATTTTAGTGATTTATTCTTTAATGTTACATTACATAAAAATTTAACAAAAAAAATTATGAGAATATTACATAAAACATTAAAAAAAAACTAATTCTTTCTCAACAAATCCTATTATAAATTTTCTTAAAAAACTTCTATATTTCAGTATTGTACCCGGTTATCTCACACAAATATGAGACTCATCGTAAAAAAAAATATTATCCATAAAATAATCCTAAGGTTATGTGAGAGAGAAATGTACAACTCCTAATTGTACTTAATATAATTGTCATCAATGTATCCGTGTCTTTGCTTGATAGATTTTCTCTATTTTCCTTGTGAATTATTAAATGAATTAACTACTAAGATTGAAGAATTGCTTTTGAACATCACCCCTAGGTTCTTGAATGATGCCTAGTGGATGCACGAGATCAAGTGATCATGGATGCCTTCATCCTGTCTCTTGCCCCATGACGGAACCTTCCCAATCCCATGGATATAGCTATGTACTTAGTTGACACGGAGACAGAAGCTTCCATGGACCATGAAGTAATTGATAACAAATCACCTCTTCTTCTTCTTTGAACTGACAATATCAATTGATGACCTCTTCATACTTTTAGCCATGATGATGCATGCATGGATGATATCTTTGTGGTTTTTGGGTATTTATTGTCTTTAATAATTCATTCTGTAAAGATACTCGTGGCCTATACACGTACCTCATAAAGGGTAGCAGAGAATGTGGGATATATAGATAATAAAGCAAAGCTCAATGGATAAGAAGAAAGGTTGGGTATATATATAATTGTATATATATCTTTATTTGTTTCAAAAAACGCAGCTGAGATATGCTTTTTTGTTCATCCTGCAAATATAAACATCAGCTTTTTTGATTGGAGTGCATATGATGCCCTTTTTCGTGGTTAGTGGATGGGTGTGCTAATTGATGGATGGAGCATATACCATTTGAGGTGTTACTATTGCTGAAAAATTCAAAGCAAATGATTAGCTTTTTGAGGGATTGAAGAGTGAATATGGTAAATATATATAGGTAGATTGAAAGATGGTGAAATTAATTATCCGAGCATGATATATGTTGCTAAACATTTTCTTTTCTCATTTTTATTCTTCTTTGCATTCCTTCAAATTTGGGTGAAAATGTTTTACGAATCAAAAAAAGATATTTTAATATTTAATTTTCCCTTCTTTCCCTTATTTTTTTTCTATTTCTTATTTAAGAATCAAAATTAAACAAACAAAATTGACTTAATTTCATTTTCATTTCCTTACCTTAAAACATATACACTACAGAAGTAAAAATATTTCATTGAATGGATTAGAAAGATTTACTTTCAAAATATATAAATTGATCTAAAAATACTAAATTATAGAAGAAATTCATATTTCATCGTTATAAAAGAACTTTTTTTCGCTTCTAAAGAAAACATTATATCATGGAAGAGGGTATCATAGTACGAGTTTTGATTTGTTTACAAGATCATGATCCATCATAGTTTTGTCCTCTTGTATGGAGATAAAAAAGACGGAATGGCTGATCTTGTTGGCAGCTCTATCTCTTGTGTATGCGTGTGTATTTGAGAGAGAGAGAGAGAGAGCATGGGCAAAGGTCAGGCTAACAAACGCAACAAGGAGGAGCCAGAGATCTGTTGGTTGGGCAAATTGGCAACATCTACTGGTGCCCTACAGTGCATATGCACCTCTTCTGATGGATAAACTGTAGACTGAAACGACTTATCAATGACTCTTTTGACCACCTCTCTTTTCTCTCTCTGCAAGAGCTTTGAAATTGCAAAATTCACCCTGCAATTCGCTGTTTAATGAATACTTCTACACCGCAGTACAGTATTAGTGTTGATGAAGAACACGCAATAATAATTGTAATCGAGAAAACTATCAGGGGAAAAAAAAACATCAATTCTTTTTCTTTTCTTTGTTCTCTTTCGTTCAAGATATCAATGTGTTGAAAACTATGGTCTTTGATTGTACATGCATAATGCTAAACTCCCTGAAACAATGACAAAGTTAAAACTGAGCTGTGAGTATTCATTCAGTTGATGGCCATGTGGGGTATGCGAATTTTCCTTTCTACACTGTTGTGGGGGTGCTATGAACAGTTACTATCCATGGATCTGCAGCTAAGTGGGTGTTTTAGATGGTTCGCTGTTCCAGTTAAAGATAAATATACTAAAAAATACTATAAATCATAACTTTTATTATAATTTAAGAATAAAAACAAGTTTAACCAATAAAAATATTTTTTTTGAACTACAATATCAGAAATAATCTAAGAAACAAGAGCTGCAACATTTATTTACAATTAATATAAAACCATACACTAGATTTTCGAATTATTTAAAGTTAATTTGGTTTAAGTATAATTGTAAAAATACAAATTTTCTACCAATCAAATTTCACCACATGTTATTTTATTTTCAATAATATATTATTTATTGATTGCTTTTGGTTTGAGTGGTTATTTATAATGTGGTATTATAGTTTTCTTTTTTATTAAGAAGTTATGAGTTAGAATTCTATGATCAGTTCAATTCCTTGATAATTAAAATAAGTGTCAACATATAAGTTCTTACATATGTATTAAAAAATATCATGCAAATTATTCATAATTAAGATCTCATCTAATTAATATTTGGAAATTTTGAATTAGTTAATTTTCAATTCAAATAATTTATTTTCTCTAATTTAAAATTTGATGCCTGACTCGTTATAAATTTGAAGTCTAAATATTCTTTTTTTTTTCAATAAAAGTTCTAATTAATGGGATCTGAACTTTAGGGTTAGGGTATCTTATTCGATCGAGTAGTTATTAATTCGTAGCATGAAACGTTCAAGTGTGTTTAATACATCTTCCTTAAAATGAGACTACATGTTACATGGGTCCAAAGGATCATTCTACAAAATCTTTGGCATCATTGTTTTTAAAAAAGAAAACGGCAAAGTTTTGGCATGGTATATATTAATATTAGCATAACTCAATTGTTTTCTTTTTTTCCTGCCTAAAGCAGTCAGTCGATCGAACACAGCCTTCCTTTGCTTAAAATCCCAAGGCCCCTTTCTTTCTTTTTAATTTCCTATCCAATTTTATACTACATTGATTCTAGATTAGTGCCCATAATTCCATTACATTGTTGCCTTGACCTTGTCAAGGAGACCAAGCATCCTACGTATGAGAGAATATGTAAATGTTTTTTTATTCTGTCTTTTGTATTCATATTCCTGTACAAAGGGGACAGCTATGTCTCCCTTGGCTCGAATCACTAGCTCTTTTATATGTTTTTTTTTTATTAAAAAAATCATCGATCGCCCTCTGTGTTTCTCTTTGTTTTTTGAAGTATACTGTCTTTACGTTAGAAGAATTATGAGTTCTCAAAGTAAGAGGTAGGGATAGTTGTTTAGTTGTTAGCAGTTTCCTCATCGTTTATATTTAGTTTTCACTGGATGATTGCCCTTATTATGCTGCGGTGTTGGATCGTTTTATATATATATTTATATTGTTAATGTGTTTTTTAGTAAAAGAATAAAAATTAAATTAAATTATATAGAGATTGATTTTATATAACTTGATCAACTTGACAGATTTAAAGGCAACCCGAATGACCAATAAAAATAAAATTTAACTTTCAAAAAATTAGGATAATATTTTTTTAAAATATTGAAATGATATTATATTAGATCAACTTAAATCAACTCGGGTTAATCTATCAAATTTGTTATTCAAGTTACGAGACCATAATATTAAAAGGTGAAATTAAAAAAAATCAATTAAAAAAAGATATAAAAAACCACTTAAGTCAACCGACCAAACCTGCGACCCGAGTTTTGAAATAGGGATAACCTCATAAAATACAAATCAAAATAAATTATGAAGTCTAATTCTCAATCAATCTAATATTGAATGATGAAATTTAAAAAAATCAACTAAGGATAAAAAATATTTGAGTCAACCTACCTAACTTGCGATCTGGATCATAAAACTATGATAGCCATATAGAAAGCAAATAAAAAATATATATATAAAAATTTTAATTTTCAATCAACCCAATATTAAAGGATTAAATTGAAAAACTAAAAATAAAAAATAAAAAAAAATTACTTGTCTTAACCTGTCAAACTCGGGTTAGAAGATTGCGATAACTCCATAGAAAGTGATTCAAAAATAATTATAGATCCTAATTCTCAATCAACCCGATGTTAAAGGATGATATTAAAAATAATTGTTTAAAAATAAACAAAAAAATAACTTAAATCAACATAACTAACCTGCAAAACTTACAACTCAGATTATTTATTTTTATATTTTAAAAATTTTAATTCAAATCATAGTCAACCATAAAATGTGCTGTAAATGCTCAAATCCAAAACGGTGTCGTAATGTATTTGGGGCTGATGGGCATTAATATTTTGCCCAAATTAAATTTACTTAACACGCACGTAAAAACTCTTTTTTACCGTGTTGTCAAGCGTTTTCACCCGATCTTAATAGAGAATGATTTTAATAGTGTGCCGAAAGGTTTGGACTATTAATTCCAAATTGTGATTTTAATAACATTGCATAAAGCTTATATTTGAGTCGATTTCTTTTCAAAAACAAATATTACAAAACTAACACTAAAAACGTACTCTAACCATATTCTTTATATATCCCCACCTATTCTTGCCGTATCTGAAATTAAGTTTATATATATATATATATATATATATATATATATATATATATATATATATATATATATTTTGCTTGAGACGAGTACAAAGATATTGATGAAGTATCCGTGTTTTCTGGTTAAAGAAGTGGGACGCATTAATATTCCATATTAATTTTGCCATAATTGCCTTGGCATACTCTAGTGAATAATTGATGTTCTTAATTCGGCTTGCGAGGGAAACTTTCATAGGGAATGATGAATGGAAATCAGTTTTTTTATCAAGGGTATAGCTTCTTCTGCGCAAGTTAACTCTTGTTTGCATATTTTTTTAAGCAATAATAATTTTTAATTTCTTTTTATTTGATAAGGAGATATTTTTAGTTTTAGGTAAATTAACCTCAAATAAAAACGTGAAATCAAAGTGCATTCTCAGCAATATAATTCATCGTACAACCACATTGGATATCAGCAAAGCTTCGGACCCAAATTTAATAAAAAAAATTCACTTTAATTTCACTGAAATTAAGGCGTAGTTTACCATGTCCAATGAGAAAAAAAGAAAAGTGGGCATAACCATGTCGTGTAAAGCACAAAAACACACTCGGAGTTGTATTTTTCTTACTTAAGAATAATATTTTTGCAGTGGATTAAATATTCCGTTTTTACTGCGGGAGAGAACAAACACAATTCGGAGTTTGGCTTGCAATTTCTACCTTACAAAGTGCATCTTCAAAATCATACGTACCAAAGTGAAAGAAGGAACATATGAGGTTGGCCTGATCCTCAAAGTAGACGAGACAACTTTGTTTGAGAGGCCCCAAGGAGCAAAAGAAAAAGGAAAAAAAGGCAATAATAATCTTGACCCATGATCACGTACCTTTGAAAGGGAATTAAAATATATATATATATATATATATATATATATATATATATATATAGGAATTAAATAAGAGCACAAAAATCCTTCTTTTGGACTATACCTAGAGATCTCTTTTCCCATGATCATTATCCATGACATATGCCCGCCTTGATATCCATTTTCTTCTGCTAAAGTTACCCTGCTTTGGTGCATGGAGATTCTCCAAGTTGTAGTATTGGGGTATCATTATTTGGGGAATATATAGAGAAAAAACTTCATAGAGAAGAAAGAGAGAGCACTCTCACAGACAATTCAGAAAGAGAGGGCATATCTAGGCCTTTTCCTCTGCTCAAGGTCAGTAAAAAGTCATGTTTGACGTTCATGGCTATCAAATCAAATAGGAATAAAAACCAATTATTTTCTTTTAAAAAAGCACTCCTAATATTTGAGACATGTAATCAATCAAAGGTCTACTTGCAGGAGATCTTAGCAAAGATAAATAAATATAAAGCTAAAGAAGCCCACGTTAAAGTGCACTCGTTACCCACACGGACACAATTATAAAAGTACATTCATGGAAGCAAGGAGATTCCATGCTATTTCAACTTGGCAGCATAGCATATCAACAATTCCCTCCCCACCCACACATCTACCTTACTGCTTCTTGCCCTGAGAAATTGCTGTTGTTCCTGCGCCCGTGATGTGCTAAGACGAAATCTTTTCTCAACAACAAATTATGAATCATATAACTTCCAGGCTAAAGAGAGACGATTTTGATAATTATAAAATCACAAAAAAAGAGGAAAAACTAAATATTAAAATTAAAAATTCCAGGCATTAAACCCTCAAAAATATGGAAAATGAAAATCAATTTTTAGTTGCAACCAAAAAAGAGTCGATATAAAATAATAATCTTAACTTTAGAGCACTGTAATGATATAATTGTGTTAGTTCTTCCCCCTTTTTTTTTCTTTTGTTTTTTTTTTGATTGACAGCGCCTTGTTATCGTGCTGCTGTCAGTAAATTCTCAACGTTGATGCAACATTTTGTCTGATCAGGATCACATGGTTTGGATCGATTCTTAATTTGACGGACCATGTCTAAAATGGCTTGTTGTAGGACCCATTGATAGATCATGATAATTTTTACTTTTTAAGATCATTATATAGCTTTCTCAAAAACAAACCACAAAAAATTACAAGGGCAGCTTTATCTTTCGAAAAAGAGAACTTTCACCAGCTTCCTAGAAGGATCATATCCTTTGGGAAAATAAATACGTATAATAAAAGTAGAAAAGAAAAAGTTAGAGCGAAATAAGAATTATTTTTATTTCCTATTGTATATTGAAAATGAGTTGAGATATTAAATAAAAAAATTAATAAGGACGTAGAATCTAAATGCTGAGAAGACACCATTGACATACATAGTGAGCCTTTTCTTCTTACCGAGAAGACATCATCTTATGGACCATGCTAGTTTTAGCCAAGTTGCACAAAGGTAAAGACCACTGTTGTGTTTGTTTATATGATTTAACTGTGTTTTTTTTATTTTAAATTATTTTTAAATTATTTAACGTGATAATATAAAAAATAAATTTAAATACATTCCAACTTTTGTGTTAAATTTAAAAATAATACATTCCAATAAATTTAAAAATAAATTTAAAATGATTTGCAACTTTTGTGTTAAATTTAAAAATAAATACATTCCGATAAATTTAAAAATAAATTTAAAATGATTTGCAACTTTTGTGTTAAATTAATAGTTAAAAAAGAATCTGTACATTCCGACAAAGCAATTTTTAGAAAATACATTCCTTAGTTTAAAAAGAAAATTAAGAAAAAGGAAAGTTTGTAGGTTAAAATTACAAGACGATAAAGTTCAAGTTAAATGGAAATCCTCGTCAATTTCGTTCATTGTATTTTTCATAATTGTATTTTTTAAAAAAATAAACAATATCCTCCTCCCAAAGAAAAAAAAAATATCATCAACCTCTTGATCTTTTCTCTTGAACTCAATAAGCAGTCAATGTTTCTCATTATTGAGATCGAGGAGGGAGAGGGAAAACCCTTTCTTCATCCCTTGAATTAGGGGATAAGGGCACTAATAAGGTTATCCGACAGACAGATAGAATAAAGGCCATAGGCCCTAATTGTCACAGAGAGACCCTACAGCTGCTGATGTTGTCTGTATGAACATATTCAGAAAGGGCATATACACATGCCTATAGACTATAAGCCCTATCTATAGTATCCATAGGATCATGGATTACTGCAGGCAAAGATCCAACATGTAAGGGAATTGAAATACTTAAAAGTACTTTATTAAGTCAATGATATTCAACTTTTTTTTAAAAAAAAATTATACATAACTCCTTACATTTTGCCCTAGTGAACACTGCTGAAGTGCAGCTACGTTGAAGAAGAAGAAAATAAAATCAGCCTCATCAGTGATCTCAGCCATGAACTGGTATTGATCATCTCCATTATTTGGTTTCTTTTCTTTTTAATTCAATAATTTGGACGACTCAAAATTAAGCTATGAGACCTCACAGTACAAGTGATAATGGCCTAATGGTACAAAATTCTCCCATCCAATTAGTATCGATCATTATCATAGTTACCCACTTCCCCTGCTGGAAACTATATCTGCACAGAAAAATGGCATGTTCATGAGACTTTTTCTTCTTGATTTCAAGTTTCAACTGCTGCTTCACACGCACTTGAACAGGGAGACGGAGAAAGACTTTCAATGGGCTCCCACAAACAACAAACTATCCAATCCAGGCCCAAACTTAGTCCTTGTTTAACGAAATTAATATTTAATTAGTACTTGTTATTTCAAGATATTCTTTTCATCCCCAAGCTTAAATCTATTCAGAACTTAGCCCTTTCACCAATTCCATGTTGTTTTTCTTTTCTTTTTTTATCTTTTTATTCTTTTAGAATAGAGAGAGAATGAAATGGTAGGTGTAATGAGAAAATATAACTTGAAAAGAAGGTATTCTTGCTATAAAAAAAAACTACTTAAATCAAGCATAATCAACATGGATCAAAGCATTATTTAATTATTTTTATATTATAGAAATTTAATTAATTTGGTATACTCTGGTTACTAAATTATAAGTAACTCATCTATACTGTATGTCACCATTAATTTATATCGGAAGGAAATGATTAGTACAGCCAAATGGTGGGATTGCAACTTAATTAGAACCTAGAAACATATGTAAGGTATTAATTAATTATTACCTGTATATATTACTGTTTGCATGTCAATTGAAATTAATTTTTTTATATAAATTCAGAAAAATATAATAAATTCTCTTCAAAATCAATCTGAAGCCTTTGAGATTAAGGTTTCACATAATTAAAATGATAAGAACGAAAAATCAATAAGCTTACTCAATACACACTTTTGCATGAGTGGATTTTTTAATTTTAATTTTAATTTATTTCTTTGGAGAATAATAATGGGCTGAATTGGTAAAGGTAGTTTAGTAGCGTCATCACCAGGATTAGGCATATTGATTTTCTTTTCTGAATGCACTAATTTTTGTCACCTTGCATTAAAAACTTATAATCATCTGTCATTATTCCCATCAAGATTTATGAGCACACAGCCCATGAACAATTTCGGAGATAAAGGAAAATAACAGGTCAATACAGTATACACATCATCGACATGCATCGCTATCTCATGAGCATTTGTCTTCTTTTCTCTTTCTTTTTACCTCATATAAAGTAAGTGAGAAGCCAGTCTCTCCATCATCTTTCTTAAAGTTACAAAAATCTTCACCACTTTTGCCCATACTCCACCCATCAAAGGATCCTTCTCTATCAATCTATCGTTGGTTATGCTGGAGTATATATATACGTTCAGGAATGGATTTATTTAGTTATTTATTTATTCCCCCCGCCCCTGAATTGTGAGCATTCAATTCATTCATCTCCTCGTAAATAAATAAGAAAATAACCTCGCATGTACATGGGATTTGGTTTCTTTTAGGTGGGTAAATATTCATGGCGATTGATATTTTATGAGCTTTGATCACTCTGCAACTAAATAATAAGAAGGTCGCCATGCGCTGTCTTTCACAGCCAGCTGCCAAAACCAAAGGGCATCCACTTGAACTCTCTTTTACTTTTAAGTAAATGTGTCCTTTTCTCCCTATCCTCTCTCTCATCTAACTTTGGCAAATCCAATCAAAATCCCAACTTTATGTGAGTGTAAGAAACATGCCCTGAAACAGACAGTTTTAGTCCCAACGTCTCATAAATGTATGCTCCGCTAGCTCCTTACATGCTGTGTATGGAGTTGTGTACAATAATGCAAGCCCATCAGAATGACATTCTCCATGGCAACCATGTGGTAGTAATGGCGTAGAAGGCGACCTCTCTCTCAATCGCAATCAAACATCACTGGACTCTTGAGTGTTGTCTTTAAAACTCATAAATGCCAGGTACTGAAATTTGAGTCTCTCTTGCCTTATTCTGGGAGTCAGCTCGACAAATGGGGGTGTATTTTACTTGCTCTCTGGGGATCAAAATCATTGATTCCTAGACTTGAGCAAGTTCTTGACATCCAAGCATATGAAATGTGGGATGGTATAGCATTATTGGACATCTACACACATGCTTCCATGAGTGGAGAAAGGCAAGGACGGGCTTTGATTGAATTTAATTTATTTTGGATAACTAATTAAGGTGTAGTTTGATACCGTTGCCGTTTTCTACTTTTTATTAAAAAAAAAATACAAAAATACATTTGATTGAGCTATTACATTTTTTTTTAATCTAAACAGTTCAAAAATAAAAATATTTTTTAAAAAACAATAAAAAATTATTTTTTTGATATTTTACACTCAAAATATTATGTTACCGTTATCATCGTAACAATAATCACCACCCAATAATTAATATCATTCTAATATTATAATCATGATTAATATTATTATTATAATATTATCATTATTATTATAATTATAACAAAAATTGTTTTTATCGTTATTTTTTCACCCGCATCTTCTATATATTTTAATATCACAATAATTATTGTTAACTCCTCTAGCACCCATATTTTTTTGTGGTTGCTTCTATTGTATTAACTTCACTTGCTATAATTTTAGCTAGTTACTAATAAAATAATAATCATTGTTAATTTTATATTAATATAACAATTATCATTATTATTATTATTATCATGTCACCACAACTATCAATAATCCCACCATCTCACCAACTTAATTAAATAAATGGTGTTTTAAGTTTTATATTTTAACTAATAATGTGTTTTTAAAATCTTAAATAAAATAAAATATTCATAAAATCTTTTCCTTCAAATATATTTATTAAAAAAAATTATAAACAATAATTAATAGCAAAAAACAGGAAATGGTATCAAACGCCTTGAATTAAGTGAGCACAAACGTTTCACTTACTTTTTTTGTAGCAAAGAAAAGTGAAGCAACAATAACTTGAAGTTAACAGATATGTTATGACTCAAAATTAAAACTTTAAACCATCCTCAATATATATATGGAGTGAAAACTGAGATGAATTTGGGAAGGAGTAAATGGTGAGAGGCTGCAACGACAAGTGAGAGGATATTTGGATTGATGCCCTGATCAAAATTATAGAACGAGGTTCAAAATTCCCACCCCCGAATTGTCACCAAAAAAAAAAACACATTTTCTCCATGGCATTGCTGGTTGCTGAACTACACCTGGGAAAGAAAACCTATGATCAGGAAATTGATTGACGAAAGAAGCAAGCCCAAAGAAGCGGGCCTTATTTTCGGGCCATGGACTTTGTATGGCCCAGTTTTTAATGCATTTGAACAGCCCATTTGTAGGGCTCGAAGCAATTCGAACCTTACTAACGTGGGCGTTTTACGCAGCATTCTGGTTTCTCGGTAGTCGCTGCCAAGGGCCAGGACCTTTTCTTGCATGATATTGGGCCGACATCAAGGCCTGCGCGAAAAAGATTAGGTACTTTCTACATGGATCCGACACATCCAAATGTTTCGTATGATGAGTCAAGATTCACGAATTTGTGGCCCAAAACAAAACATCTTCCATGTGTGGAGATAGGGAGGCCCATTGATTAAATTTATTTTATATAATTAAGGTCTCATTTGATATCATTGCAGTATTCTGCTTTCCATTAAAAAAAAAAAAAAGGAAACGTATTTGATTGAACTCCTGCACTTTTTTTTTAATCTGAATAGTTTATAAAATTATAAAAAATTTTAAAATAAATTTTTATTTTTTTATACACAAGTTATTATGTTACCAGAGTTCATAATCTCTTCATTCTCAATATTTTTTAGTATATATATATTTTCAGAGTTTATCTTTTTAAAATATTATTGTATTTTTTTCTATAAAAATACTTAAATAACTTAAGTATCTGAGAGTCCTTAAATCTACCAAAAAAAACTTTTTATAAGTACAAGTCATTAACCACTTTGACTTATCAAGCATCAAACATCAAGTATAAACTATCAGTCATCATAGATAAGGAGAATGAATTAACTAATTATAGTTTTACCTTATCCTCCTAATTTTCTTTCAAGTATAGGTTCTTCCATGATTCCTTTTTATATACATAGAAAAAAAAATTTTCAATCATGGTGTATGCCCTCTACACATGAATTCTTTGATATATTAACAGATTTTTCCACTCCTCTTTTCATAAGAAGAAAATTTGATGAACTTGTCATCATAACTAGATATTTTAACAAGTCTTTGCATATCAATATCATAAAGATTTAAAGAGTTATTAATAAACTCAAATTTAACGAGTTCAAAACCTTAACTCATCAATAGTTTATTTACCGGTGAAATAGCCAACATAATTTAGTTGATGCATTTTGTTTATTTGACGCCAATATTTTATCGGCATTATAAATTAGCAATGAGAATTTAGACAAATAAAAAATTTCTAATATTTGTTTTTTGCATCGTTAACTCTGATAATAATTGTTGATATTTAAAATTTTTAATTAGCGAAAACATGTTATATATATATATATATATATATATATATATATATATATATATATATATATATATATATATATATATAAGATTATTTTTTAATGTTTTAACCATTATTACTAACAAAATGATAAAAATTTTGCCTCACATTTGAAAGACACGATACTCATTGTCATAGTAAAAAGTTGAGGATTTTTTCTTTTTGTTTATAATCAATTAAACATACATAAAGAATTAGATAATTAGAAATCTAAATGATATAGAAGTTATTCACCGTACATGAATGCCTAGCCCAACATTAATTTAATATCAATAAGAGAAAACTGTAAATATTTATCAGAACTTGATATACATTAAAGATTTTTTGGCTAGGGAACGAGTTCTCTTTAGAACCTGTTCCCTAGATATGTAACGGAGAAAGAAAATTAAAGATTATAGAGAGTTTTGTTTCATTTGGATCAACTCATAGCTCTTAGATCGATTGTTTAGCTTTAAATCTCTTTAGAACATGGAAGATCCAACGAATTGTCATTAGATACAGTTTATTTAAGATATTTATTCAAGGATTGCTTAATTATGTTTTAACTTGTAATTTCTTAGAAAATCTCATAGTTTTCAAGAAATATATATATATATATATTGTCTTTGTTATAAATGACGTGAATCATGTGCTCCGTACGTGATAAAGAAGCTGGTTCTTCGAAAAGTAACAATCCAAGAAATTCCTTTCCCAATATTTATTTATTTCTTAATTAAAATACAACATAAAATTCAATCTTGAAAGGCGAGGGGAAAGACTACAAAAGAGAGAATATGACATGACCATTGGCAAAGAACAATAAAAGAACATCCTATAGACTTATTCATTGGGTGAAATCTCATAGTAAACTTCAATGAGCTTTCATGTTAAGATGGACTGAATGTTTCAGTGTTTGAGGCGAATCATTCTGGTTCTGCCATGTCCAACCCCAACTCAAATGGATTCATATGTGTGATGGGATAGCACACAAGTGGTTTTGCCATTCCCATGCTGAACCCCGAACCCTCCTGCATATCAATCTTTTCTCCATCTTTGGCTTTCCAATCAAAGCATTGGACCAAGACTGCAACGGATGATTGAACCACCGCTAAAGCGAGTGTTACACCGGGGCATCCTCGGCGTCCACTCCCAAATGGAAAGAAATTGAAAATTTGCCCTTTCATTTCCATTTGTGAAGAATTCGCGTTATGGTTAGCCGCAAACCTCTCTGGTATGAATTCCTCGGGATCTTTCCATAGATTTGGGTCTCGCTGGATGGTGTAGACATTGACTAGCATCCTGGTATTAGCTTTTACATCGAAGCCATTGATCTGGCAATCTTCGATGCTTGCTCTAAGAACTACAGGTGATGGAGGGTGTAGTCTTAGAGTTTCTTTCACAACTGTATGTAAGTAAGGCAGATTAGGAATGTCTGATTCTCTGACTAGCCTGTTTGGCCCCACAACTGAATTAATTTCATCCCTCAGTTTTTTGAATACTTTTGGATGGTTGATGAGCTCTGCAATGACCCATTGCACAGAGATTGCTGATGTATCAGTGCCAGCCATCATAATGTCCTGGCACAATCAAGATGGAAAAAAAATGTTAGCATCACCATGCACAGGCCCTTGTGGTTCATGTTCACCATCGACATCTTCAAAGCAATAGCTCATCGGTATAAACAAGACTTGTGGCTTTTGATGCCAAACTAACTAAAAGGAAAGACAAATATGATCTGGGATTTGGTTAGCAAGAACATTATTCTAGTTTTAGTTCTTTCTAAGAGATTTTGTTTGAGCAAAAAGAAGAAAAAACTTAATGAGTACGAAATCATATTAGAAGTTGAAAGTAACTTACTAGGAAGAAAGCCTTGATTTCCTTTTTAGTTAGCTTCATTTCTGCATTTGGATCTCTAGAAATTTCTAATAGAATATCCATTAAATCCATTCCTTCTGATCTTACAGTGCCTTCCATCTCCTTCTCTTCGTGCTCCTTAATGATCCTTTCTACCAACCGATCAAACTTATCGAGTGCAATTCGTAGCTGCCTTCCATATCCAAATAAGTCAAGTTTTGCCAAAGGACCCAAGACATTACCTGCACTTAACTTGCCTCCGAGCAATGAAACTTGAAGAACCAAATCCTTAATCTCCCTGGCTTCATTATTAGCACCGTCACCCAAGCATCTTGTGCTCATAGACATTCTGCAAATCACATTATTTGTCATGGTCATTATTGCTTGCCTTAAATCACAAGACTCTCCTCGTTCCGAAATACTAATCATAGACTCGACAAGTTTCTTCATCTCATCCTCCCTGAGATGCACAAGCTGATTAATCTGAGAAGTATTGAGAAGTCTGGTCATGCACAACTTCTTCATGAACCGCCAATATGCGTTGTAGGGTGCAGTGATAAATCCAGATCCCTCATATATGTTGCAATCTGTGGTGTCGAATTGCAGGCGGGAAACAAAATTCATCTCATTAGTTTTCAAGACCTCTTTGGCAATTTCAGCATCAGAAACAACATAGCATGTCGATACACCCATACGAAGCTGAATAAATGGACCATAGCGTTGAGCTAGACTATGCAAGGAAGTCCCCAAAACTGAGCCTAGTAAATGGAGGTGGCCGATGATAGGTAAAGCTGGAGGACTTGGTGGGTGTCGAATTTTGGTTCCAGAACTCGTGTGATTCCTCAGGGATTTGAGAATGAAAGTGCAAAAGAACCAAATGGAAACCATGAAGGAAAAAAACAGAAAACCATCAATAATGGCCATGTTTTGGCTTTCTTTAGCAAGCAGAATGGCAGATAAGTTGCTAGGTAGACAAGTTCTAGTTCTGTTTGCTCTTGTTCTGTTCAAGGCTTTGGTGATGAGATCTGGGAGGAACTTCTGAGTATTTAAATCTGAAGCTTATGCAAATGGTGCCATCCATAGGTATATAATTGATCCTTAGTTTGACGCAACTGACTTGAGGACAGGAAATGGAAGTTTGAAGCCATAGAAAGTCATTGCCTCGTTTAGACAGGATCATTTACTAGTTTTTTGGCAGCTGGGAAAATGCCGTATTATTTTTCTCATCATGATCAAACAAAAAGCTCAAATCCATCCATTTTCAAACTTAAGCACCATTTTTAGACAGGATCATTTGCTCAGCTTTCGGCTGGTAGCATTATATCTGTGCTGTTTTCAGAATTCTGTCACTTCGCTTATAAGCAATGATTGACCCATATTCAACCCTTAGGTGCAACTGAGACTTAGGGATTTATATATGATATCAAATTGGCTATACATGGTGATTCAAACATATCGAACCCCTTTTTGGTGTTAAATTTGAACATGAGACCAGTGACCAAGCCGGCTTAATCCTTGTACTTAACAACCAAACCGGTTGACAAATAAAAGCATCAACAGATAAAAGCTGATTAGTCAGTTATTTACTCCTTTTTTGGCTGGTTGTTCGACTTTTTATTGTTTTATGTGTGACTTTTTCGATGTTTATTACGCTGGAACATCCTAAGTCCATGTAATTAAGGATTACATAATGAAACAAATTATTGTACAGAGCCTTAACAAGGTAAATTTCCCTCCAAAATGGGGATGCTGAGGCTCAGCAGAGTTTAAGGAGCCTATCCGATAAAACTACAGAAATGAGGGCCAGATCCCTAGAGAGACTCAGCAAAAATGCATTTGTAGAGATGACTGGATGCCATAACCAAAGATTGAGGAACATCAATGATCATGGTTTGGTCTAACAGAGATGACCATGATGTTGCAGAAAAAAACCAGGATCGCAAGACAGAATAGCAGAGGAGAACAACAGACATGTATACAGCAGATGGGCAAAAATTAGTCAAGAAGAGTGACGCAGTCTTAACTCTTAACTATGCAAGTCTGAGAGAAACCTAAACACTGATGCAAGTCTCACAAAAGAATATAAAATTCTGATAGTCCACACACCGGGCTAAAATAGCTACGATTAAAAATTTTATCAAAAAAGGTAAATTATGATTATTCAGTAAATTAAAAATACTGTCAAAAACCTGATTATTTTTATGTTTTAAAAATATTTTTAAAAAATTAAAATACCTTTATATTTTTATTTGCTTCAAAGTTTTTTTTTTCAGTTTATTTTGATATAATAATGTTAAAAATAATTTTTTTAAAAAAAATTATTATTTCAATGTATTTTCAAGTAAAAATATTTTAAAAAACAATTACTACTATAATATTAAATAAAATTTAATTAGATAAAATCTAAGCAGAAATGTAAATAAAAATCAGCATGAAATAAATTCCCCAAAAATTATAAAAAATGACAATAAAACACGAACTAGGGAACCAAAGGTTCGGGGTCCGAAACAACCCTCGACAAGCGTAGCTGGTTAATTACCTGCGACATGGGCACCGAAACAAGCTTGTCAAATTGAGGTGATTTGCATCGTGTTGACACTCGGATCAAAAGTTACGGCCAAAATACTGAAGGGTGCACAAAAACATCGCCAAACCATACCCGGACTAGTGTTTTCTGCCATCCTTGCTCTGGTCTGCCCTATCAAGGGAGTTATTGAGAGACATCAACTATATATGTGACAGCTCAGCTCCTCCAAAATCTCCTTCATCGAAGACACTGGTAGCAAGGATCTCAAGTTCAGACATCATCTTATGGCATATCTTCTCTGGAAATCCAGGGCGAATAGATTTAAGCTAGTGATGGGGTAGCAGACAAATGAGTATGCCATCACCGAAAAGAATCCTGCACATCAACCTTCTCTTCACCATTAACTTTCAGTCAAGACATTGGACCAAAGCTCCAACGGTGTCTCGGTTAACCAGTAAAGCAAGTGTCGAACCAGCCAACCAGGACATCCTTGCGGTCCACTGCGATATGGGAGATAACCAAAATCCTGTCCCTTGCAATCAGAAAAGTTCATGATTCCACTAGTTTCATCACCTCTTGCTCTCTAACATGGATCATTTGATTAAGCTGTGAAGTAGAGCGAAGGCCAGTCATGCATAGTTTCCTCATGAACCACCAATAATTATCATACTTTGCAGTTATAAAACGAGACCCTTCTAAATGTAATCCGCAGCAGCAAAATCCGGGCGTGAAGATTTCTTTGGCAAATGCGGCATCAGAAGCAATATAGCATTTTGACGCACCAAAATGGAGCAGTTGACCGTACTTATGAGCAAGTGCGTTGAATTAGAACTTGGTTAAATTTTAACCTAGTTAATGGATGCGGCCGATGATAGGAAGAGAAGGTGGGCTTAGTGGGTGTCGAACTTTGTAATTTCCAGAGTTCGTATGCCGCTTTAGGAGATTGATCATGATCAGTTAAGTGTAGAAGTGCCAAAACGAGAAAAAGAAGCAGAATAGCAGCAGGCCATCAACTGTGGTCATGATTGGGCTTGCTTATGTTAAATATTGCTTCAGGACTGCTATAAGTACAAGTGAACATATATATATATATATATATATATATATATATATATATATATATATATATATATTATTGCTTCTCTGTTTACGATGTGTTGTAGATCATCGCTTGAATGGCTTGGATTTAGACAATTGGCTAGTTTTTTCAGTTTGTTTTTCAGCTATTTAAATGTAAAGTTGTTAATCGAATAAAATGTAATTTTTCCCTTTGCTGCTGTATTATCGTAATCTCCTTCTCTGTAATTTTTATTTTCTCTGTTTTCTTCATCTTTAAAAACTTTCATCTATTATCAGAGGCCTCTTCTTAAGCTATCTATAAAATGGAAGCTGAAGCTAATTTTTCTCCTCCTATCTTTGATGGAGAAAACTACCAGTTTTGAGCAGTGAGAAGGGAGACCTGTATGGAGGCTTTAGATCTTTGGGAAGCCACGGAAAAGGATTATGAAGCTCCTCTGCTGCCGTACAATCCCACCATGACCCAAATCAAAAGTCACAATAAAAAAAAAACTAGAAAGTCAAAAGGCAAAAGCAAGTCAATTTTCTGGTGTTTCAACAACTATTTTCATGAGAATCATGTCTCTCAAAACAACAACAAAAGTCTAGGATTATTTGAAAAAAAAATATGCAAGAGATGAAAGAATATAAAATATGCAAGTGCTCAATTTAATAAGAGAACTCGAGTTGTAAAAGATGAAAGAGTATGAGATAATTAAAAATTAGTCAGACACATTGTTTGGCATTGTTTACAAGGTAAGGTTAATTGACACCAAATTTACTGATTATAAAATTGTAGAAAAACTTGAAAAATATAAAGCGTTTATAACCAGTTTGGAGAACACATTCAAGATCACCTTAGCAGAGTTGTTAAATGCCTTATAGGCTTAAGAAAAACGGTGGCTTATGAGGCAAGATCTTATTGCTAAAGGAGCTAGCCATGCATTAGGATGTTGGAAATAACAAGAAAAAAAATTACAGGAAAAATCAAGCTTCATGCAGCAAAATCACTGTAAATAACCAGATCCAAAGTAATGGTAGAAACTCAAAGAAAAATTATCCATCTTGTCAGCACTATGGTAAAACATGCCATCTGCTATTCAAATGATGGAAGAGACTAGATGTAAAGTGTAGGAAGTGCAATCAGTTTGGATATGAATTCGTCATTTGCAAAAGAAAAATTCAAAAACAAGAAGTAGATGCCCAAGTTGTCGATCAAGATGAAGAAGACTATATTTTTGTGGCAACATGTTTTTCAACCAGGAGCTCTTTAGAATGTTAGTTGATTGATAGTGGTTGCACAAACCACATGACATAACTATTTGTACAAACCAAGGCAGAACTATTTTTAAGGATTTGAAGCCCACTGGAATTACAAAAGTCTGAATAGGAAAGGACGACTATATTCCTGCAAAAGAAAAGGGAACCATAGCATTTATAATAAAATCAGGAACAAAGACAATTTCAAATGTTCCTTACATACCATTTATTAACCAAGATTTGTTGAGTGTAGGTTAGCTAATAGAAAAAAGATTCAAAGTGTCCTTTGAAGATTGGTATTGTTATATTTATGATGTCGCTAGATAAGAAATTTTATAAGTTAAAATAAGAGGTAAAATCTTTTTATTTTTCCTAACAAAAAAAAGAGCACATAATTTATTCTAGAGAATTTAACATCATCGAAATCTGGCACAAGATGCTCAAGCATTGTTATCTTCAACGAATGTTAAAAATAAAAAAGAATGATATTATAAAAAGAGGTTTACCCGTTCTTTTTAATTATAAACCAAATTGTTATGGATGTTAATTTAGTAAATAAAATAGGATGATATTTCCTAAATCAACTTAGAGGGCCTCATAAAAGCTGCAACTAATTCACACAAACATATTCAAATAATACTTCAAGTAGCATCTTATCTCCTAATAGTTTATAATATCTTAAAAAACTATCATGCATCAAATATTATCATACAACTACATGCATCAAATTCAAAGTGCATTAAGTATTCAATATAGAGGTTTATAAGGTACAAAAGAATATTTTAGTTATTACAGACCAGAATATTTATTATTTATTAAAAATCAATGAAATTCCATGAAAAAAATATTTCTGATAGTTAGCCAACTGCTTATTTCATCCTTCTTCTCTTTTACATCCCTTGCATGCATCCTTGTCCCCCTCTTGGTTTGGCACAAATCCTAGTCCTCATCTTCCCTAATAATAGACCGATGCACTTATTCGACATCTAAGCTGAGTTGAACAAATTTGTCATTAACCTGTGCAATATTGTTTTGCATATTTGTTAGCAATATCAATCTTTTGTTCCCACTTACCAGTAAAACTATTAGAAGAAATTTATAGCACTTGTAATTGTTCAATTATAAAAGGGAGTAAGGGATTGGTTTGAGGAACTTCAGGTTAAGAAAAGGTAGACTTTTCAGGATATGATCTTTTTTACCAACCACAACTTCAAATTTGATAACAGTTACGATTGAGATCTTTTTATAAATTTTGATTGTTGGCTCACTATCATGCAAAAGTATTTTTGACATGATTGTTATTCTAGATATCAATCCACCAAAAGGTAAACTCATTTCCTTCTCAGTTATAGTTTTTTATATGACATTAATAAAGTGAGTGGGTAGGTCGATAATAACATCAGTAGCAATAATATACATGAACTGAGTTTTTTCAATTGTCAGCTTAGTATGTCTTCTAATAAGCTAAAGGGTTGTTAAATAGGTTTTGCTAACAGTTGGTAAGAAGGTAACATGATGTTCATAGGCAGACTATGTGCTTAGAAAGACCATTTTGGTCATTTAGGGCCAATAAACTAATCACTCATCTGAGTATTTGATAGGGATCTTATTCTTTTATAGAAAAAACCAAGATCTATAATTTTAGGTATCTCATATAACTTTCTAATGATAACAAGAGACAACTCAAGGGTTTGACCTCTAACAGTGGAAGTAATGAAGTGGTCATCAATTTTAAAATGCTCACATTTGGCATAAAACTCCCTAAGATGCTCCTTCAATCAGTTTACACCATTGTCTTTTATTAAAGATATCTTCTATGTATTCTCTTTTAGAGATCTTTTACAAGCCTCTAGAGTTGATATGATCAAGATGTTGATGTCATAGATTAACATCATCTAGTGTTACCTTATGACAATCCTTTGATGAATTTAGAGACTCTCTGATGATTAAGTTAATAAATTTGTCATAACCCAATTTTTTATTTTTATTTTTTATAAATAAAAAGAAAATTTAAAAAATTTAAATTTAGGTCAAGACAATACAAACGAGAAGTGTTGAGGGTTAATCAGGTAAAATTATGACTTTGAAAGTTAATTTTGGTAGAAATTGAAAGAATTGACAAGTATGAGGACTCAATTAAACTTTTATTTGGTTTAATTAATAATATTGAGAGTTTAATTAACAAATTGAGAAGTTTAGGGACTTAATTGACCTTAAAATTAGTTTAATTAATGAAATTAGGGGTTTAATTGAAGAAATATTAAATTTCAGAGCTAATTTAAGTTACAATTGCAAGAAATTAAAGTCCAAGAATCGTTTTGCAAAAGGCGCTGCAATGAAGGGTTTTAATTACAATCTGGCCCAGGGGTCCGATTAAATTGTTAAAACTTAGAGGACCAGATTGAAAAACAGCCGCCCTGGCCCCAAAATGGCGTCGTTTCATGCCAGTCCATCGTTTTCCAGCGGAAGCTACCAGTGAAGAATAAAAAAAAAACAATGCTGCCCAGATAGGCAGCTCAGCACAGACAAGGACAGACCAATTTTGGTCTGCTAAGGTTCCCAATCCCATCAGGCTTCTCCTCCGCTCGAGTCCGGGTCGAAGTCTGCCACCAACAGTCCGGCCGTGGCAGGACTTTTGGTGTCCGAGTCCCTGCCAAACACCAATGCCCAGCGAGCTTTATCCTCCTCCCAGGAAGGAAGAGGCGGGCTAGAAGACTACCACACAGAGTCCTCTACAAAAAGCCACGAAGCAGCCATCGCTGAGGAGAAAAAAAACCGAAAAAAAAAGAACCCAGAACAGAGGAGGGATTAAAGGACACAGAGAAAGACGAGGAGGGACGGGAACACAGTGGGAAGACGAACGAAGAAAAACCCAGAAAACAGAGGAAACCGTGGAAACCAGGGAAAGAAAAAAAAAACAGGGAGGCACAGGACGAACTGGGGACGAACTGAGGGGATACCGAACAGAGAGAAGAACAAAAAAGGAAGAAGAACCTTTGTCCAGACATCGTCGCCCCAGGCCACCAGCTGCAGCAGACCAGGTAAGCCTTTCTCCTTCTCGTCCCGCTTTGCAAAATAATTCATTTTATACTGTGCTGTTATTTATAATTAACAGGTGACTGTACCGCACGCACGCGTGCGGCTCTGCCCAGCCGGGTCGCTGGCTTGGGCCAGTTGCCGAGCTGGGTTGCTGGGTCTAGCCTAGACTGTACGGATGGGCTAGATCCAGCCTAGTGTTTTTTTTAAGGAGTGGGCTGGGTCGGGACCTCTAGTGTAGTTAGCCCTGATTGTGTTAGCTAAGAGTATATTTGTCAAAGCATATTTTTATTGTCCATCCGTTTTATCCTCCTTTTATTTTGATATTTGACCAAATAAGTTTTTTTTATATTAAAAAATTCTCTAAATATTTGGAAATCTTCACAGATTTATTTGTGAGTTCCTCATGCTTTGTTTTGTTTCTTGTTTTGTTATATGCTCAATGTATGAATCATTACTATTAAATGCATATTTGTTGTGTAATGTTTTTTTATTCTTTTTTAAAAATATTAAAATGTAAAAAATGTAAAAAAAATAAAAAAAGGCATAGAAATTTTGTTTCTTCTTCATTATAAATTAAAAAATTTATGAATTTATTCACTACGCCAGAGTTAGGAATATCATATTTTTTTAGGTTTGTGTAATATTTACTAACACTAAAGTTGAAAATATTTATAGTATTGTTCATTGACGCCAGGGTCAAGAACATGATAGAAAAAAAAACTAACTCTTATTAATTTTAAATAAAACTAGCAATGTAATTTATTTTAAATAATATCAAAAAAAAATTATTTCATTACAATTTTTTTAACCGGTTCAAGGTTTATTACGATCAAGAGAATTGACTTTTCTTAACTTTAAGATAATATAATATAATATAATATAATACAGAGTGATTTATTTCTTCAATCGAAACAAATCTCTCCGTATCATTTGCCAGCTCCTATGAAATAATGTAATAGTTTATGTTCTTTATTTTTATATCACAACACAATTGGGTGGGCTAACCATGAGCGCCAAAGTTTTTGATCCAAAACCTAAAAGTTCAACAAGTTGGGAGTAAAGAATGGGAAAAGAGCTAGTGAAGAGGGCGATAATAGAAGAAGAAGAAAGACAACAATCAAAGGATGAAATATTCTTAAGATTTTCAAAATGCTAGAAAAAAGAACCATTGGTACAACCATTGAACTGCTGGTCGGATTGGAGAACCGGCGACCTGGGAGATTAATGGACTCGACCTCAGGTCCGATTCCTTTAATAATTGGGGCTCCACTGCCCATGTTTTCCGATATTAGTTTATTTCCCGTCGGAGTAAGATACTCTGTTTGAGGTGGAGGTTGTTTCCGTACATATAAGATGAACCTTTGGTCGTGAGTGGTGGGAAATCACATCACCAAACCACCAAGCCAGTAGGATTGATGGTGTCAGATACTCAGTTATGCCACGCTGTTGTTGGTTCTTTTTTGTCGTTGAAACCTTCTGTCTTTGGCGCTGTATGGAATGCACGTTTTATAGAAGTTTTTTAAAAAATAAAATAAATATTTTAATATATTCATAAATAAAATATACTTAAAAAAACAACAACCACTCCTCCGGTGCATCCTTTATAATTAAAAACAAGTTTTGCTGGCAGAGGACCGCGTGTTCTCTTTTCCTTATGCAATTATTAGTCTGCCACGTCCCTACTCCAACCATGAGGCGCAGTTCTTGACAAATCTGTTTATTTTCCAGTTTATTTTTTATAATATAATTAAATACTAAACAATATTCTATAGTTTATTCTTTTTAATATTATCAAACATTAAAAATAATTTATTTTTATAAAATTTATTTTTTAAAAAAAACTACTTTCTAGTAAATCTGCAGCGTCCCTACTCCAGTCATGTGGTGCTGCAGCTCTTGAAAAATCGTTGGCTTAGCAACAAAAATGATTTTGTTGACATTGGTGTTTAAAGAAAAAAAAAAAAATTATGAAAAGTAGAGATTTTCAAGAGAGATAAAGGATAGGATTTTCATAATGAAATACACAATCTAATCGTTTATTTTATTGACATTAAAAGGATGGGTTTATTCAACTAACATCAGCCATGTTGACATCCTAAATAAATAAATAAATAAAACCATCAGCAAGTTACGGTGGTAGAACAACTTCATTTAAAAATTAAATTTTCTTGCTCCTATTTATAGATTTGGAGATTTTTGTCGTCACTTTTATATATATATATATATATAAAAAGAAGTTGTAATTTTATTTTTGAATAAAATGTATATATTTTCATCTTATGATTTATTAATGGATTTTATGGTTTTATGTATTGATTTGAAGTTTAAACTCCATTTTATGATTTTATAATTTATGAATGAAGATGCAATTTGTTTTTGAAACTTCAAATATATGTTTTAAATTAATTTTAAAAAATAAAAAATTTGAGGTGGGTTATAGTGAAGAAAATCCTCCACTCAATCCAATCAAATTAAATGCATGTTTAAAATTGTGATAGTTTTTATTTTTTAAATTGATTTTTTTATATATTTTTATAATTTTAATGTGCTCATGTTAATAATGAAGAAATAAATTTATAATACAATAACAGTTATGACATCAATATATGGAAACATTAATTATGATATTGATAAAATATGAGTCAGCATCTCAAATCACAGTACTCAAGTGTTGAATCCTCAAAATAGAAGGCAATACCTGGAAAAAAAGGCAAATATAAAAATGTCAAAAACAAGCCACTGAAAATAAAGAATATCCTTGCTTAAAATATGTAAAATTATTTTTATGCGTGTAATAATTATTATATAACTAAATTATTTAAATAACAATAATAGTTACCTTAATGGTGATGATTTTAGATATATGTTTTTTTTTACAGCGAACCAAAAAAAAAAACACTATTTTTTTTTATATGATCTTCTCGAACTCACGAACAATAATAACTACTCGAATCCACGAGTAACGAGTAACGAGTAACGAGTAACGTTTCTAAAAAATTCTTTATTCAAAATCAAAAGTGTTTATTATTTTTTTTTATATGATCTGCTCGAACTCACGAACAATAATAACTACTCGAATCCACGAGTAACGAGTAACGTTTCTAAAAAATTTCTTATTCAAAATCAAAAGTGTTTTTCTAAGTGAATCGCTGGTATTCATAAGCTGTCATCCCTAGTCCTATTTAAATAATGACTTGCCCAATTAAATAGGAACCCCCCCCCCCCCCCCCCCCCCCCCCCCCGTCCTTAATTCACGTCTTAAACAATAACAGAAATAATAGAGTCACCAAGGGCCACGACTACTAGGAATCTATGTTAAAATAAGGAAAGTGCAGCTGGCAATTCGTTCATGGTAATAATTCCAGCAAGCTGTAATTCAGTTCGTGGCAATCTCTTCGTCTGCATCATTGAACTGTCTTGTAACAGCAGCAAGCTGTCCTGCATCAATTAGCAACTGTTCTATAATTTCTTTTATCATCTACAGCTCATAATGTCGTCAAATCAGCATACATCACTTTTAAAAATACTTTTAATACTAACAAATACTTTTAATAACATGTTCTATAATGATATGATCGTAAAGTATATGCTGATAATAATTAATATCAATTTTAAGATAATATTATAATAAGATTTATCACAAAAAATAATGTTTTATTACTTGAAAACAAAAAAAAAATACAGGTTTATTATAATTGAGAATCAATCTTATTTCACGCACTAAATTATCTACATATACGTAATGAAGCAAGCCATTCTCGCTAGTTCTTTCACTGTGACAACTAGGTAAGGACAGAAAACTTGGTCCTCCAATTTTTTAGAAAATGAATACAATTCTTATAATTTTTGAATGAACATATCTCATATTAAATAAATAAAAGAATACAAAGTAATATATAAACTTCAAAATGAGCCATACTTAAATCATATGGATTCAACCCAAACTTAGTTATCAAATTCAATTTAATATTAGAATAATAAAATCAAGATCATAAACTCGACTAATTTAAGATTTAAATTGGTTCATGTTAAAGAAAAACTAGAAAAAATTAATATGATCAAAAACTTAAATTAACTCACAATCTAGCTAATAACTTGTTAATTTATTTTTTATTAATTTTTATTATCAAAATAATATTATTTTAATTTTTTTAAAAAAAAATAAATTAATCTATTTCACTCAAATTAACTCTTTTCACCCTTGAACTATGCTTTGCCACGAGTTAACTTTAAACTAACTTGGATTTCAAAACTATGCACTCATCTAAGGTACATTTTATCCTTGATTTGTAACCACATGTAGTTAAAGCACATATACGTGCACAATTTTTTTTATATAATTCCGTAAATCATGACCATCATCTAAAATATAAAGTTAAAATTAAGGGGGGAATATGAATCATCTGTTAAATTCTAACCATTTATTTAAATATGGAAACTAATTTCTAGATTTATGGAAACAATTATAGCCGAATTAATGATATATTTGGGAATTCTAATTTTATCATTTGGACTGAGAAATTAAGAAAGATTAAATTAATCAAACACTAACAAAATTATCCAGTCAAGAATTTCAAGGTCAAGATTTTGCTGACATGATTTGTGAAAGAAATTGAAAGGGTTCTGATCCTGACTTGGATACAGTTCTAAAAACTGAATTTTTTATATGTCTAGCGACATGGCCCCCCCTCCAATCTCATTAAAAAAATCCTGCAGATTTTGGTACGAAGAGCCACCTTCTTTGGAACTTTCTCTTGCCAAATCCTTCCATTTCTTAGCATTCTTTCTCATCTCTTTTCCTCGCTCTCCACCTCCCATGACCAACTCCAAGCATTTCTCTATCTCCTCGCCTTCAACTATCCCTTCTTTATTAGCACTGACTCTCACCCCTGTCTCCCATACAGCTTCAACCATCTTAGCATTCGTCAGTTGATCAGTCCATTGTGGAAAAGCCACCATCGGCACCCCAGAAGCCAAGCTCTCAAAAGTTGAGTTCCATCCACAATGTGTCACGAAACAACCTATTGATGGATGTGACAAAACCACCACTTGAGAGCACCATGGAACTATCTTCCCTTGCTTGTCAAGCTCTTCTGTGCAACTCAGCTTATCTTCTTCTTTCTCTTCTCCTCCATCTGTTCTTATGACCCACAAAAATGGACGGCCAGTATCTAGCAAAGCACGAGCCATTTCCTCTTTTTGTGGCTTTGAAATAACAGATATGCTTCCAAATGATATATAAATCACAGATGATTCTGGCTTTGAATTAAGCCATTCTATATAGTCCTTTGAGTCTTGAAAAAGATCACCACCAAAGGAAGTATCGGATGGATCTTTTCCATCCAAATAGGCTGATGGAATCAGAGGGCCAACCCCAACCAACTTAAACTTACCTATTGAATTCAGAGCCTCACACTCTAATGCATCAAGGGTGTTGACAAGAACTTTTGGGTTGGTTTCTTCATCAAGAACTTCAATATGCTCTTTATTCACTGGAAGTGCAAAAGCATGTGTGTTTCTAGGATTGAGAAATGAGGGTAAGTCACGGCTTCCAAGAGGAGGCAATCCTGGTAACTTCAGCGAAAAGCTTGGATCATTGATATTCTTCTTAATAGTGTCACCGTAGCCATTGAAGTAGTAGTAAAAGATGTCTAAAAGGGCAGGAGATTGGTTCCAAAGGAGTGTTGAAGGGAGGTTATGTTGTCGGGCCACCTTTGCCACCCAAGGTATGAGATTGGAGTATACCACACAAGTAAATGGTCCGCCATTTTTCGGACCTTGACATATAAGGTCAGCAAGAGATTTCGAGCCAACACGCCTGAGCTCGGAGAAGTAGTGTTCGATATCATCACTGGGTCTAAACCCATGTTCGGAACCATCATCAAAGGCAGCAAAATACAAGCCTTTAGGATAAGTTCCGGATTTAGCCATCCGGCGTTTGGCGCTCATGCTTGTAGCAAAGGTGACATGTGCGCCAATGGCTACTAGGCGTTTGGCGAATTGAAGGGCTGGATTTATGTGACCTTGGGCAGGGAATGTTACAAGAAGGATGTGAGGCTGCACTCCCATGACTCCCATGGTCTTAACTGGAATTGTATGGAAAGAGAAGTGTCTTTTTTTTTTTTTTATGGAAAAGAGAAGGGTGTCAGTTAGATTGATTTTTGTTGTTGCAGTTGGGTGTGGGATTTTGTGAGGATGGGTAGCTTTATACACCACAACCAGATGAATGGCCTCGTGACGACGTCGGTCAGGAAATTTTCTTGAACATAAAAAAAAATAATTAAAATGTGACTGGAGACTTGAAGCACCATAAAAACCGTATTTTTCTATTAGCATTTATAATTGGTACAGAAATCTTGACGTTTGCGGTGACGAGTTTCCTTCACCAGTTCTATGACGATTTAAATGGAAAGATTAGCTGACGATTGCTGCCGACGTTATAATTGATACGTCAGCGAGACGTTCCTTGTAAAAGTCGAAATCGACAACTCAATCTTCGTTTACTTGCATAAATTACAAATTGAAAAATCAGAGCCCAGCTTAGCATATATAATTTATAATTAATTATCTAGTCATTTTTTTGCAAGGATTGTCTGCTTACAGAAAATAACTTACCATTTATAATTCATGTAATTTATTAGTTGTTTTTTAAAAACAAGTATATATATATATATATATATATATATATATATATATATTATCTCGGACCCCGAATAAAACTTGCAATAAAACTTGCAATGGTCATCCATATCAATAAATAAAAGGAGTCGAACTAGATACCATATAGAAAACATTCATCTTAATTCTCATCTACTTTACCAATTCAACTATTTACCCATTATTCAGTATTTTTTATATATAAAAAAAATAATTTATGTATTATGTAGTTGTTCCGATAATTAAGGCATGTATTTTTTTTTTGTTTGATTTTCTGAGTTTATACCTTAGGATTGAATTTATTAAAATCCTCTATATGATGGACCAATATGAAAAATGAATCTTTAAAATCTCTTTTAAAGATGATTTAATTTATGTATTATGTGGTTGTTCCGATGATATAATTTATATATTATGTGGTTGTTCTGATGATTAAGGCATGTATTTTTTTTTGTTTGATTTTCTGAATTTATATCTTAGGATTAGCACCTAGAGAATTTATTAAAATCCTCTATATGATGGACCAATATGAAAAATGAATCTTTAAAATCTCTTTTAAAGATGATTTAATTTATGTATTATGTGGTTGTTCTGATGATTAAGGCATGTATTTTTTTTTGTTTGATTTTTTGAGTTTATACCTTAGGATTAGCACCTAGAGAATTTATTAAAATCCTTTATATGTTGGACCGATATGAAAAATGAATCTCTAAAATCTGTTTTAAAGATGATTTAATTTTAGCTGATGGGCTAGATGATGAATCATCGAGGATCAAACTAAAAAAAAACACTTGCCCTTTATAGTTCATTGAGGAAAGATCTAATTACACGCGTGAAAACTTTATACATTCGAAAAAGAAGTGCGATTTCTTGACAGTCAGGAAACTCTTCGAGAGTTCGGCAAGTCCACGCAATTTTCAAATTAAAGTAAAAAAAAAAAGAAAGAAAAAGCTGTTAATTATTCCTACAAGTCAATGCTGTTAGATGATTGTCAAACCCCGCCGCTGTTTTGTGATTTACTGCTCCTTTTGGACCGAAGAAAATAGTCCAGGTTTTCGGTTTCGCATATGGTTCAACACCATTATTTAGGCTGTGGTTAAAATCACGTTTTCTTGAATTTTATTTTTTAAAAAACATAAATTTTTTTATGTTTTTATATCTTTTTAATATATTGATGTCAAAAATAATTTTAAAAAATAAAAAATTATCATTTTAATATATTTCTATATAAAAAATATTTTAAACCGCAACCGCTATCACAATATCAAACGGGTCTTTAGTTTTTTTATTGTCGTGGTTGAAATGTATTCTTATAAAAATTAAATTATTTTAAATTATTTTAATATATTTTTAAATAAAAAATATTTTAAAAAAAAATCGTTACTGCATGATAAACAACCTCTTAATCTACTTATAAATCTAAGAATATAAAATCCATCCCTCATGATAAAAGAATTTTTTTAGTGCTACCTAACTTTTATTTTATTTTATTATTATTATTTTTTTATATAGTGGTGGTCATAATTAACTTATGGGAAAAACTCTTGTAATTTATAAGTATTCACCACGTCATGGAACGTCCATTTAAAATTAGTTGTATGGACAATAAGAACATCCATGTGAAAATAGATACGACGAGGGATTAAGAAATTTTTTTTTTTACTTGTACATTTGTGATACCCATAACAGGTTATGATAAATTTGGATAAAATATAAAACGTAATTTATGAACTTGTGTACAGAGGATAAAATGGTCCAACTAAGTGTTATACTCGTAGGTTGTTCGATTACGCCCAGGTTCTTTTATCAAGCGTGGAGTGTGACATCATGGTATCCGATCTATTTTAAAGTGAGAACCCACACTACTAGGGGTTCTATTTTAAAGTAACGGAGGCGTCAAACATTCATATTCGGATAGCGTTTGGGAACGCCGTCCAGTATAAAATTAAAAAATATATATTTTAAAATTATTTTAATATGTTAGTATTAAAATTAAATTTTTTAAAAAATATTATTTTCATATATTTTTAAACAAAAAATATAAGTAATTGATATTATAATGATAAACACTACTTCGATAACATGCTTGGTATTATGGCCATCTGGTTTTTACCTAATTATAGAGAAGAAATTGTTTAGTTAGTTAGATAGATTTATTTTTTTTTAAGATCCCGTATATAATTGTGTTCTAAATTTTTATTTTGTAAAAGCTAAAATAATATGTTTTCTATTCATGAAGACTGGTTTTTCATTTACTTTGTATATAAGAATTTATCCCACAATAGTTTAAATCAAACATGTTTTTTTGTAAATTTTTTTTAAATCATAATTAAAAATACTTTTCTAAAATGTATTTTTTTATTGTAATTGTAATTATAAAAATTTAAACAATGTTAAACATAAACTTAATGAGAAAGATTGTGATGTTATATATTCTATGTTCTATGTTAATGGTCTCAGAGGAAATTGAATAACATATTAAGAATATTTTATAAATTGATGTATAACAAGGGATATTAATCTAAAATGAGTGGGGAATCTATTTTGCAAAATGCATTGGGGGATCTCATCACAAGGCATTGTGGACAGGATGGACTATTCGCATTGTGGACAGGATGGACTGTTCGCAATGTTGTTTTTTTTTTTTTAATTTATCTTTTATTAGATTATATTATAGGCCAATTTACTAGGAGATGATGAGATTGAAAGATGGAAACAATTTGTAATTCTCATATTTTCCAAATTATAACTATTGGGTCCCTTCACTTTTTTAAAATTTAAAAGTAAAATCAATTTTGATTTCAAACTTCATTTTTTTTATTTTTTAGCTCCTAGTTTGAGAGAGGTGAAAAAAAGTCATCGAAATCCAAAGTTAGAGAGATAAATTTCTTGTTGACATCGGCCACAAAAATAATTAATATTGGTGTTAAATTATTCCACTTGATGAGAGGAGTTTACATTAGGGGTATTCTATATTCTATGTTAGTGAACCAAGAGGAATTTGAATAAAATATAAGGAATATTTTATGAACCGGTGTGTAATGAGTGATACTAGAACAAAAATGCTCAATTTGGTACTCCACTTATAAGCTCAGAGGCTTTTTAGTCATGCATCAAGTCCCTCCTCAAACTTCAGGTGTGACAACACTAGATATGATTAATTTTTTAAATATATATATAAAAAAACGAACCATTTTTGTTATAAATAAGGAGTGTTTAGACTGTTTTTTTTACTTTGGCACTTAAAAAAAATAATTCAATACAAAAAATATTTAATAAAATAGCACAACACAGTTTAGAAAGTCGCAAATAATATATATACGACTCGTTCCAAAATTAAAATAAACTGACACAATTTACAATAGAGAGAGAGAGAGAGAGAGAGAGAAACAAGGAAAGAAAGAGAGAAAAAGATCTTGGAAACACTCCAAAACTCCAATAACGACACCACCAATATCATAGGAAAAATATCGACGAGATGAATCCAACAAAACTAAGAAAGGTCACGAACAGTGATTGGAGTGGGTCACACGAGTCGTCCAAATGTGTCCGGACTTATTTGCCTTTGAACAACACATATGACACACTCAAGTCACTTTTGTGACCTTCCTTGAAGTCATTGGATTCGCCTTGTTCAAATCTTTCTAACGAGACTGCTGATGTCGTCAACAGAGCTTTGGTATTATGGCCATATGTTTTTTACCTAATTATAGAGAAGAAATTATTTAGTTAGCTAGATAGATTCCTTTTTTCTTGTATTAGATCCCATATATAATTGTGTTTTAAATTTTAATTTTGTAATAGTTAAAATAATACTTTTCTATCCACGAAGACTAGTTTTTTATTTACTTTGTATATAAGAATTCACGCCATAATAGTTCAAATCAAACACATTTTTTTTTGTAAACCTTTTTTTTTTAATCACAATTAAAAATACTTTTCTAAAATGTATTTTTTTATTGTAATTGTAATTATAAAAAATTAAACAATGTTAAACATACACTTAATGAGAAAGATTGTGATGTTATATATTCTATGTTCTATGTTAATGGTCTAAGAGAAAATTGAATAAAATATCAAGAATATTTTATAAATTGATGTATAACAAGGGATATTAATCTAAAATGAGTGGGGAATTCACTTTGCAAAATGCATTGTGGATCGTGGACGGATTGTTCGCAATGTTTTTTATTCTTTTTTTTAATTTATCTTTTATTGGAATATATTATAGGCCAATTTACTGGGAGATGATGAGATTGAAAGATGGAAACAATTTGTAATTCCCATATTTGCCAAATTATATCTATTGGGTCCCTTTAATTTTTGAAATTTAAGGGTAAAATCAATTTTGATCTCAAATTTCATTTCTTTATTTTTTAGCTCCTGGTTTGAGAGAGGTGAAAATAAAATCATCGAAATCCAAAGTTAGAGAGATAAATTTCTTGTTGGCATCGATTTCAGCCACAAAAATAATTAATATTGGTGTCAAATTATTTCATTTTTATGAGTTTACATTAGGGGTATTCTATATTCTATGTAAGTGAACCAAGAGGAATTTGAATAAAATATAAGGAATATTTTATGAACTGATGTGCAATGAGTGATACTAGAACAAAAATGCTCCATTTGGTACTCCACTTATAAGCTCGGAGGCTTTTTAGTCATGCATCAAGTCCCTCCTCAAACTTGAGGTGTGACAACACTAGATATGATTAATTTTTTAAATATATATAAAAAAAACAAACCATTTTTGTTATAATAAGGAGTGTTTAGATTGTTTTTTTTACTTTGGCACTTAAAAAAAATAATTCAATACAAAAAATATTTAATAAAATAGCACAACACAGTTTAGAAAGTCGCAGATAATATATATACGACTCGTTCCAAAATTAAAATAAACTGACACAATTTACAATAGAGAGAGAGAGAGAGAGAGAGAAACAAGGAAAGAAAGAGAGAAAAAGACCTTGGAAACACTCCAAAACTTCAATAACGACACCACCAGTATCATTGAAAAATTATCGACGAGATGAATCCAACAAAACTAAGAAAGGTCACGAACAGTGATCAGAGTGGGTCACACGAGTCGTCCAAATGTGTCAGGGCTTATTTACCTTTAAACAACATATATGACACTCTAGTCACCTTTATGACCTTCCTTGAAGTCATTGGATTCGCCTAGTTGAAATCTTTCTAACGAGACTGTTGATGTCATCACCAGAGCTTTGGTGTGCCTCCAAGGTCTTTTATATTTTTTTTACTTTCTTCTCTCTCCTCTCTCTTCACAAATTACAAGGAGGAGAGAGGAGAAAGAGAAAACAAAGAAAAAAAAAGATCGTGGAGACAAAATGAAGCTACGATAATGATACCACCGGTGTTGTTGGAAAGATCTCGACCAGTCGAATCCAACGACATCAAGGAAGGTCACAAAACGGTGATCAAAGTGTGCCACACGAATTGTCCAAAGGCAAATAATCCCCGACACATTTCGAAGACTCGTGTGGTCCATTTCGGTCACCGATTGTGACCTTTTTTGGTGTCGTTGGATTTATCTCGTCAATATCTTTCCAACTGTATCGGTGGTGTCATTATCAGAGTTTCGATGTGTCTTCAAGATCTTTTTTCTTTCTTTCCTTGTTTCTCTCTCTCTTCTCTCCTCTCTCTTTTGTTGTAAATTGTGTCAGCCTATCTTTAATTTTGGAGAGAGTTACAGATAAATTGTGATACTTTTCTAAATATTTTATGGACTATGTTATTTTATCTTTTTTTTTAGTGCTAAAAAAAAACAAGGAGTGTTTACACATGCAACTAAATTTTGATATCTCAGTTTCTTTTCTTTCTCGAATAAGCACACTTTTCTAAAGAAGATTATTAATGGAGATAAAGTGATATGAGTTTTTATGAAGAATGAACTCAAAAATTAAGAGCTTAATTGTTAAATTCTAAAGAACAAGATCAAATAGCATAGTTTGAAAACTTCACGCGCTTAATAGTTTCATTTGTACTGTAAAATGCTACAACATTCACATCTGTTCCCAATAATCTCCCTCCTCGTAACCACGAAGTGCTTATTTAGAGTTGTGTTTGAATCAGAATTTCAGTAAATTTTAATTATTTTTTTATTTGAATAACTTTTTTTGTGTTTCTGTATCGTTTTAATGTACTGATATTAAAAAATAATAATAAAATTATTATTTTGATGGATTTCCAAACAAAAAACACTTTGAAAAGCAGTATCAATCACATTCTCAAATAGGTCCGAACTATGAACTCATTTTCTCTCAAACTATCGCTAAAAGCATCCTTAAGGTGTCTATCACGAATTAATATCAAATATCATTTTTAAACAATAATTAAAATTAAATTTTGGATTTTTAACTTGTAAATTTAAATTTTGAAACCTGTTTTTTTTTTTAATCCAATGAATTTAGGTTCATGGTTAATGGAGATGCGCCTCAACGAGAGTTCTATTTGTTAAATAGTGGTCTCACTAAAAGAAATGGTTGGATTCCGACGATTTCGAAACATATCTTTTTAAATATTTAATTTCTTCTTCTTAACTTATTTCCTTTTTTTATTCAAATATTTTCTATTTTTGGGGAAAAAAAGGAATTAATGATGTGTAATAATAAGCCCCCACATTTATTTATGCTGACAACACATATAAAGGTTAAGTCACCTTATAGAAGCATCTAATTAATCAAAATAAGTATAAGAACTCAGAAAAAATAAAATAAAAATAAAAACACTCAGCTAGAATAAACGTTATAAAATCAGGCATTATTTCTGAAATTCTTTGAAATAATAATGTAAAACTAATTCTCAAACAAAAAAGGGAAAGCTAAACAAATATGATGGTTAATAGATTTGACGGGTGTTGTTAAGCGAAGAATTAGATTGCATCTATGAGTCCAATTTTGAATGGGTTTATCTCTGCGTTTATTTTATGATGACTTGTCTTTTTAATTTAAGTTTTTTTTTTTCATTATAAAAACATTCCAAGGGGATATATTTTTTTTTTTGTAGAAAATGATTTTATAAAAATATTTTCCATTCAATTTAAAAAATTATTATAAAAAGTAAATTAATGATAAAAATATTTTCTAGTCAACTTTTTAATATTGCTAAAAGAAGGAAAATATTTTCCTCGACTACTATTTTTAGCTCCAGTACAACCACAATAACAAAAAAAATAGATTGAGAGCTTTTAAAATTGATCTACTAGGCTAAGTTTAATAATATTATTAAATTCCTGTCAAATTAATTAGCTGGCAATGACAATTATCATAAATTCATAATCAACTATATCACCATAATCATGATCTTATTATCAATATAATTATCATTGCCATAACAATCATAATCAATATTATCACTATTATAACACTAATTACCACACAACCATGTCATTATCAATATTATTATTAATGTCACTATTATCATCATAAATACTAATAGTATAACTAGCACTATAATTATTAACATTTCTATCACAAATATTATAATTTTTTATTTTACTACCATCAATGAAAAAAATATTTATTTTATAGAAAAAAGTATTTTCCCTAATATGTTCAAGTAATAAAAAATAACTCATTTATTAGAAAAATATTTTTCTCTTCAAAATATTATTGGTTGTCAAAGTTATTTCTATATATATCAAATTAATTAGGTCATGTCTTAGCGGTTTTCACATGGTTTAATTTAAAGTTCGAGCAACATAAAAAATCAGATTGAAAGCTTTTAAGATTGATCTGCTAGACTGAGTTTAATGGTGCTATTAACAAATCCAAAAAAATTTAGACTTCGTATTTTATAATATATTTTTATTCAGGTCTAGATTAATTAAGATATGATATGGTATGATACGATATGAGTTTATGTTTATTATTATAGAAGAAAAAATTCTACAGTAATGTTATAAAACATCTCGAATCCGTGCCTGAAGCAAAGATCGGTAAACGGAAAAGGTCCTTACTAATTATTAAAGAAAAGCTTAGGTAAGATTTTTTAAAATTATTTTCTTTGGATATTTTATTTCATTTTTAAAAATTTTAATAAAATTTATTGTGTTAACATGATGAAACTGGATTGATCAAGTGACTCTATGACCATTGGGTTAACCTTGTGATTCTAAACCAGTCTTCAAATCAGATAGGGTAGTTATAATAAAATCATCCAAGTTTTTAAATTTATTTTAATCCCTCTCTAAAAATAAAGAATAAAAATCTTTTTAATCCCAAATGTATGTCTAAATCCGTTGAACTCCCATTAAAAAAAAAAAAAAACTCATGCCATATGTTTTAAAAGTTAATGCGTGAAATTGTGGTATAGTTTATTTTTAAATTTTTATTTTTAATTTATTAAAATAATATATTTTTTTATTTTTAATATCAATATTTTTTAAAAAAATAAAAAGTAAAAAAAACGGTTGTAACAACAATAACAAAGGATTCCTAAAACATATTTCAAAATCAAATATAGCATAGTATTACAAGAGTAGAAATTTGATAAATAAACCAAAACAATCATTTCATTACTGTACGTATTAAATTAAATAACAAAGAATTAATCAGATGATACAATATATCAGTCACCATCTCATCACTCTCTCACAACAAATTAATATGCCAACCAAAACTCCTCATCACTGGGGAAAGAAACCGCAAAATAATTATCGTTTCAAGAAACCAAGAAGAGAGAGAGCAAGTGAGAATCCAACAATAGCACCAGAAACCGGCAATGAAAACCCAGCTCCAGCGTCCATTCCAGGTGCTGGTGCAGGAGCCATCTCACTTTCTTGAGCAGAAACAACTGCAAACGCAGCAATCGCTAGAAGGAGAAAGAATGCCTTGGAGATAGTAACCTGAGCGGCCATTCCTAATTATAAAAGAGGTTATAGATGAAAAGAAAAGGACGGATAGATTGATACGGTTCTTAGTAACTTTGGTTTTTGGTGTTTTGAGCCTTCGTTAATTTCAGTCTTTATAGGGGGTTTGCAAGGCTGGTGGGTCTAAAAGGCGTCCTTTGCTATAATATTTAATAGTCCTTCAACAACGACTAGAAACTCTAATTTCTAGAATAATAATTGCCTGGCAACGTTCACCCACAGCACCAAGAACAGCTATGCCTTTTGTGTGTGAAAGCTATACATAATACAGGCTGTGACTAAAAAGTTGTACAGACTGTGGAATACTGGCATGGGGGCTTTGGGGGGAGGGGGACACAGCACTGTTGCCCAGCACGTTGCAGCAGACGGGCGGTCTGTGAGAAAATGCGTGTCGGTGAGTTCGCGGGTGACTTCGAGCCCATGGTTTAAGGTCAGGTAAGATGCAATGCCCAGATGAACTTTTCAGGTAATTGTGGGTTCGCTTTTTTGGTTGGTGGGTTTAATTTTTTTTAAATCCTTTAATGTTTTTTTAAGCTTATAAATATTCTGAAAATTTTTTAGAGCGTTTCAATAATTATCAGTATAATGCTAAATCATTCTCAAGGGGCGTAGCGTGGTGGCAAAGGGCTTGAAATCTGCACAGCAGGTCTCGAGTTCGAGTCAGGACGTGCATTTCTTGTAAGAGCCTGGGACAGCCGGAGTTTTACTTATTCACCTGGGCTCACAAAGTGCGCTTTCCAGGGGGTGGGGTTTTCTCGAATCCAAAAAAAATAAAACTAAAGTTTTACTCATTCACCTGAACCTATAAAATACACTTTTAAAAACATAAAGTTTTCTCGAATCCAAAAAAAATATAATGCTAAATCGATGAATTTTTTGTCTTCATGATCAAACGCACTTTATGTTGATTTCGATGTCATGTGAGTCGTCTTATGTTACTATTTTAGATATAAAAACGTGAAAACTGTCGTAAACATTCTAGAGAAATAAAATAAATAAATAAATAATTTTTACCATGCTAGTATTTTGTAGAATTAAAACTAAATTATCTCGTATACAAGAAGTAAATACTTCATCAATGATCATATTTCTAGCAGTAACTACGGCAGTTTCTAGAGTGTTACAATGAAGAGCTCTCCGGCAATGTTATTAAAGTTTAATAAGTTATACAGTGATCTCTGGATTTCAAAATAAATTAGTTGATTAGAAGATGATTTAGTATGATTCAGTTAAACATAGATACATGTGACTTCATCGAACTATTTAAAAATTGATTTGAATTAAAAAAAAATAAAAATAATATCGATTTAATATTATTTTATTTAAAAATTAAAATGATGATATTTTAGATAAATTTATATCAAATTAAGCTACCATGCTGAACTTGTAATTTAGGTTATAGCTATGACACGGTAACCTTGATTTATAGAATTCACTTTTTATTTAATTAAATAGTTATAAAATAGAATGCATATAATTATCGAGTTGCATTCTCTTTAATCTAAAATCTATTTTTTTTATTAATGAAAATTTCTTTTATTGTTTTAACATAAATAATTTTTTATTACAAGTATTATTTTTTAAATAAAAACTTATAATGATCTTAAAGCAAGTTTTTTAAAAAAATATTAAAATAATGTATTAATATTTTGTGTGTAATTGAAGGAAAGAAAATAATAAATGTGATAAAATCATGTTAAAAATCTATTAAAATTAAAATAAAAGGTATATTTTCATTGAATTTTTTATTTCTTAATTTTTATAAAGGGTACATAATAATTAAAAAAATAACATTCCTATAAAAATATATATTATAATCTAAAAAGCATAATAAAATTAAATAATAATTTAAATATCTTATAAATCATTTTTTTATAATGCATTTCAATAAATAAAAATATTTTTTCAAAAGAAACACCATAGAAAGGGGTAAATGCCTAAAAGCAAAGAGACAAGTCTCGCGTGCTTGTCCAGAAAAAGAAAAAGAAGGCTAGTACACTTAGGTCTTTCAGGGATTTTAAAACTCAGAACACGTCGACCACCACTTTATATGTTTGATGACTAGAATTTTTATTCAGATTTATGGATGATTTACAATTTTTTTCAATGATACTGAAATAATAAATATGAGACTAATATTTAATCAATATATAATTTTTTATGAGTCAAATTAATTTATTACAACTATTAACATTAGTTTAAATCATGATAAAAAAACAATTGCAAATATTTTAGATGACTGATTCAGCAAATTATCTGTAGCCAAGTAAAATTTTTTATTTTAAAGGTGGATAATTTATTTATTTCATTAATTTTGGATGTACTAAATAAAGTTCTTATAAAAAAAAAGGATAAAAAATCAGAGTAATTAGTTCATTAATTTTGTATGTAGTAAACAAATAATAACGAAGAATGAATCCAATATACAACAATTTTCCATCACTTCTCTCCCTCTCTCTCTCTCTCTCTCTCACGACAAATATTAATCAACCAAAACTCCTCCCAGCTTGAAAAATCAAGTGAAACAACAGATTCATCAATGTTTCAAGAAACCAAAAAGAGAAACAACAAGAGAGAACCCAACAATGGCTCCAGAAACTGGCGAAGAGAACCCAGCTCCAGCATCCATTCCTGGTGCAGGTGCAGGAGCCAATGATTCACTATCTTGGGCAGAAGCAACAGCGAATGCAGCAATCACAAGGACAAGCAAGAATGTCTTGGAGACAATAACCTGAGCAGCCATTGATGATAAAAGTAATAAATAAATCAGAGAAACAAGAGAGATTAGTTGCTTTCGTATTTTTCTGTGCAACTTTGGTTCTGGTTTTAGACAAAAGCTGTGTCTGAGGGTTGTAAGAAGAGGGCGATCTTATAGAGGGGTGTCTTCTACTATTTGTGATTTTACAACGGCTATAAAATTTTAGAACATAGGCTGGCAACGTTCACCTGATTAAATGTATGATTAAATTATTATTTAGTCCCTAGTTTTGAAACTAATTATAATTTAGGTCTTTTTGTTTGCAAGTCCATACTCTGTCTTTCGGCATTTCTCGACTATTTTACTAAAATCTTTTTTTTTTCGAATTTCACTAAATCCTTGGTCTATTTTTCGGGAATAATTGAACCACCTATCCTTGTATATTATATATTCGGTATATTCTTTCGTATGCTCTCTTAAGAACCATTCACTCTTATAAATAAATATTTTCTCTCATACGCTTTTTCGTCACTTTCTAGACTCAAATAACCTACAACTATATATTGTGAGGGAAATTACTTTTGAAATTCCTAAAAATATAACCTCAAAAATAAAATAAAAATTGATAATATTGAAAACCTAAAAACAATAATAATTTGTAAAATCTAGAAATGAAAAAACCATAAACAAAATATGTCTATGGAAACGAGATGGGTTTGAAAGACATGAGTTTTCAAGATTTTCATATGTTTACTTTATATTTTTTTATGAAATATTTAAAATTTCTTAACATATTTCAAGTCTTTACCTTTCTAGGTTCTTCAAATTTTCTATTTTCTATTTTTCTAAGTCCTGGTAACTTTTTTATGATTAACTTTTTATGCGTTGATTTTTCTTTTGGTGGTCTAGGGGCATTTTTGTCCAAAAAACCATGTGAGAGAAAAATATTAAAATATCAATACGAGAGTGAAAAGTCTTAAAATGATAGATTAAAATGATAAATAGAAAAATATACCTAGAAAAGATGAATCAATCAAATAACCCTTTTTAAAAAAATATAAATGCCTAGAGAGGTACATTTTGATTTAATTTGATTTTTTTTAATATGATATGCATTTGAGATTTAGTTACAAAACTAGAAAAAGAAATTTAATATGTCATATGTCAAGAAGATTGAAAAGACTAAGTTATTGGGTTTGAAATATATGAAGGACTAAGTTATAATCAGGCTCAAACTATCAGGATTAAAGAATAATTCAACCCAACTAAACAGTTCCAAAATATCTGTCTCTACGTGTGTGAAAGTTATACAGATTACAGACTGGACATGTGGGTTTGATAAGTAGTCTGACAAGTTCCGGGCGGTGGGGGCGCCGCCTTGTTGTCTTACACGTTGTCGCAGATGGAACGTCTTTCTTTGCTAGAACCACGTCGGTGGGCTCAGCATCGATGGCATGGGTGCCTTCAAAGTTCAAACTTGGTTGGCATGGGTTGTCTTTCCATATTTTGTGTTGGTCAAGAAAGAAATTTCATAGGAAAATATATTTTAACAATCTCTAATGAATTTGCGTTTTCTTGTAAAATTTGTTAAAATAGGATTAACGAGTGTATTTAAAATCAAATTAAAAAAAAAATTATTCATTTTTTGAGTTTAAATTTTATTAAAATTTAATATTCAATATAAGTTTTTTAATATAAAAAATTATAAGTGAATAAAAAATTAATTAATCTTTGACGGACTTGTTTAGATGAAAATCAAAACACTTTAAAAGAATTTTATCATATATATAAAAAATTTCTTTTTTTTTTTTAAAATAGAAAGTTGAAAAGCTAAATTAAAACTTAAAAAACATCTAAATTTTTAGAGGGGAAAAATTCTAATCAAAATAAGCTTAGTATTTAAATTTATATTCACAACCCGGGTTTGGATTTAAATAATGTTATGGACTGTAAAATATTAATTTTTGCCAATCAAATTTTGAACTTGGGTTTGGTCCATGAAGAATTATTTATTCTAGCCTATTATTTTTTCTTGTTCAGGCCATGAATATTAATAATCTATTTCAAAAGCATTTTTTATAAATCTGAATAGTTTGTTTAGTTCAAAAATTTAGATTTATTATTACTATATTCATATTTAATTCTTGATTTATGATGACTAATCAAATCTTGAAAATAATAATAATTAATTATGATTATTACTGGAATTAATTTTTTAACATTTTAGCTTTTAAAATTTATTATCAAAGAGGGAGAATGAAGTGTTTTCTACATGCTTTCATCACCTTGATTTTAGTGTTTTCCTTCACTTTTTATGCTGTGTTTTCTCCAAAATCTAATATTTAATTTACTTTGTTGAAAGATAATTGAGTTTTTTTATTTTTATAAAAAAAACCTTATTTAAAAATGATCTAAACTAAGATGAAAGTATTGTTGGAATCTTGAAAGGCATATAGTAAACATCATAATTATATATTCAACATACTCAACTTATCTGACCCGTGACCTGATTATTAGACCAGATTAATTATTAGATCAGTTTTTAAAACTATGATTATTTTGGTTCAACTTGAGTTATATCCGGATTTTAAATATGTGAGGGATCGAGTGGAGGTTTATGGTATTTAACATTGCTGTACTGATGGGACTCTGTATGTCAATATGTATATACATAAAAATTAGTTTCCCTTTCCTTTTCTTCTTTTTCATTGTTTTTCAGATACGATGGGGCAGAAGCACAAATGAACATACTAACCAAATAATCCTGGAACATAAAACGATATGGATATCTTTTTTAAAGTATTATGAATATCTTTTTAAAAATATATTTGGAGAGTAGTAAGGATTTTTAAAAATATATATATATTTTATTTGAAAATATATGGCAATAATATTTTTTTATTTTTTAAAAACATCAAAAAAATCCTAAAAAATACTAAAATATTAATTTAAAACTAAAAAAATTCAAAAACTTTAAAAACATGATTGAACCGCTGTGTTCCAACCGCTGTTCCATAAAAGATTTAAAGCTAGCTATTTCTAATCACATGGAGACCTAAAACCATGGTTATCAGTTTTGGTGATGCTTTGCTATTTGACTTCACACAAATTTCTCTCCCTTTTAGCATAGCAGCACTTGATGGAATTAATTAGATAAATAAGAGATGATCTCCTTTGATTAGTGTTAGAAACATTGTTAATTAGAAAGATAAAAAGAAAATAATAAGTTCTTATTTTCCTTGCTTCGTAATGAGCGTAAATCCAATCCCATAAGTTTGATTTTGTCTAAATTGGCCAAATCAGTCACCATACATATCCCTCAACTCCTATGAAACAGAGTATGCATTAATGTTAATTACGTTGATATATATATATAAAATAAAAAAAAAAGAGGAAAAGGAAAAAAAAATGTGCATTTAAATATTTTCGTTAGGACTAAAATTTTTTTTGTTACAGCTCAAGAAATAGAGTAGGAAAAGAATTACAAGAAATCAAAGTAATAATTCATTCATTAATCTTTATTTATGGTAAACAAACGTAAACAAAGAATGAATCGAAAGTAAAAATGATCCATCACCCATCATTCTCGAAACACATATATAATTAAATAACCCTCACACCACTTGAAGAAACAACAGATTCATCAATGTTCCAAGAAGCCAAGAAGAGAAACAACAAGAGAGAACCCAACAATGGCACCAGAAACAGGCAAAGAGAACCCAGCTCCAGCATCCATTCCTGGCGCAGGTGCAGGTGCCATTTCGCTATCCTGGGCAGAAACGGCGGCAGTAAATGTAGCAATCACGAGCATGAGCACCAATGCCTTGGGGATGCTAAACTGGGCCATAATTTTATATGCGTCTTAGTAACTTTGGTTTGGTTTTAGACAAAGAGCAAGCAAGAGTGTGTTGATTGTATCTTTGGGGTTGTTGACGCTCAATTTATAGCAAGTTTTGTGCGGCGTGTGGGGTCTAAAAGAGGTGTCTTATACTCTCAATTTATAGAATTTTGGTTGGCAACGTTCACCTGATAAGTAATCACAGCTGTTGTTTGTCGTCTAAAGTTTCGGCCGGTGGGGGCGGCCGGATTGTTGTTTCACACGTTGCAGCATTAATTATGGGTGGTCTGTGAGAACATGCATGTCGGCACCTCCATTAATTGGGGGCTGGCTGCGAGGCAAATTATTATGGTAAAAAATCGAGTGGCGTGTATAATATATTGGATAGTTGTTTTAAAACAAGATCCCTAATTTCTTTTGATTTTTATTGTGTTTATTTTATAGTTGTGGTTTGAAAAAATAGATTTTGACAAAATTATAAATTTAATTTTTTTAACTAAAATTTTTAAAAATAATTTTCAGTATGATCTATATATGAAAAACTATAATATATCTTAAATAACCAAATACTTTTTAATTTATGATTAGAATAACATGTAGATCACTCCGCATTGTACCGTATTAGTTGGATATTTGATTGTGTGATAATTCATAATTCTTAGCATTTTACGTTGAAAGTGAATTTTTTTTTGTTTTAATTCTATTTTCTCAAGTAAGATGGGCTTAGCTTTTGTGTGCTATTTATCGCTCTAGTGAATTTGATTAGATTCTTTTTATTGATTTCACAATCAAAAACATTCTCCAAGGATTATATTGATAAAAAAAAAAAAAGAAGAAGTTATCCCAGCTTATTCAATATCATTGTTCTTCATAATTGGTCAGACATCCGATCATAAAATATTTAAGAAAATACTTCTTCAAAATCATAAACGTTCCATTCAAAACAATCCATCTTCCCACTATTTCACAGAGAAAAGAAAACTCATGCATGGAGATTTGAAGACTCTCGATCACTGAGAGGTGGCCCAGTGGCGAAATTTGAGTTCTCCAACTCTCGAGGTCTGAAATTTGACTTTTCTCGGTTTGTTTTTTCCTTAGCCATCACAAGCGCTTCTCCAATGTGTAAAGTACGGTACCACACACACACACCATGAAATTCAGCGACTAAGACATACCTACCAAACATATCAAATTAATGTAGTTGAGGTCTGAATTGATTCTTTGGTTATCAATAGAATTGTATGCTTGACGTATCTAGCAAACTTGTCTTACAAAATGGATTTGGCCTCCGATCTTTTATACTATTATTGCATAATTATGAAATCTAATTGATATTTAGAGGGAGTTTGGCATAATTCAGGTGTTTTTTTTTAAATAATTTCAGTTTGAAAATCCATTAAATTAATGTTTTTTAATTTTTTTTTATGATTTTGATGTGACGATGTTAAAAATAAAAAAAATATTTTATTATATTTTCAAGTAAAAAATTATTTTTTAAAATACCATCCACTACAATTTCAAATATATCCTAAGAGTTATAAATTGAATTTGTTTTTATGAAATAGAGTTATGTAATACAATAAAACTGAAAGAGAGTGATGGAAATTTATCTCTCATTCATTTATTTGTCCAACTATTAATTAAAAGAAATGTGCTGTGAATTTTTATTTCAAAGCCTTCTTCCATTTGAAGGATCATATCAATCCGGTTATGGGAACATAGATTTTTCATCTCCAAATTAATCTTAACAACAAATTGTGCATCTAGTTTCTAAAAATAGCAGATAGCGTATTGCTTTATTTATGATATTGTTCAACCACAACAATTACATTGCTAAAATCACATTTCGAAAATAAACAAGAACCTGTCAAATGATCAATGCAAAAATAAAATCAAACCCAACAACCACAAATATCACTTCATGCATCTCCTCTCTGAATCCCCAAGAGTCCAAGACTGGCAAAACTAATGCAACATAAGAGCGAGAAGAGAGAATATCATAGAAGAAGAGATCACAGCCATCGAAAGCGGCAACTCAAGCCCAGCTCCAGTGTCCATTGCTGGTGTTGGAGCAATGTCCTGTGCCATCACTCCACAAATACGTAACAATGCCACAACCACCATGGCCATCACAATGTGAGTAAATGAACCACCAAATCGCGCCATTATCTTTGATCACCAGAATTTAGAGACAAGAGAATTTAGAAGGGGGTTAATGGATTAAGTAATTGTTGGGGTTAATGTGTGTAATGAGGCAAAGGGCAAGAATGATGAAACTATGGAGTTTACGAGGGTCCTTATATAGTTCATGTCGCATGTTCTTACAATTTTTATGCATATAGTATGTGAAATGTTGGGATCACATTAATTGTCCCTTTTTAGTTACGGCTTGTGGGAACCATTTATAAGGTGCAGGGTAGTCATTTGGGCCCTGCAAAATATATTTTTCTTCTCTCTTGACTGGTAAGAATTATAGCCAAGTGATCGTGGCAGGGCTTTGGCTACACAGCTAGCATGGTTCCTTCCAATTTGCCAGGTTTCACTTCTTTCTTTTCTTGCTTCTCTTAAGTCTGGACAGGTGGGAACTCCCTATCGCCAGCTAAATAGCCGTGGCGTGGGCGTTGCATTTGGAGAGTGGGTCAATCACCAAACATCTCTTAGGCAAATTTCTTATCGAGACATAGACAGACGAGAAATAGTCTTCTAATCGAGTTTTACAAGAAATTCATGTGTTGGCTTAGCCAGTAAGCAGTAGTTATCTCGTGTTTGAATTTATCAGAGGCAAATATAAATAAATTCCTTTAATGGAATTAATTTGAGGTTGTGTGATTGAGTTTAATGGATCCCTTTCTACTCCCAAGGAAAATCACTGGAATAAAGATAAATATTTCTCTATTTTCTTACAAGTTTATATATTTTTTTTGGGAATTTAAAGTACATATCTTACCAATGATTGAGTTGGATTTTTGTTGATAAAATCTAGGTGAGTGAGTTGATATGTCAAGAAAAGCGAGGTGGCATGTCGGCTTTGATAGCGTTAATCATGGAAAAGAAACAGGTAAACTGTCATTGTAGAAGAGCAAAGATATTTAAAAAAGAAAGGGTGCAAGTTGAAATCGCCTCAAATGGTACAAACTAACCCTAACTAAAATAGCGGTCTCCCCTTGTCATTCTAGTCGAATGGCACTCAGATTCCTCGTTATCAAATCTAATCCGAAACCTGGATTAATAGATTCCCTTGTGGGTCACTTGGTGGACGCGCAGACTAAGATTTTTATTTCCTTTTTAATTAGTAAAAAAGTAAATAAAAAATATATTTTTTACATTTTATACAAATTATGGATTCGAGATCCTCCATTACAAAAGACCTTAATCAACTTCAATTTTTATTATGTTTGCCTCAATAAATGACTTGAATGGTCTAATTAAAAACCTTAGCCAACCAAGTTTCACTTCACTGGATTTTCAAGATCGATAATGCATTCTTTAGGGGACGTATGGCATGAAGATTTTTAGATATAAAGAGATTGGTGGTCAAGCTACATGGCGGGATAGGTTAAAAAAGCAAAAAAAATCTTAGACATATATAGTTTATTTAACTGGATTTAATAAATTTAGTTAATTTAATAATATGATTAAAAACATAAATTAATAGTAAATAAAGAGGAGGCATTAGTAATAATTAACTCTAAAAAATAAGCTGACAATATCATATCCAGGAGAAGAAGAAAGAAAAACTAATTGGAGACTCATCATCGCTATATTATGGACATCGCTTTACCACTAGAAAAAACTCACCGAGACAGTTATAGCGTTATTGTGAAAGGCTGCACAACGATATTGAAAGAGACCGTACATGTCGTCAGAGTAATAACTCAGAAAGCAAACCAAGCAAAATATCATGAAGTGAGCATCTCTTACTTATATTTAATCAATTAATTTAATTCAAAAACAAAAATTCTTTAAACAAAGTTAAATCTAACAAAGAACAATAATTAAAAATATATGAGATAGCAACGATTATTTTTAAAATTAATGAAAAATCTTGTATGAAGAAAATAACGGGGTCCAATCTCCAATTAAATAAACATTGAATAATAAAACTGAAAAAACATGAGTTTAAAAGGGGAGAAACAATTAAGTAAACTTGCGCGAATCTCCTAGTTGTGCTATTTAATTTAGTTGTTATTTAATTTAAGAAAGGATATTCTTCCTAATTATGTCAGGTCTATTCATGATCAAAATAAATTTTAAAAATCAATTTTAAATTTATATTGTATAAACATGTAATCTGTTTAAAGCTGGTAGTTTTTTTTATTTTGAATCTTATGTTTGATTTTAATTTTTTAATATTATTTGTTTGTTTTTTATTTATTCAAGTATGTTTGTGAAAATTGGTGTGACTTGTTAGAGTGAATAAAGCATGTTTTATTGAGTAATGAACAAACGAATATGCTTACGAGCCTAACAAAGTTGACTTGGCAGATTTAACGAGCCAAGCTTAATTGCACTCAAACTCGATTGTTTATAGAGTGAGCTTTGAAAATGTATTCAAATTAATTTATTAATCTCAACCAACGAATTTAAACCAAGCCCATAGTAAGCAGAGCTCCAATCTAATGATAGTATAATTTAAAATTATTGTATTATTTATATTTTAGAAGAACGACTACGCTCATTAATTTGCATTCCTAATTAAAATCTCTAATAAAAAAAAATAGTTCAGCCGTCTTGGTTTTCTGCGAACGACTCATGGTATGTTCCCAGGAAAAACAAGGCTATGAGTTCTTGATAATTTGTGCTTAAAGACCGGCCATTTTATAGCCAAAATTTTATTTACCGCAAATGTATTACAAGGAGACATCACACTGAGCCTGCCAGCTACCTTGTCAATCCTTACAACATGCGAAACCAGTCCTTGCAAAACTAACATTAACCAATTTCTTCCTTAAAATAACCTCAATGCTCCTTATAAATACCATTCGCCACCATTTGATACCATTCAGTCGTGCATAAAGTTTTTTAAGAAAAAACATCAAGCAATAAAGAATCAGAACCCTTTCTTCATCACCAAGGCAGGTCGAGGCAGCTAATATCACTCTTTTGCGTCATGGGATTGAAGAAGATCTCCTGTGCTGTCCTCGTCGTTGCTGCCTCCATGAGTGCAGCCTTGGCAGCTGATGAAGTCTCAGCACCGGCTCCCTCCCCTACCAGCGGGGCATCCGCAACCTTGCCTGTTGTTGGATCCTTGATTGGGGCTTCCCTTGTGTCATTCTTTGCCTATTATTTCCAGTGAGCTCATTCAAACTGGAGAAAAATGGATATACATCAAGGAAAGAATGGGAACAAACAAGGGTGTCTTTAAAGGAGGGGATGGGGAAAATGATTGATTTATGTAACAAGGGTGGTTAAGGATTATTAATTTTTGTTTGTATAATTTGATCGATTCGTTACAGATCTTTTCTTTCTTTTCTTTTTTTGGTTCCATTTCTGTATGCTAGTTGTGATTGATGCGTTGCAATAAAGGATTTTCTTTCAATTTGCAGAAAGAATAATCCATTCATTCATTGGCAAAAGGAACAAAACACAGCCCTGCTCCATTTGAGTGGCAATAAAGTATTCATTTTAGAGGAAAACGTTTTGTTCAAAGGCTCGTTGAATTATCTTTCATATCAAAATTCAAAGGTCCGTCAACATACATGTAACATGGACGTGCAGATCAGTCATCTATTTGACTGCTTAAAAGATGATGTGTTCTTCAGCAAATACCGGACACAAAGGCAACTTGCGTTAGAGCATCTGCATAAATTTAGGATTAGCCTTTTGATGCCTTCTGACCCACTTCACAACATGGTTCTACAAAATTGTAAAGACGATGTTTTTTTTTCCCCTCGTAAGAGGAGTTTATTTCCATTAAAGCCAGCAATTATGAACAATCAGCAATTATGCTCTTCAATACCACTCTGGAAAAACACATTATATGTCAAGCACAATTAAGTAGATACCTTTTCTCCCAGCAATGAATAAATTAGTTGGAATCACCTCAAGTATCAGGTCCCTCCATTAATTTTTTTTTTAGACATTAGGCTTTTTGTCAACCAGATTGCTGTTTCTCTGGATGAGACCATTTCTTCTCCGAATGGCTTTAGCACACCAGCAAGCTCATCAATTTTTTCTTGTTTAAGTAGCCGTGCACATAGCTCTAGCAAAGACTCTAAAGCATCAGCTCTTTGTTGACTTGGATTCTCCCACTCTCTCTTGGTTTCCTCTCCAGTTAGTGCAGCAAGTGTCCTCAGCAATTGTGCATTACTCATCGCATGAATATCATCTTTCTGTGTCTCCGTGGAACAATTGTCGTTTTCTGGTTTTGCTCGTATTTTATTTTTACATGGAAGCACATCATTACTTTCAGATGACAAGTAGTCTGTATGAGCACTTTCTGTGTATACATCGGGACTTTCTGGTTTCTGTGAACAGCATTGTGCCTCTGCAGAAGGTTCGTCTGCAGCTGATGGTGGGCTTTTATCATCAGAGGAAGCATCATGATTAGCACAACTTAGGCTAGGAATTTCCGGTTTCCCAGTTCCATCTATTGTATCACCCTGCCCCTCTGTTTGAACTTCTTCAGGAATTTGTCCGCCGCGAAATGCTGCTTGATACTTTGTGGTCACTATTTTGGCATCAACCTCTTGCAAATTTTGAAAATGCACGGCACTGGGTTCTTCTTTATGCTGAGAATTTGGAATGCTCTCAGAGGTAGACTCGATTTCAGTGCCATCCTTTTGGGGTGGACTGCTACAATCTGCTTGCTTCTCTCCATTGCAAACACTTGTTTCAGAATCAGTGGAGCTGTCTTTTGGACCATCAGATACTTCCACTGAACAGCTAGTAGGATCAACTGTCTTATTTCCAAGGCTATCATCTGTGCTAGACATTGATGTTGGCTTGTCAATCTGATGTGAATTGCTTCGATGTGCTTCCATGTTTATCTCAAATGGATGTTCATTTTCTTTCCTCTTTGATGCACCAACTTCCTTGTCACTGTTGTCTTTGCCAGCACTAAGTCTAGCAGGCAATGATTTTCTTCTTGTTTTCTCCTTTGAGTTGTTTATGGAATGTAATGGAAGGAAAACTGAAGATGCATTGCGACACCGGAGGAGTTGTGGTTGCAAATGTGGATGCCTCAATAATTCTGCTGCCTGTTATGTTAAAGGTACAGGTATAAGAATGGATTGTGGTGGTAAAAATAATAGAATACAAACTTAGATCAAACTCACTGTTGGTCTGTGTTCTGGGTTCTTCCTCAGCATGCTCTTAATAATTTGTTTCCTGCAGCATGGAACTCATATCATATATTTGGACCAAGAGAACTCATCTCATACATTCAGACCACTAAACTCATGGATTTACACGAGGAAAAAAAAATATTGCATGCCTATTGTTATAGGTGTTAATAGTAGATAAATGGAATCGTGATAAATTTGGGAAAGACGGCCCTTACAGAGAGGACGAATACACAATTGGAAGAGGAGAGATGGTGGATCTGTTTATTTTGTTGATGAGTCCAGCCATATCCTGTTCAAGTAAATGTTTATTTATCTTACTTTGAAGTTCATACGAAATAAACTGTAGGAGCTTTACTGGTAACCAAATTATAGTGATACTGCATTCTCACACACATGCACATACATACATCAGCTCAGGCTTGTACTTACAGGAGCTCTAAATGCTGGTTGATGTGCTGCAATTTCAAACATACAGCATCCTGGAACAGCAGAAAGATGTTATTGCCAGTGAAGCAGTAAATTTGATGAATTCAAAACCATGCTGTCAGATTTCTTACCAAGGGACCATATGTCAGATTTGTAGCCATAAGGTATATCTGCTAGGAGCTCAGGACACATGTAATTAGGAGTGCCAACTACCTACGCGACATGTGAAGGCATAGAAAACAGAAAGATTAAAAGAACCATTTTAAGATAAGCAGTTCAAACATCAGCTCTTAGGATTTTGAATCTGAACATACTGAGACACTAAATGGTACCTCAAACTTCTGAACTGCAGGTGTTAAATACATTAAGATTTTGAGAGGAAAAGTTGTAACAGTTCAAAATCAGGGGCATAATTTCAATTAACACGTTAAACAAAGTAAACCAGTAATATACAGGAATGCATTCAAGTCCATACCGAAGAAGCAAGGTCCTCTGTGTTGAGCAGCTTTGCAAGTCCAAAGTCACCTGTTCAGGCCACACAAAATACACTAAGAAGAAACCAAGATATAAAATCCAAGCCCAATGAAAAAGAAAATCCTTCTGGCTAGTATTTCTTTTGGCTCACATACCTAGGCGAATATCATTATCCTTTGTAAGGAATATGTTGGAACACTGGAATGAAGTCATCAGTGAGTTTATGTCAGCAACAGAACTATTTGTAAGATTTCCTTTATCTCTTGAGTGAGGTTAAGCATACCTTTAGATCTCTGTGAAGGACACGGTTAGAATGCAAGTAGTCCACAGCTAGCAACAACTGAGCCAGCCATTTGCAAAGTTTCTGGGAAACAAAACAGGAGAATGGTGTTCATAAGGTGTAGGTGATAATTGATAAACTTGAAGCATATGAAAACCTAAATGATTACCTCCTCTGGAAAAAATATTCCTCTCGCTTTCTTTATAATCCCAGCACTGGTTGGAGGAAAAGAAAAGGAAAGAGCTTTCATTTAGCCACTCATGAAGTATTCTGACAACATATTTAATTTTTAGCCATACTCTTATATTATCTTCTGATGTGAATGTTTTACAGATCAACTTTCTAGATCAAGATCTCATATCTTAGAAGTGTCTGGTCAGAAATATATTTACATTACATCTCTTATCCTATCAACAATAGTGATACATGCTTTCACATAAACTTACATGTCTCCTCCTTCACAGTAGCCTGTTACTATGCATACACAGTTTCCCTGCAATACCATAGAGAAACATAAACATTTTTTTGTAGGTGGAAAACCATTTCAGAGTCCATGTTAATCTCAAAGGTAATAATTTACATGAAATTGTACAGAAGAACATTAAGAAATGATGCGGTTACCTTGTCGACCCAAGAATCCTTGTACTCCACAATGTAAGGGTTGTTTAGTTTCGCAATCAAATTCATCTGCAGAACATATGAACCAAGATTTTGGTCTTTTATGCATTGATTAAAATATGAAAAGCTGTGATTATATAATCATCATCATCATTGAACTATTGAAAAATTCCTAGGTTAGAAAGTATTTTACAATTTGATTAGTATTTCCAAAACAGCAACTAGTGCAGAGGAAAGGGGGCAACATTAAAAATTTGTTCACAAGGTTATACAAAAAATACATGTACTTCTAACAACCTGTCATGATTAAGTTGATTAAAGTAGAGATGATGACAAATGAGATCTGAACAATATAAATATCCTAGTTAGTTTTCTAGGCTCCTAATGAGTAAAATGAATCAGATGACTAATTGGCAACAAATTTCTTAAGCAATAACATGAAAATATCTAAAAGTTTATTCATTATTAACATTAAAAAAAAAATCCAATTTCCCATATGAAAAGAAAAGGATTAGTATAAAAAAGTGAAGGTCACCTCCTGATGAGCTGTGCGCTTAAACTTCTCTGTCTGCTTGGCCAACCGAATCTTCTTCAACACATACCTACCAAAAAGCAAAAAAAGAACCTCAAAAATCAACTATTTAGACCAGAGACAATGACTGCTAGAAGACAAAGGATCGTGCCGGCACAACCATTACCTACCCCTGTGAAGCCAAACTCACAATTTCGATCAAAAAATTTGTGTTTATAATTGAAATCAAATTAACATAATCAATAAAAAAAAAAAAACAGTTCATATCCTTCGATCATTCAATACCAAGAACCAATCTTTTGGATGCTAGTACACCAATGAAAATTCGATTGAATTAATCAAGTGGGTTGCTCTAGTTATATGCAAAAGATCCATGGAAATAAAGAAAAGAACCAAAATTTACAAGCAAAATTAACTTCTAACTTTTTTTTCTCAGTTTTATGAAGAACAAGGAAAGCAGAACCAAAAGCTCCTCTTCCAATCTGCTCTATAACTTCATAATCTTCCATCTTTGACTTCACTTCACCGGTATCTGCCTCCATGAGAACCTACAACAAAAAGCCACACAGCATAAATGAGTCGTGGCTGAATTGGAAGCAAATTTTACAAATTCTAACACAAAAAGAAATCTTGGGGTCTCATGGCTAAGTTCTATGTTAAAGACTTTTACCTCGCAGGAGAAGAAAAACGATGCAAACTTCGAAGAAAAAAAGGCCAGTACTGGCAGCTAGTGGTAGTACAGACAGTATTAATTAGTCTCTAGATGAGTGAAATCGATGCTAAAAAGATGGGAATAGAGACACTATTGAAATTTGAAGCAACCATGTACAGTGAGTTTCTTGGGCCTTATAGGTAAAAGAGACAATAGAGTTGAGTAAAGCTACATTCCACAATTATGATAGAAATAAAGAGTGGAAAGAAAGAAGGACAAGTCAAATAAATTAAAGACTGATGACTTACCAAAAGCAGAGGAAGAAGGGGTTGGAGAGGTGGGGGTGAAGGGACACAGTGTCACAGACACACTCAAGTAATGTGGAGCACATTTATGTAATATATATATATATATATAGAGAGAGAGAGAGAGAGAGAGAGTTGTACTTATATGGTAGTTGTTTATCTATCTACCAAATAGAAAAATGGAAGAGAGAAATAGAATAATAACAAGGGCATCATCAATGACAGGTATGGTAGATCGAAGAAAAAGGAAAAGGCTTTGCTTTCATTTACAGGTTCATGGAAGATCACTCATGCCGCAGAGGAATGTTTCCTGGCATTCAGTTGTGAAGTCACCATCCTTACAACTTGATTTTAGAACAAAAGATATCTTATTTTATAATATGAAGCTGGTTTAGGTTTCGAAGATCAGCATGGTGATTGTTTTTTAATGTATTTTTTATTTAGAAATATATTAAAATAATTTTTTTATTTTTTTAAATTTATTTTTAACATTATCACACCAAAATAATCCAAAAATACCTAAAAATAATCACATTTCTTTTGAAACTCTTCTAAAAAGAAAAAATGTTCAAGCACCTACCAGAAAGTTACATGATATTTGCGCTGTTATTGATGTAGGTTTTTGTCTTTAAGGGTACATGATGAATGTCTTAAAATTTTGTTTTTTTGAAACCAATAAAATAATTTATGATATGCATCTTTGGTATAATCATGGGGTTCGGAAATGCTTTTGCTGGGCCCTAAGTGAAAGCCAATAAGTGAGTAGGCTCAAATATATTTAATGGAGGCCAAGTTTGTGGCTTGGTCTTCCGTGATTGAGTGAGTAGCTGGGTCGGTGGACCAGAGGATGTAAGCGTGTGAAGTTGCTTTTAATTTTGGAAAATAATGACCCCAAAACTTAATGTCCGATAGGGAAATGACATGAGCTTGCGTGTCGAACGATGAGGTTATGATGTCAATATAGCGTGAATGGTGATCTTCTTGCTAAACATGAAGAGGGAAGAGAAAAAATTCTCAAGTTGTTCCTCGTGCGAAGAATCAGCTAAGATATGGCTTCCGCCTGCATCAAACCAGATCTAAATCAGCATATGTTCATGATAAAACTGGACCCTTCATCTTGAGCAGCGGCAAAGGGTACCAAATGTTTGCTTTGCTTGCTAGTTATTTCCCTGAGCACATGCCCACCTCACAAATTTAAATTTTTTTTTTTAGTTTAATGTGGGTGTCCGGGTCAACTTGTACGCACCTTGACTAATCCCACAGGCCCTGAAGTTAATAACCATGTAAACCTTCAATGGTCATCATATAAACAACTACGGGGCTTGAACCTGAGATCACAGAGATAGCAAACCTCTTGATTCCAAACTCTTACCACTGAACCACCATTTAGATGATTAACCGAGTTGGGATTGCCCGGTTCGAAGATTGATTTAGAAAAAATAAATAGGCCATTGATTCATCTTGTTAATTAATAGGTCATTGTATTAACCTGAATAAATTATTTTTATTAAAATAATAGTATTTTGTTCTTTAAAAACATTTAAATAAAGATGGACCAAATTAACCAAGTAAGGAGTCAATTTAGTTATAAATCAACGTCAACCAAATTTTATAGAATCAATGTGTTTTTTAATTTAACCTAAAACAGTTTCAATTCAACCTAAAATAATCACCGATTTTCTAAAAAGGTTTAACAACTATGCACAAATCTAAGTAAAATTCTAGGAGAGGGCATAAAAGTCTAGTTAAATAAAGCCTTTCCTTTTCTTTTCCTTTGTCAAGCTTGACACTTTTCCTAGCAGTAGCCCCACGAAAGGTTCAAGTTTGTCTCATTATGCATCAACGGTTTACAATAATCCGCCCGTAGCAGGGAAAGAAGCTATTGCCGAATACTCATCGATTGTGTAGTATGAAATCCAGATAAATTGCTTTGCATACAATATTGCCTTGAAAGCTGCACCCACTTCTATTCTTTTTAGGGCCATCTTCAGCGCCGTTCAAAAATCCTAAGGGGCCGGAAGCACATCTTAAGGGCTCTAAGAGCCATCGCTCAAGGACCGAGACCGGAGGTGACTTTGGATTTCTTCAAAAACACTGGAGACAGGAGCAAGGCCGAGGCCGAGGTCGTGGTTTACACCTTGCATTATCCAAGCTAACCATCATCAAACGGTTTAGTTGTTTACATGGCTTAATGCAAGTTGAGAAGTCATGGGGTGATTCATGCAACCCGGAGGGGAAAAAAGCGGGAAAAAAGGCATTGGACTGGATCTAGATTCTGCAGTTAAAACCTGAAGGAACAGTGCGTCTAGAATGGTATAAAGAAGAGACCTCAAATGCACACGCCTAGCAATCCCTTTCAGTGAAATAACTAGAAACAAGACATTTGAACCTGGGGCTCACAGCATGCAGAATTTGTACAAAAACAAGTTCTAGATTTGAATAATATTCCAATTAAGTTACTTTTGCTTCGACTTCTTGGAGCCCTTGCGGCGGCTTTCTATTTTCTCCTGTATTGCTTCAAATTCTTCTTCGGTGGGTTCTGAAGTTGAATTGCTCCCACCATATTTGGACTCCAGAGACGAGAGAAAGGAATTCACCTGGTTTTTTCTCTTACTTTGGCGCTCAGATATGATTGCAAATAGGTCTGTTTCTGGCTCCTTTTTGGACCTGCAAAAGATAAAAACATAATAGCGTCATAAATAAGAACTTCATAAAATATGAAGAAAAAACCCTATCCTAGAATACTTACTTCACCCTCCTTTTTAAAGGGTTGGTAGGAGGTTTTGTTTCAGACACTCGTTTTGCCCATTTCTGGTAAGCTTTGGTTCTCTTCACTTCTCCTATAAAAGAAAGCAAATAAAAAGAAAACGGTGTCACAAAAGCTAACCAGCCATGTTGTCTCAGGCTCTCAGCTTCTCATATTTTATGAAAAGTTATGGTAAAGAGTACAAAAAGTTTTAACCTATTGAAATGTCCAGATCGAACACTTGCTGACAACATATCTTAGAGATTTTAGAGCCACTTTTACCTGCAGATATTGCCTCATCCAGAATGTCCATGAATCGGTGTGAATCAAGCTTAGGATCAGAGCAAAGCATTGAACAGAAGAGCCTGAAAATGTTCCGTGTCAAACTATAAAGTCTGGAAAAAGGAAGTTCAATTCAAACTAGGAAACCTGGGAGAAAAGCCTGGAACTAATTACCTGCTCATGTTACCCTTGCACTCCTTATAGAGTTCAATCAAATCCTTTTTCTCAGAATCAGATCCCCTGTAGTTTGCTTCAAACTCTTCAATATCAGCTTCAGTGACCTGACTTTGAAGTCCAGTGTCAACTCAAGCTATTGGAAAGCCAAAATAATAGTATATGAAAACAGGAAACATGCAGGACCAGATATTATGACCTTTTTGTAAAAAGTTCTGAAAAAATCCTTCAAATTCTGAACAACGTCCCCTGCAAGATCCTGACCAACAAGAAAAGCATCAATGAGGTTCTCAATGCCGGATGAAAAGAGAACATTTCAATTCCCCAAGAACCTAATCATTCATTTTTCTTTTCATAATAATGGAATGAATTAATTTTTTTTCCTTTTCACAATAATAAGAAGAAGAAAATTGAAACCGGCACATCATTGCTCTCTGTGACTGCAAGTATTTTGCAATGGATGGCAAACTGGCTTTGCCTTCCAAGTCAAATACTTGAAGGCATATACAGAAAATTTTAGTAGCCTAAGAACATCCTATAATCCTGGACTCGTTAATCCAAATAAAAATAGCTAAAACAGAAGCACTTACTGTATCATCGACGCAGCCAGTTTGATCATAGACCGCCTTTTTTTCCTCATCACCAAGAATCGATATCACCTTTTGCAATTGCTGAAACTTCTCCTTAGCTTCCTATTATGAGACAAAATCACATGTCATAAACAAATAGCACTAAAACAAAGACAAAGACGCCAGTAAGAAAAGTAGGAATCCAAACAAATTACCTCGTCACCTGGATTTTTATCAGGATGGAGTCGCAACGCCAACTTATAGTATGCTTTCTTTATTTCCTGTTGAGATGCTGTCTTCGCAACACCAAGAACCTACAACAAGTGGGTTGCCATTTTGTTGGCTCACTTCATTACAAATTGCATAATAAACCGCATCACAAAGCAAAGCAAGACAAGAAGGGGTCAGAGCTCAGACAAGATAAGAAACAGAAGTACAGAGAGCGCTTAACTCGTGAACAATGCACCAAAGGCAGAAATAGAGCCAAAAAGTGAAAGCAAACAGAAGTACCAAAAATGCATAATTCTGCCATGGAGTCACCTGCTTACCACATGCTAGAACAAGAGGGACAGGTTCAATCTACCATCTGCACTGCACCTCGACAAATAAATACTCACTGCAACCTACTTAAACTACTCAAATATATTCTTAGCACAATCAATTATTCTACTCAAAACATATAAACTTCAAATAAATAAACAATATCTATACAAGTATACCAACATCGAAAGCGAATTCTCTTTCGCTATTTTGTATGCTAATTGCAAACCCTCGCTTAATTTCCTAAAAGAAACAATGCTTTCTCGTGTTCTTAAACCTATTCCCCAATTAGATTTACGTACCGCAGTTTCACAGATTCAGCATTTGTCATAATGCCTTTTGCAAGTTATTCAATGAAGAAAGTTGCAGAAAAAACAAGAAACCCTAATTTCCCATTTACAGCGTATAAAAACATTCAATAGAATCTGAGCTAAACTGCAATCAAAGCGCAAAAAAAAATAACAATTCAAAGAAATAACAAAAACCCATTAACCTCATTTCAAATTTAAGCCCGAAAAATCACTAAAAGCATGTAAAACAAACAAACAAACTAAATAAGACAATGAAACAAAATATAAATGTTCAAATACCTCATAGAGACTCTTCTCATTTGCAGAGGATTGGTTCATATTCTCTTGATGTTCCTCTTCTACTTCGGATTCAATCTCTTCTTCTTCTTCTTCACGAGAAACCCTAGGTTTCTTTCCCTTCCTTCCCATTTTTAGCTTTCAATTTTGTGTGCAGAGTGGGTTGAGAGAGAGTGAAAACGAGTGAAGTGAGGTTTTGTTTCTTTTTATATTCCCGCCACTTTGCTCGATTTCCCGCCGGAATGTTCTGATCTGTTGGCTCCTCTCCTCTGTGATGGTCTGGTGTGTAATGTGAAGGTACATCTCAACCGCGAAATTTATGTGGGACCCATTATTTAAACGGTTTTGATGAGTTTCACTTGAGTGGACCTTGCGTGTGCGATCATTTCAAGGCGAGGCTGTGTTTGGTTACTGTTTAAAAGTTGAAAAATAAATGTTGGTAATGTCAGAAAATAGTTCGAATGTAAAAGTTTTGAAAAAATATCTGATTGGTTCGCAGGAATTAAGTGTAATATATAAAATTGACCCAATTAGAACACGGTATAATTTAAAAAACCATAAATCAAAGATGGTTTATTGATTTGTGAATAAATGTTTGTGATTTACTTTTATTATAATTATTATTGTAATAATTACTATTAATTATTTTTTTTGTGAATTGCTTTTGTTTAAAAGAGCTTTTTGTTCGAATAAAATCTACATATAATTAAGTCTCTTTAATTTTGGTGTGCAGAGTTTTTTTTAGGTGAACCAATATATTTAATAACTACCAATTAAATTATTTTTAAAATATGTAATGGTTAATAAAACTTAGAAAATATTGAATCAAATCAAATACCATGGTATATAATTCATGTTTTTACTAAGATTGTCCATTTTATTTCGGTTGACATTTTATTTTTTCAATTGAAGGCATGTTTCGGTTTTGGAGAATTTCAGCATGCCGTTTTGGAGTTGTACTTTTCATACACACACATACTCAACAAGTAGAGAAGGTAAAAATTAAACTGATATGACTTGATAAAAAATAAATAAATATGACATATTCTTTTAAGATAACAATATACTGGATTGATCTGAATCAATCTAAATTAACATTCTAAATTCGTGACCTAGTTCATGAGATTATAATAACTATAAATAAAACAAATCAAAATAAATTATGAAACTCAGTTATATTTTCAAAATATTAATTCAACAAACATGATTTTAATTCAAATTCAAATATAAACTAATTTAAAATTATGTAGTTCAGATTTCAAACACAAGTAAAAAAATAGGAGTTGAATCGACATGACTTGATCGACTTGATGGGCCAAGAGACAACATGGATGACTGGTAAAAATATAGTTTGTCTAAAAACAAATTCAAGATAACATATTTTTTTAAGAAAAAAAACACTAAAATGATAATATATTTGATTAATCTAAGCCAGTTTGGGTTAACCTTCCAAATTCGTGACCCATGTCATGAGATCATAACAACCTCAAATAAAACAAATCAAAACAAATTATAAAATTCAATTCAATAACCCCATTGTTGAATGATGAGAACGAGAAAAATCTAATATAAAAAAATAACAAAAAAAAACATTTCAAAAATAAATTATGAAAATGCTACCTCCAATTTTACAAGACTTTTCTAAACTTCGACTACCCTACAATTTTAACTTGAAATATAAAAATATATAAGGAGACTCCTCGTAAAATACCAGTTTAATCCAATAATTAGATAAAGAGATGTTTTTGATATCTTAAAATTAAACAATATTTAAAAAAATAAAAAAAATATTTGGTCAAAATAAAACCGGAACATTCCGATCATAATTGACAACCTATTCAGATTTGTTTTGTTTTTTAAATCAAAACAAACCAAAATTCTAAATAAAATGAAATCTATTATAATTTATTTTGTTTTTTAAACTATAACAAGATATACTTGCCATTCCAAACACGGGAGAATTGAATTGACAACCTTCTGAGTCGACACTGAATGAAAAACATAGCTGTAGTTTAAATCCTTAAAAAAAAAAAAAAAACTAATACGTGGTTGAAACTTTTGTTTTTGATAATTAATTTTGGAGTTGGGATTTTATTATGTTGAGTATTTATTATTATTATTATTATTATTTTTAAAATATTATTTAAGATATTTTAATATATTTTTAATGTGTTAATATAAAAAATAAAAAAAATTATTTTAATATATTTTTATTTTAAAAAAACACAGTGTAACAAGAACACACATTAAGAATTATTAATAAAAATAAAAATTATTACAAAGAATAATGATGATATACCAACCAGAAATCAAGATATTCATTAATCCCACAACAATGAACAAACAAACATGATTAAAGTGTCAAACTCGTCATTTGAATTTTGAAATCATCATTATTGATAATTGCCTGGTAGAATTAAATGAAAAATAAAAAAATTAATCCATAAAATAAAAATACAATACGAGACAAAACCGATTCAACTTTGCTAGCCCTATCCACGAGCTCCCCGAGACAGGTCAGCCCACCACTACACTGATACATATTTAAAACTATGATTTTTTTAATTTAAAAATATATTATAATAATATATTTTTTTATTTTTAAAAAATTATTTTTAATATCACATTTGAAAATATCAAATAAATATTATTTTAAAATTTAAAAAAATAATTTAATTTTTTTAAAAACACTTTTAATACATAAAATCTAACAAGTGAACAAACATCAAAGTAACGGTTAGAGAAGTAAAAAAAAACAAATTCGGAGGGTAAATAGTCAGAACATGACAGACTCCATGGAAGGAGTTTGTTGGCAGAGACAAAAAAGTGATATAAAAAATAATAATGAGATATAAGTACGTTACAAGAAAAATGATTGTGTTTGAGCCTTCAACTATAGAAGTTGCCCCAGTTTAGTCCCTCTATTATGTCGTGTTTCAATATTATCCCTATGTTTAATAATATTTTTCTAATAACGTGATCCTTGTTTTAAAAGATGTTAAATCATAATAAATGATGTTCAACATGTCATCTTATGCTAATATTTCCTATGCCTTTTCAATTTAAATATACAATTCACTTATCCTACATCAAAGTTTTTGTTTTATTTTTATTATTACTAGCAGGATCAGAAACCTATAAGCAAATTGGCAATAAAAATATAAAATTTTAATCACAAAAAATTAATTTTTAAAATTTTTTTTGTCCCCTTTCATCTTAGTTCATGAAACATCTACTTTAAAACTTTTAAAAGATTGTTTTATCTTTTGAAAAGAAAATTAATCCATAGTTATTTAAAAAGATATAGGGGTGTTTTTAACAGTGGTAACAATTGTGTTTTTTAAAGTGTTTTTTCTCTTAAAAATGTATCAAGATAATATTTTTTTAAAAAATTATTTTTGACATCAACATGTCAAAACGATTTGAAAAAATAAAAATAAAAATAAAATAATTTTAAACAAAAAAAATTTAAGATTTTTGAAAAATCTAGTTAAAACTCTATCTCAAATACCCCTATAATCGTGTATTTTAAAAGATACATACGGATAACAAGAATGATTCTAAACACATAACTAGAGATTAATAATCAGAATTTTTTAATTAAATTGTTGACCAATAAAATAAAAAATAATCAGAAGTGACTTGGAAAGCATGGAAAGAGAGAGTGTGTGATTGGTGTGGATTATAATTACCTTTCTCAAAGTTAAGATCTATTTACTGTGAGTTCTAGGTAATCATATGGTTAATATTTCAAGTAACAATGCGAGAAAACCAGCTTTTAAACATAGCTTTGAGCACAGGGTGGTTAGTTTCAATAACTTGGTGCCATATATTGACGGATATTAGTATTATACCGAGCTCATGAATACATGAATAAAGAGTTATAAAGATGACATTTGAAAAAATAATAATAAAAGGATCAAAATAAGACAGGATAGAGAGTTAAAGGACCAAATAAACACCATCAGCCCTAAATAGATATATGTATATATACAGAAAAACTAGTATTAGAAAATTAAAAAATACCAGAAATATAAAAAACAAACACCACCGAAAATAACCCAATCTCTCTCCGTCTCTCTCCCTCTTTCTTTGGTCTCGATTTCTTCGATAATAACCCACGATTGATTCTATCTCTTTGATTAAGGTGAGGTTGTCTCTGATTTTTTTTCGTCTTCTTCTAGATTTCTTAATTTAATTGATTTTTTTTTCTAATTGAATTTTGAATATTTTTTCTTGCTTTTAGCTTGATAGAAACTACCTGGTTCGATTTTGTTAGTCAAGATCGGCCAGAATTATTAAAGAGGTTAGTGGGTTTATTTTTTTTAACATTTTTTGGTTTTATTATTTGTGTTTTAATTGAAACCGATGAGAAAGTAAATGAAATGGAATCCTGATTAATTAATTTAAATGAAAACTTTGCATATCATGGCTTCTGGATGCTGAATTCCGTGTATTAATGGAGAAACCGAGTGTTTTATGTATACCATGCATGTTCGAAGTGAATTTCTCAATGATTTACTGACTTTTTAGCGTTTTGGAGTGAATTTGATGGTAAAAATTTATGCTTTAATTGTCAATTATGTGTTTATGGCTGTTTTCACAGATATTGATCGGTTTAGATGCTGTTTTGGGCATCTGGGGTGTCATTTTATAAGGTGAAAACGATTGTTTTTGTTTCAATTTTGACGAGTAACAATTCCTCAAAGTGATAGGTAGATGACATTTTAGGTAATTAGGGAGTTACGCTGAAGCTGGGAAGGTTTTATTTTACCTATGGATGTTTGTTTGGTAATGATTCTCTCTGTCTCTCTCTCCGAAGAGGAAGGTGCTTGGTTTGAGTAAAAAAAGCAGCAGATAGTGTGGCTCTTGACTGGGAGCTTCAGGACGGGGAGGATGTGTGTTGCATGAGAAGGTCCCTCATATATTGTTCTTGCATAGGAAGGCATGGCTTTCTAGCTGTTTAAACTCTCTCAACTGCTCATGCATATGAATCTCTTCTCATTTGGCGCTGTCTTCTTTCTCCTTTGTTTTCCCCTTTATGGAAGGAAGAGAGAGCCTATGTCCTGTTTGTGTGGAAACTTCAGTTACTTGTGAACTAGGGTGCCCTTGACGTTGTAGGTAAAAATTAGTTGCTCTTTTTGCATAACCTTGTTTCTCCTTTTCTTTTTCCTATTTGCTATTAGGCAGTTGAACATCCTATTTGTATGCTTGAACCAAAGGATGCATGCGCTCGGTGTGTATGTAAAGGATTGTGCTCATATCCTATGAAAATTAGCATCTGTCTGGCAGTGAATGGGTTGTGGTGTTTGCTCGTGTGCTCTGGTTGTATATCATGAGGTGATTTCCTTGCAGGACTTTTGAGAAGATGGAGTCTCATGATGAGACTGGATGCCAAGCTCCAGAGGGCCCCATCCTCTGCATTAACAACTGTGGCTTCTTTGGAAGTGCTGCTACCATGAACATGTGTTCCAAGTGCCACAAGGACATCATCCTGAACCAGCAACAAGCCCAACTGGCAGCATCATCCATTGAAAGCATTGTGAATGGAAACTCTAGTGGGAATGGAAAAGAACCTGTGGTTGCTGGTGCTGTTGATGTACAAGCTGCACCTGTAGAGGTGAAAATCATCTCCACAGAACCATCCATTGCTTCAAGCAAGCCTTCTGAGATGAAGGCAAAAGAGGGACCTAGTAGGTGTACCGCTTGCCGAAAGCGTGTTGGTTTAACAGGGTTCGGTTGTAGATGTGGAAACCTGTTCTGTGCAATTCATCGTTACTCTGACAAGCATGACTGTCCCTTTGATTATCGGACTGCTGCTCGTGATGCTATTGCTAAAGCCAACCCAGTTGTCAAGGCAGAGAAGCTTGATAAGATCTAAGAGCCATGGACTGAAGTGATTGTTTATGTAATCAAGTATGATTCTTCTCCTTCTGTCCATGCGTCCTGGTTTAAGTGTGGCAGCGTTGTCCTGTCTAGTGTCCTTTATTGATAAAAATGGTTCAGGGCATGATAGGACATTGTCGCAGTCCAGGGAACTTTATATTTCTAGTTGATTGGCGAGGGTTCCTTTGTTAGCTCCAGTGTGCAAGTCTTTATTTGTGTTGGTTTGTGGACATTGTTATGGGTTACTTTGTCATGTTATTTGCTGGCTGGTACGCATTTCTTTCTGGTATTGCATGGAAAATTGATCTGCCCCAATGCGTATATGTGTACATTTTTCAGTTGTTCATAAATCTTTTAGCTGTTCAATGCTTTTACCCTAGCTATCAGCCCTTCAATGGTCTGAAGCAATGCTGTGTAAAACCATTTACTGGCAGCCTGTTTTCACTTTCTGCACGATTGTTTGCTTTATATTTGGATAAAGGGTTCCTTGAGCTGTAGATGTCTACCATCAAAAGGCTCAAGGGTGTTTCATTTTAGAAACTTTTCATATGTGGTCTTTTGGTGTTATTCTCTGTCGAAATGCTTTCCTCCTAATATAGTCAATTAGAACTGACAGTTCCTATGCATTGGTGCATTTTGTGCTAAACTGTTGGATACACTGTCCCAGGATAGAAATTGTGGCATCTCCTTTTCTCGATGTAATTTGTTGCGTGACTGCTATAGATGATCACTTGGTTTTTATTCTTCTTATTGCTAAAGGTAAAGGTACAATTTATTTTCCTCCATTTATCAACTATGCATCCATGTTTTTCTTGAGTTGGGACAGGCTTCGGGGAGAACGTTTCTTAGGCTTCCTTTGATGGGATTAGGTGGTTTTTCCATCTTGGTTTTTGTTGTGCATTTATAACGGCAAGCTCAGATTATATTAGCCTCATTTCCCTCATGTCCTTGATGTTGAATATATTTATTATATTCTCTTATCACTTTGTTTTGGTTGTGTTTTATTGTAACCCAAAAGTTCTATGAAACTTAATTTGTGTTCAAGATCGGATTGGAATTCAATCTTCAGTTTCTTATCAAAACTCCTGCTGGCCTGAACATGCCTAGTGGCAAAGACTTGAACAGCTGCCCCTCCGAGGCTCTCCACTCTCCCCCCCCCCCCCCCCCCCCCCCCCCCCCCGGCACTCATTAACTTTCAGTAGCACGTAATAATTGACATTGGTGTCAATGTTTAAAGTGAACCTCACTGCGAATGAAGTTGTTGAAGCCTGTAATGTGGTTAGAATGGTTGTTGGGTATTTGGTTTCTTTGCCTTTTTCTTTACGTCAATCTTTTTTTTCTCGGAGGTGGCTCTGCTCATCGGTTGCGAGCTTGATGTGCCCCTCATTTGCTAAAACTTACTGCCAATTGACCTCCTGGATTTCTGAGTTGAGAAGGTAGGGATAGATGCAGGGTACCTGGGTTCTCGACATGTGACATTTTTGTCTCCTGAAAAAAAAGTGTGATTAGACCAACTTCTGTTGTCCTTCCAAACCCCGATGGAGAAAATTCGCATGGAAATGCATTAGTTGTCAATTGATTTTATATGCCTGTGAAAATGTGAGCATACAATAAAGCACTTGATGAAATCCCATTTGCCTGCCTTTAGAGCAATTGATAACATCCCATTTGAAGAGAGAAGATGTTAGAGAGGCAGTGGAAGAATAAACACTGGGCATTTTTACATTCCGGGGATTCTTGCTTTGAAGTGGAGTCTGTCATCCTGGTTTTTTAGATTTTATTTTTTTTAATATTTTTAAATTATTTTAATGTGCTAATTTTAAAAATAATTTTAAAAAAATAAAAAAATTATTTTAATATATTTCTAAATTAAAAAATATTTTAAACTATTATAATTTCAAATACACTTCGAGTCCAGTAGCCCAGCTGCAGTTCTCTTTAGGCCCTCTCCCTGCTGTGAGGGACTGGGAGCTTGACTACCATGGGTGGGCTTCATGCTTTCCTTTTCACTTTCAAGCTATGTTTTGGTGAGGTATATCCTTTTGCCTTATTGATCCACCACCGTATCACTTCTATCCTTATACCGAATATTTCCAACTTACCCTTTTAGTTTTGAAAAAAAAAATCTGTTACCCATATTTTGCTAATAGCTCATGAGAATCAACCAAGAGCGCAACATTTAACTTGTTTTTTGAGTTTTCTTCCCCCTTGTTTCGATTGCTCTTATAGATAACATCATATGTATGAGGATTGAGTATAAAAATGAGGAAGAAAGAAGAGTAATGAAAAAGTGAAAAAAAAAGGTGAAATGGCACTGCTTTCCTTTAGACGTCGTAAGCCATTTTACAGTCAAGGATAAAATTGAATCTTTACTGAAATTACAGGATTGAAATAGAAAAAAAAAACCGACTAGAACCACGTGGATAAAAAAAGAAGGGTTACTCATGGATAGAGGGGGTCGGTTCTTTACTGATAATTGTATTTAATCCAACTTAAGATAATTTACAAAATTTAAACTAGACACATTTAATTATTAATTTTACCCGAGTAGGTTGGGATAAATTTTTTATAGATATTACAAATATTTATGAGTTGAGCATATTGATTCCCTTATTCTCCGACGATCCTAAGAAAAATGTTGAATTGCAATTATTGAAACTATATAAGACCTCTAAAATGCATTTATTAGGGGCAACATAAAAACTTATAATTTCCACATAAAAACAAAAGAAAAATTATAGTAAAGTATATTATCAAACAGTTAGGGTACAATATAGTATAAAAATATACCAAAAAGAGACTATAAAGTGTTTTTAGGGTTGTGATTTGACTATAAAAATAAAAATTCAACCTAGATTATAGAAATTTTCATTTGTTTTCTCACGGTTTCTTAATTACCAACAAAAAATAATAAATTATAAAATGCACTGTCACTTCATCATCAGATCAAACTTTAAAAGAAATTTTAAGTTCACTGCTTATAAAGAGCATCAGTTATGTGAGTAAGAGATAAAAAAAATAATAAGTAATTAAGTATATCAATTACGTGAGATAAAAAAAATAATAAGTAATTAAGTATATCAGTTACGTGAGCAAGAGATAAAAAAAAAATAAGTAATTAAGTATATGAAGTTTGAAGAAAATAATTGAAGGGAAAAAGATTCAATGAAAGAGATAGTTGTGAGTGTGAGGGCAAGAAAAGAAAGAAATGAAGAAGAGAAAGAAAAATATTATTTATATCAAGGACTAGATTACTTGTATTGAGTTATATAAGTTAAGCCGGGTTGAGCGAGTTTTCAAAATTCCATCCCATATCTAATTTATAATATCTTTTATCAGTTTTTTTGACTCATTATCATTCATAATAATCATATTATTTGACTTTGATATGCTGTATTAGGTTAGATAATACAAATATTATAGATAAGTCAGTTTTTTTTAACACTCCTAAAATAAAAAAGTGTAATATTGATGAATCCAAGGGGGTAATCAAATTCACCCTGGGGGGTTAAGTATGTCAAAGATTTATACTCTAATGTGTAGGGGTTAAATCCTGTGACCAAATAATGATAATTATTAATAGTCGGACAAGGAGGACATAGAGGAACATGGCAAGCAAAACAAAGGAGTGGTGTCCCTACCGCCACCGTCTGTTGAAAGCAATGCTGGGTATTGAGTATTGTTCTTATAGCTTTCTTCAATGCAATAAGTGAAATTTGATGATAGCAAACTTTCAACAGCCCACCACATCATGCCTGGTTTTTTCATCAAATGACAAAGAGGGCACCCTCAGATCCTTTGTTGGGACTTGAGGGAGGAGGGGCTTCCGTCTAGGGAATATTACAGCCACAATACTAGCTCAAACACCCATAAAACCTCCCTCCTCTCTCTCTCTCTCTCTCTCTCTCTCTCTCTCTAGGGAATATTACAGCCAAAATACTAGCTCAAACACCCATAAACCTCCCTAGTCTCTCTCTCTCTCGCCAACAGGAGTTTGTATCTTTATGGCCTTGGATGCTTCAGACGACTGTCTTTCTATCATTTTAAAGTTGACTATTGATTACTACACTAGAGAATAATAATATGCATGCAAAACTTTATGAAATAGGAGATTTTAGTTGTTTAATTATACTTACAAGTAAACCTTTTAGGTCACTCCTGGTTAAATTATTATTATTATTATACTACATAGTTTAGAGCATAACTTTTAGTTGTTGAACAACGTGTAATTGGTTGACATTCTAATCTACCAGCCCTACGCCAAACAAAACAACGAAATTTCCAAGAGAAATATTTGTGGGAGAAATAAAATTAATCCACGGTGATATGTGTTTGAATGGGGCTGACTCGCCAGCAAAAACTAACGAAGCAGCCAGCCCTGTATAAGAAAATATTCAATCATTTCTTCGACCACTCTTGATTACATAACAATGACTCTTGCCAATGATGGTTGCTTGATACAAAGTATTTGGGGATTTGCCTTCAATTTTTCTTGGACCTCTTTTGGGTAAATAGTGAATCGAAATTATGAGCTAACATGGCCTCCTTTTAGCAATCGCATTGAATTAATTTAATAATGCACCATAGTTTTTTTCCCTGTTAAAATAATAATGCACTATATATAGTTGGAAAGGCAACAATACAAATCCCAAATGGCAATCATGTTCTTCATTGAAAAAAAGAAAAAGAAAAAGAAAAAGAAAAATTACCCCTTGAATGTTTACTATAGTAGTGTTTTTTTGGGCTATATATTATAACCGCATTGACTAATTACCCTTCATCTCTCTAGATGATAATTTCTAGTCTCTCAGCTGCCATTGCCACATTGCTCCCAAAAATAAAAAAATATTCAAACAGAAACTGCCATTGCCATGTTATACTTAAATCATAAATTATGTAATACTTGAAACCCGTTTGATATTGTAGCAGCGATTATTTTTTAAAGTATTTTTTATTTAAAATACATTGAAATAATATTTTTTAAAATTTTATTTTTGATATTAACATATCAAAACGATCTGAAAAATATAAAAAAAATAATTTGAAGCAAATTAAAATAAAAAAAATTAATTTTTTTAAAAACACTTTTAAAATATAAAAATAAATAAGATATAAGATATAAATTTCATAATTTATCTATTTAAAAAAAAGACAATAAAGAATGCGGATCACTAAAATAATCAATTAAATTTCCCTAATTTGCTTATAACCGGAATTCTCACCTGTGCTTTTTTATTTTTTAATTCGCAAGCGAGAACTGCAGTTTTTCTATGCTATTTTTTAAATATATTTTTTTGTCCATGCTAATTTTCTTTTTTTCCCCTAAACTGTGCTAATGTTTATACTTTATAAAAATTCGAATTTTCCTGGGATGCTTTTAAAGCGGGCCTGGCAGTGAAAATTTTTAGTAGATCTTTCGCCACAGGATGCAATAATGGTGTTCTTCTTCCAGCCTTGCACTTTTACAGTTTAAAGTCAAGATTTGGGTGAAAAAAGTCAACTGGAAATAAAGTAGGAAGCTGTTTACCGTTGGGGTTTTGGTAAGTTATCACATCTAAAATAGTTAATTTGTAAAGTAACAGGAAAAATATTTAGGAGTACGCCAGAGTTTAGAGAGTCACAGATATTGTGACGTCCGAGTTACATGTTTAATATGCGATTCAGCTATTATAAATATTATTTATGAATCGCGTTATTTTAGATATATATATATAAAAAACATTAATTCATTCAATCACAAGTAACCAGTTATTCATTGTTAAAATATACTTTACATAAACAGCGTATAATATATTAAATTATAAGTAAAAAATATACACTAACATTTAAAATAATATAATATTTTATTAAAAATAAAACTAATTATATATATATCCACAATTATTATAATATATAATTATGTCTCATAATCTTTTTGTCTCGTCGTAAGTTTAAGGTTTAAGGATGGTTAATATCATCCCAGCTAGTGTATGGGCATGAGTCACTCGTGGACATGCATGAGATGATTGTGAACAGGTTTAGGATACTCGTAGATAAGTTAACATCCCCAACACTCCCATGATAAGCAATCTTATCTTCTGCTAATGCAGCTTTAAAACGCTCAACCTTTTCAATCTCTTAAAGTCCACCATGACATAAATTAAATGTGGTGTTTACTACAATACGTCTCATTCTAATAACACTTTTACATATAAACGTTGTTGTTTTTACTTAGTTTTGACTCTTCATTAAAATATGGAGCAGATGTCATACTTAATTGGGGCTCTATGTTAACAAATTCCATTAGATATACTTGTCTGCTATTATTATCACCTAATCTAAATGGATCATCTGTCATTGATATCTTTGTAAAATTTTGAAAGTTACTTGTAATCCAGGTCAACTCCATACTAAAATAGTTTTTTCATTTAAATTTGTTATTAAAGTAGATTTTCAACATATTAATCTCAATAATCATAACAAACTCAAATTTAAATTCACTCTCATCATTATAAATTAATACACATATAACAAGCTTTTAATTCGAAACAAATTACTCATAATATTTACGACTCGTGTAACAGTAGCCTAAATATATTTTTCAACTGGGTTACTTTATCATTTTTTTTTACTGTGTTGAAAAAAAAAAACCTTCAGTTTGTAACTGCCGTGTTTTTTTACTCTGCAGTGAGAAGTCTGTACGGAATGTACAATCTCATTGCTGTCAATGGACTACAGCCAATTGTCACTCAAAACCTTCCTGGCTATCAATTCTGGTCTCCACTAAAGCTGCTCTTTAAAATCCCTCACCTTCTTTTTTTAAATAATAATAAATCATCATAAATTTTATTGTCACATAAATTAGCATAAACCCTGAACTAAAATAAATCTTCAGGTCCTGCGTTCTGTTCAATGCGCTCTCTCTCTTTTTTTTTTTCTTTCTTTCTTTTTTTTTTAATTATTTTTAATATCAGTATATTAAAATTATTTAAAAATATCAAAAATATATTAATTTAAAAAAAAATAAAAAAATTTTAAACTTTTTTAAAAACTCTTTTAAAATGCAACAACAAACAGAGCTTTTTTATGAATGCATTGTTTTTTAAATAAACATATTTGGTTATATGTTAATAATATTTTTATTTACATGCAATTAACCAAATTTATTAAAAATATTTATTTACTCTTTAAAAAAAAAGATTGATATATAATGGATATCCAAATTAATATCTGAAATTCAATAACCCGAATATAATTATTTAGAATCAAAGTTTAATCCAATCCATATTTATCATTATCATCCCTAAGAAAGATGATTTTGAACTCAAATGAAAAATAAAATGAGTTACGAGACTCTCTACCTAGAGACATGCCAGGAAATGCTAAATTTAAAGGGTGTTCGGAATAACATTTTAACAGGAGTTTTTTTAAAAATTAAATATTTTTTTATTTTTTAACATGTTAATATTAAAAAATAAATAAATATATTATTTTAATATATTTCAAACAAGTTGATTTACGGTGACAGTCACTTATTTTATCGGTGGAAAGAAATCTCATTTACGTCAACAAATAAATGGAATTGAGAAAGAAAATAAATATTTCGAAGGCCTAAAATCCCAATATTTTCTTAGCTAACCCAAGATTCCATTGACCCTCCCAGAAATAATATTAAAGAGGGCTCCATTATCAATCCCATCATATTCGTTACTGGTTGAACGACAAGGACAAGGGCTCGAATTTAAGAGCTTGTCTCCTTCCCTGGCTTTGCGGTTACTGATGAGAAATTAAAAATTAAAAATTTGTATGTACCAAAACATCCAAAAAATTGTACTATTCATGTATAGGAAGATGCTTGAGGAGGTGAATAGTTTCGAAATCCTCAGAAATTGTTTACTCACAACAATAGGAGAGCATGCTTGTGATTCTTAATTTTTTTTAAATTTTTTTTTGATATCTTTATATAGAAACAATTACAAAATATTAACTTGATTTTTTTTAAGAAAACAAAATTTTTAAAAAATATAACTCCGCTATACTCACAAACAATTGATTTAGTTATAAAACCGGAAGGATCCAAGTATTTGATCGTACTGCGCTGATAAATAAGTTATTTTTAGTATTAAAATTATATTAGTTTAGTTTAAAAAACTATCAAGACAATGTTATTTTAATATATTTTTTTAAAAATTACAACTTTGTTTGATCAACCAATTTTAGATTAACCTGTCTAATTCATGGTTGAGTTTTCAACCAAATCAACTCTGATTGAGGCTTTGATTGTGTTAGATGTGTGGTTGTGTTTTTTAAAAAAATTAAATTTTTTTCTATTTTAAAATAAATTTGTAGATTATTTTGAAGTGTTTATATTAAAAATAAATTTTTAAAAATAAAAAAATATTATATTAATATATGTTTAAATACAAATCACTTAAAAAAAGTATAGCTAACATAATTACAATAGGTAACAAAACGAAGGAAATTTCAAAACCATCCAATCCGCATCAATCGTCATGTAGTCGACCACGTTGGGACCGATCTTTGATTGGATTCACTGCCAGTCAAAGATGGTCCTGATAGATACTCTATAATTGTAATAAAAGAATTTGTCCTGAGTATCCTAGCAGATCCTCACCATTAATCTGAGCAGTGAGAAAGAAAAACAAATTGCTGTACGACATCACCTCATGAACTCAGCGGTGAAACCGGGTGATCTTCCTGCTATTCCAGAGAGAACCCATCAAAATCGATGCAAAACTGTAACCAGACAGTGACCAAACACCAATTTTCTCCTTCTCTTTCTCACTCTCATCCTCATTCTTTCTCTTCTTGTTTTTTGATGCTGTTTATGAAGCCCTTCTGGGAATATCTTGTTAACGATAACAAGGGAACATTTTGCCTGTAAAACACATTCTAACTCTGCAATCATCTTTCGTTTCTGCCTGTAAAACAAGATCTTGTATCAAGTTCATCCTTCAAATTTCAAGAGATAATGTCATTTTATAACAAATTTATCGTTTCTTTTTTAACGGAAAACACTAATTGAGAAATTAAAATCATTGAAGAGTAAAACTAACATTCATGCAATAGTTTTAGGGTATTTTTGGGCCTTGAAAGACAACAGTGTAGGATAGCGATGACATAACCCATGCAAGATGATGTCTATGGGTCACTGAAAAGAGGAGGCACATCGGTACGTGCGAGGTAGACTCTTGTCTCTTCTTCTCGGAATCTTCAGGGACCACTCTCTTTCACTCACGAGAAGAGAAGACTTTCTGGGTTCTTTTATAGTGGTTGGTTCCTTTTCTATTTTTTCTGTTCCTCTTTCTCTTGTTTTATTCCGTCTGTTCTGACTTTGGTTGGAGTCACTGTCCAGTGTCCTGTTCCTGGTCTTGGTTCGATAATTCATGCCCGGAAATACATCACTTTGTTCACTCGAGGACAACGTTACATGGCTCTTGAAGTTGACGCAGAGAGCCAAAATGGCCTCTGGTTTCTACTTTTTATTTCTTTCAACGACGGCTTTGATAAGATAATACTTCATCACTTTGACGATTTTATCGGGTTTATGGAGCATTTTCTTGTGCACTTCCTTTACTATCTGTGACTGTTCATCGTTTTACATTGATGATGGTTTGGATGAGAATCTTTGAAAATTGATGCGTTTTTGTGAAAATTGTCAAACAAAATGTCAACTCCAATTGCAATTATTAACCTGTGATGCCCCATTTCCACCTGCATTAGGCTATCAACCAAGACCATGAACTCAACATTTGTTAATGTTATTTAGAAATATAGTAGTGATTAATTTTTAAAATATTAATATATTAATATTTTATTTTTAAAAAATTATTTTTGATAATAATATATTAAAACAATTTGAAAAGATAAAAAATTAATCTTAAACAAAAAAATTTAAAATTAAAAAAAAAACGGTATTAACTGTATCCCAAACACTACTATTTTAGATTGTGTTTGAAAACATGGTTGAAACCTTTTAAAAAAATAATTTTTTTATTTATATTTTTATATTATTTTAATGTGCTGATGTCAAAAATAACTTTTTAAAAATTAAAAAATATATTATTTTAATATATTTTTAAATAAAAAACAATAACAAACATATTTATATGTTGTTTAGTCCCATTGTCAAGGGAATATAAGTTTTGATCTTTATATATATACACACACACGATAAAATCCCCCGGCGAGTACGTAAATATAAAATATACAATAATTCATGTTAGATATACAAGAAAGAAAATTAGATGGGTAACATTTGGTAATTAATTATAAAGTCGAGAATTCTTGGATTAAAACGAAAGGGTACAAACGGATAGAAGGATTGCATATGTGCTCAACACGCGGCCATTTATATACCGTACGATAGATAGTATTCGATCCAGTGGTCCAAATGTAGCTGTCACTGTTTGGTTGCGGGGGGCAGACACTGTCATCTGCATATTTTCACCACAATAGTAAAAAGACTGTCTCTAAGCTATAATAGTTTTTTCCACTGCATGATGTCGGGAACCATGGTAGAAACATATTTTTATTCGTGTTTTCTTTTTTTTTTTTTAAAAAAAAAACATATCTTATTACAGGTAAGCAAGGGTGTAGCCTGTAATTTTTCTGCCTTGAATTATTAAATAAATATAATTTTTTTTAAGATCAATTATTAATTCATGTATATGAATTTTTAAAATTAATAATAAAATTACTCAAATCTTTAACATGCCTCTGCTGATAAGATTTTTAAAATAAAAGGATTATCATAATTTTCATGAAGAAAAACAAAAAAGTCATGCCTTGCTTCCACGAAAAAATAATTACTTTGGAACAATCATATAAAACAATGACAATAAAAATATAACAAAATAAATATTTTATTCTCACTAAATATTCGGGGGAGATTTTTTCAAAAACAAACCACATATTAAATTCATATATAAGTGTTCCTAAAAGAATCATTAGTATTATTAATTATAACAAACTATAATTTTATTTTAAAGTCACGACATAACCCGGTAATTTTGTACATATTCTCTATAATTTAATTTGAACAAATAAAAAAATAATTAAAAGATTAGTTCACCCACCTAGTCTAGAAGCGAAAAAAACCTAGGGTTGGGCACCTTTTTCTCTTTCTTTTAATAGGATATACAATATATCGTCTACTAAATTGTTTTTATGTGATCAATTTTTTTATTTATAAATTAAAATTTCACCATATTTTCTTTTATCTCAAGAATACCCTAAAAATTCAATAAACCCATTTTAAAAATAAAACACTATCCAATCACTTAAAAGAAGAAACAAACCGCAATAAAAAAACTTTCCCGGTTTTAATTTATTTTTTCCGGTATGTTCAATGAAAAAATCATTGTTATTAAATTTTTTTATTTAAATGAACATATTGATTTTAATATCATTTTTTTTTGTAGTTGTAATATAGTTAGCCGAACTTTTTTTTATCTTAATTTCTAGAGAATGAAACGTGAAAAAATAAAGTTGGGAAGAGAAATGTAAATTCTAAAATACCAGGGATCAAATAATACATAAATTGAAACTTAAATGACTAAACTAAACTTCTCCATGTTTAGCTGAAAACGAAAAGTGCTTTGTTGTTTGTTTGATGTGTTTAATTCTACTCCTTGTTCTTATTTTTTTAATTATAAATCAAAGTTTTATTTTATAATATTAATATTTAATTTGATATCAGAATATTTTCACACTTCGTATATGCAATAATGGCGTGCAAAGTGAAGTAAATCTTAACAGATAAAACTATGACAATATAAATCACGAGGATGAAATAGCAAGGAGATAAAGGTCAACGATCAAGATAGAAGAGGAAAAAGTCAACAGTGCTGTCAATAATTTACGAAGGTGGGTACAGAAATGTATACAGTAAAAACACGTTATATTTTATTTTACAGCTGTGGCGGTAACTGTAATATCAAAGACAAATATAAGTGATGGTAAGTGGGAAGAGTTTGAAATTAAAAGGTTTGTTTTCTCTGTAGTCTCAGGTTCGAGCCCTGTGATTGCTCATATGATAGTCACTGGAGGCTTATATGGTCGTTAATTTCAAGGCCTGTGAGATTAGTTGAGGTGCGTGCAAACTGATCTAGACACCCACATTAAACAGAAAAAAAAATCAAGTGGACCGCTGCCTATTTTTCCATTTTCTATCTCAAAATGATAAATGGTTGGGTGGCACGGGTAATTCTTTGAGTATATAATATTTAAGAATATTTATTATTTTTAAAGTATTTTTATTTAAAAATAATTTAAAATTTATTTTTAATATTAATATATCAAAATAATTTTAAATTATAAAAAAATAATTTTAAATTTTTTTCTTAAATTTAACCTATCTTTGTTTGTTCTACACTCTTAGCCTCGAGGATGACGGGGCCCACATCAATTACAGGTCTTTGATTGTGCCTGTCTATGCCTCTACCATATATGACAAACTTAATAATGTACGTTTCATAATATTCTTTGTTTCCACACACCAGCAGTTGCAGTAATTATTTTAATTTTAATTAAAATAATTTTAATAAAAATATATGCAAACTGACTCTAATATTCATGTTGATTAAAAATTAATTATTTTAATTTAATTTAATCACCCTAGATGTATTTATGGCTTATGTTCCTCCTCGCCTTGGCATCATCTTATTTTTTAATCCAAATGAAGGTCATAAGATGATCCACAAGAAAAACTAACCGTGAAATAAATTTAATCCTTCTTTCTCTTAGTAATCAATGGAGAGTTAACCTTGTTTCATTTCATATTAGATAACTTTTTTATCATTATTGATTGATGAACAATGTTGATTTAGGGTGTTTGAGATTACGATAATAATTATTTTATATTTTAAAATAAATTAAAATAATATTTTTTTATTTTTTAAAAAATATTTTTCATTCTAAACATCAAAACAATAAAAAATCATATTTTTTTTAACAAATATTATTTATAACGCAATTCCAAATGATCTGTTAAAGCAAACCCTACCCATAACCCTACAAGGTAACTCCATAAAGTATTGTTTATTTATGCGTTTAGAATTGATTTTTAATATTTTTTATATGTTAATATTAAAAATAAAAAAATATTTTTAAATAAAAAATATTTTTAAAAATCAGCATCATTCATCCACTGTATCTCGAATACATGCTAAAATCTGAATCACTTTTGTTATCGCTTTCACCCAAAAGATTTCTAATGGCCTTTTTTATACATGAATACTCTTCTTAACCCATCAACATCTGGCAAACCATTTCTTCAAGTCAAGCTCACTCACAGTCCTCGCTTCACTGATAAATAGAAAAACATCGAAATAACACAACCAGGCTCTCTCTCTCACTTTCTCCTCCAATGGCTACCGCCTGCACATACACTTTTGCTCTCTGTCTTAGCCTCGCATTCTTCATGTTTAGCTCAGCAGCTTCTTCAACTGAAGCTGATATCCTCCTTTCTTTCAAAGACTCCATTCAAGACCCCAAGAACTCTCTTTCAAGCTGGTCTAACAGCTCAAATGCCCATCACTGTAACTGGACTGGAATCACCTGCTCTACTTCACCTTCACTCACTGTAACTTCTCTCAACCTTCAAAATTTGAATCTTTCTGGTGAAATCTCTTCTTCAATCTGTGATTTAACCAATTTGGCTCTTCTCAATCTTGCTGACAATTTTTTTAACCAGCCTATACCTTTACACCTCTCTCAATGTAGTTCTTTGGAGAGTTTGAATGTCAGTAACAACCTCATCTGGGGTCCTATCCCAGATCAGATTTCTCAGTTTCAGTCTCTGAGAGTTCTTGATTTTAGCAAGAACCATATTGAGGGAAGGATTCCAGAAAGCATTGGCTCATTGGTGAAGTTGCAAGTACTCAACTTGGGAAGCAACTTGCTTTCAGGTAGTGTTCCTTCTGTATTTGTGAATTTCACTGAGCTTGTTGTTCTTGATTTGTCTCAAAATTTGTACTTGATGAGTGGTGTTCCTAGTGAGATTGGGAAACTTGGGAAGCTTGAGCAGCTTTTGTTGCAAAGTTCTGGTTTTTATGGTCAAATTCCTGATTCTTTTGTGGGTTTGCAAAGTTTAACCATTTTGGACCTCTCACAGAACAATCTGAGTGGTATGATTCCTCAAACACTAGGGTCTTCTTCTAAGAACTTGGTGTCTTTTGATGTTTCTCAAAACAAGCTTTTAGGGTCATTTCCAAATGATATATGCAGCGCACCAGGCCTTAAAAACCTCGGTCTCCACACTAATTTCTTCAATGGTTCGATACCAAACTCCATTAGTGAATGCTCTAATCTTGAGAGGTTTCAAGTTCAAAACAATGAGTTTTCTGGTGATTTCCCAGGTGGGTTATGGTCACTAAGCAAAATAAAGCTAATTAGAGCTGAGAACAACAGATTTTCTGGTGCAATACCAGATTCAATGTCAATGGCAGCTCAATTGGAGCAAGTTCAGATAGATAACAACAGCTTCACTGGAAAAATTCCCCATGGTCTTGGTCTGGTTAAGAGCTTGTATAGATTCTCTGCATCTCTTAATGGTCTCTATGGTGAATTACCTCCGAATTTTTGTGATTCCCCTGTTATGAGTATCATAAACTTATCCCACAATTCTCTTTCTGGTCAAATTCCAGAGATGAAAAAGTGCAGGAAACTGGTCTCCTTGTCTTTGGCAGACAATAGTCTTACTGGGGAAATCCCTCCATCCCTTGCCGATTTGCCTGTGCTGACTTACCTTGATCTTTCTGATAACAACCTTACTGGTTCAATCCCAGAAGAGCTTCAAAATCTGAAGCTTGCTCTCTTCAATGTATCCTTCAACCTTCTATCTGGAGAAGTCCCCCCAGCTCTAGTCTCTGGACTCCCTGCTTCATTCCTGGAAGGAAATCCTCACCTTTGTGGCCCAGGATTGCCCAATTCTTGTTTTGATGATCTGCCAAGACATCGCAATTCTGCTGGTCTTAGTTCATTGGCATGTGCCCTTATATCTATAGCATTTGGTCTGGGAGTCTTGCTTGTTGCTGCTGGGTTTTTCGTGTTCCATCGATCCACTAAATGGAAATCTGAAATGGGTAGTTGGCATTCGGTGTTTTTCTATCCTCTCAGAGTCACAGAGCATGATTTAGTCATGGGAATGGATGAGAAAAGTTCTGTTGGAAATGGTGGAGCTTTTGGTAGAGTGTACATTATATGTTTACCAAGTGGTGAACTGGTTGCCGTGAAGAAGCTAGTCAATATCGGGAACCAATCTCCAAAAGCATTGAAGGCTGAGGTCAAGACATTAGCCAAGATCAGACATAAGAACATCACTAAAGTTCTTGGATTTTGCCATTCAGAGGAATCAATCTTTCTAATTTACGAATACTTGCAAAAGGGGAGCTTAGGGGATTTAATTAGCAGACCGGACTTTCAGTTGCAATGGAGTGATAGGTTGAAGATTGCCATTGGGGTTGCTCAAGGATTGGCATACCTTCACAAGCATTATGTCCAGCATTTACTTCACAGAAACATTAAGTCGACTAATATCCTCCTGGATGCGGACTTTGAACCAAAGCTCACAGATTTTGCTCTCGACCGAATCGTGGGAGAAGCCTCATTTCAAACAACTGTTGCTTCAGAATCTGCAAACTCTTGCTACAATGCTCCTGGTACACTTCTTTCATCCCTAGTTAGTATTTTGTATTTACAGCGATCAGATTGTTCTGTCACGTGTTTAAAATTAGCTTCACAGATCCATATTGTGCGTGTTCTTTGAATTGTTCTCTCATTAGCTGCTTATTGCAGAATGTGGATACACAAAGAAAGCAACCGAGCAAATGGATGTTTACAGCTTCGGTGTGGTGCTTCTAGAGCTGATAGCAGGCCGACAAGCTGACCGAGCAGAACCAGCTGACTCTGTTGATATCGTGAAGTGGGTCCGGAGGAAAATCAACATCACAAATGGAGCTGTCCAAGTTCTTGACTCTAAGATATCAAATTCTTCCCAACAAGAGATGCTAGCAGCTCTAGACATTGCCATTCGTTGCACTTCAGTGCTGCCAGAGAAACGACCAACAATGCTTGAAGTCACTAGAGCACTTCAGTCTCTAGGCTCAAAAACTCACGTTTCAGACTCATACTTGTCCACTCCCGAGGAGAACTCAGTCCCAGTATAAATATTCGAAACAGAAGATTAGCCCTCTTTGTTTTTCTTGGCTTCTGGTCTTTGTATGTAAATGAAACTTGATTTCATACATCTCGTTATGACTTTCCTCTTAAAAAGAAAACATAAAGAAACAATGTGTCAGTTTGTATGATATTCTCTGCTCCGCCAGACTTTGGGTTTGGGGTTTTGGACCTTTCGGCCAGGACAGTGATCGAACAAGTTAAAACATCAAAATGCTTGGGCAATTATTTTAAAAGAACTAATTGCTAGCTTGCTCAATGCTAATGGTAAAAATCTCGACTCGTTCCATGACGAGACATGATATTAGTTGTTCTGAAAATATTTAAAAGTTCACAGCAGAATCAGGAGTGGAAATTTGAGGAATTTGCCCAAGCATGAATATGCTCATGTCATTTACCACACCCTTTTCTTCGGTTTGGAAAGCCCGGAAGAACTAGGTTTACACAGTGGGGATCCTCTTTCTTCTTTGCTAAAGCCCATCCCATTTCTTTATGTTCGAATTTAAGACTATTAAGTGGAAATCACGTGTGTTAATCAATAACCCTATGTATTCTAATTGATTTGTTGACGGGAAAATAGTTAATTAGTGGAGGGCTTATGGCTAAAAAACTAGTTAATTTGTGAAGTATTTTTTCTTTGTTTCATTACTAGGGTTTTTGGAACTGTTTATAACACCACCTATATTTTTTATTTTAGTACTTATTTAGTTTTGATTCAATTAATTATAATTCTCAAATTTGATTCAAATTATAAACCCAAATCAACCCATCCCAAAATAATGTTGTTATAGTGACTTTCCTTGAAGAAAATAAAATTGTTTTTTTCACAAAAACTAAAACATAATAGTTTAAGAAAAAGAGCATTTTCTTTTTAATTGAAGTTGGCTCCATCAAGTCTCACGAGTTAAACCGAGTAACATATTAATTCACTGAATCACACAAGTTCCAATATCCAAAATGGTTTAAAGAAGACAAGACAACCTAAACTAGACTCTGGGCCACCAAGCCACCCTAAGCCGGGTTCGATATCGAAGGCAACCATCTCGTTTTTTATTTCATTTTTAGGAACAGACCCACACGAGTTCCACAAGAGCCAAGAGCTTACAAACTCAAAGTCACGAGCGGCGCCCATGAGTCTTGGCCCTCTGACTAGCAGCTAGTGCCATGTCCTGCCAACGCCTGCGAACTGGCCATCTCTGACACCGTGAAATCTGACCGCTGCTTTCTTTGAACTAAACAAGACTCCCAGGCACGTAAATGGTGATGATGTAATTTTATTGAATTAAATTGATATTCTCATCCAAACAATTCATAGCAACTAAAAAACTGTAGTTTACAAGAAAGCAAATGGCATGGCTTCTGCTGCTGCATTTGAACAAACCTGAAACCTTGAATCATCTTTCACTGCTTATTTTCAAGAGTGATTTTTTTTCTTCATATTTACATTGATAAGAAGGGAATTATGAGAAAAGAAAAGATGTACAGCAAGATCAACTCCCAATCCTCATGCAGACCAGACCTCACGAAGAAGTTCATACCTTGCATTTGCCATCGAATCCCCTGCTGCTGCTGCTGCATATTCCTTGTGTTTTCCATTTCCATTGGCCATGATGCTAGCTGGGGATGATGGCAATCTTTCAATTATGGACGTAAGAGGTGAATCTAATTCCTCCAGTTCCTCATCACTGGTGTATCCTTTCCTCTGCACAGCAGATACATTCCTGGACAACTGAGACTTGGTCCCTGCCTCTGCAACCTTTTCTGCCACATCAGCAGAGGAAGGTGGGGTGTACACAACTGGGGCAGCTGTATAAGGGAAGTTTCTGGCAGCATCTCCTGACAATCTCCACTCCACGGTACTCTGACAAATGTCAAAAACATGCACCGATGGCTTATTGCATCAGTTTCTATATTTGTTGTTTTTGCTTAGTATTCTGACATGAAGGCAAATGTGCATATAATATAAGCCAACGAGGTAGCATCAGCACCCTTGTAAAACATAGGTGGTCCAAGAACTCCAACCAGGTATTCTTTCATTGTTAAGCATGTTATCTCCGAAGCTTGACAGTATTATCTCTAAAAAAGACAGCTCTCCCAAAACTATCCGGCTTTAAACATCAAAATGATATTGAAATGACGGGAAAGAAAGATTTACCTCGGAGTTCAATGCCTCCAATACAGCTCCAGGGACAGGATCTGGGCAGAACTCATCAGGAGTAAAATTGCAGAGTATCCGCTTAACTAAGGGAAGACCAATTGATGGGCACACCTTTGAAACATAAAGGTAGAAAATTAATCAGTTGTGAAATTAATTAAGTCAAAGGCTGTGCAAGTAACATATGTTTCCATGCAAAAGCAATAAGACTATAAAATCAACCTCCTTCCTAATTGATCGGTCCATTAGCATGTCTTTTGGAAGCATCAGAAGATCGCTCAAGTCATTAAGAAGAAGAAAGGGTTTAGCTTCACCATCTTGCTTGTCATCATCCTCGCTGCCATGCTGATCTTCTTTCAAGCAATCATCAGGATCGATACCAAACATATCAGTAAGCCGCCTAGACCAATTACCAACCTGCATGGAGAGTCAGCCACTGATGTTTTAACACTTGTAGAAAGTAAACTTTCAACTTGATTTTGCAGAGGAATATGTGATGCAGAAAAGAACCGCATCAAGCTAGCAAGGCTCCACTCTGTATGTTTAAGCCTAAAGATTTTCCATTGGTACAGCAAGCTTATCTAGCAGAGCTGTGCAAAGTGACATGTTTAATAAACTGTTTGGCCAGAGTGATGAAAACCACATCGTGCTATTTAAGCTTCACTGAGTATGTTTAAGCCTAAAGAGTTTCCATTGGTACAGTACGCTTATCTAGCAGAGCAGTGCAAAGTGACAAGTTTAATAAACTGTTCGGCCAGAGTGAAGAGAATTATAGTCATCAGAATAGTACTCGCTATTTCAAGCAATTGTAAAATGATCGAGGCAGTAAAATCATTTTAAGGCTGTACTAATACGTACAGAATTTTTGAGTTGTGCCCCAGAACCAAAGCTCAAGTCTCCAGCAGGAATTGGCAGAACCTTGGAATCTAAGATAGGATCCGAAACAGGGTCAGTTGGAATCTCATGGGCAGACTCGCGCAGAATAGCATTGAACATTGCTACATCTAGCCTGGCAACACACTGTTCCATAACCTGTGAAACAAATTAAATTCCAAGTAACCCACCCAAGCCAAGAGTTGAGAACAAAGCCAGAACCAGACTACAGTCAGCTAAAAATTTATGAAATATGGGATATTTCTCGGGCTTGAACTTATAATGTCATGCGTGTAAGACTGCAATATAGAAACTGCAGGTGAAAAGGAAGGGCAAACAACTAGAAATACTAAATACCATTCTTGCAATGATAGGCAAGCAACCACACTCATGACCTCCTGCTCTAACAGGACATAGTCGTTGGAGAGCATCCTGGAAAGCGTTCTTCCATAAGTTGATAGAAAAGCTGCCTTGCTGCTGGTCACCCAAGGCTGGTCCATGCAACCTTCCAGTGGTTTTATTGGAGGACAAATCCCCAGTAGGAGATTGCATATGTGGAGTCAAAGCCTGAAAACATCAGAACATAGAATTAAGTTTACCAAGATAAATGAATTTAAAATGTAAAGGTCGTAACATGAATGCTGGTATAGTTTGTAAGTGAATAAAAAATAAAAAGATTTATATCCCATATTGGAAAGAAACACTCCCTCCTAGGTGTTTATAGGTATTTGTAGGTACGAGTTTTAATTGGGTAGTAAATTAAGTGAAGATCATAATAGATTGGCTCTTCTAGTGGGCTTTATAATGCTATTACATGATTGACTCTAAGCCACTCTTTATTTGTTTACACTTTACATTCCCAAACAGTTTTTCTAACAATGAATTAATGAAAATATGATTATTTACTAAATAAAGTTAAGGCCTGGAATTTATTTACTAAAAAAAATGAGAGAGGAAAAAAGGGGTTTTCAATAATTATGGTTTACCTACAAGCATCAACAATAAAATTATAAAATTTACTGATCCCCGCTCTTTCTTACCTGCCACCATACGGATTCAACTACACGGGAAAATATCCATGATTCAACTCTTTCTAATGCAGCAGTAAAGGTTCCTGTCTCCTGCCAATCATCAGCAAACTGCATAAAACCGTTAACTTGTTTGCTACCAGAACCACCCTTCCATTTCAGTGCTGTAGGCTTCCCTTCACTTTTCTTGCTACCCCCATTGGACTCAGCAAGCCTTGCAAGGGGACTGGAGTGCCGTGAACTTCCAAATGCCTGAGAAATGATCTCTCTCAGCACAATTGTGTTGGACAACCAAAATGTTAACCTTCACAAACAGAACGAAAATCTTATTGGTCCACTATGAAAAAATAGCTACACTTGGAAACAAATTTTAATATAAAACGTGATATTTACTTGCCTTGGAACATCATTACCGCAGGACTTGGAAATCAATACAAGTCCTGAAACAGTGTTTCTGGCAACCGTAGCTCGCTTAACTAGAGTCCAATGCTTACAAGCATGAATGTAGAGTCTGGAAAGGCGTCTTGCAGGTGTGTGCACCTTATGTGCTGAGCTCCCATGTTCTGGGACTACAGAATAAAGTGAAATTTCAAGAGCAGCAACTTCTCTGAGCTCTGCTTCAAGTTTCCCGATTCTCATTTCCATGTCTTCAATCCTTTGATTTAATTCTGCTTCATCCTCGTGTTCACCATTTTCTTCAGCACCATCTGTTTCGTTGTCAATTGCAACACTCTGAGTACCATTTGAGGCCTCATCTAAAAAATCTATTTCTTTGACATCTTCTGCAGGCTTATCATCAACTCCTTCAGAAGATTCTAATGAAGGTTTAGGAGGAACTCTCATGTCTTTAGAATTCTTATCAAAAGAACTTTTCGAAGTAACTTTCAAGGGCCCTTTATTTGTTTTTGCAGGTTTTTTAGGAGTGTTATTTACTGCTTTAGACCTGGATATACTAGTGTTGCGATCAGATTTCACCCTTGATCCACGCGGAGGACCGCTTTCTGATAAATTCTTATTGGAAACTGTTTTTGGGACTATCGAAACGTTTTCTACTTTCTCACCCTCAGCTGTCACCGAATCCCCTTGAGATGATACAGAATCTTGTGTTGTCTCAGAATCCGACTCATCTTCCTTCCCCTCCTTAGCTTCTCTATCTAAGTCACCAGAATGGTCATCTGAAGCCTCATCCTTGTTGACTTTGGCAATCATGGAATCGGCTTTTGAATCTTGAGGAGCCTCCTCAGACCTGTTGACATTATCCACATAATGTATAACAAAGCTATCACAAACTTCAGAGGGCTCTGAGCCCGTGTTCGAATCACTTACTAAAATAGCACTGGAGGAGTCTGGTATAGCATGCAAGGATTTAGATTCAATCCCCTTCGTCGTTTGATTCGGTTTACGGTCTCTCCTTTCAGTTTTTCCCGAGCGCTTCGACTGATTATTACCGGGAGTTCTTCTCTTGTCACTCTCTTTCATTCTTAACTTGTCTCACCTCCTCCCTTCCGCAACAAATGAGCGAGCGAGCGAGTAAGCTGCGGTCAACAAGAGAAAATATCATTAACCAACCAGAAAATAAATAAAAAATATTAAAGTTCAGATGATTAACGCTATAATCCAGATTCATAATCACACCTACCTATCAATCAGAAGCTGATTCCCTCACCTTGTAACAAGCAAAGGAAACTCGTTCTAGTTTCTGCAGAGCAAAGCCTGCAATAAGAAAGCAAGTTTCCATAGTTTTAGAAGCTAATATAAATAAAACTTAGTCTCGGTACACTGACCACTCCCAACCAAAAAAAAAGGAATAAAACTAGCTGGCTCAAAATAAGACAAGTGAGAATAGATATTTCTGAAGAAGAACGACACCGTTTTTATTTTATTTTATTTTACAATAGATCCTGCATCACATACAAAAACCAGTTGTTCTCCATTGAAAATAAAAATAAAACACAGGTAAAAAGAGCATCAAATCCAATCCAATTTCAAGCATTCACTATAATCAATCACCTTCAGAAAACCAGATCTACTACACCATCACTTACTTCTCAAACAAAAATAAATAATCTGTAACTGTAACCTTCAACAAATCGAGAAAACACAATGCACTTCGTCTTCTCTAATTAATGGCTCCAAAAACGACAGCAAAGGACTGTACGAAACGACTAGGGAAAGCTAAGCGGCTGTTGTCGCGGTTAAAAAACAAAAGTAATGAAAGAAGAAGTTACCGTATCGTCTTGTTTGCTCAGCTTCCAAAAAATGCTTGCAGAGAAAGATAAAGAGAGGCAACAATGATCTTCCTCTCTTCGGGATTATCACTTGTCTATAAACAAATTAGTGAGAACTACAAATATTACCTTTCATTTTCTCTCTCTCTGTGGTTAAAACGGCATGTGAACTGGGAAGCTTTATACTGCAACTGGAAGAGAGAGAGAGAGAGAGCTCCAGCAATGAGTGAGTGCGGGAAGCTGGCTGGCATTTAAAAAGGTGAGGGCATCATTTTTGCACGGACACGTTTATGACCGGGAAGAGGCTGTCGGTGGGAGGGAGGTGACTGGGGATAACCAGTTTGGGGTTTGACGCGTTACGTGGAAGAGTTTTTCGGTATACCTAAACTGCCATCTCTCGTTGTTTCACTATTAGATAATGTTCGGTAAATTTTATTTTTAAAAGTATTTATTTTATTTAATTTTTTTTTATATCAATATATTAAAATAATTTTAAAATAAAAAATTAATTTAAACTAAATTGCAAACAGTGATTCAATTGCAACGCTGAACTTACTCTTAGAATTATAGTATATATTTTCAATATAGTAAGGTTGTGGATTAAAGTAGTCCATGTATACCAAATTTTAGGACTGTATTTTTTAAGCAATTTAATCAAGAATTTTTCCTTTTTTTTCTAAGTTGGTGACATTTTTAATTTTCTCTCTAGGATACTAGTTTAGTTAAAAGCTAGTTATTTATGGTAAACTTAATGAAAAATTACCTTTTTACAATATTCAATCATAAAAAAAATAGTAAAACCCAAACTTGTTTAACCATAAAATTTAGATCCGAGAGAGATCAGATTTTACCAAGTTTAATCTTAGAAATCTTGAGTTAATTTTTTTGAGTAGATAAGTTACTAGTTTAGTTAAAAGCTAGTTATTTATGGTAAACTTAATGAAAAATTACCTTTTTACAATATTCAATCATAAAAAAATAGTAAAACCCAAACTTGTTTAACCATAAAATTTAGATCCGAGAGAGATCAGATTTTACCAAGTTTAATCTTAGAAATCTTGAGTTAATTTTTTTGAGTAGATAAGTTCAAAAATCAACTGCGATTTAAATACTTTTGAGAAATTGTCTGAGAACAATAAAAAGAAAATGAAGGGATCGTGGACAAAACAAGGCCATGACGGTAGAAAGCAAATAGCTTGGGAGGAGGAGGGTGAGGGTGTTTCGGGTATTTAAATGTTCATGACTTTAGACGGCCATTAATTTCTTTGCCTTTCAGGTCAAACAGCAAATCTATTGGAAGATTTTTTTCCCATTCGAGATAATGTAGGACCATTGCTTATAATTTTCCGTATTAAAAAACTTTAATCCAATTCTACGATTGCTTCCCGAGTATTAATTACTCCTGACAAGTCCAGATATGTCTGACTGACTGGATGGATATTGAGATCCATGGTCTCCACATTGCCATAAATTGTTGTCACCAACTCAGCAAGTTTAGTCACTGTTTTGAAACCCTGTTGTGATTATTATTTTATATTGATTTGACATATTAATATTAAATATAATTTTTTAAAAATAAAAAATATTTTGATATACCTTAAAATAAAAATCATTTTAAAAAAATATCCACCACACCCTTCCTCAAACAAGATCTAAATTGAATCAATTCTGAAAAGTATAGCTCAATTAGTTAGACCCTGAATTTACTCTCTAGAGATCACCAATTCAAGCCCTACAAATCTCAAGGCCAATTAATTCAAGGTTATTGGGTTTGATATTACAATCAGACCCACTTAAACTTGGGTCATGCAAGTTTAATGTTATTGTTAATATTATAAATATTACTTGGGTTAAAGCATTTTTCCTAATTTTTATTTATTTTTTATATTTTTAAATTGTTTAAATATATTAATATTAAAAATATTTTTTAAAAAATAATTATTACTCCACCCTCAAACATTCTCTTTAATCACGTAACATAATTCTACTGAGATAAGTTACCCTGTTAAATATTAATTAGTGTCTATTTCATAATGTAGTAATTATTATTTTTTTATTCTTTTAAAATATTAAATTAATGTTTTTATATTTTTTAATAAAAATATAGAAGTGTTTTTAATTTTGTTTTTAATTTTTTTTGATTATTTTGATGTATTGTTATAACAAATAATTTTTTAAAAAATAAAAAAATATTATTTTAATATATTTCCGAAGTTAAAAACACTATAAAAACAATCTTTACTACACTTTCAAACAACCCCTTATAATAATATCATGACTACTGACGTAGCTATCTTGATATAATATATGTGTGTAGTGTATTTAAGAGTGTAGTTTTGGTTGTTTTTTAAAGTGTTTTTCACTCGGAAACGTATCAAAATAATTTTTTTTTTAATCTTAAAAAAATTATTTTTGATATCAGCACATTAAAATGATTTAAAAAACACCAAAAAATATTAATTTGAAGCAAAGAAAAAAATAAAAAATTTAATTTTTTTTAAAAACGCTTTTAAAACCCGAAAATAAATAGGGTAGATTCATAAATGTAGTTGGGATTGTTTTTTAAAATATTATATTTTTTTATTTTTAAAAAACCATAACATCAAAACAATTTAATGACATAAAAAAATTCAAATAAAAAAAATAAAATTAATTGAAACTCGAGTGCAGATTAACTTTGTGTCATTTTCTACAAGGCCACTGAATGTGAGTGAAAGATGAGGGCACCGTCATCTGTGTCCTTTTCTACAAGGCCAGCTGAACGCACCGACAATGACTTTCTATTCAAGAGTGTGAACAACGTTGCCAAAGACTAGAAAGAGATCTCTCTGCCTTTCATGTCACCTTTTACACAAAAGCAACAGTGTAGCTGGAGAAAGAAGTAAATCTTCACCTTCCCACAAAGCCACAGCTTATCTAGAAAGAGGAGTAAAATTGCCCAAATCTAGGATGCATCCAATTAGCAATCATGTATGGATCTTTGTGGCAAAAACCCTAAATAAACCCTAGGTTCATTTAGAACGAGTCTACGTGACGCTCAATATTGATTTACCATCGTATAAGAATTTTGATCATTATTAATAACAAGACCTTGTATCCCCGAGTTAATCGAATACCCATGTTAATTTTTTTTTTAAAATGGGTAGGCTAGTAAATTATATAATTTCTTTTTATTTTTTTTTATAAACAATTTTACCCTCCTCTTAGATAAATTCATATTTGTAGAACTTGATTTTGGCAACTATTTTAGTAAAGTAAAGGAATTGGATAGCCGAGTTAACCTACAAGTTATTCAATCAATTATTTTTATTAATACGATATAATTTTATTTAAAAAAATTATCTTTTAAATTGTCGATCAAATCTGATCATTTTAACCAGGTCAATTAAGTTTCATTAATTTAATATTTTTTTAATTTATCTAAAAATAAATTCCTGTTCATCTTAAAGGATATGGAAAAGTTTAATAATCAAGGTTCAATCCACGACCAGCCAACTATTTTGATTCATATTAATTGGAAAATGTTTAGGGTCTTGGTCCGTTGTTAGTGGAGTTAGTGGGAATATTGAGGTATATATTATGACATTTAACAATGCTTAAACAAAATCATTAAATCAGCTATTCAGGCTACAAAGTATGCTTGTATAAATTGCACTTATAATATACAAACAATGCATTTGAATCAATAATTAATTAAACCACAGGTCACGATAACTGCCCCCTCCCTACCAGACTTGATGATGCAAGAAAATTCATTTATTAGCACTAAAAATCATGATGTCGTTTACAATCACCTGCTACAAGACCTTGATCAAGAGAGCAACAAGTGCATATGACAAAGTTTCCTTGATTTTAAGACCTTGTTCACATCAATGAAAGAACTGTCAGTGAAGGATAAACCTGCTGATCGACTGAACATCGTCGTCAAGCTTGAAATGAAGACAGATGATGTGTGAAAATGGGTGCTGATGTTATAGTTTTGTAATCCAGTTCACTGGCAGTGCTAGGTACCATGTCAGAATCACAACTACTTCTTGTAAGAAATTTGAGGAAATGATGCACCATGGATTTCATCATCTGTTCTCATTAAATCTTTGATTATAGCGGGGTTATCCAGTTTAGAAGCTGGGATTTTTTTGTTGACAGAGATTTGCTGTGCCATATTACCAGTGTGGTTCTTTCCCATAGCTCCTCTCATGTTTTGTGTTAGAATCTGCACCGCTTGACTTGCTTGTACAATTGTAAGAATTAAAGGGAAGATATATATATAGATTCTTGGTGTGTTCAGCTAGGTATATTACAAATTAAACTTCATGATCATGGCTTCCCCACATTTTACAACTTTTTGGGATTGTAATAATTGTACAGATTGTTGCTGTTTTCTGCGAATTCCAGAGGCACATTAATAAAAGCACTTTAAACAAAAGGGCCTTTGGCCTATAAATAACAAGGAAAGGGCAAAAGAAGAACAAAAAAGGAAAGGAAAGGGATCACTTGCCAAGCAGTTTTGGTGACTTTTCTTCCAATTAAGAAATCATTCAAGGACACTTGAGGTCGTGACGTAGCGATCATGACAGTGAATTGTTCTTTTTTTTAGTATTCAGGTGTGATTTTTTCTGTACATTCATATCATCCTCGCAGTGCCTTACCTATGTACTGAGCTTGCAGGGTATTTAGTAGGTTCGAGATTTAATTGCAATGCGCGTAAACTGGTTTGGACACCTCAAATTATAAAAAGAATAAAAAAATCATTCAAGGACATTACATGATGATGTCATCGGTCTCTGATATTATTATAATTTGTAAATCATATAACATAAAGCCTAGATCGTCCAGTTCTCAGGCAAACCTTTATATATACAAAAGGTGTGTAGAAATAAAATAACAATTATTTTAAAAAATATTTCTTTACTTGAAAATATATTAAAATAATATATATTTTTAAAAAATTATTTTTAACAACCAGTACATTAAAACAATTCAAAAATATAAAAAAATTAATTTTAAATAAAAATAAAATTTAAATTTTTAAAAAATACAGTTTGGCACTACCAAACATAGAATAACTTTTATTAGAGAACTAAATATGTATATTTCTTTTTTGTTAATTGATACGAGATGAGAGTCCATTTTATCAAATGATTAGAAGTTTAAATTCTACCTCTGTTCTTTATTGTAATTAAATATCAGTAGCTCCTAGGAGTTATTACTTCCCATGAAATGTCGAAGAAACACCAGCAACTGCAATTTACAAAAGGCTCCATGGCTTCTCAACATCTTGTATTATCAACCAAACATTTTTTTTTTTACTTTCTCATAACCCTAAGAGAAAAGGATAAAAATTAAAACCCTAAGAGCCCATTTTGAAGCTTTTACAAAAGAGGCCTTCGATTGGTCTGTACAGGCCCAAAGGTAGCCCGGGAAACTAACAGAAAACCCTTCTCAAGTCTCAAGTCTCAACCACCCTTCGAAACAAATGAAAGAGTACATCCGGATTGACAGTTGGAGACTTCCATGACATATGAAAAATTAGGAATTATTAAGAGTTATGTCCAACACCCAGAGTAATTTGAGACATGATGCATCATTCAACTGATCAAAAAATAATTACACAACATATTTACTAACATAAATAGTCTAACCAAACAGAGAAATTGCTCTGGTTATGAAAGAAAATTCGCTTTATTGTAGGTGAGCTGAAGGCACAACCTCGCCGATTGGGAGCAAGTGTATCCAGGCTGATCTTATGCAACTGGTCATGCTAATTCGTAAAGCGAAAGCAGACCCTGTTAAGAAGAGCAGCAGCCAGGACAGAAGAAGAATTGGAACACAAGCTTTCGTCAACAGAAATGAACATAAAGCATGACAAAGAAAATCCCTATCTCTTCATTTTCTCAGTCCCAACCAACTGGCATCTGCGAGTTGGATGAATATGGCAGATAAAAAACATCTAGTAGGATCATTAATCAAAAGAATGACCCAATAAACTCAAAAACCTTGCTCACACCCCACCCCATCAGAGTTGCCAAAAGAGAAAAGGTGGTAAGAAACACCACAAAGGATAAGGGGTCAGCCTGTGAATGGTCATTGAAACTTCAAAGCTACTAGTAGTTCATTTTCCTACATTCTGCAAATGACAATGTCTATCACCTCAACAATCAATTATGCATCCCCACAAGTTCTGCCAATGAACCCAAATAATTGAATAAAATCAAGGTTCATCTCTGGTTTATTCTTAGAAATACACTGCAGATCAAGCATTGAGGACGGCCACAAAGGTAGGTTTTCACCATGCTTCATGCCCATGTCATAGCGCCTTACCACAGCACCATCCATGACTCCTATGCAACAATCCCCATGCAAGCCCCATACTTCCCTGCATTTTCTTTAACAACAAAGAACACTTATATGCAACCTAGGCAGATCAAACATTAGGTCCAAGATGTTTAAAAAAATTTCAATTTTAGAACCTTGCATCAGTTTTTTGCACCATAGAGAACTAGTCAGAGATTTTTAACTTCAATTCTAAGACAGAACATGATAATGACACACTTCCTACCACGCTATTACAACCACGCTATCATAACCAAGTATGCAAGCAGCTAATATCACCACCAACTAACACGCAAGGTGCACAAGACCTAGAAGTTTAACAGCCTCCCAACTAATACAAAGATTGAGCTCACCTGAGCTCCAAGAAATCCCAATCAAGCAAACAAATAATTATTAAACCACTCCATTAAACAAGGGAAGAAACCTTGCTATTCGAGGCAAATATAGGTCCAACAATGAAAGAAAAACTGTCCAAAGCTGTAGTAATAATAAAAGCTTCAAAGAACCCAATATATAAACTTAATAATTTAAAAATAATAAATCAAAAAATCAGAAGAAGCTGAATTGTACAAGTGAAGAAAACCATAATCAAACAACCAAAGCTAACAATCACTCAATTATAAGCGGCTAGATTTCACACTAAAAAAACTGTCTGAATTTATGCATGATAATTAATTGTGCCATTCACTGTGGTGTGTTATCATTCTGCTGTCCTGCTACCTGTCCACCTACATACACAACCATCTCTCATAGGTAGCATCTCAGTTTTACTATCCATCTCCAAAGATACTACAAGTAGCCATTCTTTTGAAATTCAGCTAGTAAATTCCTAAATGGATACAACAGCCTGTTCCACACATGCTTTAATGGTATTATGCAGAGAGGACACCAAATTTAAGCAGAAGTTTATCATGCAACGCACCTACAGGACACTGTCTTGCCACACCCCTCTACATGAACCTTGCTTACCAAGGCAACTACCCGTCACGAATCCCCCATTTCCCTATAATACTCTTAACGAGTCATTTCTCCAACAGGCTTCTTGAACAGTCCAAACAGTTTGAAGTAATGCCTCACTAGACACCACCAAAAAGCACAAATGACAATGCAACAAATCTCAGCACATAAAGCTTGCTAGGTACTAATTAAAACACATCAGTCCACCTTCCCCTGAAACCATATATAAAAGTTCTCTCCAGCAACCCCCTTGCTAACTTTGTTTTTGCAGAAGCATCCAAATTTACATCAAGAATCCAATATATTCATATCAAATAATGATTATATGCATATTGGGCACGTGAAAGTGAAACTCCACATCCAGGTTGCATTATGTAATTTCCACAATAGCATATTGCATCTTTCTGTCAAATAGTAATGAAACACCCAATGCCTCAATATTTTTAGAAATCATAGATACAACCACGATAAATTCCTGAAGTACTATAATCATCATGTCTTCAGTATCCCAAGTCCCAAATCCTAACCTGACCATAACAGAGTTATGAAGACTCATAATACCTCAAACATCAAATATGCCAGAAACATCATGGCAGAATTCTGGATAATTATATCCTTTAATCACACCAGTATTTAGCCAATTCAAATTCAGTGATCCAGTTCATGAAGGAACTTTAAGTTAAATCCAACATGTTATCGAAATCAAAATCACTTAAAAATTCTGACCAAAAAATTTCTAAACTGGTGTAACAGTCATGCTGTAATAAACACTTAACCAGGCTCCATATAAGCACACTTTTCAACAATCAAAAAACCCTATTCGACCACACAATGCCAACATCAGAAAATATAACAACGAGAGAAAATCCCCGCATAGACATAATGCTCAGCAGCTCCAACCCATGAAAAGCTGCCCCGCATTGCATTTCAAACACGGTAATTAATTGATCAAAGGTACTAAAATGCTAATAAAAAAATGAATAAAAAATTCTCATTAAGAAACAAACAACTTACCTGACAAGTCACATTCACATTAACATAATCAAAACTCAAATTCAATTCAAAGAAAGTGCATCCACACAGACAATTCAATTCACCAAATAACTGGCAAAGGAAAATCACAATACTACCAGAAACATTAACCAAAAAATAAACTTACTTTAAAAATTATCCAAATTACAGAAGACAGTCAATCAGTCAGTCGGTCAAAAACCCTTTTTATTTGACTACACGTTATTATCAACAACCCCAGAAAAATCCCACAAAGGTTTGATAAAAAAAAAAAAGCATACCCAGATCTCCGATTTCACTCAGAATCAGCAGAACCGGAGAGGCCCAACTTCTCCATCTGGAGTCGCTCAAGTGCTTTCTGATGAGCCCAAGTTTCAATAGTGAGATCAGGCTTAGCATTGAGACCAACGCCAAGGATCACAATGGTTAAGAAGCTGGTGATGTAGCAAGGCAACTCCCAATCTTCCCATTTACGAGACTCTCCTGGTGGTGGTGGGGTCCGATTGAGAAAGTGACCTTTGGGTTGTTCCTCGTGTCCCGGAGATTTCCATCTGCTGGGACCAGCTTTTGCGCCGCCGCGGGTTCGGAGGGCGCTGGAGATGCGGTGGCGGAGCATGGAGGATGCCGTTGTGAAGGGCATTATTTTGGGTTTTCTTTAGAGAGAAATCTGAAGAAAGCCCACAGAGACTGAGTTTAACGAGAGAAGTCTGTTTTGAAGAATTTTGGAAACGACGCAAAACAGCGTCGTACTGTCGTCTAAATGTGCTTTCCTTTTTCTTTTACCTTTTAGGAATGGATAAACATTTTGATTGGACAATTATAAATTGAGATTTATTTAAAAAAATTATATTTTTTTTCTTGAAACAATTATGTGAATCATTTTTGTATTTTTTTCTCCCTTGAGTTTATAATTATAGGGACACAAAAGTGAAATTGAGCATTCCTATTAAAGAAATGTCTCTTGTTTGGCCAAGTTGGTGGAAAAAAAAGGGTAAATTAACAAATTATTTTTTTTTCCTACTTTAATTTCCTGATTTATATTTGACATTTTTATCTGCTGAGGATATTATTTGAAAATTTTTCAGTAAATTTTTAATTTTCACCCATTTCCTCCAGACTCGAGAGCAAATTTTTTATTATACAAAAGAAAATTTTGGAATCTAACTTTTCTCTTCATCCCTTTTACTTCTTTTGTTTTCTTTCTGTTCCATTAATCAATATTCCACACACACTGTTAGGGTTCTTTTCATTATATATATATATATAGTTTAATGGACAGTCAATTCTTTGTATACTAGTTACATTGAAAATGAGTACAAGAAAATTTAAATGAGTGCTACATCAGATAAGAGAAGTAGGATCCATATGATGGTGCAAAATGCAGGCGTGAGGGACAAAGCAAACTGCAATTATTCAGAAGTATTCTATGGTGAAAGTGTTGTTTGCACATGAACATCCTCCCATCAACTTTCATCTATTCTGGGTAAGAACCATCCATTCTCTAATTTAAAACCTGGTTATGAATGATTGCTCCACCAGCTATAAAAAGGGATTCTTTATCTTTATATCTCTATGTCAGGTGTTAAATTCTTCAAGCCTGTGCAGTCCTTTATATCTGAAGTTCTCAAGCAGTTGAATGCAACTCTGAACAGGAAGGAAAATACCTGTGATGGTGAAGCAAGCCATCATGCATCTGGTTAACCAGAAGCTTTTAGACAGATGTATCTCATAATCAGTCCACCTCCCTGTAACTGATCTTTCTGGGCTTGGATAGCTGGGTGAATCAAATAAAATAGAGCTGGTAAACAACCGCGACGGTGTTACGGAGGTTGTTTTTTGAGTAAGGTTGTTCCCCACTAGAAACTACAACTGAATAACCTTCCCAGAGTCTCCAGCAGCAGAAACCAACACATATCCTATAAAAAATCATCAAAACTCACCAATAGTCGCCACAAGAACAAATTCCCCCAGCAACATGGTGGAACCGGTTTTTATCCCTTATAGACACTTGTCTTCCATAAACCTTCGATACAAATTTGGCAAAATTGTGACAATCAACACAAATCCGGAGGTTTTTTATTACTCGGAGCGGGACTCCCTCAGAAGTAGAAATTAGTCCAAAAGCCAAAGCCAGCTTCTCACTATGGCCTAGAAGTATTTTCTCCTTTTGCTCTTCATCCACATCGTATAAAACACAACTCTGGTCAGGAACATAGCCAGATTCCTTGAATTTCACCAATAATTCCCTTGCCTTCAAAAATACCTCTTCTCTCCTAGGATGGGACCGATCACTTGCATAAAAGGTATGGATGGTTTGGTCAAGTTCAATCCAGCTTCTTCCAGGCTCCTTTATCACAGCTTTCTCCATCATCAATTCCCTTACATTTCTCACATCTTCCCACCTCCCTGCAGAGGCATATAAATTTGAGAGAATGACATAATTCCCAGCATTTTCAGGCTCTATTTCCAAAAGACGGCAACCTACAAATTCACCAATATTAGTATTTGAATGAACTCTGCAAGCTCCTAAAAGTGAACCCCAAATAGCAGCGGTAGGTTCAAAAGGCATCTTTTTTATCAATGCAAAAGCCTCTTCTACTCGGCCAGCACGCCCAAGCAAGTCAATGACACACCCATAATGTTCAATCCCTGCTTCTATCTCATCACCCCCATTCATCATCTCATCAAACATTTCCAGCCCTTTATCTTCCAATCCTCCATGGCTGCAGCCAGATAGAACAGCCAGAAAAGTGACACTGTCAGGTTTGACTTTATTTTCTTCTCTCATTAATTTGAAAAGTTTAACCACCTCTATCCCCTTACCATGCTTACTATACCCCACAAGCATTGCATTCCATGAAATAACAGTTCTCACAGGCATGTTATTAAAGATCTTTCTTGCGTAATTAAGGTTTCCACATTTTGAGTACATATCAATCAGTGAATTCTGGAGAACTACATAAAAGGGCAATTCACATCTGAGCACATGGCTGTGAACTTGTTTGCCATGATCCAGTGCAGCAAGCCCAGACAGTGCAGTCAACAAACTGGCATAGGTAACATAATTTGAACTCATTCCTTCCCTTTGTAACCGGCAGAATAGTTCTAATGCCTCTTCATCAAGGCCTAATTGAGCATAGCCTGAGATTATTGCAGTACAGGAGACAACATCTCTTTCAGGCAAGCATTCGAAAACTCCTCGAGCTTCATGGATTCTACCAGCCTTGGCATACATGTCAAGAAGTGAGCTCCCAACAAATATATGGTTTTCATAGTTTCTCTTGAATATGTGAGAATGAATTTGCCTTCCCAGCTCAAACCCTGAAACACCTGTACAAGAGGAGAGCACAGTAGCGAAAGTGAACTCATTTGGCTCCGTATCTGCACAAATTGCATATCGGTATTAGTAAAATGTAATTAAGCACTGCGAGAAAAAGAACTTAATTCACTATAATGGACACCATGGACTGTAGTTCCTGAATCTCTATGGGAATCAAGATCTTCTATTTGTCAGCTGGGATATTCAGTCAATGGTCTCCCCACCAGGTCGTTCAAGTAGCGCAGACTAAAAAAAAATAAAATGCATGCTCTGACTAGCTTGCAAGGGTCATTTACATAGTAAACAAATTACAATCAAACATGCTTACCTGACTCCTATCATGCAAATATATATGAAAACGTTTCATTGTGAGCTTATACAGTTTTAAGAGGTCATCCTTTATGTATCATGGCAATTTAACTTTTAATCTCACAAAATGCATAAGATCATTTCCATCATTATAACTCAAAATTGAAACAATAGATCTGTATCTTCCTCTAACACATGAAAAAAGAATGTTATTATAATCAACCCATACACCAATAACCTTATAGCAATTCTGCTACAGAACACATTTGAGATTAATAAAAGCTTAATGTAATACTAAACTAATCACAACTTATACAACGCCCCAAAACATATCACTTGTTACTAACCATAACTTCATCTAAAGCACCAGGAAACAAAAGAAAAAATCACCTGATCTTAACATCTGTACAAAAAGATGCAATGCCTCAGATGCAAACCCTCTTTGAGAATAACCCGAAATCATTGCAGTCCAAGAAACAACATTTCTCTCACGCATTTCATCAAACACATGTCTTGCACAACCCAAACACTCACACTTCGTGTATAAGATAATCAACCTAGTACTTAAATACACGGGTGGTAAATAACATGTTTTGATCATGTGGGCATGTACCCTTTGGCCTTCTCTAACAGCCCTTTTATTGACACACTCGTTTAGCAGCATATTGTACCCATCAAACTTAATTTCAGGACCTTGAATTGCCATTTCTAGTAGTGCCCTTTGCAGTTGGCCTTTAGTGCATAGAACATTTAAATTAGTTGGTTTAGTTGGCAGGAAGGAAGAGAGGGTTGTTAGCTGGCGAGTAAATTGGTTAAGGATAGAAGCGTTTGCATGTTTAGGATAGTGGAGAAACAAGTCGATGTATGAGAGCAATTTCATGTCCTAAAATGATACTACTGGTGCTGGCCACAAAGATGAAAGTTTTGGAACAGTTTTGACACTTCCGGTTTATTTATTTATTTATTTCAATGATAAGACAAATTTCTATATTAATTTAATATTAACCGAGATTAAATACTTCTTCGAAAAACTTAATCTCAATTTAATGCATTCAAGAAATTTAATAAATCTTACTTAGTGCTGCATCAAAGGGTAAACCTAAAAAATTTAGAAACATGAGATTACTTTTTCAACCATTAAAATAACTCCTTACAAATTACAACATTTTATGTTCAAGTATAAAATCTTGATGAACAGCAATGTCAAATGATGTTATTAAAAAAGGTAAAAGGTGCCGAGCCTCTCAAGAATCAGTTGAAGACCGATCAGTTCTTAAAACAAATCTATTGAGAATGTCTCCTTAACAAGCAAGGTTTGTAAGAAAAATAAGAGAGGAGTAGAAGAAAACTGAGAGCAAGGAAGATTACCAGCAAAACTGCTAAATTAACCTAATGTTAATGCTTGCTTTCCCAGCTCATTATTCTCAAGTTTACATATAATAGTAGACTACAACCATGCTTCTACTACTTGACTAACTAGAAACTGACCTTTTCAACTAACAACTAACTGATCTAGCTATGTATTATCACATGCTTACTGTCTGATTTCCATTATATGCTTATTATACCTGCTTTTACAACTGTTACTTGCTGCTCTTTCCCTCTAAAATTGATTTGACATTCAACTCCTCGGCTTGTAACGACACTCCTCTCTTCGAAAGATTCTTGTCCTCAATAATCAATCTTGAATTCTAGGAACTGTTTGGACAATTCTTCTAACTCTTCCTGGGTAGTATTCTTTTGGAATAGATATGACCATTGAATAAATTCTATGACCACTACTTGATTGTTATTCTTCATCAATTTCCTGTCCAAGATTGCTACAGGCTTTGCTACAGACTTGACCGCTCTTCCATACTCATTGAACACGCCTTTTTCAACTATAATTTCATACTATTGCCTTCTTCCACATCCAGGAACCTATCCATTTTTACTCCTATCACACGTATTTCCTTCATGCTACACTGATATCAAAGTGCGTACTTTTCTGCACATCTAAAACATTGCCCCAACCTCCTTCTCTACTCATGTAAAGTTTTAAAGTCTTGTCTTTAACTGCAAGGCAGTTCTATTTTAGAATGGGCAAGAGCTTTTTGTTGTGGTTTACTTGGTTTTCGATCCACGCTACATGAAAGAGCAATTCTTGGATTGAATAGGTTCTTTTTAGCCATGGTATTATTGGACTCCTCTTATCATTTAGCTTTAGCTTGTTCAAAAGTTTGTACCAACACTGTAGGCTTGGGAATTTTCAGCATTACATCATCCTTTAATTCACTTACGAAGCTGGAAATATAATATGATTTAGGCAAGGAACGATTCAGGGCATTCATTAAGATTTGAGTTCTTCAAATCTTTCTACATGTTCATTCGTACTCTTGTTTTGTGCTAGCTTATTAAAGTATCCCACCACATCTTTTCTATTACCAAATCTTATACACAAAGCCCTTGTAAACTCCTAACGTGCCAAATTTTCACCTCCATGCAAGAACCCTTCATACCAAATCTCCTCCTTACCATCCAAGTATAGTGATACTAGCTACACCTACAACTGTACCGGATACAGTTTAGCTAGAAGAATTTCTTGCATTTTCGTATCCAGCTTCTAGGATTTTCTCTATGAAGATTTGACAGGTCAATTATTGGCATTGCCATATTGTGCCCTACCCGTGACATGTCTTGACTACCAATACAATCACTTCTTTGATTCATAAGACCATCTCCTCATTGATTCATCCTCTGACTTGGAATAATTCCTCCATTAGTTGAGTTAACTCTACCATCTTATAGGCTTCCTGAATTTGCCTTCAACATAGCCATTATAGCTTCTAATTGTGTATTGATTTGATCGAGCTTCTTGCCATGCTCCTCTGTCTTTTCTTGCAGATGTTGAATATACTCATCCACCTTCCTACCATGCTCCTTTAAAGCCTTGATTTTACAGTTATGACTCTGATACCAATTGTTAAGGATTACTCCTTAACAAGCATAGTTTATAAGAACAATGAGGGAGAAATGGAAGAATACTGAGAGGGAGAAAGATTAACGGCAAAACTGCTAAATTGATCCAATGTGATTGCTTGCCTTCTTAGCTCATTATTCTCAAGCTTATATACGATAGACCGCTGCCATGTAACTGCTTCTACTAAAACTGACTAACTAGAAACTAACTTTTTAAACTATCGAACTAACTATTATAATCGCATGATTGTTAACTTACTTCTATCACATGTTTATTCTTCGTGTTACAACTGTTACTTGCTGTCATTTTCTTATAAAATTAATTCAGCATTTTTAACTGTAATTGTCACATGTTTAATATCCTCTTCCTTGGCTCATGACAAAATCATTTGGTACAATTAATCCTTGATTAATCTTGATAATTACTCACATTGTTTTTGTTAATTAAAATTAGGTTTCATCTAATTAAGGGAAATCTAGTCAAGGGAAAGTCGCTCAATATCATACCAAATGACACGGACTGAATATCCCTCCCATCGTCATTCATCAATGGCCTCTCAAAAAAATCACAAGAAAAAATGAATATAATACTAGTTCACAACCAGTTAGCAAAAAAAATCACAACTTTCTTGGACAAATTAAGGGAATCGTACTGGCGTCCACATAAGAAGTCACCAAGATAGGAACCGATCAATCCGGTTCGATCCAGCGAGGTTTGATGAAAACCATGAATTGGGATTCAAATATCCTCTATCATTAGAAAGACAATCCGGGAAGATCAAAGCAGATACCTCTGGCATGTTCAACCTCCATGTATACATGTCCGAAGGAAAACTTATCACTATTATCAATGGTTTCAATATAATAAAACTTGAATACAAGGCTTCCTTTATTACATATTACAAGGCATGTGTTTCTCTTCAAATGAACACCTGTGCCCCAAATGTAGAAAAAATTAAACTCAACTCTATTGTTTCAATCCAAGAACGACGTCAAGTGACGGTTCCTCTCATGGTTTCCTAGCTATTTCATTTGTTTATACATAGCAGAATGGAAATTGAGAAAAGAAATGTTATTCACAGTCGAAGGTCTGAAATCCAAAGGATTATCCCACGGCTCATTTTGATAATCAGACCATCTCATATTTACGTTCTCAACCTCGAAGCCCTCGATATGTTCCATGATAATCCCGGCTGCACTGTGATTAACAAGACCCTGGCATCCAGGTCTGTAGTCTACCAAGCCACCTGGATAAGTTGTCCATCTTCTGAAAGTCAGATTCATGTTGATGAATCTCAGATTGCTCAGCAGGCCACCTTCAGAGCCTGACAAGAATACACCATTTTCAGAATTCGCCGTTATGTTGATGAAATGTAGATTAGATATTGAGCCCTCTTTTGAACTTGAGTGTCGCGGACAGGTTGTCACATAAATAGGCTCTGCTCTACCCCACCATGATGGATCATAGTATCTTGTGCTAATATTTATGTTTGAGAAGGTGATGTCACTTACATTTCCTGCAAAAGTTGTCCTGTGTCAGTTAGAATAATCAATAATCCAACAATGTTTCTCATATATGTCACTAAAAATCATCATTGAAACTCATAATTTAGGTGGCCATCAAATGTTGGGATTGTCGCATCAACTAGGCACTGCTTACTTGAGATATAGCAGGGATTAATTAAATTACAAATGCTGGGGCTGAAGTTCTCAGGCAACAATATTTAACCATCAAGGATCAGGGTAGGATCAGTATTGTTAATTGAACTCTGGTCCCATTTAGAGCCAAAACATCACTGGGTAGGATCAGTATTGTTAATTGAACTCTGGTCCCATTTAGAGCCAAAACATCACTGGTGTCTCAGTCCATTTCATTAGCAGCTACGATAACACATTTAGTAGACAAGATCAAACATAAAGATGCCATCCACTCCTTATAGTATACCTAAGAAACCAATCAAAATTCTAACCTACCAATCAAAAAGATGTCAAGGATCAAGGTAGAATCAGTATTCTTAATCAGAATCGCCAAAGATTAGCATGTCAATTTATGAGTGCTCACATAAAGGCCATCAGCATAGTTTTTCCATTCCTTATGAAACATATTCTCTCATACTCAATTCATCAACTTAAAAATGTCCTGGTATGGAAAGGATATTCCATATTTACATCCTTACACTAATGGAAAGCCTTGTATACGCAAGCCTGTTCTTGAAAAGGACGTATAATCTAACAAACGATTGAGAGCATTTGCCGTCTTCCAGCATTTGCATTTCTATTTATGAAGAATTTATATTCGAAAGTTGTTGATGTCATAGATGGAAGAAAGAATGAATTACCTCCATCACGTATCTGCAGTCCCAATCCTCTATGAGAATCTACAATAGTGATATTGTCAAACACCAGACCCTTGAACTCAAACCAACTAGCACTACCAAGCTTGATCGCTGAAGATTTTGTTCGAATCCAACAGTCTGTAGCAGTCAAATTGTAAATCGGACCGGTGTATGTCTTCGGACAAATAGCATCATCTCCGGTGTCGATATGACATCTTGTAATAAGTGTATTATTAGAATCCTCTATATCTATCCCGTCATTATTAGGTGAATTAAAGTCACCATATATGGAAACGTCAGAAATGTGAGTATTAAGGCACTGTACTATGTGCAAACTGCAATAACAAAAGCATTAATCAGATTATTAATTCAACAGAAAAGAATTGAAAAACAATAGCCAATTAGTACTCAAGTAATGATATTCAATTCAACTACTCTTCCTCATAGACTTCCATATAGACAAATCAAACAGTTTCACTGGTTAGTATAGGCAACTCAGAGACTTGGAAATTTCGTCAAGCTGCACCATCAGTAACCACACACTTACACAGACTGCACTTAAATCTGATGAACCAGAAGTAACCAGCTTTAACATTAGTATTTGAGCTAAAAACTGATTAATGTGAGGCACGTAAAACGAGGCATTGCCAGCTGACTTCTAGATCGACAACATTAAACATGCAATTTATGCAAATGCTGAAGAACAGCTCCTATAAGGGCTTATTCGATCCAATCGTACCACGTAATTTGTTAAAGGGTATTCTGAGTAAGTTATTTCAGCTCCATGCTTTCTTTCCACACATTGGTGCCCATCAAATGGGAATGGGAACATGATGTGAAGGCTTGGCTTGAACTAAGGAGAGACAAAACTAATGTTTGACCAACAAAACCTAAGTAACTGCGTCTCAAACTACTTCCTACTGGTAATTAAATAACAACTTTCAAACTTAAGCTGTTCTGACTTTAATGAAAAAATGATTTTCCTAACCCTTAGAACATTTTGTAATGTTCATGGCACCAAAGTAGACATTTCAATCAAGTATTGGGATGTTCTATGTATGGAATGGATGGATGGATGGATAAGCTTTTTTAACAGATATTCGTTAGGTGCAAATCATATTCGTTAGGTGCAAATCATATCCGTTGACGTGTATAAACAGAACAGCTGCTTATCAACGGTCGAGAAATTTTCACATGCCACGCGTCCTCTTATTGGAGCGAGAGGGCAAGCATCCACGCGGGCCCTCTCCAGTTCAACAAGATCAAGAGGCAAAAGTTATATTGCTGATTGGGTTCCCAACAAGCTTCTGACATATTTAATAATAAAATAAAATCCCTATTACATTCGTTTATTCATTTTTAGTCCTCAAACTGTGTTGAATTTCAATTAACTCTGTCAAGTAACTAGTCCAATTTGTAACACCAACCTAGTTACTATCAAGAAACTCAATTGCTGATCCCTTTAGATGCCGTTTAGAAATTCAATTTAAAAAAAAAACAAAAAAATTGTTTTTATGTAGGATATTTTGAAGAACAGCAATTATGTATGATATTTTGTAGAACAGCAAAAAAATTGGACAGTAACTAGTCCAATTTAAAATAAATATTTTGAAGAACAGCAATTATCAAACTCCAAAACACTGCCCTAATTATCATATACCGAAGCTGAAATGCCTAAATAAGCATGTATTTACAAGAAAATTCAGGAAATAATAAAACAACTAAGGATAAAGGGAATTACCACCAATAAGCTGGCTCACTTAACCTAACATTCCAAACCTTGACGTTTGTACATCCAATGAAGCCAACCAGTCTTGGCCTACACTCATCACCCAAGCACGCCCCGGTAGAATTCCAACTCACCATCACATTCTTTCTCTCATTAAACCTCTTAACAAACTTCAATCCTTGACCATCAACAACCCCACCTCCAGTTATCCCTACATCACTCACGTTCTCTGCTAAAACAACATACCATCTGTTAAACTCTTTTGGGTAGTCCTCCAGTTTTGTGCCGCCTAGCAAGGTTGCTCCTTCTTGGATGTTTAGAACAACGTTGGATTTTAAGTGGATGGTTGCTGTTAGGTAGATCCCAGGTGGGAAGTTGACGTGACATGCTTTGGCTGGTGGGGTGGTGGGACAGGAGTTAATGGTTGATTGAATGGCTTCTGTGTCGTAGTGGATGCCGTCTCCGATGGCACCGAAGTCGGTGACGGAGAGGGTGGTGGGAGGTGGGTGGGGGAGTTGGATTCTGGTGGGGGTTGCTGGTTTGGAGGGGGGTAATTGGCGGAGAGGGGAGAGGATTAAAAGGAAGATGAATTGGAGAATTGGAGTGGTCATCGGAGGAGATTTGGGATCTGAGGTTGTTTTCTTGAGTTTGGCTACCAACTCTCTGTCTGGTTGTTTTTGTTTTAAGAAGAAGAAAAACCTCTACAAGTAGCTTTCTGTTCATTCTATACATCGAAGTAATCTATTATGTTTATTTATCGGGCCCATTAAGGAAAGAAATTAAAAAAAAAATAAAAAAAAAGTTGTCTGAGTTGTATTATGAACTCAAGTGTTTGCTTCTTGAGTGAAACAATTGACAAACGAAAAAAACAAAAACAAGATCTGCCCTCTAAATTGTAGTGTTTGCTTCTTTAAGCTCTGTTTTTTGGGCCTGGGAAACTCTAATGGATATCAGATTATTTCTGTCATTCGATCTGGTGGTAAATAAAGCATTCTGATAGATTAGCATCCTGATTCTTGTAACCGGAAGATGGAAAGAAGCTCATTGAGAAGAGCTTAGAAGAGGGAAAATTGGGATGGGGGCACGCAGCGCAGGGCATGTTTTATCATATGATATGATAAAGATGGTCACAGCACAAAATCAAACAAAATGAAGGCTGCTTTCATAATAGTCAAGAGATCGATCATTGTTCGAATCTACAATATGAATCATCAATCATCTCACAAATGATGAAGTATTAGATTGACCGACTCTCAAAAGAGTTAGTATATAGATATATGTATGTAGTACATCATATATATAGAACTATATAAGAATTGCAAGCTCGGATTTCTTCAGTGAGACATTTCCAACGGACCTGGAGGCATGGAAAACCGATTAATGTTTGATGCCTCCGCTCTACTTCCTGCTAATTGCTTACATTTGATATGTACAGTACTAGCTACTGGTACAACTTCATTCAGCCTTCATAACTCCATTTTCATTTGATTGGAGTGCAGAGATGCTGCATCACAATGACAACTCAAGTTAGTCAAGTTTCAATCTATTCATGTTTGCACAGAAAAGAGTGACCATTTAGCTTTTGCATCTTATGAAGAATTTAAAATGTCAACGATAATAGACAGCGGATTCCAAAGTTAAAGCCTAACAATTGCCAGGGATGTTGAAGGAATGAAGAGCAGGGAGCACACCGGATTCCTTAGCCATTCTTTAACATAAAAACATAGCATGCTATTATTCAATTTATTGTATACTTCAGATCTTAATTAATAAATACTTTTAAAAACTGGAAAAGTGAACTTGCATGAATTACATTTTCGATTGTTATGATCTTTGTTAAATAGTGTTCATTTTATTCTAAATGAAGGAGTTTCTTAATTTTAAGCATTATTTTACATTTAAAATTCCTTTTACAATCACAAGAAAGGAGGACAAGAAGAGACAATGAGATGGTGTTACAAAATATAGAAGGAATAAAAAAAAAAACTGTATTGTACCTGAATTTGCTGAAGAGTCGTAACTTAAAAGAGAGTTCTCTGGAGTAATGAAGTTAAGGCTGTCTTCTTCTCTTCCCCAAACTGGCTGGCGAGGCGCATCAAAATGCCATTGCCGTTGGAACTGATGTCTGTTTCTATTGACTTGGGCTTCTGGCCACGTCGGAGGCATTACCATGCTGGGAAAGTTACTGTCAATTAGAGATCCACTCTGCAAGTTGAAAAGGGACAGCAAATTAGCTAATTCATATGCATTTTTACTTCATAAAATTGTGACGCTTGTGCAGTAAATGAATTATAATTACCAAGGTGGTGTTTTTATCAGGGAAATAAGTTAAATCAGGCTTCAGGATTTCATTTAAGTTCATTACCAGTGCTTGGAAAAATTCAGAGATTTCAAGTGTACAGGGTAAATCAGTCATGGTCATAATCAGAAAATACAACAGGCAAGCCAAAGTGTAGTTTTTGAGGGGATACAAATGAATTGAACCTCAGGATAATCGCAAAGTACCTCTGCTCATTAAGGGGGGCAGTTAACCAACCATTGCAGGAAAGCTACAAAGTTGAAGGTAAAAATTTCTGTAGATAGAATGGCATGGCATGGCCCAAAGTTGACTCATATTAGTGAAAGTAAAACTGCCCTTTCGGGAAACTTATGGGAGCTCACTTGATGAATGTATCATAATTACAAAAGATTACTTTTCTGCTTCCACCTGCTTAATAAAGCATCTGCGAACTGCCAATAATACAGACATGACAAGCACTAGAAATCTAGAAATCCAAAAGCAGAAGTGTTTCAAGGTGGTGAACAGGGGATGCACCAGAGCATATTTGTGAAGTGTGTACAGAAATAGCTCACAACAGCACACAACTACACATGGTCTAAGCTTTTGCTTAGTTCTGGCACAAAACCCAGGAGGAACTTTTGCTTAGTTGAGGCACAAAACCCAGGAGGAAAGCAGAGCAAACCTTATTTTCTCTTGTTTCACAAGTTACATGAAAAATAGAAAGGGCAAAAACCTATACTTACTTCTGTAGCAAATATGCTGTCGAGATTGAAATCAATTCTTGGGTTAACTGCTGCAAGTCTCATTGATAAGATCTGAAACCAAACACACATCCAGAATAAGATCGTGGAAAATAATTATGGCAGCAGGTAAGCTTGCCAACATTTTCTAGAGCTTTGCCTCTATACACAGAGATGATACAAAAAATGGCATCCAAAGAAATAAACAAATCTAGTTTTCTCGAATTATAAGACATTACGACTCCTTAATAGAGGACACATCCGGCTGTCAAAAGCAACATCCTTCCCCCAAAACCAAAAGAATAAAAGGAAGGAAGAAACTCTCACCTCCACTTGGCGTTGCAGGAACTGCACATGGTTGATAATTTCATCCAGAACCAATGCTGTACCAGAAATCTGCATAGAAAGATAACTTCTAATAACTAAGCCACGTTGTAATTAAAAAGGAAGCTAGATTCAATCATCTAGGATCAGCTGGTTAGAGCCAATCTCAAGTAAATAATTCAATGTCCAAGATCATAGCAAAGACGACATGGGCAGAACTAGACAAGCTAGTTAAGAGAATAAATACGCTTGCTTATGAGACCACCATGTCAACTATGATAGACTAATATTATCTGTATAGACAAAAGGATTGGACTTCATTTTTTAGCCTTTCAACTTTAATTTGAAAACCAATCCTAGTTAAAAAAAAACAATGATCAAATACAAGCATAACAAGTCAACTAATCAATCCACAGATAAGAAAGCAATACACATATTTTGCTGGCAGCATTACATGGGTGTAACTTTCAACCACAGTAGTACTAATATTGACACCATGAATTACAGAAAAGATATGGCAGCAACATCAAGCAAGAAAGTGACAACTTGAGCATAAGTGAAGATTGAACACTGATTAGTGCATAAACTCTTATTACAACATATTCGATACTTGAATTAATTTCGGTTGAGCCCAGAAGAGCTCCTTACAAACTGCTTAGGTGCATGTGAGACTATAACATGAACCTTTTGGATTCAAAGACTTTAAACCACAGTAGTGCTAATATCGACACCATGAATTACAGAAAACATATGGCAGCAACACCTAGCAAGAAAGAGACAACTTGAGCAAAAGTGAAGATTGAACACTGATTAGTGAATACAATATTATTATAACATATTCAGTACTTGAATTAATTTTGGTTGAGCCCAGATGAGCCCCTTAAATACTGCTTAGGTGCATGTGGACTATAACATGAACTTGGATTCAAGGAACAACTCAGGCAGGTAGGCATACAAGGGCACGCCTGTTTTGGCCTTTTTCCTTAGTTAATCCCAGATACATATGGTCCCCAAAAACAAATTTATACTCTTAAATTCTGGTAGTAGTATCTTTGTGTGTGCTCGCTTTATAAGAGAAATGCGAGGCGAAAGCTAAGTACATGATAAATATTAACTAAACAGTCACGAGTGACAATTAAACTTCTGTAACTTCAGAAAATCACAATTAGAGGCCAAGAGAGGGAGAATTATCACTGGTTAATGTAATCTATATTTGGTCCAAATCACTTTATTGAGAAAGGAATTCAATATATGCATGTTATAAATCCCATTCTATCAGGAGCTAAAAGAAAAAATCACGAAACTTTTTTCTGTTCTTTGTTTGAACAAATTAGATAAATTTAATTATCAACAATCACATCATGTCACTTTGCAGTTAGGTCTAGAAAATTCGGCACATAAACTTCTCCTCGGTTTATTTTTGTGTTTCAAATATATTTTTAAAAAAATTTAAAAATTTTTTATTTTTTTCTTTGTTTTAAATTAATATTTTTTTGTATTTTTATATTATTTTAATGTATTGATATCAAAAATAATTTTTAAAAAATAAAAAAATATTATTTTAATATATTTTTTAATAAAAAAAAATTACAGTCGTATTCTCAATCATATTATACAGATTCAATCAAAGATGGATACCAAACTTGTAAGATAAGTTGGTACCATGCACCTTTCAAATAGGGACCAAAACTTTTTTGTGGACCCAAACATTTGATCCAACAGGCAGAATATTAACTGTTTCGAGGAACCTCCAGCTAGCATTTCCACAACAAATTTCTGGTCTATCCCATAAGGGCATTCCTGTCCTTTCCTGAATCTTACTGCCAATTTTTGAGGGAAAATTCAGGGTACTTTTATTAGATCATTTCTGAAGCACAGACATCATCGCTACGATATCACAGTACCAATAATTCCTGAAATGACAAAACTAACCTCGAAAAGGACCTCTAACAAACATTCCTTAAAAGAGAAAAAAGTGAACAAAAAATTATATAAAAAAAACATAAAAAAGAGATAAAAATACAAAACTGTCACCACGAAACCCTAGTTGACACTTCTCTTGGTACAAAAGCAAGAGGTAAAAAGGTGACCATGACAAACCCACCTTAATTACCCCGCATAATCCATAACCCAAAACCCACTTTTAAGGTAATCATTATTAAACAAATCACGATCAAGCTATGATCAATTAAAAAAAGAAAAGAAACTAAATCATGTCAAATCATTACAATATCTAACTAACTAACCTACCTTATTGCAGCCTGGGACCAGTTCTTGTAATAACTTCATTCTTTGATTAATTTTCTCTCTCCTCGCCTATAAAAATAAAATTTTAAAAAAATATCAATTGATCAACTTTTTAATTATAATAATCAAATTAGACAAAACTAAATTAAATTAAAATTACTCTTTCTGCTAAGCTATGGCTATCTGTTGCCTGTCCCCGCCGAGCTCGAACATGAACGTAAGGCAGCTTCTCTTCTTCTTGTTGAGAACCCTCATTTTTGCTCTTCTTTGACGCTCCTTTAACCTAATTTCACAACAACTGGCTCAATTCAACATTATTTACTAATTTGCCACTAATTTGGCAATTCCCTCATAAAAACCCTGGTGTTTACCTTCTTCTCTCGTTCCTTTCTCTTCGAACACGCCCTTGCATTTGGCGCCGAATTATCCACCTTCGGATCAGAAACCAGCGGCTGAGATGAGTCGAGGTAAGACTCCGTCTCTAACGGCTCCCTCTTAACGGCTGCTTCTTTCTCGAGATTCTTCGAGCTAGAATCGGACGGAACAGAGCTCGAGTCCGTCGAATTACTACCGCCGTTAAAAACGGAGAATCTGGCGGCTCGTTCGAGGAGGGAAGTGTTAGAAGGAAAAGTCAAATTCGGGCACTGTTTTTGACCCGAATCCGAATGAAGCAACTCCACGGCTTGGTTAGCTGGTAATTCAAGTAAAGCAGTGAAAGAACTGGCGTTTTCTGATGGTGCAGTGATTAAGTGACGGATATCTTCACCGAATTGGAGGGAATCCAGTCCGGTTTCGTCAAGTTCGGGTCCGGATCTAGCCACGGGTTCCATTAGCAGATCCATTTAATAATAATAAAAAGGAACCTTAATTTAATTTAAGAAGTCAGTTTATAGAGAGACAGAGGATCAAATGAAGGAGTGTTTGATTTTCTGTTATCTGTTGTGGCGTGTTTGCCTTCGGAGTATGCAGAGGATTTGTGGCTATTTGAAGTGAAGAGTAAGCTACGTTGGTGCTGCGGGGGTGAGTGTTATATTAGAATAAATGGGAATTTGTTTAGAGAGAGAGAGAGTGTGTGTGTGTTTTTAGAGAGAGAGAGGGGAGGAGGGATGGAATTGCGAAGTTTTTGATTGCGCTGTGTGGCGGTGCTTTTTAAAAGATTTGATAGGAAAAAAAACTTTAGATTAATTTTTTATATTTTTTTATTTTAAAACGTTAATATTAAAAATAAATTTTAAAAAGTAAAAAATATACTATTTTAATATATTTTAAAAAAGTAACGCTCTAAATACTATTTTAATAAAGAAGGGGTACCTTTCTTAACAGTAACAGTTTTGTTTTTTTATAGCTGTGTTTGATGATTTTTTTAAAAGTATTTTTTAATTAACATAATATTTTTTTATTTTTTATACTAGTACATTAAAATTATTTAAAATAATTTAAAATAATATTATTTTAATATTTATAAATAAAAAAATTATTTTAAAAAATATATAAAAAAGATTCATTCAAGTTTTGCCGTCTTAACATGTTTTTCTATTTTATATTAATATTAAAATTAAAAAAACAATATGAAATCGATTTGAAATATTGATTGTCCTTTTAATAATAGGATAATATGATCAAAAACTACGGCCATATTTGTTTCCTGGAATTTATTTTTTGGGAAATCATTTTCCAAACTTTCCTGTATTTGTTTGCCATTAGAAAAGTTGGTCAACGGAAAACACTTTCTGGTCAACGGAAACACTTTTCGGTCAACGGAAAACACTTTCCAGTCAAAGAAAAATTTGGTTTGGTTTCTAGGAAAGTGTTTTCCTTTTTGGCTGTATTTGTTTTCCGGAAAGTGGTTTCCGGGAAACCACTTTCCAAACTTTCATGTGTTTGTTTGCCATTAAAAAAATTAGTCAACGGAAAACACTTTCCAGTCAAATGAAAATTTGGCTTGGTTTTCAGGAAAGTGTTTTCCTGAAAAATTTGGACGGAAAACACTTTCCGACAATTTTAAAAAATTTAAAAATGTCATTATTTGCTGATTATATCAAATTTGATCCTCAAATTTTTGATTGCCATATATAATTTGTTTTGAATATTTATTTTTCAATTTCATCTCTTAAAATTTAATTTTTATATTAATTTTGGTTTTTATTTTTATAATTACTATTTGCTTTTTCCTTATCATTTTTTTATTGAAATTTTTTATCTATCAAATCTGATCCTCATTCTTTTGATTTTTATTTATTTTATTTGAAATAATTTATGAAATGTTAATTATTATTATTTTAATTTTTTCACTTTTCATTTTTTTAATTTTTTAGATTTGATCTCTATTATTTTGATTATTATTTATTTTATTTGAGATAATTTATGAAATTATATATTTTTTAATTTCATTCTCATTCAATTTTTTAATTTGAAAGATTTGTTCCTCATTATTTTAATAAACTTGAAAAAATAAAACATTAATAAGTTATTTTCCAACTCATTTTCTATAATATAACTGAACACTGGAAAGTGTTTTCCAACTTATTTTTTATTATACTACCAGACATCAAAAAATACTTTTCTGAAATTTATTTTTTCAAAATTCACACATGGAGACGTTTTTGTTGAAAAATAAAATTTTCCTTTTTGTCAGAGAAAGACATTACCTGTTCGAACATTGAAGGAAAAAATTGCCCGATGAACAACAAAGGTCAACAATTGCTGGAGCCTTTCTCTTGTAATTTTTTACTTTGAAAAACATCAGTAATGATGTCTTTTGAGGTCAACAATCTGCAATCAATACCCTCACAACAAAAAATTAAAGATAAATCATTAATAATGATTTGATATTTAAAGATATATATAATAAATTAAAAGTTACATTTTTTAATATTTTTAAAATATATATATAAATAAAAATATTTAAATTAATATTAATGTTTTCACATCAAAACTAGAGCTTTCATAAAACTTAAGAATATCTTTAAAGAAAGAGCTAAATATAAAGCCAAAAAAAACAATGAAAAATTTTTATTTTTATTTTTATAGCTCCAAGAAGAGAGTTATATTTAAAAATAAAAATATCTTTTTGAGAATCATTTCTATATACTAATTAAAAGTACTAAAATTTTGTTTAATATATTTTTAAGAAAAAAAAGTTTTGATTGGAGTTATATTAATTAAATTTAATTAATAGTTTTATTAAAATAAATATATTAAAATATAACTGAGTTTTCTAAAAAAAATTCTATTAGAATGTAATTTAAAAAATTATATTTATACTATTTAAAAAACTATTCTATCAAAAACCTTTTCAAAATAGCGTCTCTCATCGAAAATCCTACGAGGGGAATAGAGTGGGCCGCAAATTACTGTACGGGTACAATAAGACGGGGACCTGAGACGAACAAGGCCCGACAAGGTTTTTATTCGTTGAGGATGACCTGTCCTTTTCATTTACGGGACACCAAGTCAGGGCTAGTGATGATCTGGGTACTCTACTCTCTGCTTTATCTTATTTTCGTCCTCCTACTATTTATTGTTTTTAATTCCACCTCCTCTAATGCCTATTGCTGCAGTCATTTCATCCTTTCATGATCGTCAAAAAGACTGACAGATCCTGCTGTTAATCACACTATTTTCTGCATATTTTGCTTTAATTAATGCATTCTTTGATGATAATTGACGGTGATAGTAGAAATAAATCATTACAAAAATAGGAGACTAGGATGTGGAAAAGAAAAATAATAAAAATACAGGGACCAAATGCATAATTACCTGGCAAGGATAATTTCAGTTCTCTCTGTTTGGGGAGGTAAAAAAAGGGAATGCAAAGCACAAACTGTGAAAGTTTTTGTTTTTTTTTTTTCTTCTGAAAAAATTTACTTTCGATTGGATTCGATGCTGTGACGTTCATGTACCCTGGATGAACACGTGTTTTGTTCCTATGGGATCTAGGCGCGTAATGTACTTGGTTATTGGAGAAAAAACATAAACATATAAAAAATAAATCTACTTTTTAATAGTTTTGAAGTTAATTTTTTTTCATCTTAAAATAGTAAAAATGGAAAACTTGTCCAATTGTCTTCATTTTTTTCTTGTCATTAAGCAATAACAAAAATCACCTAGTTAATTAAATAAACTCATGCATGGACTTCTAATTTGATGGTTCATTGAAGAATATTTTCACTGTTTATATTCCTTTTTTTTTATTAATGTTGGTGTCCGGATCAGCTTGCGCGCACCTCGACTAATATCATTGTCCCTGAAGTTAATGATCATGTAAGCCTTCAATGACTATTATATTAGCAACTACAGAACTCGAACCTGAAACTATAAGAAAAATAAACTTTTTAATCTTATTTTCTTATTATTTGACCACTTATTAGATAATTCAGTGTTTATGTTCTTGATTTCTTCATAACGAGCACTCCCTTAATCAATCAATTATTGGCTTTTAATAATAATAAGAAGTAAGCATACCATAAAGTTGACCTGCTCTAAAACTTTACTTTATTAAAATAGTATTTTCAAAAAAATCAAGTCAACATTTTTCGTGAATTTTCTTCTTAAACTTTCAGGTAATAAAATTGAAGTAAAAAATCGGACACAATAATTCTATATTTTCAAAGCAACAACTGGGTCAATATTTATGATGGAACAGAAGGAATATCACTTTATTTGGCATCCTTCAATTAATTAATAATAATAATACTATATGGGGCTATTTCTATATCCATTTAACAATTTTATTTTTTCCATTTTAAGAATAAGTTTTCATTTTAAGGCTGTGTTTGTTTTTCGAAAAATGATTTCTGGAAAACCACTTTCCAAACTTTCTTGTATTTGTTTGCCATTAGAAAAATTGGTAAACAGAAAACACTTTCCAGCCAAAGGAAAATTTGGCTTGGTTTTCAGGAAAATATTTTCCTGAAAAATTTGTGCGAAAAACACTTTCCGGAAGTTATAAAAAATTTAGAAATGTCATTATTTGCTGATTATATCAAATTTAATCCTCAAACTTTTGATTGTTATATATAATTTGTTTTGAATATTTATTTTTTAATTTCATCTCTTAAAATTTAATTTTTATATTAATTTTGGTCCTTATTTTTATAATTGCTATTTACTTTTTCCTTATCGTTTTTTTATTGAAATTTTTTATCTATCAAATTTGGTTCTCATTCTTTTGATTGTTATTTGTTTTATTTGAAATAATTTATGAAATGTTAATTATTATTATTTTAATTTCTTCATCTTTCATTTTTTTAAAATTTTTTAGATTTGATCTCTATTATTTTGATTATTATTTATTTTATTTGAGATAATTTATGAAATTATATTTTTTTTCAATTTCATTCTCATTCAATTTTTTAATTTGTAAGATTTGTTCCTCATTATTTTAATAAACTTGAGAAAAATAAAACATTAATAAGTTATTTTCTAGTTCATTTTCCATAACATAACCAAACACTGTAAAATGTTTTTCAACTTATTTTCCATTACACTACTAAACATCGAAAAATACTTTTCTGGAATTCACTTTCCAAAACGAAACTACTTTCCAGCAAACAAACGGGGCCTAAGAATATTGATAGTGGTTGTTTTTTAAAATATTTTAAAAAATATATATTTAAATAATATTTTTTTTATTTTTTAAAATATAATTTGACACAACACATTAAAAATATCTAAAAATATAAAAAAAATTAAAACAAAAAAATAAAATTAATTTTTAAAATAAAAAATAAAAAAATCTAAATATGTTGCGCAGTGCTCGCACCTCATACAATAATATCCATAATCTTTGGAACTAGACTTCACGGTCGTGGAAACAAATCAAAAGCTTACTTGAATCCACGTATTTTTTAGGAGTTAGAATTCGAGAGATGATGATTCATTTAACGAAAGAAAATATTATGCGTATAAATCGTTATCAAAGTTAGTGGTGATTATTTCAGTTTGGTTTGGTTTTTATTAAATAAAATTAATAAAATCAAAAAAATCTTAAGAAAAAAAAACAAAATTGATTTAAACCGACCAGTTTTGATTCGGTTTTTTTGAATAAAAACCTGTTTGGCTTGGTTTTTTGTCTTTAATTTGGTTTTTTTCGGTTTGGCTCGGTTTTTTTCGGTTTCGATTTGGTTTTCTTGATTTTAAGTTTATAAAACTAGAACCGAACTGAACTGATCGATTTTTTTAAAATTTTAATTTTGTTTTTACAGTTTGATTTTTCGGTAAAATTTGGTGCAAATGGATTATGAGTCATGTAATAATTGATAAATAATGGATTGTAGGTGATTAAATGATTGACTAATCATTAAAAAAAGGAGGATTATCACGTTAGCTTATATAAAAGGCGTGCATAATTAATTTATATGCACATTATGGCTCTTCAATAAAATTGATAAGTTTGGTAGTTTTTTTAAACATTCAAATAACATTATTTTAATTTCTTAAAAAAAAATGAGGTATTTGAAAATTTAATATTATTTTTTTTAAAAAAAATTGTACCAAGAAATACATCAAAATAATATTTATTTTACTTTAAAAAATAATATCAATACATCAAAATAATTCAAAAACATAAAAAAAATTAATTACAAAATTTTTTTTAGAAAAAAACACTAATAATTCAATAACACAATTTTACAAGTCAGAATATCAATGTTAAATTTTAGCTTTCAAGAAAACAATTTATTTGCTCTTCTTTATGCATTTTTAGTACCGAGGTGTTTATTTTTGTGTTTATTTAAAAAAAATAAAAAAATGTTATTTTTTATTTTAAATTACTTTTTTTAGTATTTTTATATTATTTTGATATAATAATATTAAAAATAAATTTTAAAAAATAAAAATAAAATCAATATATTTTCCAACAAAATACATCAAAGCCATGATATCAAATAATCTACACAGCATAGCATAAGAAAGATTTATGAACACAGAGTTAGAGATAGCAAGGTATCATTTTGTTATTATCTTGGAATACGAGAAATATGTATAATAAAAATTGTTTTTTGCACATCTTGTTTAAAAAATATAAAAATTTACTTTAAACTACCTTACAAACATATTTATTTTTTGCTTTTTATTAATCAGACATATTTTTGCTTTTATTATTTTTTTATTTCAAAACAGTACCAAACTTTTAAGAAGATAATATATCAAAATTAGCTCTGAGTCATTTGTACTTGCATGAGAAAAAACGTGTCCAACTTTTGGTTCGAAATCCATTTCTCTGTCCCCTCCCCCCAATAAATAAATAAATATCACTCGGTTCACGGTATCTAATCTTGCTAGTTCAATAAATTACAAAAAAACTACTTCACTCTTCTAATATGTACTAGCTATTTTAATTATTATTTTAATTGGTTTTTTTTTACACCTATATTTTTTTATATTTTAATTTGATCCTTCAATAACTAATTGGATTGAAATTTGAGCTTAATATTTTAGTTCAATTGCCTTGGTACGAGGTTCTTGTGGCAACACAAAAAAACAAGGCTTTCCGTTGAAGCTTTATTTTGCACAAAATAGTTTGGTTTTTTTTTCAAATAATTTAAAATAAAGAAACTAGAATTGAAATTGAGAAAAAACAAAGGCATTTTACTATCCAGAGAAGAGATAGAAGAAAAGATGAAAGGAAAGATAATAAGTAGTTTTTAGAGTCATAATAAGATTTATGTTCAATCACGTGTTGCATTGTGATGATTATCTTAATAAAATGAACCAACAATATAAAAATTAATTATTTTTTACGAACAGAAACTACCACAAGAACCACTAACCTGCGAAGACCTCTCTCACACATTGGCACATGTCTATAATGCACGAACCCTTTTTCTTTTTTTTCTTCTTATTTTAGTCTCTCAATCAATATATATTCTTCAATTAAGTATAGAATTTCATTCCACCCAAGCCTAATCAATATTCTTTCAATTTAGTTTTTGACTTTTTAATAACTCATCAATTTAGTTTTATATTTCATTCCGGCCTAACCTCGTGAAAACCCAACATAGAAAAGAAGCTGGGAAATGGTAAAAAAAACATTTGGTTAACTGAATTAGTGCACTAATTATTATCCAAAATAATTAAGCGTGCAAAATTATAAATAATCTTGTTGAGTTTTTTAATTAATTCAACTAGATATATCGAAGATCCCATATGAGATTGCAAATTATCAAAAGAAAAACAAATAAAAAGATTGTAAAGAAAATTGTCCGAGGTCGAAACAGAAAACCTAGATGGTGAAACATCGGTAAATTACCTCCTATTATTATTTAATTGCAAAAGACCTAAACAGTCGTTTTCTTGGAACAATGAATATTAATAAACCCAAATATTTGAACCAACGAATTCATTAGTAAGATATTAATCAATTTATCATTTTTTTATGTTAATCATGGAATTTCCTTTTGGGTATAAAAATTATTACTTAGTTGTCTCCGCTGTGGGATGGAGCAAATAAAATTTTCAACGACAAAAAAAAAAAAACATGGAGGCATCAAAACATGTAGGCATAGTTAGTGATCACAGTAACATTAAAAAATGATCATGTAGCAAGTAAATTTGATGTTAGTATTTAATTTTTAGACTACATTAGGTTGAATTGACCTCAATTAATATTATTTAATTATAAAATTCACAAACTAGATCATTTGTAACCTCCATGTTTATAACTATCTTGGATTTGAAACCAATATAGATCGGGAGAAAAAACAATTATTGTAAATTATTTATAACTTAACATATATTTATAAAAACATTAAAGTCTTTTCACATAATTCATTTGTTATTAATAAATAGAGTATTTTTTTTATTTTGATTTAATAAGTAAGGATTTGTCCAGAAAAAAGAAAACCCTCGGACCTTATTCTTAGAGATAGGATTGAAAAAACAAAAACAATTATTTAATAATAGGACGATGATGAATAAGTATTTTTTTATTTTAATTTAATAAGTAAGGATTTGTCCAGAAAAAATAAAACCCTCGGACCTTATTCTTAGAAATAGGATTGAAAAAACAAAAACAAATATTTATAGGTGCCAGATGCCATTCATCCTCCCACCAGAAACGTAAACTTCTTATTGTGAAACATTACTTCGTAGTAATCTCTTCGCTTTTCATTTGAACTATTCTATTCCAAATTATAAATATATGATAGCTTTTTTTTAGAGAAACAGATTCAAGTTATAATAAGATTTATTATTATTATTGTTATAGGATGAGAAATAGTTATTTTTCTTCAATAATAATAAATAAATCATATTAAAATATCACTTGATAACTTGAGTTTTTAGATTGAAATTATTTTTTAATAAGATATTATAATTTTAATGATCAAATAATTATAAATTTGAATCTCATCATTATGTTATAATCAATAAAATTAAACATAAGGATGAATCTTTGTAAATTTTAAATTTATTTTTTTAAGAAATATATTCAAGTTATAATAAGATTTTTATTATTATTATTACAGGATGAAAAATTATTACTTTTATTAGAGAGTAATATAAAAATATATATATTATGATATTATCTAATAATTTAAAATTTTGAGTTAAAATAATTATTTGATATGATATTAGAGTTTTAATAATTAAATAATTATAAATTTGAATGTGACCATCTCATTTTAATTAATAAAATTAAATATAAGATAGTGTGAGCCCGTGTAAATTTTAAGTCTAAATAATTTGAAAGTATATATTATAAAATAATATAAATTATATTTTAAAATTTTATATAATAATTTAAATTTTTTAATTGAGATGGTTGCTCAATAACTTTTAATAACCTAATAATCTTTTTTTTTTTTGATGAAATAGAAAATTTAAAACGTTGAAGAAAATCACCAAAAATATTTTTATAAAATCGATCAAGGTAAGAACATGAACTTCCCGTGCTAACCGTGCAAGGAAATATGACAGGTTAGGTGGTTGACACATCATATCAACAACCATGGCCACGATGAATTGTTGAAAAATAAAGGTTCAAAAAGATGCGAATTCTGATGGTTCCATGCTCGAATCATTTTATAAGCTAGCGTGTATGTTCGTTCGAGAGGGATCATAAGTACTTACGTAGGGTCTATCAAAAATCATGGCATGAAATTTATGTCTTCGTTACACTTTAATTAATAAAAGCTTTGCATGTTCCTAGCTAGGCTTTTCATATAGGGTTAATGAGGACTACATCTAGCTGGGCTTTGTCTAATTAACGAGTTGCTAAGTTGGGCTAGTGCTCTCTTCACAACACTTTTTGAAAGATTAATTATTGATAATCAATGATTAATATAGTAATAATTAGACAATAAGAGATATTTTGTCTACATTAGATCTTTGATCTAACGTCTATTGATGCGTGAAATTAATTCATAGAAAGAACCGTATTATATAGTACAATGGATGCAATTTTAATTTTGTTTCTTAATTATGACATGTTTTTCTATGATTAAGGCACATGAATTGCCATGTGGCAATATATTTAAAATTTGAATAATACTTTGCAGTCTAATAAAAAATTAGTAAATAAACTATTTAAGTGGTGGTCCAGTGATAAGAACTTGAGACTAGAAAATTTGTTTTTTCTAAGGTTTCATGTTTGAGTTATATGGTTGCTCATATGATGGTTACTAGAGGCTTATATAATCGTTAATTTCAGGACATGTAGTATTAGTCGAGATATATTCAAGTTAGCCCGAACATTCATATTAACCTAAAAAAAAATAACAGAGACAATCAAAACAATAAAACACATAGCATAAATATTGTAGGGAATATTGTGCATAGTGACCTGTAAAACTGTTTATTACGACAGTTAATTTATGGTTTTGTCCTTTGAAAAAAATTTGGGGTCCCTTGGTTTCAAGGGTGATTTCGTTTTTTCCAAAGACATATGGCCATTAAAAGATTTTCGCTGGTTATTTTAGTCTTTTAAACTCTTTTGAACAATACAATTATTTGTTTACCCCCGCATTGAAAAAAAATGGAATCGCTGACAACGTTATTTATGCCTTTATGTTTTTTGCAAAATTATAAAAGGTACTTTCTACTCTTAGAATTGAAAAAATAATAATAAAGAAAGAGTTCAAGGCTGATTTTGTCTTCACACACACACATATTGTTAATACTTAGATCATCGAATGGTGTTTTGTAATTAGATCCTCTTTTTACTTAAAAAAAAAGAGGACAATGTCTTTTTTCTTTTGATATGATGGTGGTTGATGGATAATTTATTTTTGATAATTGTTTCTTTTTTATATATATTCTTTTCTTTTTTTTAGTAAATATGCATGTTTGTCCTTTTTTTTAATTTTAATCCTTGTGTTTTTATTATTTATTTTAGTTCTTAATTTTTTAAATTTTTTTTGATGTTTTCAGTTTAGTATCTAAATTATAATTTGTCATATATTATTGTTTCTTTCTTATTCAACTACATTAAGAATCTGCAATGAAACGTAATATAAAAACCACCGGAAAAAGAAATTACTAGACGATAAAAAAAAAATTACTAGACGATCAAAAATTAAAAAGCAACACTAATGCATAAACAGAATCAGAACAGTTAATTGATTGATTAAAAAAAATTAATTGCGTTTTCTCTGGAAGTGAAAAGGTAACGTTATTTAAAAGATTAAGCTTAGTTCCTGGAGGTCTATAGCGAACATCCTTAACCTACAATTAACACATTATGATAATTATAACAATTAACTATTAAACAAAAGAGACAGAAAATTACTAACTTCAAAGGAAGAGTGACCGCAGAAGTTTTTACGATTTTGTGGAATTGAAATGAAATTGAGATTGGCGGTGGCGGTGGCGGTGGTAATCGAAGGCGTTTGCGATTAAGAGAGGACTGGATTGTCGTAAAGTGGAAGTCGCCGATCTTAGAGGCGGGAGTTTCATATACAGTGACTCGACTGGGTATGGCTTTGTAATGAATGAAACGTACTGTCGTTTTGTGTCCTAGCCAGCGTCGCTTTAGCCTTAGGACCTTTGGTAGATGGTAAGATTTATTTAATTAAATTCCTAATTAACCTGCACTTTCTTTTTTTCTTATGGTATAATTTATAGGGTTTGCTATGATTGCTTTGCCTCAAGTATAGCAATTTTTTTTTATTTCTAATTTTTTTACTTGCATTTTTATTAAAGTTTTGTTGTTTTTAATTTTTTTTTCTAATTAAAATTTATGTTTTTTCTAATTTTTTAAATTCAACTCTCATTCTTTCAATATTTTTTTTGCTTTGTTAAATTTTTTTATTTTAAATTTAACTCTTTAATGTTTTTTTATGCCTTTTAATTTATTTTTTTAATTTAATTTTTATCTTCATTCTTTGAATTTCAGCTTTTTATATTATGAATTTTTTTTCATTTTCATCTTTTAATATTTGATTTGTTGGGAATTAAGTTAAGTAATTTTTTTATTTGTCCTGCTTGTGGTATAATAGCATGAGTGATGAATTTTAAAAGTTAATACAGTTAGGGTTTTTTTTTTTTTTTGTTGGGGATTGCTATTTTATATTGTTTTTTGTTCTTGAATGGGTAAATAAATTATAAAAAAAACATACAAATTAATTAAGAACATTACATTACGCTCATCAAATTCCTTAAAGCACCTGTTAGCTTATCCTTGGATAAAAGATTTGAATATTAAAACTATTAATTTTTATAGTGTCTGAGTGCCGCTAATTATCGATAGGTGCGCCAAGGTCATCTATTAGCTTTTTCTAATTGTTTTTTTTTTAAATAATTATAGATATATTACTGACAACTCTAAAAAACCTAAAATTCTTTATGAATATTGAATCACCTATTTTATTTTTATTTTTATTTTTATTTTTATTTTTCATTTTCAAACCTTCTTTCTCCGTTTTACATCATTCAATTGCCTAATTACATTAGTACTGAAATTTAGATATAAATACTAGACGTCAAAAAAGATCAAGACTGTTAAACACGGAAATAATAAATCTGATCTGAATTTTTTATTAATTTTTATTTTGATTCACATGTTTATTTTATTTGTTTTTTTATCACTGGATTAGAGAGACCGTTAAAAAAATATAATAGAAAGAGAAAATAATTAATTATTATAATTTTAATTACAAAAATGATCTATTAAAATGTTTCATTCGACTGTTAGCTAAGAGTGAACTTAAACTATATTTTTTCAAATTTTTGAATTTTTGTAAAAAATTAAATAAAAAATTAGTGTGTTTTTTATCATTTTAATATTTTAAAATTAAAAAATAAATAAAAATATTATTTTAATATATTTTTATAAAATACTTTTAAAAACACTAGACATCCAATCAATCTCCTCAATTTTCTATTCAAGCATGACATGCCTAGTTTGCATCAAAACGTACGTTGTCACATCTAACATTTACTGTTTTCTTACACCAGTTTACAGTAATGTTTCCTCTCGGTTTAATCTGACAGGGCATCTCCGAAAATAAGTTAAAAGGTAAAATATATATAAAAAATAGTTTTCATCTCTTATTTTTATAACTCTGTAAAAATAATATTGCTAAAAACTTGTTTAATATACTTTTATATATAAAATTTTAATTAAAATTATATTAGTTAATTATTATTAATAAATAATTGTATTAATACTAAATATATTAAAATACAATTTGTTTTTTTAAATAGGTCTTTTTCATTGGAATATATATATACTATGTAAAAAACTGTATTATTAATTTGACTCTTCTAGATGTCGCCTAAGATATGCTTTACGACTGAATCGTGGGGGCAGCTGCTGCATGTCTAAGTTAACATGACAACAATATTTTGCCATGCTCTCATGCGGATAATAATATTAGTTGGCTTCCACTTTGAAGGGAGAAAAAGGGGTTCTGATCAATCATTTTTCATCCTCCTCATCTTTTATGTTTTTTTACTGTAAAAATAATTCATTTTTTATTTTTTTTAAATAACTGTAGATATTTAAATTAAATTATATATATTTTAACTAATTTCTTGAGATATGAAGAAAAAATAATTCATACTTAACAGGAGTGCCCTCAAATGAATATGAATAGCATATGCACAGTCTAGCTAGGCAGGTGCCAAAACTCAACTCAAATAAAAAAGTCAGAAGTAGATGTTTGGAAATGTAGTAATGATTATTTTTTAAAATATTTTTTATTTTTTAAAAATTATTTTTGATATTATTATATTAAAATAATTTAAAAATATATTAAAAATATAAATTTTAACCAACAATCTTTTTGTGCTGCAATCCCAAGCAGACACTTGAAATGTAAAAATCATGTACTGTAGGGTTGGTAGCATGCTTATTACCAAGCCATGCTAGCATGCTATGCAATCCAATCATAAATTTTAATTTATTTTAATAAATAATTTAAATTATATTTAAAATTTTCATCATATAACTTAAGTTATTGAGTTAAAATAATTTTTTGACATGGTACTAAAGTCTTGATGACCAAGCGATCACGAGTTTGAATCTCACCATCCTCATTTATTTGATAAAAATTAAGCACAATATAGTGTGAGTTTATGCAAATTTCAAGACTAAAAGGTTTTTATTTGAGGGAGTTTGTTAGATAATAATATAAATCATATCTTGAAACTCCACCTAGCAATTTAAATTATTAAGTTTAGATGATTTTTTTAATAATAATTAATTATCCATGGTTTAGTCATTATTTGATAATTTTTTATTTATTGAAAACTCAAGTTTGATTGTAGAGCCGTAGCATCTCAAAATCAATAATACCCAGTGTGATCTTGAAGGCAAAGCTCTGAAATTGGCGGCCACAGCCATAATCTGAAAGGCGAGTTCTTGTGGCTGGCGCAGCGTGGAAAGAGAGCTAGCATTCAGAGAGGCCAGCCATGATTCTCGTTCAGGCCCACATGAACGAACTAACACAGGCATTGATGAGAGTCGGTATCTACTTCTTAACAATAATTTGCTTGACTGTGACCTCTACATATCGATAGTTAAGGTGGCAATATGACGAGACCCCAACTAAGGGTGATAACGCCGTCTGCACTGTGTTCTTTTAAATTTTTAATCTTCTCAAAAGAAAATGGATTTAATTAGCTACTATTTCGCCGTTTACAACTAAGGGTGATAACGCCGTTTACATTTTTAGGTAATTCTCCAAGAAGAAAACGAGGAAAAGGGAATTTAGGTAAAGTTTGCAAGAGTACGAAGAAGCTAACCTTAACCTCCTATTTCGTGACAAATTCTATGTTCAAGCCCAACCCAAACTTGCATGCACAAAAATGGATTAAAAAAAAGAAGAAAAAGAGGCATAGCCATAGAACATAGTGTCTAATCAAACTCAAATCATTTGATCCACGTACATTTATGATTCGAGAAAAACATAAGATAGAAAAGCATTAATGGAGATCTTTATGATGGACAGAGATTTTTCAGATGAATGTAGTGTAGGTATGTGTTATTGTGCCTCTCACACATAAATGTTAGATGTAATGATGCATGATTAAGTTTAAAGTATGGGTCACTAGGTAGGTTGTTGAATCAATTTGTTAGTTATTAACTCGGTATTTTATATAAAAATAAAATCATTTTAGTAGTTTTAAATAATAATTTTGAGTTGATTTGAAAAGTTTTATTCGAATCTGAATTTGATCAAATTAAATAAATTATTTAGTTTTTTTTTATGTTCATATCTAAAATAATTAAAAAAAATCTAACCCCAATTTAATAATTATTTCACTACCCGTTCTGGAAAAAAAAAAAAAAAGGGGGCCAGACATGCACATACAAAAGATGATAAAAGGCAAAAGTTTTTATTACGAGTTGGAAATTAGGACCACAAAAGATTTTCCAAACCCCAGAATCCACGTATTAAATCCATGATTAGGACTAGGAGAATGTCCACTTCCGTGGACCTCAATCTCCGTGCTATTCACGTGAAGATGCCCCCATAATCCCATTATTATTATTATTATTATTATTATTATTATTATTTTCTTTAGTTCAACAAATTTTAATATAGCCCCTAACGTTTTAATTCTATATACTAATTTCATCTTCAAACATTTTAAAGTATCAGGTTTAGTGTTTTAATCTTTCTTAATATGGAACTTTAGAAGTTACCATATTATTTATTGCGTTAAGTTGTAAATTGAATTAATTTTTTTAAAGTAAAAGATATCTTACTAATGTTTTTTCTAGTAGAAAAAAATAAAACATATAGGAATTGACTCCATGTAACTTGTTTGACTTGACGAGTTTAAATGCAACCCGATCGATCAGTAAAATTATAGTTTGATTCGAAATAAATATTTAAGATGACTTTTTTATCACGACAACATATTGAATCAATTCAGGTTAATCTGCTAAACCACAACTCGAGTTATGATACTAAGATAAGCCAATAGAGAGAAAAATAAAACAAATTATAAAACTAAATTTCCAATAAATTTAGTGTTTAAAAATAAAACTGAAAAAAAAATTAAAAAATAATATAAAAACAACCCGAGTTAACTTGATTTAACCAGTGATTCGAGTTATAAGATAAAGTAATCCTTATAGAAAACCAACCGAAACTAATCATGATGTCTAATTACTAAACAACCTAATATTGAATGATATAATTAAAGGAAAAAAATTCAATTAGAAAAAAAACATAAAAAGAGAAAAAAAATACTTTTTTAGTGAGTAGTGTCTAAGAGAGGTAAAGTAAAATTCTTTTTTTTTTTTTTTGTCAATGTTAATATTAATAGAGGAGAAGACTTTTCTAGTGAGTAGAGTAGTGTCTTGCTACGAGGAGAGGTAAAGTAAAATTCTCTCTGGTTTTTTTTTTCTTTTTTTTGTCAATGTTAATGTTAATAGAGGAAAATGGTAAGGCTGTTAAGGCTAAGTTACGGAGGATTCAGGCTTCTTTTCTGGGCCAGGATTTAGGGCATCTGCGTCACTGCAAGCTACAGCTTTATACAAGACTGAACCATGGTCAATTGTCCAATTCAGAGTCGAGAGCCTAGCCTAAAGAGGTCATTTTCTCCTCTCAAGTTGTTGAAGGGATTAACAGGCATATTTGGAAGCAAGCAAGGTTAGATCCTATGATATTTTTAAGGAAAGGACATGGTGTTTTAAGGCAAGGTTTGGCAATATCGTCAACATATATGACTGATTTATCTCGCTGTGCTGTTTTTGTGCACCAAACAAAGCTGAAAAGGACGTGAGAGTGTGAAGTTGGCAGCACTGGTCGTGTACCTATGGTGGAATATGTGGAAGTGAAGGAAGAGCTTGTGGCAGCGGAGACATTGATAATGAGAGTAGAAGGAAATAATGCTCTGCTTTAGCCATCAAAACACCGAGTGTACTCGACAGTGAAAGGGAATGGTGCTTGGTAATGCTGCTTTAGCCATCCAAACACCGAGTGTACTCGACAGTGAAAGGGAATGGTGCTTGGTATTGCTCTCATGGTTGGCGGTGATAACACAAGGGACAAACTCACTACCATGTAGGCCAAGCCTTCGACGGTGATTGAATTAGACATTGTTTTTAATGATGTTATACTTTCGATTTAGTTAAGGAATGGAAGAATTTAGGATGTGTTTTGCTAGTAAAATTTACACTATTTTCTTCAATTAAGAGCGTAGAGAGATAGGAGTGTTGTGATTATGACGTTATAAGAACAATCAACATCTAATGAGAGGTTATGTCCCTAATGATGTCAACAACTAATCTATGAAGGTTAAATCTTTGGATAGGGTTTCGCCTCATGAATAAATGATTAGGACATCATTGCAAAATCTTTACATTATACATCCATATTTGATTCAAATTGATTTTTGAGGTAAATAATTATAATTCGAGCATGAAATTTCATAGGATTTTAAAAAATCAATCATTATCACATCGACAACTTATTTAAACGAAAGATACTATAATTTTTATGACAAGATGATGCACTACTGAGAGATATGAAAACGTTTTGATATTAAAAATAAAAATAAAAATAAAAATAGATATATTTTTAAATAAAAAAATTATTTTAAAAAGTATAACGCATGATAATACAGACACCCTTTAATTATAAAAAGAGAAAGGAGGTACATCTGACGGTCAATCTTGTTTTATTGCTTAAAAGTGACCCATCTTGAATAAAGACCCAGTGGTTGTAGCCCAAAACACCAAAGCAGGCCTTGATGATGCTTGGTCCACCAGGGAAATGTAGAAGACAACTGCGATCAAGTCCAGCTCCTGAAAATGACCCAACATGCCACTACACGTCACGAACCAATAGGCGTTGTTGGTGTAGGGTCAACGCATCTAGGTGGTTAAAATTTTTCCCATCGGATCCAGCTGAGAAAGGTGGAGAGGTGGACCCGATGGGCCTTCATGATGTTCTCATAAGGGTCCAATTACCAATTATTAGTATCTTTTTTATTGTACAAACTACGAGGAAGGGCAAGAAATTGTACAGCTGCCTACAGTAAAGTCGGCAACAGAACGCTAGTGGAGGATAAAGTGGACCCATGCGGACGCCGTAGGCAGCTTTCCTTCTGGAAGTGTTTTTTTTTTAATATATTAAAATAATTTTTTCATTTTTTAAAAATTATTTTTAACATTAACAAATTAAAATAATTTTACAATATCAAAAAAATATTAATTAAAAAAAATCATTTAAATTTTAAATATTTTCATAATACAAAAATAAACAGGCGTAACTTACATGCAGTTAAAGATTTTGCTGCGTTTTTAACAGCCTCACCAAGGCCCAGTTAACTCATCAATCCAGCATCCTAGCCCAGGTTCTGGGCCCGACCAGATTGAGGGTTGAAATCGGCAACCTAAACCTATTTAACATGACTTCATTCAATTTCATCATATGAAAGACAGACTCTCCAAATTCTTCGAATTTAATCTAGAGATTAGAAAGGAGCTTCAGTTACAAAATCTAGACTCTACTAGTCCTCGAGGCGAGCTCCATACAATCTGAACAAAATTCACATTGAATCCACAGACCTTGAAGCTCCATTTCCACTTGGGTTCGACTCATTTGATAGTTTGAGCTTTTAAGTTCAAATTAGAGTTATAACTGTAGGCTCATCACATGGCTATTGAGCCCAGTTCAGCAAAGTTTGAACTGGCCGAAAGATGAATGTTTCTAAGAACTGATGTCCTATTTCTAGTCGGACTCCAGGGAGGAATACAGCCCTGGTTTTCACGTTACTTGATAGGCATTGTGATCTCAAGTCAATGAATGTCCCGCTTAAACCAGTGTTGTTCAAGCCAGCCAAGTAAATCAACCCAGTACCTAGCCTGAGCCGGGTTTTAAAAAACCTGATGAGAACTAACCCAATCAGACCCAAACAATCCAGCAAATCAATTTATGATCCAATCAACCCATTTTGACTTTTAAAAAAAATATACTATCAACATTCTTTAAACATTATTTAAAAAATATTGAAATAATGTTATTTTGACTTAAAAAAAAATAATACTATCAACATTCTTTAAACATTATTTAAAAAATATTAAAATAATGTCATTTTAATTGACTCTGGTAACTTGTTAAATTTATGACCTGAGTTTAACATGTCAAATTCATGATCTAAATATAAAACCAGACCAAGTTTAATAACTTAAATAAACCAAAAATAAAATCAAACATAAATAATGTCTTCCTGAATTCTAACCTAGCTGATGCACTAGGTGAATTTAATCTCTTAAATACACTTGGATCACAAAAAAAAGAAGGTATTGGTTGACAGGTAAGAGAATTAAAATTCTAATTGCCGTTTGAGTAAAAAAAACATGATGACTTGAGACGAGAGTAAAAGTTAGAGAAGGTTGTGTATCAAAATCACGATTTTCTTTAGACCAAGGCTTGAGCCCCAACAACATATTTCAACATACCATATTACAGGCAGAGCCAGGTTGGTAAGATAGAGGCAAATGTAATTCAAACCTTCCGCCCCCTTCCTAATTCATACACATTTGACTCCTACAAAGGCAGCGAAGAGACTGCCCGCTACCTGTATGACTCTGCAGGTAGCTGAGAGATCATACGAATGTATATCAATCAGATGAAAGACATTTGAAGAAGCCATTCGATCAAGAAAAACAGGGGACTCAAATGCAGGTCATTATATACTTGAAACAGATCAATGTATCCATCAACGTTAGCTGATGCATGTAGCATTCCAAATTTTTCAGTGATATGTTAACATCCTCGTGGGAACCACCTAATTGTAAGACCCAGCTTACAAGCAACTCTATGAATCAGTAAGCATATTACATGTTAAAACTGACGACATTGAAAATAATTAGATGGCGCTCCTTTAAACATGAACGTTAGAAGATGTAATTTGCTAGGCTAAAATTCATTTCCTTGTCCTTTTGTTTGGATCAGAGATGTAAAACCCACTTACAATGTGCAGCTAAAACCATTCGAATAGTGATCAATGTGAATCAATGTCGTCGTCGTCATTTAGTATAAGGTTGACAGCAAACAACACAACCCTGCAAGAAGAATTTCTTATAAGCATAGAGGATAGAGAGAGAGTTCAAGGTCCTTTAGAAAGGTAGAGAGCCGGTGTCTTATGGGTAATGGACACAAAATGGTACTCCCGCTCCTTCACAAAGAAAAGCCCTCCCACAATCCATGTGAAATTCACAAATATCTTGGAACCTAAAAGCAATGTAAAGATAACTTTGCAAACATATTTGTTAAAAAAAAAATTGGAAACTGTAGTGAAGAGAGAACACTCTTATTCAAACATAAAACAGCGGCCTAAATACATAATACACAGCAGCCTAGATACATAATACACCCAAAGATGGGTCCTGGAGGCCATATCCTAATTGACCCTGTTGCACTCATATTTAAATCCTTCACCTCACAAATACTCAGTCCCTCCTTAGTCTCACCACCGTAACACGAGGCTTATGCCCTTTCTCCACAAGATAAGCCATTATCATACACACATGCTAGTTTGAGTTCCTACATGTTGAATATCTGAATCTGAATGTTTTCATTATTCTACGAATTCTAAACAGTTTGGTAATTGGCAAACCTTCAATACATAAAACCTTTGAACCTGGTCAGATCTGCAACACTCATTGCATTTCACAATGATTATCAGATTAACTCACAATAGATACTCTTGCCAAACAAAGACTTGTACTTGAGTTCAATCTTCAGTACAGTTCAGTGTCAGCTTCATTCTTGGAGAAAAATGGAAACCCATGGCATGGTCAATGAATGCCACTTGTAATGGTTTATTAAATACTCTGATGTGAGGTTAAAATACTCCTTTTCAATAATGACATTTATTAACATACAATCACAGTTGTCTAGTGAGAAAGCAAAGCCAAAAACAGATTAGCATCACATGCATATTGCATACCCCTACATGATGTTTGTCAATGTACTAAGATAGTAGCTGTGATTGTGGTAGCCGTTACTTTTCAAAGAGCTTTTCATTTGGAAATGCATTAAAATAATATTTTTTTTTATTTTTTAAAATTTATTTTTGACATAAGCACATCAAAATGATCCAAAATCATTAAAAAAAAAATTTGAAGCCAAAGAAAATAAAATTTAAAAGCGCTTTGTAATGCAAAAACAAACACAGCTTTATGAACCCGTAGATTAACATTCTTGGCCTTTTACCAAAGTGCAGTAAGCAATGAGAACTTAAGGGAAAAAAGTCAAAATAGCAGCATCAGGTTCCTGAACTATTATGTCAATGGTTTAACAATGATAGTACGTGATTTGGCCAAAGTAGGAACTTAAGATTCTCTACACATGTAAGTGCCAGATTCATTATTTACAATTAGTTACATAAATATATGTAAATGTTCAACTGTACAAGAGAAAAGCAATGAAATTCAATGCCATGACTGGAGTTTTATTTTCAATTTTATGCACAGTTTTATGTAGAGTGTAGATAAAGAATTGGAGCAATAATAGAAAAATAGGTCAAATACTTTATGCCAGCATTACTTTTTCTGAAAAAATGCAAAACTACAAAACCATTAACCCGGTAGCCCCTCATATGATCAAATGCTTTCCTATTTAAAAGCACTAAAAAGTATCAAGCTTCCAGGCTAATAATGGTAAGTTTCTAGAATTCAAAAAAAGATGAGTGGATATCTAATTCTTCAGAGTTGAACAGTGATAAGATGCCTGCACCAATTCTATAGCCAAACGGAATGGAAAACATATATCAGACCAAGAGATAGTTGGAACATGTACTTAATGAGAAACCAGGATAATTATATGCAGAGTTCAGAACAAACCTAAATACGCAAATTGTGAAGAAGATCATGTAGACACCAAGCTTGATCATCCTACGCTTCTTGTCAGTGTTGAGGTTTCTGAAAACTTCAGTGACATCAATAAGATGTTGCCGTCTAATAAACCTGTAATATTGTGGGATGACATATACATTTTAAACACAGCACAGAAAGCTTAAACCAAACACATTCATGATTAATATGGATCAGGAACCTCACTGAGGACCTTTCAATTTCCATTTCTTTTTGCCAGTCATTGTCATTTCCACAACACAAATCATCATATTATAACTTTTGATGTGACTTGACAATATAATTGGCCCCATCAAGGATTATTTATCAATTTTTTTCAAATGCTTGAGAAGTAACACGCATCTTTTTTTTATGAATACTATTCCCATTGGTTTCCTTTTGAGCAGTACCATATATCTTGTTGTGAAATATCTCATGTGGGATCAGAACACAAGATAATTAAAGTTTTTCAAAGCTGCTAATTACTCTCAGGAAGTAGAATGAAAAGAAAACAACTCTTCTTCTTTTTCGCACTTAATTGGATAAAAATAGGTTATTACAATTTTGAGGGAATCACTATGATGAAATTGGTAGACACACTACTCTTAGAAAGCAGTGCTATGGAATTTCAGTGGGAGGCATTAGAAAAAAAAGCTGCCAGTTCTTCTGAGAGGTTGATGTTTCTCTGATGGCATATGGAGCTTTGCTGTTTTCTCTTGATATTTAATTGTGTTAAATATAAACAGGCACTGTGATGATATGCAAACAGAAAAGGATTAACAGTAAACCAAAAACTCTGATCCATAGCACTAGATTTAAGATAAGGACATTTATGAGGCAGAATTAGAAATGGTGAGGGGTGCAGGGTGGGTACAGGCTGCAGGAGGATCATCGTTTAATCATCATTGCCAAGCAGACAACGAACCCCATGTGAAACAGTAAGAGAAATATCATTGAGCTAATGGTTGTTATATAATGCATCCGGCGATCCAACACCATGATTCTCTCCAACTCGAACAGAACAAAGCGATAATGAAAATCTGATAGTTACAAAACACATTAAAACTTACAGAAACAGGGATGGCCTAGCCTTCATTTCACAAGGTTTACAAATTACTACTAGAAGTCAAGAAAAGAAGTTCAAATGTGTTATTAAGGGCAAGATTCTAAGCCATAGTTCAAATACATTTTCAATTTATATCCTGGATATTAAAAAAAAAGTATAAACTGTTCACTTTTTCGGTGATATTTTTTGTTAAATGCAAGAGTATATGCCTAGTCCACTTTTAAAACTTACCTGCATCTCACAAGGAAGCTGCTTCTATAACCTATCTCCCAAGTAAAGCATGCGCACATACCAAATTCTTAGTTAAAACCACAACGATGACGTTTGTTGCAGTTAAACAATGCAGACAACTTGGCAATATAAAAGCGATAGCAAGGAATGTAGCTTGCAACATGGAACCGTGAAGAACAATAATATCAGTTTGTTAGAGAAAATGAACGTGTATTCAGTACACTTACAGCATTGCATGATAACAGGTAAGAGGAACTGCCGCCAAAAACAAGATCCAGTGACCTGTGAAGAGTAAAAGAATGCTGAGTGCAGCTTGCAAAGCAAACTCAAGCAGAATCCACCTGTTGATGTTAGCCGTCGCCACAAACGGATCCATCTGGTCTACCTCCAAGTCCGTTAAGCATAGAAGCTACAAATAAATAAATTAAAAGCAAGCAAGTACAGCAATGAGAAAGTACCAATCCTAATATCCACAATAAGTCAATAACTGTCATCGAATCTATATTTTTTTTGTCAGTGATCCAAATCTAGCCAAACAAACTAGTATAACAGTATCGCTAACATCTTAAACGAAATAATAAATAAAGTTATAGTATAAAAGAGTGGATAATAATAGTAATAGTTCAAAATTCAAATTGCGCGCAAACTCTGGTATCAATAATTAATTTTAGCATGGATATTTAGCTAAATTAATTTTAGAAACCAAATAAACTGAAAGAATTAGCAAAAAAAGAAAAAAGAAAGAATCGGAGATTAAGAAACTTGGAAACTCTATAATGCTGAGTATTCGGCAAACAGAGAATGAAAGTAGAGTTAGGGTTTATTTGGAAGGAGAGGAGAGGAAGATAATAAATACAGCGTAAAAGACGATAGCGAGGAGGCCAGAGTTGATGAGTAAACAGATGATCCAGAAAATCAAATTCCACATTGTTTCTGCTTGCTTCTTTTTCGGGGCAGAGAATGCGTGAGGGACTGGGTACAGAGGGAGTGGGGTTTTCTTTTCTGTTTGATTTTTTTTTGTGCAAAAAAAAAAAAACAGAGAGAAATGGAGGGAAGGAGAGTAGAAAGAGAGGGAACTGGGGAGTGTTTTTACTTTCAGGGGTTTTGTTTGTGGGTACAATGGGGGTCCCACTAATGATTGCGTTGTGGGCCCATTTGAATTATTTTCCCCGCGATTCCGGTTAATAAATATGTTTTTCTTTTTTTAATGTTGAGAACCAGAACTTAAAAAAATAAATAAATAAATAAAGATATCTCGGGAATAATAAAATTAATATAGGTTAATTTAATAACCATGTGATTCAGATAATAACTATAAAAATATAAAAAAAAATTACAAAATTTAAGTTCCAATAATCTAATATTAAAAAATAAAAATAAAAAAATAATTAAAAAAAACTCAAGTCAAACCCGGATTAATTTTACAAACCAACAAGCACCGTATAAGATTGTAATTAAAAACTTAAATTAAAAAAATAGAGAAAAAGACTAAAGTTAAATCAATTAAAAAACAAAAAAAAAAAGCCAATACAAGTTATCTTGACTGACTCACACCCAAAATAACCTCGTATAAAGAAAATAAAAAAAAATTACAAAGTTTAAAAACCAATAATTTAATACAAGTGATAAAATTAAAAAAAAATTATAAAAAAAACTTCGAGATAACCTGGGTTAACTTAATTAACCTGGGACACGAGATACGAGGCAGGTATAACCCCATAAAAAAAGTAGAACAAATCACAAGCTCAAGCCCAATAATTCAATGTTGAATGATAAAATTAATAAAAAAATATTTAAGTGAACTTGAAAAAAAACAAAGCTCAAACCTAATTTTTAAAATCGCTAACCTTGCTTATGATATTGAAATTACTCCATGGAAGACATGCATGAAAAAAAATAGATCTTATTTTTACGGTCACCACAATGACTATAATTTTTTAAAAACTAGATGATGCATGATTTTTTACCTTTTATTTTCTATCAAGTTATCCTGATTTCATGACCCGAGTCACAGGTTTGGTAGGTTAATCCGGGTTGAATCACCTATTATTTTCTAGATTACAAGTTTATCATGCTAATCTAAATTGTTTCAAGATATTTTTTTTGTTATTTTTTTGATCTAATTTTGTTATTTTGTATTAATATGTTGAGAATTGTGCTATATTGTATGTTTTTTTTTTAAATTAGTTTATTTGTTGTTATTTTTTTTATTACTTGATTAAAATAAAACTAGCCTATACAACCTAATTTAGTCTTTAATTTGAGTCATTATTTATTTATTTTTAATATATCTGCACCACCTAAATATTATTTTGAACATAAAAAAATAATGCCTTGCAAGATATTGGATAACACGATTAATCAACTCTATTATAAAAATAGTATACTAGTCAAAAAAAAAAAAAATTATTTTCAAAGTTCATTATCTTATTATTCACAATACAACCAAATATAAAGTAATTTATTTTTAAAAAACTATTTAAAAAAAAATAATTTTCTGACAGATAAACGAGGCCATAGGAAATTAATTCTTGCCGTGCAAACATAAAATTAAACTTGAAAAAGACAAAAAAGAAAGGAAAAAAGTGTTGCCGGCATCCTGATCAGCGTTTTAAAACCTGGTTCGGTTTAAGATCTGAGTTTTGAATTTTAACTGAGTTATTGGTTTAATTTTAATTTTTTTTAAAAATTAAAATGATATTATTTTAATAAAAAATAAAAATTAAAAGATTGGAACTAAATTTTTAATGGAATTTTACCTGGTCAACCTAAATTTTAACTTTTTTTATTTTTTTAAAACTCAATCCGATTCTAACCTTAAATTGACCAACCGTGCCGGGTTTAAAACTTATCTTCATCACCAACGGCGACAGGAGAAAGACAGCCAACCTCGAACGACTACACGACACGTCGTATCTAACACCACCATACAGCAAGAAAACGGTAACAAATATTCCAAGTCTGAAAACTGAAAGAAACGACTTGTCGTTTCCTATCCGAACCAGAACGAAAGCAAAGCTGTGGCCTGTGGGACAGACGAGACAAGCTTCCAGTTCACCGAACCAGAAGAAGCATTAACAAAAAATGGGCAGCTTATTCAACAAAACAAACATTCATCGCTAAGCTTCTCCTTTTTATAGCTTGTTGTTTTCTTGGTTAAAGCAGGTATGATGTATAATTCTTTGCTTCAAAAACCCATCTTTGCTTGCATGTTCCCTTATTTCTTCTACAATATACCCTGAAAATCGTTGATTTTCTTTCTGGCTTTTGTTTATTGTCAGACACTGAGTGATTTTGAAACCCAAATACATTCACTGTTGTTGCTCACTTCTAGAGGTTTTCTTGCTTCTGTCTTCTACATTTCTGTATAAGTGTTTTTGGATCCTCATATGTGACACAAGGAGCTGCTTATTGTCTTGCAACCTATTTTTGAGATTGCATGGTGAGATTTCTTAGAATTACATACTGCAAAAGAAATGATTTTTTTTTTTTAATTTGTTGATCAGGTATACTTAGAATGGTGATCCTTTGAGGTTTGTTGACTAGACCTCAGAGTAGTTTATGATATTGATAGAAAAAAAGGATTATTGGGAAGATAGATTTTGGGTTTCATTCAGAAGAGAGTTGAGGAAATTGAGGATTTGTTAATATTTGAGCCTGTTTAGTTAGATAGACTTCGAGGGAATTTTGGAAAATGATCTTACTTTTGGCCTCGATTAGCTAGTTGTTTTATGATGTTAAGTTGTTTGTTGAGATTGAAAATGATCTTACTTTTGGCCTCGATTATCTAGTTGTTTTGTGATGTTAAATTGTTTGTCGAGATTGAAGTGACCCTAAGAAAGTGAGAGTGAGGCCAAATGTTGTGCTAGTCAGACATTTGAATGGGTTTTTTGTGCTATGAACTTGGTATTTCGGCTTCTATATCCTCCACTGCAGTGTTATTGTTGATTTGTTTAACTGAAGTGATTAGTTATATTGCAATGGAATAGAACAAGGAAGAAAACCAGGGCTGTATAAAATGTTACATAATAATTCAAATTGTCTTGTGATTTCTTACTTTCATCAGTGAAGTAAGGATTTAGCTTTTAGGGGAATGTCAAATCTTAAGCAAATGAGATTGTCGTGGAAAAAATCAAGAACTCTAAAATGGGTTTAGGACATCAAGTTGAGAATTTGTTGAATCCAAAGTGCTGGTCCAATTCATGATTTCTGATAAGTGACAACTTTTGAGTATGCAGAAATATATAGGATAGTATTGTGTTATGTATATTATATGTGTTTTGTGTGGGAAGGGAAGGACTTTATGCATGAAAGCAGTGAATTATGGCTGATAGCCCTCTACATAGGCCTCATCTAGGAAATGCCTGTTATTAGTTGGCCACTTAAGTGTTGTCCTTTGTGCGTGCGACCAGGCTATGCCAGCATGATTGTTTGCTCTCCCATTAGTACATGTGTGAAGAATGTTGTCCACCTGAGTAGCCGTGTTGAACAAATGGGCAGCACTATCTTGAATGTGGTATCTGGAGGACAAACCACTTCTTGCTGTTTTTCTTCGTACCCTGGTATTTCCAGGTCAAGTTATTCTCGTTTGTCTGTCTCAAAGACATTCTCTTGTCCATCAATTAGCTATCAAACGATCCAGAGCAACTGTTTTGGATCTGTTTTGACCAAGCAAAGGGCTGATTTGCAATCATTTTCTGTAAAAGGTGTGGTTAGATCTAGAGGTCCTCTGAAGAGACAATTCAATATTTCATTGCCATGCCAAATCATGAATCTGAGGTTTTCAGTTTCAAAACAAGGAGTTCTATCCAAAATCAATGATAATACAGGATCTATTTCTTGGTCACAAGGATATCCCACCACTGGCATAATTTTTGGTCTTCTGGTTTGTTATTCAAGTTCTGAGCCAACACACGCTGAAGCAGCTACACACAAGAATGAAGAGGAGGATAATTGCAATTTATCAGATATTAAATTCTCACATGGGAAGGAAGTTTACACAGACTACTCCATTATTGGTGAGCACCAATTCGTTGTCCATCCATACACAATTTGTTAGTGGTATATGCACATATCATTTTCATCACCAAGATGTACATTTTAAAATTGATGGTGCAACAAACCTTTATACTTGTTATTCCTATCTTGAAATGTCAATGTCCACTCTGTGCAGGAATACCAGGAGATGGTAGATGTTTGTTCCGCTCTGTGGCTCACGGGGCTTGTATACGGTCTGGGAAACCAGCTCCAAGTGAAAACCTTCAGAGAGAATTAGCAGATGACTTGCGTTCTAAAGTATCTTTTTTACACCCTTCCATTTTAATAATGAGAAGTCTGAAATTTTGTTTCTGCAAAAAGCATGAATGCCTATTGCCTGATTACCATCTATCATTTTGCGAATTTGTCTTCTTTTTCTTATTGATTTTTGGGTTGTCGTTACATTTATTGAGTTTTTAAGAGAAAAAAAATAATATTATCTCTTAAAAAAAGATTAAATGATAACAATTTGGTCGACAAAAGCCAAACTCAGCGATATAAGTTATTACCTCGTCATATTCTCAAGCTTTCCATCCAAGGGCATCTTGTTTGCAAAAGTCATATCCATAGGACTCCTGATTTGTGATGTTTCGTTAAATTGGCCAGGTTGCTGACGAGTTTATCAAGAGAAGGGAAGAGACAGAATGGTGAGAGTTTTGGGTTTGCACCTTTTCCATTTTATTCACTATATTACCAGTGTATTTTGTACACCTTTTCCATTTTATTCACTACATTACCTGTGTATGTTTAGCAATAAAGAATGCTATATAAATGGGACTGGCAATATCCTTTTTTTGTAGAAACTGAAAATGGAAAGAACCTTGATTTATGTTGGTAAATCATTAATTCTGGTTTCAGAAGTAGTGATGCACCTTGCGATCATTGTTTTCAATAGATTCAATCATGCCCATCGATTTTGCTCACAGTTTCTTCAGGCAGTATATGCCCTTGTAAAGAAATCAAGTTTACATGAAATCTGAACTCCTTGTACTAGTTGGCAGGCATATGATATCACATTGAAGAAATAAACCACCATTGGTGAAGTTTTATGTATAAATTTGTTTGACATCTTGATAATTCCTCCAGGTTTATAGAAGGCAATTTTGACACCTATGTGTCGAGAATCAGGAAGCCACATGTGTGGGGCGGTGAGCCTGAGTTGTTGATGGCTTCTCATGTTCTCAAGTAAGCATCTCTCCCGTTGTTTTCGTTGCTTACCAGGGAAAAAAGAATATGTGCCTAGGGAAGAAAAGCATGCTCGTACAGTCTTTCAAGATATGTTACCTGTTATATTTGTTACAATTGTATGCTAAAAAGAGTGGGTGCACTCCAGTTTAGCATATGGATTTTAATTTATTTGTCTTCAGTCTTTTTGGGGGAAAAAGGAAGATTCATTGAGGGGTTAATATTGATGGAAGCTATAAAATAACTGCAGGATGCCAATCACTGTGTACATGCATGACAAGAATTCTGGGGGCTTGATATCCATTGCAGAGTATGGTCAGGAGTACGGGAAGGAAGATCCAATTAAGATTATATATCATGGTTTTGGCCATTATGATGCCTTACAGTTTCCAGGAACCAGAGGTGGTAAATCAAAACTTTAATATTCCTTTAACACCGAAACTGAAAAGAAAATCATGATATAGGCATGTAATTGTGTCTTTTTTCTCTTATGTTGCATACTATGATGATTTTCACATAACCGATAGCTGTGGACGAGTTAAATTCTACGTTCTGACTATATTACGTGATCTCTTGAGCTAACTTGGAGTGGCAAATTACATTCTCTTGTCCAACTGAGGTGGGAACCGTGAAGACAAAGGTTCCTTTGTTGGATTTGCAACCTGCGAAATTCTTGACGTAGAATTTACCATGTTTGTTCTAGTGATTTACAATCAACCGAAAATGAGGTTTACTTCAGAGTTTTCATTGCTCATCAGTCTAATGCATTGTGAGCAGGTAAAGATAACTACAGTCAGTGATGAAAGGGCCTTCCTCCTACATTTCATACAAGTCCATTAGGTTTTGATGCTAAGATAAGTACAGTGATAAATAACAGGACCATAAGAAAAGTAGGATTCCAAATTTTCAGGTAGTGATTCATTTTATACACTTTTGTTTGTCCAACCAGGCTTGGCTTGTTGGGATCTCTAAAAGCAGGCTAGTTGACACCCAAAGAGTGTACCAAGTCCAAAAGGATGGACTTTCTAGGGGCTCTATACATTTCTTCTTTATTAAAGTCTGGACTTTTGTTCTAGTTCTCCCTTTTCTAGCAGAATTCATCTTAGCTTTTTGGCCTTTTCCCTTCTCCTTTCATCTCCTTACCATCGAAGGGTTGGAGGCAGCTGACATTGTTTTAAATTTCGGTTCAGTGGTCAACCCAGGATTTGGATCAGTCTAAGTTAAAAAAAATAGAAAAAAAAACCTTGCTGACCTGGTTATTAACTATTTTAAAAAAAATGGTTAAAACAATGTTTTTTTTTAAAAAAAATTAAATTCTTCCAGGTTGATTTTCCCAACCAATAACCCAAACTAATCATAACCGTATCTCGTTTGTTTGTCTTCATAAATTCAAATTCAAGTGCCATGAAAAGAAAAAGGCGAAAAGATTTTATTCAATACTCGTGAAAATGTCTCTCTCAAGCATGTGAGTTAATGAACAATTATAAATGGGTGTTACATGTAATTAGGGATATTTGGTCTTAAAGTTAATAGAGATTAGCTAGGCAACTGTCGTTTCATAACTTAATTGCTTTCTCCAAGTTCACTTCCTTTTCATATATTTTTTAAGTTTTAATCCCGATTTTTTTAACAAAAAAACAGTAAAATCACACAAAATGTTGGTTAATAACTTTGCATCTCGTTCCTGGCATGATGTGATCATAAATTTTATAGACAATATTTGTTTTTGCAATCAAAAAAATATTTTTTAAATTGATTTTTTTATGTTATTTTAATTTTTATAATATATTAATATCAAAAAAAAATTGAAAATATTTTTTTAATATATTTCCTAATAAAATCATTTTTTTAAAAATCGTTCCCTTATTCTCGAACACTGCCTCGAACAATGCCTTGCGTTAATTGTCATCGAGCTAACGACAGGGAGAGATTGGAAGATTATGGCTTCTTTTGTAATTGTCGTATCTTATGGGTTCTTTTGGACCTTACAACTACTACCGAATTTACGAGACTGGTCCTGATTGCTAGTGGAAACTGCAAAAAGCAGCTCCCGAGCATGTCTGCAACTACAGTGTTTGATATTACATTTTAAAATTATTTTTGAAAAAATTTAAAAAAATCTTATTTTTATTTTAAATTAATATGTTTTTTATATTTTAAAATTATTTAAAAGTGTTAATATTAAAAATAATTTTTTTAAAATTAAAAAATATTATTTTAATATATTTTAAAATAAAAAACAACAGTTACACAATCTCAAATATCCATGATTTTCTGACACCCAAGAATATGTAAACGACACAATTGCAATCCCGTCCCTACTTTCAACTTCCAATTTATGCCCAACTTTTCCGGGTTTTTTACCTCTTTGTTTCCCAGAGGTCTAAGAAATCACCGAACTGTATAGAGGAAAAGGAAAAAAAAAACCATATAGGTGGTGGTAAGGGGTAAGATTTGTTTTCTATATGGTTTCAGATTCGAGCTTTATGGTTACTTATATGATGATTATTGAAGACTTATATGGTTATTAACTTTAGGGTTCATGTAATTAGTCGAGGTACATGAAAGTTAGTCCGGATACTTATGTTAAATAAAAATAAATAAATTGAACGACCTATAATTATTTTGTTTGCAGAAAGGAGTTCGAATACAGATAATAAGCCCCAGAAACCACCATCAGCGGGTCAAACTTTTTTCAATGCTAAAAAAAAGTTATTGATGATTAAAAAAACTATAGTGGCAGGTCTACACAAAATAAAAACACACACATAATTTTTTAAAAGAAGAAGGAATGATTAAAAAAACTAGCAAATTCAAGATAAAAAAAATAACCCATACGAGAATCATTGAAAAGCTATAATTCCACATCCTATCAATTGTCATTTGCCAATTACAGCTGCAATCATCCAGCATCTTCTCTGGTTTACCCGAACACATAATTGTGTTCATGATGAATATGAAATAATCATCTCTTTGTGGAGCTAAAATCATGATTGCTTGGAATTTATCAAATTAATCGCCATGGCCTTTCTTTAATTTCAGTCACAGTTTTCCCCATGTGTTTACAAAGAACAATCAATTTCCCTTCACCAAACACATGCCACACCACTCATCACCATTTGGATGCCTAGCCAAAATTGGACAATTTTGGTCCCTTCGTCGAGAAAATAAAAAAATTAATATTATTCATCCTAATTGACTTGTTTTTATAATTTTAAAATCCAATCTAGATTATTTTATTTCATCAGGCCACATATAAAAAAGATATATAAACAAATTAAAATCTAAGTTTAGACTAAATCAAATTTAAGTTAACCATGCCAAACATAAATCGATCAAACTAAAAAGTTAACTCGAGATTAACTGAGTTTCTTTTCTTCGACTCACACTGATATATGTTATAAGATCAACCTGCCATTCTACATTTTACAGCTAACACTTTCAAAACATTTCTTGGCAATTCAAATTAAAGTGGCGAATGAACAGAAGGTCTTGTTCCCCATTGTCAATACATAAGCTAGAGCTTTATTATATGCAAAGTTATTTTTTAAATTATGCGACGGTTTTCTAAACTTTAGTCTCTAACATAAATGCTATTGAAAATTTACAATAGTTTCACGTACAATTAGAGGCTCGGGTACTCTTATTAACATAACCTATATGGTGCAGAAATTTTTTTAATATAAACTCATTTTCAACCTTATATATTTATTAATCATGGGAACGCTATAATTACAATTAATCCCTAAAACCAAACACAAGTCAAAAAGAGCATTTTTGCTTTTAAATAATAAATACATTAATGTGGGTAATTAATTAAATAATATAGCTGCATGAGTAATAAGAATTCAAATTAGCCCACGTTCCCATGTGGGTGCTCTATCGCCAACCTCGATTTTCCCAACTCCAAACAAGTTCAAAACTTTGAAATCCCAAGGCCTCCTCTTCTCCACACTGCTTCTTCTTCCTCGCACTGAACCACTCGCTCTCGTCGGCAACTCTTCGTTGCAAAATCCCCTCTTCAATCTCTCTCTCAAATGATTAGAACGCAAAACTAAAACAGAACAAACATGGCCGTAATCCCTTTCAAAGTCACAGCCTGTCTCATTCTATTTACCTTCACTAACCTTCCACTCCTGTCCTCTCTTAACACTGATGGCCTAGCTCTCCTAGCCCTCAAAGCCGCAATCACTGCTGACCCGACGGACACTTTAGCGTCTTGGTCGGAAACTGACCCAACCCCGTGTCACTGGCATGGTATCACTTGCATTAACGACAGAGTCACTTCTCTTTCACTCCCTGACAAAAACTTCACTGGTTACATACCCTTTGAACTCGGCCTTCTTGGCTCACTAACTCGACTCACTCTCTCTCGCAACAACTTCTCTAAATCCATACCTTCACATCTCTTCAACGCAACAACTCTCCGCTTTCTTGATTTGTCTCATAATTCTCTCTCAGGTCCAATTCCTGCCAATATTGTATCTTTAGAAGCCTTAACCCACTTGGATTTATCTTCTAATTGTCTAAATGGGTCTCTCCCTGCATCTTTGAATAAGCTAAAAAGCTTAACAGGAACTTTAAATTTGTCATACAATTCATTTTCTGGTGAGATTCCAGGGTCTTATGGGTTCTTTCCAGTAATGGTGAGTTTAGATTTAAGACACAATAATCTTAGTGGCAAAGTGCCTTTATTTGGGTCGTTAGTGAACCAAGGGCCTACTGCATTTGCAGGAAACCCAAGTCTTTGTGGGTTTCCTTTACAAACTGCATGTCCTGAAGCTGTTAATATCACAGTTAGTGATAATCCTGAGAACCCGAAAGACCCAAATCCTGTTCTTTTTCCTGGGAGTGTTGGGAAAGTGAAAGTCAAAACAGGGTCAGTTGCAGTTCCCTTAATTTCGGGCTTCTCGGTGGTGATCGGTGTTGTTACAGTATCCGTGTGGCTGTATCGGAAAAAACGGAGGGCAGATGAGGGTAAAATGGGAAAAGAGGAAAAGATCGAGAAGGGTGACAATAATGAGGTGACTTTTAACGAGGAGGAGCAAAAGGGTAAATTTGTGGTGATGGATGAAGGGTTTAATATGGAATTAGAGGATTTGTTGAGGGCATCTGCGTATGTAGTGGGGAAGAGTAGGAGTGGCATAGTGTACAAGGTGGTTGTGGGTGGGGGTGGGTCTGGTACGGCGATGCCTACGGTTGTTGCTGTGAGGAGGCTTAGTGAAGGTGATGCCACGTGGAAGTTGAAGGAGTTTGAGTCTGAGGTTGAAGCAATTGAGAGGGTCCATCATCCTAATATTGCAAGGCTGAGAGCTTATTACTTTGCTCATGATGAGAAGTTGCTGGTCTCTGATTTTATCCGCAATGGAAGCCTGTACTCTGCTCTGCATGGTAACATTTCCCTAATTCTCTTAGTTATATTCGACACTAACACTTAATTTTAACAATGGTCCCCTTCACATGTTGCAAGTCAACACATTGATGTTTTTGGTTACACAATATTCTGTGAGCATTTATTTGTTTTGCTACCTGTTTAAACTTCGCAGCAAGTAAGTTTGTACTCGTATGTTCCATGATAACTTATGTCTTGACAATTCATTTTAAAAGAATGTCTTGCTTGTCTTACAGTGAAGTTGTGGTGTCAAAAGATGGGACATTTCTATCCAAAACAAAGAATGCGAGTCTTGAATTTCATGTGATGTTAATGATCGGCCTTGTTGTCCAATGCTTATCTCCCAAATGAACCCATAAGTCTGTTATGATTGCTTTGGCATATTGATGTTAGTGTTCCCTTTGAAGTGAATTCAGGTCATGTATGATTAGTGCTTTGTTGATTAATCATAGACAGTCAAGAACTTTCAAATGCTGTAGTTTCTAAATTTCAATTACATTTCAGAAATGTTTTTGACTTTTTTCTTTTGTAACTTCTCGTGATATTGTTATAGTATTCGATTTTAAATGTACTATTCAGATATCATTACTTTGTGTGAACACTTTAGAGTCGTAGATCGACATGAACAAAATTTGTCAAACGTTGTTGTTGTCGGTTTTAAGAGAAGATCGATTTTTATTTTATTTTCTTTTTGAGAATTGGTTAATGATTGTTCATTGTTCATGAGTGCTTTAAGTAAAGCACAGTTTCAAATTTGGACACTTTTGTTAGCAACAGAGAATGACCTACAGCAATGCTTGACCCTAAACATTTGAAATTCAATTACTTTGTTTTTCCTTTCTGGGAAATTTGATGTTAAATTCCATTTGCGGACTGTGTTGATGTCACATTCCAAGTTCTGCAGATGTTTCAGCCACAAGAATATACTCAGGTATACATGTTGGAATTATATTAGCAGTTAGCACTGGGAAGTTTGGAATGTTTCAAGTTTGAAATGCCTTACTCTTCTTTGAGGCAGTGATAACTCCTGCCCTGATACACCTGGGGCATCTTTGTCTTTGTCTTTGTCTTATTCCCTACAAATATTAAAGTATCTGTCTCACATGATTTCTGGAACAAAAATGGTTATAAGCTCCAGGACTTATATTCAATGCTGTGGTCCTCTCGATCTATGACTGTTTGGTTATACCCAATATTGTTTGGTCCTACCATGCTTGTTTATGTAAATACACGATACAAATTTTTTTAAATAGCCTTTGCGGGTGAATGGTGAGTTCATTATCTTTCACTCTGTTGATATTTCCCAGTGAGATGCATCCAAAACATGGACCACTGGGCAGGCTTCTTGTTTGTACTACTACGCATCGATGGTGTTATTTGGAACTCCAAAACGTGGAAATTTGTTACTTTATATTTAAGTGTTTGGAGTATATGGTATCAGATATTTCTCAGTCCACCAAGTAATCTTCTCATGTTAAAGTGATAATTTTAACACATGCCTGGTATTATCATGCATGCAACAATTGTTTGTTTCTATTATTCCCCTCGGAACCTTTATGATAGCCTCTGAAGTAGCAGTTTCAATTAGCAATGTTAATGAATCTTCATATGGTGTTGAAATTGTTGCAGGAGGACCCTCTAACACTTTGCCAGTGCTATCATGGACGGCAAGGTTGAAAATTGCTCAAGGAACTGCTAGGGGTTTAATGTACATACATGAGCATAGCCCTCGAAAGTACGTTCATGGCAACTTAAAATCGACAAAAATTCTGCTTGACGATGAACTCCAGCCTTACATCTCTAGTTTTGGGCTCACTCGTCTTGTTTGGAATAGCTCAAAAATCGCAACTTCAGCATCGAAAAAGCAGTATCTAAACCAAACCATTTCCTCTGCAATGGGCTTGAAAATCTCAGCGCCGTCTAACATTTACTTGGCTCCAGAAGCTCGAGTCTCTGGCAGCAAGTTCTCTCAGAAATGTGATGTGTACTCATTTGGAATTGTACTGATGGAACTTTTAACTGGTCGGCTACCTGGTGCAGGATCAGAAAATGATGGTGAAGGACTAGAGAGTCTGGTGAGGAAGGTCTTTCAAGAGGAACGACCCTTGTCTGAGATTATAGACCCGGCACTCTTAAGTGAGGTTCATGCAAAGAAACAGGTCATCGCAGTGTTTCATATTTCACTCAATTGCACTGAACGAGACCCCGAGTTGCGTCCTAGGATGAGAACTGTGTCTGAGAGTCTTGACCGCATCAAATTGCATTGAAGAAGAAGACGCAAGACCCTTGTAAAGATTTTTTCCCAGCTGTGACTGATGCTGACGCTGGTTTGATTTGATGGTCCCCTCCAGGTTTGATTTGATGGTCCCCTCCATGCTCTAGAGGGGACTCGATGTCTTATTAGACAGATTATTCCAAGCTAATTTTCTCATGTGATGACTTCTGTCCATCTGGACCTGTTTCTGGTTTCTGCATGACTGTTATCAGGTATCTTATCTGTGTTAAAATATCTTAGCAAATCTTGATGAAGTACAAGGAGTTACGAACTTCCAAAACGAAAAAGCATCTCTGCATTCAAGTTTTTATTTATATATTGCAAGAACCTGCGGTGGAACCTCCGCATCTAGAGAAACCGAGGTTGCACCTGTTTTCTCGTAAACAAACAGGATCTCAATATCTGAAGACAAGTTGAAAGCATCCATTTGCGCAAAGTTTTATGGTGAAGCTGGCATTATTGTTATTGAATCGGTTAAGGTTAAGCAAAGGAAGATGACATGAAAAACATAATAATTATTATGTGTGTGTGTTTGTGTGTGTGTGTGTCTATATATATTACCATAAATTTAATTTTTATAAGAATAGTTAATATTTTAATATATTATTTTATTTTGGTAGAAAAATCTGTCTTTATTTTCAACAAATAAACACATTTTCAATTTGAAAAATAAAAACTAAAAATAAAAAAAAGTTTTCTTTAGTAACCGAGCCGTAACATTCTTATGGTGGTAATAATTTATTATAAGAAATTCCAGGATTACTGGCCCAGTTGAACTCGAGACAGGCTCTGCCTCCATTCTTTAGCCTCGCTGGCCTCAAGTGTGTGAGCTTCATGTTAAGTTTCCAGCAACAAGTGGACTCCTGTTTCTTACATGGAATATTCGAGTTCAATACATAATACTTCAGGAAATGCATCTCCTTCAGTAATTCGGATTGGATAAAAGAACAGGAAAATTAAATAAATCAGGAAAAGGATCAGTATCCTTGAGTGATCTGGACTAGATCACCACTATATATACCTGAAGCGTTTTTCCTCACAGATTCTTTCAAGCAAACCTAGCTAGCAATTGCATTCTCTTCCAGTGATCTCTCATTCCGTATTCATCGTCTTCAAATCATGGCTCTGAAGAAAACCTAGCGATTTCTTTCTTGATGATGTCCCTTTGCGGAGTCTCCATGGCTACCGCCTACCAAGCCGGTGACTCCGCTGGTTGGACAATAATGGGTCCGGCCGGTAGATTCCAAAGATTGGGCTGCCAACAAGACCTTTCACGTTGGTGATACTGTCGTTTTCAATTACAACAGCCAATCCCACAACGTGAAGTAAGTTGCACATCAAGATTTCAAGTCATGCAATGCCTACTTCTCTAATAGCTACTTGCACCAGCGGCTTCGGCAGAGTCACATTTTCAATAAAATTCGTCCCTGTCAGTCTCTCATTAACTGGTCTAAATGGAGAAGCATTCCTGTTCCCTTGTTCTAAAGTTGTAATCAGAAGTAACACGTGAAGTGTCCCTTAAGAGAAAGCCACCTCCGGCAGCCAGCAGGGAACTTCAAGATAACATTCAGCGGACAATGTTGACATTATCAAGAGTCAAGACGAAGAGATAACCGTAAATAATGATTGGGGTTTGGTCTTTAAGATTCAATGCATGGATTGAGAACTCATTGAAATTTTCTTTCTAATAACCTTAAAAATTATTTTCCTGTGAATTATTTTCTCAATGAAATTCTTATGAATGCTTATTGTAATTATCTTTCGATTTTATTCAATAAATTATGTTATAAATAAAAAAGACATGTTTTGCCTAAAAAAATTACACGAGTAAAAAAAAAAAAATTTCAACTAAAACGAAATATATTCGACCTAAGAGAATTATTTTGTTGTATCAACACTAATATCAATCTAACTCATTTTATGAATAAAATGCGATCAATTAACCAATTAATAAAATTACTTGTTACAAATAAATATTTTGTTGTTGCATCGAAACATATAAATGTTGACTAATTTGACTAACATTGAACTTCGTAAAATGAAATAATTAAACAATTAAAATATAAAATTATTCAGAAATATATATTAAATGCTAAAATTACGCATTGAATTTGTGGTAGTAAATCCATAATAAAAAAATATTTTTGATTGTTCAAGAAAAAATGAAACAAAAAATACGGTAAAGTTAGGATAATTATTGCATGAGATCTATCCAATACTAGATGTAGAGGTTCATAATAGATCGATATGATCACGGTCACTCACTAAAATTTATTTTAATTATTATATAATTAAATAAAAATAATTTTTAAAAATAATCCACGGCATTGTATGTAACTAAATCTAAATAAAAAGTCAACTGTCATATGACATTATTAGTTATTAATTTGATTTATTTGAGAGGGAATAAGGGGAAGGTGATCGCTTTCTTCACGAAACGTAACTTATTAAGTTGTACCATCAACTAAGAACGTGTTTGAATATTCCTTTGACAAAAAAAAAATTGATTGATCAACAACAAAATATAACTAACTTTGCTAATATAAAATCAATTGATATTGGAAAAAAACAAAACAAAAAAAAACAAAGAAAAGAGTATGATACTTTTTTCTCTTGGATAATTCCATGGTCAAGTCTTCATCATCTGCTTTTTACCATATCTTTTTTTAAAAAAAGTATAGTACTTTAGTTTTAATATACAAAAACTAATATAATAACAGTCCACCATTCATAGAAATAGAAAACAATTGTTTTTATGATTAGAAAATGTTTTTATTTAAAATTATTTTTTTATAATATTAGATTGTTTTGATGTGTTAATGTTAAAAATAAAATTTAAAAAATAATAAAAAATATTTTTTTAATATATTTTTTTAAAAAAATACTTTAAAATATAAACATTATCACCAAATAAATCTTCATTCAACATTGATCCATTGAAAATGACGGGACAATTTTTTTTTTATGCTGCAGTGATGATTGACCTGGACCTACATATAAGAGGCCCATCCTCATTCAAAAGGGGCAACTAAAATCCCAGACGCCGGCTAAGAAATGCCCTGGCCCAACCAAGTTTGTCAAAACCATGCACTTCACTTGTACACGATCCCATAGCAAGAAAGACAGCCAGGGGAATAAATCGAGGCTTAATTATTGGTTATTAATTTCAGAATTGGGAATTAGCTGAGGTATGTTTAAATTAACCTGAATATTTCATGTAAAACAGAGAGAAAAATAATCAGGAAATCTTGAGGGTGTAATTTAATTGGTTAAATTTTAAATTTGATTTTTATAAATTTTAAAATTATTAAAAATTTATATGGTCGTTAATTTCAGTATCGCTGTTCTAAACACAAATAAAAAAACAAAGAAACAAAGGGAAACTTCGACCGAGCCCCTGCTGTATTATCCCATTTTCAATTGAATTCTAAATTCTCGAAAGGTCTTGTGCTCTTTTTGAGAACATAGAAAGAGATTTGTCTAGCAGATCTTTCCTTCAAGCAAAGATTGTAGCAGTGAATTTGTAGATGCGTTTAAAAACGTGATAACATTTTTATTTTAAAGTGTTTTTTTTTTTGCTAAAAAAATATAATAAAATAATATTTTTTATTTTTAAAATTTATTTTTAACACTGAATTTAAAAGCATAAAAAATTTAATTTTAAATAAAAAATTAAAAATTAAAAAAAAAACACCATTTCAAACGGTTCCCGACAGCCCTAAAATGGTCTCTCACGTGTCCTTGTCACCCGCCGCACAAACACCACCTTACTTTAATATGGTGGCAGCTTTGAACGTGAAGCCACTGTCTTGCAACCCCCCCCCCCCCCCCCTATTATTTTATTTTGACTTTATTTCATAACCTGTTTTTTTTGTCCTTTATTATTATTATTATTATTTTTTTTATCACAGGCGCCATGAGAGGGAGAGGACCACAGGGTACATGTGAGACTACGTGAAGATCATCGAATTAATTAAGGTTTTCAAGGCATAGATTAGATTCAATCATGATTAAAAAAACATTAATGAGAAAACAACAGCAGTGGTTAAAGGGGGATCTTCCCTTGTCTCTGGCAATTAACAATAAACTAATAGCAATGGCTGTAATAAGTTAAGGTTATGCATTCACCCAAGCCAGATTCTCTTGTACTTTGTTTTTCCTCCTTTTATTTTAAAAACAACTGTACGAAGGTGTAACCTAATGCTCATATCGGTCCACGGCGAGAAGGGACTGGACGTTGATTTCATGATATTAAATTTCTAAACAGTCCAATTAGTTAAATTTATATCTTGCTATACATATTATTTCAATAATTATCCATGCAAGTTACTCTTAGGACGCCCTTTTATCTTCATAAGATCATATATATGTTATATAAAAAATCTACTTTATCTCCGTTAACCTAAGAGAAGCATACTTGTTCTTCAATCAATCAAAGATATAGATAAGAGAAGCATACTTGTTCTTCAATCAATCAAAGATATAGATTGTCGTGTTAATTTTAATATTATTAAAATAATCTAGATTAATTTTAAAATGATGTTATTTTAAATAAAAAAATAAAAAAATTTCTTAAAACTATCATAGATCTCATTCTTTCAAAACAAACCTAACCCAATCATTTAGTAGGTAGTCTAGTGGTAAGAGCTTGGAATTAGGAGTTTTACTCTCCTGTAATCTTAAGTTCAAGCCCTATGATTACTAATATAATGATCATTGAAGGCTTACATGGTCGTTAATTTCGGGCCTGTGAAATTAGTCGAGGTACACGCAAGCTGACTCGAATACTTACATTAATAATAATAATAAAAATCTAATCCAGTTCAATTTCTAAATTCATTTATTGTCATACAACAAAATGATTTCTAACTTGGAAGTAGCATAATGTTTTTTTTTATATAAATAAAAACAACTCGTCATTGATGGAAATAGGAAATAATAAACATAGTCGAATCTATGTAGAGTAAAGCACCGCCAAAGTTTGTTCAAGGTCTTATACATATACATAAAAAAATATGAAAATAAATTGATTCCTCCTTTTCTCTTTTTAAGAGTGGATTTTATTCATTTTGAAGAACCAAGAATTATTCCTATTAATTTCACCCCCACATAAAAATTCCCTAATTTTGATACCAACGCAAAAAAAAAAAAAAAAAAAAAAAAAAGGTGAAAGCATGCGGGCTACTACGTGCTTTGGAATGGCCAATTCTGTAAATATGAGAAGAAGCAGTGGTACTTATGAAGTGGAAATGCGGCGCCTGCGATAGATATGATCAGAGGAAGGCACGGAGGGAAAGTGAAAAGACTGCAAGGGACGAATCAGATGCGGCATGAATCTTGTTCTCAAAGGATCTAACGGTGACGTCAACCTTTAACTGGTCAACAGTTTTTTTAGTTTCCCCTTCCTGTATTTATAAATGTATATGCCTTATCCACGGTATCGGTTCCACTATTCTCGAGGATTAACGGCGTCATCGTCACTTGATCCACCCTCTCTCCCCTGAATGATTGTTCTTTCCACTACCAATCTCAAATTGAGTAGTTTTAGTTTTTCCTTTTTAACCAATTCTACAAAATGAAATTGAAAATATGTAGGAGAAATTGAGCATAGTAATTTAGATAAAAAATATATTTTTTTAATTTTATGATATATTTTTCACTCAATAACCTAAAAATAATAATAATTATTAATGATATTTATAAAAATTTCAACAATGTATTTTAGTCACCGAATCAATATTTTTATATCAATATTTTAAATTAATTGAAGGATATAATCAAACTATTTCTTTTTTTTTGTTATTTTATTTTTTTAATTAAATATTATTTTAGATTGTTGTGTATTGAAATTAATTTTTTTATTTGAATTTAAATAAAGAGTAAGTTTTTATAAAATAATTAAAGAAATTACCAGTTATATGAATTAATAACAATTCAAAATTAATAATTATTTAAATAATATTAGAAAATAATTGGTGCAGGGGCATTTTGGTAAGCAGGAAAAGACACAAAATTTAGGTGGAGAGATGAGATTGATTGCATTCTGTACTTTAGACCATTGGCTTCATAACCTTTTCTCACAAACAAAGAGGAAAGATAAACATTTGCCTCTCCCCTTCTATTTTTTTTGTCTCCCTCTCTCTAAAACTCCCATCACCACCACCTCCACGGTCCACCTCCTCCTCCTCCTCGTCCTCCTCTTCCTTCTCTCACTCTCTCTCTCTATCTCCCTTTAAGCTCAAGATCTTCCTCGCTTTCGGTGCTTTGAAGAGAAAATCTGATGCTCCTATTTGACCTCTTCTCTTCTTTCTCAAAAACTCACCTTCCATTCTCTCGCTCTCTCTCTCTCTCTCTCACTTTCAATCTTTTCGTTTGACAATACATATATACTATACCATCAATAAAACCCTTTTCTTGAGGTTTTTCGTTCTACTCATTAAGCTTTGTATGCTTCTCATAAAAGGGTTTAAACTTTTTCTTTTCTTGGTTGCTTCCTCTTCAAGATCTTATCTCTACTCTGCTTAAAAAATAAGCTGACAATTTTTTTCTTTCAAGAAAGTGATACTAAAATATTCCCAGAATTTTCTTTGAGCTATAATAAATTGGTTCCTCTTGGGGTATGTGTAAATGGTTCTTCAGCATCAAATCTGTTAACTTGAGCCCACAATAGTTTAGAAGAAACAGAGAGAAAGAGAGTAAAACAGAGCATATGCCAATGGATTCAAGTAGTAATAACAACTATCATCAACAAAATCAACCCAGTTCAGGGTTATTGAGATTTCGCTCAGCTCCAAGTTCCCTTCTTGCAAGTTTTAATGACAGCGGAGTTGACAATGATTCTGTTTTGAATTACCAAGAGTTTGAGGATAAATCTGCAGCAAGAGTGAGAGAGGAAGCTGTTAACTATTCAAACTTTCCGCGGAGTTATTCAGGTTTGCCTCCTCATTATCCAAGACAGGGCTCGGCCACAAATTCTTCAGCTATGGATAGTTCATATGGTTTGATTGGTTCAATCTCAATGGGTCATCATGAGCAACTTAAAAGGGTTGATCCAAGTCTAGCTAGGCAGAATAGCTCTCCTGCTGGACTTTTTGGGAACGTTTCTGTTCAAAATGGTATTTTTCTTATTCTCATTTCCAAATGGCGTGCTTTTCAGCGATTTGTGAATCATATGATTGTTTAGATTTGTATTGTTGGGAGTTTCTTTTACTTTGGAGGTTCATTTATTGAAAATAATATACATGTTAGCTTCAGATACTTATGTTAGACGTATTGTTTTTAGAAGCTCATTTGCTTTGAAGATAGAGTAGACAAGTCATTGTACTTGATGCATGTATTAGGGCAAGTCATACAAGGTGTGCGTACAAATTCCATTGAGTTTTAAATACTGAAGAAAAAATCTCAACTTTTAAGATGTTTGATCGGATTAGTAGAAAGAATGAACTATAGAAAACATTTTATTGATGCAATTAAAAGGGGAGTTTTTTTTCATTCTGTTGAACGAGTTGTTTAGACACTAAGAATTAACATGACTAGAAAATAATCGAAGAATCGTCAGGAATGCAAAATTCCTCTGATACCATGATCATCAAGAATCAGAAGAGCATTACAAAGAAGAAACTTTTAAGTGTTCATATATTGTCGTGGTAGAGGGTAGAAGGAATAATTGAAAATATCTCAGTAAATTGCAGGTTATCCTGGGTGTAATGGTACCAATGGAGAAGCAAATTCAAGATTGAAGAGTCAACTTAGCTTCTCATCAAGAGCACCTTCTTCCTTAGGCTTTCGGTCACAGATTTCTGAAATTGGGAGCGAAAGCAGTGAGGCAGGCAGCCCTAGTGCTGACAGTCGATTTCATAGCAGTCACGGGTTTCCATATGGTTCTTGGAACAATTCGCATTTGTCAGAGAATTTTAGCAGCATGAAAAGAGATCAAGAAAATGGAAACTTGTTTTCTAATAATGCTCAGGTATACATTTGTGTACTAGGTGTTTAGTTGTCCATTACTGCTCACTGCTCAAGTTCTAATCCAACTGGTTGTGTAAATTTAGAACGGAGAGCTTGGAAATCGCACTCATGTATTCGCCCATCACTTGAGTTTACCAAAGACTTCAGTTGAAATGGTTGCCATGGAAAAGTTCCTTCATTTGCAAGATTCTGTTCCTTGCAAAATTAGAGCAAAGCGTGGTTGTGCCACTCACCCTCGAAGTATTGCAGAAAGAGTGTGATTAATTATCGCCATGCCATTCACATTTCATTTTTTTAGTATTCATGTATCAGATATCGAACCTCCCTCCATTCTTATAGTCTTGGTCATCTGCCCAATCAGTTGTCGTAGTTATTACAATTAGATTATATGGAATAAACTATTTTCAGGTAAGAAGAACTCGGATCAGCGAAAGAATGAGGAAACTACAAGAGCTTGTCCCAAACATGGACAAGGTAGGATATTGCCATATACAATTCAGCTTCGAAGTTATCTCGGGAAACTGACAGTGTTTTTCTTCTTTGCAGCAAACAAACACAGCAGACATGCTAGATTTGGCTGTAGATTACATCAAAGACCTTCAGAAGCAGTACAAGGTATGAAAGAGAAAGACGAAACACGTAGGAGTTTTTTCCAAATATACCATCTTCTTTCATTCACAAATCCGTTTTCTTTTGCAGACACTCAGCGACAACAGAGCCAACTGCAAGTGTTTAAGCAAGCAGAAACCAGTGCAAAACAAAATTGTTTGAGGTGCTTCTGTATAGAAATCCAAGGGGCTTAGGACCTGTTCTTATTGATCTTCAGTATCAAAAGCAAAATATTTTTGTTTCAGTTGGCAAGATGTAGTAAGTTCGGTAGAAATCTCCACCCATTCTGATCCTGAAGCAAACAAAGCTTCCAATCACACGACCTGATATAAAGAGAGAAATGTATAGAACATGTTGTAATGCATCAATTCCTTGTCATGAAAATATAAATGCATGAATTTCCTTGTGCTGTCTTGTTATATCTTTCTAGATACATATTTAATTAAAGAAGTGTCAATCATTGTAATCTTGATCCTTGGCACAGCACACAGAATGAGAGAAGGAGTGGAATATATACAGTTGACTGTACAAATTCATCCAATTTTTCAATCCTTGAAAAGAAGAGTGGATTAACAAGGCAAGTTGAGTCTTTCTACTTTGATGTATAGCCTGAACTGGACTGATTCAATGACCTTAATTAGTTGTTTTATTCCTTTTCCAATCTAAACCAACCGGCGCTGGTGAGTGGTAAATGACTGTATCTGTATGTATTCTAAAGTGGTTTGACGCATGCATTTCGAGAGCCTTGCACGCCGTTATCGAAAAGTAAGATCACGAGCATGTTTGGAATTTTGGAATATTTTAAAATGCAAAAAATTATTATGTTAATTGTATAGGAAAATCTCAAATACCCCCAAGTACATAGGGTTCTTGATCGAGTCCCTGCATTTTTTTTTGAATAGTTTGGGCAAAAACCTTAGAAAATTCGAAATACATGAAGGACACAGCCGAGAAAAAAATTCATTGAAACCTCAATTGAGATGGAGGTTATAATTTGCAACCTCATTCAAGGTTCTCCCTATCTGTCATGATCATGCAAAATTCGGCCATTAAAAAATTGTAAAAAAAATATGCATTATTCGTGTCATTGACTTATAAATAATGCATTTTTTAGGATTCTCCCTTTTTTATTTGTTAATTTTCTGGTCAATTTATTGAGTACAGTCTCTCTCTGTTGCCTTGCCTTGGTAATTTCATAGTGATTTGCTGAACATTATTCTTCAGACATGAAAAAAAGGCTACGAGGTACCCATTTTTCTTGTTTATAAAAAAGAAGTGCTCTTACACTCAAATTAATCATGTAATAAATTATTTCAGTGAGAATTAATCCCATAAGAAATTGATTTCATCATTCTTAAGAGGTCAAAAACAACGTGAGTTCATCCTAAAAAGTTTCTCATCTATTTATGTTTGAGAGTGTGGTTGCGGTTGTTTTTCAAAATGCTTTTCATGCCAAAATGCATCAAAATAATTTTTTTTATTTTAAAAAAATTATTTTTAAGATCAACGTATTAAAATGATTCAAAATACATAAAAAAATTAATTTTTAATAATTTTTTTTAAAATTTTTAAAGAACACGGTTTGCACCGAATTTCTAAATACTCTCGTAGTATTATTTCATGCACCCAAACCGATTGTCTAAAGAGATAGTATTTAGCTTCCTAAATATTAGAATGATGCAAAAACAATATTCCATTTTAAGAATTTCCAACACTAATATTTGTTCATCTTGACATGAAATTAAAAAGTTCAAATTTAAATTTAATTATCCAAGGACTTTGATTTTATAGTTATAGTTGTTTTGGACTAATTTGCGAGTCCCCTACGTTTATGTTTCCTCTCTAAAAAATCTTAATGACGCACCCACGAATTCATAACCACTAGAGATTAGAGGGGAGGGATAATAGCATGGTAAATGTATGTATTTCTCAAATTTTTACATTCGAGTAATCAGTAAAAATATTAAAAATACATAATTAACCAATTTGGAGAGAGATTTTTTTTCCCAATTTCGTTAATTTATTATTTTTTATAATATTTAAAAGGCATTAAAACCTAACTGAGGAACCAGTATGTTTATAAAATGAATTGTTAATTAGGATTTTAACGTTCTTTTTATATTTATAAAAAAATAAGAAATTAAAAATTAATAAGTTAATAAAATGAATTTTAAGCCGGATTTCAATACCCTTTTTATATTCATGTGAAGATTTAAAAATAATGAAATAGAGGGAAATTTCTTGTCATAACGGAGTTTTACATGTCATCACTGCCACATCGTGTTTGCTCCACATTCATTTATCCAAAATTTTACTTGATTGCAACAATTTTTAAAGTCAACTTATCAGTTTGAAAAAGAATTGTAAAAATTTACAAATTAAATACAACATTTCAATTTTAGAGGGCCATGAACTCAAGTTTTTGTAAAGTTGCAGCAAACCCTTATATATTTATATAATACGGGAAAAACCACCGTATATATGTCATGAATCACTATAGTTTGGACAGAGGATTCATTGTTCTACCCTTAAAAAAACCACAAAGATTTGGCTTTTGAAGGTAAAATGATCACCATATTCATTCGTTATTTTAGAATTATCTAGGGATATCTTGGTCTTTTTACAATTTTCTTGTATAGTCAAATTACTTGATTACTCTTAAAAAAAACACTTCGCTATGGTCCAGGGATTTTTTTGCAATGATTCTATTGCTATTAAAATTAAAATTCTTAAAACTTGACTATAGAGTCTTCTTCACAATGTTTTTTTTTCCGTAATAATTTTTTGGTCATAAAGACAATGTAATGTTTTGATAAATAATAAAAATAAAAAAGTTAGTGACACGTGTTAGTGTGTCCGTTACCCTCGAGCGGCTCACGCGACTGACTCCAGTGGTAAAAACTATTGTTACGTAGTGTAATTTGATTTGTTTCAGCGTCCTCTTCCTTCACCGGCGATGCTTCAAATTCACATATTAACCCTTCAAGTTTTGTTTTCTTTGGATTTGGTCCCTTATTTGTTATTCTTATTTGTTTTGTTTTCATTAATTTCTAAAACAAGATTTTTATATTTTATAATCTTTTTAATTTTTTTAGTCTATCAAATTTGTTTTTCATTCTTTTAATTGTTATTTTTTTATTTAAGATAATTTTTGAATTTTTTTTAATATCACTCTCCTTCATTTTTCTTTATTTGAGACTTGATGATTATTCTTTTTATTGCTATTTTTTTTGTTTTGATAAATTTTTTAAATTGATGGTTTTTATCAATTTCATCTTTCAACATTAAATTAATTGAGAATTAAGTTTTTTATTGAACCAGGTCTATGATTTCACAATTTGAGAATTTAAAAAATTAACTAAAGTTTAGAAGATTCAACTCGATTAATTACTATGGATTGAAATAGTAAATTTATTACCTTAAAAAGATTTCACACTCACCCCTCTTCAATTACCGTGGATTAGATATTTTTAAATTGATCGAGGTTACTATTATTGTTTTACAATTTTTTTACATAGTTAAATTACTAGAATAAAATTAAAAGCGAAACAACACTTGAGTTTGGTCTTAGGTTTTGTATTTTATTTTTTGAAATTTCACTTTTCAAAGCACAATGTAAATACTCTATTACTCTTAAAATTAAAACCTTAAAGCTTGATTTTAGAGGCTTATTCATAATTTTATATTGTTTTTTTTTGTTACAATAATTTGGTCTCAGGGGCAGTTTGGAATTTTAATTATTATTAATAATAATTTTTAAAAACTGTTAGGAGCATGTAAACCATCCCACCGTCATCGGGCAATGCGTGTGACAGCTTATAATGATAAAAAAAAGTTTTTCTTAGTGTTTTTTGATTCATCTCAGTAAAGCCAACCTTTTTGAATTATGCATGTATGGTGATTCTACCCAGTTTGACTTTTATATATATATATATATATTTATTTATTTTCTCTCTTCTCCACGTTGATTTGCATGATGTCCCAAAGAAATTCACAGCAATCATTCAAAAATTAAATTAAAAAATTTACCTAAAAATAATGCATTAAAAAAATCAATATAATTTTTTTTAAAAATTGTTACTAGAATTCGAACCCAAATGAAACAATAAAACTTGTTCATCAGACCAAACCCACCCCTCAGGTTTATTATCCAGGGACAAAGAGTGACGAGGCTAGACTAAGGAGCAAGTGTATCGACATTAATGGAGGTAACACAGAGATGGAGGATAAAAAGTGTCAGCGAACCGAGTCCTGAAGGCTGATATGTCTCGAGCTCGCATTTGTGCATGAAACGGGGGATGTACGACCCATGGAGTAGAAGAATATAAAACTTGAATTCGTGAAGTCAGTTTAATTATCAAGCCCTCAAAGGGCTCCAATATGCAATTATATAAGTAATTAAGATTTAAGGCACAATTAACTCTCCTCTCTTCGAGAGTGTGGAGATGATGGGCTCGTATCATAAATATCGAGTGATTAATCATGATGGATTTTTTAATCCATCTCTTAATCATATCCTTGGTCGATTTTATATACTATTTAATTTAAAAAAAATTACGACATCATTTAATCAACAAGAATCAAGGCATGAAAAAAAATAGAAACCTCTAAAAATCTGTCTTAATTAGCCGATAATTATTTTTGGGTACTGGTGGTTAATTGATAAAATACCCTAAAAAAGAAAGTGGCATGATACTATCAACTTCATCACAGTCAACGACCCAGATCTACCCATTTGATTTACTTGTGTATCCTGCAAAGCACCAAAACCTTTACCGTAACAAACCGTTAATGGGTCCCGCAATTGCCGTTGGTCTTTCCCTCCATCTCTCCTTCTTCCTTCCTCGCACCCTTGTCTTTCTCTGCAACCCGTTTCACAAACCAAACCAATCATTTTTATTTTTTTTTCATTCCCTTTCAAACCCTAACCCTAATCTTGATTTCTAATTCCCATTTTATCCTCCATCATTCCTATTTTACCCTTTTTCTTGCCTTGACCAGTAATTAATTCTTTTCGATCCTTTTTCTTAAGCTTTTTATTGATTTTAATGCTGGAACGAATAATGATGTTTTGACACCAGATCCCTACAATCTCTCTCTTTTTTTGCATGGTTTTATATGTTTTTGAAGATAGAATCTTGTGGGATTTAATTTGTGGATGCGAAAATGTCGAATTATGTTGATTACAATCAAAAGATTGATTATGTTTTCAAAATTGTGCTAATTGGAGATTCAGCGGTTGGAAAATCACAGCTTCTTGCGAGGTTTGCAAGAAATGAATTCACTGTGGATTCTAAAGCCACCATTGGGGTTGAATTCCAGACAAAAACGCTTGCGATGCATAACAAGACGGTCAAAGCACAGATTTGGGACACTGCTGGCCAAGAAAGGTGTGTGTTTTCGACACTTTCTCTTGATATTTTCTTATTGTATTTAGATTAGATCACTTACAATGAGCTTGAGTACTAGATTTTTGAAGATTAAAAACCAGATTGGAAAATTTGTGCTTGAGAATGTGCAAGTCTAAAATAGATAATAGTGGCCTTGAGTTAATGGGCTTATAATTGAAGAAATGGAATGACAGTTTGTGACAAGGTGTAACATTTACTTGTGGTATGGCTTCATAGAATCCTAATTAACATGAATAATTTAGAGGAGTCTCAGATAGATTAATGCACTGGTGAAAAATTATTTCGTCAGGAAAAATCTGCTTTCAATTATCTCATGATTTGGTGGTGGATGCAACATATATGCATCTACATATATATAGATTCAACAGGCTTCCTTGTTAGAGGATCAGGCTCAGTGCCTAGATCATGCCATTTGTTCCTAGGGTAAATATTATAGTTGCTGCTCAATTTTAATAACTCACGAGGACTATTCTGTAGGTTGCATCTTTGCTACTTAATCCTCTAGTTGGACAGATCTTGTCTTGTTTTCACTCAGGGAAACAAGCGTAGGAAAAGAGATCATAAGGAAGAAAACATTAGGGGATTTCATGAATTCCCGTTCTGGTAGAATGAAAATGAAGAGTATGGATTTCAGGAATTCCCAGTTCGGTTGAAGACCTAGAGCTGAGAGTTAAAGACAGAGATACCAAGATTCAAATGACAGCTTTAGAAGCTGGGAATCTCAATTTCTTGTCCTATCATGATCTAGTAGAGAAATTTCTATCCGGTATAAGAATTCCGGCTCCACATCCTTTTCGCATTCTCAAATTTTAATGTTTGTTCTTTTGGGATTGGTTCCTACTATTGTTTTCACTATAAGCCTATACCACTCGAGCAAATTCCCTTTCTTTCTCGAACAGATTCCTTATGATTTCATACGTAAATAGAAGCTTATGTGCGGATGCTGCTAATTGTGGGAAGTTTATCAAAGGATGACCATTGCACCGGTCCTTTTTCTTAGGCCTTGTTGCTGTTTTATATGCCATCTTTCTCGTTGCCGTGTCGTGTATGACTGTGTCTAGTTAGTTTGCCCCTGCTTAAAGGTTGGTTTGGCATCAATTGCAATGCCATGCTTCTGTTTTTCTTTTCTTATTGTAATCCAAACTCAGTAGCCATTGGTCTACAACATCAAAATGTAGAGAAATTAAGTGCTACAGAGGAGCATGCGGCTAGTGCCATCCATTCTTGACCATTAACGGTGTCGACCTCAAGCTTTGTCAATGCACAGTGCCATCCATTCTTGGCTGCTGCACATATGGGCTGCCATTTCACATGAATGGAAACACTTCGATAATCACCCCTTTTCCGTTCATGTGACATAATCATCCTCTTTGATAGTTGTCTAACCTTTCAATTATCAGAGTCATCAAAACACATCTTTTTCTCACATCAAAGTATCATTACAACTAAATAACCTAACATACCACATCTAAAAAGTGTTGACACTTGTCTCTGAAACATACCACATTCTCCCTTCAAGCTTTGCAACTATATTCGGTCCAAAATAATTAACTAAGTTTTTTACCGAGGCTTACAACATCTCCTTAAAAAAATATTTATTTTCAAATGTAACATTCACTAATTGAATATTATTGTGCGATCACGAGCTCACCATTTTCCTAAAAGTCTACTCATTCAGGAGTCGTATTTACTTTCTGTTTCACCTTAGAAATTGCGTTTTATTTCTCCATTAGTCATTTGCTCTTCATACAAGAGTCCAACTAGCTCTCCTTTTTCACGATATGGGAAGTTCATGAAAATTTGATCTACACCTATCTTTATACTAATCTTAGACACTCCATTCTATTGACTATCCATACACCTACTGTATCCACTAATATCCAGTTGTAACATCAGCTCAAGGGTAATCTAAAATTGAGTCCACACCATGACCCTTTCACCTTCTCACGAAGGTGCATTTATTGTTTTTCATAGGATGGTTGCATCCTTCTTCCTCTAAGATGCCTTCAATTGGCTCTAACATTCTTTACCACCATATATACTATGAAAAAGATCACTGCCACTGATTGCATGGAGTTTATGTGCATTCCATTGAAGCGCTTACACCATCTCACTCAAGATTCCGACTCTATCCACACCTTCAAACCAAGAAACCTTTGTCTTTCTTCATAGGTGATCACACCCCTTCAATTAGGTGAAATAGTTTATCTTTCTATTCTTTGTATGCATCGAAAAGGTCTTTGCTATTGTCTTCCATGATCTTAATATCAATGACAAGGGGTTTGGCAAGGCCCCAACCCTTGCATGAATATTTTTTCCAGCCTTTGCATTGGACAATTCATGGTTTTGGCTCTAAAACTAGTAAAATTTAAATTTTCCTCCCTTAACTAAATTTCACAGCTCTATCCCTAAGTGTGTCTTCTTCTTCTTGATCATCATCTTCCCACAAAAAATGATAATCACATGCTTTTTTCACGAGCAATCTATATCATAACATCACCATCACCATTTTCATTTTAAATCTCAACAATCATACTATACAGTTGCATCTGAAATGATGAATTAGCTAAAAAATAGGATGAAATAATTCAAATTGCATTTTAGATGGCTTAAATATGAAATCATTGAAACATGTATGACCTAATGAATGACTTAAATTCAACAAACCGGTTGCACGATCAACTATACTAAATCAAATCGTTTAGTCTGCGGCTCGGCTTGACTCACTTTAGCTTGGCTCAACTTGCGGCACTACTTTGCTGACATGGCTGCTAAATGGGCTTTGATGATAGGGTACTGGTTTCAGGTCAGCCAATATGGTTTGGGTCAACTGGTCTTGGGTTGGGTGAGGCCATTTAGGGGAAGAAGGCTCATGCAGCGCGTCGGCAACTCCATCGTCGGCCTGTGTGGGCACATGCAGCCATGCTGGAAGTTAGTTTTTCTCTCATTTTTCACCAGCGTGTTCTTCTCGACCTCGTCGTCATGATGGCATGTTAAAAACACATTTGTGACCACTTCATTTCTAGGCAAAAATCAAAACACCTAGTGTTTATCTTCAACCATGCTCTGATGCCACTGGTGGTGGGAGTGGGATTAATGAGGACGCTGGTGGTGCTTCTTAGGGAGTAATATCACACACACAAAGATGGCAGCCATTGTTGAACCCTTGATTTCGCTTCCATGCTCCAACTCTTAGCTAGGTCGGTGGAGAAGAAAGGGCTATTGATTGGACAGTGGAGAAGAGAGATTAATTCACAACACTTTCATCTTAGATTTCTTGAACACTTGGGACTATTATGGCCATATGAGACTCCCCCTGGCATGACTTCTGTGATGTGCTTGTTTAACTGATGGAATTTTTCTACATCTCTGTCATTATTTTTCAGGACCTGTTTTTGTTAATCCTTCTGCTCTGTGCCTTGTTTAAGAGAATTTAACTTACATACACACATGGCATTCTATGAGGCTTTTTCCAAATACCTTGACCAACACAACCTTGATAATCCTCTTATATCCTTTTCTTTTCTGTCCTTTTTACTTGAAGATCTTCAGGAAACTATTGCTGCTTTAGAAGCTACTAATCCTGAAACAAAGGCTTCAGACCCAAATAGAAGTATTATCTGCAAACTTGACACTGGCTCTGAAAATCCTTTCTGATATTATTATGAAAGCAATATTTCTTAAGGCATAGACCTTGTTTCTCACATATTGAGGAGCCTTCTCTCATTAAATTTGAAGCAATCCTGAATCCCACTATCAGTATTATCAGTAATGTCATCCACTGAAAGGCCTGCCAACAATGACATCATGTTCCCTCTACTTAAAACACAACAGAAGATGGAGAACTGATTCTTGAAATGCATGTTCCATTTTCATTCAGCTTAGGCAATCATTGGTTTCTCATTGAAATGAGGTTTTGCTCAAACAAATATGATCTTCACAGGGAAATATTTAGTTATATTTTTAGTATTTGTTACAATTCTCATTTAAACATTATTAAGGAATCTCAGTTCAACTTTCATTTCCTCTGAAGTCATGCTGGCCTATAGTTCATTAGCAACCTAAATACATCTATAGCCAAACAATGTGCTTGCTTGCTTGCAGAAGGTTTTAGGTACATCCAAATTTGACATCATATATGGTGCTATTTTAGTGTGAAAAATTTCTGGCTGCAATATTTCAGATGAACGACTATACCTATGTGAAAAGCTAGCTCCCTCCTTTTCCTGCCTGTTTGCTTTTGATTGGTACCTTAGTCTCTATCGGCCTGACCTTAATCCTGATTTGGTCCTAAACACAGGCAATCTGATATTTGCAAGCTCTTCCATTATGTTTGTTGAAAATGAACATGTACACTTAAATCTGAATCTTTTTTAGTACATTTTGTGTTTGTTCTTTCTTGGGGTGTTTCTTCTCTTCTCTCAGATACAGGGCAGTGACGAGTGCATACTACCGGGGAGCAGTTGGTGCTATGTTAGTTTATGACATGACCAAGCGCCAGTCATTCGATCACATGGCTAGATGGCTTGAGGAACTGAGGGGGCATGCTGATAAGAGCATTATTATCATGCTCATTGGCAACAAGTGTGACCTGGGGAGTCTCCGAGCAGTTCCGGCAGAAGATGCTAAGGAGTTTGCTCAAAGAGAGAATCTCTTCTTTATGGAGACATCAGCACTTGAGGCTACCAATGTTGAGACTGCTTTTTTAACAATGCTGACAGAAATATATAGGATAATCAGCAAGAGAACTCTTGCTGGCAATGATGAATCGGATGAAAATTCAGGTGCCTTCAAGGGAACTAGAATTTTAGTTCCTTCACAGGAGCAGAATTCTGAAAAGAAAGGTTGCTGCATGTAATTCTAGCCTCCAATTTTAACATTTGTTTGATTTTTTGGGAATCCTGTTTAATTAGGCTCCTTTTTCTGAACAATGTCACATATACTACTTAATTGTTGACTAACAGAGCCTTGGAAGGTGGGTATCCTTATTGTTGACTAACAGAGTGAGGCATTTATCAGTTGAACTGTTATCTTTCTATCCATTATGATGATGATGATGATGCTGCTCGAGTATAATTCCGTGGAGGGTGATGATCTCCCAAGATTGTCAATGCAATAATCCCATTTTTTTTTGTGTGAATTTTGCTATAACTCCACTCTTTGTAGCGAAGAGAAGAACCACATATTAAACAAGAACCAGAACATCCTATATTTTTTTCCATCCTAACAAACAACCCAAGCTTAAGTATCATTACAGTACTGCGGAGGCACTTTACACTGTTAAGCGTATTTGAAAGTGTAAGTAATTTTTATTTAGAAATATATTAAAATAATATTTTTTAAAAAATTACTTTTAATATCAGCACATTAAAATAATTTAAAAATACTAAAAAATATTAATTTAAAATAAAAAAAAAATAAATTTTTTTAATTTTTTTCAAAAAAACTTTTGAAACCCAAAAACAAACAGAGAGTAAAGGTGTTTGGAAGTGCGGTAACGATTGCTTTTTAAAGTGCTTTTTATTTCAAAATACATTAAAAAAATTATTTTTTTTTAAAAAATTATTTTTAACATCAGTACATTAAAATGATATAAAAATATAAAAAATATCAAAAAATATCAAAAACATATTAATTTAAAACAAAAAAAATTAATTTTTTTTAAATTTTTTCAAAAGCACTTGTATTCCAACTATAGTGTCAAATACTGCCTAAAGAAAGTTTGGCGTTGCATTTACTTATATTCTATTGTTTTTTTTATAAAATATTTTTTACTTGAATTTTAAATTAATATTTTTTCATGAATTGCTTGATATATGTAATAATTAAGAAAAGGAATATGGATATCAAATGAATTGCTTGAATTTTTACCAGGATTTGTTCAATCAGTAAATAATCATTATATTATAAGTCATTCTACGGTCTTGCATTAGATGTATAAAATCAAAACACCTAAAATAACAACAAACAAAAAACAAAAAACAAAAAATTGATTATTTGATCATTAGTTTTTAGTGTATTTGAAATTATAGTAGTTTTTGCAATTGTGATTTTTAAAAAATAAATTTTAAAAAATAAATTTGATTAAAACTCTTATATGATATATTTTTACATATAACTAGTTGAGTTTTATAATTTTCTTCAATTTATTTTCACTAATAAATCTTTTTTTATCATTTATTGGCACTGATAATTATTTAATTAAATAAAAAATTTATGCTAAGAAACAAAGTTATTAAACACAATATAGTATATGATCTATATTGCAAGATCAAATATCTGAATCTTAGTTATGTCTTGATTAAATATCAATTTATTTAATTATATATGTATATAAGTATTTTAATTTATGATTGAATTTTTTTTTATATCTAAAAATGTGCTGAAAAAACTTATATTTTTATATTTTTATCTTATCTGGAATAAAACACGGTCAAATAGCTAGAAAAAAATAAAATAAAAGATGGTGTACATTGTCAATGGACACCTTCTCGTATATCGGTTCACTAAGATTCAATGCTACTGTTTATAATGATATTCTTATAGTTTTGTCAAATTTTAAGAGTCATTATAAGTTCGGTATTGACCAACTTTGCATTTAGGTCCCTTTACTTTGTAACAGTGGTGTATTTGATCACGTTTCAGTCTTTCTATGTAGAAAAAAGGGAGAAGGAATAGAAAAGAAGGGGATGAGAGAATACTCTGTCTGACCTTATTTACGTCATCGACATTGATATCAATCTATTCGTCATGGAGAGAGGAGTGTATTGACGGTAGTTATTGGTTCTGAAATGGTAGGTAAAGGGAGATTGGATTCTAAAAATATAAAAGGCTTTTGAATTTAATTTAGTTTTTAATGTAATTTTAGTTTATTAAAATGAGTTTGAGGTTGAAAATCAGTGTTTAGAGGATTGTAGATCAATTTTATGGTGAAAATTGATATAAGAAAAAGGTGTAGAAGAGCAAAAACTGATAAATTATAGATTTTCTAGCAACCATTTAGTTATTGAAGTAATTGTAACGGGTAACATCTATTTGAAAGACAGTATTTAAAAATATAGTAGTTGTTATTTTTGAAAATATTTTTTATTTAGAAATGTATTAAAATAATATATATATTTTTAAATTCTTTTTAACATCGACACATCAAAATGATTTGAAAACACTAAAAAAAATTAATTTAAAATAAAAAAAATTAAAATTAAAATTAAATTTTTTTAAAAATACTTTTAAAACACAAAAATAAACAAATTCAAAGCTCATGTGTGTTGAAAAATAAGCTTGAAAACCCACATGTTTGGGCTTTTCCTTTTAAAGGCTTATGTAACCCGTTCATATGACTCTTTTTATTTTTATTTTTTTAAATTTTTTTATATTTAGGTTAAATATAATTTTTTTAAAAAAATTACTGAATTTAGTTGAGTTCATGACCCAGATCACATGTTTAATAAGTTAAGCCATAACGTTTAGACTATTATTATTATTATTTTTAATGCATTTTTTGTCCCTCTTTTTTTTTAAATATAAATTTACCATTTATTATTGATAATTAATTTTTTATTTAACTTCATCATTTGTTTTCAATGATTTACTTTTGCTATATTAGTCACACATTACTATCGAGATTAAATGAAATATTTCTTATAAGAAAATTCTAATGTGTTTTATTGTTGTATAATTAAATGAAAAGTATTTTCTAAAATAAAAAAATTATTAAATTTGATAACGCGTATGACTTGCGTCATGAGTTTGACTTGTTAATTCAAGTTCAATTATGTGTTTTATTAATTGAGTATTGTTTTTTTATTGATTTTATCCTTGAATATTATTAAGTTAATTAAGTATCGAGATTTCTAATTTACTTTTTTAATCTTTGTGAATTTTGTAAATTAACTTATATTAATCCTGATAAACCTAATATGTTTCTGTTCATCATCAAATATACAAATGATATTGAATTCACGCTTTAAAAAAAAAAACATGTTAGAGATGCCTAGTTTTTTTTTTTCGGCGTTTCAAAAATTTTCCAACTTTACAGCGCGGGCCAATGCACTGCTAGATTCTATTTCCTAAGAGATAATCGAATTTGATGCCTCTGCTCAAAAGAAAAAAAAGAAAGTTACGTGCAGCCCAATTGTGAGGGCAAAAGCGTAACGTCAAGTATCCCGCCTCTGAACGCATTTCAAAATTTGAGCACCCTGCTTCCCTAATCAATGAAGCAAAACACTGAGCCCTAATCTTTCTTAGCCTTTCCAAGGCAACAAACACCAAACCCTTTCTCATTTCTCTCTCGAGAATCTGTCATCTGGGTTTTATTGAAGTGTCATTTTTTCAGAAGGAAGCTCATCTGGGTCAAACTTTGTTCTTTTATTTGTTAATTGCTTATTATTGTTGTTTCTTTAGAATCCTGTTCTTTCTTTAAAATCAGTGATTTGGGTAATAAGAAAATGTTATTTTCTCAATTGGGTAGAGGATATTTTATGTTTCGTAAAAGAAATTGAATCTGGGTCTGGATGATGAGAAAATGAGGAGTTTTCCCTGAAAATGTGATGAGATCTCTGTTTTTGTTTTTAATTTTAGCTTCATTTGGGGTGCGAGAAAAACTAAATTTCCTGGAAAGTTTTGTTTTTTTGAAATGATTAAAGTTACAATATCTTGTTTCATTATTCTCTAGTTGTATTCTGACAAAACCGTCATTTCGCGGAAATTTTTACTTTTTTTTTCCGGGGTTCTCTTTATATAATTCGAGATCTCTGTTTTCTTCAGTTTCTCTATTGTGAATTAGACTTGTTTAATCTTCTAATTATTAATTAATGTAACAGAATCTTGGTTAATTCTCTCAGATAAAAATGACGGAATCAAGAGATAGACTGTCAAGGGCAGTAGACATAGCTGCAATCTTTGCTTCGAGAAGACAATCAAGGAATCTTGGTATCTATCAAGACCGGCCAGAGCTTGACATGGCGCTGTTTGGTTCTCCTAGAACAAACACAGGAATAAGAAATCAAACAGTGGGCGTGGGTACCATTACTGGGCGCGGAAGAGGTAGATTGGGCACTCCAAGGGGTCGAGGAGGCCGGACTCCATTGGACAGAGAAAATATGCCTCCCCCTGGAAGTGCCCGGAGAAGAAGGGGTCGTGGATCAAATAGCGTGTTACCTTCCTGGTACCCCAGAACCCCTCTTCGTGATATCACCGCTGTTGTGAGGGTAATGATTGTTTTCTTCTTTTTACGTTTTGTTGTAGAACAATAAAAAAAAACATTTATTGTTTGATATATTAGGATTAACGTCATTTGATAATCCTTGGCGCTTTCATTAGTGTTCTGCTTTGTTGATTATAAATTGATTGCTTGGTTATGTCTAATTATAAGATTCTTCCTGATTTTTTTTTGGGGATTATTATAGGGTTCTAATGATGGGTTAATCGGGTTCTCAGTAGATAATTGGATTTTACTTGTTTAATGTATGGGGTTATTGTATTTTGTGATAAACTAACTTGAGAATAATTTTCTGGCTACCTGCCTAGTGTTTGATTCTATGTAATATTATTATATGGCTTTCATGAAGTTGAAATTTGATGAAACCATGTTCTATGCAAGAAATGCTGGAAGATATTTTTTGTTGGTTTTCCTTGAAAATAGCTAATGGTACGATGTTTCATCTATTAAATCTAAAGTCATTGCCTATCTCTAAGACTCAAGCATATTTTTTTTTTGTTATAGTAGTCTAATTTCCCTTTCATCTGCATTCTGCGACCAACATATTCAGTAAAAATTGATTTATTTATTGCGTGTTGAGTGGAACAGACTGCTTTGATGAACTTCTGCAATTTCTATATTTTTTCATTTCAATCCTTGCATAGTGGAGTGTGAAAAGTTTGATGATGAGTTTGTGGGTGTGGCTGTGCTTCATTCTCTAAATTGCCCCATCAATGAGGGGGTGTGAGCTGATTTCAAGTCCGTGTCCTAAGTTTATAGATCAATCCCCATGACTGTCCTGTCAAATTGGTCAAAGTGCGGAATTTTATTGGTATTGGCTAGACATCCCTGGTGTCCAACTCGATCACCCACGTCATATGGGTTGTCAAATAACCTTTGCTACTCTGCCTTGTTGGCAAAAGCCAACACATTATCCATTCTCTCAGCTTTCAACCTTGTGAAAACCTTCATTGCCCCATAATTGTTCTAGTAAGGTGGAAATGTTACTGAAATGGACATGGTTTTCAGTTTTGCGTACTTTCCCGTTCAATTTATTTTGGAGAAATTCTTTGTTTAGGCAATTGAAAGAAGGGGACGCTTGGGAGGAAGTGATGGTCGGGAAATCGGGAGCCCAATGCGACAAGGCCGAATGGATCCTGAATTTTCTGAGGCAACACCAGTTCCTCATCTGGAGCCCAGTAACAGGATTATGTCCCCCAAACCAACTCCTGCATTCAAGGGCTGTCCTTCCACCATTGGTATAGTGCCAAAAATTTTACAGCATGTCACAAATCAAGCCTCTGGAGATCCAGAATCTCTAACACCTCAGAAGAAACTCCTGAACTCAATTGACACGGTTGAGAAGGTAGTGATGGAGGAGTTGCAAAAACTGAAGAGGACTCCAAGTGCTAAGAAGGCCGAGAGAGAGAAAAGAGTGCGAACTCTTATGTCAATGCGGTAATTGATCATCTTCTGGTGATAGTTCCATAGTATTCTACGGTAAACCAACAGCAGGAAGACAGTCACTCTCTTTAGTGACATCCTGTGTAGTGAGATTGATCATCCTCTGGTGATATCCCTGTGCTTTGAGATTGATCATCTTCTGGTGATATCTTTTCAGAGTCTTGGAACTTTTAGTGGCAGGGGGCTCTTAGATTTCAATTTGCCAGTGAAACATTACTGCTGGGCAATCTTGTACTCTTGTTCCCTTCATTCTCATGAAGATTTTATTGATCCTTCATTCTTTTGAAGGTGTGTAGGATAGACAAGTGCTACGTATTGTTTTGATTGATGCACATAGGATACAAAATCAGGTACAGTACTTCTGTCTTTTGCGTATGATCTATTACTTCCTAGTGTGATAATGAAATAATAGATCTGAACCAGTTGAATTTGATCTGATTATGGTAATCTGTAGATGGATAAAGTACACTTCCTTTGATCTGCCTCGTGCTAGTTTCATGTTGTGTGATGCTCATCAATGTGCTACTTCTTGGGCCATTCTTAATTAACCCTAATGGGAATCATATTTGTTAAATCCAAATTCAAAACTTTGGTAGAGTTTCAGCTGAACCAATCAAGATATTTACTTGATAAAATTAGATTGATTTGTACTAGTAATTTGAGATTTAGTTGGTATGATTTAAACTTGGCTACATCAATATAAATTTTTTTTCACTTTTATTTTTTTCAAATTATTATTGAAAAGAAAATTAGATTAATTAAATAAGTGGTGATGTTATTAGAGTTTTAATATATCTGTATAATTTTTTTTTAATTTTTTTTTATTGATTCTTGTGTCTAGTAATTTTGCAATTTAAAAAAGTTTTAAATGACATTTCCAACCTGTAAATCTTAAATGTTATTTATGATTTTTTAAATTATGTTATTTTTTAAATATATTTTTATCATGTTATTTTATCATTTTTTACCATGTTAGAGTCCTAAAAAACTCAAATAACTTAAATTCACATTCTCTTTTTAATTGAGATTGTTTTTCAATTTATCTATATGATTTGAATTGATTTCTTTTGAGTAAAATTTAATTCTTATTTTTTTCAAATCTATATTTTTTTTGTTTTTTTTTTTTCAAGTTTATCCCTAATGATTTTGATTGGTTAGAAATTTTATATTTATTATTTTTTTGAATTTGTTTTTTATGTTATGATTCAGCCTCATGATTCGTGTTACAAGTTATGAATGTTAGACGAGGTTGCTTTCAATCATTTTTTATTTTTTTTAGTTTCATTTATCATCTTCAGGTTCGTTGAAAATTGATATTTTTTTTTTATTTTTTTTTCAATAAAATTATTTTAATATTATATTTCAAGTCATGAATTTAACATATTTATCAGGTTTAACTTAAGTTTTTTTAATTTACTTTTTATTTTTTATTATATCAAATCAATAACTAAAATTTTAGGTTTTTATTTTAAAAATATTTATATCTTTTCTACAATAAAAAAAAAGTTTGCGCATGCTGGCTGTATACGATATACTTATATAAGGAATGCTCATTTGGGCCTTATAAAGCATTCAGCATGACTAATGTTCCGGGGGCTCCTCTATTTCATCAACTGCTTGCACAATCATCCTAGAAGGTTCACAAATGACCCAAGTTAGGTTTTTTTCCTTGAGAAATATATATATATATATATATATATATATATATATATATATATATATATATATATATATATATATAGAGGATTGATCTCCGTGTTTTAATTTGAGCATGTGGCAATGTCTCTGGCCATTATTAGTTTCTTTTGAAGAGTGCAAAATTAAGGGTTAATAAAACAAGGTCAGAGGGACAGGAACATATATAGAAGGTCTCAAATAATTGAAAATATAATAGATGGATTGAATCTGCTTCTCTTCATCAATAAATAATTGAAAAGTACATATAAGACAAAAAAAAAGAGAGACTAAATACTTGATAATTTCTGAAGAATCACGTTAACCTGATCTCATTGGTATAAATATTATATTAAGAACCAAGCAATATTATTGGTACTTTATCTGCTGTTTAATTAACCGATATTCCAATATGGCCTTGGCAAATTAATCTGGTTGAGGAAATCCATGATGCTAGTACTGAGTTCTCTAAACACTGTTAGTCAATGGCTTTGAAGTGTGCTTAATGCACGTGAACATGTGCTGCTCCTGCATCTAAGCATTCTTACAATTAATTTAAGTTTATCTTTTTAATAATAAAAGTTTAACAGTTTGAATTAGGGTTCGTGTGGAATTACTTGCTAATTTTATCAATCTAAATGAATGATTAGTTACCTAGCAGTCGCACAAAACTCTGCAAGATATATATATTTTCCCACGCCTGCACTCTTAAGCACTACTCTTCCTTTTGTGTTGTGCTATAGAACTTGCTGATAATGGCCCCTAGTGATCATAGTTTTGCATATTATTGCTGCCTCTGCATCACTTGGAGCACCATTATTATCATTGTGGTGCACCTCTTCATCAAAACATGCACCAGCTTTTGCAGCAAGACTCGCCACCCACCAAGTCCTCTAGGCTTACCCATTATTGGTCACCTTCACCTGTTAAGTTCGGATTTACCAAACTCCCTCAAAACACTTGCTAGCAGATATGGCCCTCTCATGAAAATACGTTTTGGATCAACACCAATTTATGTTGTATCCGATGCCAAAACAGCCAAGGAGATTTTGAAAATCCATGATGTTGATTTCGCCTCTAAGTATACACTCGGTTTTGGTCTCTCAAAATTTGACATTTATGATGGATATACTTTCTTCAATGCCCCGTACGGCACATATTGGCGGTTTATGAAGAAGCTATGCATGACCAAACTATTCCGTGGCCCTCAGCTTGATCGATTCGTTCACATCCGGGAGCAAGAGACGTTGAAGCTTTTGAAATCACTGGTGGATAAATCAAGAGAAGGGAAGCCATGTGATTTAGGTGAGGAGCTATCGGTCTTCTCGAGTAATATAATTTGTAGGATGGTAATTGGCAATATATGCGTGGAAGACCCTAATTTACCTATAGAAATAAGGAAGTTGGTAGGAGATATAATGGAAAGTGCAGCAAAGTTTAGTTTCAATGAGGTTTTTGGTCCCTTGAACAGATTTGACCTTTTAGGAAAAGGGAAAAAGCTTGTATCAGCGACCAGGAAGTATGACAAGCTACTGGAGCAACTGATGAAGAAATATGAAGTCAATTTTGATAAGTTGATCAACAGTGGTGACGAAGAACAGAAAGATGTGATGATCATCTTAATGGAGGCATATAAAGACAGAAATTCTGAGTTGAAGTTAACACGGATGCATATAAAAAAGTTCTTCCTAGTGAGTTCTTAATTTACTTTTAGTATACACACACATATATAATGGTTTTATTGCACTCTGCTAAATGCCTAAATCTATTTTTTTCCTGAAATTTTAAATATTTTTAAGATATTTTTTTTATGATAATTGAATGATTTTATTAAAGATGCTAGTGCCATTGAAATAATGACAAAACTAGCATATAATAAAAATAAGATTTATAAGAACAAAATTCCAAATAAGATCTATGCGGCTAGAAATTTTTTCAAATGTTAATTAGAAATAATCTCTCGTGCAACGAAAAGTATTTCAGATATGAACTAAATTCATGATTGTTCTGAGAAAATATGATTTTATACTACTGATCATTAATTAAATTTTAATAAAAAAATAATTAATATTAAAATGTAGATTTAAATATGTACTTAATAGTTTATTTTGATTCCAAAAATTCTTCTCTCACTCAATATTTTAAATAAATAATAAAATTCTTCATCAAGATTTTGGATTACAATCAATAAATTTTTTCTCTAAAGTTTAGATCGAAATTCTAAAATAATTAGAGATAAATACTTAACCAATCAAAGATGTATTCCACTTCATGACTAATTAATCAAAGTTGCTTGTGTGTATGTGTGTGCCTATGTATTGCAATAAGTTACCATTATATTGCTGTCATGAACTTAATTATTTCTCTCTGTACAGGAAATATTTTTTGCGGGCGTAGAAACTACTGCAACGGCCATGCAATCTGCCATTACAGAGTTAATAAACAATCCCAAAGCATTCATGAAGCTGAGGGAGGAGATTCACTCGGTTTTTGGCTCTAACTATAGGCTACTCAAAGAATCAGACGTCCCAAAGCTTCCTTTCTTACAGGGAGTTGTGAAGGAAACCCTCAGGCTAAACCCTATAGCAACCTTGCGGGCAAGGCAATGCGACGTCGATACTAGGATCAATGGCTATGACATTAAAGCTGGCACTAGAATCCTCATCAACGCCTATGCCATAATGCGAGACTCAGATTCTTGGGAGAAGCCAGATGACTTCTTTCCAGAGAGGTTCTTGGCCGATTCGATGGACACCAATTTTGATCATCATCCAACAATGGACTTTAAGGGAGATCATGATTTTCATTTCCTTCCATTTGGCAGTGGAAGGAGAGCATGCATTGCTGCTTCTCATGGCTTGATTGTCACGCACGCAACGATAGGAGCCCTAGTACAATGCTTTGATTGGGAAGTGAAAGATGATGCTAAGATTGATAACGAATTGGCGACAGGTTATTCAGGATCAAGGGTGTTGCCTCTTGCGTGCTATCCCATCACACGTTTTGATCCCACGAATGCTTAATGCTAGGTATTGAAACTTAATTTGTGATTTTGCTTATTTGTCTTTCGCATGTTCGTTTGATTTATGGAAAATCCTTAAAATTACTCCTCTATTTATATCAATTCGGTATGTACGTAAACTTTCTAAGAAAATGTGGTCAACATTTGCTGATTAATTGCTTTATGTGTGCAAAATTTAGACAATATTTTAACCAAATAGGACTAAATTGCATTAAATTGTAAGAAGACTATTAATTGAAAATTTTGAAAATACTTAAGAAATAAAAAACAAGATTTTTCGAACAGAATGACAAAAAGAAGAATTCCTGAATTGTTTTTCTTGAGAAGTATTTAGAATTTTAATGGCAAAGGATTCTAGAGATATTTTAAATTTTTTTAAAAACATTTATTATTTTCTATTTCTTAATTTATTTTAATGGCAAAGGATTCAATATTTATGAATGTAGTCCAAGCTGCAGGAAATTTGTGGAGGCCAAATTGAGGGCTCGTTTACAGCTAATCTGGTTGTTTTTTATGCTAAATTGATTCCTGTTGAAGTCATCAAGGTGGCAGACAAAAGTGGTTGTCTAGTCACAAACAAATGAAGATTGCCAAGCTGCTGATTGATCGTGATAATGAATTTAAAGAAGAAAAGATCCATTAATTTTCAAACCACCTTCTTATCAGTTATCATCACTAGCTTCGAAAGGTTAAGAAACGTTAATCCAACATTATTTCACTGGGCAGATAATTTCCCTTTAAAAATGAAAGCTTTTCCAGATCCATGCTTGAAGAATTATGACAAGTAAGAACCAATTGGGCGAAGTATTCAAATTCATATAATATGCAGATATTGTAGTTGTAACAGTAAAATTTCCACTAAGTTGTTGCTGGAATTAATTATTTTTTAAAGAAAAAAATAAGTCCGCGTAGGAATTATTTGTTATTATTATTAAATTTGATTCAATAATTTAATCCACTTAAGTACTCTTTGATAGACAATAATATTTATATAGAAATGAAACAAAAATGAAGAAATAGTAGAGAGTAGAAAAGAAGAAGAACAGAGAATGAATCTATTTATACAGAAAAGCAGAAGACGAAATTCATACACTGTTACATTATTGCTTTTTTGCTTGACTGTTTACATTACTATGTCTCATTTTATATATGCAGTATTGAAAGATACTACACGGAGAATATGCTTTCTTTTACACTCAATATAATGCTAACAGATTCTCTTTTACTAACAAACACTACTAACAGAATGCTAACAATATTAATTGCTAATCTTCTGACACTTGGCATCATTAGGATCGTTGATATCTTTATACTCTTTACTTAACTAAGTTTAAAATTAATCCATATAATTGTTATTTTGATGTGATCTAGTCAATTTGACAAGTTTTAAAATAACCTAAAAGACCGCTAAAAAAATATGGTTTGACTTAAAAAAATTCAAAATAATTTTTTTTTTAATATTAAGAGGACTACATATTGGATTAATCAGAGTTTCACGACTTAATCTATCAAATTTATGATTCGAATTATAAACTCCACCGACTTTAATAACTTTGTTATTAAAACTATTTTTACTTAATTATACACTAATAAAAATAAACGGTCATAAAACTAAGCATACATTAAATATTACGATGTCTATTCGACACTTCAATAACCTCTTAAAATATAAACTAAAACGATTTATGAACAAAAATTTAAAATCAAATAAATTTTTTAAAAATTAAATTAAAAAAATAATGAAAATAAAAACTAAAACAAAAAGGGAACATGAAAGAGAAAAAAGAAGGGAAATGAAAAAGAAGAAGAAGCCGCCTTCTTTGCTATTCATAATGAATAAATGAGAAGAAGTATTGTATATTCACATGGCAAGCTTAGAAGGATGATAGTTGCTCATAAGGGAGAGTGGAGTAAAAAAGTCCCACCTAGGGAAAAAATAAAAATAAAAAAACAGGAGGGATGGGAGCTCGATATTAAAGTCTAGAGCCATAATGCCAAGGTGACTCACTTTGGTGTGAAGTGTGAACTTGCTCAACAGTAAAGAGAAATAGTGGAAGTAGACACTCCCAAGCAAGGAAGTCTAACGATAGTTCAGGTCCAAGAAGATGAATAGCTAGGTTAGAGTCACAAATTCCAGCAATTTTAACACCAGTCAAGAGGAAGAAGAACTTGGTATAACCAGAAGAAAAATTGGAACAGCCGTAGCTTCCGAGAACTATGATCTGTATGCTATGTAATATTAACATCTTGTCTCAATTAAAAACAGCAAAATAATGAATACAAGAATTAGCTAAAAGTCATTGGATAATCCCTTCTAATACTTCACGCTCAAGACAGTGATGTAATGCTTGTTTGATGTTCGCTTTCAAATTTATTGAACTTGGCCTGCAATGAAAACCTGGGTGTGGGTCATATTTGAACATGTCTCAAATATGTTTGGATCGTACGTTAAGGTAACTGGTCAGGTTCAGTTTTGACCTGGCCAACCGCTAGCTTGCAGGAAAGACCAAAAGCTACTGTCCAAAACTTTGAAAAAACATCTTACAACTGAAATAAATCATAAACATTAGTATACAAACAGGTTGGAACAAAGACTAAAATTAAAGTATTATGCGGCAGTCATTATCTTACAACTAGAGTAGCAATGTTGGCCTAAACTGGTTAATATTAATATTAATTGGTGTTTGTTGTGTTAATTATAGGAAAAAAATCTGGTTTTCTTGATGTTGTGCCGTCCTGGCAGTCCCCATCTCCCTTCTCCTGGAACCACATGAAATTTGTAGTTCAAAACACAGAAAAAGCAAAGTTTTCCTTGTATAAATAACTCTCTGAAACTTGTTAATCTCAGTTACCGTCCTAGGTTTCAAGCATGGCTGATATCCAAGGCTATATCATACTTTTCCTATTATGGCTACTCTCCACCATTTTGGTCAGAACAATACTAAACAAGACTCGAGCCAAACCTCGCCTTCCACCGAGCCCATTGGCCTTACCAATCATTGGACATCTCCATCTCCTTGCCCCAATACCTCACCAAGCTCTTCACAAGCTCTCAACCCGGTATGGACCATTGATTCATTTATTCCTTGGTTCTGTCCCTTGTGTTGTTGCTTCTACACCTGAGACTGCAAAAGAGTTCCTCAAAACTCATGAAAATTCTTTCTGCGATCGTCCAAAGTCAGCCGCAGTCGATTTTCTAACATATGGATCAGCTGATTTCTCATTTGCCCCTTATGGACCTTATTGGAAATTCATGAAGAAAATTTGTATGACTGAACTTCTTGGAGGTCGAATGTTAGACCAGCTTCTTCCGGTTAGGCACGAAGAGATTAGGCAGTTTTTACAGTTCTTGCTAAAGAAAGCAAATGCAAGAGAGTCAATTGATGTTGGAAGTCAACTTATAAGGCTAACTAATAATGTTATATCGAGAATGGCAATGAGCCAAAGGTGTTCAGATAATGATGATGAAGCAGATGAGGTCAGGAATTTGGTGCATGAGGTAGCTGAGCTTACAGGGAAGTTTAATCTGTCAGATTTTATTTGGTTTTGCAAGAACTTGGATTTGCAGGGATTTGGAAAAAGGCTGAAGGAAGTCCGCAAAAGGTTTGACACGATGACGGAAAGGATCATAAAGGAGCATGAAGAGGTGAGGAAGATAAAGAAAGAAACTGGTGAAGGTGACTCAGTGAAGGATTTACTTGATATTTTACTTGATTTATCAGAAGATGATAGCTCAGAAATGAAATTGACCAGAGAAAATATCAAGGCGTTCATCCTGGTAAAGTCTATCAGCCACAAACTTCTACTCAATACCAGTCCCTAGTTCCCATAAAGTTAAATTCTATGAAAGAAATCAATCTTAAGAATTTATGGATTTGATAATGATGAAGTAAACTAAAATTCCCCAACCATTAATGTTTAGATAAAAAAATTTACAATTTCCCTGTCCCAAAATAGAGTTCTGGGCAAGATCATGCCTAAACTAATGTTGTTTTGAAAAAAAAAAAAAGGTTTTTCGACCTGCCAAGACGTTCTTATAATTAACTAGGTTTTTATCAAATTTGTTCTTATGCAATATCATGACATAAAATCAGAAATAGATATAAAAACGCAAATTTCTTCATTGCACAGGACATATTCGCGGCGGGGACAGACACCTCTGCTGTTACCATGGAATGGGCACTAGCAGAGCTCATCAATAACCCAAACATCTTGGAGAGAGCAAGAGAAGAGATAGATTCTGTTGTAGGACAAAGCAGACTAGTACAAGAATCAGACATCGCTAACCTGCCCTACGTTCAAGCTATATTAAAGGAAACACTGAGGCTTCACCCCACTGGTCCAATAATTCTGAGAGAATCAAGTGAAAGCTGCACCATCAATGGCTATGAAATTCCAGCAAGAACCAGGCTATTCGTTAACGTGTGGGCTATTAATAGAGATCCGAACTACTGGGAGAACCCACTTGAGTTCCAACCGGAAAGGTTTCTTTGCGCAGGAGAAAATGGAAAGAGTCAGCTGGATGTGAGGGGTCAGCATTTTCACTTTCTTCCATTTGGGAGTGGAAGAAGAGGGTGCCCTGGAACTACACTGGCACTTCAAATGGTTCAAACAGGCCTTGCTGCCATGATTCAATGCTTCGATTGGAAAGTTAATGGCACTGTTGATATGCAAGAAGGAACTGGTATAACACTTCCAAGGGCCCATCCCTTAATTTGTGTCCCAGTGGCAAGACTCAATCCATTTCCATCGTTCTGATCATTTGCCATGGATAACAGGTTTGAATACATGGCTTAAAAGGAGAACTATAAAGTCTGTCGAGCCACCAACGTTCAGACTTGTGAAGCGGATTCTCAATTCTAATGTAATTGCAGCGATCGGATACACACTGAAAATCAAAATTTGGACCAAAAAATATGATAAATTGCCTTAGTACTTTTTTTTTTGAACTGTATGTGTGAACTACGTTGTTCCCATATAAGGGTTATATGGTCTGATTCTTAGTTCTTCTACTATAGTATTATCTTTGCACACAAATAAAAAATCATAGTTTTAATAACCTCATCCCCAACATTCAGGATTTCGGTTACTAGTTGAAAGAATTAACTCTAGTTAATTTAATTTTTTTTAAATGATATTTCATTATTTGAATTGCGGATCAATCTAAATTTCTAATCAAATTAGACTAAGTGTTTTTTTTTTTTAACTTGGATTGGTTTACATTCAAATTAACTGTGTTTATTAGGTCAATTTAAATTTTATAATTATGATAAAAATGTCCATATATGAGTATATTTCTCATATAATTAACCCATTACATAACAAAAATAATCCTTCTTTAAAAAAAATAGCAAATAATAAAATATTTTATCATTTGTTGAGAATCTTTTAAAGTCAAACCTTAAAAATTACCTGGACTTAATTTTATTCTCAATTTGTTTTTATTAATTTTGTTCTTTAAATTTTAAAAATTTCAAACAAAGCTTTTTTACTCATGTGAAATCGTGAATTCCATCGCAATTTATCTTTTTTTTTTATGCAATAAAAGAGTTATTTTGTAGGAAATTTAAAGTTTTTCTATTAACAGATTCTAATAATAGGGCATCAATAAAATAATAAAAAATCATTTAAAAACTAAATTGATATAAAAATTAATTGGAAGTTGTAACGTTATCCTCACAAGTATAGTTTTTAGACGTGACTGGCGGCCGGCTTGGTCTAAAATTCAGGTTTTGGATTTTGATTGATGATTAATTTTTTTTTAAATTAAAATTATTTTATTTTAATAAAATAAAATTAATAAGTTATAATTAAGTCTTGTTGGGTCAACCTGATCACTGGATCAGTTGGGTCAATTCATCAAGTTTTTTTTTTAATTTTTTTTAACATAACCTGGTTTTAATCTCTGATTAATTAAGTTTCAGATCAACCTCTTAGACTAAGTTGAATTTTAAAACCACGAGGATGCTTGACAGTGTGGTAGTGGTTGTTTTTTAAATAATTTTTTGTACCAAAATACATACCATTAATTTTTTTTATTTTTAAATTTTTTTTTTAATATTAATATATTAAAATGATTCAAAACATATAAATTATATTAAATTTTAATAATAATTCCTTTTAAAAACATAATTTACACCTGGTTACCAAAGATATTATTTATCGTCATAAGCAACACCAACAAAACAAAAACAAATCCGAAAGTAGATGGAAAGGATGTGGCATGTCTAGCCACATGGGACCCATGAAACCCAGCTTTCATTCTCAGCCCACAGTTTCTCTCTCTCCCTCCTGTTTTTCAGCAATTTTGAACCATCCTATTCGAATGGCTCCCTCGATTCTCTGAAGATACTAAACTCTCAATCAGGCAAATCAGTCTTTCTATTTGTGCTTGACCCCATTCTATCCTCTCGGTCTCTCTCCCTCTCTAACTTCTCTTTCTTTCTCTTGACTTCCTTGCAACGTCTTTGGTTTTTTGAATCTGATAATATTTTATTAATCTTTTCCCGTGTTTTTATCAGATCTAAATTCTGTCTTTGTTCCGCAATTTTGGTTTTTTATGATAAGTTTTCAATAAAAATCCAATCTTATCTCTCATGCTTGTTCATTGAAATTTGGCGAATACTTGAGAGAGTGCTATGAATATAAACTCCTGTGATTATTTTAAATCAATCCAATTCTAATCACATTGTAATCTCAAATTTTCTCTTCAAAATTATTGTTTACTCGGAAAAATAACTTCTGGGTTTCTTTTAAATTAATCAAATTTGGATTAAATTCTCATAAAGTTCATTCCTTTAGAGTGATTGCAATTCTGGGTTTCTCTCAAAACATGGTAACAGTCAATATAGGAATGCTTCATTATGTAATAGACCACATTTATGGAGCGTTTATGCACAGAACCAAAATAAGCCCACCATTCTTTTCTAGAGGGTGGGGTGGTTCAAAGCTTGAGCTTTTAGAGAGAATGATTAAGGACTTATTCCCTGAAGTTGAAGGCCAAAATTGGCCTCCAAGTTTAATACAACCTATTTGGAGAACAGTTTGGGAGACCAGAAGTGCTTGTTTAAGAGAAGGTGTTTTTAGGACTACTTGTGATGAGCAGTTGATTAGTGCATTGCCTCCTGAGAGTCACACTGCAAGGGTTGCTTTTCTTGCACCCAAACATGTCCCACCACAGAAGATGGCCTGTGTGGTTCATCTCGCAGGTAAAACGGTGTATCTTTGAATCTGCTTGAATTTGAATATAATAGCCAAGTCTTAGATCAAATCCCCAGTTCTTAGTTGTGAGTATATGTCAGTAAATTTAGATATTATTTTTATTTGGATTGGCGAAATTGTGAATTAGTGGTTTCTATGTGGTTCAGGGATTGTCCTTAAAGTTGGTTAAATGGTTGTTTTATAGTTTCAAGTCCAGTTTAATGCTTGTGTAAAAAATGTCTGGTTGATTGTAAATTGAGTGGGTTTGTCTTTGTTGGCAGTGTGAAGAATGCACATGACCTCATTTCTGCTTAATTTGATGGTTATTAGGGAGTAGATGCTAAACCTTCATTCTGCAGGCACTGGGGACCATTCATTTGATCGGAGATTGCATCTTGGTGGACCATTATTGAAGGAAAATATTGCAACCATGGTGCTAGAGAGGTTAGAGTTAATCTTGTATTGTTAGTCAATCCAGTAAGGTAAATCTTTTTTATTGTATTGTGTAAGCTACAGATGCTGTATTTGATCTAAACATGGAATTTACAGCCCTTTCTATGGACGGAGACGACCCATGCTGCAGCATGGCGCAAAGCTCTTGTGTGTTAGTGACTTGCTTTTATTAGGTAGGACAACCATTGACGAGACACGCAGTCTTTTACATTGGTTAGACTCTGAGGCAGGGTTTGGAAAGATGGGTGTTTGTGGACTGAGCATGGGTAAGAACAATTTGGTTTTACAATTATTGGTTGAACTTAATCCTTCTTGGGGACCGTTGAGAAGTAGACTGATTAAGTTGTTTAAAATCAACATATTAGTTTAGAATTCTGAAGGACATCGAACAATGTCCAAGGTTTTGGTCCATTTTTCTCTTCAAAATCTTGATGCTCTTATTGAATCTAGGAGGAGTACATGCTGCAATGGTTGGATCACTGCACCCCACACCTGTTGCAACACTTCCTTTTCTTTCTCCACACTCTGCTGTTGTGGCATTCTGTGAGGGGATATTGAGGTATGGCACTGCATGGGAGGCACTGAGAGAGGATCTTGCAGTGCAAAAGCCTGCAATGACTCTCGAGGATGTGAGAGAACGGATGCGAAATGTGCTGTCTCTCACAGATGTCACGCGCTTTCCAACTCCCAAAAATCCCAATGCTGTAATATTTGTTGCTGCAACCGTAAGTATTGTATGATGATACTTTTTTAAGAAAACTTGTGGAATTGGTGATTATCTCCTTGAGTCAACCATTATTATATTTCTAGTTGGCATTGGTACCGATTTCTTCACTTAGTATCGTATCATGTTTTATCATGTCTATGTTCTTGCCAGTAAAACTACAAGTTACCATGCCAATTTATGCTAGTTTGGACAGCCAAACCTGTCATGCAAACATTGAACCAACAGATAAGAACTTCTCAGACTATTTAGCTAATTTTTCGACTTGGATTTGAGGAAGTGTTGCTACCTTAGATATTCATGCATCATTCCATTTTTTGTTTTAGGCTGCTTCTTCTACTTTGTACAGTTTTCAAAAACCTTCCTACTAAATCTAATATTAGTTGCTATCTTAATCAACTGCAATTATGTTTTTAGGATGATGGATACATACCAAAACACTCTGTTTTGGAGCTTCAAAAAGCTTGGCCAGGTTCAGAGGTGAGATGGGTTACTGGTGGACATGTCTCATCCTTTCTTCTGCACAATGATGAGTTTCGGAGAGCGATTATTGATGGGCTTAACAGATTAGAGTGGAAGGAGCCTCCATTTTGAAACGGGTCACATATGAAGAAGACCAAAATAATTCTTTTTGGTAATCTTCTTCACCCGTAGTTCTTGCTAAACTTGTACAATGTATTACCGCTGATATCTTGGAGCATCCCCTGAAGAGAAGGAGAAATGGCGGGGTGGGGGCTTTTTAATTATTTGTTTCCTCTTGAATGTGAAAGGAACTTCACGGATTTACGGAATAATATAAGTGATGTCATTGGAACTAACAACAATAAAAATTCTGGAATAGTCACGGAGGATCGTTTTTTAGTTTGGTTATGGGTTCTGATTATGTTTTAACTACAAAATTGGTGGTTACTTCAATCGATGCTTTGGAAACTTGCAAGTGTGTGCATTTTCAATTCCAGCGTTTGCAAATTTAGGAAAGCGTTGCATGTTAAATTATTTTAATAGAGTCTTTGGACTTGGTGAAAAAACCCTGGCATTAAAATATGCAGTTTTTGAGTCAATATGCACTCCAGGTTCCAGGATTTTGTGTAGTTCATCTGGAACGTGCTCTGGAAGGCTGATATGAGATGGTACTCGTCCCACCAGGTCATAGGAGCTCGTCGCATAAAACCTGTTGAGCTCTAGTAAACATTCTGACTAAACTAGGGTTATGAAAAGACGGTGCGAAAATAGAATTTGCAATCGTTGGCATTATTTAGAGACCCAGAGTAAAGAAGTGGAGGAAGACGGAACTCCTAGCATTTAGAAGCTCGTCTGATATTCTTTATTTTTACATGGTAGCGTCAGCTGTAGCCTATAAACTTTCGCATTTTGGACCTTTTGTTGAGGAGCTGGAAAAGCAGCTTATGAGAATGTTTGGCAGTCTCCCCCATCTCCATAGAATCATAAAAAGGAAATGTCAGGATACAGACACTGCCTTGCCCCATGTCTCCCAGGCCTGTATTGGTTTATTTAACTGATAATTGTTTGGAGAAACGAAAGAAAAAGAAACTTAAAAAAAAAAAAACTCATACCACTTCAAGGTACATCTAAGTGGCAAATCCATACTCAGGCCACTGCCTATTTGCAGCTTGCCAGTGGAGCGCCGCACAAGCACCTGTTATGGAAATATGCGGTGTAATCTAAGGTCTGTAATTTACCACCTTGGGGAATCTGACCGCAAAGCCTGTTGTAACTCACGTTCAAGGACAGGTAATTTAACTGAGTCATCTGAGTAGGAATGCTCCCGAAAATCTTGTTGTGATTAACATCCAAATATGTCAAAGTGTTGGGAAACACCACCTTTGAAAGATTAAACTCCAGCAAATTCCTGGAGAGATCCACACTTCCACTAGTTTTGTTTGGCCCAAAAAGCATGGAAGCATCACCTTCAAGTTTGTTGCGTGAGAAATCAATCAAACGAAAGTCTGTGTTGTCTAATGAAGCAGGGATTTTACCAGAAAGTTGGTTATGAGACAGGGAAATACCCGGTACTCTGCCTGCAAAGTTGCCAAATGATTCTGGGATTGGACCAGTAAGATTATTCCTATCCAATTCAAGAATATCAATTTCCGGCATTAAAGCGAGTGAACTTGGTATTGATCCTGAGAGGCTGTTGAAAGACAGGACCAATACTCTCAGATTCTTGAGTTTGCTAAAAGAGTCAGGTACTGGGCCAGTGAGGTTGAGTCGGCTAAGTCTGAGTGAAATGAGATGTATGAGATTGGAAATGGAGGGCGGTATCGGGCCTGTAATATTTGTCAGCTTGTGGAACTCAAGGGTCTCGAGATAGGGCAAGTCCCCAACTTCAGCAGGGATTTCACCAGAAAGGTCGCCAGAAAAGATTCTTAGGGAAACAATGCGGTTGGTGGTAGGGTCACACTCCACCGCGTTCCAAGATGTGCAGCAGTCCGTGTCCGATAGCCATGAGGCTAGGAGGTAAGGATCACCAAAATGGTTTTTAATTTGGAGGAGAACTTTTTTATCGTGGGGATTGCAAAGTTCTGAAAAGGAGAGTGAAAGGAGATTGAGAACAAGTAAGGAGATGAAGAGGGCTTTCATGTTTGGGAAATCTGACAACTATTTTCTGTTTTGTGAGGAATGATATGCTCCAGGGTTGCTATGTATAAGGAAGGATAGGGGCACCATGTGAGGCATTATTGTCTTGGCTGGTCATCAAGTTCATTGTTGAAAGTGAGAGCTCAAATGGATGCATCCTTTGACTTGGATTTTCTGGCAACAGATCGAGTGAGAGTGCAGCAGCCATCGAGCTGCTAAAGAAAAGAATTTTTTATTTTTTTGACAGTGTATAGTGATTAAGGATAGGACAGGGAAGTCCCTTAATAGCACTGCATTCATACACTATTCCCTCCATCTCTGGAGTTTTGGCATCCGACTTCTCCTTTGATGCTTATCTTTATGTTTAGCAATGAAATATTATATTGTATAAAAAAAGAAAAACTAAAAGAGGGTGGAAGAACACTCCGCACACAGACACGGACGGTCCTTTTCTTTTCTTAACAAATCTTGAATGGATATTACCGTGTCAGTTTGCCACTAGACAGGTTGACTGGTCAAATGCGATGGCATTGTTTCTTATCTCACATGAGCTGGATCTCAAATTCATACACTGTAATCTAATTAATCATGATATCTTTCCCTCCTCCTACATTTACAGTAACAACAGTCTCCATGCAAGCAAGGAAGCAAGATAAGCATAAGGATTCTAAAATAATATATATTGCATCAAAATAATTTAAAATATAAAAAAATAATTTTATTTTTTTTAAAAAAGTACTATTTGAAATGCAAACCCAAACATTCTTTCAAAGAGGCTGCGATCCAGCAACATTTGAATTATTAATTTGGAAGTGTCTATTAACCTGTTTTTTATGTGCAGCAGCAACAGCAGAAGCAGCAATAATAATACTACTACTAATAATAATATAATCTTCACAAAAGTTAATATCCTTTTAAGACCTTTTATAATCAAAGTGGCAGCAATTTAGTAACGTTGGAATTTTTTTTCTGTAAATGTGAGTTAACGTTGGGGGATTCAGACTCATCACAAATGCAATTGGACTCTTCCTCTCTTTTTTTTCCTTGATGTCTCCGTTTATATGATTATGTATATATTTTAGTGGTAGATTGTATTATTTTTTTCTTTAATTATTATGGTGCTGCTTTGAAGTGAAAATCTTGCATCAGAATCTGGATTTCATTTTCTCATTTCGCGAACTGTGCAAAGCCTAATATTGAAACTATATCACTTATATATATATATATATATATATATATATATATATATATATATATATATATATCTTCAATTTTCCTTTTCCTTTCTAGAGGCAGAGGGCCAATATTATGTCTAATATATTGGAATTTTAAAATTAACAAAAAAAAAAGTATATTAACAAAAATAATAAAAAAGACTTGGAATACAATGGATGTTGATTCCTATTGGCTAATTTTAGGCTTAGAACCTCTCCACCACTGAGTAATCAAGTAAGCTGACTAACATCATCATTAATACAACTTTTCATTGTATAAAAAAATTAATTATGCATGTTATAGTTGATTCTCATATTGCCCAGTGTTCTAGAGTTTTTATTTTAATCTAGCTTTTCATTTAGCCTAAAAGGTTCCTAAGTAAAGCAGAGAACATTTTTCAAATAGATAATGATCTTGAACACTATTTAGTTTTTGGTGGATTTAACAGGTTTTAACTTCACTTAGGACCTGCAATTTTTCAATATTTTCTATGAGATTGAACTGGGAAACTTTAAGTTACAGATTAGGCACTGTCTAGCTTCCAAGAATTTTTTTTATAAGAATTACACAGTTTGAAAAAGTTTAGGAAAAATAACATAATTTTTAAAAAAACCTTTATTTTAAATTATGTTTTTTATATAACTGCTATTTTAACTCATGATTTTAATATAATCACGTTTCAGAATTGCGTGATTTTAATATAAAAACCGTGGATTTGTTCTTCTGTCGACATAGATGGTGCTTTCTGTTCACAGTTATTTGCAGCCATGGAATTATGATTCTACTGCATATGGTCCGTGGGAGGCCAAGACATGTCCCTTGTAGTAGACTTCCCTGTCCTTTTTTTTTTCATGGGCTAACAAACAGCAGCATGCTTGACAGAAAGAAACAGCAATCCCAAGAAATAAAGAAAAGAAAAGAAAGAAAGGAAACGCAGGGCCATTTTAAAGGAGACGAACAAAATAAAAGTGAATGCACACACTATATCGAAACCGAAATCCAGTAGATTAGAGACAGATAAGAACTACATATGGGTGTTAATCTAGCAATCAGAAGCCTTCCTAACCTGTGCCGTATATTAGAGATAAATTATGACAGAAATGTTGATAAATTAGAGATAATTAAATACCTGCAGCCCATCCAGTCGTCGACTCTTCAAGTAAAGCTGCTGAGCAAGTAAGAGCAAGAGATTGATCTTCTACAACACCGCGCACCCATGCCGATCGTAGTATTTTCAACCTTTTTAAACCCCTGGTGCGCTCTCAATAATTGCAGGCTTGACGGTTTAGATTCAAATGGTTTGCATGTTACTCCATTTCCAAAGCAGGATAAAATATGCAATTCACGAGAAGGTGATTCTTGATTATTTCCAGAACTATTGGCGAGTTCTGTCTCGGCATACCAGAAATATAAAAGCGGTGTACTAGATCGTAAATCCTGCACACAAAAACAGAAGAAACTTAGTACTGTTTTATTTTTCCAATACTTTTCTATCTTAAGCTATATCCTGATTTTCTGATAGTCTGCCGTGAACCCAGATGGAAGAAAAGCTGAAATCAGAAGTCACCGATTCATGTCGCCGCATTCTATGCTATGTTGCCATTACGTCCAGTATTCAAACAATGACTGGAAGTGAAAACCAATTTCTATCTTAAGGTTGATATTATTCTTACACAAGAATCCAGTTTTGCACCAAACAAAGGATGGAAAACATAATTTACTTAGCTAAAATTGTCGGAACCAGAGGGATATTAATGGAATGGATTATCATGGGCATAGTTGTTAGAACAGCTCAGTTTGGCAAATTGATTTGAGAAATCCGTGACTCGAGGTTGATTTAAATGAGGTTATTTAAGTTGAAAAAAAATAAGATTTTAATTCGATGAAATCTAATCAACTCTCCTAGATTGAATCGTGAACTCATTGATTCAGTTAAATCTAACCAGTGAATTTTAAGAATTTTTCTTATAACTTGCGAGTTGACTCGATGTCATAGGAATCCATTTTCTTTTCTAGATATGTTCCCAAACCTGTTTAAATCTGACAAAAACTTATTTATGTTCCGAAGACCTTTACTTTTGAAATTATGTTTAGGAATTTCCATTGGGTTTCTCAGAGTTTGGGCCCATAACACGACATGAAAACCATCGCATAGCTTATTTTAACACTGTTGGCCCAACCTATTATTAAATATATTCAAATTAATCAGCTGGAACGCCGCTGGAAATTTTTTTAAAAGGGTGTTTCTTACGGTTAAAAAATATTTTGATTTTTTTTTTATTGTTGAATAGTTTTAAAAATAAACCCTTTGTAAACGATTTCTTCCAGCAGAGGAGCGACATGGCAGCAAACCAAGACGCAGGAAAACCTTGAGATGCTGCTGCTCGGAAGAATCTCTTTCACAATCAGGTAAATATATCATTAATGTTAGCACAGCCCTAGAGCCCAAATTTGTTATAATCATTCATCCAAGAAATAACATATCACAGTATAAGTCACAAAGTAAGAACTCGAGTAAAAGTAATAGAAAGGATGCATTGTTTATAGAACAAATTTGCTGTATGGTGTTACTACAATATTTCCATACGTATTATTGAAGCAAAAAGATTACGGAAAACTTTGCAGGCCGTTTCATGCAAATTGGTGTAAGATAATTTATTTAACTAGACGTCGAAATTTATTTACTTTGAAGTTTAAAAAATAATTTTACTTTATAAATTGGTGTGAGATATATAATCTGTGAAACTTAAAAAGATATTTACTTTTAAAATATATAATTTATTGACATAATATTTAGAGAAAACACTACACCTCGTCTTTTGACATTAAAAAAAAAAGAGAGAAAGAAAATAAGTGAATTGTATGTACTGCTTCACTGATTTATTACAGAAATAAGAATTATTAGATGACATCAATATTAAGACTCATTATGCCATATTCCAATCTATAAAAACAATATCAAGTAGTATATAATTCATAAATGATAGCAACGGCCTGAACTTTCTAAATGGTATTGAAATGAAAATCAAGAAAATAAGAATTATTAGTATTTAACCAACTTAATTTGGAAAGAAAAAGAAACTCTATAATAGCTAGGAACATAAAGAAAAAAATAAAAAATTATCAAGGAAAACACTAATAATTAAAAATCAATATTTTTTAGGTCTAATTTGAGTACCTTCCCAACCTTAGGTTACATTTTTGTTTCGAGTACCTTCACTTCATGATTTTTTCTATTAAGTACCTGCATTGATATATATATATATATATATATATATATATATATATATATTCTATTTGTATATATATTCTATTTGTTTACTTACTCATAAAATTGGATCAATAAGTACGATTACTCAAATAGAAAGAATCATAAAGTACATAAACACCATATATCATTATCTATAATTTTAATAATAAATTAAAAACAATATATACAGACACGATATGGGTTTTTGATTGAATAACATAAAACTATATCCATAAATATATATTTTTTCAATTTTATTCAAATATTCCACACCAAAACCATTTTTTTTTAATTTAAAATAACCTAACCATTCAGGTCATATCGGACAAATATCCATCCGATTTGGATATCATTGACATGATACTCCACATGAATCCGCTAAGTATTAATCTTGGCCAAATTCAAGTCCGAGGAATCCATGGTGTCTGCAACATTTATTAATAAATTGTGGGAGTGAAGGGTATGGAGATAAGGCAAGTCCCTAAATAAATGTGTGTGAAAGTTTCTTATATTATGCTGAATTCTACATCAACTTCTACCAAAAGCACAGAATAAATGCATCTGCTCAAAGATAATACTAACTCAAAACGCTATTTTTTTCACATCCTGATGTGAATTTAGCTCCTCTCGGAGGCTGAACCCAACATCAGGATGCAACTCATGAAAGCACTGCATCAGACTTTAAAAACAAAAGATCATATTGTATAAGAAAGTGGCGGAAGAGGCAATTTGTTTTTTACGTTTGCTAAAACAGAACAAACAAAACCAAAGAGATGTTGAAAAAATCTCCCTCATAGCACAGGAAACCAGAAGCTTGACATACCAAAATACCCATCTTCTAATCAGTCAATATCATCAATTGCTGCATCATCATCATCATCAGCAGCAGCAGCAGCAGAAGCGTCATTATATGCACCAGAAATCACAATGTTGATATTTTCCAATTCCATCTCCAACTTCAGGTTCTTTTCCTTCTCAAGGTCCAACTCCCTCATCAGATTCTCAATCCTTTGCACCAATTGTTCCTCTCCATCAACCTCCCCGCCCAACAGAGCAATCATTCTTGCTACCTGCCTTCTCTGCTCATCCAAACTCCTCTTTAATGCCATTATACCCTCTAACACTGTCACTTGATGAAAGTCTTCAACGATTCCTTCTATTCCGCTCATGTTTTCACCAGTATGATCCTCCACCGAACCCTCCAAGTCACTTGACCCGATAGACGACACATTGAACCCAATGTTCGTGTCCGGAATGATTGTTTCACCCCCAAAACGAACCAATTTCACAACTGAATCATCTTCTGAATCACTACTGAATTCCGGGACAAGATTGAATTCATACTCATTTAGTTTCCAACCACTGATCCATCTAGTCTTCTCACTTGGACCAACTGATTCAGGACGCTCTTCTTCTTCTTCAACATCAGTGCCAGCAGTAATCTGGCTTGGTGTCCCTTGTAAAGCCTTGAGTTCTTTGAATGTCTCTTCAACATTAGGTAACCCATCGAAAACCTTCTTGAACAAAAAGTCTAATCCTTTACAGTTCTTGAAGAAAGAATACTCTAAAAGCTGATCAGCAGAAGGTCTCTTTGAAGGGTCTTGATCAAGACAAGAAGCAACCATTTCTTTAAATTCTTTAGAGAACTTCTTGTTCTTGAAATCTTTCTTGTGCTTCTCGTCATGATAATTAGAGAACCCAAGCCTCTTCTTTATCTTCATGATCAAAGACTGCGATGGAGGAAGGTCAGAGAAAGGAGGTCCACCATAGGCTATTTCCAATGCAGTAATACCAAAAGACCATATATCAGCCTCGAGACTATAACCTGCATCTAAGTCATGTATAACCTCTGGTGCCATCCAATATGGGGTCCCTGCAACATCAGTCAACCTCATTCTTGATGAGGGGGACAATGGGGATGATCCCACAACGCTTCTTAAGTCGTAAATCGAGACCGATTTGCCACGATCTGCAAGTTTTATACTGCCATTTTCTGTGTCTATAAGAATGTTGCCTGCCTTGATATCTGTGTGTAAACGGCCTTGATCATGAATATAACACAATCCCTGGAGGGTTTCTTTGAGAATTATTGCGATGCTTGGCTCTGGTAGTCCGTCGGGGAAGTAAGTAGAGATTATAGGCTGGAGAGAGCCGGCAGCCATGTAAGGCATAACCACCCAAAGATAGCTATCAACAGCAAAAGAAAGATGGGATGCAAGAACGTTAGGGTGTGAATGAAGTGACATGGTTTTGGTTTCACGTCTGAGACCATCAAAATCGGCTGGATATTGCTCAAGATCAAAGATTCTGATTGCAACCAAAGTTGACTTCCAGATGTTGTGGATACATATTGCTTTGTGAACTTTGGCTCTAGCACCAGTACCGCCAATCTCATCCACGAGTCTGTATGCATTTGGGTCTGTTGGGTACTGAAGTTGAGCTCCGGATTCTTGGTCTAGTTCATCTGCCATGGATGATGCTTATTATGGTTTGATCTTGATCTTCAATGGGTTTAATTCGAGAGAATTTGTTGGTTTCTTGAATAGGTTTATGGAGTGTTAGGGAAGTTTTCTTGATAAGGAGGATAGTTTGTTTTGGAAAAAGAAAGAAAGTAGGTAATTTGCGGGGTGGTTTTCTGGCCAAGTCTCAGGTTCGAAAGGGAGAGATAGCGGGGTGATCAATCTTTGAGAAATGAGAGTGCGAGGATGCATGGGATGAGAAATGCAAGACTGCTTTTTATACCGTTTGAGAAATTCGGGCCTCTGCTGGGCTTCTTGTGCCTCATGGTTTGGGCTTTTTTTTCTCTTTCAGAATAACAAATAGGTCTCGAGGGGAGAAAAGATCCATTCATAAAAATATCGGTTTATGAGATTTTCTTTTTTTATTGGATAATTTATAAAAAAAATACTATTTTTTTTCAATATATATATATATATGTAAAGCTTTTAACAAATGATGCATTTTTTAAAGTTTGTTTAAGTGTTTGTGTTAGATATAAATCATTCCATCTATGTTAATCATGACCATCTTTCATCCAGGTTATGCCAATGGATCCAATAACCTGGCCTCATCACACAGTCTTGGCAGAGCACGCCAAGAACAAAGTACTCCTAAGATATGCAGCCGGGGCTAAATTTGTTTTTTCTAATATAAAAAGATTACCTTTCAATCAGAAGCATTTTGGTTTTTTTCATTTTAAAAAAACTAATCAAATTATTTTATTACTCTTCAAAACAAAATCAACTAAACTCTCCTACAAGGACTTTTTAATCCTTTTACCTTGGTGTTTTTTTTTTTGTCAATATCAAAATTACCTAGAGATATTATTGTTCATATTTTAAATATTATAAAAAATATTTGGTGGCACATGCGTAACATGCTCTGGCAAGTAAGTCCCCGCACCATTCGGGTGGCATGTGCGGGGTTGTCCGATCACCAAACCTCACCTTTTGTGACAATATTGGAAAGGTTTTGACATCTTCACAATGATGCAACGCGTGCGCCAAACACGCCTTTGGTTTTGACATTGTCTATCATTTTTTTTTTCTCTCTTTCCATCTCATTTTTCATGCCAACCCCTTTAAAACTTCATACTAGCCCCTTCAATATTTTTCCCTTGACATTTGGTCCCTATCCTTTTAATTAATATTTCTTTTATTTTGAATAATCTATAAAATAAAAAAATTTAATTTCATCTCTTTCATTTTTTTTTCTTTCAAATTTGATCTATATTATTTCGACTGCTACTTGTTTTGTTTGAGATCATTTTTTAATTTTTGTTTTTACAATTTCATTCTTTTTAGTTTTTCTCCTATTAAATTTGATTTTTGTTCTTTGTATTGTATTTTTTTTCTTTGGTAAGTTTTTTAAGTTGATATTTTTTTCATAATTTCATTTTCCATCATTAAATTAGTTGAGAATTAAGCTTCTTAATTGAATTAGGATCTATGATTTCATAGATTAGATTAGGTTTTAGAGGTTCGCGTGCAGGTTTACTTGGTTTTTATTTTCTTTTGTTTAAGCTATTTTTTAAAATTTTCATCCTTTAACGTTTGTTCATTTAGAGATTGGTTCTATTCTTTTTATTTATTTTTTTCTATAGAATTTTTTATTGGTCTTAAAAATATCCCGGTTATCTCGGGTCTTTTTATTTTTCATTCTATGTTATTTTTTTTTATAATTCTTTAAATTAATTTTTTTATTACATCCTTCAATATTTGAAATAATGTTTTTAAACAATTTATAGAATTAGAATTCCTTTTCAATTTCACCCCACTTTAAGTTTTTAATCTTTCAAATTTAGTTCTTATTATTTTTATTACTGTTTGGTTTATTTGAGATAATTTATTTTTTACAATTTCATCCTCATTGAGTCTTTTTTCCTGATAAATTCGATTTTCATTCTTTTTATTACTATTTTTTTTCATTGAAAAATCTTCTAAATTGATATTTTTTTTATTCCATCATTTCATATTAGATTGATTGGAGATTGAATTTCTTGAGTTAACTCTAGTCTATGATTTCACGAGCTTCAGGTTTTAGAGATTTAACCAAGTTTGGAAAGTTTGCCTAATTTTGCTTGATTTTATCGCTTGTATTTAAGCTCATGTTTTTTAAGTTTCATCATTCAATATTTATTCGGTAGAATATTTGGCTTTGTTTTGTTGTTTTTGTTTTTTTTAAGGATTTTTCACTAATTTAAAAATGAACCTTGTTTTCTCGGGTCTTTTTATTTGTTGTCCTTTGTTATATTTACTTTGTCTTATCAACATTATTATTTTTTTTTAAAATAGAACTTCTTGATTCATCATGAATCTAGGATTTAATTGGTTACAAATTTGAAACCTTAGCCCATATTTAAAAGGTTCACTGGGGTTTGCCTGTTTTTTTTTAAAGCTGATATTTTTTAAAAAAAATTTCATCATTCAACATTTATATCATTAATAATTAGGCTATGTTTTTACATATATTTTTTTAATTTTATTATTTAATATTTATATCATTAACAATTAAACTATGCTTTTTCTTTATCTTATCTGTTTTTATATGATTTTTTTGTGATTTTTAAAAATGATATGGGTTGCCTTGAATTTTTTATTGGTTGTTTTTTATTTGATTTATTTTGGAAAATTTATTAAATAAATTGAATAAGATATTGTGAGCAGATCCCTAGCAACAAGTGGACTCGTTGGCTAGTCATGAGTGCTATCCAAATATTTCTTAACGAAAGGATAATTTATTATAGTTATTTTTAAGATAATTTAAGTAGACATAATTTTTTTTTAATAATGGTAAAGAAACTATAAATAACCTGACCACTGTTTTTTTAATTCTATACTTTCATTATTTTTACAAACAAATCATTATATTGATTTTTATTAACGAATTCTATTTACTTTTAAAATAAATTTCTTACATAATATATAAAAAAATTAGCGTATCCATCATGTATCATATTTAAATTTTTTTGGAATGGTTGTATCGTCATATTTGTATCGTTGATTTTAATTAAATAAAAATACAGCTTTTATAAAATAAATTTGCAAGAGGAAGAATTTGAAAAAAAAGAAGAAGTTGTTATTAAGTATGGCCTTTTGGTTTTTTACTTGCGTATGAGTTTTGTCGCTCTAGGCTGTCTTCTTGAGCTTCTGATTTTACAGCCACGTGTCCCACGTCAGTGTGATTGGGTGACGCTCACGAGCTTTCAAAGGTAGATTTATAATTCCATATCCTAGTCAAAGCTCGATAGCCTTAAAATTCGCTTGCTAAATTCTAGATGTCTTTCAAAGAGAATATAAGCCTTGACTTCTGGAAATCTTTTCATACCTCCCTATCAAAATCAACACCGCCAACTTGGTTTGAAGAATTCTGATTTGACTTAGTTTTTTTATTATTTAAATTTAGTTTAGTTTGGTTTTTTTAATTTTAATTAGTTTAATTGAATTTTTTCACGGTTCGGTTTTTTTTGTTATTATTTTCTCGATTTTCTCAGTTTAATCGGTTTTTCAGTTTTTTTACTTACCTCTATTACAAGTAATAATTAGAGAGCAAAATCTTGGTGCTTTAACAAGTTTTGTGTCACAAGAAATATTTTTGTCCCTCTTATCAATTAAATACAAAAAAAATATTAATATTAATGATGCCAACATTATAAATCATAATTGTTGATGTTCTAAAAAATCCAAGTAACCTAAGAATAGGACTCCCAGGTTGGATAAACGGTTAATCAATTGGTCCTAGCAATCTCATTTATTCTCCCTAGTAAAGGTGGTTGATAGCTTATACTTGATGCTTGGTAGATCAAGATGGCTTGTGACTACTACCTGCAAAAGATTCTCTTTGATAGAAATATGGACTCTTCGATGCTTAAATAAGTATATTTTTAAATAGAGAAAATATAATAATATTCTAGAGAGAAATGCTATGAAAATATATATACAGTTAAGAATAATTAAGATTGTGAACTTTTGTTACGAAGGTCTCATGGTATATTTATAAACCACGAGTCTTGTTATTTTATGAAAAAGAGAGTTTGAAATATAATTTTATCTTGATAATATTTAATGAGGAATAAATATTCATTATATATGTATTAATGTTTGATGAAAATATAGTGAGTCCCTGAAGGACTTTTATATACTTGAAAGGTATACGAAGATTAGGATTTAATATGTCTAATGTAGCTGAGCGGCTGAGCCTATAAATACTAAACTCTTTCCTTAGGCTAAATCCAAGGAAGGTGGGTCCTTCCATTAGTGAGTTGAAGGAAGGTTAAGTCTGTTTTTTTAGATGTGTTCAAAGGAGACTAGGTTCATCCTTTGAGCATGCCCGAGGCTTGACACTTTACCGAGTCCAATTATGGTTGGGTCTGGCTAGTACGTCTTTAATGAAGTGTGCTTGTGTTCCAGAAAATTTACACCCATAAATCTTTCTTGATGTAGCAATTTTTTAATAAAAATATACTGATAAAAACTTATTCATTAGTATGTTTTTCTATGATACACTTGAGAGTCTGTCTTGCAGTTCTTTACAGAAGCGCTAAGTTGAGAACTGCTATAAACTAGTCTTGGGCTCTTGTTGGAATCCAAAACTTGGCGCTTAGTCTCTAAAAATTTTGTTACCATTGTCAATTATTGGTTTTTGTAAGATAGCGTAATGCAAGATTCAAAGTTCTGTGGATTCAATGTACTTGAATTAATACGAAGAGAAATTGAAAACAGAGATAATAATATATATTGCTTATCCTTGATTGATCTTATCTTCTCAATACAGGGAAATCCTTATTCATACAGGGAAAATGCTTCCTTTTCCACTGTCCTATTTACAGTTTTCAAGGGGAACCCCGCACAAGCACCTATTATGGAAATATGTGGAGTAATCAAAGCTCTGCAGCTTACCACCTACAGGAATCTGGCCGCACAGCCTGTTGTAACTCATGTTCAGGGACTGCAAAGGTATCTGAGTCATTTGTGGAGGTATGCTTCCGAAAATCTTGTTGTGACTAATGTCCAGATTTTCCAAGCCACTTGGAAACGCCACATTTGACAAATTGAATTCCAATATATTCCTAGAGAGATACACACTTCCAGTAGTTTTGTTCAGCCCAAATAGCATGGAAGCATCACCAACAAGCTTGTTGCGTGATAAATCAATGACGATGAAGTCCATGTTCCCTAATGATGCAGGGATTTCACCGGTAAGTTGGTTGTGAGACAGGTAAAGACCCGGTACGCTGCCTTTAAATGTCCCAAATGATTCTGGAATTGAACCTGTCAGCCTGTTCCTGTCCAAGTGAAGAGCAGCAAGATTTGGCAGCAAAGCTAGTGAGCTCGGTATTGATCCAGAGAGGCCGTTAAAAGACAAGTCCAAGAATGTGAGCTTCTTGAGTTTGCTAAGAAAGCCAGGTACTGTCCCAGTGAGATTTAGCCGGTCAAGTCTGAGAAAATTTAAGCGCACGAGCTTGGCAATGGCAGGTTGTATGGGGCCTGTAACATCTGTCAGCTTGCGGAATACAAGGGTCTGGAGATAGGGCAAGTCCCCAACTGCAGCAGGGATTTGGCCAGAAAGGTTGCCAGCAAAAATTGTGAGAGAAATGATGCGGTTGGAGGTGGAATCACACTCAACCTGGTACCAAGCTTTGCAGCAATCAGTGTCCGATTTCCATGAAGCTAAGAGGTAAGGATCGCCAAAATGTTTTTTGATTTGTAGGAGAACCTTTTTGTCATGGGAATTGCAAAGTTCTTTTGAGAGGGAGAGTGAAAGAAGAGTGGAAATGACAAGGGAAAGGAAAAGGGTTTTCATGCTCCTTCTAGAAGACCTCTTCTTTTTGCTCTACGTTTTTGATAGATGGAATGCAAATGTTTTATTTAAAGGGTTCTTCTGTCTTTGATATGTTTGTATGGTTATGAGTTATGATCTGAGGAAAGGCTATATAGACAGCTCAGAGCTGGTTTGAAGAGGGAAAGTCCAAGTAAGTCTTTGACTGACCTAAGCCAGATTTAAGGTTCTTGTATCTCTTTACCACCGGCTTTCAGATCTCAATGATCTTGGATCTCTATACTACCGGCTTTCCTGCTGGTTTATGCTCGCATGAGAGTGAGTAGTTCGTGCGTGTCCTGTCAATTGTTTATATTAAATCATAGCTGCCTTAATTATTGACTAGCTAGGTTTGTCAGGAATTTATTAAGTATTCAAATTGTATTTCTTAGCTATTAATTATATTTATTTTGGATACCTTCCAACATTGACTTATCCTTTCCCTCTTGCCCGCTTAATTGCCTCTAATTACCTCTTGATGATAAATTTAACCACGTGGTTAAAATTATGCTTATCAAAAATTTGATTTTTTTTAAATTAGTTTTTTTATATATATTTTTAATTGTTTTGATGTGCTGATATTAAAAATATCTTTTTTAAAAAATATATTTTTAATATATTTCCAAACAAATAATACTTTGAACCATAATTACTGCCACACTTCTAGACACCACCTTCTTAGGTTGTGTTTATTTTGCAACTGCTTTTGCGTTTACGATGCAACAAACACAACAAGTTGTTTGGTAACAAACCAAACTGCGTTTTGTACTGCGAGGACCACTAAAAAATTAAGTTTGAAACGCAGTTTTTGAGAAACAGTTTTTACATGCTTTTTTAACTGAGTTTCGTAACTCTGTTTGTTTTTCCATTATAAAAGCGCTTTTGAAAAAAATTAATTTTTTTTCTTTACTACAAATCAATATTTTTTTGTGTTTTTAGATCATTTTGATGCATTTCCAAGTAAAAAGCACTTTGAAAAGCAACCGCAACCACACTTCCAAACACATTTACCAAACATTTTATACATATTTTTTGCTACATATAAACCTTAACTACAATTTTTACCAAACACATATCTAAATTCAACTAACCACACCTAACCATATTTTTAAAAAACTTATTTTTTTAACCCACAACTACAAAAGCTATCTGAAAAACAAATATACTCTTAGAGTGTGATTGTTTGTGTGATAGTGATTGAGTTTTATGCATAAGACTTAAAAAAACAAAAAATAAATAATAAATAAATTAACTTTTATAACTAAACTTTGAGCATAATTGAATTATACCTAACTCAACCTCAACTACAATCACTAAAACAAACTAATGGTAAACCTGATAATAATGTCATTTTCATCTTTACAAAGCTTAAAAAAAACTTAGCTTGACCAGTCAATACGCACACACACACTTTACGCTACTTGAGGGAAAATAGTTATTTTCAAGGACTAAACCAAGAGAAATTACTCGTAAACTTGAAATATTACCAGTGATCGCAAACTTGAGTCAACTATGGGCCATGTTCGTTATCTACAAACTCTTAAAAGAGCTGGATCTCAATTTCTAGATCATATAAAGGCACACACTCCAAGACACCTCCACCAAAAACACCTCCACCGAGTGAGGTCGAATGAAAATGATACTATCAAAATGAGATAAAGGTTGCAATGGGCATATCATGGGTGCTTTCATTGGTTTCGTATAACAAAGTAAAGTAAAATTTCCTCTCCTTTTCTGTATTAATTAGTCATACATAACTGTTCATTGGAATATTTTTGTCGATAAATTTCTAAGGGAGTTTACCGACAAAAATATTTTCTCGGTATATACCGAGAGAATTACCGTAGAAATTTTTTTTAAAACAAAGCAAAAAAAAATGATGAAGTGTAACTTTTACTAACAGAATTATTGACGGAATAAATTACATCGGTAAATTCGTTGGTAAACTGTAAACACTATTCATCATGTTAATTACAAAGAGAATCACCGTCGGTATTTTCCAGAGAACTCCAGAACTGTTCACTTTTCAATTGCACTGTTTATTGTTGTTCTTTACAGACAAAATCACTGACGGATTGAAAAGTCGTCGGTGTTATTTGGTGGTTTTCTGAAAAAATTCAATTAATTTAAAATTTTCATTTAAATATTACAGACGAAATCACCAACGAATTAAAAAATCATCGATAATTGTTGGCGGTTTCTGAAAATTTGTTTCAGAATTGAAAATTTAAATTAAATATTACCAATGGAATTACCGATGGAATAATTAAAAAATATTAATATTCAATTATCTGTTGGTAAATCCGTCGCTAACGCACCCCAATAAAAAGCCTGAATCCCCTTATTTCATAAGAGACAGATTCATTTCTTCTTCTTCTTCTTCACTATATGTAAAAAAACAACAATATATATATTTCTTTCTCTTCTTTTCTCTCATCATCTCCTTCTCTTTTCCTCCATGTTCGGATATCTCATCATCTCCTTCTCTTTTCCTCCATGTTCAGATATATCTTCTTCTTCTTTCTTCTTTTATCCTCTTAGTTTTTTTTTTAATTAATATGCTTTACGAATTTTTTTTCTCCTTAGCTTCACTTGCAACTACATTAAGGTAAAAAAAAAAAATTCTTCTTTTTTCATGATATTTTTTACTATATTTGCCTTTTATTTTATTTTTAATTGTTTTTGTTCTTAATAATTGTATAAATGTTGTTGTGAGATTTTTTTTTCATATAAGATCAATTTTTAGTTGATTTATTTATAGGATTTTTAAATTTTTAGCAATTGCAACTTCATTTTTTTATATGAATTTTTTTTGTTGATTTTTTTTTGTTTTATTTTTTTGTTGCAAATTTGTTTGAGTTAATTTTCTTATTCTTTTTTCCAAGCATTTTGAGTATATATTACAGAGTGTTGATTTATGTTGATTTAATTGTTTTATAATTTTTTAAAATGAATTTTTTAAAATGTTTTTAAATAATTACCGACAGAATTACCAATGGAATTTCCATCGGCATATCTGTTGGTAATAAAAAAATATTATTACCGATGCGTTTTTAAATAATAATATTTTTTTATTACCAATGGATATACCGACGGACAAAAAATTCCCAATAAAAGATTCACCGACGGAGCATTTCTGTCGGTGATTTCATTGATAAATTAATTACCGATGGAATATGTGTCTTACGTCGACAGAAAAATTCTGTCGGTAAAACTGTTAAATGTTGTAGTGTGTCAAGTGGCTTGGATTTGTTTTCTTTTCACCTTGATAAGAGGGTTCATGCTTGTTTGGGGCTATGATTCAACCTGTTTTTCATGAAAAATTAAATTATTTTTTTAGTATTTTTGAATCGTTTTGATGTGCTGATGTCATAAAAAAATTTAAAAATATTATTTTGATGCATTTTCAAGTAAAAAAATATTTTAAAAAATAATTGTTACCACACTCTCAAACATCTTTTAAAAACAGACATCCTGTTGAACTTAGGTAGAAAACAAATCCCCTTTTGAGCTAAAAAATCTCTAATTATTCATCGTAAACCAATTATTGCATGAGTTAGATGTGCATTTTCATGCAATAATTGATAGTTAATGATTTGAATTAGCAGATATAGTAAATTCATGGTTGATGAAGTCGAAAAAAAATCAACATAAATTGGGTTTTTTCACGGTATAAAACTAGGTCGGATGAATTGAGTTGAGTTTGTGTCTAAGAGCTCCTGAAAAAAATAAGTTCCTTGTGAAATAAAGATATCTCTGAAGCTTATGTTAGTACTTGTATGTGGAGGAGAATGTAATGTATAGAAAAGAAAAATAAGAGCACATAGTGTGTATATCTAGGTGTAGATAGCTCTATGAGGCTTTGAAGAGTCTGTATGGGTGGTTGAGTTTATAACTCTATGTTATGGAGAGTCTGTGTCTCTAAAACTGGACATAGCTATATAATACTTCGGTAGTGTATATAGCTTTTAGTCAACTTGCAGAAAGAGAAAGGACTTGGCAATTAACTCTAGTCTATGATTTCACGAGCTTTGGGTTTTAGAGATTAAACCAGGTTTGGAAAGTTTGTCTAATTTTACTTGATTTTATCGCTTGTATTTAAGCTCATGTTTATAAGTTTCATTATTCCATATTTATTCAGTAGAATATTTGGTTTTGTTTTTTTTTTTTTTGTAGGATTTTTCACTGATTAAAAAATGAACCTTGATTTCTGAGATCTTTTTATTTGTTGTCCTTTGTTATATTTACTTTGTCTTATAAACATTAATTTTTTAAAAAAATAGAGCTTCTTGATTCATCACGAATCTAGGATTTAATTGGTTACAAGTTTGAAACATTAGCCTAGATTTAAAAGGTTCACTGGGGTTTGCCTGCTTTTTTTTAAAGCTGATTTCTTTTTAAATTTTATCATTCAATAGTTATATCATTAGTGATTAGTCTCTGTTTTTACATATTTTTTTTTAATCTTATTATTCAATATTTATATCATTAACAATTAAACTATGCTTTTTCTTTATCTTATTTGTCTTTTATATGAATTTTTTTATGATTTTTAAAAATAATATGGGTTGCTTTGGATTTTTTATTTGTTATTTTTGGTTCGATTTATTTTGGAAAATTTATTAAATAAATTGAATCAGATATTGTGAGCAGATCCCTAGCAACAAGTGGACTCGTTAGCTAGTCAGTGCTATCCAAATATTTCTTAACGAAAGGATAATTTATTATAGTTATTTTTAAGATAATTTAAGTAGACATAATTTTTTGTTTATAATGGTAAAGAAACTATAAATAACCTGACCGCTGTTTTTTTTAATTCTATACTTTCATTATGTTTACAAACAAATCATTATATTGATTTTTATTAACGAATTCTATTTACTTTTAAAATAAATTTCTTACATAATATATAATTTTTTTTTAAATTAGCATATCCATCATGTATCATATTTTTTTTTTTTTGGAATGGTTGTATCGTCATATTTGTATCATTGATTTTAATTAAATAAAAATAAAGCTTTTATAAAATAAATTTGCAAGAGAAAGAATTTGAAAATAATAATAATAATAATAAAAAAGTTGTTATTAAGTATGGCCTTTTGGTATTTTACTTGCGTATGAGTTTTCGTTCTAGGCTGTCTTCTTGAGCTTCTGATTTTACAGCCACGTGTCCCACGTCAGTGTGATTGGGTGACGCTCACGAGCTTTCAGAGGTAGATTTATAATTCCATATCCTAGTCAAAGCTCGATAGCCTTAAAATTCGCTTGCTAAATTCACCGTGGAGGCTATATAAAAATAGATTGGAGCCTATCTTAATTTTAGATCTAAATTCTAGATGTCTTTGAAATAGAATATAAGCCTTGACTTCTAGAAATCTTTTCATACCTCCCCACCAAAAACAACATCACCAAGTAATAATTAGAGAGCAAAATCTTGGTGCTTTGACAGGTCAGTTACAAGTAATAGTTTTGTCCCTCTTATCAGTTAAATACAAAAAATATTAATATTAATCATGCAAACATTATATATCATAATTCCTGAAAAATTCAAATAGCCTAAAAATAGAGTTTTCAAGTTGAATAATTTATTAATTAATTAATTCTAACAATCTCTTTTTTCTTCTTGGTTAAGATGATTGATATCTTATATTTTGTGCATGATAGGTGAAGGTAACTTGTAACTAGTACCTGTAAAAGAGAAAATAAAATAATATTTTAGAGAGAGATGCTCGGAAAATATATATGTAGTACTAAATGAAGATTGTGAACTTTTATTATAAAAGTCCCGTAGTGTATTTATAACTTATGAGTCTTGTTGTTTTGTAAAGAAGAGGGTCTGAAATGCAGTTTAACCCCAATAGTATCTAATAAGAGATAAATATCCCTTACATTTGTATTAATGTTTGATTTAAATATGATGAGTCTCTGAAACACTTTTATACACCTAAAAGATGTAGAAAAATTAGGATCCAATATATTAAATGTAGCCGAGCCCTTATGAAGACTGAACTCTTTCCCTAAGCTAGACCTAAGAGAGGTGAGTTATTCCCTTGATGAGCCTAAGGGAGGCTGGGTTTGTCCTTTAGGTGAATCCAAAGGAGACTGGGTTCGTCTCTTAGGTGTGTTCTAGGGAAAATGCTCATTTTCTTGGATGCGTATAGAAAGAATGATTTGGTCATTCACTCAGGCGTGCCCAAGAATGCTCATTCTCTCGGGTGTGCTTGGGGCTTGGCACGGTGCCAAGCTTCAATTATGGTTGGGTCTGGCGCACACCTTCACTAGAATGTACTTGTATTTTCAAAAAATTATATCCATAAATCTTTCTTGATCCAGTGTTTTTTTTTTTTAAAAAAAACATATACCTTTAAAAACTTCTTTCATCAATAATCTTTTTCTACGAGAGACACTTGAGAGTCTGTCATGCAGTTTTTTATCAGAAGCAAGTTGAGAACTGCTATAAACTAGTCTTGGGCTCTTGTTGGAATCCAAAACTTGGCACTTAGTCTCTAAAAAATTTGTTAGCATTGTCAATTATTGGTTTTTCTAAGATAGCATTCAAAGTTCTGTGGATTCAATGTACTTGAATTAATACGAAGAGAAATTGAAAACAGAGATAATATTAGATATTGCTTATCCTTGATTGATCTTATCTTCTCAGTACATGTTGCTTGCAGAAATATTGCAAATCCTTTTTCACACAGGAAAACGCTTCCTTTTCCACTGTCCTATTTGCAGTTTTCAAGGGGAACCCCGCACAAGCACCTATTATGGAAATATGTGGAGTAATCAAAGCTCTGTAGCTTACCACCTACAGGAATCTGGCCACACAGCCTGTTGTAACTCATGTTCAGGGACTGCAAAGGTATCTGAGTCATTTGTGGAGGTATGCTTCCGAAAATCTTGTTGTGACTAATGTCCAGATTTTCCAAGCCACTTGGAAACGTCACAGTTGACAAATTGAATTTCAATATATTCCTAGAGAGATACACATTTCGAGTAGTTTTGTTCAGCCCAAATAGCATGGAAGCATCACCAACAAGCTTGTTGCGTGATAAATCAATGACGAGGAAGTCCATGTTCCCTAATGATGCAGGGATTTCACCAGTAAGTTGGTTGTGAGACAGGTAAAGATCCGGTACGGTGCCTTTAAATGTCCCGAATGATTCTGGGATTGAACCTGTCAGCCTGTTCCTGTCCAAGTGAAGAGCACCAAGATTTGGCAGCAAAGCTAGTGAGCTCGGTATTGATCCAGAAAGGCTGTTAAAAGACAAGTCCAAGAATGTGAGCTTCTTGAGTTTGCTAAGAAAGCCAGGTACTGTCCCAGTGAGATTTAGCCGGTCAAGTCTGAGAAAATTTAAGTGCACGAGCTTGGCAATGGCAGGTTGTATGGGGCCTGTAACATCTGTCAGCTTGCGGAATACAAGGGTCTGGAGATAGGGCAAGTCCCCAACTGCAGCAGGGATTTGGCCAGAAAGGTTACCAGCAAAAATTGTGAGAGAAATGATGCGGTTGGAGGTGGAATCACACTCAACCTGGTACCACGCTTTGCAGCAATCAGTGTCCGATTTCCATGAAGCTAAGAGGTATGGATCGCCAAAATGTTTTTTGATTTGTAGGAGAACCTTTTTGTCATGGGAATTGCAAAGTTCTTTTGAGAGGGAGAGTGAAAGAAGAGTGGAAATGACAAGGGAAAGGAAAAGGGTTTTCATGCTCGCTTCTGCTCGCTCTAGAAGACCTCTTCTTTTTGCTCTACGTTTTTGATAGATGGAATGCAAATGTTCTATTTAAAGAGTTCTTCTGTCTTTGATATGTTTGTATGGTTATGAGTTATGATCTGAGGAAAGGCTATATAGACAGCTCAGAGCTGGTTTGAAGAGGGAAGTCCAAGTAAATATCGGCCAAAATATTTGACTCACCTAAGCCAGATTTAAGGTGAGACCCAAAACTGTCAGATCTCCATGTTCTTGTATCTCTTTACCACCGGCTTTCCTGCTGGTTTATATATTAACTAGACACAATACATGAGAGTGAGTAGTTCGTGTTTGTCCTGTTAGTTGTTTATGTTAAATCATAGCTGCCTTAATTATTGACTAGGTTGCTCAGGAATTTATTGAGAAATTAAGTATTCAAGATTCAATTCTTAGCTATTAATTATATTTATTTTGGATACCTTCCAACATTGACTTATCCTTTCCCCCCTACCCCGCCTAATTATCTGTTTGATGATAAATTTAAATAGTGTTAGGAAAAGCTTTAAAACTATGTTTTTTTAAATTTTGAATTTTTTTAAATTAATATTTTTTTTATTTTTAATTGTTTTGATATATTGATATTATTATAAGATATTTTTAAATAAAAAATATTTTAAATCACAAGTATTACCATGCTTCTAAAGATTACCTTCTTAATCTCGTGTTTCAAGTTCGGATGATTTTGTTGGGGGTAATGGCAAACCTGATAATAATGTCATTTTGCATCTTTACAAAGCTACATAAAACCAAACTAATAAGCTTGACCAGTCAATATACATACATATATATATATATATATATATATATATATATATATATATAAAATACACTTGACGCTACATACGGGTAAATAGTTATTTTCAAGAACTAAACTAAGAGAAAGAACTCGTAAACTTGAAATATTACCATGTTCGTTATCTGCAACTCTGAGTCAACTATGAGCCATGTTCGTTATCTGCAACTCTTATGTATAAAAGAGCTGGATCTCAGTTTCTAGGCCATGTAAAGGCACACACTCCAAGACACCTCCACCAAGTAATGTCAAATGAAAATGATATTATCAAAATGAGATAAAGGTCATGGGTGCTTTCATTGGTTTCGTATAAAAAGTAACGTAAAATGTCCGCTCTTTTTCTGTATTAATTAATCATACATAACCGTTCATTGGAACATTCAGGTCACCGGACTTCTTCTTCTTTTTGTACGGTACAACCTGTAACCTTGTTTTATTGGCATTCCTCATGGAATGGTTTCGATAATAAAATCAGCTCACCAGGTGTCAAGTGGCTTGGATTCGTTTTCTTTTCACCTTGACAAGAGGTTTTGTGCTTGGCTCGCGGTTTAATATTTTTTTCATGGTTTTTTTTAGTGTTATTATATCATTTGGATGTGTTAATATTAAATTAAATTTTAATAAATTAAAAAAATATTATTTTGATGTATTCTTAAATAAAATATACTTTAAAAAACAATTGTTAATACACTCTCAGACACCCTCTGTAAAAAAAGATATCTATGTTAATTTTTAATTGAAATTTAGCCTAATTGTAAAAATCCTATTTAACTTGAGCAGAAAAACAAATACCCTTTTGAGTTAAAAAAATCTCTAATTCTTTATCTAAATATCATGATTTTTTCAATGTGCCCCTTTATTAGGGCTATGTTGAAAAATTGATCGAGGAAGAAAACTCATAAAAAATCATCTCAATTCCTTCTCCTCTTCTTCCTTTTTCTATATTAGTAATATATTTTGTTAAACTTATGTTTGTTTGTTAAAAAGTAATTTTTTTAAAAAAGTAAATTCCGAAAAAGTGAATTATTTTTCGATGTTTAGTAGTGTAATGAAAAATGAGCTGGAAAATAACTTATTAATGTTTTATTTTTTCAAGTTTATTAAAATAATGAGGAACAAATCTTCCAATTAAAAAGTTGAATGAGAATGAAATTGAAAAAAAAATATAATTTCATAAATTATCTCAAATAAAATAAATAATAATCAAAATAATAGAGATCAAATCTAACAAATAAAAAAATTAAAAGATGAAGAAATTAAAATAATAATAATTACCATTTCATAAATTATTTCAAATAAAATAAGTAACAATCAAAAGAATGAGGATCAAATTTGATAGATAAAAATTTCAATTAAAAAATGATAAGGGAAAAACAAATAACAATTATAAAAATGAGGACCAAAGTTAATATAAAAAATAAATTCTAAGGGATGAAATTGAAAAATATATATATATATATATATATATATATATATATATAGCATTATAAGTTTGAGGGCTAAATTTGATATAATCAGCAAAAAATATGATATTTTTAAATTTTTCACAACTTCCGGAAAATGTTCTCTGCCCAAAATAAAAGGAAAACACTTTCTTGAAAACCAAGCCAAATTTTTCTTTGACTAAAAAGTGTTTTTCGTGACCAACTTTTCTAATAACAAACAAAAACATGAAAGTTTGAAAAGTAATTTCTACAAAACCACTTTTCGTCAAACAAACAATGCCTAAGTACGTATACAAAAAAAAAAAAGAGGACTTGGTAGAATCTCCATGACTTTTTCTTAAATTTCTCAGTAGAATTCTAAGAGAGGGGTATATTCAAGAAATCATATTGTTTAAGGTGAAAATCATACGTTTTTTAGTTCATAAGGATTTGTTTTAAGTTGAGGGGCCGGGGTTACTCCTATTTAGCCTGAAAAATTAATGAAATTTCTTGATAAAACCTAAAAGAAATCATAGTTTAATGTCATATTTAAAGAATAGTTCTTTTTGGTAATGTTACTTTACGCATGAATTTCAATTTTGATTTTCGTTACCAAATTACTTGTTTTTTTTTATTGACATCCTCAAAATCAATTTTTTTTATTGGGGTTATAAATAAAACTTTGTACATGAACGATAATATTGTGCATAATCATAATGTTATGATATTATGAACGTTTAGTTTTTTTAAAAAAAAAATTGAAGGTTTAAAGGATCATGAGCAACACAATGGGAATAGCCCTCCATTCCTATTATTTTAAATCAACGAAGTTCCTAATCTTAATCACATGTCTATCCAACTCTCTTAAACTATGGCTCGAATAACTTTTGATCTTAACCAAAAAGTTTCGAGTAATTGGTTTGAATAAATTGTTTGATTTGATTTAGTTTATATATTAATACAAATTAGTAGCAACCAATTATTGCATGAGTTATATGTGCATTTTCATGCAATAATTGATCGTCAATTATTTGATTTAACAAGTATACTAAATTAGTGGTTGATGAAGTAAAAACAATCACACAGAAATTGGGTTTTTCATGGTTTATTACAAAACCGGGTCATATGAACTAGGTTGAGTTTATGTCTAAGAGCTCCTGAAAAAATAAGTTCCTCGTGAAACAAAGGTATCTTTGATGCTTAAGTTAATACTTGTATATGGAAGAGAATAAAATGTATAGAAAAACAAATAAGAGTATATAGTGTGCGTATCTAGGTGTAGCTAGCTCTATGATACTCTAAAAAGTTTGTATAGATGCGAGTTTATGAATCTCTGTTATGGAGTATATTTATACACCTAGCTTGGATTTTATTTCATGAAGGAGGAATTGTGTCATTGGCCAACTAAGGCGGCTCATTGGTTGATGTCATGTTGTGTCATGACACTTGATTGGAGAAAAAACTTGGTGCCATGTCTTTGCGATGGAGTACATTTATTTTCATTAGAGTTTATATGGACTGATAGGTGTAGCAAAAACATAGCTAGGTGATAAAAAAACAATATCTGTTTATAAAAAGTTTATACGTGTGAGACAAAAAATATTATGTATGCTACACATTAAAATTGTCAATACCTGAAAAAATAAATTTATAAATGCAAGAGAAAAAGATAGAGAGAGAAGAAAAAACATAGAGAGAGAAAATTGGATAGGTCGTTAGGTTAGGTCTGGGTAACCTAGTTGCTTTGAGTGCTTGCATATGGTCAACCTAGACACCCTAGGTGTCGGCGCCTACTAACCTTAGACGACTAGAGTTATTTAGGCTGAGGCCCAAACAACCCAAATATTTATTATTATTATTATTTTGTGTAAAAATTATACCTCGTCATTTTTCCCACTAAGTCTTGTATATATATATATATATGTTTGGAAGACTTTAACTAGCTAAGAGGAAGAAAAACTTAAGAGTGTAAAAGTTTACTTTTATGGCCATGCCTTTGAATATTTGCTATCTTTTTTTTGAACTCATAAGAGATTTTTGTCAATATTTTTTAGAAAAGGATATATGATCCCTTTAAAGACAAGTGATTGGTGGGACCTAGAGAAGAATCCATGATCTTTTTGGAGAGATATAGTAATGAGAACCTGGAGACTGTGGTCATAGGGACTATAAGACGTGTTTGGAGACATGGAGATTTACAAAGTAAAGATATGGAGAAAAACTATTGCTTTTTATTAAAAATATCAAAAGACAGATATGCAATGTATGGTATACTCTGGAGATTATTTGATCTCAAACAGCACATCAAATGTGTAGACTTCTTTCCCTAGTTCTAGTTGTTTTTCTTTTCTTAAAAACCGATGAAGGTAACATCTAGTGATTAATCTTTCTTTCTCTCTTTTGAAGTGTGACATTTCTTAGTGTCATGCACATGGTCACAATGAAAAAGACAAAATTGTTAGGGTTCCTTATGTTCGCATAATTTTTTATAGGAGGATATTGCACAGACTCTTTTTCTTGGATAACAACTAGTATTTTAGTTTGTATAGTGGTTTAATATTTAGTCATGAGCTTAAGGAATGTGAGGCAGAGTTTTAAAACCCGGACCGGCCCGGCGGGTCGACCCGGGACCCGGCTGACCCGGGCCTGGGACCGGTCCGGATGGAGGCAAAAACCCGCTTGGAAATTGGCCCGGCAAAACTCGGTCGACCCGGGACTCGGTCAAACCCGGGTGAGACCCGGCTGATATATATATATATATATATATATATATATATATATATATATATAATGACATCGTTTACAATTAAAACCACACTATAATCAAATTATCTTCAATGAAGATGAATCAAAGCATCGTCCAAAACAGAGCCATCAAAAATCGCATCTTTAACGCTAACTTTAGGAGATAAAGCAAAAAACAAAGGCTTTAAACTATTTTCAAGACTTTTTACATACTGGGCATCGTCTCTTTTGTGGTAAGTCAATGGAGATGAATCAAAGTCGTTGATTCGATTGTTGCCAATCAATACGAGCTGTGAGATTCCAGGAGAGAATAAGAGGAGCTGGAGGTGACCTGACTTGGTTGAGAAAATCCAGTCTGGTTCACGGGTTTGAGAGACCAAGAGAGCCGCGATTTGAGGAGACTCGGTGAGTTGGATTGGAGAGTCGAGGACTGCAACTCGGAGGAGGTGAGTTGGTAGTACAAGGTTGGGGATTGTGAAAGAGAGGAAACAAGAGGGGATTATGGTTTCGAAAGTTTTTATGTCAAGGGCCATTGAGTCTGGCTTTAGAAGAAAAGGGGGAGAGGGAAAGAAAGGGAAATCATGACAGGGGAAGGAAGGAAAAATAGGACGATGGAAGTTGAAGTTAATTTCTTCATTATTCAATTTGTTAAAAAAAGGTGGAGACAAAACTACTTGGAAGTAAAGGTCACAATCTAAGCCTTTTTTGGGTTGACCGGTTTGACCCGGGTCAACCCATCTGACCCGTGACCCGGTCATTATACCGGGTCGACCACCGGGTCGGGTTTAAAAACTATGATGTGAGTGATCACGATTTATGCCTTTTAGTGCTTATTTTTTATGATCTAGTGAGAGACTAATAACATTAAGAAGACTCAATTTGGTGGAAACATGGGTGACCTTATTTGGTGATCATGGTTTTTTCCACAATAAAAAAAAATACATTGATTATTTGACGCTAAGAAGACTTAATTGAAGGAGTGTTTATAACATTTTTCACATGAAATAGTTGTATACTCCACTAAACAAAGCTTTTGCAGGGATGGATTCAAGGATTCTATCCATCTTAAACATTTCTTTGTTAAACATTTGGAGATAAGTTTTGGTGCTCTCATCTTCTCTTTGTGTGATAGCGAAGAGCTTTATGGTACTCTTTTTGGCAGAAATATTTGTGCTAAAATGAGAGATGATTTTAGAGATGAGATCATGAAAATAGATAATAGACTAAAGCTCTAAGTTATGGTACCATACACGTGCGAATCCAATAAGCGTTGTTGGAAAAGCTTTACGCATAACATCAATGTCTTATGTTACAAGCTCAAGGATACATCTCACATTATATATGTGCTCCTGAGGTTCTGTCAATCCTTTGTAGTTGTCTAGGTTGGCTTTTACAGAAACAAAGTATTTGGAGAGTTGAGTATGCAAGATTCTATGATAAAATGATGATTCTCCCACTATGATATATTCAGAAGCTCGTGGAGTCATGGAACTCATCTTACTTCTAGGCCTTTTTCTAGTGCGTGAGTGAGATTCAAATAACGATTGATGGCAATTGTATCTTTTAAAGGTATCAAGTGAGAACAAGATGTATAATTCCTTCTGAGTATATAAGTGTGAGCGTTACTCGCTTACATATTATATATTCCTTCAAAAAATTGGAGTTGTTTTTGTGCACTTAGTGGTGCATGCATGAGAGCTTGTTATTGCATAAATGAAAGGGTGTGAAGATGTAGTTGCATCAATGTGACATCATTGTTGATAAATTGCACTTGGTTGGAGAGTCGTTAGAGAATTAAAGGAGCTGGAGTTGCTATAATAGGAAGATCAGTCACTCTCTTCTATATTGGAGTTTCACTAGCCATGAAAAAATAATTAAGTTAAGAGTATAGGGAATGAACTAGATATTTATTCAGATCCCACAAAAAATATCATTAATGAAGTCGTACAAAACTTCACATGTAAATTGGGTTTTTCATGGTTTGCTACGAAAATGTGTCGTATGAATTAAGCTACTATTGTTTTTAAGAGCTCTTAAAAGAATAAGTCCCTCGTGGAACAATGGACTCTTTAATGTTTAAGTTATCACTTATATACAGGGGACAAGGTAATGTATAAAAAAGAAAAATGAGAGTACATGATGTGCATGTCTAGATATAACTAAGTATTTATGGCTTTGAAAAGACTGTGTGAGTATAGAGTTTGTCACTTTTTATTGTGAAGAATTTATGTCTTCAAATTGGTCATAGCCTACTTGTGAGACTGAGTGTCTTTTCACACCTAGCTTGAACTTTTTTTCAAGAAGGAGACATTGTGTCGTTGGGCAACCAATATGACTCATTTATTGGTATGATGTTGTGTAAAGGGTTTTATGCCTAACTCGTGATTGAAAATGAAATTGATGTATCACTGTGAGATGATAGGCGTAATAAAAATATATATAGATAATAGAAAATAGTGTCTATTAGTATAAAAGTTATTTAGACAAAAGAAAAAAAATTACTGTATTACACATTAAAATTGCCAATGCCTAGAATATATATATATATATATATATATATATGAAAAAAAAAACAAAAAAGAAAGAATAATAATGAAGAGAAAAGGTCCAAATAACCTAGTCACCGGGCTAGGTCCAAATAACCTAGTCATCCCAGGCTGCAGTGCCTAATCATCTTGGGCCAAGCCTAAAATAGCTAGGATGGCAAGTATCCAAGTCTAATCTCTCGATGAGCAATGTTGTTTAAGACTGACTCAAACAACCCAAATATCTATTTTTTTTTCTAGGTAAGAATTCTGCCCCATCAGTGGTGTAACATTGCCCAAATAACTCAAATATTTAATTCTTTTTTTTCAAGGTAAAATCCTACCTTGTTAGTGGTGTAACATTTTTAGGAGACTAAGAGCATCTTCAATGGAGAAGCAAAATGGATAGCCAAAAATAAAAATAAAAACTAATATTTTGGCTTTTCTTTGCTTGTTTTTCATATTCCAAGAGGAAAGCCAAACAAAATGCTAAAATATCTTTTCTTTTCCATAAATTTTATTCCTACATATCTCTCAAAAGAGTCAAAACTAACAAAGTGGAGCTAACAAAAGAATAAGCCAAATAAATCTAGCTATGTAGAAAAAAAAATAACATTAAAATCATTAAAAAAAAACACTTATTTATTCCACTCTACTAGAATTGGCTTTTCAAATGATTTTTTTCTATTGGAATATACATAGTAAAAGAAACTATATTTATACTATTTAAAATATTATTTTATCAATTTATCTTTTTAAAATAGTATTTTTCATTAGAGATGCTTTAACATTACTTTCACCAATAGTTGAAGGAAATCAAGTATACTTTGGCTTTTTTGTAATTAAGTTATTGTACCTTTTTTTTTCAATTAGATGCCTTTATTTTATTTGAGTGTTAGTATCATCGTTTTTTTTTAAGTGTTTCTCTGGAATATATTATGTTTTTATGATGGGCCTATTAAATAGACACCTATCAACGTTATTGTGGGATCCATTATACATAAAAAAGCAAAATTTTGAAGATTAAAAATAAATAAATAAATAAAGATGTAAGTTTTATTTCTGGAAGGAAATATCCTACCCATTATTTCTACTGTAGGTTATAAAAACACTGAAATCCTGAATTCAAAAAAATAGAAACAAAGAAAATTAAAAAAAAATAACATTGTGTTGTGGAGACATTTATCGTTTTTATTATTATATTTTATTTATTGGTATAATGTTTCTAAATGATCCATAAAAAGGAGTGAGAATTTTTCTTTATAAAGCATGGCCTCCATCTTCATTATTTCATTTTTCAAATTTTTATTTTTTTTATTTTTTCATTTTTTCCATTTATAAATAGAGTGTTTATTCAATGGACATTTCACTAAGAATTTATCAACTTGCAGCTGGGAGTTTTAATTGAAAAATAAATAGAAGTGTGTGTGTGTGTGTGTGTGTGTGTGTGTGTGAGAGAGAGAGAGAGAGAGAGAGAGAGAGAGAGAGAGAGAGAAATCAATTAAACCGAGAAAATCAGAAAAAAATAACTGAAAAAACCAAACCGTGAAAAAAAACCGATTAAAATTTTGAAAAAACTGACCGGTTCGGTTTCATAATCCTAAAACTGGAAAAAAATCGAGCCTAAAACCGGAAAAAACCGAGCCAAACCAGAAAAAACCGAGCCAAACTGAAAAAACCGAACCAAACCGGTTTTTGTCCAAAATAACCGAACCAGTTGGTTTGAACCAATTTCGGTTTTAAAAAAAATTCAGTTTGGTTATTTTTTTTTATAAAAACCAAACCGAATCGAAAATGATCACCCCTATATATAATTTCTTTTCTTAAAAAATAATGATAAAGATACTCATTAGAAAATTTTTACAAATACAGATAAGAAGTTTTAAATTATATTATATTATTATACTAGAAACCCTAATATTATACACATTGTGTCCAAAAATTCAAAAATAGAGTGCATATTAATAACTAATTCTTTCTGTCCTTGAAAGAAACAAGGGTGGATTCATAATCTTACTTTTCCCTAATTTATATCCAAAAATTCAAGAAAACGTCTACATTTCACTTTTACTGTCTTCCTTCTTCCACACCTTACCTTTACCTACCCTCTCCTCACTCAAACCAGCAGTGTTGGCTCTCTGCTTTGAATTGTAAAAAAAAGACGAGTGTTCTGCTTTAGGAAGAACTTGTCTGGAGAATGACAACAAATAATATTTTTCTCATGTTTTAATAATAAGCATCCACAGCCATACTCTCCTTTAATAGCTAGCAAATATGCTTTCTTTTCCATAGCACATCCATGCCCTCTAAACTACTTTTTACTCTGGCTTTATGAACAATGCTTACTGTATACAGTGAGTGTTGTTCAAATCATCAAATTGTTACTCTTGCTAGTGGAAAAAAACTCAGACATGCTTTATTTTAAAGAACAAAGATGTGATAATAATTTTTTAAAAATTAACTAAAATCATGAAAAAAAACAGGTTAGTAACTTCGTTGTTCTATCTTACCTCGGAGACCCAACCTCATTCAAAAGAACGGCTCCTTAAACGGTAGACTAACACGAGCATCTGGTGGACACATTACAAGACAATTTACATTTAAGGAATTTGGGGTCATTAACTGGGTTTCCCTTCATGTTTTTCCTATCTGAAATGCTTCAAAAGTTTTAGCTTATTTGAGACTTTCAAGATAAACCCTATGATCTTCGTAAGAATTCCGATGCCATGTTGAATATGATTTTTTACCTTAAATCCTCGAGTTACCAGCCAGATTATGGATCGAACCATTTCTTCTGCGTAACTTTTGAAATTTCTACGAAAATATTAATAATACTATTTAGGAGCATCATGAGAAGAATACAGCCAGCACAGGAGAAATTTGAAACATGTCTGAAATAGGGAAGTTGTTACACATAACGAGTAGATTAATCATTAATTTGTTTCTAAAGTATGGTACTTTGCATCAGCGTTGCAAAGTAATTATCATACTAATGAATTACATTATCCAAAAAGTAGTGATCAATAAGTCTTGATTTTCTGATCAGAAGAATCTAATTAAAAATAAGACTGCAGTTACTTTTTCTCCTCGGAAAGGCACCAAGTGTCCCATTCTGCTCTCAATGCACATCAATACAAAATATTCCCTCGTGTAGTCATCGTTATTTAGAGTTGTCTAAAGCAAAAGATGCTCCATCTGTAAATGGGATGTTTGTTCTTGCTCCGAAATTGTTAGCAAAATAGAATCCAACAAAGAGGGATAGCCTTGTCTGTCAATGCCTAGGAATTTTAAGCAGAACACCGGTGCTGTAGCCCTAATGATCTTTTGACTTGTATAAAGGGACTCGAAGAAAACAGCATTTCACTTTAAATGAAGAAAGTCATACTGACAGCAAGAAATTAAATTAAAGATGAATAAAAATGGAAAAGAATATTGGATAAAGCATCTTTCTGTGCAACGTGATGCACCATTAAGCTTTCTATGATGCTTTTTCTTTCTTTATTCTCACCATAGCATCTTTAACTCTGCAAAATTTCCAAAACGGTTTGTTTTTGCTTCCTTTCCTTCTCATTAGCTTTGCTGCAGAAACCAGAAGGAAGGTAGTAGCTGTCGTCACTAAGTGATGCAGCTCAAATAAAGTAACCTGGACTGCCATCCCTTGAAAGATAAAGGTCTCTGGACTGGAGACTGAAGGGTAATGTGGAATTGTGGATGGTTTAATTTTTCAGTTGGACAATTTTATAAAGCCAATAAAGCCTAAATAATCTAGGATAGTGAACATGCACTAAGTCACCTTGTTTTAAAATCTAAAAAGATTATCTTTGTCCTTTCAAGTGGGGTGGCAATCACCTTGCATTTATGCTTATAAGCGAAACACAAGCCTTCCCCATTACACTTCACCCAGTACAACTTGTAGCATTGCAGCTGTTATTAATAATTCTTTCTCTTTACCTTTCCCTCCAAAATCAAGATTCTTTTGCTGCTCAAAGCAAACCAGAAAGGTACTGGCTAAGCTGTTGGTGGAGTTGTAGATGCTCTGAAGTCAAGCCTCAGCAAGAGAAGGATCCATTTCAGGTACTGAATGTACACGAGCACCAAAGGTATTTCAACTTCTGTAAGTCTTACAGACTAAGTTAATAGGAGACAGTCCTGTGCATCAATACGCCAACAGCAAGCTTTGCTGCTGTAAGGAATTTCGTTGGAAAAAACATTGGGAAAGAGTGCCCTCGATTTTGCACCAATGAATCCAATAGCTGCTCCTGACCACAAAGATGACTTCAAATTGAAGAACACAAAGCCTCAGCTTGGGGAACGTTGGCCTCATGGAGGACCACGCGGTGGAGGCGGGTGGATTAGCAGTGAAAGAGCAACAAGCACGTATGATCTTGTTGAGCAGATGTTTTATCTGTATGTCCGAGTTGTGAAAGCCAAAGATCTTCCCACGCACCCAGTAACTGGAAGCTTCGACCCCTACATAGAAGTTAAAGTTGGGAATTATAAAGGAAAAACACAGCATTTTGAGAAGAAAACCAACCCTGAATGGAACCTGGTTTTCGCATTCTCAAAGGAGAAAATTCAGTCTTCAGTGGTTGAAGTATTCCTCAGAGATAGAGAGACGGTGTTGAGAGATGATTACGTAGGAAAGGTGGTCTTTGACATGCATGAAGTGCCTACAAGGGTTCCACCAGACAGCCCTTTGGCACCTCAGTGGTATAGATTAGAGGGTCGCAGTGGAGATAGAAAGGTGAGAGGAGAGGTGATGCTTGCAGTTTGGATGGGTACACAGGCTGATGAAGCTTTTCCAGAGTCCTGGCACTCAGATGCTACTTCGGTTCATGGGGAGGGTGTTTTCAATATCCGATCAAAGGTTTATGTTTCGCCAAAACTGTGGTATCTCAGAGTTAATGTGATTGAAGCTCAGGATGTAGAATCGCTTGACAGAAGTCAATTACCACAGGTTTTCGTGAAAGCTCAAGTTGGAAACCAGATACTCAAAACCAAGCTATGTCCAACCAGAACAACAAACCCTATGTGGAATGAAGATCTGATCTTTGTCGCAGCAGAGCCATTTGAAGAGCAGTTGATACTTACTGTCGAAAATAAAGCAAGCCCTGCGAAAGATGAAGTCATGGGGAGAGCAAATTTGCCGCTCCATATCTTCGAGAGGCGCTTGGATCACCGGCCAGTTCACTCCAAGTGGTTCAACCTTGAAAAATTTGGGTTTGGTGCTCTAGAGGGAGATAAGAGGCACGAGCTCAAATTTTCAACCAGGATTCATCTCAGGGTTTGCCTCGAGGGTGCTTACCATGTACTTGACGAATCAACAATGTACATAAGTGACCAACGACCAACAGCTAGGCAGCTCTGGAAGCAGCCCATTGGAATCCTTGAAGTCGGCATCCTGAGTGCGCAAGGGCTTCTTCCAATGAAAACGAAGGATGGCAGAGGAACTACTGATGCTTATTGTGTAGCCAAGTATGGGCTGAAGTGGGTACGGACCAGAACGATCATTGAAAACTTCAATCCTAAGTGGAATGAGCAGTATACATGGGAGGTGTATGACCCTTGCACGGTGATCACCTTGGGAGTTTTTGACAACTGCCACTTGGGAGGAACTGAAAACCCGGCAACTGGTGGTGGAGCACGAAATGACATGAGAATTGGAAAGGTAAGAATTCGACTATCTACCTTGGAAACAGATAGAATATACACACACTCCTATCCACTTCTAGTCCTACAACCATCTGGGCTGAAAAAGATGGGAGAACTCCAGTTAGCAGTTCGATTCACTTGCCTATCACTAGCAAATATGATTTACCTCTATGGGCAACCCTTGTTGCCAAAAATGCATTATTTGCATCCTTTTACTGTAAATCAGCTAGACAGTTTGAGATATCAGGCCATGAATATTGTAGCAGTAAGGCTTGGCAGAGCTGAGCCACCACTAAGGAAAGAGACTGTGGAGTATATGTTGGATGTGGATTCTCACATGTGGAGCATGAGAAGGAGCAAAGCTAACTTCTTCCGAATTGTCTCGCTGTTTTCTGGGGTGATCTCAATGAGCAAGTGGCTTGGTGAAGTGTGTAAATGGAAGAATCCGGTGACAACAGTCCTAGTTCACGTTTTATTTTTCATATTGATATGCTACCCAGAACTGATTCTACCAACTATTTTCCTATATATGTTTTTGATTGGATTATGGAATTACCGGTTCCGCGCAAGGCACCCTCCTCACATGGATACCAAACTTTCGTGGGCAGAAGCAGTTCACCCAGATGAACTGGATGAAGAGTTTGACACATTTCCCACGTCAAAGCAACAGGACGTGGCGCGAATGAGGTACGACAGACTTCGAAGTGTTGCAGGAAGGATCCAGACTGTGGTGGGAGACATGGCAACACAAGGGGAACGTTTTCAAGCTCTGCTCAGCTGGAGAGACCCAAGAGCAACCAGCCTCTACATAATTTTCTGCCTTATTGCAGCCGTCGTGCTCTACATAACACCTTTTAAAATAATTACCTTGGTTACAGGCTTATTCTGGCTGCGACATCCAAGGTTTCGAAGCAAGCAACCATCAGTTCCCAGCAATTTCTTCAGGAGATTGCCATCACGAGCTGATAGCATGCTTTGAACAAAAAGAAAGGGCTCGTCTCATTTTCTGTTTTCAAGTTTCAGTTATGTTTGTTGACAATGTTTCCTAATAGAAGTTTATGGGATTTTCTGGTATCTCTCATTTTTCTTCTTCCTGCTAGAATCCTAACCTATGTTTTGCTTTCAAGAAAATTATGTAATAAAGCAGTTTCGTTTTAAAGTTTAAACAGGTGACACAAACATAAAATTGATTAGATTTACCATTGCATAGGGCAGACATACCATAACGATGCTCTAGATGTAGAATGTTATTTCATAAAAAGCAATCACAAGTTAATTACTTGATTCAACAAATTCAATAACAAATCTGAATAAAACTCTAGAGGAACCTGAAAAAACATTAAACAAGTAGACTGGGCCATAAACGATGCTGATGGAAAACCAAACTACCAAAGACTGTTAACATGCAAAATCTTGGATTCTTTGCCATAACTATCACAGATCATACAGCCAATGGTAATCAAAATCTTGAAGAAAAAAATGAATAGTATGAGATAAGTACATCGTTTTCCCTAGAAGACAAGCTCATGAGTTTCGTGCCTGAGTTGACAGAGAATCTTGCACCCGAGTACGACTTCAAATCCGCAACGCCTTCGATGGCCTTCATCACAGGGGCATCCACAGCTTTCTGATCTTCCTTCTTCTCAGCTGGGAAGATGTTCTTGACCTACAGTTGGTTGCGAAATACACACAACCAGAAGTGGATTCATTGACCAAACAAGATCATCTTGACATAGAAACATAATAGAACATCATGAAAAATTAATATTTGGATATAATCAATAAACCAAAATCAAAAAATGTCTTACAACGAAAAACAAAAACCCATTTTCTGATAACCTAAAATTCAACACATACAAGTATACAACTCGCTTTCCCATAAGCCTCCCTTCTTATAACATCAACACTGTCCCCGGTGTAATACTCTCCCTAAGACATACATTAATAAATTAAGACAAAAAAATAAATAAAGAAGCCACAAAACAGAGAAGGGAAAAAAAAAAATTCTTGCCATTTTTTACCCCAGCTTGGTGGGTTTAGGCTTTCGCTTGTTAAGAAGCGGCTTCTTGACATCATCAGCTGGGTAAAACTTCGGTGGCTTCTTGACATCATTATTTTAGAAACACCAAATAAAAATTTAAAATCTTTAGTATTTGATTATCTTTAAGAAAATTACTAAATAGTGGAAAACTTCAACATATATAATTCAGGTATTTAAATTACTAAATTCCATGATATTTAGATTCCACTAATCTTGTGATCCGTGCTAGGGTAGAATTTCAAGTTAGTTTACAGCGTCAGAGAAGAAAGCGCTAGTGTTATAGATGTTTTTTTCGGTATGATGATTTTTTTAATTGGAAAACAGAAAGTTGCTGTTCAGGTTTAATAAAATAAATTAAAAGAAATATATGAATTGATAAATAAATAAAAAATTTGTTGATATTAATTAAATATTAAAATAAAATTTTATTTTTTCTAGTGAAAATAAAAAATATATGCCCATGCAAATATTTAATTATAGTTATTCTTTTTATTCTATATATTTTTATTTATTGTATTTTAAAGGTTAATTGTGATTGTTACTAACAAAAGGTTTTTATTTTTATAAACATATAATATAAATAAAATTTATTTAAATAAAATATAAAAAATAAAGATAATTTACAATAATTTCTTTGACACAATATAAGATTTAAAAACAATTAAAAGATTAATTATTATTTTAAAATATAGGTGAACTAAACCATTTAAAAACTAAGAGAGTATTAATTAAAATTTAAATAAAAGAATTAATTAAATTTTCTTTGTTAAAAAAAATAAAATAGTCAGACCCACCCACATGTCTAGCAATAAATCTAAAAACTTAGGCTAGTGTATCTTAGTTATTTTATTTTATTTTACTGAAAGAACTTTTCATTTCTATTTTTTTTCCCAAGCAGAGAATATATAGTTTATTATGGCGAACAACTTATCATTTTTTGGTTATCAAGGCTGAGTGTTTTTATTTAAAAACTTTTTTTTAATTTTTTTTTTAAAAAAACACCTATAAAAACATACTAAAATCTTTAATAAACTCATTTTAAACCCAAAATTGTCTCTAATCTCTTTATAAATGAAAATTAAATTAATATAAAAAAAATAAAGACACTAATTTATTTTTTCTAACATGATTAAAAGACAAAACTACTCCATTAAACTCCATTTAAAAAGACAAACTCATTACCACTAAGATTAGCCTCTTTAATGGCTGAAATATCATCATTCAATTGATTTCTTTCTCCTCAATTTTTTTCAATGACTTTCTCTCTCTCCTTATATTACTTAGATACTAAAAATATTTTAAAAAAATAAAGAAGAAGAGGAAGTTTGTGTCTAAAATGTAAAGTGTTAAAACAATAGTGACCAAATAATGGGTAAACTAAAATTTTAAGGAGATGGAGTTTTTATTCTTGTTAGACTTGATCTTTCTTTTTTAAAATTATTTTTTAATCATAAATAGATTTTATTTCGAAAAATTGAGTTTTAATTTATTATCAAAATATTTCTTAGTATTTTGTATATCGAGAAAATGTAAATTAAAAAAAATCTCAATATATAAAACTATATTAATATATAATAGAAAAATAAAACTGAAAATAAAATAAATTTGATTACTAAAATAAAAAAAATAATATAGAATAGTACAATGAACCGGCTGTGCATATAGATCAAGAGGGAAAGTGTTGAGAGCACTCTATTCCTTCTCTCGATTTTGTTTTTGTATATTTGGTAATAATTTGGTTAAAAATTCTTGAAACATCTACCTAGTATACAAGTACATAAGAATCTCCATAAAGTGTTCAAGTTTTGTAATCAAACAACCAATATTTAAAAGGATTTATTTTTTAAAATATATTAAATATTAATATAAAAAATGCAATATTGATATCATATAAAAAAATAATAATTTCGGTTAGCACAAAATCTTATACAAATATATTCTTTATCGTCCAAAAAAGAAAAGCTGCTGTGCAATTGTCCACCCTTTCCATAAGCAAAAGGGAGATTTTTCTTTAGCACACGAGAAATCCCAATCACCTTCTGCTTCATAAACTTCTAAAACCATTAATTTCAAGCGTTCTAATCTAGTAATCTGTTGTTTTTAGCAGTTTTTTCCACTACTAGCTAGCTGATCTCATGCTTTTGCAGGGAAGAAAGATGGTTCCATGGAAGTTTGTCCTAAAAGCTGGCAGAAAGATGTCCCCTTTCATTTTGAACCTCCAAAGGAAGTGGAAGAGCTTCCGGCTATCGCCACCAGTTCATTCAACCCAATTCGACTATACTTGTCATACAACATTGCAAGTCCAACAAGGGGAAAACTCTATTTCGATGTTTTTCAAAAATAGTAAGAGACATTAAATCCAACAAGGGTCCTTAGCTCAGTGGTAGAGCATTTGACTGCAGATCAAGAGGTCACCGGTTCGAACCCGGTAGGGCCCTTGCAATTGTTTTTTGAATTTTTCAAGACAGCCAAGGCCCAATTGCAATTGTTTTTTGAATTTTTCTAGACAGCCAAGGCCCAATTGCAGGTTGAAGTGGTTACGTCCAAGTCCAACACTCTAAGCACAAATTGTGATAAAAATATATGCTTTCTTTCACCTATGAAAAATACGAGGCATATTGGTTTGGAGAGACGTTTTGTCTATGTTGTGAATTTGTTCATATATCTTTAATATAAAGGACGTAATGAAATTTTATCCCAAGATTTTCTTTATAAACTTTTTATAAAACTACAAGCCGAGTCCTTTCATTAATTGTAACCACTAACTTTTTTATTATTATTATTATGATCGTATTTGATTAAAAAATATATAAAATATAAAACTAAAAATTTATACTAAATAAGAAAAATAAAAGAGAGAGGAAAAAGAGAAAGAATTTTCATCAAAGAAATCCAACATTAACACCGACAACACAACTAAAACAATCAAATGAACACTCTCATCGTGCCAAATTCAAGAGATATACCTAATCTAAAAAATTAAAACTTTGTTGCCACATTAAATGCCTATGGAACTGTTCATCGCAGATTCGGTCAAAAATATCTAAATTTTATGTAATTTTTTAATAAAATTTGTGTGAACATTGCTGAAAAAATTCCTATGTTCGTCAGCAATTCCATCAGCGTTTCACCAATTCTTTTCATTGCTTGGTTGATGTAATCCCAATTATATTTTTTGCATCCTAAAATCACAACAACAAAAATCATAATCATAACAAAAAACTATCCTCATAACAAAAATAAAATATAATACAAATTTCAGTAGTCACCTAAATATTTTATACATAAATATTTTTTAAACAAAACATAAATTTCTAAGAATGTGAAGATAGATGGGGGTGGAAAAGATCTTGAATCAAAAGATCCAGAAGGTGAAGTAGGAGGAAAAGATCTTAAACCAAAGGTCCAAGAAAGAGAGGCAAATGTAAAGCTATATATACATGTAATTTCTTCCAATACATCATATTTTCTTGTTCGAATCATGCTTTTATTTTCTTTTCCCCTTTAAATTTGGGCAACTGAGTAGATAGTTTTTCCCTAAATTTTTTTTTACCAATTCATCAGTGTCTAGTGATGTTTGGCTTGAGATGAAATGAGATGTGCCTACGATGTTTGGCTTAGGATGAATTGAGGTGTGCCTACAGTTGAAATAGGATGGCACAACCTCATTTCTCGGGCTAATACCATAGTTATACCATAAACTTAATTCCTATCGGTCTATCTGTTGCACTAACCTCCAACCATAATCAAGGATCGTAGGGAGGATGGATAGAAATGTCTTCATCGAATTTTGCGCAGCCATGTGAGTGCTATATGTATCCTATAAAAAAAAAACAAGTAAAAATCCTAAATTTATATTACAAATGCAAATAAAATTAGTAAGACAATGATAACACATATAAAAAGCCTTACAACAAACACTTTTGCTTTTCTATCAACAAACATTTTCTTCCATTTTTCCTATCCCCTTTCTTTATATGAGTTTCCTTATATAAATCTATTATAGTCGATTTGCGTCCAAGCTACTTTTTCTACAAATTAAATAGTTTGTTTTAAAAGTCTCACAAATAAACATTTAATTAAAATTTTAAGAAAACTAATAAAATATACCGCAGGTCTTAGTCTATAATTTTTTCACATAGCTACATCATTAGATCCAACTCTATTAATTGCTTGTTTGTGTGCATCATACCATAAATCACGCAACTTGGTACAGAAATTTGTTAAAAGAATAAGATAAGAAAATAAAAGAATACAAATTTACAATAATATAACATTTTTATATTGATACTTACCTAGATGCACTATAATTTTTCCACACTTTTCTAACCAACACCTTAATGCTATAGTCCCAACAAAATTTCTCCTAGTGGTAAACATATATTAATTAGTTTTCAAAATAATAATAAAATATTAATTCAAATTAAATATTATTTATCTAACCTGAAATTTTTATCACTAAGCTTCTATCATATTCATCCATTCAAGATGCTCATAAAGCTGACTCCATTAAAACAATGATTCTTCAAACGATGATTTCATCGTAGATGTGATCAAATAGGTAATTTCAATATTGGTAAACATGAAAATCAATTTATCAAAGCCATTTTAGTTTAATGTAAAACTTAAAATAACCTAATACAAATATATTACTTCAATATTTAGAGAAAAAAACATTAATTACATAGTGATGTTGCCCTTCCATTCAACAATAATTTTACCTATTACAATGTCTCTTATAGAAAGGATTCCAGCTCTGCTTTCCATATTAGTTGAGCTTTAGTTGGTAACTTCTATGGTAGGTGTCTTTTTAAGATTTTCACCTAAATTAATAACATAATCATCGATACTAGTACTTGATGAAGCAACAACACTCTTATTGAATTTGGATCTATTTCTTCTTAATTTGATATATGATATTTAAAAGGAAATTATTAACATAATTTTAAAAAAACTCCTTAAATTATTTTTGGAACAATCTACCAATTTGGTTGGCTCTACACATATTCAATCACCTTTAAGCTCAAAAATTTTAGCCAGAGCAAATATATATGTCACTCAAAATTTTACAATTAAGAACCTATTATAGTACTATAGCTTTGGATACATCGAACCTAATAGATTTGTGCAAACGCCTAATCTACTAAAAAAAGACCCTCGTGCGGGCTCTTTTTTGAAATTAACGGGGCAAATAACAAGTCATCCATTTTATTTTTTGACAAAAAAGATGACTTGTTATCTTTAACTCCTCAAATCCCTACCACTATAGTGGTCGGAGAAACAGGGTTCTTGTTTTTTCATTTAAAAACTTATTTTTGATCAAAAATATATATAAAAAAATAACATCACTGCATAGTTTACTTACCATTTTAATCTCAGCTATCTGTCGTTCAATTTAATCATTTCTCTCAAAAAAAAATATGCAACTAGATACTAATTTGGGTTTAAAATAGCTTAATTATGTAAATTGAAAATTCTAAGATCAAATTGATTTTAAAAAAAATATTCACTATTAAAATCCATAATAATATATAAAAGGATAAATAGTAATATAACTATAATAAAACCTCTATTCTCTTTTCATTAATGTCCGTTGAGCAAGTAGCGGTCTGCAAGGCCAATTAATACAAGGTGAAAATTGCCAAAACACAACGTAAAAGTTAGCTTGTCAGTTTCATGAATTCATGCGTCTGGTCAAAAGACGTGCATGCATCGACACCTAGGCCAAATGGACGTTCAACTTTCAACACTTCTTTCTTTCCCTCTAGAACCAAATACTCGTCTCTTTACTCTCCCTAATACAAACAAAAAGCATCAGCCCAAACGTTATTGATCATTTTCTAATTCAAGTCCGCAATGTTTTCTTTTCCATCTTCGTTAATTCTCGATCATGATCATCTATTTTTCTAGTCAAAGATGGCTGCCAAATCATTGCTTCTCTGAATCTCTCACGAAGAAATGATCAAGTGAGAAAGTGCGAGGGTTCTACCACTTAAGATGTTTAATCTAATATTTTGTCTATCTATACATCTTTCTGTAGAAAATAAGGAAAAGAAATATGGAAGACCTACTGTAATAATTAAGAGAGAGTGGCCCTTAAAGATATAAAAGTGGTGCTAAAAAGTCTAGGGTTTCTACAACTCTTCATTCCTGCCGAGGACGAGCCACCCAGAGAGAGCTGAGAGCTCGAAGACGATGGAAGTACTCGGCAACGGCGAGCAAACACCTTGCAGCTTGGCGGGTTGTGAGTAATTGATGCAGCCGGTGAATGGTTTGGTGCCTCAGATTATCTGCCTGTAAGTATATATCCGTAAGTATATCTCAAACACATATAAGATACCTCAAATAAAACTGTTCATAAAAAAAAAACAGATAGAAAAAAAATAAAAAAAAAATTATTAAACTGGGAAAAAGTCATGCATGTCGACAAATTAAGAATATGGAGTGATTAATCTTGACCTTAATCAATGACAACATTTCAAATAATTCTTGTTCCTAGATTTTTTTATACAGCCATTCTATCTACTCAAGACTTTGTGATGCGTGGGGTTCTTACTTTTCAAATGGGTTATATAAAGAAAATTTAGGAAAATGTGGGTTGTGTTAGTCTTGGTAAAGAAGGTCCAGAAGTTTGACAGTGGACAAAAACAAAGTCACAAAAGAGAGTTTAACCTGGAAATTACTGATGAATCAATTTCAACAAGTTAATCTTTCCATGCCACCAATTAGTGTCCTGCCGACTAAACATAATGTGTTTAGACTAGAATAGGAAATTCAAAATACTACAAGTCAACTGATAGCGATTAATAAAAAGGTGAACATCTGTGATGATCACCATGACTTTCTATACCTTGATTGGTATATAACTTGATTAAAATCCCAATTGAAAACGTTCTTGACTAAATCCATCGTTTATCGAAGTGTTCCAAGGGCTCTACTATCGAAGGGGGCCTAGCATTCAAACACTGGACCCACCTAGCCCTATATCTTCAAAGCATCGACTAGACAAAAATCTTGTTTGCTGCTTGATATTTATCGCCATGCGGGGAAATACCAAGAGACTTTGTAACTAGGAGGGAAGAAAGGGTGTAGGTCTAGGAATCGAGTTCATGCTAGCTAGCTGATGAGTGACTCAATGGAATGGCAAATCTCATTGAAAATTTACTGAGTCAACTCAAGAAACCCACCGAGGACGAAGTTATCAGATCATCAGGCTGGGTTTTGAACAGTCAAAAAAGAGAGCTACGAAGAATGGACTTGTGTTGTCTTCAAGTCAAACGGTTACGACCGTGACATCATACAAAACATGGGCTCATCGGATCTCTTAGAAGCTGATATTTATCCGTGGGGACCACTTTTTGTCTGCATGCCACGTGTACAACCTAGTTGCCGGTAATTAATATCATGTAACCCTAATCGTACTGGATGCCTCCCGATAGCTAGAAATATGCTCGTAGACCATGCATATAAATACAGAGAAAACATGCATATAACACCACCCACCTCATGTGGCGAGGCATGGAGCAGTTTCGTATGTTGGGGTAGGTTTCCCGACCCAAACAGGACCAGATTCCTGTTACTTGACCCACTACATGAGGGCCCACAAACAACTGTATCCCTACTCACTAAAATATAGACCAGCTTAAAGAGAGAGAGAGAGAGATGATCATAAATCATGCGTACCTGTCTAACAAATCCTTCAAGAGTGGAGAGCTTGTTCATTGCTACAGTCATTTGGCCCATGTAGTTAGCCATATTAGGAGGGCAGATCAGTGATTCAGAGGCTATGGTATTTGAAAGAGATTGATTGAGAGCTTCGAGCCCTTGAGAGAGTGCATCCTCATTTTCTTGTGTTGATTGCTGCAAGCCATATATTCCCAAGATTTGTTGCTCCGTTAATGGCTCAATTTGACCCACTATTATCTGCATCATAATTAGCACACAATAACTACATAAATAAACAAGAATGTGGTTAACTAATAATGACATGTTACCATTCATTTTCAAGGCTTTGATAATTAATTCACTACAGGCCAAAGCAAAGGATGAACACGAAAACAAGGCCTGTTGTATCTATCAATGGAAAACGAAGAGAGAGTAGATAGCCGTGCAATTCTTTCTCATTCTCTTTCGTGTCAATGAAACCAGAAGTTGTAGTAACAAACATGGGCTTTATTAGGTTGACACCTAACTCTACCCATTAGTAGAAACCTTCACGATCTGTTTCGTCACTCATTGATATCCATAATTTCTGTGTGTTTTGGGATTTAGGCTATCTTCTTTGCCGTTTCCACCGACAGGTTGTGCACCATGCATTAATTATAACGTCCTATATTCCTCGTGCAAAATCTAATAATAACCTCACATCATTCACTGATCTTATTATATATTTTCAAATATTTTGAGACAACGAAATTGATCTAAAAATCTTAAAATAGATATGTATCTTAGGTTATTTACCTTTTTTGGCCATGTATTTTTGTCAGTTTCATGTCACATGTGATGTTATATGATTTTCTAATGTCTAAGCACCCAGCTGGGAAAAGAAAAAAGAAAAAGAACCAAATATACACTTGGGACTGAAAAGGGTAGGTTTTTTAGTACCTTTATGAGCTCAGATGGCCGGAAATCTCCTATCCACATGAAGCATCGCTCGGCCGGAGTCTTCCACATGCCAGAAACTAGATGGAAGACATCGGTCTTGGCAACCACGCTTTTGAGATTCATCATCTCATCGTAATGTGCCAAGCAGTTGTCAACAAAGAGCCTAAGCTCATTTTCGGGTATATGCTCTTGTACTGCTGCCCGAAGCTCGCACATTAGGCGATGGTTCTCCTCAAGCCATCTTGCATACTCCATATCAAAAAATGCAGCATCTAGAAATTAAACATAGAACGGGAAAAAAAGAGGTCATTATTGTTCTATATATGAGTACCATATATAGAGACTCGTTTAATTATCCATGAAGAGAGATTAATTAGATTATATAATAAGAAAATTTTCTGGAAAATAGAATAACTAAAAGTAGCATTTTTATTTTGAATTTATAAGCTTAAATACCCGCGCTAATATTGGTGACACCAACAGGAATGCCTTGTTCTCCTCCTAAAAGACCTCCTCCGCCAAGGAATATTCCCTAGCAAGAACAGAAAAAAAATAATCTTGAAACGTGCTATGATGATACTATGAATGAATAATAGAAGCGGGCTACGATTTTTAACTCACTTGAGTTCGCGCTCTTTGTAGCTCTTGTTCCAACTGTGTAAGTTTAATCCTACTTGACTCTAGCTGCTGAACATAAGCCTGTAATAATGGAAAATGAAAAGGAGGCAAACCTCATGATTTTAGGAGCTGAACATTATTATCTGGAAGGAATAATTATTGCAATCAAATCAAAGAGAGCATTAATTTTGAACGGACTGACCTTTTTTCTTAGTCTGCTTTTCCTTGCTGCTTCTCTATTCTGAGCAAGTCTCCTTAATGTCTGCATAAAAATTGGTCGTGACAAACATTAGATGTTGTAAACTTACAAGAAATTAAACAAATCTAAACATATATATATGCCATAAAAAGTGAACCAAAAGAAGTCACCTTAGGGTCTGGCGTCTTGGGTCCTTCCAGCTCCGAACTTGATCTTGCTGGTCCTTTACGGTTCCCTTGGCGCTGCCATAAACAACAAGAAACAACTTTTTAAATACCAATTCGAATCTCAGTTATGAATAAGCTATATATAGACTAATTATTTTTTTTTATTTAATATCATAGTTGCTCTATTTTATAAGCACTAGAAGTCCGAATCTACCTTGATAGCTTTAGCTGGTTCAGGGCCAGGAGCAGAATTATTTCTTGTGTTGGCAAGTTCCATGGACGGTTCTGATGGTCCCTTTGAACCACCAGTTGCAGAAGAAACTAATCCAGTACTAGCAACAGTAATATTAGCCTACCAAATCCAAAACAAACCCATTAGAAAATATTGGGTAATATTAATATATGTAGTAAGGTACAACTGAACCATTAAGTGAAGAATTGTACATATACCACTAAACTAATTAAGTTATCAACTGTTTTGATTTTATTATACCTTTGTTGATGATGGCTCTACGTGCATAGGCTGAGATGGGAAAATATTCAAAGTTGGAGGTCTCATTCCTGCACCACTCTCTGCACACAAACCCAAATCAACATCAAATCTCTTTATAGCTATAATTTAGTGTGGGAGAGAAAAAGAATAAGGACCCGAGTGAGAGGGAAGTGAGCTAGACAAGGCAAGAGAGTTATGAGACATGAGTTTGAAGTACAGGGATCGTCATGCAATTGTAGCTCTATACGGTATCAAAACAGAAAAAGGAGGAATCAAAGTGAAGAAAAGGCAGATATAACCCATACCCTATTCATACCATTCTTAATACATGGAGAAATGAGTGAGGGATTGATCATGATATGTGTGTAGGGTTGTTATACATGTCATGGTCTAATGCTCCTAGCAACAAGAAACGAAGATGAATTCAAAAAGGAACGGGAAAATAAGTAGAGAAAACGACGATTTTCTTGAGATTTGAAAAAGTCTTTCTTGCAGCTGCAAGGAACATTATTAGCATCTCGTCAAAGAAAGCACGATTGGCAGAGAGGTAGATTTGTGATCTGCAGTTGAACATGCTTTCCTTGTGACCCTCAAATAACCCTTTCCAAAGAGAATCTCCCAACAGAAACAGAAGAGGTGGAAAGGAAAAGTAATAGTGTAAAGAAAATGAGAAAGATGAAATTTTTTTAATTTAGAGAGAGAGAGAGAGAGCTCACGTCTTTGGTCTTGATTAACAGTGGAGGGGTCTTGTCCATCAAGATAGAGAAAAAGGGCTTGATCCAATTCTCCCATGTCATAAGCTCCAGCATCTTTGCTTCTGACACAAAAAGTGCACATGTAAAAACAAAAGAAAATCACAGAGAAACAAATGATTTAATTTGCAGGGTCAAACCTCTTGTTAATTAATAATTAAACTTCTAAAAACGATTACAGAAAAGAGACTCTAGAAATATGTTCTTGGTGATTTCTATAGTTTGTAAAGATTACATGAAGTTCCCAGGGATTGAGGATGATGATGATGACTGCATGATTCCATATGGAATCTGATGATGATTATGCTGCTCTTGCATTTGATGAAGATGATATTGTTGCTGATGTTGCTGATGATGCTGGTTTTGCTGTTGTTGATGATGATTTTGTTGTTGCTGCTGTTCAAATTGATGAGCTGAGTGATTGATCACTTTATTGTTTGTAGCAGTAGTAGCCATGAGAACCCTCAAAAAGCTTGGTTTATAATCGTTCCTCTTACTATTCCTCCACCAACTCCCAACTCCAAAGAGCTGTTGAAAACCCCGTAAATGGCATGAAACTACCTTCTTTTTGTTCCTTTAATGATCATAATCATCATCATATCCTTTAGATATTTCACACGCATACAAACAAGGAAAAGGAGAGAGTTTTCATGAAGAAGAAAATGGAAAAGAGAGATTGAATGAATGAGGAGGAAAAAAGAAGAAGGGATATTGAATGCAAGGAAATAAGACAAACCTAATTTTCAGCTTTCTTTATCTACAAGATGAGACTGACTTTGTGTACAACAAATAAATATATATTATAAAATGGTCTCAAGCTACCCTGTTCAGTTTCTGTCTCTCCTCAGACACAAGAGACAGAGAGAGTTAAAAACCAGAGAAGACCTGAAGAAAAACCACTTTAGTTTACAGAGTCCGATGAAACCGCTTAAGGCATTTCATTGTCTCAGTTTCTTACCATTCTTAGGTCTGTAATGACGAGAAAGCCCGTAGGATTTACTATTGACATTTTCATGCAAACTTACACGTATGGATAGTGGGTGAGGCGGCTGTTTTCTTCCATGCCCCATGCCCCTTGCCCCTTGCCCCTTGGCCGTTTTCTTTCTTTTAGAGCAGGTTTCCTTGGGGAAAATATTAAAATATTTTTTTTGAAAAAACAAACATGAAATATAAGTCATTTTTTATTATTTAATTACACTCATAATAATTTTTTTTTCAATTATGATTTTTGTATGCGGGTAATATGATAAGTAAAATTACAATGTTTATATGATAAAAATAATCGGAACAGTGATGATTAATATGGTAGCATTAATGGTAATGATATATTATATTTTTATGATCTAAACTCTGGTATTTAAAAGTTATTGTACCTCAACTAATCTGGTCAAGTTGAGTCGGTTTATTAAAAGATGAAATTCTTTTAAAAATAATATATTTTATTTATAAGATTCAAACTCAAAATTTTATTTAAATAAAATAAACACAAAATTACTTGAAACAACCTATTATATTAATGGTTATATATGATAACAATAGTGATGAAATTATAATTATTTTAATAATTAGGCGGTGGTGACTACGGTGGCAACAGCCATGAAAGATGCTGATGCGGTGGTAACTGATATTTGTAATAAGATGGCTACCGGTGATGGCAGAGCAATAATAGTGATAGGGTGGTTGTATAGATGGCGGTAGAGCCGGAGAATTATAATGTGATAATGATATGTCAATGGTTGAAATAGCGAAAGCTCTTATAAGGTGGGTGGTAATATAAAGAAAACGTATAATTTGCATTAGTAGAAATAAATATCTATTATCTTGGATCATGTGTGCTCTTCTTATTATTATTATATTGGCGAACCCAAAGACATTATTTCACAACGAAAAAAAAATATTTCTCTCCTATCGAGTCTGATGTGGACCAAATTGCACAGATTGAAAATACTTACCTAATTAATAATATTGAGTAATTGTAGTCTTCCAATATATATATATATATATATAGCGATAAATGTCTCAAGTTCAAATCTTTATTTGTTCTTGTCCCCAGAATTAAAATCCAAAGACTGCTACACAACTTGAATGCTCAGATATTTGATTTATCGAAGATTTTCAATGATGGTGTAGCTGTAACGAAAGCACAAAATCTTTTTCTTGAGGTCTCCAGAACAGTACCATTAATTCATGATCAATGAGGAATGAGTATAGTTAAAAACAATCTTTTTCTTGCAATATTGGATACAGCAAGATTGACATGAGTGTTTGTACAGATTTTCTTTTTACAAAAACACAGGGAGAGAAGTTTACGTACGATTATTGAATCAATTAGGGTATCAGTACTGTCTATGATATAAGGCAGCTTAAAATTGCTACAAAATGCAGGAACTATATATAGATTAGGTCATTGTTAAGAGAAGTGGTTCCAGTTCAAGAGATGTTAATTAATGGCTTAATAATCTAATATTTATCTTTAATTAAGAAGCGTTTATCTGGTTTTCCATCAATAATAAAGAAGAGGTAATTAAACATATTAATTCAATCTCACAGGACTGAGATAATATGAAATTATAATGAAATTTATTTCCTTATCAAATAAATTTATTTGCTTGTGAGATTAGTCAAAGTGCGCGCAAACTGATCCAAACACCTACATTAATTAAAAAAAAGTTATTTGCCCTCCAAGAAATACAATTTAAATCATGTAAATAATGTATAAACATAATATAAAAAAATTGAGTATGAAGGGTTTTTTCCCCTTGATAAATAGATTTTTTCAGGTTAAACTTTTTATTATTATTGTTGATAAAAGTAAAAGAAAATAGGGATGTCATTTTAATTCTTTAGTGAAGGTTTTGTAGTGAGAGAAGGATGCCATCTTCCAGGGCAAGTTCATTTTCAATATCACAACAGTTGTTGCAGAGTTCAGGGGCAGAATCGAAAATATGTAAAACAACCCACTCCAAGTTATTTTTCAGGCAACTGTCAACTAGAGAATACAGGCAGGACCGTTGAATATGAAACCCATGTGAAGTTAGCGTTCCCCGTTTCTAATTTAAAGGGCAGGACGGGGGACCCGTCAGATCATCAAGTGTAAACTGGTAACATAATCTGACGGCTGCAAATTTCAGTGTAAGAAAACAGAAGTCGTTGTCAGAGATGGGACCCACAGGAACCGGGCCCCCCTTTCCCGCGATTGTTGCACTTTTGGAGCTGCGTAAAACTGTGTTTCTAACATTTATTTTTAATATTATCACATTAAAATAATATAAAAATACTAATAAATAAATAAATAAATAATAAATGTTCAAAAACAAAAATATGTATTATTTTTAATATATTTTCAATTAAAAAAACACTATATTTTTCTACCCCTCTAAACAAGAGCTTTGTTTAATTCCACCCACTCCAGACCCGTAACTACAAAAGAAGAGAATATCAAAAAACTCCCTGGAGATTTTGTTAAGTGTGGGCACCCACTTTTTTTTTTTTTTTATAGAGGCCCACCAACTATTTTTTCTTTTCTTTTTTTCTAGTTGTCAATTTGTTTTTTTTTTTTTTGAGGAAAAGAATATATCCCACAGCCACAAATTGCACCCATTGCAAAGGCTACTAATTTCTTGAGGTACACCTAATCCTAGTCTTTGATCTTGATTAATATCACTATAGTAGACCTTAACGTATCACATCTCTCTAATTTTCACATGATGCTTCAATTTAAGGGAATTATATTGAATTAAAATAAATTATAGATTATTCACAAAATATCTTAGACCTTGTTCAATAGCATGTCAAATCACGTGATTAGCCACGCTACTAAATGGAGCCTTAATATCTACTAAATAGAGTCTTAATAGACATGATCAGTGATATTGCTAAGCTAAGTCCCAAGCCTTGTATTTAAGGTCTGGATGCAGTTGGGAGATTTCTTTAATGATAGGAGAAGCATTTTCGAAACTTTTATTGTCACGCCCACGGATTCTAAAGGTGGTTTAAAAGGATTGCCGTGATTATTTTTTAAAATATTTTTTGTTTAAAGATGTATTAAAATAATATTTTTATATTTTTAAAAAATTATTTTTAATATCAGAATATTAAAATAATTTGAAAATATTAAAAAAATAATTTAAAATAAAAAAAATAATTTTTAAAAAATACAAGAAAAAATGCGTAGATATCCTTGAGTCAAAAGGGTTAAAGGTTCTAAAATCCAACATTTGAAAGTCATGGAAGTTGCCACTGGAGCAAGTCATTGTACAAGGCGTAAAAAGCTTGTCAATTGAAAAGACGTTTGGCGTTTGACTCATGATGAAAATTACGGGCGACCATAGAGAATAATCCATTCAACCTTGCACACTGATCATAAGAAATCGGAACTTAAAGCATGACGTGGCCTCTTCATTTCTCAAGCACCATAACACATTTACACCAAGACATTTTTTTATGAATTTCCTCTCAATTATTACTTTAGTAAAGAGCTCGATAGGTTGACTATGCTCCCCGGTATGCCGAACTAATTTTTTTTTAATGTAAAAAAGTGATAGGCGAACCGCCTAAATCATATTAAATCTTTAAAATTTATAACTGGTGAAATCTTCGATTTGAATTCATTTATATTCAATAAATGACAATGCCTTTGTGTACCTTTGAAATTTACAACAAAAACAAAGTAAAATGATAAAAAAATTCCTGAAAGTTTAAGTGGTTTTATATTTAAGGGTATAAAAATAATTACATTATTTTATAAAAAAAATAAAAATACAAAAATGTCTTTGAGTAAAAAACATTAAATTATTTTATTCGAAGATTAAATGAGTAATCTAATTATGCATTTAAAAACAAAAATACCAACATAATCTAATACATTCAGCAAAAAAAATATTTTATGTTATAGTGAAAAGATTATCTTGTTTTAAAAAATTTAATTGACAAAGAGAAAATAATAATTACATTGTTATAATAAATAGTAACCTATGTCTTGGGATATAATAACTTCATTAATAGATTTGATGTTTTTTAATTAGACTATTGAATAACGATATGTTGTGATTCCGATCAATTTTTTAATATTAAAAAAATATTTAGGTATTTTTAACTTTTTTTCTATAAAAGAAAATTTATATATATATATATAGAGAGAGAGAGAGAGAGAGAGAGAGAGAGGTGGCTGTTTGTTTTCTTGATGTGAGAGAGAAGCTGAAAAAATTGTTGTTGCTGATGATATAGTATTTATGCGAAAATCATTTGAATTATTTTTTTTATCGAAATCATGTAATTATCTAATTATATATTTATACTCGTAATAAAATCAATGATCAATCCTAATATAGCCATTAATTCATATAATCATGTATGAAATGAGCTTAGACTTTTTCTTAAGTTTCACTAAAGGTGCCATTAATTCAATTTTGGCATCCTTAAGTTTCACTAGAGCTTAGACCAATTCAATTTAAATTATTCAATAAAATTTACAGCCCCATAATAGCCAAAGAGTTAATTTGGACCAATTCAATTTAAATTAATTATTCAATATCTCTTTAGGATTGTGTTCTAAAATGGACCTAGTCTTTTTCTTCTTCTTTCTTTATCGAACACCCAAGGATTGTTTTATATTTCTGGATCCCAAGCGAACGATTTGGGCTCCAACTTCTTCGGCCTCTCTTTTTCTAAAAGTTCTTAATCATTCATAAGAACACCAAATTAATTAATTCTTTTGCTAAACTTGCTAATGCTCATACTAATAACAATATGAAACAATCGACAAAGAATTCAGAGTGTTTATTTTATGGTTGAACCTACTCTTCAAAATATTTATTAAATTATTTTTTTTGTTGAAAAACATTAAATTCATTGAGTTTTATATGCTTTTCAATTATTTTAATGTTAAAAAAAAATCAATATATTTTTCATTGAATAACATTTTCAAAAAGCATTATTCATCACGTTACTATATATATCACTTAAAGCGTGTAATGCATTAAAGCGTATAGTATCTATTTGAAAATGTAATAGGAGTTTTATTTTAAAATGTTTTTCGTTTAGAAATATATTAAAATAATATTTTTTATTTTTTAAATTTTATTTTTGATATATCAAAATGATTCAAAAATATTAAAAATTAAAAAAAAACAAATTTTAAACAAACATTATTTTGGCCATAATACCCAACACACCCGTAAGAAGGACCATGGCCCTCAACATTTGAAAGTTCTTTAGTTTAAACACACTAATTTTTCAAAGAAGTTCAAATGAATTGATCCCATTTTGGTGAGGTGTGCATTCTAGTTAAGGTGTGAAGAACGTACACTTTTTATTATTATGATTGGACACATTGTCCAGTAAAAATATATAAGACTTAAGATTTGAACTTTTCAATTTTATACTCCTATGTTGAAATTTAATATCTCGAGAGTGGTTTTTTTTTTCCTGCCATATTCAATCCATAGTTTGAAATTTGGACAATTAAATGAGATATGTCAAAGAATATTGTAAAGTGACATTTGATATAAGATTAAAAAATTATAAGAGTACTCATTATAAAATAATTTTTAAAAATATATAAGTTTGTTTCAAAAAAATAATTGGTGCATTAAAATATTGAATAAATTGTTGTTAGATGAAATGAGAAAATGATAAAAATACTAAAAATGGTTGGAGAGGCAGAAATTAAAATTGTTTGATTATATATTTTGATGTCAAAAATAAATAAAATAATAATAAAACTTGCGAAGTTAAATTTCAACCTCCCTCGTTAAAATTTAACCCCTAAAAATTTAACCACCATCTAAAAATAGAACAAAACTAATTTGTATAGGAAGAATTTTTAACTTCCATGCATTACCCTCGTACCAAAAATAAGTGAAAGTGTAAAGGATAGAACTCTTAAAACGTTGATTAATCATGATTTAATTTCAATTGAAAGAGTAACGTAGATGGAAGCAATACAAGAAAAATATTAAGTATAAGAACATATAATTATGTCTAATAGGGATTACACATAAACTCAAATTCAAAATTTTATTACTAGATATTTTGTCTTCAAGTAGCCTACCTTTCTAAGAGGTTTAAAATTCCTTAAATAAACCTAAAATCTTGTCTACACCAACGAAGAAACTCAAAAATAAAAGAAAATAATAAAAGTCCTAAACAAAATGAGAATAAAGCTGAAAAAAATAATAAAATAGTTTTAATCCAAAAAGAAAAAAAATATTAAAACAACTAGGAAATTATAGCAAATCTTGAATAATAACTTATGGGCATTATCGTAAGCCTTTTCAATCTCCAATTCCTATGAAATTTTAACCCTAAAAAAAAAAACTATGTAATCTTCAAAAAAAATTCCAATATGGCACAATGATTGGATTGAAATATATATATTTGTTAATATAAAACTATGCGTTAGGAAAACATTTCCTACATCAGTCTCCTCGGGTTAGAAGGAACTCATCCTTGAGTTCTAGCTATCCATCCACCTATATCGTTGTTATTGTTGTCGATCATTGAAAGTGATGCCCTTGCACTCTACTGACCTTTGGTGTGATGTCACTGTAAAATTAGCTGACTTAGATAAAGTAGGTCAAGAATCAATGTTCAAAACACTCTGAATCTTTGCATAACCTTTATTAGTCGTCAATGGTTTGTTTCACCTCATGCCAAAGGGATTTTTTGATATCTAAAAGGAACAATAAGTCTTTCCTTACGCTCTCATGGTCACAATCTCAGATTCATTAGATATAGTGATGCCGATGGATCTACTAATAAAAATGAAAGGAAATCCACCTCAAGATATGTTTTTATTATAGGAGGTGGGGTATTTCAAGATGTATTAAAAATTATTCTTGTGTCTCCCTGTCTATGATGGAGTTAGAAAAAATTGCTTACATAACTGTTGTCCAAGAGGTAATCGAGTTTAGACGATTCTTACAGAGTTTGAATGTTACGATACATGCAGATGATATTGTCATTATTTATCATGACAACACTTATGCAATAGCTTATACAAAGGACTCCAAGTATAATGGCAAATCAAAGTAAATTGATAGCAAATACCATTTTATTTGAGACATCATTGTGTAGTTCAAATTGTCATTAAACATATCTCCACTCATGAGATTGTTGTTGATCTATTTACCAAACCTCTCCTAAGAGTATTTTTCTATGTAATATTGTTAATTTGAATTAGTGCACACTATCATATTAAGTGTAAATGTCACCAAGCAATGATTGCCCTTTTTATACGGGAAAATTTCCCTGATGTTGAGAAAGCGAGCGGGATGAGACATATTCCTATCATAAAGTGTATTTTTATAACACTCATGATATACTAGCACATAGCGAGTTAGCAAGAAAATACTTTTTTATTTGATGTCTTCTTAGTTAGAGCTAAGATGAGAATTATAAGTTGAAAATGGAGAGGTTCATGTCTCTATAAATCCTGTTATATAATCAAATATGAGAATTTTAAAAAAACACTAAAAGAGTGATTGTTTTGAGATACCCGGGTTAGGAGCTTTTAAGCCAAGGTTCGTATCGTGTATAAGCGAGACGTTCTTTATAGTGGGATCTCTACCATAGCATACAATATCATGTTGTATGTGCTAAGTCAACCGTAAAATAAAGTGATATAATTGATCTCTTCTTCATCATTGTGTGAGTCATATGGTTCTTTTTTGAATCCATAAGTATAACTTTTAGGACTTAGAACTATGTTAATTATGGAATTTGATGTTGCTAACATAGCATTTTATCCAAGGGTTATGAATTATATAGTCCAATGAAGTATGTCTAAGAAAGCGGTGAAGTCAAAATTAATTGATATTAGGAGCTAAAAAATACATATTTGAATCACACTAATGATTTTTGACTTATTGCCCGGGCGATTATGTTAGATAAATGTATTTGACATGATCATAAGTACAAAGGCATATAATGAGAGATCATGCATAGCTCGTGATATTATCTAAAAGGGATCAAAGATGTTTGATCTAGTATGATTATTTAATTTGTGGTATAAATGAGATATCGAGTTGTAATATTGTTTAGTTTTCATAGTGGTTTAATATAACATTATTCTCATATGTTTTTTTTATTTTGTCACATGTTCCATTTCCCGCATGGAAAGGAGAGCAAAAGAGTTATCTTATTATAAGGATAAGGTTATGACTTAGAATGCTTGATATATAAGTAAGAAATGTAGATGCTTGTCCATATATTTATTTTGTTTGAGGGATAAAGTCTAACTTTTTTATGATTAAGTTTGGAGACCCAATGTAAGATCCCACATTGGAAGCGAGCGTCCAGAGCCAGGGCCTTATAAGTGCATGCTCACCTTGACTAGTAAGACGCGTTTTGGGGCTATGCGTGGCTATCAAGAACAAAACCGTGAGGGGGACCTGAGTGGAAGCCCTGGATTTGGGTGAACTGGGAGGCCCAAAGCGGACAATATCTTGCTAGTGAGGTGGGGTGTTACATTTGGTATCAGAGCCGAGGACGGCTCGTCTTAAGGTGGGGGGATTGTAAGATCCCACATCGAAAGTAAGCGTTCAAAGCCAGGGCCTTATAAGTGCATGCTCACCTTGACTAGTAAGACGCGTTTTGGAGCCATGCGTGGCTGCCAAGAATAAAACCGTGAGGGGGACCTGAGTGGTAGCTCTAGATTTGGGTGGACTGGGAGGCCCAAAGCGGACAATATCTTGCTAGTGAGGTGGGGTGTTACAGCCAACTTCACCTAGGATTTTTATTTGAAAGAGTCTTAATAAGCTTATGACACTCTATTTATATAAGGATACAAATGGTTAATAGAAAAAATACTCTTTGATATTTAATATGTAGTCAAGAAAAAAAAACTCTCTCTCATAATATTTATGTTTGTTCTCTCTAGAATACCATCAAAGTTTTAAGAATTTGTAATGTGTTATTTATTTAGGTGACTTTGGTAACTATCTAAAAAACAAGATTGATTTGATTCTTTTGGTTCATACAGATATTGAAGAAGTTTGTAAATCAAGTGGAGATCTTGATTCATAAATTTGTTGTGTTTCATCAATCCTTTTATTTATAATATACCAACATATACAAAGATTTGGTTGTGTGTTCTTTCAACATATCACATATCAATCTTAAAGTAGATTTATTCTTGAACTTGGAAAAACAATAATAATGATGAAATTTAACTGAAATTGGCTACCAACCTGAAATTATGATAAAACGATCAAAAAAATTCTTACATAACATTTTGGTAATGATGTTTTTTCACAATTTCAAACCTTTTTTGTGTGTTAATTGGTAAATTTCAAATGGTAAATATGGTTATAAACAAATAATTTTCAGTTATATTATGTATTATATGTATGGATGTAGTACATTATCTAGTTAAAAATAACTATTTCTAAAATGCTGTCATTATCGAAGCAGTTTTTTTGTTTAACAATATTGATAAAGAAAGAGAACGAGAGAAACAAAGAACTCTTACAATGTACAGAAGTAAGATTTGAAATTTATTTGTTTATAGTTTTTGGTTCGTCCTGAACCCCACTTCAATTCCCTCTCCTGAGAAAGACAATCCAATAAACATAAATTAATGGGAGAAAAATACAGAATATTTGGATTAGGTACACATAAAGCAAAATAAATTTGTTATAATCATATGATATGTGTCTTATTAAGACCATTCAAGTGGGTATGATCTTCACCAACTCCTATCCTTGGCAAAGTCAACATATCCAACCTGAAAATGACAATGTATGCAAAAGGAAACCCTAATTCCAGTTCGAAAAGAACACATGATCAGCTAGCTTATAGATATGCTATTTTGATTTAAGAAAGTTGCTTACCAGAACTTTAAACATTTTTGACAGGACACGTATGGCATTGACTCGCATTTGTTTTTATCAATCCTTGTTTCAATAAAAATATATTGATTATAAAAAAAAAATCATGATCCTCAAACCTACCATTGATACGATAATATATCTCACATTCACACAAGATAATTACTTTACTTGTATTGTCGGTTATAGTGAAAAACTTGTATCCCTAAGTGCAGTACTTGTATATATCCAAACCCTCTGCTATGCTGATCTTCTTCTTTGGTTGTCTGGCTAGCATAGTGTTTCCTATATCTACATTTCTAGTCGTTAGCTAGATTGGTTCTAATAATTACTGCAAATTATCCCCCTTGGTGCTAGCTCTCTCTTTCTCTACATAATCGCTCTTGGCTTGCCATGAAAAAAAATAGTTACTGCAGATTAGGCCCCCGATGAAGTCAATGTATGCTATATATTGTTAATTATAACACAAAGAAAAATGAATTTACTTTTTTTGCTCGATCCATTTCGAGTTGTAGAAGAAAACACTGGTGTGCCGCAGCTTCATGGTCGATACAGACGTAAGAAGACTGGAGGATTGTATATAGGCTTGGTACTGTTGTCTGGCCCCAGCTTACATGTATTCAATCACGTATACCCCCTTCCTTCCTTTTCGCCTTTTATCAATCTAATTTAATATCTAATACATATAGTAAATATTATCTACCTGCAATAATAATTAATATACCAATTTTCAAGTTAGATCCATATGCATTTTGTATGAAGTATAATTTGATTTTCTTATGCAAGCTCGGACCTGCCAGGTATTTATTGGAAAATCTCAGGTTGTGCATGCGAGACAACTCAAAATTTTGTTTTAATTAAAAAATAATGTTTTTTTTTGTCTTTGGTTTATGAATTATATTACATATTTTATTCAAAAAGTTTACTTGAATTTTTTTTTTTCAAACATGCTTTTACGGCATTTTAACTTATTTTACGGTAAATTATTTATGAGAATAACTTTTAAATTATCACTCAAAATTAAAAGTTGACTCATAAGGCGTACGAAATGGAGTCTATATATTCATCTTTTTGGCTTTTGCTTGACTTTTGGCAGAGAAGGTGTGGAAAATGCAGTTTTATGGAAATGTTTTGAATGAGTTATATCTTTAAATTAAGCTTAATTATCATTTAACAAATATTTTAGAGAAAGGATGGGGAGAGAGCTGATTTTGAGATATATATATATATAATGATAATGATGGGCACCAACAACATCAGATTCATTGAATCCTCCCTTCATCGAAAAGTTTTTTACTCATTATTTAGAACCACCCAATATATTTAAATGCAACACATTATCATTGTTTTTTTGGTTGACTTTTGAAATTAAGCCTTTGGTCAACTAACCTTATAAGTTTATAAGCTAGATAAGGAAGTATTTGCTAAGATAATATATACTAGCTGCAGGCTTCAAAGTTGTTGTAGTCGTGGTTAAAAGATCACAAGTTAGCAGCAGAATATTGACATGATCAAAGCTGGGATCTTCGAGAGAGTGAAGATTGCCACTTCCTCGTCCTTCTGTAAGGGAACTCACTATTGATTGTGCTTTAATTACTGCTTAATTTATGGTTTGACTCTCCTCAATGATTTAGGTTGTTTAACAACATCATACCCAATGCTATACGGTATGCCTAATCTTGCTTCCCATAAATGGGGTATTTTATATATATATATATATATATATATATATATATATATATATATATATATATGTATTATCGGGGATGTGTAGCCCTATTAATTTATGATGAATTTAATTTTAATAAAAACACAAGTCATATGGCAATAAAATTCAGATGTCTAAACCCACTTTCACAAGTTCACCTAATTTTCCCATGTGACCTCTCTGTTGTGTTCCTTCTATCGTACAATTATTGTATCCATCTTTTATTATATTCGGCAAGTCATGATAAATTTAGATTGCGTGCGTACGTAACAGTGCTTCTTACACTTTGATGTTTGTCGTAAAAATATGTCGTGTTTTTTTTTGGTAAATTTATCCAATCATTATTTTCGGCGCATCACCTATAAACGCATGGATTTATAGGACGCGGGAAACGGCCATGGCCCTCTAAAGATTGAGAGATTTCTGAAGTCACCCTCATTTTGGCAATTTTTTTAAGAAAGTTGAATAAATTGGCTGCTCATAAGCATGGTTGCTACACTTGGTTCATGGAATTACAAGGAAAAAAAAAACCTAGATATTTGAGCTATCAAGTTAACTCACATGTCACCAAGTTAATTTAGATAAATTGTCTTTATAAAAAAAAAACATTGTTGGATAAATTTAGATAAATTTAGAAACAATAATAATTTAGATAAATTTATAAATTTCTTAGATTTAACCATTCAGGTCATGGATCAATCCTGTTTAGTTAATTATATTTTATTATATTAATTTTTTTTAATTTAACTAAAAACCTGGCTCAAATCAGATTTTGAGTTATAGATTTTCACATATCTAATCAAATCTAATTTAATAAATATATGCGTAGAAGTAAGATAACCCCATTTGCTGCCTCCCTCAATCACTTCATAAAATTTGGATCCATTATTGACCGGCATCCACGTCCCTCTTCCTCTAGAGCTCTTGAATCTAAACCTAAAAAAAATGTTCAGATAGAGGATAAATATAGAAACATTCGAGAATTATATTGGAATTCTAGTCCGGGGGGGTCATTACTTACATCCGCGCTCACCAAATTATATGTGAAGAAATGCTAATTATGCTCATTATTACCTTTAAATAATGTTCAATAAAATCTTAACACTACCAGAAAACCGGAGAAAAGCAACGGAATTACCGACGGAATTTTTCCGTCGGTAATTATTACCGACGGAAATAATTCCGTCTCAAAATCTGTCGGTATATACCGACGGATTTATTCCGTCGGTAATGTCGTCGGTATCTACAGACGGAACAAATTCGTTGGTATATACCGACGGTTTCGCCGACGGGATATACAGTTCGTCTGGAAATATGCAACAGCGTGGTGACGTCAGGCGATTTTACCGACGGAAAGTACCGAGGGATTCAAACTGAGATAGCCGTACAGTGACATGGCGCTGTCACAGACGGCATCACCGACGGAATCACAGACGGCAGGAGGCCGTCGGTGATTCCGTCGGAAAAAACCATTATATGCACCGACACTCTCTTCCTCTGTTTCTCATTCTTCTTCTTTCCCATCCCACCTCTCCCCTCCCAAACTGCAGCCAAACACCCATCCCAAACTCTCCACTATTCTCAACACGAGCACTCAAGTTTCTTATATCTTGTACGTGGTCACAATATCCGTTTCTTGTAGATTTTATCATTTTTTTGTAAGTAAATCTATCCTTTTTAGTTTTAATATTTAATTGTGAATTTTATTGTTTTAGTATATGTATTTTGTTAATGTTTGTACTTGTTTAATTGTTATTTGTCAAAGAAACTTGTAGTATGAATGTATAATTTTGTAGTTGTTAAATTGTTTGTATGAACGTTGATAGTTGATAATTGATAATGAATATTTAACATAAGTGTTGTTTTAGTTTGTTGGATAATGTCAGGGAAAACCAATATTTTTGTTATGTTTTATAGAGGTTCAATAGAAGTCATGGATGATCGTTCATGGATGTATCGGGACTCACCCCAAGGATTGCGGAGGATGGATTATTGTAACGGTGTCCAGGGTTTTATTAATTTCGCAACATCTATTCCGGGGAATTTTACTGATGGCGGTATTAGGTGTCCATGCAGGAAGTGTAAAAATTTAAAGTTTCTGCATCAAGATGTTGTAACGATACATCTTCTAACCAAAAGGTTCATGGAAGATTACCTGTGTTGGTATGCTCACGGAGAACTATTTGTTCCTGATGAGAGCATGGAAGAACAGGTGGTTGGGTCAACTTCTAGTGCTAGCAACATGCATGAAGTTGGAAATGAGAACAGTAATCCTTACAGGAATATGGTTATGGATGCAATGAGAATGAGTGAAGGTAATGTCAGGGAATGTCCAATCGTAGAAGAAGAACCTAATGCAGATGCAGCAAGGTTTTTTGATCTGTTGAGAGATTCTGACGAACTATTATGGGATGGCTGCACGAACCACAGTAAATTATCAGCCGTAGCACAGGTGTTCACCATCAAGTCAGATCACGGGTTGAGTGAGGCCGGTTATGACAAGATTATTGAATGGACGAGAAGCATTTTACCTGAAGGGAACAGGCTGAAAGAGAACTTCTATGCTGCCAAGTCCATGATGAAACCCCTCGGTTTAGGATACCAGAAAATTGATATATGCCCTAACTTCTGCATGTTATACTACCTTGAAAATGCTGAGATGACCGAGTGCATGACATGCGGGCATTCCCGTTACAAACCCAGAACTGGTAAAGGGAAGACTCTCGTGGCATATAAAAAACTTAGATACTTCCCAATCACACCTAGACTGCAGAGGTTATTCATGTCACCAAGGACTGCTGAGCACATGACATGGCACCAATCACACCATGCGGTTGATGGAGTGATGGTTCATCCTTCTGACGGTGAAGCCTGGAAACACTTTAACAGTATGCATCCTCCCTTTTCAGCTGAATCAAGGAACGTGCGTCTTGGGTTGTGTACAGACGGATTCAACCCATTCGGGTCATTTGTTGCTCCTTATTCTTGTTGGCCGGTCATACTGACGGTTTATAACTTGCCACCGGGGATGTGAATGAGGCCGGAGTTCATGTTTTTATCTATGGTCATACCAGGTCCGAGCAGTCCGGGGCGGAATATAGATGTTTGTCTTCGTCCGTTGATTGATGAGTTGACGCAGTTGTGGTCCCCTAGAGCTTTGACTTATGACATCTTGAGGAAATAAAATTTTGTTATGAGAGCGGCTTTGATGTGGACTATCAATGATTTCCCAGCTTATGGAATGGTTTTTGATTGGAGCACGCATGGAAAGCTAGCATGTCCATATTGTATGGAGAACAACAAGGCATTCACGCTAACAAACGGGGGTAAAGCTTCTTTTTTTTACTGTCACCTTCGTTTCTTGCCACATAACCACAGGTACAGAAAGAACAGAAAGGATTTCTTTGTTGGCAGAGTTGAAAATGATGTTGCACCCCCGCGTCTTGCCGGTGAAGAATTGTTTGATGTTGTGTCAGAGTACGGTGAAATTGTGTTTGGTCTCCAATCAGGTAAGCAGAAGTTTCCTGGTTTTGGTTTGACCCATAATTGGGTGAAGCGAAGTATATTTTGGGAGCTTCCTTATTGGAAGACCAATCTTCTCCGTCATAACCTTGACGTCATGCACATTGAAAAGAACGTGTTTGAGAACATTTTCAACACCGTCATGGATGTGAAGGGGAAGACAAAGGACAACATCAAGGCTAGATTGGATGTAGCGCTGTTCTGTAACCGTAAAAATATGGAGTTGGTTTGTGATGGGTCACGGGTCGCAAAACCAAGAGCAAGCTTTGTGCTAGAGAAAAACGCACAACTACTAGTCTACAAATGGCTTAAGAGTCTGCGTTTCCCCGATGGACATGCCTCGAACATATCAAGGCTGGTTAATACGGAGGAATGCAGATTATATGGAATGAAGAGTCATGACTGCCATGTGTTTATGCAAACACTCATCCCATTAGCTTTTCGTGATTTGTTGTCAAAGGGGATATGGGATGCACTAACGGAGATTAGTCATTTCTTCAGAGACATATGCTCCAGCAAGTTGAATGTTGATCACATTGAAAGGCTTGAAAAGAATATCGTCGAGACAATATGCAAACTTGAGATGATATTCCCTCCATCATTTTTTGACTCAATGGAGCATCTACCCATACATTTACCGTTTGAGGTAAAAGTTGGAGGACCGGTCCAGTACAGATGGATGTATCCATTCGAGAGGTTAGATATTACAGTTGCTATGACATTTATAATTAAATGTTTTTATTTTTATTTTAATGTTTTTAATTGATAATTTTTTATTAATATATATATATATACATATATATATATATATATATGCAGTTACTTGTTCAATCTTAAAAAAAAGGTTAAGAACAAGGCGCATGTTGAGGCGTCAATATGTGAGACGTATATTGTTGAGGAGATCTCAACATTTATCTCATACTATTTCGAACCTCATTTGAGAACAAGGATAAACCGTGTTCCACGGCATGATGATGGTGGTGAAGTGCATTCAAGTGGGAACTTGTCAATATTCTCCAATCCTGGACGACCCACACCTAAAAATGCCGTGAGGGGAAGATATTTGTCTGAAATAGAGTTCAGACAAGCACACAATTATGTCCTATTTAACTGTGATGAGCTTAGACCTTTTATTAAGTAAGTGGATGTTCGACTTAAACTTTGTCAAGAGTGTACTATTTATATTTTGTGATACCATACACTCATATACTTTGGAACAACCTTGCAGGCAACATCGACGATACTTACTGTCCAATAACTCACAGCTGACCGAATCCCAGATCTTTCAATTACAAAATGAACAATTTGCCACATGGTTTAGAACACATGTAAGTCCTATCACAAACTCATTATCTCTTGCAATGTAATTAATTATAGTCAATGTTACATAATATCCGTTTATTGATTATTGTTGTATTTAATTTACAAGCTAGGTTTATCAAATGGGAGGTAGTGCTGTTGTTTCACTGTCTTTACTATGTTTGGGCCCTGAAAGAAAAGTCAAGTGCTATAATGGATATTTTTTCAATGAATATGTCTTTCATACTGAAGAATACGGGCATGGAAGAAAGACATACAACAACGGTGTTTGTATTAAGGGATCGACTTCTAGTGAGTTTGAAGTTGACTACAATGGTAGATTGGAAGAGGTCATCGAACTGCAATATCATAGCGAGCAAAATAGAGTGTTTTTATTCAAATGCTATTGGTATGACACAACTGACAGAGGAATCAGAGTAGATCCTCACTATGGTCTCGTTGAAATCAATTCAAAAGCTAGACACCGCAACGTAAACGACGTCTTTGTTTTCGCAAAGCAATGCCAACAAGTTTATTACACATACACCCCTTCCTTTAAAAAGGACCGATCAAGAGTTGATTGGTTATCCGTTTTAAAAACAAAACCCAAGGGTCGTGTCGAGGTTGTTCAGGATGAGAACGAAGACACAAGTGTGATAGATGAAGTCTTTCAAGCTAGTGAGTTGGTTGAACCATACCGAGTTGCTCCGTCGATTGACTTAGAAGAAAATTTGAATTTTCATGTTTTCAACGATAGTCTTGTTGATGTTGATGCAGAGGAGTTGAATGTTGTTCTGAGCTCTACTAGTGGAAAAAAGAATGTTGTTGAAGAAGTTGATAACGAAATTGAAGAGTGCGATGAAGCTGATGATAACAATTCAATAGAGGACGAAGATGAAAATTCCGACTAACTAAACATGTTATAAAGCCTTATTTTTATAATGTAATAATTTGAAACATGAAATATTTATTCTTCTTTAAGGGTCAGCCTTTGTTATTGTGTTGTGTGTGTTGTAAGATTGCAATTCAAGATTTTTTGAGAGGGTTACATTAAAAAAATAAGAAAAATTTACCTTTTCACTGACGGATTTACCGACGGCATATAAACCGTCGGTATTTCACAGAGAGTTGCAAAACAAATTACAGGATTTTGCCACATTCACCGACGGATTTACCGACGGCATATAAACCGTCGGTATTTCACAGTGAGTTGCAAAAAAATTACGGGATTTTGCCACATTCACCGATGGATTTACTGACGGAATATAAACCGTCGGTATTTCACAGAGAGTTGCAAAAAAATTACGGGATTTTGCCACATTCACTGATGGATTGCCGACGGCTTTCCGACGACATTTCCGACGTCCACTACCGACGGAATCACCGACGGCTTGTCCCATGTCTGACACGTGTCCGTCTGCACTATTACCGACGGACTTTCCGACGTCCATTACAGACGGCATTACCGACGGATCACGTATGTGCGACACGTGTCCGTCTGCACCCGTACCGACGGCATTTCTGACGGATTGGCCGACGGATCGAAAAGTTTGGCGGGATTTCCAAACTTTTTGGTGCGAATTTCAATTAATTTCCGACGGAATTACCGACGGAAATTAATTGCACCGACAGCAATTAATTTCCGTCGGAAATTCCCTCGGAAATATTGCTTTATATACCGCCCATCCCCCCCACTTTGTTCATTTTCTCCTCTTCTCTTCTTCTCCCTTTCTCTTCTCCTCTTCTCCCTTTCTCTTCTCCCTTGCTATTCTTCTCTCATTTATATTTAGCTTTTAGAAGGATTTTATTGTTTTGGCGGTAGTTTTAAAAGGTATGTATTTTTTTTATTTTAATTATGATTATTTTTTTTGGTGTTCTTTGTTTTGTATATTGTTTGTAGATAAAATCTTAAATTCAACACATTATTAAGGTAAGCATTTTTTATTCCCAAATTTATTTTGAATTGATATAATGTTTTTTAGTTTTGTGTATTGTTTGTTTTGTGTTTATGTTGTGTGTTGTGTAGTGTTTTTTAGTTTTTTAGTTTTTTAATTTGATTTATTAATTTTAGTTTTTTAGTTTTGATATTATTGTTTGTATTGATATAATTGTTATTGTTGAATTTTATGTTAAAAATGTTAATTTATAAATATAATTGTTATTGTTGATTTATTTTAAAAATGTTAATTTATATATATATATATAATTGCATTTAATTAGTTTATCTTAATTTAGGATATTATTGTTTGTATTGCTATAATTGTTATTGTTGAATTTTATGTTAAAAATGTTAATTTATAGATATAATTGTTATTGTTGATTTATTTTAAAAATGTTAATTTATATATATAGAATTGCATTTAATTAGTTTATCTTAATTTAGGATATTATTGTTTGTATTGCTATAATTGTTATTGTTGAATTTATGTTAAAAATGTTAATTTATAAATATAATTGTTATTGTTGATTTATTTTAAAAATGTTAATTTATATATATAGAATTGCATTTAATTAGTTTATCTTAATTTAGGATATTTGTATGACTTAAATCTAATGTTAGTACCAATTTAACAATGAATGTTCATAGTTGTAATTCTATATGATGTTATTGAATAAAATGTTGTGTTGATGATGATGAGTTGGGTTAAGATCCAGGATGATTGGATCGGGATGTGAAATAAAATTGGAAGTGTAATATGATTTTGTCGACAACTTGGGATCCCCCAGTACAGGGGAGACTCTGTCGAATTTTTTTTTAAATAATCAAAGTTAATTATGTAATTATTCGTATACATTTGTGTAGATGCGTAGAATGAAATCTACAGCACGTCGTCAGAAGACGGTTGCAGCTAGTTCTTCTAGCAGCGAGGAGGACGTATCCTTAGGTGCTGATCACAGCGAGGAATCTACGCCAACTTGTGATGCTGCCTCTTCTAGCGCGGTTTCACAGCGCAGAAGCGGTGTGCCTTCACAGCGGGGTCAATTCACCCGCAAGTACCAAGCACAATGGAAGGATGACCTCTCAATGTAAGTTTGTTTAGGTTTTAGTTTTTTTTTTATATTCTTATAACATAATTTATGAACAACTAATTAATATTAATTACTACTTTTATTTAATTTCAGGTTCGCAAACATTGAGGCTGCAAGGACTATAACATTGGCGTTTAAATCGTCGATGGAGATTCCATTGTTTCAATGGAGCCAGGTTTCCAAACATCCTGAGTGGAAACCTAATATCGATGCATGGTTTAAGCGATTTCAGGTCGGTGTTAATTTTTAATAAATAATTTTTATAATTTTATATCTTGTACTATTTTTATTTTATATGAATTATTTATAGACACAGAACAAATTTGAGTGGGATAGGGCGGACAACAATGTTGTGAGGAGGGTATGGGAGAATCACGCGGCAACTAGGTAACATCGAAAATAATATTTATTTTTGTTTTATAATTTTATGTTTTAAATTCTAATTTGTTACTATGGAAATAGGTTGCGTGATTTTTGGTATGACACCCAAAAAAATCAAAAAGACATGCGAGGGATAACGGTCTTGAAGGATGGAATGAGGTGGCGGTTTGGCAGGAATTCAAACCGCCATTCATCTCGGGGGAAATATGGACGGCATATATTGAGCACGTGACCTCAGAGCGGTTCTCACGGCGCTCACAGTCTGGCGCCAACAACCAGAACCGATAAATTTATGGTTCGGTGACCACGCACACTGGCGGATCCGTCCCATTCAGCGCACATGCAAAGCGGATGGTAAGATTAATTTTAATGAAATATATCGTTAATTAATTTGTCGTTCCTTATAATATATTTAACTTTCAACCTATTTTTTCCTTACAGGCTGCGTCTCTTGGACGTGAACCGAGTCCAATGGAGCTGTTTCTAGAGACGCATGTGCGGAGTCAAGACCGCCAAAAGGGGGTGCAATAGTTCGTGGACAACCGTGCTCAGCACTTCGTGGTATGTTCGTTCATTCATTTTATTTTGTAAGTTATTATTTTCTTGAATTGCATCTTGAATTGCATTTGATGATTTTTTTACCGATGGAATTTTCAGGACACCTATAATAGCCGGTTGAGGGAGAGATATGGGGACAATCCGTCGACCCATCCAGATTTCGATCCAGATTTGTGGATGGAGGCGGGATCGTTTGGTGGACCCGATAAAAATAGGGTCTACGGGCTCTCCAACACTACGGCTGACAACTTGCGGTCAACTCGTAGTGTCTCAACTGTTGGAAGCTCTCCATCAGTATCGAACACCTAGTCTGAGGAGTTCATTGCGTTGAAACAACAATATCAACAACGCTCGAAGAATTATGATGAGCTCCGTCAAATAGTCATGGAGATGAGATCAAAGATGGGTGACGATACTTGTGCAGCTTCTTTTTGGCCGTATGGTCCCGGGAACAACCAGCCTCCTCCTCCTCCTCCGCCTCCTCCTCCAGCTCCGCCGCTATTCTAGTTTAATTTTGCTTTTTAAACACATTAAATTTGTAATGAATATTATTTAACATTACTTTTACATTATTAATGTTTAATGCATAAATCTATTTGTTTATTAAGGTTTTTTACAATTAATAAAATTTTTTTATATATTTTAAATACCTACCGACGGATAGTATCCGTCGGTATTTAACAGAGAGTTGGCGAACAATTACCATCCATGCCATCATTACTGACGGCATCACCGACGGGATTAAATCCGTCGGTGATTAAATTCTGACGGCATTACCGACGGATACTATCCATCGGTAATGCCGTCAGAATTACCAGCCATGCCATATTTACCGACGGACTTTCCATCGGTAATGCCGTCGGTAATTACCCTTGACATTACCAACGGATTGATTCCGTCGGTAATGTTCCCGCGGGAAACTTTTTTTTGGGCGCGCGCGTATCTGTCTGTAACCCGTCGGCGTTTCCGTCGGTGGGTGGTTTTTTTTATTTACGACAGAATTAGCGACGGAAATGGGATTTACCGACGACTGTTTTACCGACGGACGTGTTCCGTCGGTGAGGCCGTCGGTATTATTTTCACCGACGAACTTCATTGTTGTCACCGACGGAATGAGTCCGTCGGTAACACTGGATAATGTTATAGTGTAATAGCTCAGTAGTGTACGTGATGTAAAATTATTATTATTGTTTCTTTTTCATGATCAACTCTTATGCTGCCTGAAGGTTTGTGAGGTACCTAGAGCACTACCTGTTCAAAGCGACGATTGCCAAGTCTACATGTTAGGAGAGCATCTATTTTAACATAAAAGGGAAATTTTATCAATTTGAAACTTCCAAGCAACAGAAAAAAAAAATTAAAGGGTCGCCCTTTTCTTGAAGGGATGGGTAACCCTTAGAGCATCTCCAATGCAAAAAGCTATTTTGAAAAGCTAAATTGATAAAATAATATTTTGAATAGTGTAAATATAGTTTTTTTTACCATATCTATTCCAATGGAAAAAAGCCATTTGAAGAGCCATTTATATTGGAGTGAAAGAAACAAGTATCTTATTATTTCTTAATAAATTTGATGTTATTTTTTTTTCCACATGGCTACATTTAATTGGTTTATTTTTTTAGTGGCCCTACTTTGTTGGTTTTGGCTCTTTAAAGAGATATGTAGGAATAGCTTTTGTGGGAGAGAAAAGCCATTTTAGCAAACCCATTTATGTCTTGTACGGAATACAGAAATTCGTCAGCCGAAAATGGGGTTAAAGGTTTTTGGTTGGGAATCTCATGAAGCATCTTTTTAGTTAAAAGATCAGAGTTCATTAAATTCTTGGGATAAAGGGGATGGTGGAGATAGAGATCTTGCGATATATAGCATGGTTTTTAGCGATCTTGCTTCGTTCTCGTAGAATGGAACCCTAGTTTGAGGGAGGGGGGCCAATATGGACTTGGAGATTTTCATGTGGGGGTCCAAGAGTCCCTTTCCCAGTTTCTAATTATTTTACAGATTCAACAGGTGGGGGAGAAATCCTTCCTAGGGTTTGCTGTTTCAGCTGTCAACCACATTCTTTATGTTTTGGCCTACCCTAAATTTACACGTTTATATTTAACCAGGATAATGCCCACTTCCTTCCTGCCTCTTGGCCATGGCAGCAGCAGCAGCTGCTATCATCCATACCCGCCGTATTAATAGATGCACGTCCTTCGCCACATTATTGATGTCACACACATTTATAGGTGGGAAGTTGTGTATTGTGAGATAGTTTTAAATGAGAGGTGGGCGTAGCTGCAAGAGAACGTGAGAAATTGAGAGTAATATTGGTCTACAATGAAATTCTGAAGTTTATTGGTTGGGGATTGAATTACAAAAGAAAATGACCTAATTGAACTAAAAGGAAAATCTTCTTACCAGATTCAAGGTAGATTGAAACAACAAATCTAAAGCATTTCTTGAATATATGGTTTTCCCAGTCCATCAAAATCAAGATAGAAAACTTGCTAGGGTTTATTTTTCCCAGTCCATCAAAATAATTTACTCCCTGTGATTTTCGTCTACCTTTTCTTCTCTTTTTTATTGTGAATTGACATCCCATTTGAAAGAGGAAAAAAAAATCCAATTAGATGAGTAATTTTATTTTAGCTACCCAACCGAATATTATCCCTTGCAAGGTCTACCTTGACTTGGCTTCACTTGACAATTAAACTAGAAAAACATGACTATATTTTTATTGGAACCAAATCCAATAATGGAACCTGTGCTTGCACCTCCTATATACTCTTTCCTTCATTCTACGACTGTCTGAATCCTTACCCACAGGAGCATTTTCTGAGGTTTAATTGATCTCCTTCTCAAATTAACCTAATGTTGTGCATGCATTTTCATATATATATATATATATATGGGCATGTAAAATATATAAATGGTGGGTCAAAGTCGATTGAGTAAGCTTACCTGTATGTACTTTAGATTGACAGTGATTTGGAGCACGACTCCACATTGTTCAGGGAAAGCGCACAGATTCATAATTGCCATGACCTTGTCCCCTGAGTTTATTGGAAACAATTTACCCACTCTCTGTGAATTGGCAAGTATATATTGGGTAGCCTAAAGCCAGAAAAGCGGCCTTCATAACATGGAACAACGTAATAAATTAGAAATCTTTACTCGGCTTAATTTAATGCAGCATTCAAAAAATCAATCATTAAGAATGGAGAGATGACATTAATTTGAGGAATAAAACATTAATTTGAGGAATAAAATAACTTTATTCCAGCAATATTAACCCCCATTATTATATACTTCATTCCTTTAAATTAAACCTAATAATTTGATTGTTGTTAATGTACGATAAAAATAGAAGAGATTAAGTTTTCTATTTTAAAAATAAAAATTCACTTCAAGATTATATTAGAGATAAATTTATTATATATATATATATTTTTAATCATATATGTTTATGTATTTTATGTACTTGTGATTTATGTAATTTGAACACTAATCACATACAATTTAACAGATAATCACATTAAATTTAACCTCATTTAGGGACATTAAAAATAGGGGTGAGCAAAAAAATCAAAAAATAAATTAAATCGAGAAAATCAGAAAAAAATAACTGAAAAAACCAAACCGTGAAAAAAAACCGATTAAACCAATTAAAATTTTAAAAAAAACCGACTAATTCGGTTTGGTTTCGGTTTTATAAACCTGAAACCGAAAAAACCAAACTAAATCCAAACTGAAAAAATTAAAAAAAAAAACAAGTCAAATTAAGTTAAACCAAACAAAAACCAAGTCAAACCAAAAAAACCGAGCCAAATTTATTAAAGAGGCTTTCCATGTCATTTTTGAATTTGGAGATTGCATTATTAGGCCCACCAATACTATTGGGTTTTATTTTGCAGTCTGTAATTTTATAAATGGGCTCACACCTTTAAGGATCCAAACCCCACTTATAGTAATATGGGCCCGACCATTAATATCTTCACTTTCTACTCTCTAGAGTCTAGATCTCGGCTCGGCTAATCTGAGTCGTTCCTGTATTTTGTATGATAGTTCATGTGTTTTAAGAGTATAATTTACAATGAAAAAATAATATTTTTAAAAATTATTAAGAAATATAAAATAAAACGATCAAAAAAATTGAGCTGATATGTTTTTTGAAAATTTATAAGAAATTAAAAAATCATAAAAAAATTGTAATTTCAAAAAAAAAAGAGAAAATTTTCAGCTATTATGTGAGATCCATCAAAAACAATTATGGGACCCATCATCATTAATTCATGTATACAAAACAAGGGGTCCCTCAATCATTTTATGACAATTCCCACATAATTATGTAAATGAGGCAATGATAAATCCACATTTGTAAAAATCAATGTTGGGCCGGCGTCGCATGGATATTAGTAGAGCTGGGCCTGAAACCCAAGTTTTCTGGAACAAAATCAAAACAAGTCCAATGTATGATCCAACTACTTTCAAGCCAGGATTGCACAACGGACACGTTATAGCGTACTTGCTGTCGGACTGAGCCTCAGTTTGATACTGTGTTCTAAACAATTTCAAATAAAAAAATTTAAAAAAATTATAATTATTTTTTTATATATTTTTAAGTCGTTTTGATTTATTAATATAAAAAATAATTTTTTAAAAATAAAAAAATATATTATTTTAATATATTACCGCACTCCAAACATTCTTTAAATCTAATTGGTAATAAATAAAATAATTAAAACAATTCATATTAAATGGTTATCTTACCCTCAAAATTAATTAATTGGGGAAACACAAGATTACTTGACCGTATACGCACTAGTTTTTAACTGCCAGGACTAGTGGGCTAGAAATCTTTTCTTGGTGTACGTGGATGATTTCGTTTTTGTTTGGATTAAATTTTTTTTTTTTTTTGTTAGGATATATATTATAATAATAATTTTTTTTCTTGGTGTACGTGGATGATTTCGTTATTGATAAGATATAAAAACACGTAATCAAGTCTTCTTCTTTGTTTTGTCTTTGTCAGCTTCTCTCGTACTCTCTCTCTCTACGTCTGTTTCAGATGAGATATTGTTTGGTAGGAGTAATTATTTTTTAAAATATTTTTATTTAGAAATATATTAAAATAATTTTTTATTTTTTTAAATTAATATATCAAAATAATAAAAGAATAATTTTAATTTTTTTTAAATACAGTAAAACCATGAAAACAAGAACAAATTAAAGTTAGAGGGCAGGATGAGGTTTGTTGTGCACGGGAAAACAACGTGATGGTATGTTCTTGTGTTTGAGTCAGTCCTCCTTTGGCTGCCACATTCTGCCCTTCCATGGCCTGCCATGTCCCATCTCACCTGAATTTTTACTATAATTTTACATCGTGGGTAGATTTGCAGTTAAAGACTGAGAGCGTCTTCGATGGAAGATACTATTTAGAACAGCTAAATTAGTAATATAATTTTTAAAATAATATAAGTATAATTTTATTTGTTTACGTTGTATTCCAGTCATCAAAAGTAATGTAAAAGGGTTAGATTGTATTTTAATATATTTAATATAAATCTATTTTAATAATATAATACGATTAGATTGATTTGATAAATCTAAAAATAATCTAAAAAATTCTTAATTGACTCAATATTAAGAGATAAAATTAAAAATAAATAAATAATGACCAGAATCAACTCAGGTAAATTCGTTAAATTCATAATACGAGTCATGAGACAAGGATGTCATAAAAAGCAAAAAAAATAAAGATTTAAAAAAATCAAATAAAAAAAAACTGGTAAAAAAATATTAGTGCAATGAATAATATTTTAGTATTTTTACCAGACTTGGAGGAATAATGTTTTTATAAAAACAAATTGTAAAATAACATTTAGCTTAGCCATCACTTGAAACATGTAAAACAATCATTCAAGAACAAAAATAATATTTTTTTTTTAAAAAAAATAGCATCATCTAATGGAGATGCTGTTGGATGGGTACATTATCATTGTCTTGGTGGCTTGACTTCTTTTTTGGCATGTTAATTGTTTTTTTCTAGCCTAGTCTATCTGTCACCTGTCTAAGTATATTTCCAAGTGGATTATTGGTTAGCAAGAGCAATATAAAATTTGGGTTTTTTTAAAGAAAATGGATGGATGAAACGGGACATTGGACATGTTTCAATTCATGAATACATAAGTTGAAATATATAACAGCTGACAACGATATTCATGGGAAAAAAAAAGTTCAGAGATTTTTTGTTTACAGATATGTAATTTTCATTGGTATGAAAATAAAAACAAAATAACTTCTTACATCATAATCAGAAAACCAATCTAAAGTCAAATTCTATGAAAAGAAAATAATAGACATTTTTTTTTTTTACCTGACTGAATATTCTCATATTCTTTTAAAATATAAGATTAGTTACATTCGAGATTTGTGATTGCTTCTTTTAATAAGTACGTTTTTTAAAAATAATTGAATTTATATTTTTATCTTTACATGAATATAATAGTATCTTAAGTGTTATACCAACATTTTATAAATTTATAAAAATTATAGAACTTTAGTGTTTTTTTTTTTTACTTGATTGAGCATCCTCATATTCTTTTAAAAAATAAAATTAGTCACATTCAAGATTGGTAACCGCTCTTTCTAATAAATATATTTTTAAAAAATCAAACTTGTATTTTTTTTTTTACATGGATATAATAATATTTTAAATGCTAAATCAATACTCGGTGAATTTGTAAAATAAATTCGTATAAAGAATATGTTATGCTGGCCTTTCAATGCCCTATTATGTAACTGAGCCTGTAAGTTAGTTGTGTTTAAAAATTCGTCAGATCTTTTGTACTAGATTTGAGATTATTAAAAAACCTCATATGGCTCATAGCAAATGTCTAAGCTATAAGGCAAAGGGTTTCAATTTCTCAACTTGTACTCTCTTCGTCTTCAACCTCTTATCATCATCTCTTTTCTTTCACTCGGAGCTCATTCTGACTTCGAAACTCTGTTATTTTTCCAACTCACAGAAGAGGATTCGTTTACAAGTTCTCAACCCTATCATGATCATCTCCCTGACAAAATATCAGTCACCTCATCTTTCTGTCCTTAAGGATTTAGGTAAAACTTCCCTTTAGCAATGGCGGTTCGATTTCGCTATCCTTCCAAGCAAATTTATTTGATAAGACAAAGTATTAAGTTATTAATTATATCATCATTTTGTCGAATACGAAAATGTTCAGAAAACGTTGCTCACCAGCTACCATTAAAGACTCCATGAGCTAGGAGCTTATTTTTCTCATTTCCAGAATCTGAATTCCGGGGTCTTGAAGTGGGTTGATAAGCTACGATCATGGGGGCCCCAAGATACTACAGATGTCTCTTTCCTTTCCATTGTTAAAACATCTCCACTAATCTGCTACCCAAGCCATTTCATAGTCCACACAGACCGACATGTCCATTGCAAACATGGTCTCTCTTGAAGCATTGCTTTCTCTCAAAAACCTAATGATAACACTGTACAGCTTTTCCTATTCAAGGCCAATGCATATGCTTTGTACATTTATTATCAAAGCAATAAATTGAAGCGTTCTTAAAACCATCTCAAAGCTTTCATTTTCGTGTATATCATCCATGTCAGCTGTCATTTATTGCGTCTTTTTTTGCTGAATTGAATCCCGCGTGTTGTTTCACTTCTTGGAAATGTTTTAGGCAGACAGAGACAGACTAGACATTGAAGTTGCCTACTAAGGAAATGCGAAGCAAGACTTGTCACCATGGCTTAACCAGCTAACCATTTTTACATTACAGGCAATGGAAGAGTAGAGAGCATGTGACGGCAACGGAAGAGTAGAGAGCATGTGACGGCAACAAATTAACAACAGGACTTCCTAAAATCCAAAGGAACAAGAGCACACCATGACATTAATTTTCCGCCCATGCACAGTCACATCATGGCCTAAAACAAACACTACTCCTCGCCCCCACAAGCAGAGAGGAGAAGCTGACAGAGACAGACCACTAGAGGAAGGGGCTTGATTACAGACTGTAAAGAAAAAAAAAGAAAAAGGCAGAGATAAGGTCCCCACCTACCTAGAATGCATACACTGCCATAGAATTACAAGAATCAATGAACATGGGCAAGAATTTTTTTTTATCTCACTGACCCTTTTGATATTTCCTAGCAGTCAAAAACTGCTGTTGAAAATCAGACAACACTCCGCTATAGAAGGCACTTCAATCGACGATCCACTTTGAACTGCAAAAGCAGCTACCCCTAGTAACTAATGCTTCTTTACCTTATCCTCTACCATCCTTTCACCTCAGATGGGTACCACCATGGCTTGATTCTTGATGCACCATTTTTATGCACAGCCAAAAGGTAAGAAAAATAAAATATAAAACATAATGCACATGTAGATCTAATCTTTTCTCAGTAATAGCATTTATTATATGCTCTCGTTCAATAAAAATACCCCAATAATTACGAAGGCAATCTTTGTCTGCCTCCGGATCTTACAATAATTTATCAAGTAAAATAAACTCGTATGAATAATTGATCAAAATAAACATAGCTTCACATAAACAAAGCATGTTGTAAGTTAGACAAGAGTGCAGAAAATATATATATAAATTTCTCTCACTGACAAGACAGGATGTCCTGGGATGATAGAGATACCAAACAAGCAAGACAGAACATTTCACATTTCAGTATAGAAAAGAACAAGTTGAGACATCAATCTAATCAGGTTTTCATTTAAAGTAATCAACCAGGTAGGGCAGGTATTCTCGAGATCCCCTTTTTACTCTCTCATTCAGTCCGTCAGACATCCAAGTGAGATCCAAAACTTCAGATGCTAAGAATGAGACCAGAACAGCTTAAAGAGGCAATGTTTTAGTGGGAAATAAGCGCAAGTGAGGGAAAAGAAGTCATTCCATTGCATGAATATAACAAGGTTGAGATCAGAAATCCCCAACGGGTAATATCTACTAGATGTAGTCAAGCATAGAGAAGGTTCTCACCAAAGGTAAAATTCCAATCACATCCTACAAAATTACAAATGAACATGGATTGATTACCATAAAGCTCAGAAGTTTGAAACAGGAATCCTATTAAAACAACTTAAAATAACCCGCAAATCCACAAAATCTACTACCTTCGGAGGAAAATGGCAAATCTACTACCTTCATTATACCAGAACCGACAATCTTCTTCACTGACTTGAAAAGGAGGGCAAGACAAATGCTAAATGCAATTGCGGATAAAACTGGCTTTGCTCACAGCATGCAATCGGTTCTTGCTGGCAACCGCCGGAAGAAATTGAGTGGAACTGATGGAAGTTTGTGGCGGAACCTAGGATGTCTCAGCACATAAAACCCAGTGAGAAGTGCCACAACTTGGAAAGGAGTAACATAGAGAACAATGGCAGCAATCAGACAAAAAAGCACAAACAGAGCTGTGGCCCTTGGGTCTCGCCAGCTCAGCAGAGATTGCAGCCTCTCCCCTTGAGTAGCTAAATCACCAACAACAGTCTGAATCCTCCCCGCAATGCTTCTCAAGCGATCATATCTCATCCTTACAATATCAGGTGGCCGCGAAGTAGGGAACGTGTCAAATTCCTCGTCCAATTCATCAGGATGAGCAGACTCTGCATGAGAGAGACGAGTGTCCATGTGGGGAGGATGCCTTGGCCTCCATCTATAATACCAAACACCGATCAGGAAGAGATACAGGAAGATTGTGGGCAAGATAAGTTCTGGAAAAAGAACTAGGATTATAAACAATATGTGGATCAGCACAGTCGTGATTGGGTTTTTCCAATTGCATATCTGATCAAACCATTTTCCTACAGCAATTAGCCCGCCAAAAACGTTCATGATTCTAAAAAAGTTGGCTTTACTTCTTCTCATGCTCCACATGTGAGACCCCACATCCAGCATATATTCAACAATCTCCTTCCTTAATGGTGGCTCTGCCCTGCTAAGCCTCATTGACACAATCTGAGTGGCCTGATGCCTTAAGCTATCTAGCTGGCTGACAGTCAGTGGATGGATATAATGCATCTTTGGCAGCAAAGGTTGTGAATACATGTGCATCATATTAAGCAAGGATGAGCATGTAAAACGGACTGCCAAATGAATTTCTCCCATCTTCTTGACACCATTAGGATGCAGGACCAACAGTGGGTAGGAGTGTGTGTAAACCCTATCAGTTTCAAGTGTGGAAAGACGGATTCGTACCTTTCCGATCCTTGAATCCCTTGCCCCTCCAGGCTTGTCCCCTCCATGCAAATGACAATTATCAAAGACCCCGATTGTTATGACAGTACAGGGATCGAAAACCTCCCAAGTATATTGCTCATTCCACTTGGGTGTGAAACTGTCGATAATGGTCCTTGTACGAACCCACTTCTGCCCATATTTTGCCACACAGTATGCATCAGTTGTTCCCCGACTATCCTTTGTCTTCATGGGCATCAATCCCTGAGCATTGAGAATACCCACTTCCAGTACCCCTATGCTGTTCTTCCACAGCTGTTTAGCTGTCGGACGAAGATCACTACTATAGTGTGTTGATTCATCCAAAACATGATAACCACCCTCCAAGCAGATCCTCGTGTGAATCCTGCTGGAAAACTTTGTTTCTTTCTTCTTTTCCCCTTCTACAATAACATGTCTCTCCAGATTAAACCACCTAGTGTTCACAGGCTTATGGTCCAACCTTCTGTCCACATAATGCAATGGAATCGCACATTTCCCCAATACTTCATCCTTGTTGGGCGCAATCCTATCTTCCACACTCAAAATCAAGGGCTCCTCAAAAGGTTCTGCTGCCACAAACATAAGGTCCTCGTTCCACATAGGATTAATACTCCTGCTAGGAGAAACTCTTGTTCTCAAGACTTGATTTCCCAGGGTAGCTTTAACATATACTTCTGGATACCTGCCTTTATCACTTGGTTGCAGGTCCTGAGCTTCAATCACATTGACCCTTAAATACCATAATTTTGGGGAGAGATATACCTTGGAACGAATATTAGCAAGACCATCCGTCCCAGTAACAGTAGCTGCATCTGAATGCCATGCTTCTGGAAAAGCTTCATCTGCCTGTGTCCCCATCCACACCGCTAACATCAATTCCCCCTTGAATTTATCTCCCTTCCTATCCTCCAATCGATACCACTGTGGTGCCAAAGGACTATCAGGAGGAACCCGTTTTGGTACCTCATTCAAATCAAACAAAACCCGACCCATGAAATCATCCTTCACAAAATCCTTATCCTTAACAGTAACCTCAAGCATCGAGGCCTGAATACGATCCTTTGAGAATGCAAACACCTGGTTCCACTCCGGATTCGACTTCTTCTCAAAATGCCGAGTTGTACCCTTATAGTTTCCAAGTTTAACTTCCACATAAGGATCACAACTACCCGTAACATCCTTTGCAGGCAATTCCTTGGCCTTAACGACCCGGACATAAAGATATTGCATCTGCTCCACAAGATCATAGGTGCTTGTAAGCTTGTCACCGGTGATCTTCCCCCCTCCCAGATGGGGATTGGTCTCTTTCAATAGAAAATCCTCATGTAGAGGCCTCTGCATCTTGTTGGCTCAAAGGAGAGACACTCAATCTTCAAGTTGAAGTTGAAGAGTTTGTCTTCTATTGCACCAAAATCAAAAAAAGCTTTGAATTCACAGTCTTTCAATTCAAAAACCCTGAAATATAGGAACAAAAGATTCAATTAGCCGTTAGTAATACCAAACTCAAGTAATTTAAATAGTAAAGGAGACTTGATAATAGGAAACTAACAAAATCCAAATATTGAAAGAACCAAAAGTAACCTTGACAAAACAAATATGAAAGGGAATATTTAAAAATAAAAAATTAAACAAACCTCCATGAACTCAAAACGACATTAACATAAAACAAAACTACACAGGATTATCTCTAATATTTCATCAGATCCTTCAAATGACTGTTACGTGCAAAAAAACCTTCAAATCTTCAGATCTGAAACGCTTCAACGCTGCAAAGAAAAAACACAGACAAACCAAAAATCGGAAGTCATAAAAAACCAAAACCATAAATTATCAAATCAAGACTTTTACACCAAAAAAGAAAAACAAAACAAAATGCTCGAAATGTACCATAGACTTTCTTTTCCCGTTTGGTTGCTCAGAAAATGTAGGAATGTCCGAGAATAAACCGTATACTATCACAGATTTTCCATTTCCTTCTCATCAACTCATAAAAAAGCACATTCATCAACTCTTTGTTTGGTTTATCAGAACGTTCGCATATAGTTGAGATTTTTCATTTTATTTTCCTTCACTTTTACTCATTTTCAAGGAAAATAAAAGCACCAAACAAACAAACAAACAAAGAAAACAAAACCAAAACAGCAACATTACAACCTTGAAAAACCAGAGCAAAAGGTAACGTCCAACATGGAACAAAAATGCTCAAAACTAAAAAGAAAGAAAAGGATTATCAGCAATATACCTTAGAGAACATGAGGAAGAAGATCCAAAGAAAGAACCCCGGCGCTCCTACAACTACATAGACAGGTAGAATCAAGACGGGGGGAGTAGCGGTGCTTTTGCTTTTTGCTTTCTTTTTTTTTAGTGTTTATTTCTAATATTTGTGTTCATTAGTGTTTGTGTTTTTCACTTTAATGAATCTCGGAGAGAGAATACACACAGAACATACTCTTTCTCCCACTTTTGCTTTATTTATTTTTTTGGGTTCTCTGCTGTTTTGTCTCTGTTTGTGTACAGACTACAGAGGGGAGGGGAGGTACGTGGGGCCCACAATCAAGCGTGTAAAGGACTGTGGTCGGGGCTCGCACGTTTAGTGACCGTTTATTTTTCAAGGAGCTTTGTGTTTGTGGGGGCGTTTGGGTGTTTTTTTTAGGGTGGGTGAATTGGATATATTAGGAAGCCTCGTAGCAAGTTAAGCAGAGAGTCTTTTCATGTTCTGTGATTGGATTGGTGATGAAAATGATATTGTACGATTTTATTATTTTTGTATTTTGGGTGTTAGTTAAGGCATTGGAGATGGATTATAGTTATATATTGCCTGGAGTTAGAATATCCTTGTCAATTGATTTTTAAAATATTTTTTTATTTATAAGATTTATTTTTAATAGCACATTAAAATAATTTAAAAATTAAAAAAATTAATTTAAAATAAAAAATTAAATTCTTTTCAAGAACATTTTTAAAATACAAAAACAAACTACTCGAATTATATATTTTTTATTTTATATGAACTTTTTAGCTTTAGTTTTAATAATAATAAAAATAATAATAACTTTATTTGTTAGGTGTGTTTGTTAATTTAGTGTTATTTTTTAAAAAAATATTATTAATTAAAAATATAATGAAATAATTTAAGATATTTTTAATTGAAAAACATTTTGAAAATTATAAACTATAGTCTGTGGCACCAAATAATTAAAATGATAATAAATTTAATTATTTTTTAATGTCCAACAAACTTTAAATTAAATGAAGTTAGAATCAAATTGAATATTTAAATATCCATAAATATATTGATGTGGATTTTTATGGTTCTATGATACCACTATAAAATACGTATTTATTATAAATATTGATTAGATATTTGTTTTTTATGCCATGATATTAATATTTTGCATCAAATCTAGTTGAAAATAAGACAATTACTTTGATTAATAGAGTAATAATGCTTCTTGAGGAAAAAAGCTGGAAAAGAGGAGCAAAGGGACCCATATTCAAGTCCCATTATTACAAGAGTTAATACATTTAGCCATTTAGGTACGGGACTAAGAACAATTTGCGCATATATTGTAATAATTGTTTTTTAATATATTTTTTATTTGGTAATGTATTAGAATAATATTTTTATTATTTTTTTAAAAAAATATTTTTAATATTAGAATATTAAAACATTAAAAAAACTTAAAAAATTAATTTTAAATAAAAAATTAAATTTTTGTGAAATATTATTTGAAACTTAATTTCAAATTATGCCAATACAAAAGTATTTCATTAATGTTTTGGTGGTAGATTGCATTTGGACTCGCACACTGGGAATAAAAAAGACATTTAGAATTATTAATTATAGCTTTGGCAAGTTAATTATGCTCTATCTAAAGCCATTTTTCCAAGTGAATTTGGGAATATGATGATATAGGCTGTATTTTATTTGAAAAAGAAAGAAAGAAAAAAAGAAAAAGGGTAGCCTAGAGTTAAACATTGTTTCTAAAAGTTGCCTTGCATGTGAATTGCATATTTACCAAACAGTTCATAGTGACAAAAGCTTTGCTGTCCTCTGATGGAATTCCAACGTGGGAAAGCGTGCACCTTTGTCGAGTACGCAGATACTTACATCCCTGACGTCTGTCTTAAGGTCGAAGTATCAAAGCATGCTTAGGGATTACGTGTCCTTCATTGAGGTAGGCTTCATGGTAAGTGTTTGCGGCTGACGGTAATGTTGGTAATATAAATGCCGTACACGGACAAAAGGGTTGTTTTGTAAATTGCAATGTTTGGCTTGGGTTTTTTTTTTTTCTTTTTCAACAGTGTCTTTGGCTCTTTTATCAAACTGGACAGTTTGGTAAAAGAATTAAGGTTATATCACGAGATAAAAAAAAAAGGGAAAATAGCTTATTTTAATTTAATTGTTAATGAAAATCTTGCTTTTATCAATAAATTATTAGTAAGAATAGTGGTTATAACACCCGCTACCAGAGATATTGCATTGCTTTCGTTGGACACCCGCTAGCTTGTGACACCGCCGCAGCCCGCATCACAGGCACGAGCATCTCTAAAGAGGGGAGTTAGCTGCTCCGTCTTTGCAAGAAAGCAAGACAAATTAAAACTTCTCCACAATTGAGCCATGGTTTTGGAGGTTTGCCTAGCCTGTTTCTTTCGTTTGTTAGCTAGGTATAATGGTTTTTTTCTTTTATTAAGGTATAATATTGCTTTGAGAAAACATTTTTTCAATGTTTTGATCAGAGAATATCAGTTTGGTGGGTTTTTTTCTTAAAAAAAGAAGAAGAAGAAGACAGGTGCAAATTGGCTCGTAGTTTTAAGAACAAGATTGTGAGTCAGTTGGGTAAATTTATGGGAGGGTTTACCTGATTCTAATGAGATTTTTAAATAAAATAATGTAGTTTTAGATATTGAATTAAAAAATACGAGCCAAAGTTAACTTAATTTTTAAAACATTTCCTATTTTAAATTAAAAATATTGAATCTCACTTAATTTTTAACTAAATCACCTTAATTTAACAAAGTTAACTTTTTATATAATTTAAAAACAAACCCAATTTAAATTAAACCTGACTCAACAAGTTAAAAATTACCTAAGTTTTTACCTTGTTAAATTAAAAAAAATCATTTAAAATTGCGTTTGAGATCATCTTGTCAAATACACTATTAACAATTGAAAATGGGTTTATGAAAAAAATAAAATCAACCTTAAAATGGAATAGATGTACCGCATGCTTTTTAAAGAGCATGTTCGAACCTGCATGGGGTGGGTGTGAATTGGGTGTTGTAGTCACTAGGCTAATTAATGGTGAAAAAGAAAACGTTGAAAATAAAATAAAAATATATTTTTTTTTAAAGATGAGAGGTATTTAAATCCACCAAATGATAAACAAAAGTCTGAAAATTGACCCGAAATACCAAATGTGTAAAAAAAAAGCCATGCTTTGACTCTACAGGAGTACAGTTTTGTATTCGAGAGGGAAAATTACAAGTCCATTATTCGGCTTATTCTCCTGCACATCGTTAGCAACAACTTACTTCATCAGAATGCAGAGATAGATGGAGACATGCATGCAAAGTGTCGTCAAGAACTTATACGGTGATATTGCTCATTCAACCTTTGATGATTTATCCGCGGAAAGTTCGATATTTTTTGTCGACATAATTGACGGGATCTGCAATCAAAGGTAGACACTTGGCGTGGTGGGTTCTACACGCAATCAACTGCATCATTTTCTCTAAATTATTCCATCGATCCCTCACTGTCAATAATAACCGAATATCTCTGTTAACCAGTCTCAATGTGGCATGGAAGGGTGACTTTTGCAAGTAATTGACCTGTCTGTCTTGGTTTATCAGTTATCACTCACTTGTCTGAGATTTTAGGTTGCCGTCGCTATTAGCCGTGTTCATTTTATTATTTTAAAAGTGTAAATCAAAGTCTCACGCATGCATCATCATGCAAGACACAACTGGGATAGATTTTGTTATTTCCTTCCAACTTTTTCAGCACGATCTTGTAAGTGGCGGAGAAAGACATGGTTGATTTTCCCATCACCTGATCAATGGTTTTAATTTGAGCAAAATCAAAGGAGAGTTCAGTATGCTTGATGTTTCTGAACAGCGTGGAGCAGTTTGCGTGCTCCATATCTCTCCCTTTCTGGCTTTCATGTTGACGTCATGGTCCTTCTCTGTATAAATAGCGTAAAAAAATTCCAAGCTATCACTTTAAGCTTTGAGAAAGAAAATGAACTGAAGCTTTTCTGATTCAAGGAAGAGTATGTTCTCACTGGCTACTACTGCCTACTGGCTAGCATAGTTGGGGCGTAGAAGTGACAAGCCTATCAAAGTTACAAACATATTTGTACCTGAGACAGAACTACTCAAAAAAAGCCCATGCTGTGCAGAGGGGGTTTGGAGCCTTGTGTCGTGTCTAGGAGTTCGGTTTGACTTTTTTTTTTTAGTTTCTGATATTTTTTATAAAATTTTAAATTAATATTTTTTATTATTTTAATGTAATAATGTTACAAATAAAATAAAAATTATTTTAATTTTAATTTTGTTTTGTAAAGACAACTATCGCCCACGAATCATGGCCAGCGAGGGATCCTTACTGTTGTCGGGCTGCCTCGCTTTCAAGAGATTTGAGGGTTTAGTTTGAGGCCCATCAGCATAGGACTGGCCTAGATCGAGGTCCAAATAATTTCTGGGAAGTGATAGAGAAAGTTGCCTCTGGCAAATCTCTCCTTTGTTAAGCTATAAGTACAGTTAAGAGATGGCCTGGAAATTAAAGGCGGGTTATGAAAAGAGCCACTAATGAAAAATTGAAAACACCTTTTCATTACAGTAGGAAAAGGCGCAGTAAAATTCAAAGAACACTTCAAACTCTTAATTTAAATCAACATTTCCAAACTAGATTTGCAAAACCACCGGCCTGTGTTCATTGCCACAAGACGAGTTGGAAAAGGCTTAGAATTTTACACTTTAGGTCACCCATTAAACCGTTTATTTTTGTGTTTGTAAGATGCATAAAAATATATTTGACTTGAAAAAATCATTAAATTGATATAGTTTTTTTAATATTTTTTAATAGTTTGATGTGTTGATATTAAAAATAAAAAAAAATATTTTTTTAAAAAAAAAACACCGCACGTCATAATATCCAAAGACACAAAAAGTTGTGATTGATATAAAGATGATGCTGCGTAGAGTCATTATTTTTTTTGAAATAAAAACTAAGAAGATCCAACAATGATTCTAAAAGTTCTAGTTAAGAGGGATGCTTGCATAAAACGAAAACAACACAATTTTTTTTTTCTAGCATGTCACTAGTATATTAGTTCGCGCTTTATAGTGGGTCAATATTAATTTTTAAAAATATATATAAAAAAACTATTAAGTGTATAGAGAATGTTTGAAGTGCTTTGGGTCTCATAGATATGCATGATTGCTAGACCGCGCCTAGGTTTGACACCAAACACGGTTGCCAGACCAAGGTTTTTGGGCTTGGCGTAGTAGTCAAATCCGAGCAAACTTCAAACAAACAAACAATGAAAAAATGACAATTGTACACTTTAGTTGTCAAGAGAGAGAAAAAAAAAAACACAAACAATTGATTGTCAATGGCAATCCAACCATGATATATCTACATGCATTGCACCATGTGCTAGAGAGCACATCTACCATCTAGTTATATGGTGGATAACCAGATTTGACTATCGAAAAATATCTCATGCACCTCCTTAATAGCATAAACGCCGCCCACTCGTTGAGGCGTGTAAAACACGAGCCAACAACCTTTTGATTAAAAAATATGACGTTAAAATACTAAAACACCAATCATGGTTGGGTCAAGCAGCCATGCATAGTTGCGAAACCACACCTAAGTCTGACACCAAACATGGATACCAGACCCAAGTACCTTGAGTCTTGCATGATAACCAGACCCGAATAACTTGAGTGTGGCGTGTTTGCTAGACCTAATCAAACAACAAACAAACAGATGATAATTATGCACTTTAGTTATCAAAAGAGAAAAAAGAAAGAAAAAACACAAACAATCAATTATCGAAGGCAATTCAACCATGATATGTCTACACATGTTGCACCATGTGGAAGAGAGCATGTCTGCATATCTAGTTATATGATGGATGACTAAATTTAGCCACCAGGAACTCTCATGCGCCTCCAAAAAGGCATAATAGGAAACCTAATTAATTATATTATATTATTTATTATTACTAGATTTTTAAATCAATATATATATATATATATATATATTACTTTTTTAAACATGTGAAATGTTTTAATTACCACTGACATAATCACCTATTATCCTTTTCTATTCAACTTTCAAGGTATTACATGTTATTTGTCTCATAAAAAAAAAACTAATTAAAACTTGTGATATTATATCATTATATGATTAACATGGCATTAATCAAGTTGATTGATAATTAATAATCTTCAATGAGTAATATAAATCCACTAATCTTAAAAATAGTATGTCAACTCAAGAATTTGATTAATTTTTTTTATATATAATATCATATCTTTAATGATTATGGGATTAATAATATATAAGTTTTAATTTTTAAGTATTTTACAAGAAAACAAAGTTTTTTTTATAGAGATATAAAAGGGTTGGTCTAGTAAACTTAAATGGTTCTAAACAAGTTACGATCAATATGTTACCTCCTCTATGTAACATAATACATGGTCCAAAGCCTTACTAAATATTCTTTGAAGGTGTTCTTTGAACATCCCTTAGCTTTGTCCTGTAAAGAAAATAAATAAAAAAACTAAATTTCTAATGCATGCATCTTTGGTGGCTGGCTAAATGAGCTTAAACATCATGGTTGGGAAAATATTGAAACATTCTAAAGATCAAGGACTAATTTGTCCTTCATTACATAAATTAGGTATGACATGTACTTATCCAAAAATAATAATAATAATAATAATAATAATCATGAAATTAACATTAACATTAAGGAGGTTTTTTTTATTGTACCTCTTCACAAAGAATTATTCCAATGAATATTGTTTTTTTGTTTCTTTTTCAATCAATATTTTTTATTTTATTTAATTTGATCATTTAATGTTAGATTTGTTTTTTTATTAGGTTATTCCACTCACATGACATGAATCGCGAGTTTAGTAGGTTAACCCGATTGACTTAGTTTTTTCTTCATAATTAATTTTTTTTTATAATCTCATCATTTAATATCGAGTTGGTTGGAAATTAGACTCATGAGTTGTTTGTTTGTTTTCTGTAAGGTTATTCTAGTCTAATAACTAGAGAATAATGCTTATTGGGTTAACCCGAGTTGACTCGGGTTGTTTTCGTTTTTTTTTTTTTATTTTATCATTCAATATTAGATTGATTAAGAATTGAACTTCATATTTTACTTTGATTTGCTTTTTCTATGAGAATATATTGGTCTTATGATCAGGTTTAAGGGTTTTGACATTTTAACACCGGTTAAATTGTGTTGTTTTTTTATTTTATTTCTAAGAGGTTATCTCGGTCTCATGACTCGGGTCATAGGTCATAGGTCGTTCAACATTGAATTTTATATTGAGTTGTCATTGTCTCATGATCGGGGTCACGGATTTGGCGAATTAAACCATTTGATTTAGTTTTTTTTAATTAACTTTCCCCTAATTTTATTAATTAATATTGTGTTTGATTGAGAATTAAATTTAATGATTTGTTTTTGTTTATTTTTTATCAGATTGTTCCGGCTTCATAACCCTAGAATAATGCTTAACGGGTTAACCCGACTCATTTTTATACCAATTTTTTTATTTAAATTTTTATAAATCTCATAGTTCAATATTGGGGCCGAAAAAGGGTCGATTGAGAATTGATCTTCATAATTTATTTTGATTTGCTCTCTATATGGTTATCTTAATCTTATAACCAAATTCATGGATTTGAAATGATAATCCAAGTTAAATCATGTTTTTTTTTTAATTTTATTTTTATGAAGTTATCTTAGTTTCATGACCTGAGTCATGAGTTTGACAGATTGACTCAGGTTGTTTTTATGTTTTTTTTTAAATTGTTTTCTTCAACATTATGTTAATTGAGAATTGAATTTTGTTATTTATTTTGATTTGTTTTATGAGATTATATCAGTCTTATGATCCAGGTTATGAGTTTAACAAGTTAATTAAGGTTGTTTTTTTGTTTATTTTTTAATTGATATTTTTTCCAATTTCATCATTCAACATTGAATTAATTGAGAATTAAATTTTATAATTTGTTTTGATTTGCTTTCTATAATCATAGTCTCATAACCGAGGTTTCAGATTTAACATGTTAACCCGGATTGACCAAAGTCAATTTAATATGTTGTTATTTTAATATTAAAAAAAGATATTATATTGAATTTTTTTAAAATCAAACTATATTTTTATAGATTATATTGGTTGTTTTTAAAACTAAGTCAATCAAATTATATTAAAAGAAGTCACATATAATTTATTTTTTATTAAAAAAATAAAATTAATATTGAAATATTTTTTTATATTAAAAAAAACTTTAACTGACTTGTAGATAACATGGATTAATATTTTTCTTTTTTCGGTCAATGATTTAGTTAATCACAAAAATAGAAAGCGGATCCCATAGAAAACCTCATTCCACGTGCTCCCATAAAAACATCTAAACATGTCATAATCTGATTGCCTTCTGTGTCAAACCTTCTAATCACCTCACGGCACGTAATTATTCCCCATGTATACACCCACACTGAACCGCAACCCTCACTCTCCTTCTTTGTCTCACAAAACCACCGTTAATCATTTCTCCAAGATCTCTAAAACACAAAATAACTAATCTCTCTCCCTCTGAAAAACCATGACAACAGAGACAACGTCCACAACCGACCCGAGTCCAGACCCGGCTCCAACTCCAAACCCGAATTCAAGCTCCCTAATCCACCCACGACGGGAGCCATTCGAGCACGGACTCTTACCAATCCCCAAACTAATCTTCCCTGACACGACACAAATCCTAACACAACTCAAACAAAAACTCGCTCCTCACAACCGAGTCAACTCATCCTTACTCGCTGACTCTCTCCAGATCCCCGCCGACCACGCGAGGCTGATCCTCGACACGCTCGCGTCGGTCCTGAATTCCGAGTCCGACCCGCTCGTGAAAGCTCCGCCCGATGAGGTTGATTCAGCTGGTGCCGATTTGCGTGATCTGATTTTGTTTCTATACATCCAGTCTTACAAGAAGTTGTTGCCGAGAACGCATAAAGATGCTGCTGCTGTTGCTGATGTTTGGCCGTCGACCTCAGCTTTCGATGGCTACTTATCGGCTCTATCGCCGCTTCAGGTATTTCTTTCTTCGTAATTAGAGGGATTAACTTGGCCAGTTGTATAAATGCTGGTGTTTTTTTTTATGGTGATGATGTTAATTGGGATTGTAAATGTTTTGTCTGTGATTAATTTGTTGGAAATCTTTTATTTCATCGTTGATTAGGTTGATGATCATACAATGTGATAACATTTAGGAAACAGTTAAATGCGTTTCATATCATAATGATCATCGCAATCAAGAAAATGCGCGCTCTTTTTCTTTGTTTTATGTTCTGGGTTATTTCAACGGGCTATGAATACGCTTATGATTCCATTTCTGGATAATTTTTCTCGGGGTTTTAAGATAATGATTTTGTTTTCTGAATTTCTGGTTTGGGAGATTGGATGATAGGTTTTGGCAAATTATCTGGTGCGCAGCTTCATTCTGTAGAACTATAGTTCTGGCTAGCTGATGCTCCTGGTATTCGCTTTTTATGGTGAGCTAACTGGAGTTTACACAGCGTTGACACTAAACGCTTGTCTTCAATCTTGGATTCATCAGCTTTGGCTAATGCCTTCAATGCTTAGAATGCTGCAAACAATACCAATTTGACAGATGTTATAGGGATTATGTTTTGTTTTGTTTGTTGTGTTTGCATGTACATAATGTAGTTTAAAACTCATTTTAACGTTTTGTGGTTTGTTGTTTGGTATTTTTGGAAAATTTGATTGTAATGTGTTCATGTTGATTTTTAGCTAGCGTTCCTTTGATTGCAGCTTGTGCGTAGCAACAGCCGCCGGTTTATGCCATCGCAGGCAGATGAAGAGGCTCATCAGTTGTCCTACCTACAAAAACACATGGCTAACATTCTCTCTCTTTTGGCAGAGTCCGTGGAAGGAGAAGGAGAAGAGTCTCTGGTTTGTCAATTCAGTTGTCTCTACATTTGGTTAGGTTAACACAGAAAAGTTTTCTTTTATGCACGCATGCTTTAGGAATTATAACTTTCTGCTCATGAGAGTATATTTCCAGAATAAATATGATTTTAAAAATGTTCTAAGGCTTTTAACTTGTGGAGTTTTATTGACGCATATTAATGATTGGATCTTTTGGTGACTTCATAACTTATTTTCTGCTTGTTGGTTTCTTTTTCATCATGGTATTAATTTGCTAGTTTAACTACACTGTATTAGGTTTTTTCTATGGAAGGATTTGAGCACCTTGGATTTCTGATTCAATTTGGTGACAAGGGATCTGAAGTAGTCACCTTAAGCCAAGCTGCTCCATTTTTTGCCAATTCTGATCCTGACATGCCTGCCGTTCCTGTTCCTGCCACACAAGTCCTTGATTGGATTTCACAGAATATTGCATCTGCTTTGGAGCATATTACTGAAAGAATTTCTGCAAAAGAAAATGGACCAGCCAATTCATCTGATCCTGATGTTGCCATGGCTGATGCCTGTACAAGTTCAATCAAGACCTCGCCTAGTGCTAGGGGTTCATGTTTTATTGAGGGGATCTCTAAGTCATCATTTGTAAAGCAAGCATCGGATCTTAAAGGTTCTTCTTCTGTAAAGGTTAGCATCGAAATGAATATTCATCTTTCTGTGTCTGTGTTTCTTAAAAATAACTAGGTAGCATTATGTGAATTTATGATTTCCTATTTTGAAATTATCGCTTCTAATAGCGATTATTTAATGATATCTGGCAGATTTTTGTGCTTAGTTCAATATCGTTCTGCTTGACTTAAAAGCGTGTTTTTTTCTTCTTCTTAAAATGCATGGCAGGCTTAATCCTTAATTTTGTTAACGTGTAAATCACATTTAAACTTATATCAGCTTGCAATGCTGATGGGATCCGACTTTAGAAATTTGGTTATGAACTTTGGTCATGGATACGCCTGGCTTTCTCTGACATTTATGTGTTGTCTGGACCAGTCTGCACCATGCCAATTTGTTATTATCTATCATGTGAGCTACCTCATGAAGAGAAAAGAGCCCTTGCCTTTTTTTGACCATTGTTTTGGTGAACTTTTCTTTGCTTGCTTTGTCCATGCAGCATAGTTATAAATTTTTCTGCTTCAAGTTTGTATTGTTTTTTGGCCATTTTGACACTGTTGTGTGGTTGCAGGTCCTGAATTGTCATGATTCCATCCTTTACATCTTAGCACCTTTGAGATATGCTACCATTTATGGATGCTCTGATTCCACTATAGTTCTTGGAGCTGTTGGCAAGGTAGTAACAAATGTTTGATTTTTGTTGAGTATTGACTGTTTCAGTACCTAGTGTTCGGACCAGCTGGAAACCTTTCTTGAGTTGTAGTTTTTTTAGTTACCAAGTGCACCTCCTTTAACTTACAAGAAATTGAATGGTTTAAATTTTTATAATTTGATTTTTCACCACATTGCTGTCTACAAGTGTATATGCAAGTGCATATGGCATTATCATATATTACATTAGCATCTGTAGTGCATCTATTAATTCTTCCTGTGTGGACATACCACTTGATATTTGTGTGAAGAACATCTACTGAGGAATCTATGGTTGCCAACTCTCTGTATGGAGAGGGTACGTTTCCACATTCCTTCATCTGCTATATTTTTTCATAGTAGTTGTTACTTTTGCTGAGTGATTAGTCCTGCAGCGTGTGCCTTTTCTGCTGGAAACATATATGCTTTGTCGTGAATTTTTGTTTTGCTCCCCATAAATTGATGCCCCTTTCTCTGTCAGCCTACTAATGATTTTCCTGTTATTTAATCATCAACTCATGTGTTATGGGTTTTTCTGGATGAAAAATAATGGCATGCATGTCCTTTTGATGTCTTTTACAGGCTGTGAGGATTGAACATTGTGAGCGAGTTCATGTTATTACAGCAGCAAAACGAGTCTGCATTGCCAATTGTCGTGAGTGTGTGTTCTTTCTTGGGGTAAATCAACGACCATTAATGGTCGGTGATAACCATAAGTTACAGGTGAGCTTGACTGTTTTGTGCAGTAAACTGTTAGCTGTCATGGCCATTATATTATTCTACATTATAAATTAAGGACTTGCAGAGCAGAGAATTCTCATGGTGATATAAGTGTCCACTTACCTTTCATGTATGGTTTTGAACATAAAGAAAACTTACTAATAATTGAACCTCAATTTTTTTTTTAAAGTTTTGGAGCTTTATGCTTATATTTCATAGTATTGGTCATGGCTAGATGTGGGCCTGTGAAAGGCCTTGCTGAACTCTTTAACCTCACTCTCAAAAAACATGTATATCACAATGATGTGATTTGTTAATTAAGTAAAAAAAATGAAACCTCTGTACCTTTGAATCCTGTAGGCAGTTCATTGGCTATAATTGAACATCCTTTCTCCCTTTTATTTTTCAAGTGCTAATGAAGATTAACTTTGGCTTTCTGTTAAATTTTAATCAGGTGGCACCATACAATACCTTTTATTCAGAGTTGGAGGAGCACATGGCTGACGTAGGCATAGATGCAAATATCAACAGATGGGATGAAACTTTAGCCTTGGGAGTGGTTGATCCCCATGATTCATTGTCCCATTCTGCTGGTGTCTCTGATGTTCAAGCTGAATCAGCTGCACGACTGGACCCTGACCAATTTACCAATTTTCTGGTATGAATAATACATTCCCGTGTTAATTATTGAAATGTTCCATTTGGTAGTTTGTTTTAATTTCCTTGTTGATATCATTATTTATTTTCAGTTGAATTTTGCAGTTTTAATTTGATCTGTTGCATGTATGTGAAGTTTCATGTCCAGATTATTTGAAATTATCATTTTGCGTTTTCTCTCCTTTTTCTTTCTTTTTTGTCTCTTCCTCTTTAAGTACCCATCACATGGAATTTCGTGGTTTTTTTTTTGAGTTAATTTTACTTGCAAAAAAGTTCATGTGCTTTTTTCCCCCACTTGATTGACAGATTCCAAACTGGTTTGGAGGTGAATCCCCAGGGCCAACAAAAGATAACCCGTTTCAATTACCCGAGGCTTATATGGCATCTCAGCAGAGAAATGTATGTGCTCTAGCGTTCAAACTGATTACAACAGGATGATCTTTCTTTTCTTTTATTCTTCTGGAGAAACATTTATAATAAGATGATAGGAATTGTATTTTGGCTGTGCTGCATATAGTTCATGAGCCTGGATTCTGCCTTTGTTGCCTCTTTCCAATGTACAATAACTGCTAGGTTTTGGTGTTTGATTTAGTGTAATGCCTCCTTTTCTTTTCCAGCAAAAGAATCTGGGAGAGATAAAGCAATTATTGAGGGAAGTTCCTCTTGAAGAAAATCAGAAGCGGGAATTGTCAAGTGCACTCCACCTATTATTTAAAGACTGGCTATATGGTAGTAATCATCACTTTAATTCTTTTTATTTCTTCATTAATATTGTAAAATGCTAGAAATGTATATGTTTGTGATTGAATGTAGATGTTTGATTCAACCATTATAAACCTTCAGAATCAAAATTGATATATAGGAATAGACTGACACACACTAATGTTGGGTGCATGGGTGTGCACAAGCATGTAAGCATCTTGTTTCCTGCATTTAACTTTATTCATGTACATGATTTTTACATATCTATGTTAAAAGTGTCTGTAATATCAAGGCATGGATATTTTAATGATCTATGTATCTGTGTATTGATACTGAATATAAAAAATAAATACACTAGTGCTTTATTTTTAGGATCCATGGTTATAGCTTGCATGGTTTATTTGTTTGAGGAAATATGTTTGCTGTGATCATGTATCCTCCTTTTGAATCATTTTTATTGGTTAAATTTCCCACTGATTACTTGAATTGCAATTCAGCTCGTTATAGCAATCTCAGCCCTTCAAGTCATAATTGCCATTCATTGAATCTCTATAACATTTGTTTCAACCCAGTGTGTGTTGCCTGCCTGCAAATTGGCGGAGGAAATTTACACATGCTGGGAACATATTGGTAGGACAATTTGTGGGGCTTTAGATAGGTAAATTCTTCCTGTTATAGGGAATAAGTGGTAGATAGTAATACCCTTTCTCCATCAATTCTTCATTCTAGAATATGCATGAGTTTTATTAGGTCAGATTATGTTATTTAGAAGGCGGGCTATAAAGGTATGAGTAAAGTATTTGATTTTACAAAAGACTCACCGTTCTAGGAAAGAAGGTAGCATTAGAGATTTTTTTCTTTTAAAAAAGAAAGCATGTGCAATGAATGGAATATCTTACTGTCTGAGGGTATAAGATAAGATTCTAACGTGACAAATTGAAGCTAGAACTCTCTTGTCATGGAGAGAGCTTGGCGGGGAAGTGGTGATCCCCAACCTAACAATACTTATCTATACCTGCGTCATCTATTATAAGAGTATAAACCATATATCAATATCGTGTTAATGTTACCCCTTGCAACTCTGCATTTGTTACTGTCTGTTATCTAATGTGAAACTGTGCATCCAGAACTCATGCTATACATTATCGTAGATTTTCTATGAGAAGCTCAAAAATATTAACTGGGTTGTCATTGGCCTTTCCTATGATGTTACAGCTTCAGGAAATGTCAGACAACTTTACTGCCTACAAGGTGATTAATGATGGATGATTGTGTGGTGCAATCAAGGGTGTTTTCAGAAGGAAGCTTTCTGGTGTTCTTTCAGTTTTAATGATATATCAAATGGTAGTATATAGAGACAGCTGAGAATCAACCCTGTGTACTTTGATCCTTTGGAGTGGACATTTATCCGGTAAGGTTGGAGCAGAGAATGCACTGTCTATGCTCTAATCTCATTGTAATATTTTTTGAAAGGAAATTTTACTGTAATTTTGTTGATTTAGGTTCACAATCTTGTGAATTTTTCCGTTGCTGCCCCCTACCTTTGCTCTCACCATCAAGATTTTCTTTATTAAACTTTGAAGTTTCCCCTATTGCCCAGTTGGTTATAATATTCAGTCATTTCCCGGCACAGAGCGTCTTATTTGATGAACAGGAGTATCAGTCCTCGGATTAAAAAGTGGAACTTTCTGAAAAAAAAGCCAAGAAAGCATATCTTCAAATTTGTTCTGGGTCAGCCAGAATACTGCGGAATGTTTTTCGTAATGCACAAATGTGGAGTATTTTTTCTTAGGGATTTCATGATTGTCTTCAAAGTGTGCATTTCACTCTTCTCCTTCCATTTTAAACATCAAGTTATTATTAGCGTCGCTACAATTGATGACCTCTAGGAGATTGTTTGGTATTGGTATTGTTATAGCTTATGATTTTTCGCTCAATCACATAAAAAATAAACTAATGTTGATTAGCCAAGCGTTGTAATTTTCATTCGTGAATGGTAGATAACAAATCCAGATGGAGTGCATGTTAAAAGGAGATTCATTGTTGATTCTGAATTTCGGATGTTCTAAAACCCTAGGCTGCAATTTTGTTGGCATGCTAAAATATGAGCTCGATTAGGGTTTCATATCACTGACTATCGCTGTTAATTATAACATTCGATTTCACCAAAAAAAAGGTATTCGCTAATTGTTAAAAATTACATGACCACCGACCTGAAATGGATGGCCATCAACTTCTCTCTCCTGTTCATCAGTATCTTATGTTGCGGGAGCTTGAGGACCTACGATCATCTTGCAGTTTGCACATGCAAAACTTGGGATTATCACAACTCACGAGGAGTAGCTAGATGGGGCCAGTTGAAACAGCTTTTCTGCTTGCTCTGGGAACCGGGAAGAATAAGGTGATAAATAGATACGGCACCTGATGAAGTCAAAAGAACAAAAAAAAGAAAAACTTCAATGGATTTGTTGGTCTTTTCCATGGCTACTGATGGATTGGGTTGTTCATGTTGTGTCACAGTGTCACTAACCTGCAAAACAGAGTTCCTTGTTTGTTTAGGAAACCCTCCTATAGCTAAGTCAGTTTAGTGATGGAGTTTTTTGGTATAGAAAACTAGAAGTAAATATATGGTTTTTTATGCCATAAGGAGCTGGATCTCTTTTACCTCTAACTTACTTGCGAAGAAGATGATCTCAGTCGGTTCGCTCTCGGATGACACTGCCAGTGTAGCTTGCCTTCATAATCATAACTGTCAATTTTTGCTTTTTATACAAGTAATTCACAGTGTAAGAAATCTCGGGTCCTCTTGGCTGTAGCAAACAGTGTTTTGAATGGCCGTGAAATCAGCTAGTAAACAGAGATAGCGTGAGAATATTTTATGAATGATGGAATGCTATGAATGTGTTGTTTCGTGTACCAAATCAATCTTAGTGAGGGAAAAAGGCTCTACAGTTGAAAATTTGCAGACAGACCAAGGCGAAAATTGACTGTGCACGCTCAGCCGTCTGAGCCATGCCCAGATGGCTCGAAGTTTTCTTTTTTCCCCCCTTTTCTTTCAAGGTAATATCAGCGCCTATCCGAATTTGATAGCTAGAATTGAGAAATTGCTGAAAGAGCTCAACCACATAATCATGTAAGCTCTACAAGGTGCTGGACAGTTCAAAGTACCGCTGAGATCTTGCCTTGAACTGTGATCAAACCGGCTTTGCCAGCTCTTGCAACTCGGTAGAACCTTCAGAATCAAATGTTCCTGCACAAAAAACCCCCCTCGTTTCCCTTTGCTTTGCATACCTGATAGATTGCTTGAAAAAGAAGGGTTGGAATCAGGAATTTAACCTGGTTTTGCTGATTAAAGTCCTATAAATGCCTTCTCAAACTGCTATTGAAAAGAACAATATGAGAAGAGGATATTTTTGGAGCAGCTCCATGGATAGAACCTGTTACGTATGAATAATTATATATAAAAAATCCAAATCAGAAAAATAAAAGATAAGTAAGTACCTTCTTATAAATTTGGCTTGAGATAGAACCAAAAAATAAAGGAAAAAAAATGCCACACGCTTTCTGAGATTGAAGAACATGGTGAGATGCTTCTAAAGCCACCATAGAAGACAACTTTCAGCCATCGTAGAAAGCCACATGCATTGCAAGAGCACTGCAGCTTCGTTCACTTGCTACATGCGCCAACCATTCATAGCCTAACTGTGCACTTTAGTCCCTCATATTTGTTTTAGTACCAAGTTTTATCCTTGAATTTCTAATTTCTCTAAATCAACACAATTTAGTTTTATATTAACAAACTGAGCATCAACCCAGTACTAGAATGTTTTTTCAATATTGCGAGATCTCTGTATCCGGGTAATGAAACCAAACCATTAAGCCAATTCCAAAAAAAAAAAAACCAAATTTAAAAGGATCAGAAGTTTAGCAACTGAAAAAGAATTGCTTGAAAATTTACCTACCCCTGCATCTAGTCCTTAATAGGAGAAAAATTAAAGGGGCTTGATACTTGGCAAACTTCAATTTCAGTCCCCAAACTTTAATTTCTCTAACCTAATCCAATTAAAATTTATTTTTCTAAATCAAACATCAACCAAGCAATGAAATATTTTCTCGAAACCTTGCGATTCTTATTTGTAGGCATGCAGAACAATCCGTGAAGTTCAAACTCAAATTGCTATAACATTAAAGGATAAAATAAAAAAAATTAAAAGGTCAAAACATAAAAAAAACTGAAGGATAAAAAAAAACCTTTCTGAAATTACTTTTGTAATGCATAGTGACCTCTCTTGGTGTACAATATTCCAAGAGAAGAGTTAGATTTTTTGTAATGGTGAGATCCACTGATAAGATCGACACGTACACTGAAAATATCTCATAATTTCTCTAAAAACAATTTACTTTTGAGAAATTAATATATTGATCTATAATTTTCTAACAACATCTACTATTGTAATGCCTTTAATTGCGAATTCACTTCATTGTGACTTCTTGTTCTTTAATAGGAAAATAGTAAAACGAAAAGAACATTCGTGGAACAACAACATCAAATTAAGAATCAAATCTAATATAGTGAAATATAATCTATTAAAACTTTAAAAAGTAAATTTCTGCATGCCCATTTAAAGTTTGAAAATTCTTCATTGAACTTCAATGGATAAAATCCCAAATAAAATGGCTTAATTTAAGTAGGGTCTGTATTGTGTAAAAATAATAATAATAATAACCGAGACAATGTCTTATGATTAAAAATCGAGGTAACTTCATGAATTTAAGTTTGATTTGCTGGCGTGGCCCAGATGCAAAGGGTTGCTGCCACGTGGTATTGCAATTTAATTAATCAGCCAATCATGGGCCATTAATTTACTCAACCCATCACAATTTAATTAATTAGCCAGCTGCCTCACTCGTTACTTGCCGGAGATTATCATCTAAGCTCTAAATCATTATGATGGGATCCCCCTCCCCCTCCCCCTCCTTCTTTTCATGTAAATGTTAGGTCAACTTGTGTGTATTTTGATTAATTTGCACGGGTCATGAAGTTAATGATCAGGTAAGTTTTCAGTAGCTATTAATATTAGCAACTACATTAAAAACAAACTTTTTAAATTCAAGCTTGATGATTATATGAAATTCTCTTATACGTGAATGAGAGATCAACACTAATAATTTCTTGAAAAACACTTTAATTTTCTAACTTTATTATAAAATCTTGTAACAGCATCTAACATTGCCCACGAAAGCTAGGAAAATCTTATTTGAGCTTAAAAAGATAAGATACAAAATATCACAGTGCACTTGGCTCATCAATTTTCAGAAGATAGTTGTTTCAGGTTTTCAATGTTTACAGCTGATCAATCTTAGGTCCACTCATAAAATTCCAACGATAAAACCAGTCAAATAATTCAGGACATAGCAGCTTGAGCATAAAAAGAGCATTCGACCAAGATGGCTCTGTCAAGTACATGTCGCCACGGCAAGCGCTATGCACAATTGCTTCGGCACATTGTCTTGTTGACTCAATCGGTGGGAGAAACTTGGCTTGAAACTATATATATATAGATCACAATCAGAAGTGAACTTCCTAAAAATGGTGAATGTTCTTGTTATTTACTTGGCTAATGACCTACCTTTGACAGTGAATCAGGCACAGTCATTTCTGACTCGATCAATCCTGGAAGCACTATTGTTATACCAATACGGGAATCGCATTCAACTCTGAGTGTCTCAAAAAAGCTTAACAAGGCTGCCTTGCTTGCCTGAAGTCATTGCAATTGATCCATCGTTAGTGATCGGAAATAAGAAACTGGTCATTAATTAGAATTGCATAAACTAGCTAGGGATATGCATACATTGTAGAAGGTTGCCCTTGGAGCTGGTGACCATGCTGCCACGGATGTAATCGCAACAATCTTCCCTTTGCTTTTCCTCAGGACTGGAATAGCAAAGCGAGCGCAATATGTTGCCCCCAAGAAATTGACATCCTAGAGACAAGGATGGAAATTGAATGTTGTTATTTTTATGATAATAGTTTAAAAAAACTATCATTTGGACAGGCTTAGAACTAAAAATTAATGCATTCTTACTCCCATACACACTCTCTGTAAACTTAAACAAATTCCCTGGGGGAATTTCATTATAGAAAACAAAATTCACAAGAGATTTTTCTTGCTTCCCTCGTTGCCGTTTTCTCTGGAGAAGTCCCATTTGAATATTATATGATGTAGGGATCTATTGGATTTTGGGTACAGAAATACCCTAAGGTTGTGTTAATATTGACTCCGAGTAATAAAATTTATTCATGCTGAAGTTACCAAGATAGGAGCGAAATCAGACAGCTTGCAATTTTCGAACAACTCAGCCCGCAAAATCCCGGCGTTACTAACCAAATGATCCACTGTCAAAGAAGAAAAAAAGCCATGACATGTTACAGCTTAAAAGAATTATTAGGCATAATTGGCAGATAATTACAACCGAGAAACCATTCCTTGCTTGGATACTTACGTTGACCGAAGTGGTTCACTGCCTCATCTACAATACGTTTGCAATCTTCAACTTTGGCAACATCAGCGCGGATGACAAAAGCCTCCGGTGAACCCAGCTCATGGGCTTTATCGGCGACTTCTCTAAGACGGTCTTCTCTTCTTGCAACAAGGGCTAATCTAGCTCCTCGTCTAGCATACTCGTATGCAAGACCCTTTGTTTTTTGCCACATACAATACAATAGTAATATTATCAATATCAGATATAGCAGTAGATGTTGCTCATCGAGGAAAAAAAGAAGAAAAAAAGAAAGTTCGAGTCATGTTAAAATTTATCTTAGAAAATCATGAGCCCAATGGGGGTTTTCAATTCAGTACACATGCGAATCTATCAAAAAGGGGAAAAAATTGAGACTGATACAGACCTCACCAATGCCAGAAGATGCTCCAGTGATGAGCACAACTTTTCCAGCCACATTTTCAGTGAACATAGATCTTTTTATGTAACTTAGCAACTTGAACACGAGGTATGGCGGTAAGATTACTAGGATTGAAATGATTATCGTAAGAGGAAACACTATATTCAACAATCTGTGAATCGAAGTCGTTGCCATGTTCCGAATTGAGAATTGAAATGAGACAGGAAATCGAAGAGTTTTTATGCCTCTCTTGGTGAACTTGGAAACAATTAATTAGTTGAAGTTTTGGTTTATCTAGTTGGCTGAATTAATGTGATGGCCGGCTAGCACGATCTGGCTTCGGAATCATAACTCGATAAAAATACCAGCCTTGGCAGCCTCATTTAGGTAGACATTTAAATTTAGTACATGTGCGGTCGTAAATTTATTCATCTTTCTTTGTTTTTTTTTTTAAGTGACGTTGCTACCATTCATAATATATAATGTTTGATAAATATAATAAAAAAATATATATGTATGAATGATGCGGATAGTGTTTTTATTTAGATAAATACTATATAGATGGTTGCTGCATGCTTCGCTAAATATTGGGTTAAACTTGTCGTGATATGAAAAAAATATTTAGATAAAGGTAGTGTTTTTAAAAGAACAAGAAAAATATGAAACCTATATCATTGTTTCAAATGAATTCAATAAAATTGTTTAATTTAATAATATAATTATAAAAAAATAAATAGTAATAATAAAAAATACAATGACTAATAAAAAACAAAATCACTTCTCAATATTACAAAAAGATACCTTCTAAATATTCTTAAAAGATTTCAATGATTTTATTTGATAACAAAAAAAAAATCAATGAAAATGAAATAACCTCATAAAAAAAAAAAAAATTCGAAGCTCGATTATCAGCAAAGTAAAGGTTGAAGAATAATTTGAAAAAAAAATCAATTTAAAAAAAAGATAAAAAAATCTGACTCGAGTCAACAAGCTAAATTCATGAGGTTGGGATAAACCGGCATATAAAAAATTGAGTAAAACAATAGAGGTAAACTTTCAAGCAAACTAAATGATGAAAGATAAAATTTTTTAAAAAATCAATTTAAGAAAAAACATTAAAAAAAAACCCGAGTCAACCTAGGTTAACTCAACTAATGTCAATCAAAACAGTGAGAACCATATTTTTAAAAAATAAAAATCTAGGCCTAATAATCTAATGTGGAGGGATGAAATTGAAAAAAATTATAAAAAAAAGAATAAAGTTAAACCAGATTAATTTTTAAAACTCGTGATCTGAGTCAAGTGACCAAGATTACCTCAAAGAAGAAAAACATGAAAAAATCATGAAGCAAAATTTCTGTTCATCAAAAATTTAAAAACAAAACAAATATCAATCAAAACAGTGAAAACCATGTTTGGTATAAAAACTAAATGAAAAAAAAATAATGAGGGACTAAATAAAAAATAAGATAAATCAAGAAAATGATAAAAGAAAATAGCAATAAAAAAATAAAGATTAAATTAGATATAAAAATTAAAATAAAATACCGAAGGATGAAATTGAAAGAAAATCAACTTAAAAAAAGTATTAAAAGTAAAACAAATAGCAATTAAAATAATGAATACTAAATTTAATATAAATATAAATTGATAGGACACGTTTGATTTTTTAAAAGTGTTGACATGAAATCCAAGATGAGGAGAGAGAGAAAATAAATGAAAAAAAAATCTACTAAAACCAGTGAAAAATAACAATAAAAAATAATATTATTGCCGGTGAAAAATTACCATTCACATAGATAATATAACTCAAAATAGAATAAGCTAGATGCAAGATAGATTATGTACACACCCAAATTTATTACTTTATATACAATAATTGGCTAAATCTACTATTGTGTGTGTGTGTATATATATATATATTTATTTTTTTTGAAACCTTGAGAGATGTAGTTTAATTGGTTAGACTCTAAGTTTGCTTTCTAGAGGTCACTAGTTCGAGTTTTACAAACCTCAGGGTCACTGGAGGCTTACATGGTCGTTAGCTTTAAGGTTGATTCGTGGGATTAGTTGAGGTGTGCGAAAGCTAACCCAGATATCTACGTTAATAAAAAAATATATATATTTTTAAGAAATATAATTTCTTGAGCTGCTTGTATAAATGGATCAATCATATTTCAAAAATTCTCTTGAGATGATATTTTTGGAAACAGTTATACTCAATTGATCATTTTTAAAGTACGTACGTGGACCAATTAACAAAAAAATTAAATATAAAAACTCAAATAATTTTTTTAATGAACTAACAAACATAAAAAACATAATTATCTCATGTTTCCTTCAAAAATAACACTGCCTAATGGCTACATGTTTAACAACAACAATTATAATCGAACAATAGCAACAAGAACATAAAAGGTTTTGTATAATAACAATCAGAACTTAGCAAGAAGAATGTAAAACGCCATTGATTTTTCTTTTGACTGCTCGTTCTCTTAGTTTGTGGGTTCCAAATATATAGTAAATTTCTTGTAATTTTTATATAAGAAAAAGATGTGCTGGAAATTGAGTACAATTTAATAATTTATAACACATTAATTGTGGAGTGATATCCAACAAGACCACCTTGCCGGTCCAGGCTTGCAATGTAGCTATCGGTTTTAAATTTTGATTCGATTTTTTGTCACATCAAACTGGTTGTTTCGGACCACATTTGAGGCAGTAAATGGAGTTTGATTTTTAGTTGTTGTGTGTTTTTTTTTTCTCCCTTCGTGATTTGCAAGATAGTCCTTTTAGTTTTGAAAATTATATTAGTTAGTTCTTCTACTTGAGTTTACTATTAACTCCTCCTCAAATGTCGAAAATGCCATTTCGATGCCCTTGTTCTCTTTGTAGCTGGTGAAATTGAAAATCCTGACTAAAATATAATCCTATTTTTTTTGTAAAAAAAAGGGGTTAATGTCTTAATCTATCCTTATATTTCTAATTCGTCAAGTTTCTCATTAATTAACTTAACACAAGATTTTGAGACTAATTCGTTGAAATCAATCATGCAATCCATTCGTGGAAAACACATGATTTAAAAAATTAATGTATATTTTAATATTAACTTAATAAAAAAAATACATTGTGCGAGCAACAAAACAAACTAAGGAAGTGATGAGTAATAAATGTACAAAAAAAACGGGGGATTTATAATTTTTTTAAACCCAAAGAATTAATTAAAAAAAACTAAAGTTCAAGGCAAAACATTTTGCACTTACATTTACTGTACTATGTTTTTGTCATTCTAGGAAAAAAAACCAACTGCCTTTGTGTAGGGGTGTTTTGGTATTTTCACATAGTGTATCAGTCACGAAAGAATTGTCTAGGGGTATAATTATATTTCTATCTTTTTAAGTATAGTAAAATGACTTAATTACCCTTAAAAAGTTATTGATTTTTTTTTCTTTGATTTCATCCTTCAACATTTGACTTGATGGAGATTGAGCTTCAAGGTTTTTTTATGTATAATGCTTTCGGTCTAATGATCCGGATCATGAACTTGAAAAATTAATGCAAGTCGATATCTTTTGTTTTTTCGATTTCATCATTCAACTTAGTTTTTTTATAAAAAAAATTGCTTTGTGGCTTTTTTCAATTTCTATTTTATTGAGTTATCTCAATCTCATAACCTAAGCTACAAGTTTTGAGGGTTAATCCATGTTGGCTCACCTTTTATTACCTAGGTTACATGTATTTTACACTAACTCGTGTTGACTTGAATCAAGTTTTTGTTCTCTTTTTATTCAATTACATATTTCCAAAGGCTTTCTTTCCAAGTTATAATGTTTTTATTTTTTTTTTAAATATCTATTTACTATCATTACCAATTTTTTTCTTATCATCCTATTAAAATAATACTAACTCATTAAACTTGATGAAGGCTATATCCCAAGTTATTTGTTTTTTAATTTCTTTAAAAAACGCTAGCAACATCTAGATATGATCTTTGTTTTTTTGGAAAAAAATGATATATTGAAGGGGTTAGCCAAAAAAAATAAAAAAATAAGAAATAAGAAAAAAGTAGGAAATAGAAGAAGATAAAAATAGAAAGAAAACAAGAAAAATAAAAAGCCAACAAATACAAATTATATAAAAAAAAACATTAGAAATGAAAGAGCTGTTATACCATCTTAAAGCCTTCTCTTAGAAACCCAAAAAATTCAAAAAAAATTTTGTTGCTAAAATTTAATATATTTTGTATGTTTTGGATCGTTTTGATGTGCTAATGTCAAAAATAATTTTTAAAAAATAAAAAAATATCATTGGCATGCATTTCAACACGAAAAGTTATTTGAAAAGCAACAACAACCACACTACTAAACATACTCTTAATGTCATTAGATCAATCTAAAATACCCTGTGCAGTTAAAAAAAAAACAATTATCTTTTCCAGATATAATTTTTTATGCAAAGAAAAATCCGGATCCATGACAGCGTAACTCGAATTCATATCCAAGTTATTTTACTAAATTCACAGAAATGATGAATCAACGATCGATTAATTCTGACCCAAGCCAAACAAGCCTTTCAATGAATTACAAAAAATCCCAACGAGGGGTTCCAGTGCCACGTACTGAAGCACAAATGCTTGAATAGTAAGTAATTCACAGAAGAGGCCTAATTCCTATTTCCACGTCGTGTAGGTCAGTGTCCTGTCTTACGTACTATCAACGTTCTCACAAACGTCTCTTCCATGCATCGTGACTTCGTATATAACATGAAATCATCTGTTCATTGAAAAAACAATGCCAAACATTCAATTGTTCAGGCCTGGATCTATATTGGGCATCAAAGCCATCTTACAATACACAAATTAAATTCACACTTGAGTTCGTGCCATAGCAGAGATACAGACTTGGTTTCTTTCTCTATATCCGAATTCGATTTTTTCATGTATGTTTGTCATCCATATAGTATTTTATTTGTTTATTGAATTTACAGGATGTTCAGTGAATCTGAAAATTAATTATAGTATATATAAACTGACCCGATATCTACAATTACAAAAAAAATACACAAATTAAATTTTTAAAAGTTATTTTCTTTAGTTTTTCAATTTGGTATATAAAGCTCTTTTTTTTTCTTTCCTTTTATGTACACAAACATAATTTTTTTTCTAGCTAGCTCAATTTTTTTAACAATAGCTTTTATATAAAATTTCAATTATTATATATAAATAAAACATTCAATTGTTCATCTAACACAATAGAAAACAAGGGAAAACTCATTATTAATATTCAATTAAATTACAAGCACTCACACTTAAGTATAGGTAAAATCTTCTCTTCATACTTCAGTAGATATAGACCGAAAACATAAAAAAACCTTAGGCTTTCTAAGATCTTGAGTCCACACACACGAGCAAATCCAATGCAGCTTGATAGAAGCTTGATATATTTGATGTTTCGTGGTTCATCTTGGAAAATAATAGCAGCTGCTTATATTCGTCTTTCCTTTTGTGCTCCATTAACCATAAAAGCCCAGCACAAAATCAAATCCAATGCTTCTGGACATAACGATTTGAACATAAACAAAGCGTTCCACCAAGATGGCTCGGTCAAGTATCTGTCCCCACGGCAGGTGCTCTTCACAATCGCCTTAGCACATTGATTTGCCGGCTCATTTGGTGGACAATACTTGACAGAATACTACACAGAAGTTATGGCTAAACAATGTTAATTATTGGCAGCAGCTACATTTTGCAACTATAATGTGAAGCTTAGACTTCAAAAACTAGTTAATTTATTGGAGTGTTTACCTTGGCTAGCGAAGAAGGTGAGGTCATTTCTGTATCGATCAACCCAGGCATCACGATTGTTATACCAATATGCGAACCGATCTCAAGCCTCAAGGTGCCATAAAAGCTTATTAAAGCCGCCTTACTTGCCTGAAGTCGCCAAGGATAAACACTAAAAATCAGAAAAGCAAATAAAGAGATGGAAAATTGATCAAGGGAAGCATGTACTACTAATTGGGATTTTACATACATTGTAGACGCTTAATTTTGGTGTTAGAGACCAAGGAGCTATCGATGATATCACAACAATTTTCCCTTTGCTTCTCTTTAGATGTGGAATAGCAAAACGCGAGCAAAATGTTGAGCCCCAGAAATTTACATCCTATCAGAGCAGAAGGAGAGTGTGGTGTTATATTGTTAATTTGTTATTAAATATTTTTATTGATAATATAGTGTTTTGATAGAAGTCTAGAACCAATGAGAAATCCAGTTTTCCAAGGGTGCTGGCATGTTGATGATGATGATTCATACCATAATATGAGTCAAATCAGAGACTTCAGTGCAATCTTCGAAATACGCGGCTTGAGAAATCCCAGCGTTATTAACCAAATGATCAACTGCAGCGCAGAACCCAGAAGCCATGAGCGATATCAAAACTAACAAAATTATTTATCGTCCTCACCTACAAATTAATGTCTAATGCCTTGTACATTGATGTCAAGACAAGAAATAAATTTCCAGTACGGTATAGTCATACCAGATATACTTAGATGTAACAAAACAAGAATTCCTATCATTAATATTTAATTAGATCTTTACTAAGTCCTTTCCTCATTATTATTCTGAACAAAATATATGTTTTTCTAATTATGCGCACGTAGCATATAAAATTAATTTCTAAAACCACAAGTTTACCCTTCTAATATCTTAAGAGTAATAAATATTTACGCAAATCGTTTTTTTATTGTATATTTAGTTAATACATTTTTATCTTACCTTTTTTTTTAACAGTTTTTAGATATCGATCATAAGTATTTCCTAGAAATTAACTGGAACTTTAATACGTCATCTAGAGTATTTGCAAGTGATGCACGTAGACTTACGTTGGCCAAAGTGGTTCAACGTCTCATCAATGATTCGTTTGCAGTCTTCAACCTTAGAAATGTCCGCACGGACCTGAAAAACATTTGGCGAACCCAGATTGCGGGCTTTATCAGCAACTGCTCTAAGACGGTCTTCTCTTCTTGCAACAAGGGCCAATCTAGCTCCTCTTACAGCATATTCGTAAGCAAGATCCTTAATTTGAGGCCATAGACAAACAATAACAGCATTATTAATACTATATATCAAGTAGAGACAAAAAAAAAAAACCCCTTAAACTCTAAAGTGCGTTGGGATTGATACAGACCTCACCAATGCCAGAAGATGCTCCAGTGATGAGAACAACTTTTCCGGCCACATTTTCACTGAATATGGATCTTTTAATGTAGCTCAGCAACTTGAACACAAGATAAGGTGGTAGAATTATCAGGAGTAAAATGAGTATGGCAAGAGGAAGCACAATATTCAACGCTCTGTGCATCAAGATCATGGCTGTCAGGCTATGAGTGCTTTGTTCAAGCAAGAGAGACGGGGGGGATCTAATTATATGTAGTTATTTTCTGTCATGGGTTGCTTGCAGCCCAACTAACAGATACAATATCACAGTCTTTCAACGATCAATTAACTAACTAACATGCATCACAGTCTTTCCAACGATCAATAAATATCAGTCCTTTTAAGTTACCCAAAAATGGGCAGCAAAAATTACAATTATATCAAAACGTGGGTCGTTGTCGTTCCAAAACAATATGGGAACTGTTGGCTTCAATAAATAAGCTCTGGAAAGTTGAGAAGGCAAAACCCAATGACTGAGAGTGGAATATTAATCCAAAGTAGAAACTAACGATAATTAATTTAATGATCACGTAAAATACTAAATGGGTAAAATAAATCGAATTCGTCTTCATGACATTACACACTTTAATAGGTTTAATGACAGTAAATAAGGGGATAAGGGTCATTTTACTATGATTGGAATGAAAAAGGGAACATAGTAAATTAATTACAGAATTAAAGGTTGTTTGAGAGTTTAATAATATTTTTTATTTAGAAATATATTAAAAAATTATTTTTTATTTTTAAAAATATATTTTTGATATTAAAATATTAAAATAATGTGAAAACATAAAAAAAAAATTAATTTAAAACAAATAAAAAAATAAAAATATTTTAATTTTTTAAAAAATATTTTTAAAATGCAAAATCATATAAGTAACCTTTAAAGCATCATTTATTGGTTTTGTTTTCAAAAACAAAATTGGTTTTTCACGTAAAGTTCTCGAAGGGCATCTATTCTTCTTGTTTTTGTATTTATTTATTTTAGTTTCCTTTCTTTAATCTCACCCTCCCCTAACAAATTAGTTTAAATTAACTTATAATGTGCAATAAGAGCTAGAAAAATAAAATGGATGAAAAAAATATTGTGAACATTGCATCCACGATATATGAGAGGATTCATGTTGCATTTTGCACAATAAATTCCATGTACCTTTTAGATTTACATATAATAATAATTTTTCAAAAAATTGTAAAAAAAAACTATAAAAAAATAGTGTAAATAAGTCAAGTGTAAAATAATAAATATTTCAAGTATAAAAAATAAAAAATAATATATTATTTAAAAAAAACTAAAAAAATAAGAATAAAAAGAATGGTTATAAATATGCCAAGTGTAAAGTGGTAAGGAAAAAATCTAAACAAGTGAAAAGATCACGGCTGCCAGGCTATACCTTCTACGATCAATAAATATCAGTCCTTTTAAGTTACCCAAAAAGGGGCAGCAAAAATTACAATTATATCAAAATGTGGGTCGTTGTCGTTCCAAAAACAATATGGGAACTGTTGGCTTCAATAAATAAGCTCTGGAAAGTTGAGAGAGCAAAACCCAATGATTGAGAGTGGAATATTAATCCGAAGTAGAAACTAACGATAATTAATTTAATGAAAATAAGGGGATAAGGGTTATTTTACTGTGTATTATAAAATGAAATTAAAGGTATTATTATCCATGACAAATGGATTACTGTGAAATTATAGAATTAGCCCCTAAACCATCATTTATTGGTTTTGTTTTCATGGATAAAATTGGTTTTTCACCCTAAAGTTATTAAAAGGCATCCATTCCGCCCTTTTATTTGTTTTAGTCATTTCAATCCACCACACGTGCCTAACAGGGAGCCAAAAGAGGTTAAGACGAACCAAATGGTATTATAAAATAAGTTTTTTAATCATCAAAATCAGTCACACATGCTATTCGAAGAGGGTGGAGCGACCGACATGTTGATGCGTGCAACAACTTTTTTTTTTTTATTTATACAAATGCCACTTTGCTTCCATAACTAAATAGTCATTATCAAAAAACCTTCATGAAATGATGAATAAGCCTTTGTAGCAAAGCCATTAAAAATATTAGAACCAAGGGCAAATGAGTCAATTTTAATTGTTTGAAAAATAGTAAAAAAACTGACATGTCCCTAAACAATTTTAAAAAGATAAATACATCATGTGAAAAAATCAATTTACCAATGAAAGATAGTTTTGCGTGATTTTTTTAGGTAAAACCATCGGTCTTAAATCAAGTACATATATGTTTTAGGTTTTTGTAATAAATATATTTTGGAGCCAGAGTTTACTCATCATCTGCTTCTTGTGTGTCACCATATCATATTAGCTTGTATTTACCACATCATCCTTCTTTTTATCAAATTCTAGGTCCATCAATTGTTCGACTCAACCCGAAACCACATTATATATGAAGCTAAAAGGCATCAAGCTTTTATTGTAGCTAAGAATACTGTACACTCTCTCACAATTCACTATGGATTGGAGCAATGTATTTTTTAATAATTTTTACTTTGACCTTCAAACTTTTATTTTGCGTGATTTGACTCTTTTGAACTCAAATTAGCCTCCAATTGCATATTTTTTAAGAGGGAGGATTGAATTGAAAGTTGAGGAACTGAAGTGAAAATCTCGGGTAACATGGGGGCGGGTTAAAAGTTTCATTGAAACATATATCTTAATCCCTCATATTTTTTAGATATTAGGTGATCAGTCTTTTAAATTTCTAGATAATACATTTTGATACCTAACTTTATTTTTCTATTTTTTTTTCAATTCTTTTCTGTTGGGAGGAGAGAGAGAGGGTCATCGGATTCCAACATAGAAAGAAAAAGTAGTTGTTGGGAAAGATTTCGACCACTAAAACGGTTGATTTTTGTGTCAAAAGTTTTCATATGATGAGGGGGGCTTATGTTTAGGTTTTTTTTTACCTTGAAAACACTTAAAACAATAGATCTACATTCAATTTTTATTTCAGGTGGATTTCGGGTTTTGGGACCATTTGTTGGCTTTTTGATAGCGATAAATTGGTTTAACAAGGTCTCTAGGATGTTTTAGGTCAAAAATTGGTTGAAAATAGGATTTTGGGTGAAAAAACAAAAGACACTAACTTGGATTGTGATTATTTTTAAATGATATTGGTTTTGTTTAATTTTTAGAGAGGTAGATATAACTCATATGTGGTTTTTTATTAATTTTATATTGATTAATTGTTTTTTAATATTGATTTTTTATAAGATTCTTCATATGTGTAGCCTTTCATTGTTTTTTTTTTATATAATAATTGTTTAATAAATTTTATGTGTTTTTGTATTACAAATTTATTTTGATAGAGGAATTCATTCAACATAACCAGGTAAATTATCCATGTTACGATGTTAGATGTCTTGATCTTCATTTTTCGCTTAATTTTCTCAATTTTATTTTTGTTTATCGTTGATGATTTTTTTTCATTACTTTACATAATGGTTATTGGGTTGTTTAATTAGATGCGTGCATAAGTTTTTTGATTTATACCTAGGAGTTATATATATATATATATATATACAGAATCTGATGGAGAAAACTATTTGGCCAATGCTTATCCAAGAAAATTTAAAAGCTTTAGGTGCTCTTAAGTTGTTTTCTCTCAGGGAAAAATTTACCTTTTAAAGCAAGTATTTGAAATATGCATCATATTCATTTTATATATTGGGTTCAAACACATAGATAGATACATAAAATATTTTTGCAGACATTTAACAAAGTTATTCATGTCATTGCAGTAACAAGGTGTTGACAAGCATTTGCCACTTTTTACTTGCTAACAATTGTTAGAACTTCATTTCTCACCTAAAAGTTAGGCTTTCATACTTTATTTATTTATTATGTTACTTTTTGTTTTAAGTTGCTTAAACAATATTTATATTAGACTGATATTTCTTTATATTTTACAATTTGATTTTTATATGAAATTTAATACAGTTCGAGCAAGTTTTTTTATATATTATTTATTTATTACTTGAAAACCAAATTATATATCTGTTAATGCTGCTAGCTCTTAATTATATATTAAAAATAATACATGTTTATAGAAATAGACTGCGGTAACCTATCTAGAAACGCATAAAAATATTGAAAATGAAACAGCACGCATGCTCTGCATTCACATAGCAAACAAGCACGCAAAAAGAAAGAAGCAATTTGATTTCGATTCCACAAATTCACAAGAAAAGAATTCATTTCTGAAATGACAACGCAGAATCCCTACGACATCCGAAACCTTCCTATCGATATCACATTTTCTCGTCTCCGAGGTATCTGAATTCCATCACTTGATTTTCATTTCCTCATTATCGGTAGTTTTACATTAATTTCACCATCACTTTTGTACTCAAGATTGGCTCGTTGAAAAAAAAAAAAGAAAAAAAAAGAAGATTGGCTCGTTGATAACAATGAGGGGTGCAGTTTAATTGTGCAGATTTTAAGTTTATTTTCTAGAAGTCATCAATTCGAGTATCATAAATATTAGGGTTACTAGAGGCTTATATGATTGTTAACTTCAAAGCCCATGAGATTAGTTGAGATGTGCGCAAACTACTTAGATACTCATATTAATAATAAAAAATATTTGCTTGTTGATCGAAAACAAAACCCTGCTGAATGGAGAAAACGAATTGCATCAATTAGAGCTCGAATTTCAAAAGAATTCGCTTCTCTCCCCAAAGAAATCGACCCCAATTTCTAGACCCTAGACCCTGAAGGTTCGTTTCATTTCGTTAATTTTTATTGTCCATGTTTTCTATTTATTCTGTTCATAATTACGAAATTGTTGTCATTACCATTACTATTTCCAGGGATAGGATACTTAGAGGCTAAAAGAGTTTATGGAATTCGCAAGAAATCTAATTCGGAAAGCCGGAATATATTTGGCCGGCTATTGATTGGGATATTGGTACTGTAGAAGAAACAGATGATAGTGGTAATGATTTAGGTCCTTGTGAAAATGTAAATGCAAGTGACATCTCATAGAACCCTTCACTGAATGAAGTTGAAGAAAATGTGCATACTGAGATTTCTGTAGCAGAAATTTCTTGGGATATTAGTGCTGAAACACCTCAGGTTGATGCCATCAATGATGCTAATTTGGCAAACATGGGCCTGGAAAATCAGACATATGTTCTGAATACTTTAACTCACTCCACCCCAGGAATGAAGGAGCCAGCTTTTAGATACAGAGTACAGAAATAAAATTCTTGATGATTCATACGAGGTATAGCTAATTTCATATGGTAATACCAGCTTGGATAATGCTATTGCCGTAATTTCTTTTTGTATTAGTGATATTTTGTATATTCTTCTTCAAGGATTGAGATGAACGATCCGACACAATATATAGCAAGTCAAATGTGATGAGATTATTAACGAAATCTTGAAAGCACCAGACACGCGTATGCAGAAATCTAAAAAAATTATGATTAAAAAAAAAACCCACTTATAAGCTGACCTCTTCTTTTTTATATTTGCGGCACAGTACTTTCTATATTTTAATTAATGCAATCAACTTAATTTGGGATGGTAAGAAAACAAAAAAAATAATATAAAAAAATATGAGGATAATATTGGATAATATATTGACAAAAATTAAACTTTAAACTAGAGAGAAGAAAATGATAAAGAAAAGACAGTTAATGATGTAGAGAAAGAAAAAAACATTGACAATTGAAGTATTTGTAAGAGAGATAAGATAAATACAGTAATAAGTATTTTAGTTTTCCGACCATTCAAGTTGATAAAAATTATATAATATTGACAAGAAAATAAACTTTGAAATTAATGATAAGAAAAAATAGTTAATGATGTAGAAACAAAAACGGATTTTTACAATTGAAGTATTTGAAAAAGACATAATAAGATAAATAATAAGTATGTCCAAATATTTTTTATTTTTTTATATATATATTTTTTTTTGTGTTGAGAATATTTAGAAAAAAAATGGGTTAAAAATTGAGTTATAACAAAAACGTATTATCTAATTAACTAGGCATCAGTGCTCAGGTGTACATGCTTGATCATTCACTCCTAAAAACATTAATTTCAACTGTAAGCCGACCCAAGTAGGATTTTGGGGGAACGGTAGTTTTGAGCTCCAGTGATCCAAATAGGGTTCTTTTTTGCTTCCGATTGGCCTCGGGCTGTTACTTTCAGACATTTAAAGGTTAGAGAGGTCTAATGTTGGATAATAAACTCCGTAAATCACAGTACATGAATCAGAGAGGTTAACTCCTTATGCTAACACTGATAATACATGTAATGGAAAGCCGTGCAGCAATTGCTTGATTGCTAAGGATCTTGTACTAAAAGCAGTTAACTGGAATTGCAAATATCATGCTCGTACAATGCTTCTGACAGTAAATCATTTCCTGAATCAGCTGACCGATTGCAAAAATCTAACCGAAATGTAACTTGGTGTTGGTGAGGTTATGAAGCGGGTATTAGTTGAACGGAAAGACCTCTCAAAATGGTCAACTTCAGCACCTTCCATTGCACCACTTTTTGCAGCAGTGAATTTTTGCCGCAGACTTGTCAGTGATGAAACAATTTCAGACATAGGTGGGCGGAAGAACTTCTCAGACTGTTCAATTTTCAGGGGAAAAAAAAGGAAAATCTCAATGAATAATCGCATAAATCCAACTTTTCTAATTTACTGTCGGATGAAATTGTTTACAAATGTTTGTGCCAATACCTGAATGCACAGTGAGACGACATCTGCAAACCGAGAGAGGGTCTTGAAGGAGACTGTTCTTTATGCCTGGACCAACCATCTGAATTAAACTCTCATCATCATGCAGCAGATATGAAGCCCCTTTCACCAAAGATTGCTCTTTTCTCGGTCTTGAGCTTTGTTAGAGACAGAATTCTTAGCAAATAAACACCAAGTATATCAGAATATTATTCGACAATTTGGTTGAGGCAGGGGGGATAAAGTCGACCTATCAAAAGGCCCCCTCCTTCCTGTTAATAGCTCCAAAAGCAACACTCCAAACGCATAAATGTCACCCTTTGTGTTGTCAGTTACTGGTTCCTCATGTTCAGGAGCAATATAGCCAGTGTCACCAATAGCACTTTCAAAAGCCTGCTTGTATCAGTGGTCAACATTGAATGAGCCCTTCTTCGTCCACTACCACTTACATAAATGGTTAACTTGACTAGAGATGCATTTGATGCAGTTTGAATGACATGAAAACAGCAAACATACAAGGGATTTGAGAAAGAAAGAAACCTGAAGCTCACAGATTCTCTTGTAAAAACGTTTCTGACAAACAACGGTCCAAGTTTCTCTAAAAGAAGTCTCCTTGAAACATTTACAAGTCAAAGAAACATGCAGAAACTTTTCACGTTATCAGCCTACTGTTGCAGTAGTATCCTACAATGTTGTGTGACAACGAAAAAACTGAGAAGATTAGTCACGCACTTACCTTCATTTTAACAATCTTACTTTTCCACCAGGGCCCAATCTTTTCTTCTTGTGTCCTTTTTACCTTGAGATAATTCTCAATGGCACTTGACTCGGTCGATGAGGGACCATTACAATTTTTCCAAATGGATCCGTTATCCAAAGGAAGTTTCCAGGCAGGATAATTTGCCCCTTCATAGAACCGAGTTCCGTCAATCCTACTAAAAGGTAGATAAGGGAAGGAAATTAATGCATATTAGCTAGAAGCTGAAATCTTCCAAACTCACCATAGATTGGGAATTAGCTGAAATTGTGTTGGAACTACACCACTAAAGTGATTGCTTTGGATATTCCTGAGAGTAACGCAGAGGAAAAAATTACATATTCCTGACTCTCCAGTCCATGATTCCCTACATGGATCTACTCCATCCCTTTAGCTCTGTGTGTGTGTGTGTTGGGGGGGTGTTGCGCATACTGGACCGAAAGCAAACACAAAACAAGCAGATTTACGTGGTTCCCCAAAACCGAGTACGTCCACGGAGGCAGCAGATTGTATATTAATGGAGGAATGATACAAACACTCAACTCAACCCAACCCATAAAAAACCAGTGTTTTACTCTTACACTCTTTTCTCTCAAATCTTCACTTGCACTCACTCTCCCAGTTGCACTCACCACACTTCTCTGCACACTTCTTGCACACACACTGCACTCTTCCTCTCTCGTTCTTGTCTTCAGTCTTGAATCTGTTTACATGAGAAAGGGAAGCATAAATATAGTGGTTGTAAAGGAGAGGGTGGTTGATGGTGGAGAGGGTAGTTAAAGGTGGTTGAGAGTGGTTGAGAAAAATGTTGACAATTGCAAATGTTGACAATTTGCTACAAATCTCCACCTTGACAATTGCAAATGTAAAGGACAGGGTAGTTGTAAAGCAGCAGATTGATCACAAGGATTGCATGGAAAAATCTTGCCAAGGTGGAGATTTGTACCAAATTGTCAACATTTACAATTGTTAACATTTTTCTCAACCACTCTCAACCACCTTCAACTACCCTCTTCACAATCAACCACCCTCTCCTTTACAACCACTATATTTATGCTTCCCTTTCTCATGTAAACAGATTCAAGACTGAAGACAAGAACGAGAGAGGAAGAGTGCAGTGTGTGTGCAAGAAGTGTGCAGAGAAGTGTGGTGAGTGCAACTGGGAGAGTGAGTGCAAGTGAAGATTTGAGAGAAAAGAGTGTAAGAGTGAAACACTGGTTTTTTGTGGGTTGTATTGGGTTGAGTTGAGTGTTTGTATCATTCCTCCATTAATATACAATCTGCTGTCTCCGTGGACGTACTCGGTTTTGGGGAACCACGTAAATCTGCTTGTTTTGTGTTTGCTTTCGGTCCAGTATGCACAACAGGTTACTCCTGCCTTGTATAGATCTTGAAGTGCTATGAATGACTGTATATCATCATGTTCTTTCGAGAACAGTTATGTAAATATTAGCAATGTTCAACCAACTGAAATCATAAGGTTCCACAAAATCACTTTAAAATAGAATAAAATTATGTGATTATTTATCCAGGATAATCAGTCAATAGTTTATTGGGTGATAAACAAGCACATAAAAACGAGTCAAAATGATGCAATTAAGCCCAAATCATCACTATTTAGAATTAATTTAAAACACTAGATGATTGCCTAAAAATAACGGGAAACTTCGAGATTATAGTGAATCGCATCCTATTCTCTTATTTTCCCCGCCAATTTTCTCCCTTGCATTTTCCCGCTAAAAGGAAAGGAAGCTAAAAATGTGTTTTTTTTCTCTGACCTTCTGTTTGGTTTCTGAGCAAACCAAGAAGAAGAAAAGAAAATTGAATTAAGATCTTTATTTTTATAAGAAAATGACATTAAACTGTTAATTGAATCTGGAGTCTATCCTCTGCATCTTCCAAAGAATTAAAAAGCATAAAAAGAAAAATTTATTCCCTGTTGATGAGTCACTAAATAATAGTTCTGATTACAAATCCTGCCCTTAAATCCCTGCATTTTCTTATCATCCAAACAGACGAGAAAGAACATGCATTCCTGTGAATTATGTCCAGAAAAACGAAAAACAACATTCTCACAAACCACACAAGAACACTCATTAGATCACTAAAAAAGGAAAGGTTAACAATGAAATTGATAGGATTTACCATCAGGAGGATTAGTAGAAGCACAAGCTTGCAAAGCAAGAATCGCCAAGAACACAATCACTGTAAAACATGAGTGCAGCCTCTGGTTCGGCATTGTAGATCCAAGAAACCACACTTCATCACTTTCTTTCGCCTATAAACAAACAGGAAGCACTCAAATCTTTACAATTTTTTCTCTGGCTCCTGTTTGGTTCCCGAGAAAATGAAGATGAATTTAAAGCTTGGATACTACAGAGACTAACAAATTAAAAAATGAAGGAAAGATTCTTAGTTTCCCTTTCCTTTTTTGTTTTCTCAGTGACCAAACAGAGCAGAAAATTCTTACATGAGCGAGAGGGAGAGAATTTGGAGCGGTTTCTGACTTTCTGTTTACTGCTGCGAGAGAGGGAGTCATAAAGAAAGGTGATTGGTCACGTGACATATGTGTGTATAACTGAGATCAGCCACTTCAGCCAAAGACAGTTACGGCTATTGAGTACACGTGGCATCAAGCAGCACTCTTTTTGGGCTCTTTGGGAATTGGGCTGCCAAAAAGTCTTTTTATGGGCCCAAAATTGGCCCATATAGTTCCTCGAAAAATTGTGTTTTGAGCTCTCTGTCATTGTGTATCAACAAAGAATGGCAGAATCAACAGAAAAGCAAAGAGACAGTGAACCAAAACAGCATGAAGAAGCAGATGAAGACGATTACATGGGAGACCTGTCTCAGTTTCTTCCTCCTGAAACAACAAACCCTTCAAAATCCTCTGCCAAAAAGGTCAGTATCTGGTTGTTTCCTTGTAATAATGAAGTCTCTAAAGCATTTATTTTATATTATCATTCTAAGAAACAAATTTAAGAACTTTTTTAAAATTTATCGTATCAAGGCTTTGGTAGAGATTTTTGATATTCAGAATAGGCATTTTGTATTTCATTGTATGATTAAAAAAAAACCCTAATGCAATTTGATTATCCTGTTAGAAACCTGAATTGATTCAAAGCACTGTTGGTTGAAGATTTATATGGTAAAGCTTTCTTTTTCTAGTGGAAGGAGTGATATAGAAAAAAATAAAGGTAAAGAACTTTACTTAGATAGCTATGTTAATGTAGATTTTGCATCTAAAAAGGGGTGTAAGTGTGTTCTTGTGGTTTTGTTTAGGAAAGTACACGGGCTTTTTTTATTTAATTGGAACTATATATTTATGGGGAGTGTTTTTCAAAGAATATGCTTGTAACTTTCTCAGTTATATATTTCCCAAGCATATTATGTGTTGGAAGTGAAAAGTTTCAAGCTAATAGTGTTCTATATTTTAACTCATGTTTTTAATTTGTGGTTTTTTGTTGAGATTGTGATCATTTGTGCAGAGCATCAACAAGGAAACACCAACTTTTCAATCATTCAATAAGAAGTCCAAAAACATTAGCTGGCAAGAACAACGAAGACTTGAAAGGGAGAAAAAGCAACAAGAGGAGGATGAGCAAACCATGGCAAGAATAGAAGCTCCAATTCCTCCATCTAACATTGGGTTTAAGTTGTTAAAGCAAATGGGTTACACCCCTGGTTCAGCCCTTGGTAAGGAGGGTTCAGGAAGAGCTGAGCCAGTGGGGATTCAGATTCGGCGGACACGAGTAGGGATTGGAAGAGAGGAACCGCATAAGGAGAAGAGGAAGAGAGAAGAGATTGAGGCAGAAAGGAACAGAATGAAGGAGAGGGATTTAATGGAAGAGTTTGGGTCAAGGCAAAAGTCTCAATGGCGAAGTCGAAGAGTTGTAGTAAATTTTATGAAAGCAAAAGCAGCTCTTGATCAATTGGAGAACAAAGAAGTTGTGGAACCAAAGAAGAATGAAGATGAAGAGGATGGTGAACAGGATGAGGAGGAAGAGGAAGAGATAACAGAAGAGGTAGATTTTCTAAAATCGTTGTCTGCACTTAACATTCGTTTAGTTAGTTATGCTGTTTAGTAAATTAAGTGGGATTGCATTTAGTTGAGGAATGTATTTAACCTGAGCTCATATAGTTCATGTTATTTGATATTGGCATACATGCATTTTGGTGTTAACTTGCCAAATGTCTTTGTAGCCACAAGGTTTAGCTGTAGCTGTAGCTATTGTATATTAATGTTCTGGTGTTTTGTTAATTCCTTTGAGATTAAATTATTTATGAACCAATTACCAAATTTTGATTTCCATGATTTATTTTTCTGGGTTCAAGTTATTTTATCAGCATTTGAATGCCAGTTGGGCTGTTGTTAGGAAGAACTTTTTGTGGTTCGACCTTTTCTTTTTCCTTGTCCTTCTCAGATTCTCATATCAAGGAAAATGCCATGATGGATAGTCATTTTTATTGTGTTTTGCCTTGAACACCAACTACATTCACACTTTTAGGTGTAATAGGTGCTAGGTTGTTAACTTCTCCCAACATTTAACCAGTAACCTAGAAAAAGTGTCGACGATGATATAAATATGTCTTATGAAGAATCTATGTATTTTAAGCTTGTATGTGCACCTCCTTTGATGTTTACTAAAGTACCTTGTTACAAATAATTGATTCTTTTTTATTTTTTTGGGGCGCAAATATTATAATAATTGATTGCTTTTTGGCTTAGGAAATGTATATAAAAACTCCAGAAAATGCTGGCCAGATGATCTTTGATTGCTTTTTCTCTCTCAAGACCAGAGCATCATCTACAAATTGTTTTCCCCAGCCTTTTGATACTCTGGGGAATCCTCTTTTCTTTTACTTTCCACACACAATGTACAGTTTTTAATTGTCAATTTGAGAGTTGGTTTGTGCTTCTTTTTTTTATCTTTTCCTTAAGGTACATGTATATGGAAATCTGGTGCAGTCTTGTATAGATTATTTATGTCTACCTTTGGGATTTGATTGGATGAGTCAAATTTTGAAATTTCTGTGCTTTGACTAATGGGATTGATAGGATGCATAGAGCTGACCATAAATGCAGTTATCTAGGAAACAAATATATGGTTATATACAATATGACTACAAATTATAAATAATCCAGCCTCGAAGTAGAGCAATTGCCAACTATATCCTTCACAATTCTTCATTAATAATTTTGTTCAATCTTCTTTACTTCGAGAAGTATTATCTTTGATTTCTTCTGGAGCATGGAATGAAGCTCTTATTTGGATGCAGGATTTGCAAGAACTGTTGATGAAACTGAGAGATGAATATCAATACTGCCCGTTTTGTGGCTTTCAGGTAAGCTGTGTGTGTCATTATTAGTTATCCCACATCAACACTGAACCTGAAGTATTAAAAAATGATGGCTGCGCACTTATGTTTTTTGCACATTTAGAAAGACGCCAGTGTGTGGCACTAACCTCTTCTCTTGCTCTTCTGACTGTTTATACATGCACATGATGTTTGTTTCAGTACGAAACAGTGGAAGCCCTCCAATCCAACTGCCCTGGAATAAACGAAGACGACCACTAGATGTTGCTAGTGCAAGAGGCACTTATGCAAACTTGTTCAACATCTGCAAGTTGCACTTTGCATATTGCTCTTGCACGTGAGCTTGCTCACAATCGAGTGAGTTTGATATAATTCTTTTTCATTTTCACAAATGGTTGTTCTTTTCAGTCATATGTAATGGTGCTTTCTGGAGAGGATCGAGTCAAAAAGGGAAGGCGCCTAATCATTCAAATTTATTATTTAGATGTTGCTGGGAATGAGATCTATGGTCATCAATATCAACCATTCTTCATAGGCTGGATCACTATTTACTAATTTATGCGAGAAGCAGGAGTGTTTGTGCATGTAAGAGGATTTTAAACACCATCCAGTTAATTGGATATGCATGTTTACACTTTCGGCAATTTGGTGCCAATTTTCAGCTAAATCAAGACACATGTTCAAGATAGAAATCACAAGTATTAGTTCTCTTGCCTGTGTAACATGTTTCTATAATGTCTTGTGTATACTTTAATCAGATTGAGACAGGCATCATATGTTTTGAAGTATCTTTTAAATTGAAGGTCCATTAATCCAGGGACGCAATTTCAGTGGTTGACATGTCATGTGGCAAGTGGTGAACAAGATAAAGGGATAGTGTGTCCACTTTGCACGCGATTGGGGGCTGGCCCTATATAAAGGTCACGTTGCAGACATTGGTTGACTGCCTTCCTCCTCTCCGACGAGGCAAATTCCAAGGAGCTGGATATGCTTAGCCATGGATGATCTCAAGAGTGGACTAATAGAGACGTGGGAGGGACATGGATATCCCTTGAGAAGCTTGTTGAGGTAGAGCTGTGCAATTCGCTATCATAGAGACTCAAATAGGGTAGCCATATGCTAGCTAGGGAGGCCCAGTCCTCAACCATGGATAGACAGGGACAGGGTCCTCCATTTGTCTTATCCTCTTTATTCTCCCTGTGGGTAATTCATTGTAATTTTTTAACGGTTTATTCTCTTACAAATTACTATAAATTTAATTAGTTAATTTTTTAAAAAAAAATATTTTGATTCTTGAATTATTATTATTATTATTTTGGCACAATTGAGCTCTTTTGAGTATAAATTAGTATTTAATTGCTTTTTTTTTTTTAGAAAAGAGTTGAATTGAAAGATGAAGGACTAAAGTAAAAGGAGAAAGTAAAATAGAGGTGTCTCAGAATTTCATTTTAAAAGTTCATTTTTGTCCCCAACTTTTTTAGCTATTAGGCAATCGATGCCTTTAGTTTTTTGAAATTCAATTTTAGTATCAAACTTTATTTCCTTTATTTTTTTTAATTTTTTGTTAGAAGAGAGAGAGGTTCGTTGGATTCCAAGATAGAGAGATTCAGACCAAAAAAAATATTGATTTTTATGTCATTGAGTTCCATTTCATGGGAGAGTTTGACTAAATGTTTTTTTTCCTTCTCCTTGCCTAAGGAGGTAGATATGGTTGGGGAATAGTTTTGGTTTTAAGTTGATTTTGATTTTTTAAACTGTTTTTTGAGATTTGTGTGGCCATGAATAGGTTTGTCAAGTTGTTTAGAGTGTTTTATGAGTGATTTGGGTCAAAAATAGATTGAAATGAGTTTTTAATCGAAAAAACCAAACCTTGAATTTTCATGCGACCCTTGTCGTTGGAATCTGTAAAAAACAGACTACACATCATCTATTGTCTTTTTTAAAAAAAAAATGTGCCATTCACCCCTTTAAGAAATAAAAAAATAAGATAGGCTTAGGCGAATGAGCAGAGCTGGAAGGCCCACTCACCTAGGTTTGTTTTTTAATGCCCAGACCCACGCAGCTAGTCTTTTTTTGAATTTTTTTTATTTAGCTATTTTATGTTTTGTTTAAAAAAATTGATAAAACAAATCATTGAATCCAATTAAGTCTATTATCCGAATAATAGGTTAATCCACATCATTTTTAACTCAAACCTAAAAATACACATTTTCACTTTTTGTCATCAATAATCTAACTTTCTTATCTTGACTCGATGTGCCTATCACGGTTTCTTTACTTTTAAAAAAATATATTGTTTCATACAAAAAACAAATATTTTATGTTTTATTATCGTATAATTAAATGAAAATTAATCTTCTAATATGCACGACTGACTTTCATCATTATTTTGCTTAATTGGCTTGAGTTAATTTTATTTTTTTAATTAAATATTTTTTTTTAATTTAATTTTTTAAAATTAAATTAATTTATAATTGAGTTTTTTAATTTATTTTTTAAAATATTATTAATTTTACAAATGAATCTAAGTTATCATTTAATTCATGATTAAAATCTAGAAACATTACAAAAACCTGGTTTTTTTTTTTCTGCGCTGAAATCATTACGACCCACGGAGTAGGCTGGTAAAACAACTAATACAAATCATGGCTTTTCTGTCAAGATCTCTTTTTTTTGATAAAAAGGTTGAGGTTCCTCTGTCCTCATTTCTCAATCTTGAAAAGTGGTTGAATGTGGCTGTGGCTGTGACGTTTCTTATACATCGGAGATACCGATCACGCAGGAGCACTATAGTCCAACTCATGCTAACCTCGTCAGCTGAAGTAACTGATCACCTGTCATTGCAGGTATCCCTATCTGTCTGCCCTCTTTCAGAAGACCAGAAAATGAGAACGTGCTAAAGGCATATCCATTCCGAGATAACAGAATCGAATCGCCAGTTGCCATGGGAACTCGCGAGCCACCGAGTTCCCTTGCGCAGGGTAACTAGGCTTAAGATCCCATCATCATGGCCTAAAATCTTTGAAGGAACTCCTACAATCATAATAGATAATTCTTGACAACCTTTAAAGCTGGCATAAGAAGTACAGCACCTTGCTTGTCTATATGTTACAATCAAAACACGGGCAAGAGCCAAAGAGTAATCATCCTGGGTTTAACCGAAACAAAAGATCAGGCAGAAGTTCACCTTCCTAGTTATTAATCCGAGTAGCCTTTAATAACCAACAAGGCAGGGCCACTTAAAGTGACCAGTGGATGTGCTGGGTTGAAGAGTCATAAGCCCTGGAATGCTCGAGGTCCATGTATTGCCTCCTATTCTGTTGAGACTGCTCGAGCTGACCAGCAAGTTGACTGCTGAGAGGCAGTGAAATTTGACCCAGACCTAGATCAGGGCACATCTCATGTGAACTGTTACTTCCTTCATTGCTCTTGAAGCTCCAAGGAATTGGATACTGATTGACAGCCGCACCATGGTGAGCTGTTGATTGAACCACGGGTGCCTCTTCGGCACTAAACAAGTCATTCACCGCAAGACTTGATGCTCGGTTTGTGGAGCCCCATGGTTGATTTGACAGAAGAGAGAGAGCACAGCTCGAGTCTGAAACAGCAACTCCTGTGAAGCATTCTCCCGGAGGAATTCCTGAACTGAAAAGGCCAGTCCCGCCAGTTGAGCCTTGCAAGCAAAGGTTGGATGGAGGATTCTGGGAGCTTATCTGCCACATATGAGATATAGACCTTCCTGTGGCAGCAGTATCATTCCCGGGGGTAAGCTCAGAAGACCTTGCTGCAGGCCATCCATCTCTCCCAGTATGCCTTGGATATGCACTGAAGTCCACAAGAAGGCCTCCAGCTCTGCTGCTATTATCTGCCATTGCAAGAATCAAATATTGAGTTATAGACTCAAGATGGAAAGCTTAACTACGACAGTGGGAAGAAAGTAAACTAAAGGGGCGTTGCAAATGACATCTTCAGGTAATGTCTCACCAAACAAAGAGGGAGAGAATCGGCCATGGCGAGCAGACAACACTGATCCAGATGGTGGCTTCCTCCGTCGCTCATTATGGCCAGCTAGGCGCCTGCGGCAACTTCGTTTTCCTTGGTCAAATTCAGGAAGTAGATGAAATCTGGGTAAGACTAACAAAGCTATTAGTACTGAAAATGATAGGAAAACACCAGGACCACCTATCTCTGCACAGGGAAAAAACTGATAAACAAACAAGTAATACAAGGATTCAGCACAACAGCATATGATTTTTGCAACAACTTGAAACTAGGATGGGAACATTTAAGACTCCTTTCCTGACAGTCGAATTCTTTACACAACTGTGCAGGCACAAACCTTCTATCCTACCAAGTTGAAGTGCTGCGCCTTAGTTTAGAGGCATCTTATAAACTTGGCAAAGATTTGCAAGTGCAGACCACACACAGTAGAACGAGCATCTTTCAAATTGAAATTCTAATTATCGCACACATCCTGTTGTTCTTATCAAGAAAGGAATCCAACATATGAGATATAGACTCTTATCAAGAAAGGAATCCAACAATATCGAGCTACATATAACAATAGAAACAAACAGGATTTGATTAAAACTGGAATCTCCAGGACTAGACATAGACATGACTAGGTATAGCCTCATAATTGTTACAATTCAATGCATATGTAATGGTCCCAATGACACTAGCAAGAGCAAGACCAAATACTTTATTTCAGAATACTTTTAAACATGAGTTTCAAGCACATCCAAAACAATAAATAACAGATATACCAGCTCCCAGAACTCAAATTCTTCAGCTCAGCTTGGCAAACAAGCAGAAATACAGGTCCTAGTTAGAACTCGCAGCAAAAGGAGGACAATAAGGTAAGGATATTTTGCCTCCAGACCGAGGAAAGTCTCACAATCAGGATGATATTGTAGATAAGAGAAGCTTATTTATGTGCATCATGAACTTCATCTAGATGACTATTGTGAGTTAGAAACCAATTTCTGTGACAAATTTCACTATTTGCAACAATTTAACCTCTTAAGAATGCCACCCAAGGAGACCCTCCAAGTCTTCCTGTTTGTAGAAAATTGACAAATCTCACCAACTCGTTCTGTCAGTGCTTAAGACAAGAACAGGCTGTGTAAGAACAGCAAATGCCATCAATTTCACACTATCTTGACCCTTCGCTTTCATATTCATGAAGTCTCAAGGACTACAGATAAGTTGGTGGAATAATTAGTTCAGAGTCGATATGCATCCTCTTCTTAAATCATGTCATCGAGACCAAACTAACTTGAGGAGCAAGTGGGAAACGTTTGTTTGCACTGTTAAACGAAGGCAGAAGCACAAACATCATGTATCCGCTGGTTTCTTCAGTTTTTCTTTGGCTGCCAATAAGAAGAAGCTCAATAGCTTCATGTCTAAAAGTCCCCAACCAAAAATGTAGTTTCTGTTGCCACAACAAATTCCTTTAACCATAAAAAGAAAATCCAAGAATTAAACAAGACGGTCAATTTCGGAAACAGAATTAGACCTCTTCATCTATTTATGAGCTTTCCTGTCTCCTATGGAAGGACCATTTACCATTTATGGATACAATGTTCAGAAAGGGAATACTTACTGAACTCCCAGAAAAGTAACTATGAAAACGCCGCATTACCCACAGTAGTACTTACTTTTTTCCAGAATAATTATTAATCCATGACAGACATCCAAAGACAAAAAACCTCACGAGGATGATCCAACAAAACTACCAATATTCAAAAAATTTAAAGTAAAAAAACCAATTTGGTCGCCTAGTACATCCAAAAGATTACCAAAGATTAAAAATTTTCTTTACATTCAAAAAGTCCAAAAGCCCATCAAAATCAACAGCTACAAACTTACAAATAGCTAGCTGCGATGACAAGAAACTGACTAACACCAAAAAAAAAAAAAAAAAGCCAACGATAAAACAACGAAAGCTACCACTTATTCATGAATAGCTAGTACAGGAAACTTCAATCAACATAATACAAAGCCTGAATAGCTTAAGAAACTGAGGACATTATCTACCACAAGATGAAGATAAACTATTTGTATGTAAATAATCTTGGTTTCCCCAACAAATAATTTTCCTTGAAAAAAAGAGAGAAAGATACACTCAATAAAACAGAACAGAAAATTCACCATACATAAATAATAGGGTATAACAAAGTTCCATAGCTATAACTTGGAAGAAATATAAAAACAACACCCCCAACAGAAACAAAATTAACCCCCAACAGACAGAAAGAATAATAATAAAAAAAAAAGTTAAGTAAGGGCATCGAGAGAAAGAAACATAGACAAACTGACCTGCTACATTGCTGGCAAAATCTTTGCACCAAACCAGCAACAATAACTCTAGGAGACTTGGAGTGCATACTACAAACTTTGTGCCTTGAATAGTAAGTCTTAGCATCACTCAGATCTACTTTGCACCCTTCAACTTGACACCTTGGTGGCTGCTGGTGCTGTCCACCCTGAGCCTTCCTAGATGACCCTGACCCGGAACCGGATGAGGATGACCCAGTTCCGCTCTTAGCCGGAGCACCGACCCCCGCGTGATCCTCAAAGTAAATCTTCTTACCAAATTTCAATCCATTAACAGACTCAGCTGGCGGAGAAGTTGCATTGGAAGTAGCTGACTCGGTTAGGGAGCCTGAATCCATTTCCATTAGTAAGTGCCTAGAGTTCATTCATGGTGTGTGAATGTTTAGTGGGTCATTGAGTTGTGTTTTTGTGGTTGTAGAAAAGGAGAGAAAAGTACAGGGAAAGAAAGATATGGAAGATAGAACTCCTAGTAGAAAGAAAGATATGGAAGATGGTACTATTTTTTAGTTTTTCTTTTCTTTTTTAGGTGAGAGAGAGAGAGAGGGAGGTAAAAAAGAGAATAAAAAGCAGTGAAAAGAAGGCATTTGACAATGGCCCATGCCAGCACAGAAAACTGTAGTACACTGGCTGACTTGAGACTGGAGAGTGGAGAGTCTCACTATGTATTATTGTCTGTCCAAAATAATGGAGAAAAAGGCAGATGGAGATGTATAGAGAGAGAGGGAGGGGGAGAGAGAGGGGGGGGGGGGTACTTCTCGAGGAGGTCTACTTGTGGGGAGCTTTTGGTTTACACAAGGCAACTAAACTCCAACTGTCGTTTTACACATAGGAGTGGCTTTTTCTTTGATGTTCTTGATTGCTACTGTTTTTTTCTTTTGTCCGATTGAACTCTCTGTCTGGAGGTTTGGGTATGGTGGAATTGACCTCAACTGAGCTGTTGTTTTATGCTTGGGTTTTTTCTTTCCTGTTCTTGGAAGTACATTTCTTTTGTTCTTCTACTGATGGATGGTGATTCCCTCTCAATTATACTAGGTGCCACGCGGTGTCCTCATGCTAGCTAAACTATTTCCAATTTAATAATAAAAAAAAAAACCCATGCGATATGATAACCAAGATTAAACCGGAATAATTTCGTTGATATGTAACTTCATATGATTGGAATACTCCTCCAGAAAATAAATAAAAAAACATTATAAAGCTCGGGTTTAATAAATTAATATTAAATAATAAACATTTTTAAAAAACAAAAACATCAAGGAAAAAAACTCTAGGCAATATGGGTTAATCAGATTAACTCGTTGTCCAAAATACAAGATTGAGATGACCCAAAAAAATAAAAGTGAAACAACTCACAAAGATCAAGGCCTAATAACTCAATGTCAAATGATGAAACTGAAAAAAAAAATATTTTATTAAAAAAGACCTAAAAACATATCGAACTTAAATCAGGCTAACATTCAAAACCATTAACCCGATCATGAGAAAATGATTAACCCATAGAAGGCAAACATGAAAAAATAATGAAGCAAAATTCCTAGTCATTAAAAAAAATAACAATTAAAACAATGAGGACTAAATTTAATACAAAAACTAAATGAAAGAAAATAATTAGGGGTTAAATTGAAAAACAAAACAAATTAAGAAAATAATTAAAAATAATAATCAAAAGAATAAGAATCAAAATTAGATACAAAAATTAAATAAAATAAAATGTTTGAGGGGCAAGATTGATAAAAAAAAATCAAGAGAATAATTAAAAAAAAAAGCAATCAAAATAATTGAGAGTGGATGGGATAAAATAAAATAAAATACTAAAAGACAAAATTGAAAAAAATACTTCAAAAGACATGAAAATAAACATAAATAGCAATCAAAATAATGAGAATTAAGTTTGAAATATATACAAACTAAATAACATAATTGAATTTTGAAAATTCAAACGTGAATCTCTACTGTAAGAGAGAGAAAAGAGAGGGCAGAGAAAAACATTCGCTACCAACAAACCACCATGGATTGAACCTCCACACCATCAGTTGCGCCACCACATTGTGTTTTCATGGGATACAATGGTTGGCTATTTTTTAACATTGAACATCGTTAGATGTAATGTCTGAAAGACGCAGATGATATCCACTTCCGCATGTCAATCACTTTATCTTTTTAATAACATTTTTTTCCCATGTAAATTGAGAATAAAAGAAAACCATGATAAAATGCACCAAACAACATGTTTAGTTTTTTTCTCTTTTAAGGGTAGTTTAGTCTTTTATTTGTTTTGAAAGAAAAAGACCTTGAAGCCCCTATTATCCATGCAATAATTTTTATTTTAATAGTAAATTAATAATTCTGCTATGCAACAAAAATATAAAGAGACTAATTTCCCTTATTCAATTTGAAAATGCTAGCTAAACCTCGTAAAAAAACTATTTTACGCTTTATTATAGTCTCACTTGGCTTGTATTATGGAAGGTAAAAACATCAATTCAGTGTAGCAATACACTATAAAATGAGTTTTGCTCCGCAAATTTTAACTAGTGCCCTTTTAATTTGTTGATAATTGAAGAAATATTTATCTAGTATCTACTAGATAGGTGGCTCGCGCTACCTCGCGAGCTAGGTATATTTTTAAAACATAACAAAAAAATTAAAGTGATGCTAACATTTTTAAAGAAGCAAGAAAATATGAGATTCGGGTAATTGATTTGATTGAGTTCAATAAATTTAGTTAATTTACTAATAGGATTAGAAAAAAAAACATTGATAATAAATCAAGATAAAAAATTTGACAATGATTCAATGCAAAAGAAAAAAACTTGTAAATATCATGGAAATGTATCACTTTGATATTCTTAAAAGGTCTCCATAATCTTATTTGTAAACAAAAAAAAATTAAATGAGAATGAGATGATTGCATAAAAAGTAAAATAAAAAGAAAATTGAATCTCAATTCTCAACAAATAAAATATCGAATGATGAAACTAAGAAAAAAAAAACCAACTCCAGTCTATCCAAACCAGTAAGCCAAATTTGTAACCTAGTCATGAGATCAAGATAACTTTGTGAAAAGAAAAGTGAATAAAACAATGTAAAAAAATATTAAAATGATACTAACATTTTTAAAGAAGCAATAAAACATGAGATTTGGGAAATTAATTTGTTTGAGTTCGATAAACTTGATTAGTTTAATAATATAATTAGAAAAAAAACATTGACAACAAATCAAGAGAAAAAAAAAGAACAATGATTTAATGCAAAAGAAAAAAGCTTGCAAATATCAATTTTCTTAAAAGATCTCTATAATCTTATATGTAAACAAGATAAAAATTAAATGAGAACGGAATGGTCGTATAAAAAGCAAAATAAAAAAAAAGAATCTCAATTCTCAACAAATAAAATGTTGAAGGGTGAAATTTTTTTAAAAATAACCTAAGTTTATTGATCAAGCCAGTAAGCCAAATATATGACTTAATAATGATAGTATAAGACTAAGGTAAATCTGTAAAAAACAAATTGAATAAAATTATAAAATTTAATTCTCAAATGAATAAAGTGTTGAAGGTTCAAAATTTAAAAATAATAATAAAAAAAAGCAATGCAAAAAAAAAAAAGACTTGAATCAACCCTAGTAAATTTATCAAATTCATGACTTAAGACATGAGATCAGTATAAAACCATAAAAAATACAAATCTACAACAAACATGATATTAAAAGATAAAACTAAAAATAATTAAAAACAAAACTTTTAAAACCACTAATCTTCTAAACACACAGATGTGTTGGTTCTTTCATGGTGCAAGTTTACTATTAGTTTACATTGAGATATCTTTTAAAATAATAGATCTAGATAATGATTAAAAAATCTAAAAATAAGTAGAGAGTAATTGTAAACCCATGGAAATAAACTGAAAACTATACATAAAATATGAAATCAAATCGAGCTAGTTCTTCTAGAACCCACTAGCAGCTGCACTTTCTTCTCCCTCATTTTCCTTCCTCTCGCATTCCATCATATTCTCAAGCACTGTCTGAAATATTGAAAACATTTCTAAATTATAATCCAATTCTCCATTAAAACTCCAAAAAATTGTTATCCCAGTTGGATCACCAAATTGCGAGCCTCTTGGTAGATTCAAATACTCGAGATGCCACATTTTAGAAGGATATATATATATTTATAGTCCTTTCCCCTCCGACAGCGGGGTTTCTCGTATAAACAAAACACTTAATTTATAACAAAAAATAAAAATTTTCTTTCTTTTTTATTACACAAAACTCTGATAGCGCGTGGCTTGCCCAGAAAGGAGGGGGAGTTCCTCCCTCCATGAAGATGGATATGGCGGATTTGGCTGCGGAAATAAGAGAGTGAAGCACAGGCGAGGTGAGGATGCCCATACCACCACCAAGGGGCTCTCTCTCTCTCTCTCTCTCTCTCTCTCTCTCTCTCTCTCTCATTGGTAATGTAAGAGGTCAGAATGACACTTCCCATCCCATCCTAGGTTCGTGTACAGTGAACCAGAGTTGAACAGCCAAAAAAGCGCAGTACGAGGTCCTGTTTTGGAAATCGGATGATCCGGGGTCGGTCTTTTTTTCTTTATTTCTTTAAAATAGTTATGATATTTTTAAAGATATTTTATTTATTTTAAAATATATTAAAATAATATTATTTTTAATTTAAATAATTTAAAAATAAAAAAAATTATTTTTTTAAACTCTGGTTGAAACGCACCCCTAACACGATCCTCCTAAAATTAACTATGAACAAAACTTGTAAATTATTTTAATCTTAAATTATCTCAAAACAAAATTTTTAATTAATTATGATATTGGTTGATAATATTTAATGCCGTGGTTAAAATTATTTTATCAAAATTTTTTAATGATAACAAATGTGTTAAAAATAAAATCTTCCAATGATCTATTATTTACTTTTTTTTTATTTCTCTTTCTTGCTATATCAATTTAGATATTTTTTCTTTCTTAATCATTGTATATTTATAATTTTTTTCTAAATATAAATTAATTTATATGAGATATATATTTTGGCTTTTAATTTATCCTAAATGATTATGTACAAAACTAATATTTAAAGTTTAGTTTAGTTTTTTTTTTCCCGTAATCTATTTACCAAACTGTGTTATAACGGGGAAAGACCCACCGAAGTTATGAAATTAAAAACACCGCACCCCTTGGTTAGATTAAAATGTACCCTTTGTTCACCAAAGCCTAACCAGGTGAAAATTGTATTCATCTCAGCTATTTACTTTTAAATTACCGTTTAGAAAAAATAAATGAAATCACGTTTTTTAAAAAAATTAATTTTTTATTATTTAATTTTTTTATGTTTTTTAATTGTTTTAATGCTATGACATTAAAAATAATTTTTAAAAATAAAAAATATTATTTCAATATATTTAAAAAAAACTTTAAAAAATAATTATAACTATATTTTCAGACACCCTTACAAACCATTTAGATGGTGGTCCAGTGGTAAGATCTTGGGACCAAAAGGTTTGCTCCTTCTATAGTTTTAGGTTCGAATCCTGTGATTGCTTATATGATGGTCACTGGATGTAGGCTTACATGGTCATTCACTTCAGGACTCGTGGGATTAATCGAGGTGCGTGCAAGCTGGTCCGGACATCCATGTTAAACTAAAAAGAAATATTTTTACACGAGGTTTAATAATATATATATATATATATATATATATATATATATATATGTATGTATGTATGTATATATGTATATGTATCAAATACTCTTTTTATAAGCTCATGGCAAAGGTATTCTCAAACAAAAGAGAATAAATGGTGGTAGAAGAAAATGGTATTTCTTGTCTTTTCAAGATTTCCATCATCTTTAATTTGTCACATCTAAGCTCCGGGAAGGGACCCGAAGCACTACCAACATGTGCTGCTGGTTAGGTTTGCAATACAAAATGAAATTGGCTTTAATCAAAATCCAAATGATTTCCATTTGTTGCATATACGCTTTCAAGCATACTGATGATCTTAAAAATCATAATCTGCCTGGTATTCCAATTATTAAATAATGATTTTTAGAAGTGTAGTATGAATATCTTTTTAAGATGTTTTTTATTTAGAAATATATTAAAATAATATATTTTTTATTTCTTTAATTTTTAATATTAATACATTAAAACAATAAAAAAATTAATTTAAAGAACAAAATTCAAGTTTTTCTAGAAACACAATTCGACCAGCTCCCAGCACTCTCTTGAACCAAAGGCAAACATCATCACCTAGTAATTTAATAACTTAGATGTGTTTGGTTACTGTTTTGTATTTATATTCTTATGTAAATAATTTTAAAAATCAAAGGAGGTTTTTGTAAATAATAAACGGTAGAGATTCAAATTGTGACGAATCCATTTACCCCTAAATTGGCTACAGCTTCAATATGACCATAATTTTCTTGTTGGATGAAAAAATAATTAGAAAGAGTTTGTTTTTCTTTCAAATTTAGCATGATAAATTTAAAGTTTGGATGAAATAACACTTTTTTTTAAAAAAATTAATGAAATAATACATTATCACCTTATTACGTTTCTAAATAGCAATATTTATTAAATATCGCAATTTCTAAACACGACAACTTATATGTCGTGTTTTAAAAACGCGACATCGATTAAAATTTAAACTTTTTTTCAGATCAAAGAACATATAGATTAAACACAACATCCTCTCTCTCTAAACCGACTGACGCCCTCACCACTTATCTCTTTAAAAAACTTACCAAACACTTTTATTTTGCTCTTCAAACAATCAAAAATCAAACTCATTCTAATCTCTAAGTATCCTTGGATGTTTTTAAGTTCAAAATCCATTGTCACCTTTGTTGTCGCGGCTGCCCCAACACTTTCTGAAGAAGTAATGCACCAGTTCAACTATAAACAACACATTCTAGTCGATATCAATACGAGTGATGCTTTGCAGGCCACAACTTGTCATGATAAAAATAATGATTATGAGTGATTAAGCAGTCATGAATCTTATGAATTATAGTAGGATGCACAAAGAAATAAAATATTTACAAAGATGCATCTTGTGATTTCAAATTAAGAGTATTTTATTTGATACATGAGTATCATACATTGTGTCATTACTATGGATCTCGAGCAAACTTCTCTATCTGGATACATGTAGTAAGAGTAACATGCCCAATAGATTCAAAAAAATTGTAATTAATCTAAATTTGTTATAATTAATTTATCTTAAACATTGGATTTTATGTATTGATATTTTAATTTAATATTAATGTTTTATTAATATTTAGTTGGTTTTATTCTACAGGAGGGTTGAGAGGCTACATTTATACTTTGTAATATTGACGAAGAAAACAAAAGTTATAAAATTATACATATATGTTCTGGTGGTCCAATGCTTGCTTCACTAGACTTAAACTTTTAGAGAGAGATTAAGTATTAATAATGTTGTGATAGAGAACAAGGCCACTCAAGTAGGTGCAAGAGGTAAATCCAATCATTTTCAAATATAGGTATAAATTTTAGAGAACAAGGTTACATGAGAAGGTGCAAGAGCTGGATTCAGTCATTCTGTTGATGAGCCCGGATTATCCAATAAACGACATAAATGTAGATAATTGAATGAGATATATTTATATATTTTGGTATTTTAATTAGTTGAATGTTGTATTATTGAAGTATTTTCATTTATTTTGCATGAATATATGTTTTTTCATTTGCCTTTTCAGATTGCCATGTGTTTCTTGCATGTGTGTTGTTTCCTTTCATATGTCTGAGTTTCATTAAAACCTACAAGATGATTTTTAGACTTTTTGTCTTTTTTAATCCAACACTTTGCTAATACGAATCATAAATCATAGGGAAGATCAGTTCATTCAACAAGTTTCTATGCAAAAAGTTTGTGCCTTCTGATTTGTTGTTGCTGCGACAAGACTGATTCCTTTGTTCGTTCCAGCATTTTTGGGTCTATCTTAGCAACATTTTTAAAATTTTGGGTGGCATCCTTGCAATGCATTTTGTTTTCTGAATTGTAAATATTTTACATACAGAATTCTATTCTATTAGGCTCAGATGAATTTTTCAAAGATGAATCACAATTAACATTCCGAACGACATAGCTGTTTATGTTGTTTTAGTTCGTTGTAGACTAAACAGTGCCCTAAATAGATGACATCTTCACTGGAATTACAAGAAAGAAAATAAAAAGAAGTTCTTTTCTATCCAAGCACCAAGCACCAAGCAACTAAGATCAAGTTCCGCGGTGAAGCGCGGGCAACGAATTTAGTACAATGCTGGAGAATAGGGATGCATGAAAATTCAACAATCCTCGCCTAAAATCACTTGAGACATTCTGTTCTTATGGAAAGGGTGACAGAAGAAGTGAAAACTAACAAGAAAAACTCATCAAGGAAAGTATAAATGAACTTTTTATAGGCTTTTTATTCAGCATAAATTTCTTTCTTCAAATTCTGCCAAATTTCAGGGCCTCTAGGATGACTATTTACATACTCATTAATGAACTTTTTGTCTGAGAGAGAAATTAAACTTCTCAAGGAAAGCATGGACACAGATTGTCCTTGATCTTTGAGCCAATTATACATTGCTAACCTAAGCTCCACTCTTTGCGTTGTGAAATTAAGATATGATGGGAAAGTGACCAAATATGATACTGGATAACCCACCTTATTTACAAGAAAATCAATCTTCATTTCAAGAACATCTTTCGATTGGCCAAGAATTTGAGGAGATGCTTTTATCATTTCACGAACATCTTTTCTGCTCACACCAGCTTCCACAATACAATCAAACCTCTCTTGGAACTTTTCTCCACTGCCCCGGAAAACCTTGAGTGCTTTTCCTATTTTATTTGAGTTATCTACAATTCCCAAGTCCAACAAGAACTTGGTCTTCAGCTTCCGCGATTTAAGTCTCAAGTTTGGCAATCGTTTAACTTTCGATCCCATCACCCATTTCTTCAAAACTTGTGGGCTCTCTTGGATGACTTCACACATTCTCTTCTCTGCAGCATGCAAAGCTAAACGCAATGTGTTGGGTTTCTTCAATCTACATGAACCAAGCATTAGTGGGTGAGAACGGAAAATACTCTGAATCTCATGTGCCTCCATCTGGATCTCATTCAAGAACAGAAAGCAATGCCTTAAATTTGAAAAGAATTCCTCAAATTCCATTTGCGGGAACCACAAAAACATAGAACATATCTGATTCATCGTGGATCCAAATTTGAGGAGGAAACCGATTAGCAAATATATCCTATCCACTGAATCCTCAAAGAAAATCCCCAGATGCCGGCTTATGAGTCCACCTAGCTGCTCCTCATTGTAACCTGCATGCCTAAATAAGTTGAGCAGTGCAAGCAACTTGCTCCAGTCATAAGAACTCTTCTCAGACAAATGCTCCTCTATCCTACTGATATCAACTCCCTCTTTTCTCAATATCTCTAATACCTTGATAAAGTCTGCATTCACCTCTCCAATCAAAAGATAAGGGCTACAAACAACCAACTTCATCATAAAAGACTGCACAAGCCCCAATTCCTCATAAGCTTTTAGTTTCAGCACCAAGACCCCATAATCATACCCGAAAACTTCCGTGGCTTCCTTATAAATCTTTCCTATCTTACTTCTTGCAATCCCATAATTACACAAAACATGATAATTCTCTAAAAGTAAATCATCGTCACATAAAAACATCAGATCACGTGGAAGAAGAGGATTATAATCACGAGGTTTTAGACCCAAACTCTCAAAGAAAGGCTCAAATTCATTAATAGGGTGAAAACACAAGAAACGGGTAATGGAATGCCCGATATCTGCATCAATATCAACCTTTGCTAATAACTTTTCAAGAAAATGAGGTGAATTTTTACTCATATTATCTGCATCCGTAAACTGTATGTTTCTAGTGACGTACAGATACTCTAATAACGCAGTTTGGGCTGCTATCCTAGAAACTGGGTTTATGCTTTGTCCATTTTCAGCTTGAACTATCCTCTTGGTCCTATAGAACATAGGGCTTTCTGCAATGTTGAATAATGACATCATTGAGGACAACGGGGTTTTGTAGCTACCAACAAAATTGGAAGAAACCCAATTGAAAATCTTAAATTTTCCAAAATGGGTCATGGTTATTTTGATGAGAAATGAAGAGCGGTGATAGCTAGAGAGTTAACAAACAAAAAGAAAGGCTAAAGTATGATAAGTTCACTAGAAATGTATAAAAGCGAGTTTCTTGGAGAGTTTCTTACCTTGTTAGTGTGGTAGGCTTGGTGAGTTTAGTGATTTCTAAGAGAGATTTTGAGATATAGGGGGCAGGATTTCCTCCCTTTCTATCTGGTTCAGTGGAGCAAAGCATGGAACTTGGAAGGGGCTGCTGAGCGGCAAGTCCTCACTCCTCACGGGTTTATAAGGATGAAAGCTAAATAGGGATCGGGGAGAGGCTATTTTTGCCTCAATAGCATAAAACTAAGCTATAGTGGCATCCTCAAACTTTCTACCTATTACACTTTACTCCATGACTTTAAAGACTTCTAATCTTAAAAGGCCAAAAAAAGAAGAAAAGAAACAGAGAGGAAAGTACTTTGGAACTCTCGCTCGATGGATGCCATCCGACTCATGCGTGATGATCTATCTCTTTTCTATAAGTTTAGTCCTCTCATCATGGATATTGGGGAGGTGTTGAAGGGAGATTGGGCGATTGATATTCTCTTTTCACTTAGGGAAGCAAACTCATGTGCTGATTATTTGGCTAATAATTCAGCCAAAAAGATTGAGTACAGTTCTATATGGGAGTAGCCTCTTGCTAGATGATTCTATGGGCGTTGTGTTTCTTATTGTTTAGTTCTTCTGTTTAATTTTCAGCTGAACAAAAAAAAGAAAGAAGAAAGGATGATTTCCTGCCATTCCAAGGCTTTTGTGTAAAGGAGAAGAATTTCTTGGGTCTCTGATCTTGTTTACACTTTGGTACAACATAATTTTAATGCTAGATTTGTTCTTGTTAAATCATATAGTAGAATTGATATTATAGTGGCTCATGTGTTTTGTTTAATCATATAGAAAAATCATTTGATTAACTAAATAGTATCTAATGTTTGCATTGTGCTCCATACATGATACTAATTTAATTTTTAATTTTATAAAAGTTAAAATAACATGTTTTCCATTATAAAAATATACATATAAAAATTTATCTAACAATAGTTTTAACAAACACACATGTTTTTTAAACCTATTTTTATAAATAAAAAACTGTAATTAAAAGTGTTTTTTATAATCCTACTTTTTAAATCCGTAATAGTAAAAACAATAACAATATCAAACAAAATCTATCGGTTATTAATAGAAAGTTTAGAAAAAAAACTATTATATTGAAAAAAAACAAATAAATCGACATATTTACTATGGTAGAGAAGAGTAAATGAACATAAGCATAAGAGTTTGATGTGGAAAATCTTGAAAAGTCTTCTTCATATGCATTAAACATTTTTTTTTAATGGAAACTCAAAATTAAAATAAAACTATTGAGCACATTTCTTCTATAAAACAGAGGATGCTTTTGCAATGGTTAGACAAGTAATGCAAGTGTTGTCGATGCAACACTCAAAGATACAACATCTAAAACCAATAAAAAGAAAATTAATGAGTCAATTTCTCATATTAAAAAAAATGTCATTCAGAGTCGACCATCCATTGTCCTCCTCTTCCCCACAACCAGTCGCCAGACCAGCAACGACGACAACACAACAGAAGCAGCCTAGAAAATTATTAGCTAATAATCGAGACTTTCCAAGCCACCGATCTCTCATCTTCGGTGAAGATGATCTACACCATTGTCTTCAGGAGAAAGAAGAATAAGAGGAGTAGCCATCTTGATAGTCCACACGCCTCCCTACACTGTCAGTGTGCGCAACGATGCCTCACACACACTGGTTCTCACTGCCATTCTAGTTGTTTTGTCTAGTTTCAGTTCACTCTCGCATGGACGTGTGATTATATCGAGACTTGCATTTTAATGGCAATTAAATGGACTTCATTGTCTAATGTTGGGATGCTGTAATCCTTAAAAAGATTTTGTTCATGTGAATTGAATTTTGACAATTGTGGTTTTGTTTTTGCCTAAAACAAATATAGATAAAAATTTGTTTTCACAAAAGAATCACCTCATGGAAGTTATAATTCTTAAAATAACTATTTCGATAAGAAATTAAAAGATATTTGAAAGTGTGTTAACAATTGTTTTTTAAAGTGTTTTTACTCTTAAATATATTAAAATAATATATTTTTTTATTTTTTAAAAATTATTTTTAATTTCATCACATCAAAATCATCTAACAACACAAAAAAATATTAATTTAAAACTACAATAAATAAATAAAAATTTATTTTTTTTGAAAAACACTATTTAACAACCGCAACCCATGAATTTCTTGCAAGTCTAGCTTCCTATCATCAACTAATTGGTATTATATGTTTCTATCAATGGTCCTACATTCTCAACAACATCTTTGAGGCCCCCATCAGCGAGCCCTCCTGCCGCTGCAAGCAATCATTGCGGACCGACCACACAGAGTGGCTCCTGATTCTTTCTTTACCTGCAATCACATTTTTAGTTTCAGCTAAAGAGTTGCCAGCCCGCGACACCCAGCATGATGAGGGCTGACCTTCGCAAGTGCAATGGTACAAGACAAATCTGATTTTCGAATCATTACCAGGTTTATAAGCAAAACACAAAACACATTGGTTAAGGTCCTTTCACTTCCAATTCTGAAGACAAAAATCTACAGCTTCAGAAGAAAGAGGAAATTACATCTTTATTAAATTTTGCTGACGTTTACTATTGACATTCAAAGTCTAAAATAGCTTAAAGAGGGGTGAATCAGGGCTAAATCATACTTGTGATAGTTTACGAGAACTAACACCTCAATTTTCAGCAATAACAATTACATAATTTATCAAGGGACAGATACAATAAAATAGATAGCGAGGGAGAGACATACTAATTCTTATAGTGGTTCAGAGAATTGTTTATTTTACTATTTAAATCTTTGTTTGAGTATTTACTATCAATTAATAATCTTCTTAGTAGTTAAAACCTTATTAATTACACTAATCTTTTTTTGGGTTCAAGATTAAAGAACTTTACATTCATAATCTTTTCAAGGATCAAGATTTAAACCTCTCAAATGATCCATAACCAAATATTAAGCAAGTGATTAAGTGTTATTTACACTTTCACAGTAGATAAAGCTCTCGTAAACAATTCTTTTTAGGTAAAAATGGATAAAAAGCTTTTTGGTGATTAAAAATGCATGTGATAAAATTCATGTTTTTCATTTATAATGAATTGATTGATAATAAAAAATATATCTGATTAAATAATTTTTCACACTGTATTTTTCACCATGTATAAGATTAGGCAATAAAAATATTTTGGATGGTAAAATTCAGCAATTAAAAATAATTTAGAATAAAATTCATTTTTGCAATGCGAAATTAAATTACATAAAAACTTGATTACATTAATTTGAGCTTAGACATCTTCAAGTCATATTTACATTTAAAAAGTCTATATTGCATCAAATTGATTTGAAAAAAAAATCTTACAACATTAAAACTTTTTGATATGCATATTAAATCCACTCATTGTTGTTATCAACAAAATAAATAAACTATAGGTGTTTAAAGACATTTAGACTAACAAATATTACTATGAAAGAGCATAACATAACCTAATATTTTTTTTTTTTAATCTATGCAAGCTTAATTCCCCTTGTTGTTGATCAGTCCGACACCTCAATCAAAGATAGACAGAAATTTTTCGGCCAGTAGAAGTAACAAAATCAAAGATCTTCGCAACTTCCCTGTCAATGGACAGAAAGAAGTGCAAGCTAGGTCCAGCTAGTGGCTTTTTATTCAGCATAAATTTCTTTCTTCAAATTCTGCCAAATTTCAGGGCCTCTAGGATGACTATTTACATACTCATTAATAAACTTTTTGTCTGAGAGAGAAATTACAGTGCTCAAGGAAAGCATGGGCACAGATTTTCCTTGATCTTTGAGCCAATTATACATTGCTAACCTAAGCTCCACTCTTTCCATTGTGTAATTAAGATAGGATGGGAAAGTGACCAAATATGATACTGGATAACCCACCTTATTTACAAGAAAATCAATCTTCATTTCAAGAACATCTTTCGTTTGGTTAAGAATTTGAGGAGATGCTTTTATCATTTCACAAACATCTCTTCTGCTCAAACCAGCTTCCACAATACAATCAAACCTCTCTTGGATCTTTGCTCCACTGCCCCGGAAAACCTTAAGTGCTTTTCCTATTTCAATTGAGTCATCTACAATTCCCAAGTCCAACAAGAACTTGGTCTTCTGCATCCGTGATTTTAGTATCAAGTTTTGCAATCGTTCAACTTTTGATCCCATCACCCATTTCTTCAAAACTTGTGGGCTCTCTTGGATGACTTCACACATTCTCTTATCTGCAGCATGCAAGGCTAAACGCAATGTGTTGGGTTTCTTCAATCTACATGAACCAAGCATTAGAGGGTGAGAATGGAAAATATTCCGAATCTCACGTGCCTCCATCTGGATCTCTTTCAAGAACAGAAAGCAATGCCTTAAATTTGAAAAGAATTCCTCAAATTCCATTTGTGGAAACTGCAAAAACATAGAACATATCTGATTCATCGTGGATCCGAATTTGAGGAGGAAACCGATTAGCAAATATATCCTATCCACTGAATCCTCAAAGAAAATCCCCAGATGCCGGCTTATGAGTCCACCTAGCTGCTCCTCATTGTAACCTGCATGCCTAAATAAGTTGAGCAGTGCAAGCAACTTGCTCCAGTCATAAGAACTCTTCTCAGACAAATGCTCCTCTATCCTACTGATATCAACTCCCTCTTTTCTCAATATCTCTAATACCTTGATAAAGTCTGCATTCACCTCTCCAATCAAAAGATAAGGGCTACAGACAACCAACTTCATCATAAAAGACTGGCCAAGCCCCAATTCCTCATAAGCTTTTAGTTTCAGCACTAAGACCCCATAATCATACCCGAAAATTTCCGCGGCTTCCTTATAAATCTTTCCTATCTTACTTCTTGCAATCCCATAATTACACAAAACATGATAATTCTCTAAAAGTAAATCATCGTCACATAAAAACATCAGATCACGTGGAAGAAGAGGATTATAATCACGAGGTTTTAGACCCAAACTCTCAAAGAAAGGCTCAAATTCATTAATAGGGTGAAAACACAAGTAACGGGTAATGGACTGCCCAATATCTGCATCAATATCAACCTTTGCTAATAACTTTTCAAGAAAATGAGGTGAATTTTTACTCATATTCTCTGCATCAGTAAACTGTATGTTTCTAGTGAAGTGCAGATACTCTAATAACGCAGCCTGGGCTTCTGTCCTAGAAACTGGACTTATGTTTTGTCCATTTTCAGTTTGAACTATCCTCTTGGTACTATAGAACCTAGGGTTTTCTGCAATGTTGAATAATGAAACCATTGAGGACAACGGGGTTTTGTTGCTACCAACAAAATTGGATGAAACCCATTTGAAAATTTTAAATTTGCCAAAGTGGGTCATGGCTATTTTGATGAGAAATGAAGAATGGTGATAGCTAGAGAGTTAACAAACAAAAAGAAAGGCTAGAGTAAGATAAATTCACTAGAAATGTATAAAAGCGAGTTTCTTGGAGAGTTTCTTACCTTATTAGTGTGGTAGGCTTGGTGAGTTTAGTGATTGCTAAGAGAGATTGGGAGATGTAGGGGGGCAGTATTTCTTCTCTCTCTAACTGGTTCAATGGAGCAAAGCATGGAACTTGGAACGGGCTGCAGAACGGCAAGTCCTCACTCCTCAAGGGTTTATGGAGGATGAACGCTAAATGGAGATTGGAGAGAGGCTATTTTTGCCTCAATAGCATAAAACTAAGCTATGAAGGCATCCCCAAACTTTCTTCCTACACTTCACCCTTTTTCCTATTAGTTAATACCAAAAATAAAAAATAATATAAAAAAATTATTTTAATATATTTTTAAACATCCAATAATAAACACACTAAGATATTAGTACTAGCTTAATTCTAACTGTTATTTTCAAATTATATTAATGAATTTAATACCATCTAACAACTTATATGAGATATATGAAGTTATTATTTAGTATTGTGGTAAATATTGTTTTGCCCAATCACATAAAAAAGTCATTTAATTGATTAAATAACTTCTATCAATTGTATTAAGCATCATGCATAATTTGATTTTAAATCTTAGTTTTATAGAAACTAAAATAATATGTTTATTTATTCATAAAGGCATGCGTTTTATTTATTTTGCATGTAAAAACTTATCTCATAACAGTTTTAATCAATACATAATTTTTTAAAATCTATTTAAAAAGAAAACACAACTAAAGTTATTTTTTTAAAACCTATTTTTTTAAAATTGCAACCCAAAAACAACCACAATGCCAAACACTCATGAAATTTATCAACTATTAATAGACCATTCAAATTTTTTTTTTATTATGAGTTAATTTTAAAACTATGATAAGCAATTTAAGCTAGACAAAGAGTCAGGTCATAAAATTTTAAAATTGATTTGTTGTGTTGGGTTTAACAACAATGTCAGTTTTTTTTTAAATTTCATCTTTCATTTTTTTCTTTCGATTTAATTTTTTTGAATTTCTTTCTTCAATATTTAAGCGATTTTAAATTAGTCTTCATAGTTTATTTCAGTTTACTTTTTATGAAGGTATTGCAATGTCAAATAAATATTTTGGTTGATATTCAATTTTACAAATATTTATTTTAGTTATTATATCATTAGGTAAAAAATAATTTTTTTTTAAATTGTTTTTAAATTTTATAGAGTTCATGATCTAAGTTATGAGTTTGGTAGTTTAAATCAAGAAACCTAGATCAATATAATATATTTTCATCTTTAATTTTTTTTAAAATATTATCTTGATTTTTTTAAACCAAACCATATTTTTTATTAATTATCCGAGTTATTTTTGGATGGGTCAAGTTAACTAAATTGTAAAAACAACTTTTATGCTATTAATTTGAAACTCTGGCAAGATAATGAGTTGGGACAGGAGAATTCAAGATTAGCTTATTAGATCGGTATGATAAAAATATCAGATAGTTACTTGCAGCCTAGAATCCTTCTTTTATGTTCAGAGTTTCATTATCCACCCGCATCATAGCGCAAGTTGAGAAACTAGTATTAGCTAAGCAAATTTCTAGTTAAGAAAAAAAGTTTTTTTCTTGGCACTATATCAGATTGTTTTTTTTTTTTTTAAAAAAAATATAAGGTTAATAGACTGCTAGATTTGATTAATAAAGAGCTGATCAAATATTCATTATGACTTCCCCCCTGAAACTTATTTGGATTGATTTTGTTTTTGACTTCCACTATGGTTTTAAACAATCGTGCAACACTGATACGTTTTACATGTAGAAGCAGGACGTAATGCTGATCAATCAGAAGTTTAGGACTAGGGGATGATATTGCTTCCAGCTCCATATCAATAATCGATGTTGTTATTTAGGTAGTGTTTGATTGCTGTGTCGAGTTAAATACGTAGGAGATACAAGAGATATGTTAGAACTTTGAGGATAGAACGGACATGTGAATAATAATAATATGGCAGAAGCTCTGAAATGAGAATACACTTGAAACTCCATTACCAGCCACCAGCAGCAGCACAATTTTGCTGACCCTTTTCTGAATTTGTTCAAAGTTTATTAACGGAGGCTTGTTGATCTATAGGTAAGGCAACGGTTTCTGTGTAAAGCCCACCAGCTCAAAGATCATCAACCCTTTCTTTTTCTTTTTCTACTATGTGCCAGCTCTTATTGCTCCTTCTGTCATGGAAACAATCAGCAAATAAGAGCTCTCTAACAGCATTTTGGACATAGAGATCACCTCCCCTGCGATGTTGCTAATGGAAAATAATCTGCAAAGAGGCTCACAGAGATAAGCAAAAGACAATTCAAATGAAGAGCCACCTCCACAATCAAGGCTGGACATGTATGAAAAGCCCTAATAGTTCCAGTCTAATCGATGAAAACCATTTAAATTTTAAAAGCAAGGAAACCAGCACAAAAGCTGTAAAATGAAAGTTTCAAGACTTCAAAAGGGGTGCTGTGACTAAGAATGGGGTTGACGCACAACAGAGAATCGCAAAGGATCTACCCTTCTCTCCTTTTCTTCCCACAGCCTTCACCCTATCCTGAAAGCGCCACTGCCAGGAACACAATCTTCACCGTGACCGACGCCAAACGAACCTATGTGGTATCTCACAAAAACACTGTGAACTGCCACAGTCGATTGTGTTTTGCTTGCCTTCCTCCCCTTTCTTTCTTGATAATTCTAAAAACCTTCAGTTTTTTCCCTGAAGTATCACAACGATTTGATTTGCACCACAAACTAACTTATACATGCTTATAATAAAAGATGATACTGCAAAGCCTCCGTTTCATTCTGACTGACCACAATATCATTGCATCCAGTAAAACTACTTCCAGTTTATGTGTGTGAGCTTTTCATGGCAAGAAACAAATTTCGTTTTGGCTGCCTTCCTTTCTTCCTCATGCCTTGCCCAAGCTTTCTACGCCAAAAATGATTGACTGGAGTCGACGCACCATGGTCCCCGTGATCATAAATGCATCTTCAACTTGATTCTTGATTTATGAGTAAAGCTTAATTTCAATAGAGACAAATATTCAATTATTTTGTCCTGTTATTTGTCTAGCTTGATGTCACCTGTTAATTTTTCTTTTCAAAAAATAATAATCTGACAAGCCCCTAATTAAAAAGGAAATTAAGAAAAATAAACTACACGAAGTAGTAGTTGGAAGAGGTCAGGTTGGGTTCTTAGGGTTTGTATAATGATGTCTTGGTTGTTCTGTAGTACAAGGCTGTAAAGCTTAATTTAACTATCATTTTATCATTGCCATCACTACAATTAACTTATTATCCAAGTAATCATTATTTTATCATAATTGCCACCAATAACATCACCACAACAACTGACTACGATCATCAATATCATCATTTTTATCACAAAGGTACAATTTCCTCATCTTATTACTATCACACAAAAACTTGAGAATAATATATATTTTACTGTCAATAATATTGTACAGAAAAAAACAGGTCCCAATTAGAAAGTATAAAGATACATTGCAATGGGGAAATTCATGCTGTTGCCTAAAATTACCCGGTTAATAATTATAATGCATTGAGAGGGTAAAATGGAAAGGAAAAAAGAATACATCAAGTATCGAAATTTCGGTTTCTTAGCCATTCTAAGGTTCCCAGGACTTACTATGTCATCAAATCCTCACAACTCTACTTGATGACATTAACCACTGCACTGGGGAAGCACGAGTTCTCTTCATTGCAACTCTACTGGAGGGCTTGGATTAGAAAGATCAGGATGTGATGCAAATTTCTGAGGATAAGTGCACTAACGCTGTCAGCAGATGCTTGAACTGCTGCATCCATCCTGCTGCTGCAGTTGGTGCAGATAACGGCATTTGTCTAGATTTGCTCTTGGGGGTATAGGAACGCTTCACAATAATAGTTCATTCCTGCAACCAAAACAACAGAAAAGGTTTCTCTTTATGAAGTAGCAATAAATTAAGATCGACGAGGAATCTGATGTTGATCATTTGGGTAGCATGTGCGTAATTCGCAACTCATTTATAAAACATGACATTCAAGATACATCGTCATCTACTGTTTAGAACTTGAGAGACTCTAAATATAATTGGTAGATATTGCATTATCAATAAGAATAAAAGAAGAATCCTTTTCTATGCATCAAGTTGACACCAAAGAAAATCGTAGTTGAAGGTGAAGTTTGGATGAGTTCCAGACCCTCAATTTCCAAATCAGGCCATTTGACTCCATAGTCCCTAATTATTATCTACTGTGGAAGGGATATCAGATGCTGTCCAAACTGCAGCAGCAAAGATATTTTATAAAAGCTTCTAAAACTCAGAAGCTTAAATCCACAACCTCAATTCAGCAAGAAACTGTCTGTAGCTCATTATATTAATGTCTTTGGGAGAAACTTTTTCACTCCTTATAGACTTCATTCTAAAAGTATAATGTTCTTATTATCATACTTAACCTTTCTTCTATGGCTTGCTGCATTTGAAATGGAGAAAGATAGTGTATTCCAATATAACCTTTTGTTGATGCCTTGAATCTAAGTACAGTACAAAAGCATTTGTGCAAAAAAGGCAAATAGAAAATAAAAAAAATCGGTAGTTCATGTTGATTGAGAAATTCACTTTTCTAAGTAATCATCATGAATAGAACAACAAAAAAGGAAAAGGCACACTGTTAGGACCAGTTGACGAATTATTAACAGATTTACTCCAAGCACCTTGTGCATCTCATCTGTGGCCTTCTTTGCAGCTTCCACTGTCTTGCATGTAACAAAAGCACAAAACCAAACTCTGCATGCAAAAAGGGAAAATAAGATAATGACATCATGAATAAAAAATTCACAGTTGAATAAATAGGCATAAATGCTGTCTCCTCGTTTTATAAAAACACTGTTTAAATATGTGTGCATTGTTTACAGTTAAGCACAGTATTCAAGACAAAACCCAAATTAAAACCACCCCACCAAATACACAACCAACTTCAAGATTCCACTGCAAACAGCTCATTGTTTATGAAGGTAGTATGACTACCTGCCATTCCCAGAGGTTACTGGTCAAAGTAGAAGGGGTCTTTCTCCATGGCAGCTGGTACATAGGAAATTTGAGATTGTGCAGGATATGTAGAAGGTGCTCCAGGAGAACTCAGGAGAGAAAAAAGGTGTATTATCTTCAATATAAGATGTCTGAATTCAACAACATCAATAAAAATTTCCGGCTTGTAAGAAATAAAAGAATCAAACATCTTCAGACTAGCCAATTAACAGAGGCAGAAGCATGGAAATACAAGTTATGTGCAGCAGATAGCTTCTATGCAGAACAAATTTCTTTCTTTAAATCCTCCCAAATTTCTGGGCCTCTAGGATGACGAACTACATACTGACTAAGGAACACATTATCTGTGCAACCAACTATAGTGCTGAAGGAAAGCATAGGATTAACTTTTCCCTGCTCTTTGAGCCAATTATACATTGTTAACCTAAGCTTAGCTCTTTGCATTGTGTAAGAGAGATAGGAAGGGAATCTGACCAAAGATGATACGGGAAAACCCAAATCATTTATGAGAAAATCAATCTTCATTTCAATAACTTCCTTTTTCTGATTAAGAATTTGAGGGGATACTTTTATCATTTCACAAACATCATTTCTATCCAAACCAGCTATCACAAGACAATCAAATCTCTCTTGAAGCTCTGCTCCTCTGCCCCGGAAAACCTTAAGTGCTCTTTTCATTTCATCTGAGTTCTCTACAAATCCCAAGTCTACGAAGAACTTAGTCTTCAGCATTTGAGATCTTAGTTCCTCACCCGAGTCTGGTAACCATTCAATTTTTGATCCCTTCACCCATTTCTTCATAATTTCTGGATTCTCCTGGATGACTTCACAAATTCGCTTCTTCCCAGCATTCAGACGGGAAAGCAAACTGTTGGTTTTCTTCAACGTAAATGAACCTATAAATATAGGGTGAGAACGAAAAAGCTTCCCAATCTCATATGCCTCCATATTGATCTCATTCAAGAACAGAAAGCAATGCCTCAAATTTGAGGCAAATTTCTCAACCTGTACCTTGGGAAACTGCAGAAACAAGGAACATATCTGGTTCATCGTGGATCCAAATTTAAGCAGGAACCCAATTAGCAAAAGAGCCCTATCCACTGAATCCTCACGCAGAATCCATGGCTTTTGGCTTATCAGCTCACTTAACTGCTCATCATTGTAACCTGCCTTGCCAAATAAGTTTAGAAGTGAAAGCAACTGGCTCCAGTTGTAAGTGCTCTTATCCGACAAAAGCTTCTCAATTCTACGGTACTCAAGTCCCCCTTTCCTCAATAACTCCAATATCTTGATAAAGTCAATGTTCGCATCTCCAATCAAAAGATCAGGGCTACGGACTACCACCTTGGCTATAAAAGAAGAGCTAAGCCCCAGCTTCTCATAAGCTTTGAGTTTCAATGCCAGGACCCCATAATCATACCGAAAAACTTCTGTTGCTTCCTTATAAATCTTTCCCATCTTATTTCTCGCAATCCCATAATTACACATCACATGATAATTCTCAAGCAGCAAATCATCATCACTCAAATACATCAGATCACGCGGAAGAAGAGAACTATACTCTTGAGGTTTTAAACCCATACTCTCAAAGAAAATCTCAAATTCATTAATCGGGTGGTAACGCAAGTAACGGGTAATGGACCGCCTAATATCTGCATCAATATTAACCTTCTTTAGTAGGTTTTTAACAAAAACAGGTGAGTATTTGCTCATATGCTCTGCATCCAAAAACTGAAAACTTCTAGTGGAGTGCAAATACTCCAGTAATGCAGTTGAAGCCTGGGCTTCCCTTCTAGCTGCATCAGAGATTTTGCTAATGCTTTGATCATTACCTATCAAATTTCTATCCAAATTCTCAGTTTGAACCGTTGTTTTTGTCCCATAGAACCTAGGGTTTTCTACAATGTAGCACAAAGAGCCCACTTGCCATATTGGGTTTCTGCATCTACCAACAAAATTGGGAGAAACCCTTTTCAAAATTTGGAGTTTGTGCAAATGGTTCATGGCTAACTTGAAAGAAATAACGTCTAGAGCTTGATAGAGATTCAAAAAATAAGCACAACAGAAGTTCCAATAACTACAATAGTTTTTGTCGACTTTCTTACCTTGTTAGAATGGTGGGTTTTTTGAGTTCAGTTACTGACAAGTGAAACTTGCAGATTCAGGTGCAAGGTTTCTTGTCTTTCGATAGGTTCGTTGGAGCCAAGTATGGAGCTCTGGTTGCTGAGCGGCCAGTGCAAGAGAGTGAATAGTGTGTCCATGAATCCAGTGTCAAAAGCATTCTTAGTTAATTGCAAGAGGTACCCTCCAATGTTTTCTAAATTATTTCTTACACCCAAACATATTTTGAGATTGTAGTATCATATCGAGACCTTTTCTTCGTTGAGATTAGACCTGTTCATGTGCTACCCGGTCAGCCTGTCCTGATCCGAATCATAACGAGCGGGTCTGGGCCGGGATTTTTGGCCCATAGGCCCCGCCCGACCTCTAACCAAGCCGGTCTCGGGGTTGTCAGTTTTTGTCATGTGGTGATCGCACCAGGTCACATAAAAAGAATAAAACCCTACTTTTCCTAAATTTCTTCCTTTAGCTACTCCTGTTAGGCAAAGCTGCTGCCGCATGTTTATTAAAAAAATAATTTTTTTTTTATTTTTTAAAAAATCTCAATAAGCTGTCCTAATATTAAAAAATTTAATTTTTTTTAAATTAATATTATTTTGATAAATTTCTAAACAAAAAATATTTTTTTAAAAAAAATACTAACACAATACAAAACACTCTTCTCTTCACTTCATTACTTTCACATTCTACAAATCCACAACAGGTTTATTTAGAACGGTGACAATTCAAAGTACTTTTTATTTAGAAATACATCAAAATAAAACTTTTTATTTTTTAAAATTATTTTTAATATCAACACATCAAAATAATTAAATATATATATAAAAATATTTTAAGAAAACAAAAATTCAAATTTTTTACACCAAACGTATCTTACTTAAGATAACATCTATGCTTAAGATATCGCACTTAATGTGTCAATTATTTACATTCAGAATAAGTGAATTCATGAATTCTTCAATGAGGATCCAATTGAGGGAGAAATTAGTTCAGACACCAAATTGAAAATTGCTGTATCCAGTGGGGGCCTATATGAAGTCCCAGGAAGAAAAACAACATGCGCATTAGAGGTTTTTAGTCAAGTTAATCTAAAGTTTGTAGAAGCCTCTCTCCTCTAGGTTCTCAACTTCCAGTGGGAGACACCATAAGTGGAATCTGTCTCCTGGAGATGCCTGTCCCCTCCAATCTAATATTAGAGAGCTAGTGACTAATGAAGTATGCCGAGTCCTTGGAAATGGGAAAACGAAAATAAAAATAAAAATAAAAATCATCTAGTATCAAAATTTCACTTTGTTTGCCTTTCTGAGCCTCTCAACAGCTACTGTCTCATAGAGCCATCCACAGCTCCACTTGACAACATAAAAAGTACCGCATTAGGGAGGCATAGGCCTTAGTAGCACTGAAATTGCAGTGAGAATAGGTCACTGTTTAGGGTAGTAATAGGGGGGGTAGCCACCCATTCCGACAGGTGGTGCTGGTGAATGCCCTAATGGTTCTTTCTTCGATGGAACTTGTGCATAGGAAATCTGAGATTGTGTTGGGTATGGAGCAGGTGCAACTGGAGGATTAGGGTATGAAGAAGCTGGATATGGTGCTACAGTTTGAGGATAAGGATAACCAACAGGGGCACCACCGCCAGCGGGTGCTTTACCTGGCTGTGCATATCCACCTGCTCCCATTGGTACTTGTAGGGGAACCATGGGTGCTGGTAAATGCGTTTGTACTGTTTTGCTCCTGTGGGTATCAGCAAGCTTCACAATGATTGTTCTTCCCTGCAGCCAACCAAATAAAAAGACGTTAGTTTGATAACACAGAATTTGATCAACCAAGAGATCAAAATTTGTCACTCATGTAGCTTGTGCTCCTTTCCAGATAGGAACACAATTAAAGAGACCTGCATCTAGGACAAGCACTTTACAACCCGCTTGACAAAAACAAGACACTTAAGAGAGATCTCTTGCTTGGAAATTTGAAGCTCCTGATAAATACCAGAATCAATTAATAAGAATAGAAGTAGAGTCCCATTCTCTGTTGAGTGGACACCACCGAAATTTATAGCAGGAGGGCAAAATCGAATGACCTTGAAGACCTTATATATATATATATATATATATATATATATATATATATACACTGAAGGAGGAACACCAATTGCTGCCCAAAATGCAGTAGGAAAGTTAATCTATAACAGGTCCTGGTCTAAAACTTAAATCAATTTAACAGAGCCTTAGTCCAAACTACTTGGGGTAGGCTCACAACTCCAATGTTTCAGCAAACACAACCACTGTTTTTTAGAGAATCTTACTCCTTGTTGGACATTACAGCAAGCATCAAGTTCGTTTTCTTTCCTTTTCCTAGGAGAAGCAAACATCACTTATAACCCATCTTCATTGTATGGCATTTTGATATAAAGAAAAATAACTCATGAATAAGGAATTAGAGAGCAAACTTGACAAACACATTCCAGCAGCCACAAAATGAAAATAAAAATTCACAATTTTATGATGTTTAAGAACTTTCCTCCTCTAAAGATTTATGTATTAGAACAATAAATAAGGTCACTATTATGACCACCTCTAGGGAATTATCGTTAACTTACCCCAAACAACTTGTGCGGATCATCTATGGCCTTCTTTGCAGCCTCCACTGTCTTGTATGTAACAAAACCAAACCCACTGTATATGAAAGGGAAAAGAAAACAACCTTCAACAGTTAGTTGAAGACTTAGGCACTGGGAAAAAGTTTAAACTAGCAAATATCTCTTGATGAACAGAGAAAGAAAATGGCATTTTACCGTGATTCGTTAGTATCTTTGTCATACGCAACTGAGCCTTCCTCAATATCCCCGTATCTTCCAAAAAAATTAAGCAGCATCTCACTTGAGATCTCTGGCGACAAACCCCCAACGTAGAGTTTCCTCTGGGCTAGATCAGGTGTAGTGCTTGCACCAGTTAATCCCTCACAAGCTAGATTGCAGACAGCCATCCGACTCTGGAATCAGAACACAAATAAACCAATTATAAAAATCTCAAGATTAAGAAAATGTGTGAAAACAGCACAAATGTGTAACTAGAAGTTACATGGAGTCTGGGACTTTCTTGCTTAACTGAGAAAAAGCCTTGGCATCAAAAATCAATATCCTAGCTACCTACAGAGTGTAATGACAGCCATGCGATAACAAACACTACCTCTGCTTCATACTTAAAGTACATCTTAGAAGAGCAACATTTTGGGTGAACTTAACCAGTCACAGATCTAAACAATGATTTCTAAAATTTCACCTCAAGTATGGTTGTTTATAACATTTGACCATATTATATACTCAAAAACAACAGGATAATTCACAGTTCATTAAATTTCCTGAGTTAGATTTTCCTCAAAGCAGATTGATGTGCTAATGAAGCTCTGTATGACACATGAGTGTTAAGTTCATAATTCTGTTCTTTTAATCATGTCATATTTCATCTTCCATAACCCAATTATACTTATTACTTGGAATCTATGCCCTTACAAACAGATCACCCATGCAGGCAGGATGAGATTGTGCACAGAAAGAAACACACAAATCATGCATGCAAGAACTTAAAAACAACCAACTTACATCAATCAATCTGCTGGGTGCTCCTAGAGCACTTTGTGCTGATTCCATATGCTTGTATGTAATGAAACCATAGCCACGTGACTTTCCTGTCGCTTTGTCATAGATCACAGCTCCTTCTTCTATCTCGCCATGCATTTGAAATGCCTGGAACAATAGCATACAGCACTTAAACATGAGAAAGATTTAGAATAGTAAGCAAAACATCAAAGAGAAGAGCGTGTAAAAGAGAGCTTTCCATGTGAAAAAACTCAAGGCAAAACTAGTATCATGTGGGACAATCATCACTATGGAACACAAAAAAGACACTCAGCAACCAGCAATGCACTCACAGCACACAAGGTTTCTGAAGTGGTGTTCCAGGCCAAGCCACGGACAAAAAGCTTTCGATGGACAGGATCTGCACTGGCAAGACCTTTAATTTCTTCTGCAATTGAAGGATATTGGGACCCTCTTTATGCCTCAACATGCAAGCAAACACACATGCACAGTGTCAATCACACAGCATACAGATGAAGAACCACCCACAAACCCCCCATCAGCATGACAAGTGGAATATTCTCACAAAGGCACTGATATATTCAGTGCATGCAAACTCACACGTGCGCACAAACAAGCAGAGAACAAAGAAGCAACAAATATGGGTTCCAGAGCTGTTTTCTTCATAGAAAGTTGCAGCATCTAAAGAGCTTCTAAACGTGTTTACATGAATTCACAGTATTTATTATTTAAAACATCAGGGATATAGAAATCTGAAGATCCAAAATTAATTTTTCCAAAGAAAACATCATGGAAAATGTAAATGCATCTATAAGAATTCACCACATTGAAAAATCTTAACTGTTCATTTGAACCATGAACCATCAGAGGATATAAAAAAAAAAGATCCAAAATTTATAACTTCTGAAAAGAAACAACAGTACAGCTTCTAAATGCATCTACTAGAATGCACTACAATGTACAAAGCTCAAACTTCTAATAAAAAGACAAAGGGTATTATTAATTAAACACACAAAATAAAAAATCTCTATAGGAAAACAACAATCCAGTGGCTTTCTCTAACAAGAACCAATCTAAAATTAACGTGGCACTGTTTATTTGCCTAAAACAGAACAAGGCTAAAAAATTCTCAATCTAACACAGACTACAATTACTACCAACCCTGTAGAAAGAAGACTCAACTTTTAATCTTAGATTAATTGCAAAAAGTACATCAATAGAAACTAAAATCCCACTATTCACTCTTCACAAAACAGACCCATATACGTGTTAAATATCCGGCAACCGAAGAGAAACACAATAGAATCCAAAAAAATGAAAAGAACCCAGAAAAGAAAACCCAATAAACCATTAAAAGAAAAGGCAAGAGGGAGAGAAAGAGAGGGACGTACAGTCTAGAAAGAAGATCGACAAGCTGGGATTTATTAAGAGGGTCAAGTAGTGAACGAAGGTAATCTTGTGTGGTTGATGTTTCGCCAGAACCATTGTTACTTCCCTCGTCCATCTTTCTCTTCTTCATGTCTTCCATTTTTGTTTTGTTTTGTCTCTCTGGGAATGTGAAGTGAAACCTGGCGCTGGAGATTTTTAACAAATTGTTGTTTAATTTATGTTGTCTGGTGTGTTCCTGCCTTTATTTTACCACTCTAAGCAAATAAAGTATATTCGACTCTTTTCTTTGCATATAAAAATAGTAAAAGCTTTTACTTTTAGAACCATTATTTGGTTATTGTCTTGTGATCGAGAGTGTTTAATATTTTTTTATTTTAAAAGTATATATATATATATATATATATATATATATATATATATTTATTTTTATTTTTATGTTTTTATTTATACCTCTCTCTCTCTCTCTCTCTCTCTATATATATATATATGTGTGTGTGTTTATTATCTTGAAGGACGAGCTTAATATTATGAATAAATGGAAATAAGATTTTTCAAAACATCTTCTGAATTCAAATCCAAAATAATAAAATATGGAGGAAACTCTTTTAGAATTTATCTAATTTTGGTAAGAATTTCATTCATTTTACTGTAGATTTCACATGTTTTCACTGTATAAGTTGCTAATAACAATGGATAAATCTAAGTTGTGTTTGTTTTTGTGTTTTAAAAATATTTTTTTAATGAATTATTTTATTTTATTTTAAATTAATATTTTTTTAGTATTTTTAAATCATTTTGATATACTGATATCAAAAATACTTTTAAAAAAAACATTATTTTGATATATTTTTAGGCCATATTTGTTTCCCAAAAAGTAATTTCTGGAAAACCATTTTCCAAACTTTCCTGTGTTTGTTTGCCATTATGAAAGTTGGTCAACGGAAAACATTTTCCAATCAAAGGGAAATTTAACTTGATTTTCAGAAAAGTGTTTTCCTAGAAAATTTCTAAACACTTTACGGAAGTTGTGAAAAATTTAGAAATGTCATATTATTTGCTGATTATATCAAATTTGGTCCTTAAACTTTTAATTGCTTATATATATATATATATATATATATTATTTTGAATATTTATTTTTCAATTTTATCTCTTAAAATTTAATTTTTATATTAATTTTAGTCCTCATTTTTATAATTGTTATTTGTTTTTCCCTTATTATTTTTTTATTGAAATTTTTTATCTATCAAATTTGATCCTTATTCTTTTGATTGTTACTTATTTTATTTGAAATAATTTATGAAATGTTAATTATTATTATTTTAATTTCTTCATCTTTTATTTATTTTTTATTTTTTAGATTTGATCTCTATTGTTTTGATTATTATTTATTTTATTTGAGATAATTTATGAATTTTTTTTTTCAATTTTATTCTCATTCAACTTTTTAATTTGTAAGATTTGTTCCTTATTATTTTAATAAACTTGAGAAAAATAAAATATTAATAAGTTATTTTCCAGCTTATTTTTCATGATATAATGAAAAATATTTTTTAATTTATTTTTCATTACACTACCAAACATCAAAAAACAATTTATTTTCTCGAAATTCACTTTTCAAAAAGAAATTACTTTCCAGCAAACAAACGAGATCTTAAATAAAAAATACTTTAAAAAATAACCGCTAATATATTTCTAAACTATCCCAATAAAAAGTTTTGTTTGTAACATGTTGTTGCATGTAAGTATACCATGTCACTGTATAAACACCCCAAAATATATATATATATATATATATGAAATTAGACAATTGTTTCGCAGTCAGTTCTTGCATTTTGCAAGCACATCGACTGCAAAACAGGAATTTAAACTCGAAACTGCAACGTAAGAAGATCACTGTATGGTCAAGACTCAAGTTCAAAACTCAATCTCTTATGACAAGAAGCAAGGCCTGTGATACATTCCCTCTTTTCTGATAGCTGTTCTAGTATAGAATTGGAAGTTTTCTGAATCTCACTTCTCATAACTGATATATGTAAAAGCAGACCAAATAAGGCTTGCTTTCCATTAAACAAGTGTTAATCCTTGCAGATGGTGAGTCTTTTTGGAATTTTATTGCTGCACATATACAAACTTGATTAAACTGAACTAGAATGAGAAACCGGTATTCCGCGGTTGAAATTCTAACATCTTCATGGTAGATTAATGGATGCTGCAATTCGCAGGCTTTTCAGCCTCAAGTTTAGGGTACGCTTTTGTTTGTTTTCTGTTGTTGCTCCAGCATTAGCTTCAGCTGCCTCCCATTTTCCTCATTTTGCAGCTGTAGATTTCGCTGAATCTGTTTCAAATGGGTAAAATACATGAAATGGGAAGCCTCTCAACCGAAAAAGAACTTGATCACTTTTCCGTTGGCATATGAAGCATTACTTCTGTCCAGTTTTAAGAACATAACAACTGGTTTGCTAGGTATTTCAAGATTTCAAGGCATAAGGCATACCTCTAACTGTTCGTGAAGATCCTTCTCAATATCTAGCTGCAGTTGCTGTACCTCCTTGATTCCCATGCTAATTCTAGAAGAGAAGACAAGTTGGGGCATGTCGTTGATTGTAGGTTTTGCTGCAGAAAACCACTATTGATGTGAAAATTACAAGTAGATTGCCTTCAAAAGTACTTCAACATGCAACAGAGATTTACCTTGATTACATTCTGACATGTACTTGTCAGATCGATATTTCTGCAAAACAAATTTATGAAAAAGGTTAATAAATTGAAATAAGCTTGGGTGGAACCAAAACACAACCTGATCTTGAGTACCTGCAAGTGACTTTTGACCTGAACGATGGTCAATCCTTTTGTTTCCATCATCTTCAGTATGGCCTTTGGTTTTGCTTCTATTATTATTTGATCAATCAATGGAGACAATCAATAAAAGATAGTCCTTTAACAATTGAGCAAAGCTCATACCAATTTACTTACTTGCAGCACCACCAAGGCTATTGACACACTTGATAAACTTCTCATGAAGACCTTGAGTCCATCTAATTCGTTTTTTACTCGAGAAAATTGGTCCAGAAGATCCTGAACCGCTGGAAGTAGAGGAACCATCCCCCAAATGTCTTGTAGATGATTCCAGCTGCTGAGACTTGAGAAGCTTATACCAGATTTGGATAGGAAGTTGAAATAAACACATTTGATACAAAAGAAAACCAGACATGATGTATGCACACAAGAACATCAGAAAAAAGTTAAGTAGATAACTTACTTCGGGATCATTCTGTCTATCAGAAGTAGGCTGAAGGGGCCTTCCAATCAAGGTTGCATTGTCTCCAAGTAATTGGACTCGCTCAAGTGAAAGGGATGTACTTCCCCCCAAATTAATGGAAGAAAGATGTTTTTGAGTCTTTTCACAATATTTATGGTGTTGGTTGCTAAATAAATAAGGTCTCAGAACTGTTTGCCAACTGGATTCATCGAAAATGTTACCCCTGGATGATTGATTTGATGACATCTTTGCATCATTAGGCCCAGGAACCTGTGAGCATGAAGGGAAAGTAGGAAATTCATAACCATCATCTTGCTGAAGATCGAACAAGCATTCACTTATGCAAAAAGCCGGAGCTAGCTGATCGAACTGACTTGGAATGATGTTAGTTGATGTTGCAGGCTCTACATCTTGACTTTGAGATACTTCCCCCATGCTTGATGGTGGCGAGCAACATTCCAATTATGTTGTCTTATGATTGGAAGGCTCAGTATGCATTCTATGAAGTTGGGAATTTCTCTCTCTCTCTCTCTCTCTCTCTCTCTCTCTCTCTATATATATATATATATATATATATATATATGATTCTATAAGAGCAGGAACCCTGTTCTTTTTATATGTTAACTAGCTCTTAACAGCTCATCAATTTTCATTTTCCTGGTACACTGCTGATCAAGGTTGTTAAAATCATGATTTAACTCGTAAAATCTTATGATTTTACAAGTTAATATAGGCTTAACATGCTAAATCGTTCAAAAAACTCGAAAATAGGTGAAATCAGGTTGAAATCGAGTGAAATCGTTAAAATCGGGTGAAATCGCGTAAAAACACGATTTCAAGAACGTTTTAACGATTTTGGTAGAAAACATATACTGCCTGTAACCTTTGCCTCTACGCTCCAGCTGTCCAGTGGCTATTTGGCGATTTGCGCGTTCTTTCATCTCTTCCAGCTGCTGATAATCAAACAATCTACAGAGAAGAAAAATTCTAAATCCCTAAATCTAATCTCTTTCTCTATTAACAGCTCACGGCCTAACGCTGAGACGACTTCCTCTTCCTCTTCATCAACAATGACAGCGCTCTCCTGGTAACAACTCACGCCTCACGGCTTCCTCTTCCCCATCATCAACGGCTCACGGTTTCCTCTTCATCAACAGCGGCAGTGCTCTTCAATCTTCAGATTGTTCATTCTTAATCAGCAATGATCTTTGTTTTTTCCATCATCAACGGCTTCCTCTGCAGTCTACACTCCACACCATAAGTTCCATTTATAATGTCATTTTGTTTGGTTGCTGAGAAAGTTTTGGAAAAAAATGTTACCTTTTTATTGTTATATGCTGATTAGTTGAACTAAATTTAATTAATTTCTTGATAATTATTGTGTTTAATATCGGTTTGGTTTGCTAATGATTTAGAGGTGATGAAAGTTTAGATTTTGATAGACCAGAAGTAGACTGTGATAAGAAAAAATATATGCAACATGAAATTATTCAAATCGGGAAGAAATTTGGAGGATTTTGTGGGTTTTTTTTATTATTATTATTTTCTGTTGATTTTGTGGGAAGAAATCGAAAAGAAATTTTGATAGATCAGGGGGCTATGTTTAACTTGATGATTCTGCTCTGTTAATAAGCTGTGAGTGATGGAAGGATTTCAAAACGGCTTGTGTTTGTTTGATTTTAGAGTTGGAAATCGATTGTATAAAGAATTGGTTGGTGTGGATTATTTGAGCTTAGAGCTTAAAAAAGGTTTTGAAATCCTGAAATGGAAATATGGTTCTAGAGTGAAATCACTTGTCCAAATTGATAGCAGTGTTTGTTTTTCTTTTTTGTTGATTTACCCATGTGATTGATTGATATATTGGAATTGATTTTGTGTGCAGCTGTTGAATTATTTGTTTTTGGAAAATATGGTTTTAGAGGAGAATTACTAGTTGAACATGGATAATAGACTATTTTTGTTGATTTTCTGTTGTGATTGATTATTTTCATTGACTATGGGATGCAGCTATTGAATTGTTATTGGTTGATTGATAAATAATCATGCTAAAGGTTGTTGAGACACAGTCCATGTTGCTTCAACTTATACTGGTGTTCGTCATCTTCTTGGGCTTTCTCGAGAATGGAAATGCTGGTAAATGTTGGGATAACAAGTGCTTTCATTTGGTCAGAATGGCCATCTATTGACATCCCTCTTGATAATGAAGTATTTGCAGTCCTAAAGGGTCATAATACACCACAACAAGTAAGGAATTGGAATATCTTGTGCTTAAAAGATCTGTGGTGAGATTGCATAGGGGCATATGGATCTGCTTGATTATCTTGTTTGTTCTGCCCAACTTTAATGCTCATGGAATTATCATGCAATTATGTGAAGATAGAAAGGGAAAGAAATGATGTTTTGCTGCATGTGCATATTCTTGAACACCAGTAGAATATTTATTTTAAGTTTGTTAATTGTTAATTAATGAAAAGTTACTTAAATTATGTATGAATTTTATTTAAACCATGTATTTTAAGATACTTGAACTATGTATAAATTTTTATTTGAAGCATGTATTTTAAGGTGCTTGAAGCCTTAAACTTGAAACATGTATTTTAAGGTGCCTGAAGCCTTGAACTATGCATGAATTTTTATTTTTTTAATGTATTTTAAAATTCCTTATAATTTTACGATTTTACGATCCGTTTTTACAATCCGAGTTTGTTTAGTACTTTCCGTGCCGTGTCGAAATCGTGATTTTAACAACCTTCCTGCTGATAATACATGTGTACCAGCAGAGGATGTGATCAATATGCAGGCATCCTTTTATCTTTTTAGAAGAACAAAATATAACTTCCAAGTGGTAGGGATTTGGTGAGATTCCACCTAAATGACAACATCTGCTATAAATTTTAATGATACGTCTTTCTGATGGTAATTTTCCAAAATAATCGGGCATGGATAGTACAAGTTCTTGGCAGTTCATGAACCAATTTGGTTAGGATTAGGACACTTGTATATGTTAAATGTATTACCAAAGCATGTAGTACTTATTGTACAGATTTAACAATGGAATGATAGTACACAATTATAGTACAAGTTCTAGCCATGGAATAATCATTGATAGGACATGAGCTCGCTCGCATGCATGTGCACAACAGATGTCCTCCTGATTGGCAGCAATGCAAGAACTAGGACTTCATTTTCTCTGTCTGACCAAAAAGATACGCACCATCCTGCATATAGATTTTTTATTTGACTAATAATCACTATTATGCAACCCGAACCAGCCAAACAGGTCAAGTGGGACCTGGTTTGAGCCAGGTTTCATTAAAAATTAGAGAAAAATTAGCGTGTTATGACCTGATTAAAATTCTAAGTTGACTCAGTTAAATCCGTAATCTAATTTTATACTGGATGGACTCTTGGATCAGGTTTAATAACTCTTGCTAATAAGAAAGAGTTCACTCAATCTATAGTTTAATATTTTTATCAAATGATCAGGAGTCAAAGGCACATTCAAAGATAATTTGTTCATGTACAGCTTTCTGCAGGATCTGTGTTGTCCTTGTGTTGACCTCTAGCACACCTATCAAAAACATTGAAAAGAATGACGACATTCTTACAAGGTCTATCGGTAAGGATGGTAATGAATGACGAAACACTGACCTCTCTAGCACAACTATCAAAAACATTGAAAAGAATGATGACATTCTTGCAAGGTCTATCGGTAAGGATGGTAATGAATGACGAAACACTGACATGCCAAGGATTCTTACCCTGCTCAACTGATTATTTATTTATTAGACAGAAAAGGCTAGGATTCTTAACCAATGGATCGCCTCCTGGGAAACTTCAGTTTAAACCCTTCCGTGATGGTCAGATAGTCCCACCATCGTAAGTGAAGGTTTCGAGACAGCATTATACATGCCGGCTGATATGGTGGATCTTATGGACAATTGGTTTTGGAAGCTAGTCGCAAGAAAATGGCCAAATTGTTTTTTTCTAATTAGCCAATGTTCTGCTGATAGCAGAATGAAATGGAAAAACTTGTACGCGTTATGATTTTTGGTTGACTTCTGGTTGGGTGCAGCATACAGAGCTAACAGGATGGTTCATATCACCAGGCTAACAGAGAAGACATCAAAACTCTGGTACATTTTTATTAGGATGAACTTGAAGTACATAATAACGCAAGACTATTTTTCTAAAGCCGATGCTGAATTCGGAAGAATTTACAGTACAAGAACCACATTACTTTCTGTTTTGCAAAGAATCCCAACTTCCAAGCTCTAAAGAGTACTATGCTGTGAACACACATCGTATTCCTATGTTTTTACCCTTCCTGTGTAGGCACAATCAAACGCTTTCACTTTCTTTACAAAGGAGCAGAGATCATTTGCGATTCTGTTGTAGCTGGGGATTAGAAATCACTTTCGCTTGAAGCCATGAGTGCTTGCACATGAAAATGAGTCCTATGTGCTTTGAAGATCTAACTTATCTTGGATGGGAAATGGGTATTATTATTAGAGCCTTCTACAATAGAAACATCAATATCTTCGAGGCTAAATGTTGACTCGTCCGGAGAAGTAATGTTCAAGTTCTGATTATTCAAGAGACTATTAGTTTTTTTCTGTTGCTGATCAAACATCATCTTAAGCTGCTTGCCTTGTTCTTCAATGCGTAACTGTAGAATTTTTTGAATCTGCCATAAGAAAATGTAAGCGAAATTAGTAATTATTGGTAGGTGAAACTGAAGGCTAGGCCATTCAAAAGTCTGATCATCATGGTCTTGAATGAACCGAATCACTCCTCTCAGGAGGTCATCAGGAAACAACCCAACCAGTACCTCCAGCTGCTCGTGCAGACGCCTCTGGACATCTAATTGCACCTCCAGTGCCTCCCTGATTTGAAACCCACTGCTAGACATGGTCAACAATTTGTCATAAGATCAAATGATTGTCTAAGATGATAGGCACACATCATTAAGAAGAAGAAACAGAAAAGAAGACAAGAAAGGCAATTTCAAGTTTCAGAAATTTATCTAGCTTGAACGCTTGTTAGGATACGATTAGTATAATAACCAAGGAAGAAGGATTCATTATGAGATTACGTTTTGACATCGAGCTGTGATACATCATCTATGCTAGTTCTTTTCTCAGCCTTTCCTGCCACAGAAGTGGTATTTGAATCAGAATTTTAACAACAGTGAAAGAAAGGATGCAAAAGTCCTTCAAAAGTTAAACATGCATACTGCATCATCAAACAGAAAATTCAAGAACTATTTTGTTTTATAATAATTTCTGCTGTTGTGTTTTACAGGCAAGCTGGACTTCTAACAAATCGCAGACAAAACCACCAAAAAATAATATAGCAAATTATTGCATATCAGTAAACATCATCACAATTACTATGTACAGAGTAAATGAGTTGCTGAAAAGATAAATGTAAACCTAAGATTGCATCTTATGCACGCTAAGAAACCATTCTGTTATTGAAAACTATTCTCAATTTGGTCCTCAACACCCGTTGACACAGGGGAAGCAAAAAAGATTGCTCGTCATTTTACTTAATTTAAAGTACTGAGAAAATTAATATAGATATATTCCTTGCTGCAAGAACTTGACAGGAACTGAAAGCCTACAGAATTCTCTCCTCTCTTCAAGTGTTTGAAGGGTAGTGCTAACATGGCAGTGATGGTCTGAATTAAAACCTCAAAGGTTCCATGAAGTGCTCTCCGCATGCATTCATATTCAAATTCAACACATAATCACCTGAAGGCATTATTTTGTTCTAATATTAACTATGTGATCAATTTCAACTTTCGAGCACTTAAGGGATGAGGGGATTGAACCGTTTATCATAAGAAATAATTACAAAGGTTTACCTTCTGAAGAGTCTGGCATGTATCTTGCACTTCTATATTTCTGCAAGAGCAAATAGAAAAGAAATAACAAAGAGATCTTAGAAAGAATATCCCATATGGATTACAAAAAATATATATATAAAATCCATACTATTTGGTTAAGCAATAATACCTGCAAATGACTTTTCACATGAAAGATAGTCAATCCATCTGAATCCATCAACTTTAGTATTGCTTTAGGTGTTGCCTCTGTAATTGATTAATCAATAGGTACAGATATGAACAATTGTTTCTTCTCAAATGGATAGAAAGCTCACACTGAAATCACTTACTCTCAGCACCTCCAAGGCGATTTACACACTCAACAAACTTTTTATGCAGATCTTGGGTCCATCTTATCCTTGTTTTACTTGACAGTGTAGTAGACAGATCTTTGCCAGAAGATATAGGAAAACCTCCCAAAGAAAATCTTGGAGATCGCTTTTCTTCTCTAGAATTGAAGCGGCCCAGCTCTGAAAGTGGAGAATTATATGGATTATAATCAACCTGCACAGAGACAACATGACTTGGTCAAAATGAATTTTCGTTAAGAGGCTAAAAGTAGTAAAACTAAATTACCAACCTGGAGAATACTTACTCGACAATTTTGATTTCCTTGGAAAGGAACTAAAAAGTGGTTCCCTAGGGAGACATCAGGATTATCCAGAAACTTATTGTGGTGTTCTGAAGGAAGCTTGTTTCCTGAAGAACTGCTTAGACCTTTATCGGACTTGTCAAAGGATTTATGGCAAGAGAATTGGGGTTTTACAGCCGATTCCAAAGTGCTCCTCAATCCAAAGTTGTGGTCAGCTTGCTCTCCTGAGTTAATATAGTCTGCCCCAGAGGACTGATGTGAAGAAACATGTGAATCGTAGGAGTTGGAGTATTGAGAGCAGAAATAATTACCAACTTGACAATCATACTGCGGAAATCTCATGTATCTTTCTGTCGCATAGAAGGCCGAAGCCGGAGATTCAAACCGGCTCATTATGCTATCGGGTGATCTTTCAAGACTAATATTCTGATTTTGGCATCCTGCCTCCACAGCGGCCGGCTGCAAACGAGATGCCATGTTTCCAATCTGTTGGTTGCCGAAATATTGTGAGGATAGATGAGCAAACTCACCAATCACAAAGTTTCCTAACAAGATAGAGCAGAGACTGTTCCTGTTCAGGTTTCTTGGCAAGCATCAAAACGTGTATCAAGTTTAGTACTACTGTGAAGAATATAAAGACTACAAGCCACGCAAAGTACACGACAAATCTGGAAAAAGAAAGATGCAGATAAGTGGTATGATCCACTGCAAATTTGAATTCAAATGCAAAATGCAAAAGAAATTCTCTTCTGATATTCTTCTAAAAAATTTCTTGCATAAGATATGAATATATAAATATATCTTCCAAGCACTGCGCACGCCTTTTAAGTTATTCCTAAAATGGATAGGGACGAAGGATGAATTTTGACATAACCAATGCACGACAGGAAACAGAACTCTTAGCAATAAACAAACAAGTTGATACAGATTTGTCTTCACATAAAACAAATGGTTACAAAAAGAATATCATGTCTCATTCAAGAAAATAAAAGTTCAGCAGTATAAAAAATCAGAATAAAGAAGTCTTGATTTTTCTTTGGGATTTTTCTACTGACACTAATAATGAAACAAAGAGTTTCTCAAGCTTACAACCCCATAAAATCTTGTTTTGATATATTTTGAAATTTAATAATGCTTAAAATTATTGTAAGAATATTTACAAACTGTTTAAATAGGTGCTTAACAGATATAATTTAAACAAAAATTCTAAAATACCTCAGAAAATAAATAAAATTTTAAAATAGCATCTTTTGAATCTAGTTGGGGCATGATCTCGACACAACTAGTCATAGCAATGTACTTAATATAGAATTGGGCATGTAAAGCACTCTTTACTGGTCATATTTTACCATAATTTAATAGTTTGAAAAAAATCATTATGCTTTTTTATTTTTGTTAGGTAGGTCGTTTGATGAGTCCAAACTTATTAAACATGGATTTGTGGATATGGATCTACAAATAAACTTATTAATTTGATATATATCGGAAATAAGGTTGAAGATATATATTGAAGTTAATTAATTATGAGCATTTGTGAATTCAAACCAAGCTATATATATATTTTATAATTATCCAGAAATTAAGTATAGTGGAATTATGACGGCAAGATTCCAAAACGTGCTCAAAGAACCAAGGGATAATATTGTGAGCTACACCAATTGCAAGCATAAGAGTAATCTTTGTGGAATTTTGACAGAGTCATGGAGAGTCATGTTGCTAATTTGATGCAGAAAGAGACCAAGAATTAGATCTCCTTTCCATTAGAAGAAATTGTAACAGTGAACCTACACGACCCAACTCTGAATTAACATTGGATGTCACAAATAATTATCTCAGACACAATTTCCAGTGTCTAAGATTCAGTTAGAGAGAGGCTCAGTTTAATGCATATAATTTTTATTGGTGATTTAAACTCAGAATTGAAAAGGACATTTAAATAATAACATGATATATCATGATTAGTTGGTGATACAAATGAACTGAAAGTACAAGACAAGAGCACAATATGATAATTTTTTCTAACAATTTAAACTGATGACATATTGTTTAAGCTAATCCATCTCAATCCATCAACATCAACTTTAGTATTGCTTTTGAAATAATTAAAATTAAAAGATGACATTAAAAATAAATAAAATTTTTATAAAAAAATCAATAAAAAAATAAAAATTAAAAGAATAAGAACTAGAATTGAAAATACCAATAACAAAAAGAGTTAAACTCTAATTTTCAGGGGATGAGAGAGAGAGAAAAAAAAACTCATCAGTGACAAAGTAGATCGATGCTGCCAACACGAGCCACGCCACTAAGAAGAGGACGCGGCGGTGTTTCCACCAACATTGCATGAGAGCATTTTTGAACACTCGGAGGCGTCATACACGTCTTCCACGTGCCGGAGAGTGCACCACAAGAGCCCAAACATTTTTGTTTTTTGTTATTTTTTATATTTTATCAAATATCAAATTGGCCCTAAGCTAACCTAATAATAATGAAAACAACCATTGCGAAAAGACACAAAAGCCCCTCAACAACAAATTTTTTTTTTAAGAGGTATTTTAATTATTTCACTTTGATTTATAAATATATATTTGATCAAATATCAAATTGTTTCTTGGTTGAATTAATAATAACAAAAAAAAAAAACTATTGTGAAAAACACAAAATTACCCCATGAATCTATTTGTTTTTCTTTTGGTAATATGTTGATTGTTTCAAGCATTAGAAATAGAAAAAGATATAATTATTTCCTGTTAATTTATAATAACTATTAAATCTTATAAAAAAATATTTAAATATCTTTAATAGCGTGTGTTGAGTTTTCTTTTCTTGCGGAAGGAACAAAATCACGAAATTACGTTTCTAACGAGTAGTAATTTCACTCAGAAGCTACAGTCAATTTTGTTTTTATATTTTAGCTTTTGGCCGTGAGGGCTCTTGAGCTTGACGAGTTGAGATCAATTTTACGATCTCAACACACACACAGAGTCAAGCCTTGTTCGTCTCGTCGCGTCACCCATATATCCAGTTCGAACATTTCTGTTCATTGCAGGAATATTGTCGATTTAATAGTAAAATAGTTTATGACGAAATTAACCAACGAAATAATAAACGATTACTAACAATGAAACAAACAGCCAATTAGACATCCAATACAAGAACAGATTGCCTGGCTTTTAATTTATTATTAAGGCAGATAAACACCATAATCAGCCAGCAATTAGTCATAATTTCTTCTTGGGAATCACCGATTTATCTTTGAACTCTTGGGATCGTTAGAATCATTACGGTGACAACTATTAATTTTGTCACGATCGAAGTTATTAATTTCTTTTTTTTTTCATCAAATATGTATTGATCTCTCTGGTTTCATTGTCAAGAGAAATTAATATCCAAGTCATATGCGTTAAAGCAATTAAAAGGACTGGTTAATATGCAAAGATATTCAAAGAAAAATTATTGGTTTATTTAGTCAAAAAGTGCACAAATTCGGTCTTGTTCATGAACCATTTATAAAGCTTTCACCTTTACGTGCAGCATTTGAGATAAGTGAATAGAACTGCACCCAAAAAGCCAAAGTTTGCATGAAGCTAGAAAATTCGCACTTGTTCATACATAAGCAGGTCGCAGGGGAATGGTGCAAGATGAGGGTTGGGAACCTTGTTCCATGTCTCAATCAGATAGAAGTGCGAAGGCATGAAAAGGAGGCACTTTTATTTTTTATTTTTCTGGTCTTTGTAAATGGAGGCCATAGATATGCTGGGACAATCCTTTCCATCCATCCAATCGACCACCTTTTTATCTAACATTTACAAAATATTATCATGGTTTGATACTCATCTACTTATTGTTAGGGAATAGATGCATTAAGAGCAAACAAACAAATAAAAAAAAATATCATTATTTCTACCATCATATATTGTTTAAGATAGGTTAAAGGTTACATTTAATAAAAAAATCGGGATCAACCTGACGGGTTAATTAAAACCTAACCTTGTTTAGGTTTAATAAAAAATTAAAAAAGAAATTGTTTCAAGTAACCCGGTTAAAAACCTTTCATGTAATTGATTCATGTAATTGAGAGGTACTTTTCTGTTCTTAAAAATCTGGGAAGGCAAAGGCATGCAGAACCAGAATCCGAACCCTATTCTTTCCTAACGTAACCACTGATTTAACCTTTTGGTGCTGCTTGCAGATTGATGAACATTAAATTGAACGAAAGATACAATTACTTTCAATACATAAAATAATCAGCTAACTTCCAAAATGATAATAATCTATGAAGAAATCACCAGTTTTTTTTATAATTCGGATTCAGACAAATTAAGTATTTGTTGTTTGTATATTATTTTATTAATTAACAATATCTGATTGTCCAATGCTATATATATATATAATTGCGAAAAAACTCCTTCTAAATAGGAATAACATTTCTAAATGCAGCTCGAAGTCGAGTTAAACTGACAGCATGCATTAACTCTTTGTGCTGATTGGTACCTAACGAATAAATTAGAAATTAGGGAAAGACAAGATTTATTTATGTTAATTATTTAATGGGCTATACAAACAGATTAGCATGTCCAAATAAAGTAATCTCCTAATTAACAGGTGTTAACGAAGAATACAATAGCGATAGTCGCAAGACAACAAAGTGCATGTTTAATGAATAAAGAAAAGAGAATTATTTCCTGGCGCTGGCGCCCATATCTTTCTGTGACACAAGAAATTAAAACTGACCCTTACGGCTCTGGAGAGACATTTCAGCTTCAGCGTCTCCATGGCAGGCTACCCTAATTGTTCTTGGAAAGGTTGTATTTTCATTTTTATATACTTCTCTATAGGGGTAGATACATACGTATTTCTCTGTAGGGGTAGATATATACGTATTTGGAAGACGGGGTCATATTCCCTCTTGTTTTCTTCACGAAAATTGGTCCTATCTTGTTCCTGTAGTTAAAGAGAAAGAGTCATGAGTTCGGCCCAGAGAAAAACATGTCAAATTTTGTAGAAAACATAAAGCAGAAATTAAGAAGAACAAAATACTGAATTCCCATGTCTTATTCTATTGCTAGCGGAAGAATATATACAGTAAGAAGACCTACAATTAAGGAGGAGAATCATCAACATTAGCTGACTCCTTTCAGAACACAATTACTGCCTAATTTCTAGAGATTTACATGTATTGATATGGCAACACAATATTTGAATGTATCTGCAAGATAGACATTATCTTGATAAATACTATCTTGAAGATCAACCATATCTTCAAGATCAACCATATCTTCAAGATCCCCCCTCAAGGTGGAGCATGAAGATTCTGAATGCCCAACTTGCGAAGAAGAAAGTGAAATCGATCACGTCCCAACGCTTTAGTTAAGATATCTGCTAATTGAAAGTGCGTTGAAACATATTGTGTAGCAATGATGCCAGATTGTAAGTGCTCACGAATGAAGTGGCAGTCGATCTCGATGTGTTTAGTGCGCTCATGAAACACAGGATTAGCAGCAATGTGTAAAGCGGACTGATTATCGCAGTGTAAAAACATTGGTTGAGAATGAGGCACAGAAAGATCAGCAAGTAGACTATGTAACCATATCAGTTCACTAGTGGTGGCAGCCATAGAGCGATATTCTGATTCAGCAGAGGAACGTGATACTGTGGGTTGTTTCTTGGACTTCCACGATATAGGAGCATCACCAAGGAAAATGTAATAACCAGTAACCGATCGTCTAGTCATGGGACAGCTTGCCCAGTCGGCATCACAATAAGCTTTGATCTGAAAATCACTGTTTGATGGAAAGAAAAGGCCTTGACCAGGAGAACTCTTCAAGTAACGAAGAACATAATAGGCAGCATCAAGATGTGGCTGGCATGGTTTTTGCATGAATTGACTGAGAAGTTGCACTGCATAAGTGATATCTGGTCGAGAAATTGTAAGATAAATAAGACGTCCAATCAAGCGACGATATTGACTTGGATCTTGTAAAGGTTCTCCACAGTCTGAAGACAGTCGGTGCTGTTGAGGAATGGGAAAAGCAGCTGGCTTACTGCCAGCCATACCAGTTTCTTTTAATAAATCAAGAGTATATTTGCGTTGGCAGAGAGATATTCCTTGAGGAGAACGAGCCAACTCTAAGCCAAGAAAATACTTAAGTGTGCCGAGGTCTTTGATGGAGAAGCATGTACTGAGATAATGCTTGAGTTTCTGAATCTGCAAAAAATCATTTCCAGCAATAACCATGTCATCTACATAGACAAGGAGAGCAAGGAAAGATGTACCTTTAATCAGAGTAAAAAGTGAATGATCATTGGAGGATTGTGTGAATCCAAATTTTCTTAAGGACAAGGAGAACTTTTCGAACCATTGACGAGGAGCCTGCTTTAGTCCATATAATGATTTATGCAGCTTGCATACCCGATTATCACCTGATGGCAGATAGCCTGGGGGAGGAATCATATAGACTTCTTCATGTAATTCCCCATGAAGGAATGCATTGTTTACATCTAGTTGATGTAATTCCCAATTCTTAGCAGCAGCAACAGCCAACAAACATCTGACAGTGGTTAATTTTGCAACCGGTGCAAAAGTTTCAGTATAATCCAATCCTTCAATCTGTGTATATCCTTGAGCTACTAAACGAGCTTTATAGCGTTCAATGGAACCATCTGACTTGTATTTTAGTTTGTATATCCAACGAGAACCTACTGGTTTCTTCTCTGAAGGTAATGATACTAAACTCCAAGTTGCATTCTGCTCTAGCGCAAAAATTTCTTGTTTCATCGCTTCACACCATTGTCGGTCTGTTACAGCTTGGGAAAAGGTTTTAGGTTCACTCACAACAGAAATATTAGCTAGGAACATTTGATGAGAAGGAGCAAAACGAGCATAAGACAAATGACATGCTATGGGATAAAGAGTACCTGAAGAAACTGTATTAGATGTGGGTTGTGATGACTTATCTATTCCAGGAAGCTGCCACACATAATCATCAAGATGAGAAGGAACTCGCCGAGGTCTTTGAGAACGTGAAGTGTTCAAGGGAACAACCTGATGATCAGAATTAATGACAGTAGGCAGTGCAGTTTCAGCATCCAGATTATCTGGAGAAGTTTGAATTTGTGGACTATGATCCGGGAACATGGTGTCTAATGTCTCCAAAGAGTCAAAAATAGGCAGAGGAACAACTACATTTGATTCCTTTGAAGGATTATGAGACTGAAAAGGGAATTTGTTTTCATAGAAAACAACATCGCGGGATGTAAAAATTTTATGTGATTCCATGTCACATACTTTGTATCCCTTTTTCCCCATAGGATAACCGATGAAAACACAAGTCTTAGATCGGGGAGCAAATTTATCATTAGATCGATTTTTATCATGCACATAACATAAACAGCCAAAAACACGTAAATGTGAGTAAGATGGGGATTTTGAAAACAGTATCTCATAAGGACTTTTGCCAGACAATTTAGGAGTGGGAGTATAATTTATCAAGTAAGCTGCAGTCAGGACACATTCACCCCAAAATTTGATTGGTAAATTGGCTTGGAATCGTAGAGCACGAGCAACCTCTAACAGGTGACGATGCTTCCGCTCTACTATTCCATTTTGTTGTGGAGTATCAACACAAGACGTTTGGTGTGAAATACCATTTTGAGAGAAGAATTTGAACATATGACCAGCAGTAAATTCCAAACCGTTATCACTCCTAACTATTTTGATACTCCGATTAAATTGAGTATTAACCATAGCATGAAATTGAATAAAATATTTTTGTGCTTCTGACTTGTGTTTGAGAAGATAAACCCAGGTGCATCTAGAACAATCATCTACAATGGTAAGAAAATAATGAGCACCTGACGTAGATGGTGTTTTATATGGTCCCTAAATGTCGCAATGGACCATATCAAAAGGAAAATCAGATTTATTATTGCTTAAGGGAAAAACATTTCGAGTTTGTTTAGCTCGATGACACACATCACAACAATTGTTTGAATTTTTAAAAGACACACTAGATAATTCTGGAATTAAGGATAATCGATCAAATGAGATATGTCCTAACCGCTCATGCCACAAGTTGGAAGAAGAAGGAAGTGATGCTGCTGCGACAAAAGGTAAATGCAGCCCATGAAAGTAGTATAAGCCATCACGTAATTCACCCATTCCAATCAGTTTCTTCGATTTGAGGTCCTGTAAGACACAAAAAGATGGAAAAAATGTGACTGAACATTGTAGTGCTTTTGTCAACCTGCTTATTGAAAGAAGATTACATTTGAAAGATGGTATATAAAGAACATGATTTAAAGTCATGTTTGACAGTTGGATCTGACCAACAGAATGCACAGGAACTGATGTTCCATTCGGTAGTTTAACAGGCAAATAATGAGAAGGTATTTTTGTATTAGAGACAGCAAGTGCATCACATGTGAGATGTTCAGAGGCACCACTATCTAGAATCCAATCTGTAGTATCAGATGAGTGAGTGACCTTACCGACAAAGTTTGCTATATTCTGATTAGTAGAGGGCAGTAAGGACATGAGCTGTTCATACTGTTCTTGAGTGAGATTAAAACCTTTACCCGTAGGCTGACTTGACCCTGCAATGGCATTGTTGGATGAAATATGTTCTGGTTCCCTTTTGAAGTTTTTGTTCTGTCTCGTAAAATTTGAAGTCTTTGCTCTGCTTTGCCAACCTGAAGGATATCCAACAAGCTTAAAACATTTGTCTTTGGAATGCCCAGGTTTATCACAATATGAACATTTGAATTTGCTTGTCTCTCCTCTTTGTTGTTCTCCTGCAAAATCCCTTGCTGGAAATCTGAAAGGTTTGACAATAAACGCTGCTGCCTCTGTCGGCTGATCACGACCAATTGAGGCAATGGCCAGTTGCTTCTCTTCTTTGGTTACAAATGCATAAGCCTTGTTAATTGAAGGAAAGGGTTCCATGTTTAGTATTTGGGACCGAATGATTCCATATTGATCATTCAATCCCATGAGAAACTGATGAACTTTTTCTGTTTCCCTCTCTGCCCAGATTTCTTTTCCAGCACCACATGAGCATAAAGGGACAGTAGAGTAGGCTGACAACTCATCCCAAAGACCCTTTAGTTTGGTGTAGTAGACTGCTACAGTAAGATCCTTTTGTTGTGCCAAACAAATCTCTCTTTTTAATTCATGAATACGTGGAACATTTCCTTGAGAGAAACGTTCCTGCAATTCTCCCCACATTTCATATGCTGAATCCACATAGGCAACACTGTCATGCAAATCTGAAGCTAACGCGTTAAAAATCCAAGAGATTACCATTGAGTTGCATTTTTCCCAGGCCTGAATTTCTTTGTTATCCTCCTTTGGTTTGAGTAAAGAGCCATCAACAAAGCTCAACTTGTTTTTGGCTCGTAGAGCATTCATCATAGCACGTCTCCATGTTGGATAATTGTCTCCTTTCAAAAGACAAGAAACAAGAACTGCTCCTGGATTATCAGAAGAATTCAAGAAATAAGGTGATGATGAGTCGTGTTCATACATTGTTTTTGATGTTGAACTTTTGAATATGCTGGAGGGAATTTCTCCACTCATGATGATTGAGTGTTTTTAGAAAACAAGGATCAGTATTCGCTCTGATACCATGTAGAAAACATAAAGCAGAAATTAAGAAGAACAAAATACTGAATTCCCATGTCTTATTCTATTGCTAGCGGAAGAATATATACAGTAAGAAGACCTACAATTAAGGAGGAGAATCAGCAACATTAGCTGACTCCTTTCAGAACACAATTACTGCCTAATTTCTAGAGATTTACATGTATTGATATGGCAACACAATATTTGAATGTATCTGCAAGATAGACATTATCTTGATAAATACTATCTTGAAGATCAACCATATCTTCAAGATCAACCATATCTTCAAGAAATTTTGATGGACATGGATGCACAACTCTATACATTCTTCTTTTTTATGTTGGGTTTTTTTTTTTTTTTGCTTTCATATTTTTTTATTATTGAATTCTTTTGCTTTTTTAAATAATTATAGTTCGGTTTTCATAAAATATTTTAATGCTTGAAAAACTATGAAATAGTGTTTGGAACACACAAAATAATGTAAAATGAAAAGAATATTAAAAAAATAATGGAAATACAATATATATAAAAGACGATTCATTGTGGACACAATAGATATCCATAGTGTTTTCTTTTTCTTTAACTTCTGTTGCCACTTGACTTTTTATTCTTAATTTAATTCTTTCATATACTAAGTTAATTTGGAATTGGATTTGTTATTTTATTTTAATTAGTCTTATATGAGATCTCACGATATTAATAAAAACAAGTCTTGATATTGAGTTAATATTAGATTTGTAAAAATAAAATTTATTTTTATTGATCCAAACCAATTAAAATTTTAAAAATTTAATTTTAAACTGAAACAAATATTCAACTTCTTTTTTTCTTAAAAAAAGTATTTTTTTTCTCAACTTCACAGCTTAATATTTGATTGGAATCAACAAATTTATTATTATTTATTAACAAATATAATTCTCAATTTATTTTATTAAATATAATTATAAACTTTTCAGTTTTCAATTAAATTTAATATTCTTGATGGTGAAAACCAATGTGTGTATATACATATATATCCCACAGCTAGCATGAAGAACTAAACTAGTAAATGGACAAAAAAATAAAATAAAATTGGAGGGACTTCTGTTATCTTGGAAGTGGTAATTTTGGGTACGGAAATGAGTGGGATATCTCTCAATCGATGGATCTCTATACTATCCAAATTTATATATAAATAATTTATTGTATTTACAATTTTTCCTCATCTTTGTAAAATGATTTGTTGGGGTTTTTTAATATAATTTTATTTGATAAAAATAAAATATATATATCATGTACTTTATTTAATCTAAATTGTCATAATAAGAGGTTAGCATGAAGGGTATTGGAAAATATATATCTTCTGATCTCACGAACTTCTGTTACCGTCCCTTGGTGATAACCACTTAACTAAAATTCAAAACTTCATTATATTCACAAAAAAACTAGTTAGATAATCATTTTTACGTACCCTCTCTCTCTCTCTTTTTAAAATTAATTGTAGTCCAAGCACTAATTGCTAATGAACTGTTGAAACTTGAAACTGAGCTAGCAACCAGTGTTTGTATGGCATGCGTGTGTGACAAAGACCTCAGATGGTGCCCACTAAAAGCAAGCATAACCTTTGGAAACTAATCGCGATCGATGAAGATGAATAATAGTGATGGTCTTTCATCGGTACAGTTTCCATGCTTCACGGAGAAGAACTATATATATATATATATATTCTCCCTAAAATTCGATATATAATTAATCTATCTTTTAATTTATTCTATAATAATTGAGGGGGGAATTAATGCACCAAACATAACATTCCAAGCATGTGCTAAAGATTATATATATAGGAAGGGAACAAGACTACGATTAAGTTTGATGGGATTGTTAGGGTGCCAATTTGCAGGACATGGCTCCATCACAGCCCTAACTTCAAGAAGAAGAATGGTGGTTGTGTTCGTATAGTTGATCATATGGGTAAGAGATCGATGGATACTAAGTTATGGAGAAGAAAATCCAAAGGGGATCAATATTAGTCCCGAAGAGTGCTTAAATTGTGTCTTTTCTTCGGTTGTTCGGAAGTGAAATAACAGTTATTTTTAAAGTATTTTTTATTTTAAAATATATTAAAATAATATTTTTTTATTTTTAAAAATTTATTTTTAACATTAGTACATCTAATTTAATAATCTGAAAACATAAAAAGAATATTAATTTGAAGCATAAAAATAAAAATTTATTTTAAAAAAAAAATACTTTCGAAACACAATACCATACACACCTTAATGAAAATAAAGTTTTTCGTTTCCTCTTTGCTCTTTTGTTTGGGAAACATATGACTTCATGGATTACATTATCAAAATATCCAAAACATAGTGATCGAGTTCATTTAGATCATTTTTGAAGATAGCTCATGAACCTTAAGATGTTAATTGTAAATCAATAATCACAATTGATTCTCATTCTTCACTCTTTCCCCTTCCTTTCTAGTTATCTATATTATTTTGTAAGTTGTGTTGAATTTTTTTAAGTGCAAAAAAAAAAAATTTGCTTAAGCGATGATGAAAGTATTTTTAAAGAAGCAAAAAAAATATTTGAGGATTTGAGTTATTAATTTGAATAAGTTAAATAAATTTGATTAATTTAATAATCATTAACATGATTATATAAACAAAAACCAACAAAAATTAAAAAAAAAATAGCAATGACTAATCCAAAAAAAATAAAGTTTGTCAATATTATATAAAAAAAACCTCTTAAATATTTATAAAAGGTTTCAACAATTTCATTTTATAACAAAGCAAAAATTGAATGAGAATAAGATAACTTCATAAAAAAAATAAAAATTCAGAAGCTCAATTATTAGCAAATTAAACGTTAAAAGATAAATTGAAAAAAAAAAATCAATTTTAAAAAAATATATATATTTAACTCGAGTCAGCATGTCAAGTTTGTGACCTACTTGTAAGGCCAGGAAAAACTTGTACAAAGGAAATTAAATAAAACAATAGAGGTTTACTCTTAAGAAAATTCAATAATGAAAGGTGAAACAAAAAACACATCTAAAAAAAACTCAGGTTAACTCGACTAAACCACAACTCGGGATATGAGAATGAGATATATAACTCTATTGAAATGATAAAATTAAAAAAAATATTAATTAAAAAAACACCTAAAAAAGAAATCAAAGTCAAATTGGACTAATATTTAAAACTCGTGCCCCATGTTATTATACCAGGTTACTCATAGAAGGTAAATCTCAAAAAATCACGAAACAAAATTCTCAATCATTCAAAATTAAAAAACAAAACAAATAATAATCAAAAAAATAAAAACCAAATATGATAGATGAGAAAAATAAAATAGAATGAAATTGAAAAAAATAAATTTCATAAATTATTTTTTTTTAAAAAAAACAAGGTTCATATCCGAAGAAAAACACAAACTAAATGATCTCTTTGAACAATTATAAGGGTGAGCGGGGAAATCGAAAGGGCAGAGAAAAGAAAAAAAAACCACTACACCAAACCATGGGATAGAGGGCTTATCGAGAAGAATCGAATTATGTTTTGGAAGCCATCGTTAGGCTGTCGTAAGATGCATCTTGTTTTTAAGGGTAATTAAATAATTATATTTTATTAAAAAAATATAAAATAATTGATTTGTTCAAATCAAATTGATAATAAAAAATGAATCATGTATAAATGATAACTTTACCCCATCAACAAGGTTATTGGTTTTTTATGTGAAGGGGTAAAAAAATTAAAATACTTTTTTAATCTAAAATGTTTTGTGTTTCGTGATATAGTGTTTTTTTTATGCCATTTAGATTTATGTTAATAATTATAATTATATATTTTGTATTATGTTTCGATATTGAAAAAACTTAATATGAAAAATGAAAATGCATCATAGTTTATTTTATGAATTTCTTCCTCGTTTGCACTTAGTTATTTGGTTTTACGCTCGAAAAAAAAAAAAGAAATTATTTCTCCTCACGTAGACCGAGTCCACGCGGAGGGATAAGTAGCAGGAAGTGAAAATTTGAAACTGGACGCTATATGGGCTGATTGGTCTTGCTTAGCCTATTAAGCCAGGCAGGCTACTACGTCCGACTTTCTAAGGCTTAACCTTTTAAAGCGTCCGTGGATATGGGCTCACAATAAGAAGACGAGCCACCCCTTCGAGGAAGAAGTAGATTGAGTTAATTATAACTTAGCCCCTGTAGTTTAGACAAAATAGTTTATTAGTCCTTGAGTTTCCTGAAAATATATATTTAATCTTTATATTTTTAAATCCATATATAAATTAATATCTCAAACTAAAGGGACAAAAGAAGAAGGAGAAAATTCTTAGTAAATGTTTTTTTTTTGGAAAGGCGCTGAATGAAAAGTTAAAGAAAAAAACTGTATATTTGTCTTGTTGTCAATTTTAATACAAGAAATGAAAATTAATTTTTTATATTAAAATCAAGCATCAATATCCAATGTAAGGATTTTTTTCATCTTATTTTAATTTTTTCATCTATTATATTTGATTCTCATTCTTTTAATTGTTATTTATTTTATTTTTTTAATTTTTAATTTTAATTGTTTCGTGTATTTTTTAAATTTATCTCATATAAAATAACCTAGTATGATTGCGTGCACTAGAAATTTACGTAGGAGTAGTAGTTCATATATGCTGATGCAGAGGCATATTCTTTCCAATCACACATTCTATGAATGAAACCATCAAATCTATACAGGCGAACAGCTTGCGATTTGGATTATATCATCGAAGGTTGTCCTTACTCCTTAACTTTCGCAGCCATGTGCAAATGATTGTTCAAAAGGAAATCATGGAGTTCTGTCAATGACTAAGGATTCTGTGTCCAAGGTATCAAGGAGCTTCTAACAGAGTGAGATTGTGTTTATGGTCCTGCTGTATACCTAACGACTCTATGTATATAATTATTTGTCAAAAAATCATCTACATTTAAAGCTTAAATGAGTAGGTGAAAATCATTTTTATAATATAAGGAGTTTGATTTTTGAGCTGATTGAGACCTGATGCAAAATATATATCTAACGCAGAAATTTAGAGATAATCAATCTTTTAAGGTCCCATGTATCTTCTAGACTTGTTAAATCAAATCATTCTTTTTACAATTTTGTGAATTAATTAGAAGTTAATTATTGGTGCTACTGATTAATCAAATCATCCTTTATACAATTTTCACTTTTGAGTGATTAACTTTATTCTCCACCTTGTTACTTAAAAGTGCTTCACAGCAAATAATCTTCCAGAATAACTACATGCTGAAGAAGTTGAAATTTAACAAATTATTATAGCTTTCTTGAGGCTGAGTTACAGGGTTAATATGTAGGTTTGGAATAACTTGCTAACTTTGCAAAAAGAAAAAGGAATATATGAAAGTTAAAGAGCTCAAGACCATGATCGGCACTGCTGGGGCCATCCTTGCCTGTGTAGCAGGCAGAAAGAAATTTAACCCATCATCATTTACGTGTAGCTTTCAAATTTCGTGACTCTCATGTTGATGCCAGAAGCCTGAAACCGAACATGCAGAAGAAAGTTTAGAGTCTATCGAGGATGGTGACTCTTTTTATCCATGCATAATTAAGCAAACCAAGAAGCATCTCTGAATTTTTCGATCGAGTTTGCTCCTGCTCTTCGAAATTTGAACCCGTTGTCCCACAACTCCAAAAAGTTTTTTCGGGAAACCTCAATTAGTTCCTAACCTATTTGCCAATTGTCAAATGGGTCCTCAAACTAAAACATTCTCAATTTGGCACCTCACATTAACATATCAAACATTCCTCAAATGGATCCTTCCATCAATGTATGCTAATATTCTCCATCCTTTGTACAATAAAATGATGCCTTTTGAAGATAATATGTTGTTTTCTGTTAAAAACTTATCGAGAAGGCTTGTCCAAATTGAAGCCTAAATATACAAGTACCTAGCTCTTGCAATTAACAACTTGGGGTTCAAATGTGAATAAATCTCTAGGCTAAGTATGTTGCGAATGCTGGAAGCATTGTTAATTTTGCAAAATTGGCAGAGGGAACTTGCTTTCTAAACCAAAATGTATCATCAAAGATTCTCAGAAGAAGTAAAGTAGATGCCAGTAATTTAGTTAGCATTATAGAGCCAATTTGCTTTGTTATAAAAGAGCAAGGATTTCAGCATTACACAGATATTGAAATAAAAATGGCATGCAGCAGCTATATTCTATAATCTCAATTGATAATAATCAGGCCGGGGCTACGCATAGCATAAAGATTCTGGGGGCTGTAGGTGACTTGTACCGAGTCAGTAAGGGCTAGGAAGTTTCTCTCAACCAGACAGTAGAGAACAAAATCAAAAACAGAAATTCAAAACCTGCACAGAGCATATAGAAAGTTGAAATGTTGAATTACATGGGACTTTCTCTGATGCTGACAAGTGATTCTGAGGGAATATATTAAAGGGGGAGATAATGTATTCCAACTTCTCAATATCATTGAATGTATCTTTTTGGTACATGACTAAAGTTGAGCTAGGATTTTCCTGCTCCTACCACTCTCCCTTTGGCCTTTGCCTTTTTTTTCTTAGCTCTGTAGATTCTCTTCACACCAGCTACAGTCAGACAAACTCGCTACAGCATAATCTTGCCTTGTACTTCATTACAATTCTTTCCAGGACTTGGTTTTAGAAACATATCAACGCAGTACGACATATCCTTTTGTGCATTCCAGTAGACCACTTTTTGAAGAATACGATGCCTATTTCTATAATTTCACCACAGTTTTCATGTACCTATAAACTGTTTACTTGGATTTATGATTTGTAAAGTTGGGACAATAAACATTTATGTATATGCTCACGATCAAACCTGCAAGGCCTGGTGTGGTAGTAAAGGAGATATATATATATATATATATATATATATATATATATATATATATATATATATATATATATATATATATATAAAATCATCATTTAGTTGTATAATAACTAGAAACCCAAACTAGTTTTTTTAATATTTTAAATAAAAATTAGTTATATAATAATAAAAAATAACAATCACCACATACAATAAACATGAAGTAAGCTGCTTTATATTTATTTTTAATAATACATATATATGTTGTGCTTCTATACTAAAAATTGACCTAAACTGATAGATGTCTTAGTACATGTACATAACAACAAGGCTTAATCTTTACTTTTAAAATATGAGCATTGGACTAGCATGGACGTGAGAAAATAACATGAATAAGCCTATTTAAGATTATACAAATTGAAACGGACCTGAAATATCTCTACTCACACTCAATAAAATCACACCGATTTGACTTAAATTTTCTCATAACACCCGACAAAATGTCCCAAAACAAGAACATAGACATAAATTCAACACTAGGCAACAAAATGATTATTATATATTTTTTGAAATATATATTTTTATAAAAACAAAATATTTTTAAAAAATATCATGAAACATGATATATATGACATATTAAACAATCTCATTATCCATTGATCAACACACTAGGGCAACACATAGAGACAATCCATTTATCTTAGACGAGTCTATAAATAAGAAAACTATCAAAACATCATAATATTATATATATATATATATATATATATATATATATATATATATATATATATAAAAGGATATTTCAAAGATATGTGGAACATAACATAGTAATATATTAAACAGTTTCATTACTCATCAATAAAATCTCTAAGATAATGGCATGATTGTTCACTTATTCTAGACTAATATGTGATTAATAAAGTCAATATATCACAATATTGCAAAACGAAAGATAATTTAAAGATGGTTTGAATATAATAAAATAATATATTAAGTGATTTTATTATTTACATATCATAACTTTAGGACAATGATCAATGAAGGTTCATTTATTTTAAGTTGATTTGTGAATAATAAAATCATTAATACATCATAATATTATAAAATAAAATATATTTAAAAGATAATTTGAATACAATAAAGTAATATATTACGTGATATTATTATCCACCGATCAAAACTCTAGTATAATGACCAGTGACAATTTATTTTTTTTAGGTTACTTTGTGCATAATAAAACCATTAATACACAATATTGCAAAACAAGAAATATTTTAGGACATTTTGAATACAATAATTTAATATATTAGGTAATTTCATTACTCCTTTTCTCTCTCTCTTTTTTTCTCTCTTTCATACATTTGATTCTCTCTTATTTTCTTTGAATTTTTTCTTAACTTTTTCTCTCTTGATTTTTCTCATCAAACAAAATTTTCTTTCTTTTCTTTCATTTCATTTTTTCTATTTCTCACTTTTTTTGTCTATATTTTTTTTTAAAATTCTTTAATTTTCTTGCTCTACCCTTTTTGTGATGGGGTTCCCTATTTATAATACCTAATATTTCCTCTTTTATTCTTTATTCTCTCTTATCTTATGATTTTAAGTTGATTGGATAAGGGGTTTGAAATGTTCGCATTAGCCCCTCACTCCTCCTTCAATTATCACTATGCTCGATAAACTTTTGTTTTTTGTTTTTATTCTTTGATTTTGAGGGTTTTTTTTTAAAAAAAATTAGTTAATACAAAGATGATATCAAAATGGTCAAAAAATATAAAATGATCATAAATGAATCAAATTGCATTTAAAATAATTTTATTTTTATTTTATTTTTTGAAATTGTGATCGAAATAGGAGGTAAAATGAGTACTCAAAAGGGTATTTTCTATTTCCAAAACTGAAAAGAAACTCACTCACTTGCCTAAATTAATTACATTTACTTTTTCCTTCTACTAAATCTTTTCAGTCATTTTGTATATATATTATAATTAGATCCCCAACTTTTCTTATTACAATTCAAGTAATCTAAACAATTGAATGAAATGTTTCTTTTTACTTAATGGAGGGATGATTATTTCGAACTTGTAATATTTTCTCGAGAAGAAAGATGAAACTATATTGAGAAGAAAAAAAAGGTTTTTTATGATCAAGTTTTCAGTCATAAAAGGTCTAAAATCATGCACAATTTATTTTGTGACCAAATTGCAAAAAGTGCTTCACAATTCAATTTCGTGATTGATTTCTCACAAAATTATTTATTTTATTTTTTCAAAAAACGATTGTGACCAGATTTTCAATCATAAATTTGGATTTTTTTGAGTGTAAATTAAAATTCTGAATGTTGGAGGGAATTTAAAATCTTAGTTTTGAAGGGAATTTAAGACCGAATTTGCAGTCACCAATTGATCTTAATAAATAATTGCTACTAATATTAATTGTTAACAACATTATACATTTTTATTTTCTTTGGAGATTAACTCCATCATCATGTTTAATCTAAATAATGAAGTAAAAATCTTAAAATAATTCTTATTCAATCCCTTTAAATGAGAAACTTAAATGATGATTGAGATAGAATGTGCTATTTGTTAAATAATATTTATGTGGTCTTATTTATTAAGGGTAGAATAGTACTTTCAGTTTGACCTATATATACTCTATTTGTATTTAGGTTAAGACTAAGCATTCATAATATACAGATTGTTCAGAATTCTAGCCTCCTTTCTCTATTTGATCTCAATTAATTTAACATGGTATCAGAGCTGGTTTTATGAAACGAGGCTTAATCCCAAGCACAAGTTCGCGGATCCAACTTTTGCAAAAAATTTTGGAGTGAGATTTTGTCTTCCGTTTCTGCAAAATTTGGAATTTTGTCAGTTTCTGCAATTATTTTGGTATTTCATCTACCCTTCAGCTTTTGCAATTTGGTATTTGCGTTCAGTTTCTGCAAATTAGTTTTGTGTTTTGGAGTAATCGTTTAATTTTGAGAAGATATTTGTTTAGTTTCTGCAATCTCTGTTCAGTTTCTGCAATTTGGTATTTTGTTTTCCGCTGCTTTTGCATTCTGGTTCTTTGTGATTGTTAATTATGGCTACTGAAAGAGATGATTCGCTTCAGTCTGTGAGTGTGAGGTTGGATGGGAAGAACTATTCGTATTGGAGCTATGTAATGCGGAATTTTCTTAAGGGTAAGAAGATGTGGGGGTATGTTAGTGGAACTTATATAATACCTAAGAATATTGAGGAGGGGGATGTTGTTTTGATAGATACATGGGAAGCAAATAATGCAAAGATCATTACTTGGATCAACAATTCTGTTGAGCATTCGATAGGTACGCAGTTGGCGAAGTATGAGACAGCAAAAGAGGTTTGGGATCATCTGCAAAGGTTATTCACGCAATCAAATTTTGCAAAACAGTACCAATTAGAAAATGACATACGAGCTCTTCATCAGAAGAATATGAGTATTCAAGAGTTTTATTCTGCTATGACAGATCTTTGGGATCAATTGGCTCTTACAGAATCAGCAGAATTAAAGGCATGTGGTGCCTATATTGAGCGTAGAGAGCAGCAACGATTGGTACAGTTTTTAACAGCGCTTCACAGTGACTTCGAAGGACTTAGAGGTTCAATTCTGCATCGTACTCCACTGCCTTCTGTTGACTCTGTTGTCAGTGAGTTATTGGCTGAAGAAATACGTCTTCAGTCTTATTCTGAAAAGGGAATTCTTTCTGCTTCAAATCCTTCTGTACTAGCAGTACCTTCTAAGCCATTCTCTAATCATCAGAACAAGCCTTACACAAGGGTTGGCTTTGATGAGTGCAGTTTCTGTAAGCAGAAAGGTCATTGGAAGGCTCAGTGTCCTAAGTTGAGACAGCAGAATCAAGCTTGGAAGTCTAGCAGTCAGTCACAATCTAATGCTCATCGACCACCTCAGGGTTATAAACCACCACACCACAATACTGCAGCATTAGCTTCCCCAGGCTCTATTACCGATCCTAATACTTTGGCTGAGCAATTTCAAAAGTTTCTCTCCTTGCAGCCACAAGCAATGTCCGCTTCTTCCATAGGTCAGTTGCCTCATAATTCCTCAGGTATGTCACACTCTGAATGGGTCTTGGATTCTGGTGCTTCCCATCATATGTCTCCAGATTCCTCATCTTTTACCTTAGTGTCCCCTTTGTCCTCCATTCCTGTTATGACTGCTGATGGCACTCCCATGCCCTTAGCAGGTGTTGGTTCTGTTGTCACACCTCACTTGTCTCTCCCTAATGTTTATCTTATTCCAAAACTCAAATTGAATCTTGCGTCTGTTGGTCAAATATGTGATTCTGGTGATTATTTAGTCATGTTTTCTGGTTCTTTTTGTTGTGTACAGGATCTGCAGTCTCAGAAGCTGATTGGGACAGGCCGTAGGGAGAATGGACTATATATTTTGGATGAGTTAAAAGTGCCAGTTGCTGCTGCTACCGCTGCTGCTGCTACTGCTGATTTGTCTTCTTTTCGTTTGAGTCTTTCATCTTCTAGTTTTTATTTATGGCATTCCCGTCTAGGTCATGTTTCATCTTCTCGTTTGAGATTTTTGGCATCCACAGGAGCTTTAGGAAATTTGAAAACTTGTGACATTTCTGATTGTAGTGGATGTAAATTGGCAAAATTTTCTGCTTTACCTTTTAATCGAAGTATTTCTGTTTCATCTTCACCATTTGATTTGATTCATTCTGATGTATGGGGACCTTCTCCTGTTTCCACAAAAGGAGGGTCTCGATATTATGTCTCTTTTATTGATGATCATACTCGTTATTGTTGGGTTTATTTAATGAAACATCGTTCTGAATTCTTTGAGATATATGCAGCTTTTCGAGCTCTTATCAAAACTCAACATTCTGCTGTGATCAAATGCTTTAGATGTGATTTGGGTGGGGAATACACCTCTAATAAATTTTGTCAAATGCTTGCCTTAGATGGAACCATCCACCAAACTTCATGTACATATACTCCTGAACAAAATGGTGTAGCTGAAAGAAAACATAGGCACATTGTTGAAACTGCTCGTTCTCTCTTGTTGTCTGCCTTTGTTCCTAGTGAGTTTTGGGGAGAAGCTGTTCTTACTGCTGTAAGTTTGATTAATACAATTCCATCTTCTCATAGTTTGGGTCTATCTCCTTTTGAAAAGTTATATGGGCATGTCCCTGATTATTCCTCATTTAGAGTTTTTGGTTGTACTTGTTTCGTTCTTCGTCCTCATGTAGAACGCAGTAAGTTATCCTCTCGATCCGCTATTTGTGTCTTTCTAGGTTATGGTGAAGGTAAAAAGGGGTATCGTTGTTTTGATCCAATAACTCAGAAACTTTATGTGTCTCGTCATGTTGTCTTCCTTGAGCATATACCTTTCTTTTCTATTTCATCCACTACTCATAGCCTGACAAAATCTGATCTTATTCATATAGATCCTTTTTCTGAGGATTCTGGTAATGATACCTCTCCCTATGTTCGATCAATTTGTACTCATAACTCTGCAGGTACTGGTACTTTACTCTCTAGCACATCTGAAGCTCCATTCTCATCTACAGCCCCTCAAGCTTCATCTGAGATTGTTGATCCACCTCCACGTCAGTCCATCCGCATTCGTAAGTCCACAAAACTACCAGATTTTGCTTATTCTTGTTATTCTTCATCATTTACTTCCTTTTTAGCTTCTATTCATTGTCTCTTTGAGCCCTCTTCCTATAAAGAGGCAATTCTTGATCCGCTTTGGCAGCAAGCTATGGATGAGGAACTTTCTGCTTTGCATAAGACAGATACTTGGGATCTGGTTCCTCTACCTCCTGGTAAGAGTGTTGTTGGTTGTCGTTGGGTGTATAAGATCAAGACTAATTCTGATGGGTCTATTGAGCGATACAAAGCTAGGCTGGTTGCAAAAGGATACTCTCAACAGTATGGTATGGACTATGAGGAGACATTTGCCCCGGTTGCAAAAATGACTACTATCCGCACTCTTATTGCCGTAGCTTCGGTTCGTCAGTGGCATATTTCTCAGCTTGATGTTAAAAATGCATTCTTTAATGGAGATCTTCAAGAAGAAGTTTATATGGCACCCCCTCCTGGTATTTCACATGACTCTGGATATGTTTGTAAGCTTAAGAAAGCATTATATGGTCTCAAACAAGCACCTCGTGCTTGGTTTGAGAAATTCTCTATTGTGATCTCGTCTCTTGGCTTTGTTTCTAGCAGTCATGATTCTGCTCTTTTTATTAAGTGCACTGATGCAGGTCGTATCATTCTGTCTTTATATGTTGATGACATGATTATTACTGGTGATGATATTGATGGTATTTCAGTTTTGAAGACAGGGTTGGCTAGACGATTTGAAATGAAGGATTTGGGTTATCTTCGATATTTCCTGGGTATTGAGGTAGCATACTTACCTAGAGGTTACCTTCTTTCTCAGTCGAAATATGTTGCAGATATTCTTGAGCGGGCTAGACTTACTGATAACAAAACTGTAGATACTCCTATTGAGGTTAACGCAAGGTACTCTTCTTCTGATGGTTTACCTTTGACAGATCCTACTTTATACCGCACTATTGTTGGGAGTTTGGTATATCTCACCATTACTCGTCCAGATATTGCATATGCTGTTCATGTTGTTAGTCAGTTTGTTGCTTCTCCTACTACTGTTCACTGGGCAGCTGTTCTTCGTATTTTGCGATATCTTCGGGGTACAGTTTTTCAGAGTCTTTTACTTTCATCCACCTCTTCCTTGGAGTTGCGTGCATACTTTGATGCTGATCATGGTAGTGATCCCACAGATCGCAAGTTTGTTACCGGGTTTTGTATCTTTTTAGGTGATTCTCTTATTTCTTGGAAGAGCAAGAAACAATCTATTGTTTCTCAATCATCCACCGAAGCAGAATATCGTGCCATGGCATCTACTACCAAAGAGATTGTTTGGTTACGTTGGTTACTTGCTGATATGGGAATTTCCTTTTCTCATCCTACTCCTATGTATTGTGACAACCAGAGCTCTATTCAGATTGCTCATAACTCGGTTTTTCATGAGCGCACTAAGCACATTGAGATCGATTGTCATCTTACTCATCATCATCTCAAACATGGCACCATTGCTTTGCCTTTTGTTCCTTCTTCCTTGCAGATTGCAGATTTCTTTACTAAGGCGCATTCCATCTCTCGTTTTCGTTTTCTGGTTGGCAAACTCTCGATGTTTGTAGCTGCCGCATCGTGAGTTTGAGGGGAGATGTTAAATAATATTTATGTGGTCTTATTTATTAAGGGTAGAATAGTACTTTCAGTTTGACCTATATATACTCTATTTGTATTTAGGTTAAGACTAAGCATTCATAATATACAGATTGTTCAGAATTCTAGCCTCCTTTCTCTATTTGATCTCAATTAATTTAACACTATTAAATATTAAAATGAGAGATAATATGTTAAAACAAAAGTGAAGGGGAGAAGAATAAAACGATGGGTAAGAGATGGAGGGAAAGAGAATAATTTTTTGTTTGAGTGAGGGATTCAGATAGAATAGAATGGATGAGATCACAATGAAAAAATAAAATTCATGACGCCAACATTGATCACAGATGCCATAAGAAAAATAAAATTAAAAAACAAAATTGTGACCAAATTTGCTTGATTTGTAATTGTAATAACATTCCATCACAAATCGGTCACAAAGTTGAAAAAATAAATAAATTTGTGACTGAATGTTAATTAGTCATAAATTTGCAACCGGATAAACATGACTCGTCTTCTTCTTCTTCTTGTAGTGTACTAATTAGGCTATACCTTGATAATCTTTGCTCACTTTCTGTCTTACTATGGGATAGTCTTGTGTGCTCAGAAGGGATAATTTAATATAAAATCATTAACTCATAATAATAAATAGGAGCATATATAAAAAATTTATAGCAAGCAAGTTGTCTTCATCAATCATTATTATTTAGGTTTTGTTTCATGTGCCAAGGGGAGATACCTTACTATACCATTATTTTCTCATGGTATTGTATAGAGATTAATTAAAGATTTCTACCAAGCCCCAGTTGGCTTGATGGCTTCATCAAATTGATTTCATTACAGGAAAGGAAAAAAAAATCTAATGATAAGTCGTTAATTCATATCCAAATATAGAAAACATTAGGATAATTGACGGGCTCCTTTCCCTTTCCCTTTCCCTCCTCTCTGTGTCTTCTTTCTCCCATTTGAGAAGATCAAAACCACTGGACGGGAGGTTATTAAATTGATTGAGCGATCATAGAAAAACGTTTTTGCTTCATTCTTTACCAGCAACTTAAGAAAGCTCCAAGGATAATCTTAGTCTATGTTGAAGAGTGCAAGTTTCTTCCATGTATATTAAATTTGAGTACAGGTTACAGAGAATGGGGAACTAAAACCATGGTAGAGTATACCGACAAGCATATCTCTTAGGAAAAGGTATTCGGAAGTGGTTAAAACCTAGTTTCTAGGAAATTGACATCCTAATATTTTAGTCTTTCCTTTATTTGACTGGATCACGTTTCTTTATTTTTGTGTGTTAATCATTCAACTAGCAAGTTTTTTTTTTCTTTTTTCAAACCTGCAATAAATTATCTTTTTCGAGCATATAATAATAATAGTTGTTTTTTAAAATATTTTTTTTAAAAAATATATTAAAATAATATATTTTTTAGTTTTTGCATCCACATGTCCAAAAAAATGATATAAAAATATAAAAAATGTTAATTTAAAATAAAAAAATTAATTTTTTCAAAAAAAAATTTGAAACATTTAATTTTTTTTTATAATATTTAGGAAATGCTCTTGAATCTGATTCTTGTATTTTTCTACCATTATAGTCATTAGAAGTCAGTATCTTGCTCAAAAAGTCCTTTTTTGTACCAAATTGTAAGACAAATTAACTAAATTGCTTTGGACATAATGCACTCCATGGAGAGTTAAGTTTTTGTTTTTATGTATATTTATAATTCAATCAATTCTTTAAAACATGTGGTACGCAGAAAAAGCCATTAAAGGCCATATGCAGGTCGGGGAGTTAAGGTGGTTGAACTTGGCTTTTTTGTATGTTTAGTCTGCCGAATGATTAATTAGTAGTTCATCAACAAATTTGATAATCTTCTCTCTGTAGTAAACTCATGAGAAAATTTACTTAAATATTAGTTCAGTGCTCGATGGACCAATTAAGATCTAAATTAAATCTACAAGGTTATTATTGATTTTGTTCCTATGCTATTTCACCATTTGGATCGAGCATGAGCCTCACTGTCTCTACATGCTATTAATTAATTTCTCCATAAATATATCTCTAATTTATTGGTCTCAGTGGGACCTTGATATTGAAGGCTCCCAGATTTCAGGGCTGTCCTAATGAACCTGCTTGACCTCTTCTATGTGAACACAAACTAAGCTTTGTTAAAGAAATACAACAATTACGTCAGTAATAAACCAAAATATGCACATAGTGCTCGAGCAGTTGATGGTTTAACTTGAGAAGAACATATTCTCGCATTATATTATTTTCTTGGGCTGGTGGTTTCGGCGAAGATTAAGCCTTAGTCGCCGTTCTCGAGTTGCTTACTGAAATTAAAAAAATCGCGCCATGACCTTAGCTTGATGAGGCTTGGATCTCTAGTTTTTAGCACTCTAAATTCTACTGTTATAGGCATGACCTCGATACACTGATCAATAACAGAAAGTGCCACGACATTTCGAAAAATGTAAGCGGGTCATGATATGCAGTGCGGGAAGTTAAGATAGCTACAGGATTTCAAGTCTTTATCGATTGCATGACTGAGAAAAAGGAGAAAGGAAAAATTGCCTACGAAATCTACAAAGTGGATGGCATTCCTTTTAAATATGATAAAAGTATAGTGGCAAATAGGTAATCAAGACTCTTTATATACGCCATCGAACAATGCCCAAGAAATTAACCCCACCACACCTATAGACCTAGAGAAAAATGGTTAGCTCTCCATCCTATCTGAGAAACTTGCACCCTCTTCAAGTTTTCTCTAAAAAGCCACCATCTTCAACCTTAAGCTCCATGAAGATCAAAACCCTTATCCACACCCTTATCATCTCACACGTGTGCCGCATCGTTCGAGCTCTATCCAAAGCAAAATCCGTTGTCATTGAGATTCTTAAAGAGAACCAACATTTACACTTCTTCATTTCCCCTACGAAGAACTCAAAAAAGAAGCAGAAGCATCAGAAGATATTCCTTGGCTCATTTAGGCTACACTATAACTGGTGCTCTTCACATGTGCTGCCAGTGCCAGAACCAGTTCTTGATGGGTTCTCTTCTTCCCATTTCTACTATGACTCTACGTGGAACTCGATAATTACAAATGAGCAGTGCGAGGACAACACGGAGTCTCAGCTTTCAGGGTACCTTCATTGGCTAGACGAGAAAGTTGACGATGAGGGTCCTAAGGGTATCGAGAAAGATATCAATCGGCTAGCAGATTTGTTCATTGCAAACTGCCATGAAAAGTTTATATTGGAGAAGCAAGAGTCCTACAGGAGATTCCAAGCAATGATGGCTAGAAGCATGTGAATGCAGGGGTCTTTTTGTTTCTTGTTGTAGTTTTTCTTTGCTTTCCCATTCTTCTATGCTAGAACATTGGTGGGGTGAGGAAAGTACATAATGGCCATGTTGGGGTGCAAGGGGTTTTTCCTTTTGGGTTCTTCTTTCTTGCTTTTGACATTGTGCTTTATTTTGAAATGGTGGAGGCCTAGAGAGTTGTACATGATATGGAGAAGGGGATGGGGAGGGGGTAATTGTGAAATTCCTGATCCCTTGAAAGTGTATGATAATGCTGGCAACTTTCAGGTTGCAGGGGTGGAAGTGTGTTTTGTTTAATCTATCATTGCAATAATTTTTCTGATTTTTTTCTTTTATTTTTGGAATTTCTATGTCGGATCTCAATAGACATAATTTTCATTGTCCTCGTTTTATGGGATGCACAATATTGAGCTTGGAAAGGGATTATGTTCTTGAAATTTAGTGTAGGCTCCAGCATCCAACCTTTTAATTTAACATAAAATCCAACAACGGATTTTGAGTTATACGATAAAAATAGTGCTCTTGTGATTTTAAATCCCCACTCTTTGGAAGCTCCGTTCATCTCAAAGGTTTAAATATGAGATTTTTCTCGTGGAAATCCCTAAACATAAGAGTCGAAGCATATGCTTAAAGTTCTTTGTAGGGTGAAAAAAGTGTCCAGAGAGTACTCTATAGTCATTTAGTGATGCAGATGTGCTACAGTTTAGTAAGGTATACTTCTACTGCAGCTTATATTTTCTGAATCCTTGTGCGATGTTAAGACTATAATGCGTTCTGGCTACAACAAATTTCTTAAGAAAAAAATAAGAGGAAATTTGTAATTTTAGATTTGTTAGAAAATAATATATATATTGAGACCTCACCTAACAGTTTAAGATATTAAGTTGAGATGATTTCTTGACATGATATCAGAACTTTAATGACCATGCGGTCACGGGTTCGAATATAATAATATGAGTTTGTGCAAATTTTAAGTTTAAAGGATTTTTATTTGAAATGATGCGTTAGATAATAATATAAATTATATAGTAAAATCTCAATTAACAATTTAAGTTACTGGGTTGGGATAATTTTTTAACAAGATTAAATTAATTCTTATTACTCCATAAAATAAGAACTTATTTACGATAAAGTTATTTTTTTATACTCGCAGCTAATTAAGCGAATATATTTCCACAAGCTTTTTAAGACGAGCATTTTTTAGGACTATAATCGTGATAGTAATCAATGACTATTTGAGAAGCATTTTTCATAAAAGGGTTTAATTTCTATAGTGATGCATGCATCCTCGAGAAAAGTTAAAAACTGTTGGAACCTAATTGTCGCCAATAATATAGTGGGTGATTGTCCATTTTGACTTCAAGCTATAAATTTCATGTTCATCTTGAACAGGTCGTGCATTTCTAATCAGTTACTTCATTTTATCAAGAATTGCAGCAACCTCTTATGCACGACGACAAGCATCAAATCCTCTTGGTGCATAGTTTTAAGATCCTATTTGTGTTTACATTATAAAAATACTTTTAAAAAAACTGAATTTTTTTTATTTTTTTCTCCAAATTAGTATTTATATATATATATATATATATTCAGGCTATTTTTATATATTAATGTCAAAAATAATTTTTAAAAAATAAAAAAAATATTATTTTAATATTATTTCAAATAAAATTTTTTTTAAAAAACAACCATATATTTATAAATATATGACATGATGAAAAAAAAAAGCTAACAGATTAGAGTAAAACTGTGGACTCGATTGAGAAATGTATCATACTTGAGAAACCTAGTTGAGAAACTCGTCATTAGCATGGAAACCCATCTAAGAATTGATGGGATTAGGGAGTAAATTGAGAGTTTTTCCCTTTCAAACTTCAATATTTGAAGACATGGCATCTCAAACAGGCCTTGTAATTATTAAATTCGGTTTGGTTGACGAAGTGACTGATGATCTATCGATTCGAAAACCACCCCGGGCCAGGGCTTGTTTGCTTGCCCAGGACTCCAAGCTGCTGCTTACAATTATCATCTTAAAAGTCAAAGTAAGCTCGCTTATCCAGTTCCATTAGTCATGAAAGTGATGGTTAAGTTTTTTAACCACAAGTATGTCTCCAGCTATGGCAGATGTGCGGGTAACATGTCACTTTATGATCTCAGATCATTAGAGAGGTAACTATCTGCGTTGATAATCGTGCCAGATCATTTTGCAGTGCTGAGCTTAGCCTTGTTTTGGACAGGGTCAATCTCTTGGGCTCCCCTCTCTTCCTGTTTTAGCCATCACTATGATCTAATTAAGCTATATATTAACACAGCATATCCAAGTGGAGCCAAATGTGATACTTTACAGAATCTAGTACAAGATCATTAATTAAGACTAAAACAGATAATAAAGAAAGACCCCAGTGATGACTTCCAAATTATTAAGTTTACTGATGATGATTTTTAAACGTTTATTTGTCTATTAAACGTGACAGTTGTGATTGTGCAAAAGTATACTGGATTTTGTTTTTCTCCATATCTTTTGACTATTAAACGTGTATTTGTTAACTCATATATTGCCAAGTATTCATCTACTCCCAACAGCACACTGAATTTCATAGCAGCTGATGCCTTGGATACTTGAATGTTTATTCGTTGCCCACTATAGAATTTCATGGAAGTTGGTTCTTCTACGTAGCAGCTGTGAGATGCTCTCACTGCTAAGTTTGTATGCCAGACAGTGAGATTCCTTATTCAAATTGCTTTACAAGCCCACTGTCACAAATTGATGACAGCATAAACCGAGCTTACTTCAATTTTTTAAGAAAGGACATGCGTGAAAGATTAGAATAAAAGATAGTCATGGGTAATAAATTAACAGGGAAACTTTCAATTTCATCCCAAAACAAAAACAATTACCAGTTGATTCACTAATGTTCTATACATTTCTGTATTATATTCTTTTGTCCATGTTTGTTAGCATTCCCTGTCAAGTTGTCTTCAAGACGATGCCTTTTTTATGCATCAGATGTGGACGATGGACCTAATTGAGAAATCCTTTATTTTGACCCTGGTTTAATTATAGGTTTCTCCGGCATAAATTAATCTAGCTAGCTAAACAGGTACCACCCCAGTACATAAAGGGGAAATCTTGATGAATCTTGTATGATCATACAAGAACATGCAAATGACAAGAGCGCAGAGTACCTGACGTTAAATAAGCTACCAATGCAAATACATCCTCAAACACACATCCCCATGACATAGATTCTACCTAACTGCGTGCTTACCTTGCAAGTTGTAAATTAATAAGTTTTTTTTTGTTTTTTGGTTTCAAGAATTGATGATGATCCATAATCTGAGGTCAATGCGGCAGGGGTCTTTAATTAATTACTAAGAGTAGAGGCAGCTAGACAAGCCAGGACCGGTCTATTTTCAAGCTTTTGTTTATAGAGTTTTTAATTAGCGAATTAAGCTGGGTTAGGCATCAATAAATGTTTTCTTTTCTACCTCCTGTAAGTTTCTTTATTCCGAAACTTCCTTTGCTGCTTTAAGGTGAGGGAAAGAGATACGAGGGGCCGGGGTTTGGATAGGCAAGCTTTTAGGCTTTAGCAGATCAAAATCGGTTCCCTTGGTCTCCTTGTTTAATTTCTTGTTTATAGACCACCTTTTAAAAAAATAAAAAAAGTTGATGCCTGAATTAATTTATTTATGTTATTAGTTTTTTATTTCACTTTACAATTAATTTTTCAAAGACTATACTTTTCATTCCGAACTTTGAAAACAAATAATATTTTACATTCTCGAAAGTTGACGAAAAAAAATCAATAAATATATCTATTTTTTACAAAACTTCTATTATATTTTAAATAATAACTAAAAAGCTTTTAAAACCTAAAAAAATTTGCCACCAAGTTCCTTGTGAATTAAATGTAACAATTTCTACCATGACTTGACCAAATCCAAGCGAAAGTTTCTTCTCATTAATAGCCTGCCCCACATGTTCAGAAACAACAAATTCAACTCTCATTCAAATTAACCAAGAAAACTAGCAGGGATGAGAAGTTCGTGGGTAATCAACTTTTGCAGTTAAAATGAAAGTGTCAGGGTATAATTTAACTGGTTAAATTTTAAATTTATTTTTTAAAAATTATTTATAAATGTTAAAACTACTAGAAACTTATTTGATTGTTAATTTTAGAAACTCGAGAGATTAATTGAGATGTGTATAAATTAACCCGGACATCATTAATTACCAAAAAAAAAAATGAAAAACAAAAGGTGTCGAGCTGCTAAACATTAAGCATGATATGCATAGGACATTAAAGGATAGTTCAGTTAATAAATTTTACAGTTATGTTCTTAATTTCCAAAAGAGGTAGTGATTGGGGTTGAATATGGTTATTAGAAGGCCGGGTTTGTGATGGCTAGCGGCTGTATTTTTAGGTTATGGAACGGCAGAGAGAAGCTGGCAGGTTGATGGAGAAAGAGGGCAGTGTGGATGTGAAAAGAGGGGGAGAAAGTTGTTGGCTGTGCTGGTTCGGTCTAAGATGGAGGAGGAAGATGAGATGCTGACATGAAAAAAGAGAAGAAGATGAATGTTGGTGTTTTTTTTTTTTTTTTTTGTTCTTTTAGTTTTGTGTGGTGCCTTAATATATATATAAAATTTATTAGTTGTATAGTACTGAAAATGTTTGGGATTTCAATTAATGTGATAATTGATTGGGTAGCTACGGTTGATCTCCAACTGCTTATAGAAAATTGTTTAGTTTGTACTTGGAAGATTCATGGAACCTGAAAATAGATCGCACGGCTCAAAACACAAGAAAAACCTTAATTTCTCGCCGAACTCATGCCGGAAAAAAAAAAAACTTTGATTTCAGCAAAGGATCGTGACATGGTGACCCATGCATGATTTAGATTTCCAAGTTAACACTTGATCAAAAATAAATTATTTCTTAAGAAGATTAGACTATTTACATTGACTAATTAATTATCTTGTGAGAAACTATTGATTCTATGAGTGTTAATTACCTAGCTGGCTAATTCAACAACGTAGTCAAGTTAAACTTCACTTAGTACATGAGCTATGGGAGTTTGCATTCCATGAATATTTGTTAGGGAGGGGGGCGGGGGGGCTTTTTTTTTATATGCAAGAAAAGAATATGAGAAAAAATTAATGGATTATTATTTGGATTTATATGAAAGAGACAAAACAATAAAAGGACTAAAGTGGAAAGATCAAAAGATTATGGGTGCGATTTCCCCTTGCCGATCACATTAGAGATGGAGGAAGGAATACAGAGAAGGAGAAGCAATATCCTTGCTGGCATCGTCGAAGACTAATCATTAATTCATGAAAACAACCATGTGTTGTGTTGCTAAGTGTTTTCTAGTTAAAAAAAAAATATTTAATTATAAAGTATAATTTTTAATAAATTTATAATTAGAATATAAAATTATGATAATATTAATATTATATAAAGCAAATTAAAATTAATTATAAAGTACAGTTCTCAATAGATCTAATGTTAAATAATAGAATTAAAAAAAATTAATTTAAAAAAGCAATTCGAGTCAATTTAGATTATTCTGTTATGCCTATAATCTGACTAATTTATAATTATTTTTATTGGTGTTATATGAAGTTATCAGCCGTTTATACGATAAAACACAATTTTTCTCATTCGGCGGTTCAATTCATCTATGAACATCGACAAAATCACTCCATTTAGTAGCAGTTTAACTCAATGGAAACAGCTTCAAGCCTACCCAATTCAAAAAAAAAAAAACAATGATTGTAGAAATATTTATGGTTCATCTAATATTCCTCGGGAGGTAGTGCAGAGCTTGGAAGCCGCTGATCATGTGAGGCTGAGTTGACTATTGTTTCTATTACCGTTCCTGATCAGCTCACTGCAATCCCAAAAAATGGATTAAAAAACAAAGAATCATGTGATTAGCCACGTGAATCCTAATCAATAACCAGAGTTTACATGTTCTTCGTAGCATTCTTAAACCCTTAAAATGTATTAACTTTGTTGACCAGCTATCCTTACCGCTGTGTAATTACTCTAATCCACCTTTAAAATCTACCTCTTACCTTCCAAGCTATGCCTTGCCTTTCTTTCATCCTTGCCCCGTCTTTTCAATGTTCCAGACTTTCTGGCCAACAGCTAGCCCAAGGCATAACCTTGATGAAAGCCACACCTAGCTCATCTTCTGGTAACCGATATCAAATTAAAACCTGCATAAAAAGATTAACCCAGACAATGAAATGGAGACATCTTATTCAGATCTGTTATTATTTTAAAATAAATTTTAATTTTAAAAATATATTAAAATAATATCTTTTTTATTTTTTAAAATAACAAACGGATAAATAGTGTGGGAACACTTAGATTTGGTATATTAAAAAAAAAAGATCATCCCGATGTTGAAAGTGAATGCATGAATAAACAATCTTAGCAACAACTAGACTTCCATGGATCTTGTCAGTTATGTTTGACATGTTGTTGAGCATGGCAGCGCTTGTTGGCCTCCGATTAATATTAAAAAAATAAGGAAAATTCATTAATTTATGACACAAACACTTTGGCTAAAAGGGAGGCCTTTTCTTACGGACTCGGCGGATTAATGTGATAACTCATTAATTTATCCTTAATTTTTATTGTATAAATTATTTCTTCTTGTTACAAAAAACTCATATATTTATTTAAAATAAATAAAATATAGGCATTTTAAAGAAGATATAGATAAATATATGATCAGAAACTTGTCATTAGAATGTTGAGAAAAGAAATTCTAGAAATATCTTGATAAAAATTCTTTTGATTTTCTCTTTTTGACCCTTGAGAATTTCACCCGCAAGCAAAGTTAATAATAGTAAAATATTTAAATAAGCAATAATTTATTCTGCATTTATTTAAACCAGGGAACAAACTGAACTATATCTAAGCACCAACAGAAGTTGGATTACGCTTACAGTGGAAAATGAGGGAAATTTTGCCTCTGCATGGAATTTGGAAATACTGTGTCGTAATGAAGAAATTTTCTTCAGTTTAACTTGGAAATCTGCCTGTGCGTGGATTCTTCTTGAGCCAAGTTGGTGGTGGCCAATAAAAATCTAAGAATAACCTGGAGATTTCAGCAATGCCTAATTAGCAGTATATAATCATCCAAATCATAAATTCCAGCATGAAACCCGTACGTGGTGATCATCATTAATCTGATCAGAGAACTGGTATTTTTAATTAGTGGAAAGATAGAAAGAAGCTAATTACTTCAACGAGCAAAGAAAGAAAGGTATTTTTAGAATATTATTTTTTATTTAAAATTACTATAGCACATCAGAGATTTCTTCTCTGATTTGTTTTTGAATATATTTTGAATAATTTAAATTCTATTAAAAATTTAAATCTAATTTCAAACATAAAAGTTAATTTAATTGATTTTAATTCACAATGAATGACACGGCATGTTGTTGGCTTCGGGGAGACTGCAAGTCGATTTCATGTGATTAATTACTTGTTTATGTTTGTATTTCAAAAAAAATTTTGAAAAAATTTAAATCTTATTTATTTATTTCCTTGTTTCAAAATAATTTTTGTTTGTTTTTAGATCATCTTAATATATTGACATTAAAAATAATTTTTGAAAAATATAAAATATATTATTTTAATATATTTCTTAATAAAAAATATTTTAAAAAATAATTATTATTAAACTTTCAAATATCTACAGAGATGCTTTCATTATGGAAAGCTTTGTCCACTCCTTAACAGACGACCTGTCATTTGTCATCTTTGGACTTTGGAGTTTACAATTGGCTCAGTTGGGTCTGTGCATCAATCCTAAGGGGGCTGGTTTCTTCTCACAGATTGGCCTAGTTATTCTGGACCATTCGCTTGGTTATAAAGGTTTGGGCTTTTGCTCTCATTGGGCTTAGCCAGCCCAGAGTAGAACTAAGCCTTTAGAAGAAGAAAAAATATTGTAGTCTTTTGCCTTTTTAAGAAAATATTTTCAGTCCATCACAACTATCTTAATTTATCATTTAAACAAGGAAAAAAAAGAAATAAAGAAAGCAAGCTCAACAACAATTGAAGAAATTAAATTATTGTAAATTGTTCGTGGTTATGATATAAAAATATTTAATAATGTTCATCATAGCTATAATAACTTGCAACCTTGCATGCATCCATTTACAAAGACAACGAAATCTCGTACCAGGAAAAAAGATTTAAGATGCGAATGGAAAAACACGCCCAGTTTATAGCATAATTATTAAATTTAGACTAGGTCGGGAGTTGATTCAAAACTCGTTTAATTTGGTAATTGAATTGATTTGGATAAGGTAAAAGATTGAAATGAGTAAAAAGCTAGTAAAACCTGGTTTATCTTTTGGATTGAATCATGTTTTGAGAGATCCAGTAAAACTTGATTAAGACTTATTTTTTTAAAAAATTTATTTTTTCTCATAACCAAAGAAATATCTTTTCTTATATTTATATTTTTCAGTTGGTTTATTAATTCTTTTCAAAATTCATTATATAAATACTATAAGAATATTTTATTTTTTCAATTTAAGATTTAAAAACTTTTAGTATTATATAATCTATATTCACAAGATAAAAATTACTTTTTTAATATAAAATTTGAAACCCTTTAATACACACACTATGTTTAAAAGAAAAAAAAAATATTTTTTTTAATGTGGGATAAAAAAATATTTTGATTTAAATATTTCAACTTAAAAAGATAACAAACTAACATAGTATCTTTTCAATATGAGATAAAAAAATATTTTGAAATAATCTTTTAAATTTTATTATTTATAACATGTCTAGCCTGTATTTACATGAATTATTTTTTAATTTTTTCATATAAAATATTAAAACTTCAAATATTTTTTTAAATTTTTTCAGGTCGATCCGGGTCAATCTATAAAACCTATAATCTGGTTCCTTAACCGAATCATCCCAGGGTCGGGTAAGATATCTATGGTTTATATTGCTGTAAAGACAAACCCCTGTACCTAAAAGGTTCATGGCTGGCAATCCAACGCAATGTAAGATGACTGTTGAACGTGCGGCTCCCCCTTTCCATCTGTCCATGGCTCGCATAGTCAAGAAGCTTGCCCTGAGACAAGGTGTGTAAAGCCAAGAAATGCATTAAACTAATTTTAAAAAGCGAACTATGCATGTGGCTGCTAGGCTTTTCTTGCCCACGGTTGCACCGGGACGCCCTTCTCCGAAATTGAGGTCGCTTTCCATTCAATCATGGCTCTCGACGGGGACAAATCCATTGTATAGCTAGCATTTTAAAAGATGTTGTCTAGGTCAGAAATCATAATTTCACACTAGGTTTGATCTTCAAACTCTCGATACTAAAATCAAGGTTGTCACAATCACAATTCTCACTTGGATTCTGATTTCTGCAGGCAAGGTCAAGCTTGTAGCTCAACCTTTTAGGGGAAATGATTCTTCTAATAATTCATAAATTGGAGATCGAATTATTTCTTGTAGTTTTAGCTAATACTATATATAATTTTAGATGCAGGAAAGCGCCCTTTCAATTCAATCACAAGAATCAACACCGCCTTACATCCACACCCAAAAAAAGAGAAAACTTGAAAAATATACTATTTTATGAGTTTGTATCTTTATTTGACTCATGAATTATATTTTTTTTATGATTCTATTTGGTATTACAGTCTAATTATATTTTTTTAAATTCTTAATTTTTTAGCTTTAAATTACTTTTTTGATGTTCTTAGATCGTTTTGATTTATTAGTGTCGAAAAATAATTTAAAAATAAAAAATATTATTTTGATGAATTTTTAAGTAAAAAATACTTTGAAAAATAACTATTTATCACATAAAAATAAATATTTATCCTGATGTTTTGGCACAATTAAAAAGCAGATCAAAGAAACAAAAGGACAGGAAATGCAGTTCACAATTAGTAATATTTCTTGACATTAGTGTAGAGTGCGGAACAAAAGTTACATGAACAATTTTTAGAAACATAAAAATTGGAACTTCTAATACTGCCTAACACTACCCTTTATCTACAGCCATTAATTTTCCACATACACTCTCTTTCCAAAACACAAAATTGAGACTTAGATCAAAGAGCTAGACATGTCGATTAAAAAGTACTATAAAAGACAAAATGTTAAAACAAATATTAATATTCTACAAAAACAAATTAATGAAACTAACAAGAAATTCTCCATTCTTGCCGAGATCGATCTAGTTCTCTTGCTTGTCTCAAGAAGATCACTAGTTTTGTATAGGATTAGAGACACTTGGTGGCGCTTTCCTTAGGCTTTGCTCCACAGCTTTCTTGGCCTCTTTCATTTTTCCATCACCCAACTTGTTCTCTCTTGACTTCATTGGAGTTGCTAGTAGCTTCCTCGATATTGTGCTTCTTTTGCTTGGGATTAGACTACTCTCTTCATGGCAAAGACATAGCGAAGATGATGCGAGAATGTGAACAAGAATCAAAACGAAGAGAGCGGCCAGAGTTCTGCTATTGATCTTCATGAAGGTACAAGTGAAGTGAACAAAGATCGGAGAGATTCAAATGATTTAAAAGCTTGAACAGGTAGGTATATATGGGCAGCCAGCACGCGGGTTCACTCCACGTGGTATGTGATGAGCCCATAAGATAAAATAATGTGAGATTAATATTATTGCAACTTTGGTTTTGATTATGGTATATATGCACGCAACTTGGGTTTCTAGATCTTTTGAAAAAATTCAAAAGGTTTACAAAATATTGAAATAATTAATTCACGGGATCAGTGTTGTGTGTAATTCGAGTGCAAGCTACTTTTATTGAGGATTTGTTTTTAATTATTATTTGAAATATTAATGATTAAATTGTTCTCATATCAAAAATGCTCACATAAAATAAAATCAAAATCAAGTGGAGCAATTTCGAACAATTACATCTATTGTAAAGCATAAGGTGCGGATGTCAGCTGTTCAAGTTTGCTCATCTTTAACTTGGTTTAAAGTTATTTTTTTTATTTATGTTGGTGTCCGAGCTAACTTATACGCATTTCAACTAATCTCATAGGCTCTGAAGTCAATGATCATGTAAATCTTCAGTAATCATCATATTAGCAACCACATGACGCGAATCTTAGACCACATGAGAAGCAAACCTTTTAGTCCCGAACTCTTATCACTGGACCATCTACTATATTATTAAACTTGGTCTAAAGTTATACTATAGAATTCAATTTTTCTCATTCCACAGATCAATTCATCTATGAACATTGATAAAATCATTCCATTTAGTAGCAGTTTAGCTCAATGAAGACAGCTTCAAGCTACCCCAATTCAAAAAAGAAAAAGAAACAATGATTGTAGAAATATTGATGGTCCATCTAATATTCCTTGGTGGCTAGTGCAGAGCTTGGAAGCCGCTAATGATCATGTGATGCTGAATTGACTATTGTTTCTATTACCGTTCCTGAGCTCATTGCAATCCCAAAAAATGGATTAAAAAACAAAGAATCATGTGATTCGCCACGTGAATCCTAATCAATAACCAGAGCTTACATGTTCTTCGCAGCATTCTTAAACCCTTAAAATGTATTACCTTTGTTGACCAGCTTTCCTTAGCTGTGTAATTAATTACTTTAATCCACCTTTAACACTCTATAAAATCCTTCCAAGCTATGCCTTGTCTTTCCTTCATCTTTGCCCCATCTTTTCAATAGTCCACACTTTCTGGCCAACAGCCCAAGGCATGACCTTGATGAAAGCCACACTTGGCTCATCTTCTGGAAAACGATCTCAACATAAAATCTACATACATAAAAAGATTAAATCAGATAATGAAATGGAAACATATAGTGTAAATATATTGAAATAAGTTTTTTTATTTTTAAAAAATTATTTTTGATATTAAAACTTTAAAACAATTTAAATAAAGCAAAAAAGATTTAATTTAAATTAAAAACATTTAAGTTTTTACAAAAAAATACTTTTCATTGTGGGAACACAAGATTTGGTATATTGAAAAAAAGAAAAAGATCATCCCGATGTTGAAAGTGAAAGCATGATTAAACAATGTTTGCAACAACTAGACGACTTCCCTGGATCTTCTCAGTTAAGTTTGACATGTTGTTGAATCAATGTCATAATTTAATAGGGCAATCGATACCTTAAGCATGGCAGCGCTTGTTGGCCTCCGATTAATATTATATATATATATATAAGGAAAAAAATTCAGAAACTTGAAAGAAATTCTTATCCCATCCATACCAGTGATATATGGGCAGCTAATTCTTTTCCCTCATCCTCACGAAAAAAAGAAAAAAAAAACTTTATATATATATTATTTTTTTTAATTAATGTGTAGCTCTATCTGTATCTTTTACTTATATAAATGATCTAAGATGTATATATTAGAGTTTTTTTAATTATTATAAAATTAGATGGTGACCCATTTTTATTTTTATTTTATTTTTATTCTCTTCAATCATATGACACTCAGATATCTCATGCAATATTATGTTTGATGTGTGTTTGTGTATGATATAGTTTTTTCGAATATTTTGAAATGGTTATATTTATTCCATTTAATAGTAAAAAAAATACAGTTTAAAGTAAGATAGAAAAGTATTTATCTTTTTCTTGTCTCTGTATATATGTATTTCACTAGATTATGCATATTTTATATTAATGAAAAATATTTTTTCCTTTAAAAAATATTATGGTCTGAACTAAAAAAAATGACATATCATAACTATATGCGCATAAAAATAGATTTATAGAAAATACAAAATTTGTGATACATTTTATTGTATATATAAGAACAATAAAATTAAAATACAATTCAATATATATGTGTGGTGTGAAAGGAAAAATAAACAAAATAAAATAAAATAAAATAGGCAAAAGTTGAGCCCAAGCAAACCTCGGCCATGGTTTAGGTGCGCCTGGCTCCACTCCCGGTCAAAAGCAACAACACGTCATGGTTAACGCGTCGCGCTATATAATCTTCAACTTTGGACACGTCGGATTTCAAATAATCATGTCGGAATCTGGCAAAGCACAAGAATAAATTCAGTTTTTTTTTTCAAACTTTTTCACTCAAAAACATTTATAAATATTCCCCTTATTCTTATAAACACAAGTCTAACTTCAAAAACCATTTTTAAACAACAAATCCAATTATATTTCAATTAGAGGAGTGAAATTGTAAATTTTTGGTGTTGGATTGGATCCGTGAAGATGATAATTATCTTTTAATAATGGTATTTTATAGCAACAATGGATCAACTATATAATTTTTCACTCTTCTCTCTTTCCTTTTTCTTTTTTATATCTTCTTATTTTTTTCTTTTATATTTTTTTGTTTAGACAAATTCAATAGTAAAAATTAATTCATTTGAAATCAATGATTAAGATTAATAAGTGACGAACATGATTTACGAATCTTTTAGAATTTATGAGAATAATTTTGGAATAAAATTTTAAAATGTACCTTTTTTTTTGGGCAAATCAAACATGATGTTTTTTATTCTATAAATGTTAACTGCTATACATTTCTTAAGTTTTGGAACTTGATGAGAAAACGTGCATGTGAACTCTTACAATAGAATAAAATCATTTTTGAAAAAAATCTGAAACTTAAAATAGAAAAAGAAACATTACGGGTTTGTTTGATTACGAAAAACTATTTTTTTTATAAAAAAAACATGTTTATTTATTCAAAATAAAGATGAAATTTTCTATAAAAAAATAAAAAATAAAATAAAATTATAGCTATTTTTTATATACCATAAAACTCTTAATTTATAATAATCATCTTAATATTTTATATTTGTGATAATCTAATTGTAAAATATTTATTTTATCCTTTTAAATGAAAAATTATCATAAAAAGTTTTATTGCTAGCTTAAAAAAAGAAATCATTTATTTTAAATTTATTATACTAAATAAATATAAAAAATATAATTTTCATGTTTTACTTTGCTAAAAAATATTTATATATAAAATAAATTATATTGTTCAAGTTTTTTTTTCATTAAAAGCAATAACAAACTTGTAAAACAAAACTATAAAGAACCTCTAAAGTATGTTTTTCGAATTCAGTATAAATTTAAAAAACTAGTTTAGGAACAAAAAAATTTCATTTTCCTTTTTATGATTTATGTTTTAGAAGAAAAAAAAAAGAGTATTTGAATAGCCATTGTTTCTCTACTTTTGGTTCATCGGTAATAATTGCATTCTCCCATGTAACTTTTTTCTAATTTAATATTTTAAAAAATAGACACGTATGATGTACACGAGAGTGTGTTTACCTTTTCGAAATTTCGAAATCCAGCAATTTTTTATAAATGAAATAACATTGAAACTTGTAGCAATTAAAATTAAGATTATCTTACCATTTTATAATATAAAAAATCCCAATTTTATTTTATTTTATTTTAATTGATTTTTTATTTCAAAATCTTTCAATGTTACCCATTTCTTTTATTTTATTTTTTAATTTTCTCTTCACCACTAAATATCTAATGACAACAAAAGGCTTACTTTTGTTTATATTTTTATTTTTCTATCATTTATCATCTCAAAGTCAGAAAAACCCAATCCACCTTTACTACAGACCAAGGCGTTTATAAAAACTATAAAGTCGTTTCCTTTGCCTCTCCATCCCTCCCTCCCTCCTTCTCTTCCTCTGCTCTCTCAACCCATTTAAACCCTGTCTCTCCCTTAAGAATTTGAAGAAACCCGTTTCTTGTTTTTGAAAAAGTCTCTCAAATTTGAAGTCTTGACTGAAATGCAATAGGAAAAATTGCATCTTTCATGTGATTCGTCTTGTTATGGAATATGAAGTTTCAGACAGTAGTGGTATGTTTTCTTTTTCTGTCCCTTTTTCTCCTTTCTTTCTGTTATTTTTTATTTTCTGAACTGCTTTTGTTACCTTGTATTCGACATAAAGTCTGTTCTTTTATTGGGTATTGCTGAATCTTTTTTTAAGAATTATGTGGGTTTGGTCTCTGTGGCCTAGGGTTTTAAATTTCACAAACTTAATTGGGTGTTGCTGTTTTGGTGAGTTTGTGACTTAGAGGGTGTTTTGGACGTGGGTTTTAGAGGAACTAGGTTTTGAATGTGTAATAAAGTCTTCATTTCAGAGATTGAGTTGGATTTTCAGAGTTTGATTATTTTTGGGATGCAATTAGCATTAGAATTTGATTCTGGTTATCGTGCCAGTTTTGCGTTTCTTCTAAATGTTTTTGAACATGTAATCATGTGCCTGTAGAATTTTAAGTGAAAGAAACACTTTCATATTAATATCAAAATGTTTTGAACTTATAATGTTTTTATGTGTGAATCTGACATGTTTTATGAAGATTATATAGTCAAAATATTAGTTGAATTATGGATGTCTGGATGAATTTGACTTAAAAACTATCTATTAGAGGAGCATCGTTTAGTTTTTGTGAGTTTTGTGGTTCATGGCTCTTTGGGCTATGATGTCATGTACCTTTTGTCTGGAAAAATGCAGGTACTGATGATGATATCCCGCCATCAGATCAAAATAGAGTTGTAAGAGCAGTAAGAATCTCAGGAAGTGGACAATCTGCTGTAATTTCTGCAACATATTCTAGAGTGCAAGCTGACATGGAGGCTCAAATTCATCACCTTGAACAAGAAGCTTATAGGGCTGTACTTCGTGCTTTTAAGGCTCAATCTGATCAACTTAGTTGGGTATTGACTTTCTCTGTTGGTGTATCTTTTGATACTTGAGAATTATTTTTCCCCTATCAAACACAAGGGAAGATATTCTTATTCTGATCAAGTTTAGATGTTCCGCAATGTCTTTTTTTCAGGATAAGGAGGGTTTAATTACAGAACTTAGGAAAGAGCTCAGGGTGTCAGATGATGAACACAGAGAGATCTTAACATTGGTTAATAGAGATGATATCATTCAAAAGATAAGGTTTGAATGCTTTATGAGTTTACTAAAATTTGGTGATCAGAATAACTAGTATGCAATGGCTAAAGTCTCAGTAATGGTGTAGGGAGTGGAGAGAGGCAGGCGGCCAGCGAGCTCCCAGGTTTAATGCATCTCAGTCTGTTCATGATGTTTTTCCTAGTCCCACTGTTTCAGCATCCCGTAAAAAACAGAAGACATTCCTAATGGTACTTTCTTTAGTATTTCATGTGATGACACTGTCTTTATAACCTTAATCAATACCTTAATCCATGCATTCATCATCTTCAGCTGCAAACTGAAGAGTTTAGGATGCTGTTTTTTTGTTATATAACTGTAATAGTGAATTGCCTCTACTTGGGTTTTCTCCTTCCATTTTCTTTTTCTGGGTCAACCATACCCGAATTAATTCGACACAATTCTATGCAGTATCCGACAGGTCCTCCCAGAAATCAGCATTTCACCAACCATGGTTCCGCCTATGATGACAAAGAAATTGGAAAAGAAGTGTGGACAAGATGGCCTGAGGACAACAACTTCTATAAGGCTGTCATAACTCGCTATAACCCTACCGAGGTATGTTACAGGTTTTAAAAGGCATGTTTCATAATTACTATTGAGTAGCATCTTGGAATGAAGGAATGGTGGTAACAAGTTAATGATTTGGCATGTCCAGAAAGGAATGGCATGTTCAAGGCTTTATTTTTGCACCTGAGGGTGTCCCCCCATGTGAAGAAATATGACTCCTTCATTTTCAATTCACCATTATTCTTTTTATATTTCTTCTGTGTTAACATATTTTGTTAATTTGTATGCTGATTACAACACAGATACTTTCCTGTTCCCATTCTCTGCATGTTCCCTGTTTTTAATAAGTTTGTTATTTGGTGGATGTTCAGCTGTAGTGACTAGATTTTGATAATTTACAGGGCAGGCATGCTTTGGTCTATGATATGAATACAGAAAATGAGACGTGGGAATGGGTTGATCTCAATGAGGTAAGTTTATAGTATTTCTATTGATGAATGGGTTTCTACTTTTTCTTTAAAAGCTGATTACTCTTTTAGAGAGATTTTTTGCTGATCAGTTTAGTTCATTCAATCCCCATCTCCAACTTTGTTTGCACAAGGTTGTTTGGGATCTTAGTTATCTTTATTACCCTTGAGTCATGTTTTGGAGTTGATGAGGAATGGTAATTTGTTTTTTAGGTTGATACTGTATTAAGAAAAAATGGAAAAAAAACTAGGAAAGCTTGTTGGGGGGGGGGGGGGGGGGGCGCTGGCCTGAAATTGCATCAGACCATATCCTTCTGTTAGATGTTTCTGTAATTTTTAGTAGTGTGGCTTCCATTTGAATATCGATTGGTTTTATATATCTTTTACTTGTTTTTTTTTTGTTTAAAAAAAGAATGGTCCATATATATTTTCTTACAGATGGCTCCAGAGGACATTCGTTGGGAAGGTGATGATCCTGGAATTTCTCGTGGTGGGCCAAGGCACATGATAAAAAAATCCATGAGCCATGGAGGTTTTAATTCAAGTTCTGTAAGAAGGAGGGCATCCACTAATGATCAATCAAAAAGAGAATTTCTTCTAACACAGAATGGTATTGCAAGGAAACTTTCTGACAACATCGAATTGCTCAACACAGAGTCCCTAGTTAAGGAGGTGCGTGAAATAGCTTGGAATCTGTTACATTTGTTATGTGTAAACATTAACTTGTTCATTTTCCATTGAAACTTTAAACAGGTGGAGATGGTTTTTGGTGTCAGTTATCCTGATCCTCTTGACCTTGAGAAGGCAAAAAGGATGTTAAAAGTAAGTAGATTTGTATGTCATGCTGAGTGCAGACTTAACTGTTAGTTTTCTAGAACTGCAGACTTGACTGGTTTTTATGATGCAGGAGCATGAACAAGCACTTGTTGATGCAATTGCAAGGCTCGCAGATGCATCTGATGGAGAAAGCGGTAATAAATACATGTGCAATTTAGATATCTTTGCTTCTTGTTGTGTATTTTGTTTCTTTGAAGATGGCAATATCCTGTGTTTAAGCAGTTCATTTTAATGGGTGGCTAATAGTAATCATTGTTTTCTTGCATTTAGGAAAAAGTATAATGTTTCCTTCACTCTCTGGGTCATCCTTTTATTTACTAAATGCATAGATATACTCCATTTAATTGAGATCCACCCCTCTTCTTAAATAGATGCGAACCCTTTTTCTGGGAAGTACCTGTAAGTGGGGCATTTTTTATTTTTTATTTTTGGATTGCTTGAAATACAATTAAATGTACAGTTCAGCTTGGAGTCTAAAGCATGTGCATGGAAGGCTTTGGTTGGACTCACATGCTTTAGACTCGTCAGTTAATTATATTTAAACTAATGAAGCAGCTGACAATTAGTTGACCCTCCTGGTGATTTATGCACTGTAGTTTCTCTAAAATTCTTACACTTTTCCCCCTCAAATCAGATGGCGACCCAAGATTCTTGCAGGGGCAAGCAATGGAGCAGGAATGAGGTTTGATGAAACCAGTTAACAGTGGAAGATCGTAGTAAGGCCTGATAGGTCTAGAAGTGTTAATTGAGTAGCATTAAATTGCTTCAGCCCGCAAGACTACATTTTTTCCCGCTGGAATCCATTTTTTTTGTTTGGTTGGATTTTGATCTTCTATCCAAGTGTGGTCTTCTTGGTAAAAAAAAAAAAACCTCATGCTTGTATCATATAATATCCATGCACTAACATTTTATGCACACTTGGAACCTTTTAATTGAAGTTAATTTCTTCAATCTTCATCCAAAGAGCAGTGACTTCAATGTAAAATTATGCGTGGCAGTGGATGACATATAATTGTGTAAAGATCTATTGATGATTCAGTGGCTGCCTTTGTAATGGCATGTTGACATAGAATTTCGTACATTCTTCTTCATTGCACCAATTCTGCAAATAAAATACAAACAGAATAAAGCTGACCAATGTCCACATAAAGACAACGATGTGAATCTACTGCTTTACATTACATTAGCTGTTACAGATTAATGTATTTTTTTTTTTTGGTTCATTGGGGGGCTTGATGGGTTTTAAGCTATACAATGAGGGCAGCTCTTAGTTGGGGGGATGTCTCTTGTTTTCTCGAGAAAACTCTGGTGTACTTGTATCAAATCCCGTCCTCCCACCCAGTTTAGTTTTGATTAGTGATGCACCTGTGCAGCGGTACAATAGCATAGCTTTGCCTGACGAGTTGGAGTTGCCCTTGTGGTTTCTTGGTTTGGCTGGAAGATTCTTGCATGAAAAGCTATGCCATCTTTGTGTGGTATGATGCAATATTCAACTGCATTTCTAGTTCTAGTTGTCTTGCTCTTTACATAGGGAGTGGGATTGATGTCAGTGGATTTCAGAATGCAGAGATCGAGATGACAAGACTAATATCCATGAAGTGTTGTTTTTTTTCTTCCGTTGATCTAATTTTTCGTGTTGCTATTGTCACGCCATTTCCTGATTTTAACAAGAGTGGGGGAAGATGCATTGAGTTTGAAATTCCTCGAGATATTTACTGGATCAACAACCACTAAGCAAACAATGTATGCCCAGATGGGGCATGGTTAGAACTACAGGTTTAAACTCTTACCTATCACACTTCCACCGAAGCAAATCCACCAAAAAAACAATTTCAATTCTGGTACATTTGGGAGTAACATGTACGATGTTAAAGCAGTTCGGAGCAATTACTGTCTTGGCTTCAGCTGATTGTAATGAAGCCTTGACTCCTGATCAGAATACAACCCAGGTTTGTACTTTGGTAAAAAAAAGGCAGCAGAATTCACAGATACTGTGCTTATTATTTTGTATCAAACTAAATAAATAAACTCAATAGCAGATGATTTATGTTAATGTTGGCATATAACAGAAAAAAACCAACTGTCAATGGGTTGTGTGGAAGTAAAACCCAGAGAGTAAATAAAGCAAACTCGGATGGAAGGAAACACCGGAAGAGTACAAAGAATTGCTTAATTAAATATCTATAGGAAACCTCTCTGTGATTATCTAATGAATATGTGTGTATTTAGATGCCAGACCTTTGCAGCACAGCATGAAAGAAGCCGCTGTTCCCCACAAAAAACAAGGTGATAACAACAAGCAGTGAGAGAAGGACCCACATCCATGTCTGCCTCTTTCTCTTACCCCTGTTGCGAAGCGGCAGAGGCATTGATTTATACTTGGTCTGCTTTGCAAACTCTGATGGCTTTTGAGGCCTCTTTGTCACAGGTTTTTCTGCTCTTTCAGACTCTTCCATTTCAGTAGGAGTTTCAGAACTAGGAGAAGATTCAATCTCATCGATATCTTTAGTATCCTCTACTGCTGCCTTCTTCCTTTCCTTCTTCCTTGCCTTCTTCTCCCTTTCCTGCACGAAAGAATGGTTCACAAAACGTTAATTCACAAAAGGCATGCGGCAAAATTCTAACGTATCAATACATTTTACGTCAAAGAAATAGGGAAAACAGCTAAAATAAAAAATTTAGCAAACCCAAATATTTTGACCAAATATGTCATGTCAGTGTAATTTACCTTCTCTTTCTGCTCAGCTTCCCTCTTTGCTCTTAGTGCAGCCCTGGCTTGAGCCCTGTCTGCCATTCGTTTCTTCCTCTCCATTGCCTCTTTAGCTTTGGCATTCTCCTCCAATCTCCGTTGCTCCTTTAACATGGCTGCTTCCTTTTCCTTTCTCAATTCCTCTGCCTTCCTAGCCAACTTATCTTCCGCCTTAATCCGCTTATTCTCATCTTGTCTTGCCTTCCTAGCCACCTCTTCTTCCGCCTTAATCCGCTTATTCTCATCTTGTCTTGGCTCCTCAATCCAATACTTTCCACAAACAGTTAGTGAACCATTCTCCAAAGCAGCAGGTTTTGCATGCCCTTTAGTTTTAGCGGTCTGATTGTTTTGGTCCCCGAACCTTTTCATTTGGATTTGAGGTTGAATAGCATCCCGACTTTTACTACTCTTCTCAACTTGAAATTTATCATGTTTTACCTTTTCTTTGTTATTTTCATCATATCTTGGAAACTTGGTGACATCGAAAGCTCCTTTCCTCACCTCAGCAACATATACTTTCAAAGCTCCTTTCCCCACCCCAGCAGCAACAATATCTATTTTCTCTTCAGGTTGAATGGAATGAGAAACAGTCCCAATATCTGGCTCCACATCATTAGCAGGGCTGCTTAAAGATACTTTCTCTTCAGGTTCAATGGAATGGGAAACAGTCCCAATATCTGGCTTCACATCATTAGCAGGGCTGCTTGAAGATACTTTCTCTTCAGGTTCAATGGAAGGGGAAACAGTCCCAATATCTGGCTTCACATCATTAGCAGGGCTGCTAAAAGATACTTTCTCTTCAGGTCCAATGGAATGGGAAACAGTCCCAATATCTGGCTTCACATCATTAGCAGGGCTGCTTGAAGATACTTTCTCTTCAGGTTCAATGGAATGGGAAACAGTCCCAATATCTGGCTTCACATCATTAGCAGGGTTGCTTGAAGATACTTTCTCTTCTGGTTCAATGGAAGGGGCAGTCCCAATATCTGGCTTCACATCATAAGTAGGGCCATTATCAACTCCAGCTTCTACTTTTGCATCAACTTGAGTAATTCCACTATCATCAGCATGTAAGCTATCAACCTCCGTCTCTGTTCTCGCAATATCACATAGCTTTGTATCTTCCACTGATAGAGAATCATTAATTTCGACAGCTAGTTCTGCCACCATATCATCATTGCTAGGAGAAATTGGGAAGCTTTCACAACTTTTAACAGATGCAACATCATCGGAGGACACTTCCATGCTGATTTCCAAGGTATGACTATGCTCAGATGTCATTTGACTGGCATGAACGAAGTCATTTACAAGAACAGTTTGTGAAGCACTTTCCAGGTTGACAAGCAAGCCTTCTTCATGAATATCAAGGCCAATGGCAGCCAGCACCTCTGATTGCACAGCATCCTTGAGGATGTGATTTGTTGCGTCTCCTGATGTACCATTATCACTAGCAATTGGAAAACTCTTCCCAGTTTCAGCATCAGAAGTTGCTCCGAGTTCAACATTTTCGGAAGAGCTCTCAGACAAATTTTGTTTGGCATCAACCAGGCTATCAACAACCTGAGTTTCTGCAACAGTATCTTGAGCATGACCAGCAGATAAGCCTTCTCTATTTCCATCGGATAAAAGACCTTCATCAGATTCTGCTTCCAGTATTTCATCAGCCACAACTGGGGCTGTTTCCGAGTTCTGCTCGAGAGAATCCCCAGACGCCTCACCAGAATCTTTCAGGGGAACATCATTGATCAATTCAGACGGTTCCTTCTCCTGGTTCAAATCCAAATTATTATGAACACCATTGGTAACAACAGGCTGAGATAATTTGTCTTCGTCTAATTGGATGGCTGAGTCCAATTTGCTTTTCTCCTCTAACTCTACTTTCTCTCCATCATTGCTAGATGGTTTTGGTTTGGATTCAGTAACATCATCACCATTCGTCAAGTCCTTCGGTTTATTCTCCCGATACAAGTCCGAACTATTATGAAGACCCTTGCTAACTTCAGTCTGAGAATCTTTCGAACCTAATTTGCTTTCCTCAATCTTCTTATCATCATTCCTATACTGATCGGGCTCGGATTCCGCAACATCATCAGTATTGTTCAATTCCACCGGGTCACTCTGCTGATCCAAATGCAAACCCAAATAATTATGAACACCATCGATAACTACGGCCTGAGAATCTTCATGTCCTTTTACGTCAATGGACAAATTAAATTTGCTTTCCTCCTCATCATTACTTGATCGATTTTGCTCAGACTCAGCAACATCCACACTAGTGGATTGGTATTCCTGAGCTTCTGCCACTTTTCAGCCGAAAAGTGAAGTAAAGAACACCAATTAGTTCAAAAGCTATGAACCATCATTTGGGATAAAAAAAAAAAAACAGCCCCGTTGTGATGATAAAAACTATCAAAGCAAAAATGGGAGCAGTGAAGAAAATAAGTTTGAAAATGTATTTTAGAGTTCAGTTATTCCTAAGCTTAAAGGAAGTGGTAACAATAAACAACAAAAGTTAAAACAAAACAGAAATTTCTTTCTTAATTTCTTGATTGCAGCTATCAACTTACCTGCATTTGAGAGTTCATCGTGATTAATTAACTCCTGTTTGTTCCCTTCTACATCTGGATCTTCCAAGATTGCCACCGGCTTTTCTTCCCTCTCCTCCTCCGCAGACTGTTTAAAATATAATTAGTTAGTTTAATTAAAGCATAAATTCACAATGATATTGTAGAGTTATCAGCACATGGAAACAGAGAACAAAAAAAACCTTCACCCCTCATTACTCAGACCAGCAGCTCAACCACAGATACAAAAGAAAACCTTCCTAGAATAACGCTACCCTACGTTGAGACTATGCCGAAGAACAGCTCGGAGGGACCTTCTCACCCACAGAAAAATAATCCAAAATCCTGAATGGCATCTCCTCCGACTCCGAGAAAATGAAAAGAACAGACTCGCCTTAACAGCTGTTTGATATTCAAAGTATGCATCTTTTTCAGAGCAATTCTACTCGTTATACATGTTTGATATTCATTCAAAGTATCATTCTCTTTTTCCAAGCAATTCTACTAGCAAACACATTGCATTCAAGAAACCATTGTTATTTCAATTAATGAGTATAAAATACGAATAAAGAAATAAAGAAAAAGAAGCAAAACCCTTGCCTGAATATTTTCTTGATCGTCACGGACACCGGTTTTGGACTCAGATTCCACCCCATCACCCTTCAATTCCCCAACCTGATCAGCTCCAGCTTTGACAGGACCATCATCATTCTTGTCACCATTACAATCAACACTGGTATCCTTCTGACTAGCTGCTTCAGCCTCATACATTAATCCACATATCACGTTAAAATCTGCTGACATTGCACCCTCTACGTCAAGACTAAATAATTAAATCAACTACGCGGAAAAAGAAATCAGGCAGATGAAGATATGTGGATTTGGAGAAGAGAGAAAGAGAGAATTGAGTGCTTGTGTTCGAAAAGGAAAACAAGTGAAGAGATAAATACAAAATCCAAGAGTAAATAGTAATAAGAAAGACTATCCCTAAGATGAATCAACAACAAGAGCTGGCTCGGAAGGAAGGAGAGAATGAGAGGTATCCTCCATAATAGTCTAACTCATTCATATATTCGAAACATTTTTTTTTTGTTCTAATTATAAACATCATTATCCCTGTCTATTTCATCATAATTATCTAAAACTACATCAGATCACTAATTTAACATTTGAAAAAATAACTGTACGTAATTATTGTTACAGTGGATTTAAAAAACAAAAACAATCTTATCTTAAAAATACTCTGGCTGTGATTAATAACATCATTATTACATCATCTTTAATAGGCGAGTCTCACTACATTCATGTTTTAAAATTTATTTAAATTAGAAAGATCGTAAGGCAATTAAAGTGAAATTGAGGGAATTTTTTTTTTTTGTAATTGCTTCTAATATTAGATGAAGATGATGTTCTGCAGCTATGTAATAAGTCATTAATTAACCAAATAATATTTCAGACTGCTTAGTGATCCTTTAGTATATCCTAGTTTACACGGTGGCACTCTGGCTGGAAAAAAATAAATCCCAGATTAATTAAAAAAAACTATTCAGTATTATTATTAAACTTGAATTTAAAACTTGATTTAATAAATCAATCTTAAAATTTTTCAATCTAATTTTTTATATAATTTAGATTTAAAATTAAACTGTGTGGAAGTTGTTTCAATGTAATCTAATCAACTTGACAAATTCAAAAACAATTCAAATAACCCATAAAAAAAAAACATGATTTAACTTTAAAAAAAATTCAAGATAATTTTTTATTTAATATTAAGACATCAATATATTTGATTAACCCGGGATTTACGGGTTAACTATCAAATTTGTGATATGAATAATGGACTCCACTATATTTAAAAATTTTGTTTTTTAAGATATTTTTTACTTAATTATAAAATAATAAAAATAAATGCTTGTAAAATCAATTATAAATCAAATGCCAAGATGTTTGTGTAAAATCAAGCATAATGCATGCACAAATTAAATATTGTAATGTTTATTTGAAATTATAATAATTTTTTAAAAAATAAATCAAAATAATTTATGAAGATAGATTCAAAATTAAGTAAATTTTGAGGATGACATTAAGAAAAGAATCACAAAAATAAAGAGAAAAAAGGGAGAGAAAAAGAAAAGGAAAGAGAAAGTGGTAAAGTAAAGAAGGAGGAGTTGTTATCCTAACTTTTTATAAATGTATTACGTAGATATATAGCATTGTAAAGACGTTAATTTTTTTTTTTTTAATTTATCAAGGACAAGGAAAATCCAGTAGTGTGGCAGCCAGGCCGAATTAAACTTAGTTAGATGGGATGGTCCCTATCCTCCCTCAACTCCCTCCTTTTCTTTTTCTTTTTTTAATTTTTGTAGCTAGACTTAACTTTTATTTATTTTAAAACAGATCATTTGTGTATTACATAGGAGGATTAATGAAGATTTTACTTAGGCTAAAGTTAGATTTTGACGATTCATACTAGCTAGAGATCAAATATATAAGGTGTGTTCGGGAACGTAGTATACATCGTGTTTCTAAAAATTTTGAATTTATTTTATATTTTCAAATCGTTTTGATGTGTTGATGTCAAAAATAATTTTTAAAAAATATAAAAAATTTATTTTAATATATTTTTAAAAAATAATATTTTAAACCGCCACCGTTACTATAATTCTAAACCACTCATAGAACGATTTTAAAAAATTGAAGTATTCTTTAAGATAATAAATGCGTGTGAATGCACTTGGTAGCTTTTGGCATGAAAAAACTGACCAACAGACACTTAGGGCAATTATGAGCTTCATGAGATCACAACGCTATAAGATTTCTATGTTGTCGGATTCAAAATCAAATAAAGCATGTTAACGACATTTAAACAAATGCATGTTCACAATATCCTTTGCTGAAAATGATTTTTACCTAAGATTGTGACTGCTACATTGGTTTATTCCATATCAATTTGAAGTTTTCGAAGAATTTAATTGGAAAATTCAATTAACCTTTCTATATGCTTACAATTCTCCATTTTGGCAAGTGGACATCGGATTATTTAGTAGTTGATTCTTACACAAGGAAAATTTGTTGCCTTTCTTTCTAGTGTATACCTCATTATTTAATGAGAGAGTACTCAATGTGGGTTTGTCTCAACCACCCAGGTTTTGTTTGTTTTTTGGTATTTATGTCATGTTTTTAAAAAATTTTGAATTTTTTTATTTTAAATTAATTTTTTAATAATTTTAGATTATTTTAATATATTCATATTAAAAATAAAATTTTTAAAAAAATTATTTTAATATATTTTAAAATTAAAAAACATTGGATAGCACCCCACCTCTGCACATGCAATTATAGTGGCCCATAAATTCTACCATCTCCTAACATTCCATCACTTTCTCTATTCAAAATGACAAACACGGCGCAATCAGAAGCCGTAAATATTTACTCAGCCGCGACGTTGAAGACTTGTGCTAATTTGACAAGGGGCGGCAAATACTCGTATCGTATTCTCTAAATTTCCAAATCTCATCTTCATAACGCATTGCATTTCACAGAAGAGATGCATCAATTATGTGATGTGATGTGATGTGATGTGAAGAAATTGTAGCATAGCGAAAGGTTAATGTCTACATGCCATAGATGTATCAAACGCTGCACAGTACTTGTAACGGAGAAGCCATGGATGCCGGTTACCGAACAATGCATGGGGACGGCTCTGTGGAAAAATCAAAAACGAGATTGGAAAACTACAACAAATGGCATCGCATGGTGCTCATTACGCAAGATGGATAGAAAGCACATGGTACCTATGGCCACAACCAGCTTTTTAGAAAATGATTTGATATCTACCTAGACTGAATATGATGTTTTTGTAAAGGGAAAGGGGCAATAGCACCACGCAACCCCACTTTCTTCTTCTTTTTCTATTTTTATTTAATTAATTTAGATATTCAGATAAGTTTGTATACACCTCAACTAATTTCACGAGCTTTAAAATTAACAATCATATAAATTTTCAGTAATTTTAGAAAAATTCAAACTCATAATTATTAAAAAAGAAATTACTTTCTTTTTCTTTTTCTCCCTTTTGTTGTTGAAAGAAATTGAGCCTGTAGAAGAATATTTCCGTAAGAGCACCTTTCTTGTGCATCCACGCCATCATACTACAAAAGTGTTTTAAATCATACACGAGTGATGGTGAAAAGTTCAAAGAAAATCAATGGCCTTTATGGCGGAATTAATGGCGGTAGCATGTTGTCATATCTAACCCTTTTTCTCTCGAGTTGGACCTAAAATGGAGGAATGGAGGAGGAGGAAGTGAAGTAATAGTGTAGTGGAGGCGAAGTGGGTATTCGATTCTTTACAAAGCATGTGGTAAAGTTTGGTGTTTAAGAAGCATTTTTATTGATTTCTTGAGTTTGGATTTTTGAGATTATTATTTATGAAAATATATTTCTTAGAATGTGTTAGGTTGTCGTGGTGAATTTATCCTTAGTGCTGTAAAAAAAAATCTAGATTGACGAAAGAAATAATTTGACATGACGGTTAAAAAAATAAAATGAATTAGTGTCTAAGGAAACGTTTGTTTTGAAAAATAAAAATTCTAAAAGTGAGTTATTTTTCATTGCTTGAAAGTTTTTTTCCTACAAGATAAATTATTTTCCATTCATAGTTTTTGAATAATGATAATCAAATGAGAAAAAATATAATATTTTTTATAAATTTTACACCAGTGATTAGTAGTAATAATTATGATGATAATATTAATTATTGTTTTAATTATAGTATTTATGATATTAATAATTTTAATGATAATTATGTAGTGATGGTTGTTGTGATAATATTGATGATATAAATAATAATAATAAAATGATTATTAATTTAATAATGAGATAGTAGTGATGATAAATGATAATAATTACTTACTAAGATGATAATAGTTGTTATTAAATAGCAGTGAAATTAAAAAATCGTGATGGAAAGATGATAAAATAATGGTTATGTTAATAAAATATATATTTAAATTTGATGTTTAAAAGTTGGCTATAAATAACATCAAACCCTCCAACAGCAATCTCTTGCACTAGAGGGGAGGACAACACCACCTCTTTAAAAAACAAAAAAAGTTGAGTTAGCCAACGAGGGCGGATCTGGGATAAAAGCCCACGCAAATGCAATTTTTTTAATATTTTATGATGTTTTTTAATAGAATATTTACTTTTACTTAGTTTACAAATAGGATTTTAATATATATATATATATATATATATATATATATATATATATATATTAGAAGGCATTCTTTATATGTAGTCCTATCTATAATTGTTTTTCTTTAATTTTATTTGATGCTTTTTTATACATCTTTTATTATTATTATTTTATTAAATAAAACATTAATTCTAATAAACAAAGCTATTAAACATATTTGGTATATGGTTCATGCTGTGAGGTTAAATATAATACAATTAAACTACACTAAATTATCTATTAAAAGTTCTAGTTGGGTCAATTATAAGATCAAAAAAAAAAAGCTTAAAAATATATTTAATGAACTTGTTCGGAATATTTGAGTCAAGATGGATTTCAATGAGGCAGCATCAACAAATGATGATCAAATCTTAATCAATTTATTCTATATACAAGAGAGATCTAATCCATTTATAACACAAGCCTAATTATTTCCTTAAAACAAATGAGGTAAAAACAAAATAAAAGAATAAGACAACATTTCAATATCACGGTAGTATTTATTGACAAGAATAGTATTTGAAAATAAAAAGATCAAAATTGAAAGTTAGGTGAAATGGTAGTCTTGTAGATGATATCTTCACTTCTCAGTCCTTGATTTCTTTTTTTTTTTTAGTTTGGCCATCGAGCTTTGTTTTTTTCAAATTTATCCCTCCACATTACATTGATCGATGATTTAACTTAGTTATTTGGTTCCTATTGCTTTCTTTCAGTTTATTACAACCTTAAAAAACTAGCACCATGTTGGGTTGGTTCTTTATTTTACAAAAAAAAAATCAATTTTGTTGTTAAAGAAAAAAAAATTGAGGGAATCAAAATTAAAAGCTCGATGAAATGTTATTCATTTTAAGAAAGAATGGTTGTCAAAGACTTTTAGACTTCAAATTTGGTCCAATATTAGTTTTTATCATTTTAGCTTGAAAATGATACTATTTGATCCGGGATTTTATTTTATTTACATTTCAGTCCTTAAGTTTAAAAAAAGAGAGTGAAAGTTGTTAGATTACAACGAATGAGAGAGAAAGTTATTGTTAACCACGTTCTAGCAACCAAAAAAAGTTATTCTTGATGTTAATGGGTTTCATTTCTAAATAAGAATTCCATTGATATATGTTTTGGCCCCCATCTTACTAGGAAAAGTAGATCCTTTGGGTTTTTTTTTTTTAACCAGAACAAATTTTGAGTTTTATTAATCGATTTAACATTGTTTAGAGGTTATGTTTACAGGGTGTTTTCTAAATGGTTTTTAAATGAAAGAAATGATTGAAATGGTGTTTTGTGTTCAAAGAAAGGGGAGCGATTTTCCAACGACTTCAGCCTCTTGAGTTTCTCGATGATGAAATAAATAAGTGACATGTTTTCTGCCACTACAAAAAAACATATCGCATGGTTACTTTAAGAAGTCCTTCCATTCAAATAATAATAATAAGAAGAAGAAGAAGAAGAAGAAGAAATGAAGCCCAGACAACTATATATATATTTCTTTATTAATTTATTAAACTAATACAAAGTATATTAAAGGTGTTTTTTTTAAATAACATTAAAATTTTAGTTTTAATTCGTTATAGTTGTCTTTTTTTGACAAATGTTCTTTTTTAACATACAATTTAATGTAGAGCTAGATAATTAAATATACATTATATACATTTCTTTATTAATTTCTTAAATTAATACAAAGCATATTAAAGCAGTTTTTTTAAAAAAAATACATTAAAATTTTAGTTTTAGTTCGAATAAGGTTATATTTGTCTTCTCTTTATTTTGACAAACATTCTTTATTAACATACAATTATTTTTTTAGTTTCTGATACATATTTTTTTTCCCAGTATGCATTCAATGATTGCTTTATAATTTATAATACTATAAATTTGACTTGACATGTTTTAAACAATAAATAGTTAAGTTTTTATTTTTATTATATATAATTTATATCGTTTTTATTTTTATTTAATAATCTGTAGGTGATAAACATGAAAAATATGATATGAAATAACATGAGAGGATCAATTTGAATTGAATTAAGATCCTAAGTCCACTCAAGATAGATCCTCTAAGACTATAGTTTCTAATACTATTTTTCATTTCCATCCTTTATTTTGTATTCATTGTCAAATTATTATACGGACATGATCCATTAACTAAGAAATGGACCAATCCAATAAAATAAAGACATTTGTCAGCATAAAACAACACTAATTCTAAAAACGTTTAATTAATTGGAAAAAAAATAGAAATGATATGTAGAAAGAAAACATGTGATCTTCTTCTCCCTCCCTCTCTCTTCGTTATAAAATCTAGAAAACCAAAGGCAGGATTTTATGCAAGGAATTAAAATGTATAATTTACCTTTATAGAATAGGCTGTGTTTTCAGTTCTTCTTTATATCTTTAATTGTATCATTTTAATCTCTAATAAATAAAGGATATTTCTTCTTCAGTATGTCTTGTCTGATTTTTTCCATCCAAATTAAAAAAAAAAAAAAAACAATGGTTGATTAGTACTGTAACAGTAAGCAGATGAATTTATTTAATTAGCCTTAGTGAAGAGGTCAGTTTTCAGGTCAGAAGGTGAGGAGTTGAATAGTAGGACTAAACTGTTCTTTGCCTTTCCATTTCGATAACATATATGTTCGGCAGCTTCAATCTGGCCTCCCTAAGTCTTGCCTTGGCTCAACACCCCTCATTTCCTGCTCTGTCCTCCGAGAGAGCCAGAGACATGGAGTTTGAACATTTTAGCCACCCAGATCATCCATTAATCTTGTTAATCTAGTTCTCGAATATAGTTGTGAACTAATTATTTGCTCAGGATGTGAGGGACTGATATTATTCGGCACGCAATCAGGCCAGACGATGGCCGTGGTAGTTATCTCTTGCCTCTCTTTTTTCCCCTACATCACTAACTCTTATCTATGGCCAACACCTATAGCTCGGCCTGTTTTCTCTTAATCCAAACCCTATTTTACTAACGTGGGCTAGGTCTAATCTCTTAGAAAGGGTTGGGAAATTAGGCCAGGTTTGGAAAAGCTAGCCTAACCCATTATACAGGAAACCCATAATTAAAAAACTCTATCTTTTTCCACCATCATCACCGCACACTAACTATATTACATGTTTTTCATTAAAATTTAATTTTTTTTATTTTAAATTAAAGTTTTTTTTGGTATATTTAAATTATTTTGATGTATTGATTTTAAAAAATAAAAAATATTATTTTAATGTATTTTCAAGTAAAAAATACTTTAAAAAACAACATCTATCACACTCTAAAAAATACCCTCAGTAAACTTAGAGAATGGAATTCTTGTTATTGCTATTTCAAACATCGAAGATTTAAAGGATCACCATCTTGTATGCTAATTATTTGTGATGAGACGGTTATATAATAAAATGCCAAAACTGAATAAGTGAAGGAATAAATAAAAAAAAAAAACCCATCGAATAGACTAGCTAGGCAAATGGTGCTGCCCTGTTAAGCATCATTTTCGTTTTGGTATTTTTCAAGGCTAAAATAGGCTATATGGCCTGTTTATTTATCCTCGTAATCAATAACAACAACAACAATTATTATTATTATTATTATTATTATTCACATTAATATTAACAAAAATCACTGAGTTTTCAGGCCACTGATTGGTTTGCTTGATAATGCCAAGCCCAATTGTAATTATTGTGGCCCATTTCTTGTTCATAAGAATTCCTTGTTCATGTCTTTGAGGCCCATTTCAAATCCCAGCAGAGAACCAAACTGATATTATTCCCTTGCGCATATGCTTATGTACATAATAAATTCATTCGACGTCCTTTGATCTTCATCCTGCTACCAGCAAAATAATTGATCAGAAGCTTAAACCCCCTCTTGTCAACCAATCATTTATAATTCTATTGAAAATTATGTTTTTTACATTAAGAATAGTGTGGGGCAGTAACATATAGTTTTGTTAAACAAAAATTATAATATATATATTTTTTAAAAAGAAGTGGATGATAGGTTATCCAACCCCTTAAAAAATATAAGTGTATTTTTAGAAAGTTAGTTCGTAATTTCTTATTGTCTTGAAATAAACTAGATGAAAATACTTTTGATAAAATATAGAAAAAGTTGTATTTAATAACAATATGCAAGTTAGAGTAATTATCTTTATACAAATAATATACGAAACCATCAAACTTATTTGAAACGATAAATAATTAAGTTATTATATGAATATGAATTGAATATAAATAATTAAGTTATTTGAAACAATAAACAATAAAAGGACATGAGAGGATGAATATGAATTGAATCCTAATTAACTCCACTCTAAAACTAATAACTTATTATATGGACAAGATCCATTAACTAAGCAACGGACCAATCCAGTAGAATACTAAGCAATGGACCAATCCAGTAACAAGAAGTTAAGGAGACCCACTTCAAGTCAACGAGCCTTCTTCTCCAACCAGAAAAGAAAGGGGAAAGTGTCTTCTTATTCACATGCTTAAATAATATCATCTGCACAAAAAGATAGCTTTCCTCATGATCTTCTTCCCACCTCCTCCTTACAGAGAACACCCTTCCTTGCTTTTTGGGCTTCTTTGAATTCTGGGTCCTTTGAATTCCTTTTTCGTTTCGGCTTTCTGTCCCGTAATCTTTGCTAAATGGGATGAAAGAAGAAAAATGCTTCCCCAGGAATTGATTGGCTGATCTGTAATGTAGCAGCAAGCAGCTGTAATTATTTAATTAGCCGTCGGTGAAGAGGTCAAGTTTCAGTTCAGAAGGTGAGCTATTGAATACTAGTGGCACTCAACTTTTATTTGCCTTTCCATTTCGATAACATAGAAGGTTAAGTCTTGCCTTGGCTCAACACCTCTCATTTCCTGCTCTGTCTTCTGAGAGAGCCAGAGACATGGAGGTTGAACATTTTAGCCACCCAGATCATCCATTGATCCTCGTTAATCAAGTTCTCGAATATAGTTGTGAACTAGTTATTTGCTCTGGATGCGAGGGACCTATATGGGGTCCTTGCTACAGTTGCACCTGTTGCTACTTCTTTCTTCATAAGAAATGCGTCGACCTGCCCCGTGAGATCAAGCGGCGCATTCATCCTAGACACCCTCTACATCTACTTGCAAAGCCACCATCTCATTACACAATATGCGTTTGTGATCGGTGCGACAAAACTTGCAACAGTTTTGTTTACCACTGTTCTCTATGTAAGTTTGATCTTGATATCAAATGTGCTTTTCAACCGGGTTTTTTGGAAGTTGATAGTTCGGCACATCAATTTGCCCACAAGGATCATCCATTGATTTTGAATGAAGAGCAAGAATATCACGGTGAAGGAGTTGTGTGCTCTGTGTGCAAGGAACCAATGTCTGGTCCTAGCTATAGTTTCACTTCTTGCAACTTCTTTCTTCACAAGAAGTGTGCTGAGCTACCCCCGAAGATGAAGAGGCACATTCATCCAGAACACCCCCTTCGTCTACTGCCAAATCATGATATGATCTGTGATTTTTGCAACGAAACTTGCTATGAGAGTTTTGTTTACTTTTGTATTGTGTGCGAATACAACCTCCATATCAAATGTGCTTTTCCACCGTGCATTTATGCAGCTGATCAGAATCAAAGGCATCAATTTAGAAGCCTGCTGAATCCACTTTCATTAAAATCAATCTCCTTCACTTGCAATGCATGTGGCACAGATGGAGATGACTCCCCATTTTGGTGCACTATGTGCCAACTCGTGGTCCACAAAAAATGCATTTCATTGCCACGCACCCTTAAAACGGCACTGCACCATCATCCCCGAATCATCCACACATATCATTCTCAACAACGCATCGAATCTATAAACAAGTACTGTGGAATTTGCTGTCGGGAAGTTGACACAGAATACGGAGTTTACTATTGCCCAGACTGTGACTTCGTTGCACACGTGAATTGTAGTATAGAATATGGCGATTCTGCAACAAAGATTGTAGAAGAAAACGAAGAAGAGCAAAGTGTGACTGTTTATGATCAATTCATGGAACCTAGCTTGTGCGTTGTCCGTGAGATCAAGCATGGAGAGGAGAGAATAATTGAAGAGATCAAACATTTCAGTCATCAACATAACCTAATCCTTATTGACAAGGTTGATGATGATCTAAAGTGTGATGGGTGCATGTTACAAATCTCAACTCCATTTTATAGTTGTGCCAGTTGTAATTTCTTTCTTGACAAAACCTGCATAGAATTACCCAGGCGAAAAAAGTGGCAATATCACGAAAACCAACTGATTCTTTCATGGAACCTATGGGAACATGATCTGTGCTACTGTGATGTGTGTAAGCAATATTATCGTGGGCTCAGGTACACATGTGATGTATGTGGATTCTGCATTGATGTCCGATGTTTCAAAGCATTGCAAGATTCTTTTAAACATGGAGGGCATGAGCATCTCCTTTATCTTCCAGCGGGCAGAAAGAATATTCTCCGTTGCAATATTGGAGGTCGCGGGCTTCCCCCTTGGGTTGCAGTTGCAGATGATAGAGAGAATATTCCCCATTGCAGTGGCTGTTGTGACAGTGAACAATCAACGGTGTTTTTTAAATGTGTGGTTTGCGATTTCAAGCTGGGTATGAAATGTGCTGCACTGCCATACAAAGCAAGACACGAGTATGATGACCATCCTCTCTTCCTCACCTACATTAATGAAAATGACTACCAACCTTCCTGTATAATTTGTGAAAAAGATAGAGACCCAAAGCTCTGGTTCTACCGTTGTGAGGAATGCGACTTCGATGCTCATCCAGAATGTGCTCTCGGGAAATACCCATATATCAAGCTAGGGGGCGTTCAAACATATCCTAAACACCCTCACCCTCTTGCTTTGGTCATCAAGACAGAGGATTATCGTCCGCAGGCATGCGATAGTTGTGGTGAGCCTTGCGATGACTTGGCCCTTGAATGTACTGATCCTAACTGCAGTTTTATCGTCCACTGGGAAAGATGGGAATGCTGGAACTCATTAAGACGGTAATTGGATTGCAGTTGATGGCTTTTTTCTTATTTTTGGGTTATGATTGTTGGGGTGAATGGTTAGCTTCATACTTATTATCTCTGTTTCTATTTTCGCATATGACATCACTCTTTTTTTTTTTTCTCTGTTTTGTTCTGAACAATAAAAGAAGGTAGTTTGTTGTCATATAAAATAACACTTATCTAATTTTTCTTTTAAAGAAGAATAAGAACAAGACTCGATTTTCTTTATCTAATTTCAAATCCCATTTCAATTATTTGGTCAGACAAGATAAATCAGCGGCGAGACAGTTTAGAACCTGATTGATTTTTAATTTAGACAAAAAACCCTTTGTATTTCAAACCCAATTTAATTATTTTCAGTCTGATTAACGGGTAGTCCACAAAAAATAATTAATGCTTTTGAAACTTTTACTGCATTTTTGTTTAGCGGCAAAAACAAGTAATATAAAATTCTATCGAGTAAAATCACTATATTAAAATTATAATTCTCTAATTAAAATATAATATTGTAGTGTTTATATATTAAAAAATCTGAAATAAAATTAAAAAGTAAAAATAAAATTTAAACTAAATAGAAAAAAAATTATAAATCAACTAATATAATATTACAAGTTGATAGTTTTTGTGGTTTTATTTGAAATTCTTACTGATTTTAAAAGACTATAAAATTCTAATTTTATAGAAAATAAAACTTTTAAAGTCTTCTAATAAAATTTGAGGTGGATAAAGTAAAAAATAAAAATAAAACTATATCAATCTTATCTCAAATTCAAATTGTTGTTGCTTCAATTTTGTACATATCTAATTAAAAATCTCCAAACTTTACATGCTGCTAATAATATTTCTAGCCTTCTTGTTATTAAAAATCTGTTTGTTTTTGTGTATTAAAAATATTTTTTTAAAAAAATTATTTCAAATTAATTTTTGTATATTTTTTTGATATGATAATGTTAAAAATAATACTTTTAAAAAAATTATTTTAATATTTTTCTAAATAAAAACAATATTTTAAAAATCAATCAAATAGTTAACTAACGTGGATTGCGATTTCAACCCTTGTAATAAATGGGCTACTCCGCCATGTAAAGCTAGACACGTGTACGATGACCATCCTCTCTTTCTCACCTATAATTATCCAAAATCCAAATGACTACCAATTTGTCTGTCAAATTTGTGAAAGTCATAAAGCTCTGTTTCTCCCGTTATGAGAAATACGACTTTGATGCTCATCCAGAATGTGCTCTTAGAAAATACCCATATATCAACGTGATGGGCGTTTACACATGACTTTCAGACTCACCGATGCACGAATCCATGAATTCTTCTTCTTCTTCTTCTTCTATTACTGTGTTGTGTGTGTAGGTTTTTAGAAGAAGAACAAGAATTTTATTTCTTATTCATTCAATAGATATGGTAGTAGAGGAGGTCACCAAATTAGAAAGGCCACAAATTAGAAAATCAAAATAAAGATTGGATCTCTAGGCTAGAAAAACAAGAAACGGGAGCTTGGTTAATGTTGACATATTCACAGGCATTCACAGTTTCTTCAAGAATTCTCTTTCTATATTCTACCTCAGCACTGCTTCTTGCAACCACATTTTGTTTCTGTTGGGAAAACTCGGGACAATTAACCGGATCAATTCAGCGGAATATAATTCACAATTCACAAGTCTCAATCCTTTTTCTCTCTTTGTGCAGTAAAAAACAGATTCAAACAATGATCAAATATAATGCAAATAATCACACAAATTAACACCAAGATTTTTACGTGGAAAACCCGATGCGGGAAAAACCACGGGACCGGAGTCCACCTAAAAACTTCCACTATCACAAATAATGAGTTCACAACTGTTCTTCCTCAGATTCAACTAAGGGATACAACATATATATCATCAAGAACTACTTATTCTCGGATTACAACAAGATTAAAGGAGAATTATTTGAGAAAACTCACAAAACTGACAGCCCCGTTTTCTGTCAAAACGGCCAACTTCCACACCACCAATCTTCGATGCAACCGTCCAGAATGAAGAGGAATGTGTTTAGAAGCTGCTGTCAAAATCTCAGCCCGATCCAACGGTGAACGAGTTGGAAATCGAAGAAAGAACACAGGCTGCTCTGCTGCCTCTTCTTCTCTTTTCTCTTGTTTTTCTCTGCTCTCTTTCCTCCCGTTTTTGCTACTGCCATCTACAGTGGCAGCTCCTATATTAATTCAAAGAGACAGCCTTGTCTTGCTGTCTCTTACTAATTAATGTGGTGGTCCCACCATCACATGATGCGGGACCACACACAACAGTTTCTTACTTTGCCATGTAACTATATTTCCTCAAACTTAAGTACAATATTCTAATGTGGATCTTCTATCAATAATTGAGCCCGCCCAATCTGCATCAGTGTATGCTTCTATTGTCTGCGCTTGTCTGGTGTGCTTTTCAAGTATATGAGAATCCCATAAACTGCTTCAAGATGTTTTGCGTGGGGTGAATGCATAAACTAGCTTACTGAACTCACAGCAAATGCAATATTAGATCATGAATTTGATAAGTAAATAAACTCTCCCACTAACTTTTGATACTGTGTTGTATTCACACTGGATCGCCTTCCTTGTCATCTTCAAGTTTCTGATTGGGATCTATTGGAGCGTCTGCTAGCCTACAACCACTCATCCCAGTCTCCTTAAGAAGATCATTGACACACTTCTGTTGGGATATAACGATCCCCTTCTTTGAAAGAGCAATCTCTATTCCAAGAAAATCCTTAATCTCTATTTCAATGGCATATGGGTGATTATTAGATTGAAAGGTTTTCCTTCTTTGAGAGCACCTTTTTTAAAGTGAAATGAACACAACTTTGAGTGTATACGCTGCTTGTAAGAATAGCATATGTGAGTATGATTTTGAGATTTGAAAGAATTCCTTGTTTAAGAGGAAATTAGACTTAATTTGTCATGTGAAATGAACACCTTTTCAATTTATGCCCTGCAAAATATGCAGAAGATTTTATACTGTGTTTATTTAAAGTTGATAATCAGGCACCTCAACTTGCCCACATAGATCATCCATTGATTATGAATGAAGAGCAAGAATATCATGGTGAAGGAGTTATGTGCTTTGTGTGCGAGGAGACAATGTCGGGTCCTAGCGATTGTTACACTTTTGGCAAATTCTTTCTTCAGAAGAAGTGTGCTGAGCTGAAGATGTCACCTATAAAAAAAAAGCATCTATCTGAAGATGTCACCTACATGATTTAATGATTTTAGTTTTAGCCTAAAACAAAATTTGACAACACATTGAGCCATCAAAGTGGCCCGTTTTGGAAAGATTTGGGGGTTATTTGGAATTGTGGTTTTATCGTGTTTTTGAAAAAAAAAATATTGTTTTAGCTTCAAATTATTTCTTTTATTTTTGTATCGTTTTGATGTATTGATTTAATAAATAAATAAATAAATAAAATATTATTTTAATAAACTTATAAAAAAAATATTTTGAAAAACAATCTCTACTACACTTAGGCACGCTCAAAACCACATAGCATCGGTTTTGCTTTGAAAACAACGTGGCAACTGAATGGTGGTCTAGTTAATGCATTTTCCTAGTCAACAACAATGATTTGTCATCTTTGCAACCAGCATCTTGTCATCTTCGAAAGAGTTTGACAGTTTAACCTAATTGATTTGATATTTTTTAATTGATTTTTTTATTAATTTTATCATTCAATATTGTGTTTGATTGAGAATTAGGTTTCATGACTTATTATGGTTTGCTTTTTATTATATTATTTCAGCCTCATGACCTAAAAATGATGTTTAACGGGTTAACTCGAGTTGACTTGACTTATTTTTGTATTATTTTTTTAATTAGATTTTTTACAAATTTTATTGTTCAACATTAGGTTTGACAGGGTTGATTAGGAATTGAGCTTCATGAATTATTTGATTTGTTCTCTATGAGATTATCTCAGTTTCATGACTAGATTCACGAATTTGGTAGGTTAAACAGGGTTAAATCAGGTCTTTTGTTTTTTTATGAGGTTATCCCAGTCTCAGACCCTAAACATGGGTTTGACGGATCGACTCAAGTTGTTCTTTATATTTTTTTTAATTGATTTTTTTTTAATCTTATCCTTCAGCATTTAGGTGATTAGGGATTGGACTTTATAATTTGTTTCGATTTATTTTTTATAAGGTTATCTCGGTCTTATGACTCAGGTAACGAGTTTGACAGGTTAACTCAGATCACTTTTTTAGATCCTATTTTTAGTTGATTTTTTTTCGATTTCATCCTTCGATATTAGGTTAATTGGGAATTAGGCTTCATAATTTATTTTGATTTGCTTTCTATACGGTTATCATAGTCTTATTATAACTCGAGTCGTATATTTGACATGTTAATCCAGATTGACCCAAATTAATCAATTATGTTGTTATCTTAATATTAAAAAAAGATGTCATGTTTAGATTTTATTTTTAGTCAAATTATGTTTTTACAGCTCATCCAAGTTATTTTTGAACCTGCAAAGTCAACTGGGTCATATTGGGTCAACCCCACTTAGTTTAATTTTTTTTACTAAAAAAATATGTTAGCAACATCTGTATATTTTTTCACAGTCAAGAAAAATTTGACTCGACCCATAATGCAACGCGGGTCAATAATCTAGTTATAATACTAAATGGTAATTGTGGTAGGAAAAAACATTTCGATCTCATAAGCAATATAACACTGTACAAATAGAAAATGTACCCTCACAAAACTCGCGAACCGAGGCAACCAAAGTTACCTCACCAAACTCGCAAATCGAGTTATTGACTTTATAAAGTTTAATAACTTAGTTTTTTTATATTATTTTTTGTTTAACTAAACTTTTTTAAAAAATAGACTATACCATGATATTGTGATATTTTTCTGATATCAACTTGTTGGTGAGATATTTTTTTGACATCACAATAACTATATATAAAAAAATTAAAATAAATTATTAATTCTAAATCTTCATAAACACGTCATATAAAAAATAAATTAAAAAATAATAATAATCAAAAGGGAAAAAAGGGGTCAAAATGCCCACAAAAAACTATGAATTACTATTTGTAATTTACACTGATAAAGAATGTGGAAAAATAGTATTTCCCCCGTACCTTTTAATTGTATTCTTAATACTTAATAATACTAAAAGCCTTGGTAAAAAATTTGATGCAATGATGACGAGACAAGTAAATCACTAATATAGCATCATTCATCACTTGTTAGGGTTTATTTATGAAATATGATATGCATATAAATAAAATATACTAAAGCTTCATACAAATAGATGTTTATGTAATTTTATAAATATTAAATGATAAAATAAATAATTTTATATTATTTGTTTGTGTGTATAGCAAGTTTTTAAATTTGACTCGATCCAACCCAAGACCGCGATCACATGTTTTGATCGGGTTATCGAGTTATCCCGGGTCGACTCCAAAATTATTTATTTTTTTTATAAATCATAACGGTATTGTTTTGGTTAAAAAAATTATAATCAGCGAATTGTAATTGGATTTTTAACTGAATCTTATTGGATTAAACCACATAATCACCTAAATTTTAACTTTTTTAAAAAAAAAGTTGACCTAGTTTTGATTCCAAAATCAATCGAGTATAGACCTGTCAAGGGTTTTAAAACTATGATATATATAGCATTGATTTGTATGTATTCCTTTTATGCATATTATTAACAAACTCAATTTTGTTAGAAGTGAAGAAACTAAAAAACTTCAATCATGGAGTAATTGGTCGCTTGCAATGCATATCAATTATGAAATTGGAAAAAAATAGAGGGAGTTTCAATAATAATTTAATAAAGGGAAATTAAAGTTCAGTCAATGGAAGAATTCTTTTTAATAAAATCCGATGGAGACCTTTAGCAAAACTATAAATAAGATATTAAAAAAATACACCAAGCTGTGATGAAACGCACCAAATTAACAGGTAGCTGATATGTGAAATGCTGGTTGTTTATCCTTTCAGAGGAATCTCCCATTTTCCTTGCATATTTAGGTTGAGTACTCGTGCTAGTCACAGTACTCGTGCTTTCCCTTGGACTGGATTAATATTGTTATGAAATAGTGGTTGTTGTTTTGTAAAATATTTTTTATTTAAAAATATATTAAAATTTTATTTTTTATTTTTTAAATTTTGTTTTTGATATTATTACATTAAAACAATATAAAAATATAAAAAAAAATTAAAGCAAAGAAAAAAAATCATATTTTTTTAAAAAAATTTAAAATGCAAAAACAAACAGGCTTTTAGAGTGTTTTTTTCAACACAAAAAAAAATAAATACAACTATTGTTGACGCTTTTTTTTTTTACCATAAAAAAAATTTAAATATGAACTGAAAATTTCATCCGTGTATTTAATAAAAAAATCAAGAATTATCCATGTCAATAGATGTCAAAAACAAATTGTTAACGTGAAGGGAAATAAAAATAATAGTTTGATAGTCAATTATTTTTAGGTTTTTTTTTAGTTTGATAGTCAATTTTCCCACAAGGATCATCCATTGATTTTGAATGAAGAGCAAGAATATCATGGTGAAGGAGTTGTGTGCTCTGTTTGCAAGGAACCAATGTCGGGTCCTAGCTATAGTTGCACTTCTTGCAACTTCTTTCTTCACAAGAAATGTGCTCTCGGGAATACCCATATGTCAAGGCAGGGCGGGTTCGAACATATCCTAAACACCCTCACCCTCTTGCTTTGGTCGTCAAGACAGAGGATAATCCTGCATGCGATACTTATCAAATTAAATAATAGCATCAAAGTTCAATACCTCATTTGAAGCAATTGCATATTTAGAGATCAAATAAAATTTATCTTTATACATGAATAGTAACTAGCAACTTTGACTGTCCTGCGAGAGTTTTTTCTTTCACTAGAAGTAGTTATTGTGACATCTTATTTTAAAACTCTCGTTGTTCTGAATTTAATGATGCATCCATTCATACTTCTAACTAGCCGTAATGAATTATCATATATTAAATATTTTTAATAATTTACTAGATTCATGTCTAATTAAGTTGTGGGTATGATATTTTATCAAATTAATATCTATTTAGACTCGACACGTAGTCGAGCCTAAAAACATTGGGTATGTCAGCTGTCAGACTTGTGTTCCATTAGGTTCGGCATATAACCAGATCTAGAAACATTGAGTCTAGTAGCTTGTTGAACCTATGTCCATTTAGATTCAGCAACTAACCAAAATATAATTATATCTTTAATTTTTAGTTAAGTTATTCGATAAGAGGCAGTACATGTGCAAATTTGCTTAAAATATTTTAGTTAATTTAAATGAAATATGATAATTTTAGTTAATTATGTATTTGTTTCACATTTCTAGGTTATCAAGAGTAAAACCGTTTGATTATAAAAAATAAACTATAAAATATAGTTAACATTTATAAATGTGTTAATTAAAATAGTACGATATGATAGAAGAAAGATCTATTTAAGATTTAGCTAAAATTTGTTAATTATATATACATGTAATTATTGATTTGTGATTTTAATAATTAAAGGATTTTATCATTAAATTTTTAACATTTAGATACCTTTATTGTAAAGAAAGCTTAGAAGTATGGTAGTATTTATTTTTCAAAATATTTTTTTAAAAAAAATAAAAAAGATAATGTTTTTTTTGTTTTTAAATCAAATTATATGTTTATCAATTATTTAAATTATTTTTAGACTCGTTAAGTTAATCAGATTATATCAGATAAAATCTCATACAATTTAATTTTTTACAAGAAAAAATATTAATAATATTTGAATATTTTTTTTATTAAAAAAAATTAATTTGACCCAAACATTGTATTTGCGATTTATTTTCTGTCATCTCTTGCATACGTCAAGTCTAATGCTGCTTCAATGTTTTCAGGCCGATGATTGGTTTGCTTGATGATGCCAAGCCCAATTGGATCACAACCCACCTTCAAATAGAATAAGTATTTTTATCATAAGAATTCCTCGTTCATCTCTCGAGGCCCATTTCAAATCCGAGCAGAGAACCAAACTGATGTTATTCCCTTGCGCATGTGCTCATGTACATAATAAATTCTTTCAGCCCTGTTTATTTGTTGAAAATTATTTTTTTTTAAAAAAATAAATTTAAAAAAATAAATTCTAAAAAAATAAATTATTTTCTAATATTTAGTAGTATAATAAAAAATAAATAAAAAAACACTTTCCAGTATTTGATTATATCATGAAAAATGAGCTGGAAAATAACTTATTAATATTTTACTTTTCTCAAGTTTATTAAAATAATAAAGAACAAATTTTACAAATTAAAAAGTTGAATGAGAATGAAATTGAAAAAAAAATATAATTTCATAAATTATCTCAAATAAAATAAATAATAATCAAAATAATAGAGATCAAATTTAAAAATAAAAAAATAAAAGATGAAGAAATTAAAATAATAATAATTAAAATTTTATAAATTATTTCAAATAAAATAAGTAACAATAAAAAAAATGAGAATCAAATTTGATAGATAAAAAATTTCAATAAAAAAATGATAAGAGGAAAACAAATAACAATTATAAAAATGAAGACCAAAGTTAATATAAAAATTAAATTTTAAGAGATGAAATTGAAAAATAAATATTCAAAACAAAATATATATATATATATATATATAGCAATCAAAAGTTTGAGGACCAAATTTGATATAATTAGCAAATAATATGACATTTCTAAATTTTTCATAACTTTCATAAAGTGTTTTCCGTCCAAACTAAGTCAAATTTTTCTTTGACTAAAAAATATTTTTTATTGACTAACTTTCTTAATGATAAACAAACATAAAAAAATTTAAAATATAATTATTCAAAAATCACTTTTCAAAAAACAAACATATCTTCAATCTCATTTCTTCTTCATCCTGCTACCAGCAAAATAATGAAGAAGCTTAAACCATGTCCTTTCAATCTCCTTTGTTCTTCATCTCATCCTTTAAAAATAAATTAAATTAGTCCATCTCTTCTCATTATAAAATCTAGAAATCCAAAGGCAATAGTTTATGTAGGGGATGATAAAGGATGCTTATGAGTTGGCTTTTCATGTTTAGAGCTTGTTTATTTTTGTTTTTTAAAATTATTTTTTAAAAAAGTAATTATTTTTTATTTTTTATTTTAAATTAATTTTTTGTATTTTCAAATTGTTTTGTTGTGTGTGGTTAAAAATAATTTTAAAATAATTAAAATAATATTATTTTAATATATTTTCAAATAAAAATATTTTAAAAATCAACTCGTATCGCAATACAAAACATCCCCAAATAATAAATTATGTATTTGTTTCACATTTAAAGATTTTTAATCGTAGTTAACATACTTAAATTTATTAATTTAAACGGCAAGAAATATCATTTTAAAATTTAACTAGGATTTTTTTTTAAATATATATACATGTTGATTTATGATTTTAATAATTAAAGGATTTTACCAATAGATTTTTAACGTTTAGGTGCCTCTAGGCCCTCTACTGTAAAATACTTGCATCCATAGGCAAACGAGTAATATAGGAAGGAAGTTGAGGAAACCCTGCAAAAGTCAACAAGTCTTCTTCTCCAACAAGAAAAGACCCTTATTCACATACGCACAAATAGAGGAGCCTGTAGCTTTCCTCGTGATCTTCTACCCGCCTCTTCCTTACGGGTAACACCCTTCCTTCCTTTTTAGGTTTCTTTGAATCTTGGATCCTTTGAATTGTTTTTCGCTTCGGCTCTCTGTCCCATAATCTTTGATAAAGGGGAAGAGGGAAGAAAAATGCTTCCCCAGGAATTGATTGGTATCCGATCTTAATGGGAAATCACTGTGTTCTGGATCTCGTTGGTTGATCTGTAATGTAGCAGTAAGCAGCTGTAATTATTTAATTAGCCGTCGGTGAAGAGGTCAAGTTTCAGTTCAGAAGGTGAGGTGTTGAATACTAGTAGCACTCAACTTTTATTTGCCTTTCCATTTCGATAACATATATATTCGGCAGCTTCGATATGGCCTACCAAAGTCTTGCATTGGCTCAACACCTCTCATTTCCTGCTCTGTCTTCTGAGAGAGCCAGAGACATGGAGGTTGAACATTTTAGCCACCCAGATCATCCATTGATCCTCATTAATCAAGTTCTCGAATATAGTTGTGAACTAGTTCTTTGCTCTGGATGCGAGGGACCTATATGGGGTCCTTGCTACAGTTGCACCTGTTGCTACTTCTTTCTTCATAAGACATGCGCCGTGCTGCCCCGTGAGATCGAGCGGCGCATTCATCCTAGACACCCTCTACATCTACTTGCAAAGCCACCATCTCATTACACAACATGCGTTTGTGATCGGTGCCGCAAAACTTGCAACAGTTTTGTTTACCATTGTTCTTTCTGTGAGTTTGATCTCGATATCAAATGTGCTTTTCAACCGGGTTTTTTTTATGTTGATAGTCAGGCACATCAATTTGCCCACAAGGATCATCCATTGATTTTGAATAAAGAGAAAGAATATCATGGTGAAGGAGTCATGTGCTCTGTGTGCAAGGAACCAATGTCTGGTCCTAGCTATAGTTGCACTTCTTGCAACTTCTTTCTTCACAAGAAGTGTGCTGAGCTACCCCCAGAGATCAAGAGGCACATTCATCCAGAACACCCTCTTCGTCTACTGCCAAATCAAGATATGATCTGTGATTTTTGCAACAAAACTTGCTATGAGAGTTTTGTGTACTGTTGTTTTTTTTGCGAATTCAACCTCCATATCAAATGTGCTTTTCCACCGTGCATTGATGCAGCTGATCAGAATCAAAGGCATCAATTTAGACGCCTACTGAATCCACTTTCATTCAAATCAATCTCCTTCACCTGCAATGCATGTGGCACAGATGGAGATGGCTCCCCTTTCATGTGCACCACGTGCCATCTCGTGGTCCACGAAGAATGCATTTCATTGCCAGGCACCCTTGAAACGGCACTGCACCATCATCCCCGAATCATCCACACCTATCATCCTCAACAATGCATCGAATCTATAAACAAGTACTGTGGAATTTGCCGTCGGGAAGTTGACACAGAATACGGAGTTTACTATTGCCCAGACTGTGAGTTCGTTGCTCACGTGAAATGTAGCAGAGAATATGGCGATTCTGCAACAGAGACTGCTGGAGAAAACGAAGAAGAGCATCGTGTGACTGTTGATGATCAATTCATGGAACCTAGCTTTCGCGTTGTCCGTGAGATCAAGCATGGAGAGGAGAGAATAATTCAAGAGATAGAGCATTTCAGTCATCAACATAACCTAATCCTTAATGACAAGGTTGATGATGATCTAAAGTGTGATGGGTGCATGTTACCAATCTCAACTCCATTTTATAGTTGTGTCAGTTGTAATTTCTTTCTTGACAAAACGTGCATAGAATTACCCAGGCGAAAAAAGTGGCATTATCACGAAAACCAACTGACTCTTTCATGGAACCGAGGGTCACATCATCTGTACAATTGTGATGTGTGTAATCAAGATTTTCGTGGGCTCAGGTACACATGTGCTATATGTGGACTCTGCATTGATGTCCGATGCTTCAAATCAATATTGAAAGATTCTTTTAAACATGGAGGTCATGAGCATCCCCTTTATCTTCCAGCGAGCAGAAAGAATATTCTCCGTTGCAATATTGGAGGTCGCGGGCTTCCCCCTTGGGCTGCAGATGACAGAGAGAATATTCCCCATTGCAGTGGATGTTGTGTCAGTGAAGAATCGAAGGTATTTTTTAAATGTGTGGTTTGCGATTTCAAGCTGGGTATGAAATGTGCTACACTGCCATACAAAGCAAGACACGAGTATGATGACCATCCTCTCGTCCTCACCTACATTAATGCAAATGACTACCAACCTTCCTGCATAATCTGTGAAGAAGATAGAGACCCAAGGCTCTGGTTCTACCGTTGTGAGGAATGCGACTTCGATGCTCATCCAGAATGTGCTCTCGGGAAATACCCATATGTCAAGCTTGGGGTGGTTAGCACATATCCTAAACACCCTCACCCTCTTGCTGTGGTCGTCAAGACAGAGGATTATCCAGCATGCGATACCTGTGGTGAGCCTTGCGATGACTTGGCCGTTGAATGTACTGATCCTAACTGCAGTTTTATCGTCCACAGGAAAAGAAGGCAATGCTATGAGTCATTAATATGGTAGTTGGATTGCAGTTGTTTGCAAAGCGGAGGATTATTATCTCTGTTTCTATTTTCGCATATGAGATCACTTTTTTTTTTCTCTCTTTTTTTCTGAACAATAAAAGATGCTATTTTATTAAAACTGTTTGTTGTTTCTGTGTGCCTTCGTAGTGACAGAGATGTCTGACCTTCCACCATTTTTCTTAGCATAGCAGGAAGCTCTTGATCCTCTCCATAAATTATTTCACTTATTGTTTCGATTCCCTCTTTACATTTTTGTTATAGATTTTATCTAATTTTTCATTTACAGAAGAATAAGAATAAGCTGATTGATTATCCAATCCCATTTCGATTATTTGGTTAGATTAGATAAATCAGCGGCAAGGCAATTTAGAACCTGATTGATTTTTAATTTAGACAAAAAAACTCTTTCGAGTTCAAACCCAATTTAATTATTTTTCGGTCTGATTAACGGGTAGTCCACAAAAAATAATTAATGCTTTTTAAACTTCTACTGCATTTTTTTTAGCGGCAAAAACAAGTAATATAAAATTCTATCGAGTAAAATCACTATATTAAAATTATAATTCTCTAATTAAAATATAATATTATAGTATTTATATATTAAAAAAAATATGAAATAAAAAATAAAAATAAATTTAAACTAAATAGGAAAAACAATTCTAAATCAACTAATAAAATAGTACAAGTTGATAGTTTTTGTGGTTTTATTTGAAACTCTTACTGGTTTTAAAAGACTATAAAATTCTAATTTTATAGAAAATAAAGCTTTTAAAATCTTCTAATAAAATTTGAGTTGGATAAAGTAAAAAATAAAAATAAAACTATACCCTTCACAAGACTACTTATTTAAGAAAAAAAAATCATATATCAATCTTGTCTCAAATTTAAATTGTTGTTGCTTCAATTTTGTAGGTATCCAATTAAAAATCTCCATCCTTTGCATGCTGCTAGCAACATTCCTAGCTTTTTTATTATTAAAAATCTGTTTATTTTTGTGTTTTAAAAATATTTTTTTAATAAAAAATTTACTTTAAATTAATTTTTATGATAATGTTAAAAATAATTTTTTAAAATAATTTTTTTTAATATTTTTTAAATAAAAAAAAATATTTTAAAAATCAATGGAATAGTTAACGTGGATTGCGATTTCAACCCTTGTAATAAATGGGCTCCTCTGCCATGTAAAGCTAGACACATGTACGATGACCATCCTCTCTTTCTCACCTATAATGATCCAAATGTCTACCAATTTGTCTGTTAAATTTGTGAAAATCATAAAGCTCTGGTTCTACCGTTGTGAGGAATGCGACTTCGATGCTCATCCAGAATGTGCTCTCGGGAAATACCCATATGTCAAGCAAGGGGGGGTTCGCACGTATCCTAAACACCCTCACCCTCTTGTTTCGGTCGTCAAGACAGAGGATTATGCAGCATGCGATCATTGTGGTGAGCCTTGCGATGACTTGGCCGTTGAATGTACTGATCCTAACTGCAGTTTTATTGTCCACTGGGAAAGATGGCAATGCTTTGAGTCATTATGGTAATTGGATTGCAGTTGGTGGCTTTTTTCTTATTTTTGGGTTATGATTGTTGGGGTGAATGGTTAGCTTCATACTTATTATCTCTGTTTCAATTTTCGCATATCAGATCACTCTTCCCCCCCTTTTCTTTCTGAACAATAAAAGATGCTATTTTATTAAGACTGTCCTTGAAGGCAGTTTGTTGTCATATAAAATAACACTTATCGATTATTTGGTTAGACAAGATAAATCAGCGGCGAGGCAGTTTAGAACCTGATTAATTTTTAATTTAGACAAAAAACTTTTTGTAGTTCAAACCCAATTTAATTATTTTTAATGGGGTACTCCAAAAAAAAAAATTAATGCTTTTGAAACTTCTACTGCATTTTTTTTAGCGGCAAAAACAAGTAATACGAGTAGAATCACTATATTAAAATTCTCTGATTAATATATAATATTATAGTTTTTATATATTAAAAAATCCTAAACAAAATTAAAATAATAATAATAATAATAGAATTTTAAACTAAATAGGAAAAAAATTCTAAATCATTAATAAAATATTACAAGTGTGATAGATTTTTTGTGATTTTATTTGAAAGTCTTACTGATTTTAAATGACTAAAAAATTCTAATTTTATAGAAAATAAAGCTTTTAAATTCTTCTAATAAAATTTGAGTTGGATTGAGATAAAAATAAATAAAATTATGCCCTTTACAAGCTGCTTATTTTTTAAAATATTTTTGAAAAAAATATTTTTTTATTTTTTAAAAATAATAATTTTTCTTTGTTTTTTCAGATCATTTTGATATGCTAATATTAAAAATAAATTTAAAAATAAAATCACTTAAAAAACATAAAAAATGACCAGAGACATTCCATCAAACCTGTGACCTGGATTACGAGACTAAAATAATATTTTAGAAAGAAAATAATAATAATAAAAAACAACTTGATTTAACCCAGGTTAAGCTGTCAAACCCGTGATCCTAGTCATGAGACCGGGATAATCCTATGAAAATAATATAAATAAATAAATTATGAAGTTCATTCTCAACCGACACAATGTTAAATGATTAATTTAGAAAAAAAAAGTCAATAAAAAAGGATACAAAAAACAACCCGAGTCAACTTCGGTTAACCCGTTTAACACTAATCTCAAGTCATGAGAGCAAGAAAACTTAGTAAAAAATAAGCCAAAACAAATCATAAAGCCTAATTCTCAATCAACCCACTATTAAAGGATAAAATTGAAAAATAAGACAATTAAAAAATAAATAAAAAACCGAGTCAACTAGGTTAACTTGCCAATCCCACGATCTAGATCATGAGATTAGAACAATCCAATAAAAAAAAATCAATGTTGAAAGACTCATGACCTGAGTAATGAGACCGAGATAACCTTATAGAAAGAAAATAAAAATAATAACTCTATTTTAAACTTGGTTAACCTGCCAAACCCCCAACCTTGATCATAAGATAAGGATAACCTCATAGAAAACAAATTAAAAAAAAAATTGTAAAGCTCATTTTCTAACTCGTCCAATATTGAATGAGGAAATTAAAAAATATATTTTAAAAAGGCATAAAAAATCACCCGAGTCAACTCGAGTTTATCTGTTAAGTTATTCATAAGTCATGAGTCGTGATAACCTAATAGAAAGCAAACTGAAAAAATCATAATGTCCAACTCAATATTAAAGGATCAAATTGGGGGGAAATTCAATTAAGAAAATAAAAAACCCTGAGTCAATTGGGTTAACCAACTAACTCCATTATTTGAATTATGAGACTGAAATAACCCAATAAAAAATAAATTTAATGTCAAATATAAAATTAAAAAAAAATATTTATTAAAAAAATCAAATGAAAAAAAAAATAAAGGCACTATAGTGCTTCGTTTAGAGGCCCCTTCAAAAGGATATTGGTGAGGTTTTCATAAATACTATACCTTGCAACATGTATTTTGCCTTAATTTTTTAAACCTAATTAACCTATTAAACCTATAACCATGATCACAAAATAAGGAAAATCTCATAAAAAATAAATTAAATTTTTTTTTTATAAAATTTATTTTCCAACCGATTCAATATTGAATGAAAAAATTAATTTTTTTAAAAAAAAAAACATAAAAAACTATCTGAGTTAAAAAAATATAAAGTAAACAACCTAATAAAAAAATAAATTCAATGTTAAAAATGAAATTTCCAACCTGATCAGAATCAAGGGCATCTATTTAGACGCCTACTGCATCCATCTTCACTAAAATCAATCTCCTTCACTTGCAATGCATGCGGCACTGATGGCGATGACTCTCCATTCGTGTGCACCATGTGCCTAGTATTGGTACACGAAGAATGCATTTTATTGCCACGCAACCTTAAACGGTACTGCACCATCATCCCCGAATTATCCACACCTATCATCCTCAACAATGCATCGAATCTATAAACAAGTACTGTGGAATATGCCGTCGGGAAGTTGACACAGAATACGGAGTTTACTATTGCCCAGACTGTGAGTTTGTTGCACACGTGAATTGTAGCAGAGAATATGGCGATTCTGCAACAGAGACTGGAGGAGAAAACGAGGAAGAGCAAAGTGTGACTGTTGATGATCAATTCATGGAACCTAGCTTTCGCGTTGTCCGTGAGATCAAGCATGGAGAGGAGAGAATAATTGAAGAGATCAATCATTTCAGTCATGAACATAACCTAATCCTTAATGACAAGGTTGATGATGATCTAAAGTGTGATGGGTGCATGTTAACAATCTCAACTCCATTTTATAGTTGTGACAGTTGTAATTTCTTTCTTGACAAAACCTGCAAAGAATTACCCAGGCGAAAAAAGTGGCAATATCACGAAAACCAACTCATTCTTTCATGGAACCGATGGGAACATGATCTGTACAACTGTGTTGTGTGTAATCAATATTTTCGTGGGCTCAGGTACACATGTGATGTATGTGGACTCTGCATTGATGTCCGATGCTTCAAATCATTGAAAGATTCCACGAAACGTGGAGTAATTCTGACGAGATAGCTTGAACTTATTCATCTAAACTTTCATTTCTGTAGTCCAAATACATGCTGACGCATTTAACAAATAGCACCAACGTTTCCTTGATCAATGCTACATCCCAAATTCTTCTTCTGGAATCAAACCTAAATGCGCCAATCCTGAAGATCAAAATGTAAGCAAAATGAAAGTTAATCAATGTCAACGTGAAGGCAAAAAGTGATGGGATCTAAACATGATGTTTTCCATTTATGTTTAAGCATTGCAGATCATCTATCCATACAATTTTCTTTACGATTGTTCAAGTCTCAATACCTTACTTTGACTTAGTTATGTTTCTGCTGATTCTACAAGTTAGTGGTGCAAATGTTTTGGTTGGTTAGGCTGTTGATCCCTTCAATGATGTAAGGAAACCCAGAATTAAATCCACCATCTGAGCATCATAATTAGGTCCTTCCATTTCAAAGGGTCTCCCAAACAGAATTGAAGCAGTTAAGCCAAAAGGGTAGCCTAGCTATGCTTACATAACCAATAATTTCCTCCAGCTTATCAGCAGCAGAACCAGCAATTGGAGCTCCTATATATAAGAACAAAACATCTCAGCCAGTTCGAAAGAAAACAAAGAAGGAAAGAAACTGGGAGATAAAATTCCTTAATAAACCTTCTAAAATATATGTGCAGAAAAATTGTAAGGAAAGATTGCAGGAAATTTTGAAGAATTAATTGAGAGAATAGGTCCACACCCACTTTTTGAGAGGCTTTGAGTCAGGCAAAAATATGCTGTCATATAATTCTAATCTCTAGGAATTTTGGTAGCATTATTCAATCATAAATTTCATAATCATCAATGAAAACCAAGCCAAAAATATCCCCAAAAAAGCAAGACATGTTCACCAACCATCAGTGATGGGCACATGCAAACAGGAACATTAATCAATAAGTATAGATTTATCTATAATTTTTTTTTATATGATAAAATTTATTTTTTAAACAAAAAATATGTATTTTTATATAATATTTCTAATATATGCAGTCTTGTATAATATTTTTTTAATTTTATTTAATCAATTTAATACGTATGTCTATTTCTATTATCGTTCGATTAAATAAATAAATAAGTTTAACAAACATAACCGGGTAAATATCTCATCTTGAGAGATTAAATATCTTAATTTATATACATCTTTTAATTTTTTCAATTTTATTTATAAAAAAATTATATTTATTAACACAGATAATTCTTGATTTTTTTTATTACATGTATGCATAAGTTTTTTGAATTTTCACTTAGATTTTTTTTAATTACAAAAATATATCAAAATTAAAATCCTGTGTATTCAATTTTTGTTTTGTTAAATAAAAAAAAATAACCCCCAATAAAGCATTCATTCAAACATTTATACGAGACCTTCCATTTGCTTGATGTTTACAAAAGGTTCATTGATTCAGATGCTGAGAACTAGTTTCTGCTGTTCTTGATGGTGTCTGATAAGTCAATTTTTCAGATTTGCTGGTTTTTTAGCAACACGAAGCAAACCAAACCAAAATCAATCAGTATGAAAATACTCACCCCTGATATTAAGAGATTTAACAAATGACGTAGTGAATTTAAACATTATGGTTAAATGAGTGTGGTAAATGACATAACTTAAATTATATATATTATGAGTTCTAATTGTATATACTCGAGACAGTACCAGTAATTGTTTATAATCAATACAAAAACAAAATTAAAGCTCCAACTTTCATTTCCCTAATAAATCAAAATGTTGAATGCGCCAATCAAGGGATTCATATAAATAAATCTTTTAGAAATTGAGCAAAAAAAATTTAATAATTTTTTATACTTTTAAATTATTTTAATATATTTAAAAATTAAAAAAAATATTATTTTAATATATTTTTAAACAAAAAATAATTTAAAAATCAATTACTACGAGTCTACGATTCTCTCAAACACTATGCCACCAACAAAAAATAAATAAACTTCCAGTTAATTTCGAATTCCTTATCCAAAACACTAATAACCCTTTAATTAATTTACATCTTTATCTTACATGACTAAACCAACCAAAGCCCAGAAAAACATAGTTCATAAAACCCTAAATAAACTGAAAAATTGATATGAAAAAAAAAACTTAATGTATTAAGCACCAAATTATAACTATCCAGTAATTTCAAGGACCAATTACCACTAGTAGCAGTTCCCTTAAATGCCTTCTTCTTCTTCAATCTCCTTCCATTGATTTCTTCCTCTCATTGTTTCTCCTCCTTTCTACTCGGGGCTTTTAATTCCATTTCTCTCGTGTTTTCCAGAATCCAAACCCCCAACTAATAATTTCCCTCCGCCTATTTCTTCACTCAATTCCTCCACTGCTTTCCTCAAATGCCCGTTCTCACTCTGCAAAACCTCTAATTGCCTTTTCACACCCAAACACGCCTCTGCCACCTCAGCATTCCCCGAATCCATCTCCACCTTCCCTGTCGTCCCCTCTTTCTTACTCCTCTCATCTCTGTCATCCACGTGTTCAATTCCAATCTTATTCATCACAAAGACCGGTATCGTCCTAAAATTAATCCCAGCCGTTGATTCACCGCCACTCTTAATTTCAGCCGGAACCCGAACTCCCCACCGGAAACTCACCACCGCCTTGCTCCTCACTGGAAGCCTCGTCTTCGCCGTAACCTCCACACCAGAAAACAATCCCGCAACCGCACTCGCCGTCACCGGTGGCAAAACCGTAATCCTCTTCCCACAAAACACGCCATCAACCACATCCGGAGTCGGAGTCGCAGCCTCAACGGCCTCAATCGACCCATGATCATCAGACGAAGCACCGCCGTTCAGAATCGACCCCGTCAGATGACTTACGTGAGTCGACGACTGCGACTTCTTAATCGAAAAATCCCCAAATTGAGGCTTGAAGTGGAGCATAAAGCTAGGGTTTAAATTACTATTACCTTTACTCAATAGATTGAACTCCGCACTCATAATCATGGAGCTAGAAACCGGAGAACCGAAGTGACCGGTTCCGGTTTTGATAACGAGGGAGAAGGGGTTCCACGTGTCATTAGGACGGTAAGCGATTTTGATGGAGGGTCCAGATTGGAAGAAAGTAGAGAGATTTAAAGAAAGTTCTTTGGACTCTCCGGCTATAATCCCTGATTGAAATGGTAAACCCAAGATGTTGAGTGGCACTTTGGCTCTAAATACCGGGTTTTGCTCTTCCCGGAATTTTAGTGAGGCTTTCATTTCTTGTTTCTTGAGCTCGAGGTTTAATAGTGATTTATCAATGATCAGTGAAGATTGGGTGATTTATATAGTGAAGTGATTATAAAAAGGGTTCAATTTTAGGGTTTTTGATTTGATTTGGAAGGATTTTGACATCTTGGCTGGCTGGATTGGAGAAACACTATAGTTAAGTTGCGGCTACACTTGGGAGCTCCTGTTTGGGGTGTAATTTTGCCGTTTTAGAGGATTATTAATTTTCGAAAGAAAAGGAAATATTTTGAAATTTTGAAATATCGGAAACGATTTGTCTCTACTGAAAGACTCGATTGAACTCCCAGAAATGGATGTTAAACTCTCCGGACCTAGCACGTGGATTTTGTGATCTGTTTATCTATATTTGTGAATTTATTTTAAAATGATATTTATTTGAAAAAATAATTTTTTTATTTTATAAATTTTATTTTTGATATTAATTTATAAAAATATTTTAAAAATTAATTTAAAATAATAATAAAAAAAAACTCACTCTCAAACAGTATCAAAATCTTGTCCAGCTTTAGTTTCGACACTGTTAGAGACAAGCCGACATGACTTCCCCGATTTTATCAATTCCAATCAATTTGGTTTTTTTAATTATTTAAAATAATATTATTTTAGTTTATTTATAATTAAAAAAATAATATCTTTTTATTTAAAAAAATAAAAAACTAAAATGCACTACTTTATTTTGTTTTTTAAAATATTAAAGTAATATTGTTGATCCAAATTGACAGAGGGTTATCAGGGAATGTTTATTTATGGGATGAAGTTTTTTTTAAAAGAAAATTGTTTTTTTGTTTAAAAAATATGAAATAATTTTCTTTATTTTCTTTAAATGTTTTTTAATAGTTTTGATGGGTTTATGTTAAAAATAAAAAAATATAAAAAATATTATTTTAATATATTTTTAATTTAAAAACAGTTTTATAAAATACCGCATTACCATCACGCATTTAAATCGGATAAATACTATAAGGGGTTTAGTAAGTGTTGTACCAGCAGGTTCCCTCTTGGAAATTTTAACTTTGAATAGCAGTCGATTCCTGCAATCATGGAATCCATGAAGAGTAAATTAGAAAAAAGTAAGCTAAGAAAAGGAATAAAAAAGAGAGATCGAGAAAGAAAGAGATTAAGAAAGTCTTAGAAAAAATATTGTATACATCAAACAAATATCATATCCATAACTTAAAAACGCATGAACCCACAATTTAAAGTTTAAACTCTTAAATAATTTATAGAAATTGTAGTTTAACTGATTATATGTTCTGAATTTAATATCTGAAAATTATTTGTTCGAGTCTTATAAATATCAGAATTATTAAAGATTTATATGATAGTTCAATTTAAAGTTCGTGAGATTAGTTGAGATGCGTATAAAATTGACCCGAAGTTAATAAAATAATTAAAAAAAACTCAACTCTGACAAAGTTTGAAAATTTTGCAAAATCCTCCACATACTTATAAAAGTTTTAGGAAAATTTTATAAAACTGCTCCTCTAAAAAGGAAATTATACATTTTGACCCCTCGGTTTATAAAATCTATTCTAGTCTCACGGGCCAATACATGAAGTCCTAAAGACCCATCTCCATTTTGCAAAAGGCCCAGTTTTAGAATCGCTTCTGCAACCGTTTATTTCCGCTCGTGCCCTCCAAAAGTCGCACGTGTCCCGTTCCGTATTGAGGACGCTTCTCCATGGCTGAAAGCAAAAGAATTCCTTGTTGTTAAGAAACCGCGCAGCGCAAATAAAAAGTGAGCGAAAGAAAACCGACTCTTGACATTTCTCCCCGAAAATCCGAACAATTAAATCTAAATCGCTTTCCATCTTAATTTCAAACCCTAACAATTCCCAATTCTTTCTAACAAAACCCCACCTCCATGACCCGACCCGTCAAACGCGAACCCCACATTACTCCCCATCCTGCTGCTGCTGGTAGTACTAGCAGCAGCAGCAGACTCAATAATGGTGGAGCCGAAACGAGCGATATGGACAGTCAAGAGGCCACTGAACGGAGACATCTCCGTTCACGTTACCGTGACGTGAAGAGAATCATAATTGGCACTCTTTTCTTTCTTTCTTTTTTTCTTAATTTTCGTAGTTTGTTTTCGAGTCCTTTCTGTCTTCAGTATTTACAACTTTCCTTTTTATTTGGCTTTCTTCACAGTTTGACACATGAGTGATGCATTTTTGTTGAAAAATTTGAGCAGATGGAAGAGAGGACGTTGAAAGGGTTGATTCTGATAAGTTTAATTCCATTATTAATCAAGTGGAGGACTTGCACAAATTGGGTATTCGCTACTTCTACATTTCACTAATCATTTCTATTCCTTTTTTTAATTGAGAATTAAGGCTTAAATTCTTGTTCTTGGTTTAGAATTTCATCGTTCGAACACTGATGTGCATTGAGTTTTTTTTTCTTCTAATGCTAATTTCTTAGATCTTTAATTCTTCCCGAAATTACTTCCTGAAAAGTGTTGCATTGAATGAGTGCTTCCCATTATTCGAATGCTTTAAATTGCTTTGTAAGTGGTTTGGAAGAGTGTTTTGGTGAGATTGGTATTATTGTTTTTGTTGTTGTTGATTAACTCTTGCTATTTTTGTAAAACTAATTACGGTTCTAGTAAGAATGGTCATTTATGATTTTCTTAATTGTTCTTGGTTTTGCAATTTATGTGATCTTCAGTGCAGAAACCTAGAGAACAAGTTGCTGATGCAGAGGCTTTATTGGATATAACAAACTCTTTGGTAGCCTCTGTTAAGGCGCATGGACATGATGGAATAACACCTTCAGATTTTGTCAATGGTCTCCTTAGAGATTTTGGCCGACAAGATGGGCCTAGTACTAGTGCTGACGGTAGCAGAAATTTGATTGCTTGGAAAGATATTGGAGTTGCTGTCTCACATATTTTCAGTAGTTGTCCTGGATGCTGTACCATGTAATAGCAGCAGAACGTTGTCCTTTTTGGAACACCCTTTTGTTTTGGAAAATTTTGAATGAATATTTTTTCATCTTTTTTTCCTGTTAAGGGTTGGGCCGATGGATACTGAGTTAAAGCAACGGAAGGCTGTTGTTGGTAGAAGACGTACAAGACCAACCGGAAGTGTTCAACCGGAAGAGGTGAGGGTGCTTTATATGCTTGTGCAATTGGTTTCTGTTTTGTGAAAAAAGTTGATTGAGTTGGAGTGGCAATTACCAAGTTTGACTGCTATGTGCTTAACCTAGGAATGGAAAGAACTATTCTTCTGTTACATTATCTTGTTTATTCATCTTCAAATTTTGTTTAATTATTCAATTGAGACCTCAAATTGCTCATTCTTCAATCATTTCAGCATTAATATATGTATATCTGAATCCCTTGTCTGGAATCTAGGGTACCAAGCTTTCCTGTTACTTTGTGCAGGTCAATGACAGTGGTGCAAAGGAGAGAACAGATACTGACAAAAATATGGCAACTATGTTTAGTATTTTAAAGAATAAAAGAAGTGTCAAGCTTGAAAATTTGGTTTTGAATAGAAACTCTTTTGCACAGACAGTGGAGAATTTGTTTGCTTTGTCATTTCTAGTTAAAGATGGAAGGGCTGAAATAAAAGTGAATGAGAATGGCTGGCATCTTGTTTGTAAGATTTTTATAAATGCTTTCATTCGAAAATGCCTTTCTCCCCCCTTTTTTCCCTTCTTATTGTCTAAGAATCCCCTACATTTCAGCTCCAAGGAATGCGCCTGATGCTGGTAAAGTAGTCTCAGGGGAGGTAGCTTACCGGCACTTTGTCTTCAGATTTGACTTCAAGGATTGGAAGGTACCTGGACCTTAGTTTGATGAATTAGATTTATATTTTTTATGATAAATTTCTGCAGAATTTTTCTTCTATTTATAAATGCCGACCATTTCAAGGATTTTTAGCCTAAGTTGGGTTCTCTAGCAGCATAATGGAATAGTAGCACAAGTAAAATGCAGAATAATTGTCTTAATGATTCTGGAGTAGTTATTTGAAGATTTGATTGTTGCAGGTGACGACCTAAGATAAACTTGTTGGTTTAACATAGTGGTAGGACGTCCAGATAATTAGTGTTAAGCTTTGTGTACACACTGCACTTGCTTCATATTCCTTTCACAAGAAACCATGTGCCCAATAGATACATTTACCTAGTTTAATTCTTATATGTTATACCAATATTGCCTCTGAAGTTTGTTGCATTTTCTGATAATGTATTTAGAAAATAAACAATCTTTATAGCTGGTCTAGTTTCTGATATGTGCCAATGCAAAATTTTGCAGTTGATGATATCTGCTGTTGAGGTAGGGGAGGAGCTAATGCCAAATAGGAATCAAATAAACATGCCAAGTGATAGCCTAGCAGATCCGATACCTGTAGAATCTCAGGCAGGAGGACCTACCACTCCCATTCGGAAGTTCTCCAGGAACCGTGGTTTGGTTTTACAAGAGAAGACAGTTGTGGAAGACTCCACTCCCGAGAACGATAATATCCAAGTAAGAATACCCGCTATTCGGAAAGGGAAGCGAAAAATGAGGTGAGAATGTAAGCATGCGGGGGGATTCAGCCAGAAGATATTGGGACCTCCCCATGAGTCAGTCATATAGTCGTGTACATGCATAGAATGATAGAGGTCAATTAGTATTTTAGCATTTAGGCCATCATATGGATTCTTTTTGGTAGAAATTTGAGAAGCAAATTAGCAACCATCTTTCCTCTGTTCTCTCATCCTCTCCCTGGTGTTTTTTTTTTTTTTTTTGAGCATGCTATTTTGTGAAGTTGAGACCACGATTACCAACCAAAAATTCCTTTGACATAAAGTATCCCCATATTTATTAATCCAATATATCTGCTGCACAAGAACCCAACAGCCTCCGATTCATTTCTGTTGCTTACTGAACACTAGATGATGACATAAATTAATTTTGTCATTTTGATTTGTATTCTTGCCTAAAGCAGGAACATCAGGTGTGTGAGAGAGAGAGGGAGGGAGAGAGACGACAACAACGTTTTAAAGCTATGGAATGTCATTAAGAAAAATAAGTTCCAATTAATTAGGTAAAGGCAAGGGCTGTCAAGATTTTTTGTGGGATCGAATTTATTGCAAAATACAAAATTTTCAGCTGGCACAATAAACAACATTGTTGGAATTTCAACCTCGAGCTCTAGTTATCCTTAGGAATGTCAAGATCCACAAATATTGGGCTGTCAACTCCCACTCCCATAGCATTCAAACCATTGTCCACATAAACAACTGCTCCAGTGATAGCCGAAGCCAAGGGTGAGGCCAGGAAGGCAGCTGCATTCCCCACCTCCTCTGTAACATTAGATTTCAAGCTCAGGAAGGATGAACAAAGCATGTGATTAAAAGGCAACATTTAGCTGTGAGTGCTATTACGAAACAGTTTTCAAATTTGGTTTTTTTGAATGGGGGTCAAAAAATGAGTCATAGCAAGGGAAAGCCAAACTCTTAATTTTTGAACTTAGATAAACACTTTCATGTAGTTTATGTAATTGCCCTTTTTGTTTCTTTTTATATAACAGTAATCAAATGTAGATCAATTTGTATAGTTCACAGCTTACCAGCAGATAGTTCCTTCTGTAGGGGTGCATTAGCCGATGAGTAATCGATCATCATATCAATAAATCCAATTGCTTTCGCAGCACGACTTCTTAAGGGGCCTAAAAATATTTGTGAGAACAAATACGTGAGAGACATGCACACACAACCCTGCGTATGCAGGGTAATTTAGCATGCATAGCATTTGACCCGGCAATCCAGAGAAGAAGAAGAAGGAATACAGTCAAAGACATGAATGTGCAATTCTGAGCCAGCAGTTCTGTTGGTGCTCATGCTTCAGAAGATAGCATTTGCATTTCACACACCTAGAGAAGAACAACTATGCTAATGTTCAAACTTGCAGAATTATAGACGAGGATGGATTGGTCTACTCTTGAGTAGTGTGTATAGACAGCTCATATACCTCAGGACTCAAATAGCAGCATGATTCACAATTTGTCCAATGCAGGGATGCTCTATTTACCTGTGCAAATTACAGTTAGGGTGAAGGCCTTTCCATGTTGTGCACATGGATACACCATGAATGGTTGCATGAAGAATTAAAGAGAGAAGCTGGCTGGCTGAACTGACTCCTTAGAGAAACACATGCATATCAATAGGGTGTAGGGGGATCACAGAGAATACAAGTATCTCAACTTCAGCAAGAGATCTTCTTAACAATTATCAAATGGCAACGATCTTCGGATCGCACAGGTGCAATAGATGGCTGCAGTTTCGTTCATGCTCTAAATTTTTATGTTTGAAATAAAAAAAAATCTAGTACATTCATGAGCATGTGCCATGGGGCCCTAAATATAGTTCAAGAGATTGCAGGATTGTTATGCTCCTAGCATTGGCCCATGTAATTTAGTTAACTAGGAATAGCCAATATACCTGCAGATATAGTGTTGACTCTGATTTTGTATTTTCTTCCAGCTTCAAAAGCCAGCACCTGAATCAAGAATGAAAAAATTGGAAAAATCAAAATGAATGCTAGAATATGGTAAGCTAGAGATATAGAAAAAAGAAATGGGAGAGAAATAAGAAACCCACTCGTGTATCACTCTCGAGAGCAGCCTTTGCTGAACTCATGCCTCCACCATATCTGCATATGACAATTTATAATGATGTTTTTAAAAGGGAAAAAAAAGAAAGGCATGGTGACTTCTAGAAGCAATAAAAAAGCATGTGAGTACCCTGGAATGATCCTTTCAGAAGCAATGTAGGTAAGAGAAATTGAAGCGCCACCTGCAATATTAACATTCAACATTGAAACTTAATTTCCAGGAATAATCACTGGTGATGCCCAAGAAAGAAAATAGGATGATAGTTATACCTGGATTCATTACTGAAACAAATTCTTTCAGCAACGAAACAAAGGAATAGCTCGAAGCTGAGATGGCAGCGAGATATCCATTCCTGGATGTCTCTAGGAGAGGTTTGCTAACCTGTGAAGTTAAGTGATTCAGTGACACAAAAATCTTAAAAAGAAGCGCAAGAGGGAAAAATGAATATCACAAGACCTCTGGCCCATTAGCAAGTGAATGCACAAGGATGTCAATGCTCCCAAAATCCTGCTTCACCGATTCAACAAGCTCCTGCAAGACATGTTACTCGTTATAATCTGGTTTAGTATTTTAACTCAGCGGATGGAAAAACAAGTACATCCTAACCACCTACTCGAAAACAACAGATTAAGATAAGTTCAATTAATTTCATGTTTCGCAGATCACCGTAACAGATTGAGAAGGAAATGACTTTGTTTCTGAACAGAACTTGAAGTAAATTGAACACAAGTAGAAGCACTAGATTTATGCCCTCACAAACACTAGCATGCAATGCTGGATTCTTAATTTACGCAAATTATTTCATGAATTAAACCAAGCAGCTAGCCCTCATGAGAAAAGAAAGAACAAAACGATTATGAGAAAATACAATGACCCAGCCATCTTATCAAGCAGTTTGAATTACTTTTGAAAATTCATTTATTGTTACTCGAGTCAATCAGTTCAAATACGTACGGTTGGAATCTGACCAGTATATTATAAATGCAAAAACAATTTCCACATTTGTGTTGACCATCTTATATGTGGATGGCAATTCATAAACAAATAAACTCATTCAAAGAATGTTTTATTACACTTCACGGGAATGTAACTTAAAAATTATAAACTCATTATATCTCATTTTCGGACTTCACCACCAAGTATCAACCAACCAACTAATGAATCAAACAGATGAATGGGTAGATTAGATATTTCATTAAGCATGGTTGGAATAAGACAATTATGATACCTTAACAGTCCATTTTGAGGACCCTGCATAACGTTTGTTTGACTTTACCTGCACAAACCCACTAATAAGAAATGCAAACAAAAATAAAATATTATACGTATCATATATGAAAATTGATTAAATGCTATCATTACATCCTCAGGAACATCATCTAGACTGTCATAGACTGCATCCATTGGGTAAACTTTAGTAATTTCCATTAAAGAACCATCTGGCAATCTGAAAAATCAAATTGCAATAACAATCAGCAGTAAGCAAGAAATTGATCATTAAATATTGAATCATCTGCATACATTTCATGAAATGTTAAATTTTCTCTTACACGCGTGATTCATCAAATTTCCCACGCCGTAGACTGCTTTCAAATATGTTCAATGCCTGCAGAAAGAAAAATATAATTTTTGTCAGAGACTTTATTGTCAGAACTTGAGAATTACAAAGGCCACAAGGGAATAAAGTTGGATCAATTTACATACAGGCACCCATGTACCAACAATAATCTCAGCACCGGCAGCAGCAAGGGACTTCGCTATTGCCCAGCCATATCCATTGTCATCAGCTACACCGGCAATAAATGCTCTCTTACCTGGAGACAATGGTCCCATTGTTAGATGTACTGGATGTTATATTGTTTAGCTGGCAATCATTTCAGATCACAGCAGAAAAACATGTGGCTAGGAATGGCAGCATATCTGGAATTGAAATTTTCTAATGAAATAGAAAATTCAGAGGCAACATGAGAAAGCCTCCAAGTCAAACCTAAGCACTTGCAAACTTGTCGATGAACACAGTAGAAAGCTAGGACCATTTGTGAAGCCATTTTTACTAATATCATTGTTTTACATTTCCTAGTTTTGCATTGTTTAATTTGAACAAAGTATGAAAACTATCAAAGGATACTTAAAGCAGCTATAGTAATTGTGAAAAATATGCAAGGATGTGCATGAATTTTGAAGTCAGCCTTAGAAAGGTTGAAAACTATCAAAGGATCCTTAAAGCAACTATCATAATTGTGAAAAACATGCAAAGATGTGAACGAATTTTGAAGTCAGCCTTAGAAACAATAGGGGGAAAAAGAGACGCCTGACCTCTTAAATCAACAGGCAATCCTGGCAGAGGTTTGTTCTCATTCGCAGCAGACATTGCTCTGGTAACAACCTTCTTAAATTTTATTGGTGCTGAGAAAATGCTCTTGAAAAAAGGTTGCCTTGATGAGATGTGAGAGGAGCTTGTAAGCCTATTCCAAGATGCCTCTTTAGATTCAGTACTGAAACTTGCTGCACTTGACATGAATACTTTGCGAGAAGAAGAAATGCAAGGCTTGATCATTGCCATGTTTGTGGCAGGAGTTGCAGCCGTGGCCATTTTGTAAAGTCAGATCACCAAATATAAAAACAATTCTGCAATATTGAAAAGAAAATATATAATTAAAGCAGAAACATGGTAAGGCCATATATCGAAACATAAACCTGGTTCGTGTAGCTCCCATAGGTAATTTCTAACTCAAGGGAGAAAAACTAAAAGGATGAAAACTTTTTACAGTATCCAATGAAATTCCCAATAACTATAACTAGTTCTTCCAAGAAAATCAAAATTACCAAAAGAATTTGAAATCTACCTTGTTCATAACTGAAAGATATAAAATGACGATGCAACTTTTTACCACTAAATCATGGCCCTAAAAATCACTCCGGTGCTGCTTTTAAAAACAAACAATTCCAAGCCAAAATATAGAATTATTCCACGGGCACAAACATAGTATCAATTAGAAGTCCTGGAATCATTTTCACGTAACAAGTTTTGCCACAAACCTCAAAACTTATCAGGACCACTCTCAATTCCATTATACAGAACAATTTACATGGAAGACATTTATGTACAAAGCATGCGAGGCCTAGATTGACGATGCAAAGAAAACATTGATGAAACATGAAATAAGAGTACATGTCTGGTGTAAACAATCATCCATGTAGCCAATACCAAAGCATTTTGAGGTGCCCAGTTGAGAGATGATCACAAAAACAATAGCAAAATATGTGTTCAGTCAAGATTAAGCGCACCAACATTTCATTTCTTGATCAATATGAAGAGCAGGAAAACACTTGAAATGAGAACCAACAGAAATACTAATGTACTAGATTGAATTGTTAAAACAAAAATCATGAGACACTGGCCTTGTCATGTCAAGACCACTTTGAAACTCACCTCTGTTGTGAGTGTGATGGCCGAGATTTGAGCTAGAAAGATGGGGTGTTCTGTTTGGATACAAAGGAAAATGTGCTGGTTTGGTTTATAAATTAAGTTGGTGGTTTGGGGTTTCGATGAAACCAAAGTTTTGGTTTTGTTTGGTGACAGTTGGTTTGGAAGCTTTGAAATTGCCGCAGGAACTGGTAGGGAGAGCTTTCCCTGTTGGTTTTGGCGCCCGTTTGGAAATACTCTTTTGCCCCCCCTCTTGGGCCTGAGCCCAGTACAACCTTGTAAAAAGTGTTTGATGATGCTTTTACAAAAGTATTTATTAATTTATACTTTTAATTATTTTTCTTTAGTTTACATTTGTTTTTTTTCCCACGCAATGCTGTGAAACAGTTTTTGGGCATACCAACTCAGAGTACATACAAGAACTCTTTTCTAAAAAATTGCATTAATTTGGCTAGCAGCAATTAAGAGGCAAAATCATAATTTTCTAGAATTAGGACTAAACTGTAATTTCTGTTATCTTCAATCGCCACACGGATTTTCTAGCATGCAACACTAATTTTCTCTACACAACCTGAACAATTATTAAAAAAAATCCAAAGATAAAATTAAGAAAAAAAAATTAACATAAAAAATAGGGGAAATGAAAAAAAATGACTTGAAAGGAAAAAAAAAATAAAGAGGAGCATGATAGATCTTTTAGTATAGAAATGTAATGAATTTTGGGTTAACAATATATTTTTCTCAATATTTTATTTTTTAATCCTCTAATGTTTAACTTGGTAATTTTACCATAATTACAAACCCAATTTCTTCTAATTAGGCTATAAAAAGATGTAATTGAAATGAAAACAAAAATTAGAAGACCAAAAAGAAGTTGATATTGGGATGATATGAATATTATAAAGTAATAGATAACTCACACAAAGACCACTTTAAGACTTTAAGGTACAAAAGATACAAAAATAAACAACTCGCTACTCTAAATATATATATCAAATCACCCATTTAGAGATATAAAGTTAAGGTATATATCTACCAGTCACAAATGAGATACAAAACTTGATAGTTTGTCAAAAGACCAAGTCAAAGATTCTGAATTCAAATTTTGCTAAAAAATCCTTAATACATAGTTTGAATCACAAGTATATTATTGGAACAACTCTCCAAGTTCAGAAAAACACTAAAATAACATTATTAAGACCCTAATAAATGACTTTGATATAAAACTAGACTAATATTAACTAGCACATGTTTTTGACTCCTTAAAAACACAAACAAACACCTAAACTAAAACATGCATAACTTCATTTAGAAAACTTCAATACATGTATGGTTGGACAATATGAAAAGATCACATTCTGACCTTGAAAATCATATATGATAAATTTATTTTTCCATGCAATAAAGACATGTAAATTCGATCTTGAAGTTGGCCCACGGGCTGACAAGAAAAAATTATCAAGAACTTCATTCATTTGGATTGCCAACCCAAACTCAAATAGTTTAATATAAGTAGGACCATTTAAGAACGCTTTTTAGTCAATTTTCTTATGGTTGAGAAAAACTCGTCCTTAAATTCAAATAATTCTTTCCCTTAGTCTTGTGGATATTTATTCAAAGCATTTACACTTTCATGATCCTTCATGCAAGCCTTGAATTAGAGTCTTTTAACATCAATTACATTACTTTCTATTCCATGAATGTTCCTTGAATTATCATGAATGAACAACTCAACTTCTTCATCTTTTTCTTAGCTCTATTATGTTTGAGTTATTAATAATTATTTATGAAATGTTGTTGAAAACATTGATAAGTTCATTATTTTTCAATCTAAGAAAATCAATTTTGATCCCATTAATTTTAAAATTCTTCTTAATCACATGTGAAGCATATTCTTTATAATATTTTTCATCAAAACTCACTTTTAAAACAACCCTCTCAACCTGATGCTCAACTAATATAACAAGAATTTCATTAGCATACTTAGGATCATCATAAACTAATATTTATACATCAAAATCTTCTTTTTTAATATCATTTTCCCCATCCTCATTGAATTTCGGTGGTTGATTCCAATCCATAAAAAATCTAAATCATAAAACAAATCTAGTTTTTTTAGCACTTTTTTCTTGCTAAATTCTCTCTTGTATATCCCGATAAAAAGAATGCCTTATCTGATTATTATTGCTAAAAAAACCATTTTCAAGAACATTAACTTTTATATCAAATTCTTGATATGGAATTTTATTACTTTTTCTTTGATGTCAAAAAAAAGAATCATCACTTGAATCACAAAGTGGTTTGTGAAGGGAATGACTAATTTCATTATCATTATGGTTTCGATTCACAAATTGATCAAGTTGCTCCTGGATTTATAGAATATGCCTTTTTATTTTGTTAATTTCAAGAGCATGAATCTGCCTCTCAAATTTTTACACACGACATCCATAAACAACCATAGTTTTAAACTCAAGACTTTGATACTAACTTGATACTGATATGGTATAAATATCACAAAGTAACAGATAATTCACATAAAAAAATGACTTTGCTCATCACTCAAATTTACAAAACCAAATAGATGCAAAATTAAATAACTCACTACTTTAAAGATAAAAATTAAATCACCACTTTAGAGATACAGAGTTAAAGTATAAGTCCACCACTTATAAATGAGATATTAAACTTGATAGTTTGCCAAAAGACCAAGTCAATGACTCTAAATTCAATTTTTGCCAAAAAATCTTTAGTGCGTGGTTTGAATCATAAATTTATACCTGGAACAACCCTCCGAGTATATGAAAACACTAAAATGATATTATTAAGACCCAAATAAATGAATTGGATAGAAAACTAGACTAATAGGAACTAGCACATGATTTTTATGCCTTAAAAACATAAACAAGCACTTACAAAACTTAAAAACTAAAACATGTGTAACTTTTTTAGAAAAACTTCAATGCAAGCACGGTTGGACAACCTGAAAAATTCACATTTTGATATTGAAAAACATATATGATAGACTTATTTTCCTATAGACATTGAAGACATGCAAATCCGGGCTCAAAGTTATCCCACGAGCTAACAGTAAACATTATTAAAAATTTTATTTATGTGAATTTTCAACTCAAACTCAAGTAGTTCAATATAACTAAGACCATTTAAAAGCACTCTCATGTCAAAAACTTACTATTTATATCAATAATGAAACTTTATGATACTTGTTAATTGTTTTAGTATATTAAGGTAACTAAAAATATTTAAAAAATAAATCTAGTTGTAATACTCACCTTTAGTACCATAAAAAAAAGTCTTCAGTTAAAAGGCCTAACTTGTCATGTTGAGCCCAAAAAGTAGAGGCAACAACTTGTCTAGGCTCAGTCCATGCAAATTGGGTGCAACCTTGCTTATGCCCAACCTAGTGTTAGATGAATCCAACCCATTTTATGTATTTCTATACATATTTTTCTTTTATTTTGACTAGTTTTTTTCTACATTATTGTTTTAGTATACTCTATACAATAAATTTTATCATATAATTTAATAAATAAAAATATTTAAATCCACACTTTTTATTGGACGGACATCACGACCAATCAAGCATCATTCACTAAACCAATAAAGTTCATTCTCTTATTTCACAATGTAAAAATCTTTTCAGCGTAGCCTCCTTATAAGGGAAGCTACGAATAGCTTTGTCACCCTCAAGTCTGACCTTTGTATTAGGAAAGGCAAGTCGTGGAATAAGTTTTTACTAGAATTCATAACCCACATTACTACAACCTTATTTTTTGTTTGCCGTGAAAAAATCCAAAGAAATCATTGAAGTTTTTCATCGCCTTAATCACTTATAATTCTAAACAAAAATAGTATTGCAAATTGTAATTTTGTGATATATATATATAGAAGAATGCCCGAAATTAAACTCATTTTATCTTTTTTTTTAACTACAATCCTATTCCGTTCAACCAAGTTTTTATAAATGTAACAAAACATTTTTTTGTCAAATTTTTCTTCATTAACAATAGTAAAAAATAACTTTAAACCAGTTTATATATATATATATATATATATATATATATATATATATATATATATATTGAAACTAAATTTTTTATTATTAAATTTTATGTTCCCTTCATGTTGAAAATAACCTTCTTGAAGTATTGTACCAAGATTTATCACTAAGCCAAACATGCACAAATTAAAATCATCTTATAGACTAACTTCTAAGCCCATTAGAATTATTTGGCCCAATTACTCTTAATCAATTATTCTTGGATTTCTCACTTACATCAATAGATACGGCCCACGTGGGATGCTGACGATTTTTATTTTCCTTTCCTAAACACTCCATCAACCATGTTTGTTTTTTTAACACAAAAAAATCATTGTTTTAAAATTCCTTGTAGGGTGACCCGTCATAGAGGTGATTCAAGATTAAAGCCGAGCTTTAATTAAAAATAAAAAAAGAATTAATTCAGTATAATATTAATAAAAACTTGGATCGAAGAATGAATTATTCAACCCAAAAAAACCTCATATTTTTTTTGTTTTTTAAATGATATTAATTCTATTTTTTTATAAAATAAAAAAATTAATCTAATTTGAATTAACTGAATTAAGTCATTTAATTTCTCGAAACTTGTTCATAATGAATTTTTAAATTGAGTTCAAGTATATATTTAATAATATGATATATAGAGCTTTGCAAAAGTATTTTTTTAATAAAAAATATATTAAAATAATATTTATTTATTTAATTCTTATATCACTTTATTAAATTCATAAAAAATAACTTTAAAAAATATTAATTTAATATATTTTAAAATAAAAAATAATTTAAAAAACATTTTATAAAACGGAATGATGGAGTATAAAAACAGTGGGAAAAAAAAAGCCTCTAATAATCCAGCAAATAAATATAAAATAATAAATAAAACTCCTCTTAAATAACCAATCATTAAAATATAAAAATAGTTATCTCTCTCTCTCTCTTCGAACCCTGCCAGCTTTAGCTGCTTCTCCAGAAAGAAAACCCTTATCTGGGGGTGAGGGTTTATGCTCCTGTATCTCTTGTCAGATTCAGGGCGTTAAATCTTTGAGTTCATTACCTAATTGGGATTTTCCAGCTCGTTTTTATTTGGATCTGAGATTTAAATCGATGATGGATACAAGAAAGAGAGGGAGACCTGACTTCGGCACTAATGGTTATGGTGGATTCAAGAAATCTAAGCAAGGTCAGTTCTTTCTCTTAATCTCAATATCCAGCAACTTAATTTCCTTAATTACTATCTGGGTTTTATGTGGTTCATTTTTTTTTTGTTGTTTTAGTGATTTATTTATGCTTTTGATCATTTTATTATTTTTTTCTGGATTTCTATGTCTTAGCTATTAAGAATTTGTTATCTGCACTGTGTTTCTTTAAGGAGAAACTTAGGCTCATACGTTCAAGGAAAAATCTATAATCCTTTGCTTGTTTTAAAATTTAGGTACACGTCAAGAATGGAACTTCTAATCCGAGTAAAAACTGGCTGATTGTTATCTTTGTATTTTTTTTTGTTCTTTCTAAGATGTAATTTATGGTTTTATATTCTTGTTAGAAAGTTTTAAAGTATGGTGTCTTGGGGGTTAGCTGGTTAGGCTTTCATTTACATTGGTTGTAGCTGTAATTTGGCTTGCATGCATGCCTCACCTTTGTTGCTGTTTCACTGGTAGGAATTAACCTCATTAGCTTTGATTGTAGTTGTGATTTGCTTGCTTATCCCACCTCTTCTGTTCTTTTTTGAATGCTGGCATAGTATTGCCAGGCACTACCTCTAATGTCCTTGTTAAATAAAAAAATTGAACTGTCGTTTGTCGTTGAACATGCAAAATTTTAGTCTGGAGAAACTTGCATTTATTACAAGTTATACTGTAGGCACCGATATTGTAGCATTCATTTATTGGGTGAAATGCTGCAAATAGAATACTTCAAACCATGCAAGCACTCAAATTAAATTATCCACAAACTTTAAGAACAGTTTCTCATTATCAAAAGATTGCCCTTTATTTGAGTAATATAATGTATTATATTAACCCAATCATACTTCAATGACTTTGAGAGATTTTTGGTTTTTCCTCAAACTCACTTTTGTTACATATTTGTAAAATCACCAAACATAACTAACAATATACAGCTGCAAACACAAATACATTTGGCCAAACAAAAACCAAATCATCTCCAAACATCAATTAAACATGCCCTGAACAAAGTGAAACTCACAACAAAAACAACAACACCCATAACTTCATTGGAGACTTTGGTTTACTGATGAAGTAAAAAAACGGTGACAGGGTTACCCATATAAGTGGATGCTACATAAGGGTGAAAAATTTGTTGGAATGTAATTGTCAATGTACATCTCTCATTATGCCTTATGCATTCTTTATGTTAGTTGGACAATTTTATTTAAAGAGCTTCAGTTTTTGTAGGGAATACTACTAGTATTAAACTTGGGAATGTTCTAGAGCAAGCAGATTAAGAATCTGGAAATCTTTTAACTAAGAACAAGTAATTAATGTTTGTAACAGAAATGGACTCCTTATCAACTGGTGTAGGAAGCAAATCAAAGCCATGCACCAAGTTTTTCAGGTTCAAATCTTCTCACCTAAATAAGTATCTTGAATTTCATCTTTTATCCTTTAATATTTAGAAGTTACTGTAAATTTTTATTTATTTTTTATTTCACAATATAAGTTATGTACTGCCCTAATGAAGTGGGTATTTAGCTGTTATACAGGTCCTTAATCATAACTGTGCTTTGTTCAGATGAAGTTAATTAATGGAATTTCATTAGAGACTTTGGTTTACTATTGAACTACAAAAAAGATAATTGCTTGCTGGAATACAGTTGACGCTAAGACAGTTATTTGAAGATTGATATTATTTCTATACCAAGGAATGCCTTCTGGCTGTCCCTGCTTCCCTAACAACAGTAATATTTAACATTAGCTTCAGCTATTGAACCCACTTCCTGTTGATAAATGTGGAATCTGTTAAGATAAATCTCAGGTATGATGCCAGAAATTTTGAATAAAGGATTTTGCTGACATGGACTTGTTTTACTATAGCAGCAAGTTCTATTTTTATAGATTTGTATCAGTTTGTGATCGCTATGTTATTAGTCATGCCACTGAAGTTTATGCTATGCTTTCTTCTAGTCAATGATAAAGTTAACAGTTTGGAGTCTTGTTACCTTAGCATGTCATCACATTATGGAATCTTAGTTTAAATGCACCAGCTATTTCCCTTATTTCTGGTTATAACAGAATTTTGACATGGAATTTCATTTTTATAAATGGTGGATTGACTTGCAGAACTGATTTCTTCTTTTTCCTTGGTTATGCATTGGATTGCAGTACTGCTGGCTGTCCATTTGGCGAGAGCTGCCACTTTCTCCACCATGTTCCCGGTGGCTACAAGGCTGCGGCCCAGATGGTGAATCTGGGACCTAATGTTGCCTTACCGCCTGTACCTAACAGCTCTGCTCCGTCTGCTGTTAAAAGCCGGCTATGCAAAAAATACAATAGTGCTGAAGGTTGCAAATTTGGTGATAAATGCCATTTTGCGCATGGCGAGTGGGAACTTGGCAAGGCTTTTGTTCCATCCCACAACGATCCTCATGCTGCTGGAAGTGTTCCAGGACGTCTGGGTGGTCGGGTGGAGCCACCCCCTCCTGGCCCCGCCACCAGCTTCGGTGTCTTTGCCACCACTACAAGAATCAGTGTAGATGCCTCCCTTGCTGGATCCATCATTGGTAAGGCTGGTGTGCATTCCAAGCAGATCTGCCGCCAAACAGGAATCAAGCTATCTATTAAGGATCATGAAACAAATCCAAATCTCAAGAACATTGAGCTAGAGGGGTCATTGGAACAGATTGCCCAAGCTAGTAAGATGGTAGAAGAGCTTGTGAGGGTGACTTCAGCAAATGCCGCTGCAAAATCCTCTGGGGGTCATGCCAACCCAGGAAGCAACTATAAGACTAAGCTGTGTGACAATTTTGCCAAAGGGTCTTGCACTTTTGGTCAAAGGTGCCATTTTGCTCATGGGGCTGCTGAATTGCGCAAGTCATCAGTGTGAGTGGACTCTTCAGTTTTCCTAGTTAGTTTATGGCTTTAGCTGTCGTGCAGCCTTTGTATGAGTGAGCTCTATTTTAGTTCTGGCTGTGCAATGGTACTTAGCGAGAGAAAATTATGATCTTACTTTTTTGGGTCTTCTTGTATACTTTTTAGAACTATCATAGCTTTAGCTTCCAATCTTCCTCAATTTTATGTATCATACTCTGCCAGCTTGTCGATGCTGAACCTGGATTTATGTTTCCGAGTAGATAATAATAGCTTTGTCTAATTTGCTAGAAACCCTGGACTTTTGTATGTTATGACATTACTTTCTCAAAAGACTTGTATTGCAAACTGCAATTCTTCTGTTTCACACTCCAAAGCCTTCGGAATTATTCAATGACTATTTCTACCTGATCATTACCAGGTGCAAAAGTTTCTATAATTGTTCGGTTTCTCTATCATGGTTTGAAAGGTTTTAATGGGACAAGGTTTTTCCCTGTAATGCAATAAAATACAGAGACTACAAACATACAGAGTGTAAAATATCACTGCAGAATAAAATCATTGCCCTTGGAATTCAATTTCGCAAATCAATGCCGAGGCACATTAACCGTAATTACCTCATGAAGTGTGCCCAAGTGCTTGCATATGGTTAGTTCAACAGAAAACAGAGATTCTATCTGTCCTATGCTCTCCATTATATAAACACTACGTCTTCTTGGTGGGATTTCTAAAGTTGATGCGAGGGGTGTTTTTGAAAAACGAAGGACGAGAGTTTTTAATGGGTTTCAGATAGTACAAGAATAGCTACAAAACACGTCGCGGTATATTTTATTATACATTGCTTTTCTGATACTTTTTTTTTTTATTTGAGGAAACCCCACTTCTCGAAAAGCACACTTTGTAGGTCTAGGTGAGTGAGTAAAATCCCAGCTGTCCGAGGCTCTTACAAGAGGTGCACGCCCTGACTCGAACTCGAGACCTGCTGTGCAGATCTCAAGCCCTTTACCACCACGCTACACCCTTTAGGGATTTTTCTGATACCCCTCGTGGGTCAAATTGAAGTGGACGATATTTAAATTATTATTTTAACATTATTTATGCTCCTTTTTTTAGATGGAAAACTAGGTAGGTTACCATGCTAGTTGCTGACTCACTTTTCTTTTTATTTATTGTAGAAAATATATCAAAGTGATATAATTATTTTTCAAAAAAATAATAATTTAAAATTCTAGTAATTGAGTTGAATAAAGTTAATAAACTTAATTAATTTAATAACATAATTAAAAAATAAGATATTAAGAGGAAAAAACAACAACAACAATTCAATACAAAAGATAAATATTTTTCAATATTATAAAAATATATTTGTACAATATTCATAAAACATCTTAATATTCTTATTTGTACACTATTCCTATAACATTTGAGCTTCAATTTTTTTATTTGGAAAGAAAAAAGAGACTCATGTTCTTAAAGAGGTAAAAAAAATTCAATATCCAAATTAAATCTTGATTAATTTAATAATATGATAAAAATATGAGATAACAAAAAAATAAAAAAAATATATAATAATGAAATTAAAAAATAAAAAATAAAAAAATTTCCAATCCCTGTTAACTTTTTAATTTGCATTAATAAAAGAAAAGAAAAACAATACTATATAAGGTTTCATATATTAAAAATTTTATAAAAAAAATCAATATTTTTAAAAACAAATTCAATCTATATAATTTTTTTTAAAACAGCACTCAATGAAATATATCACTCTTTAAAAATTAAATACACCTATCATAAAACATAATTGCAATCTAAAAAAGGCTAAATAAACCAACCAAACCACGTAGAAGTGATTAATTAAATCATATACTAAAAAAATATTTTAAAAGATTCATATAAAATAAGGCATTAATTAAAAATAATCATCTTTATTTTTTTAAAAAAATTAGATCAGGTGTTGTTGGATTTAGTAAGCTAGGGCATGTGTGCGAGCCTTTTATTTTTTTTTAAGTTTAAAGAGGTGGACAACATGTCGTCCTCCCCAACCAATTCCAAAAAAAATTAACATATTGTCCGCTAAGTCTAGAATCCAACCAGTGGCAATTCCAGAAAAACATGATTTTTTTTAAACTTGAAAACTCATTTTTAACCTAAAACACTCATAAAACACTTTAGAAATCTTGTTAAACCAATTCATTGCCTAATCATTCTTCATTTTTTTTTTATGATTGCATAGATAATTCTCTATTTATTTAATTAAATACTTGCATAATTTTTTTAATTTGAAATTAAATTTTTTTATATTAAAAAACATGTAAAGAATGTTGTTCGTGTTGAAATTTTTTTTATCTAATCCACCAAGAAATACAGGTCAGATAAGAGTGTTTTTTTTAATTTATTTATTTATTCTAGTAACAATCTAGTTTATGAGAATGTGTCAATTAAATTTTCCTTCGGAAAGTTTCTTCTTAGTAAACCATATAGAAAAGTCACATACCTCAACATTGATACTCCATTTCGGCTTAATGTTTGATAAAAAATCAAACAAGATCATATGTGTATGTGTTTCCAGATTAATTAACATAATTATTTAGCTAGTTGAAGCCTCCGATTTATTAATTAGCTTAAGCCAACAGTAGCATGCCACTTGATTGAATATCTGTGAAAAAAACTAGTAGAAAGGTGAAGCTGCCATGAAGCCAACCATTAAAGAAAAAAAAGAACCATTCTACTTGCTAAAAAAAACTTAGATTGAAATACGTGGATCTCACTAATGAATACTAGAATTCAACGATGGCAACCAAAAAATAAATGAAAAAAAAACCCTCAAAACAAAACAACAATGGCAGCCACTCAAATGGATCAAACTCCCTTTTGACTTGAGCTGTTAAACAACGATTGTAGCAACGAGTGGAAGGTTTTTGGAAGTCCAAGTTTGGCCGTTTTCCAGGTTTGATACTGGTGCTTATAGCAGACGCGCCGGTGCAACCCATGTTCCACCTCTGTTCATGTCGACTCAGTAATCTTTGAAGATGGATTTCAAACTCAAAATGTATTTTATTGCTTATTTTAAATTATTTTTAATATATTATTGATTTTTATACATATTGTGATGGTATATTAAAATGTTGGGTTTCATATATAAAGTGAGGATTCATTTTAATTGGAGAAATAAGGATAGAAGTAATACCCGTGATGGGGTTAAGAGGATTGGGATGATTTTGATTTATCCGAGGCATAATAAATTAACCTTGGTGTTAAACATTTTGTTTGAATATCCATGTTTGCTTGTTGTGTAAAGAGCTTAATCTCTAATTTGATTTTGTTTTTTGGGTTAAAAATCATGGGTTTTAGTGATTTTGATGAATGGTGGCGTTTGAGACAGTTTTTGTTGGAGATATTAAGCAGAAGCTGACTAGTGATTTACATTGAATTTGATATGTGAGTGAGGAAATTCTTGGATAGTGTATGAATCTGTTTTGTGAGAAATGATTTGGTTAAAAGAATATAATGTCTGTTCTTGCAACTGATGATCAATCATAAAAGTTTCATATATGAATTTGTTGTGTTAAAAGGATAAGATATCCTTCCTAGACCTTTTGGTTAAGGATTTTAGAAAATTTAATGTAATGTTAGCTTTGAATAAGTATATTTTATTGTGGATATATATATTTTTATTGTGGTTTATTAAATGTTGTTGTTGTATATTTATCTGAAAATTATAGGCTTGGAAAATATAACAATTAACCCAAAAATTTATGAAAATATTGATGAATTCATCAACAAAAAAATAAAATTCTGTCAGCATTTTTGTCAGGAATTTCATCGGAATCTTTGCACCTATTCAAGAACTTTTGATAAAATTTACAAAATGTTAGATTTAATTATGGAATTCATGACGAACAATTCTATCAACAAACTAGTTGTCGATTAAAAATTAGTAGCAAAATCTAATTTTTTTAACGTAAATATTTCATTACTCACTCTATCAGCATTTGATATTGCTAATGAAAATACAGAAAGAAATAAGATCAGTGACTATATATTTTTGATGACATGTTTTTGTTGGCAATTAAAATGATGATAGAATATTTGCCTGAACTCCGACGTGTGTGTATGCGCGCGGCGGGGCAGGTAAAGTGTAGTGACTGAATGAGACTAGGAAGTAATTAATGGATGGTTTTGGATGCCTAAATTGCTCCAGAGGAAATGCAAGAACACGGTTCTGTTTTCTTTAATAGATAATTACCATGAAAGCACCTAAACCACGATGTATTTGATTAGAAGTCTAGTCTGGAAGCAACTCACTTCTGCGAAGCATGGCAGAGGAGATAGTCTGGAATTCAAGGAGAGCTTACAGAAAAAACACACATAACAAAATGCTTCTATTATTTGTAATTGTAGACACTTGATCAAGCATGACTTTTGTCACTCGACAGAGTAAAGTAACCAATTGACCAGAATAGCAAACACTAATTATTATCTGCTGGCAAAATATGCCAAGAACAAAGGGAGAAAAATCATCGCAACGCCAAAGACAGGTTCTGGATAGATAGAAAAAACGAAAGCCACACCGAAGTCGCTCCAAGATTGTTCTGATGAGCGTAGAAATATTGAAGTTTTCAGATTTAGGCGTCAGGATTTGCCAAGAAGTAAGCTTCAACAGCCTTGAACAAGCCTGCAGTTTTTTTGCCATACACATCCTTGATTTGATCTTTGTTCACCTCAGCATCACCCTTGATGTAATATGTGCTGGTTCTCTTGCAGATGGATCCTCCTTCAGGAGCGGGTATAAATTTGTGCTCGTAAGTGACCTTCTCAACTGCATCCTTCCAGACATCAGCTTCAATCAAGCTAAAGCTGTAGGTTAAGTTCTCTTCATCAATTGCTTCAATCTTCTGCTTGGCATAATTGAGTTCCTTACCTGTAAGTGAAAAGTTGGACCATTACCTCTTTGTGCAATACATATTTTGATACGCAGTTTCAGAAGTTACGTTGCTGCTAGGCTATAACTTAATCCGCAAGGATATTTCTTGATTTTGAAGACAAAAGGCAAGAGTTTTCAATAACTAAACAGGTTGATTAATTAAGCTAACTAGAAGAGAAAAATGAATAACCTTCAGTAAAAGTGATCTTTCTAATGGTTCCCGGCCCTCCATTTCCTTCAATTATCTCAGAGCTCTTAATGTGTCCGGGTAGAATTTTAGGCATAAGAGTGTCGATATCAAGGCAATATGCCTTGAAGAGCTTGGCTGGTACGACGGCAACGGGAAACTCGTTTTCCAAAGTGATGACACCCATTGTAATCCTGGTTTTGGAGAACGTACAAGTTTGAGAAGGAGAGGAACTTGTTGAGTCGTGGGATGGTTTACAGGTGAAGAAATGAAAGAAGCAGAGGTGCTATTTATAGGATGAGCTAAAGGTGATGCTGTGTGAAATATCATCTTAAAAATGGTCAAAGCCATCGACAAGATTCTTCATATCTTATGGATGGCCAGGCGATCAATTATTTTAGAGGCCAAAACTCAATTTTTTAATGAAAATTGTTATCCAATTCAAAGGAACTGCCTATAAAAATAGACATATACTCTGTTCTAGATGCTGCACCTGTAAGCCGTCCCATTGTTTAATAGAATGTGAGAAAAACATTAGCATTCGGGTAATTGAAGCATATAATACATTTTTCTCTTTCTTTTTTAGGTTTTGAATTTTTAGGTGAATGAGTGAGAGCACCATTGTTGAAAGTTAAGGAGGCGATTTAATTGAACTATACTTTGAGCCAGTGCTGTTGTCGATCGTCGGTGTTACAATTTTGGCTAAATATGTCTCCTCTCTCCCTTTTCTTATCAATTTCATCTCATCGTTTGTCTTGTTCAGGATGTAGAGATATTCAGTGCATGCAGACATAGCCCAGTGCGCGCAGGCAGGTTGGATCAGGTTGGATAATGTAACATAATTCCTCAAATTGCACTTTTAATTCATCAAATTTAACTTTTAATTCAGAATTGTCGTCCTGAAACAAGTTTTCAGGATTGATTGGTAATTATTTATAGAGTTAAAACATTTTTAGAGGTAAAAAAACCCTTAAAGCTAAAAACAAACTTGGCAGATCTAAGCTCATATGGAGCTTGACATCCTCCAAACGCCAAAACTAGATTTCATGGTAATTATTCAAATAAAAACATTACAATTTATGGTTAACACGCCAAAGTAGATAGAGAACACATGAAAAGTAACAAAAGAAACAACATTCTGAACATAAAGACACCAAATACTTAAAAACTACAATTGATGAAAGCCCAAATGACCCATAAAGTATTCAGACCACCCATAATTTAAAGCTGCCAGCCAGGTGCATTGCTTCCGGTTCCCGTCCCTGTAGTATATCCGGTGCCACCAGTCCCAGTGCCAAATGCAGCGCCACCGGCACGCGTATTATGGCCAGTGGTGTCACCTGGAAGCCCACCTGGATGTGTCCTCACCACACCCTCCTCCACTTGCCCACCATATGGCTGTCCGGCTCCATGTCCTGGCATAGCCGACGTTTGATGAGTGCCCATGGGGTAACCAGTGACCCCAGTGGCTGAATGGGTGTGGGTGTCATGGCCACTTGTCATGTAACCACCAGTAGCTTGACCTCCAGTTGCTGAAGCAGCATGCTTCGATGCCGCATTGTGCTGTTTTGCCTCTTGTTTATTGAGCTCTGCTTGTGTCATCCTCTCTTGTTTCTTTTCTCTTGCCATTTCTTTCTGCACTGGATCATGTGCAGACATCTTCTCTACCTGCAAAAAGTTGTACCATTGGCCTTTAGGAACAAAATTTGCCAAAAGCCTAATTAGTTAAAACTAAAAAAACGTTACTAGATCGTTTGATTTCGATCTTTTATCCTTTCTGAGGGAGATTTTGTCTTAAAAAAATGTAACCGGTATATAATTTCATAAACGAAAATGTAAAAAGTTTCGTTGATGCAAATTTTTTCCACGTTTTTGCTCATTGAAAATTAAATTTTCAATGTCTACAATCATTCGACATCAACATCTCTAAATCATTGAACTTTAATTGACATCCTAAACAGTGAAAAAAGGAATATTTTTTAACTTAAACAAGACAGGTAAAAAAAATTACTTAACAGACAAATAATTGAAAAAAATAAAAAAGGAAACGAAGAATCAAAATGATAAACCTTCTCTTGCACAGTAGCTTTGGTCTTCTCCATGCCAGCCGTGGCAGAGGCGGCAACGTTAGCAGCGGTTTCCTTCATGCCTTTCATTTTCTCTTCTTGTTTTCTTTCTATCAACTGATCAGATGTTTTTTCTTCTCGGATGATCATTACCACCCTAACAGTCAGGATTATATAGATTCATACAGTTTCTGGGTTGTTGACACGTGTAACTTGCATGGCACACGTGGTGCTTCATGGGAGATCCTTTGTGTCTTCTTCCGGTAGATTTTAGCCAAATGGAATCTGGATAAGCATAAATGGAGGTTCCCGTCGGTTCAAGGAGCTAGTTTCTGTACGTGGCAGGTAGGGTGAGAAGCGTGGCGACACGAAAGAGCTTGTATTTCTTACACGTATGGTCCTTGTTAAACGTGACCCGAGGAGGCTATGAGTTGGACCCGCACATCTGTACCTTTTTGAAATTGACGGCTAGATCTTTTCTAGAATCCATCAATAGGCTTTAGATTGTAGATATTTTTTGCATCAGGGGGGTCGATGAAGCATAGTTTTGAAACCAGCTGACGAGTTGATTTTCAACCTAGCTGATACAGGATTGAATTCAGGTTTTAAAAAATAAAAATAAATAAAATTTAAGATGACCCGGCAAAATTTAATTAAAAATTTGATTATAATTCGTTAATTTTTGTTATTTTATTAAAACGATGTTATTTTAATTTTTTTAAAAATATTAACCAGATCAAAATCCAGAATCCGGACCTTAAAATAAAATTTGGGATGACCCAGTAAAATTTGATTAAAAATCTAGTTGTAATTCATTGATTTTTATTTTTTTATTAAAATAATATTTTTTTAATTTTTTTTAAAAAATTAACCCAATTAAAATTCAAAACTCAAGCTTTGAATCAGATCGGATTTAAAAGCTATGCAATGAAATGTAAAATTGATTTTGAAAAAATTAATTTATGCAACTTGAAAGTTATTAGAAATCAATAAATAGAGATGTCAATTTATCCAATGCTTAAAATGTGTTTTGTGAATAACCAATTTGGTTGTGGTTTTGACATTTAATTTATTTTTAAATATTTCGTAATATTTTAAAAACTAATATCTTAATATTTTTAATGTGTTATTTTTAAAAATTATATTTTATGAATTTTTAAAAATCAAAGCCAAAACCGCTATTCAAACTAGTTGATCCACCAGCGCTTTTTTTTATGGGTGGGATAAAAAAATTTGAAATGTAAAAAAAAAAAAACATATTTAAATTATTTAAAAAAAAATTAATATTGTAACTTAAAAAATCCTTATCTAACTCTTTAATTGATTTTTCATTAATTTGTCAACCTCTGAATTATGAATTTCATTGAGTTGAATTTATTTTTTGTTTTATTATATAATAGAAAATATCAAGATTAATTTATTATCAATCCAATACTAAAAAATAAAATTTTAAAAAAAACTCATATAAAATAATATAATTAACAAAAAAATAAATATATAAAAAATACAAAAAAAATCCAAACTTGACTCGTTGATTAATATTTAATCAATTTATCAAATTCACCATTCAGATTGTCCACTCCACTTTGTCAATTGAATTTTTTTATTTTATTATATGAAAAAAAAAATATATAAAATGATTTATTATTATTTAATATTAAAATATAAAATTATTCAAAAGATAGACTTTGAAAAAAAATTTAAATAATCCAAAAAATCAAGATGGCTAAGAAAAAAACCTCAGTCACAATGGGTGGGTTGAATTTGACTGAAAGAGCTTGGTGCGTGGGCTTAAGGGAAGCCCACACACTTGAATAACAGGTCGTATATGTTTGTTTTAAATTAAATAGTGTTTTAAATCAAATAGCTCGCTCAGCATGACTCGAACCTGTGACCTTGCAGGTGCCAGAGTATTTCAACAATTGGAGCAAAGGCACCAATTTGTTCTAAAACGCTTTAAACAATACACTAACCTTTTTTTGTTAGTTAAAAAAACCTTCCTGGCGCCCCGAGTTTCGAACAGACGACATCACCTTGCTTCAAGGCTATGACCACTGAGCTACGACACACAGCTTGAAACCAGTCACTTAAAACGATATATTAACTTGTTAAACTAATTATATGAACAGTGTAATTAACCTTCAACTTTTTTAGTTTTTGGTGATTACACGCGCATCAAATTTGATGTGGCCAGGCTTGATGATTTCTCGTGGATAGATTACATGATGGGTTCGTATATGCTTTCATGAATCAATAAAATAAGTTTAGGTTTAAAAAAAAAATTAATTATAATATATTAAAATAGTATGTTAAAAATATTATAATTTTTTATCTGATTATTAGATCAAACTGAAATTTTTATAAGAGATTTTAATTGAATCATGAAATATAAAAAAACTCGACTAAACCTCTAATTTTAATAGTTTTGTTATTTTTTTTATTATTTTTAAATTTTATGGTTGTTTCCATGGTATTTTTAAATTTTTATTTTTGTTTTCTAGTTGAAGTAAGGTTTCTGACATATTTAAGGTTTTATAATTTTTTTAAAGAGGTAGACTTTATTAATATTATTTTTAGAGATAATAAACCAATTAATTTAAGGTTCATATCTATAGTTTTTTCTATTCATTAAATATCTATATTCTGTGTTTATTGTTATCTTTATCTTCCATCTGCATCATAATTTTTTCACTAAATGGTTTAAGTGACGGATGCTCTTTTACTTCTTCAAGCGGCCATAAAAAATACATTTATTATCCATGTAAGTATATTATAATTTTAGAAAGTGACTCATTCTTATATCAATATGTTCTTGTTGCAATCGATTGAGATTTACATGTTCTATTATTATAGTGTGTTTTTTATATTATTTGCCTCGAAACTGTACCACTTTGGAAAATATTTAGCAATCATTTTCACAATACATATAATAGATAATATTTAAGTTTTATTAAAAATATTTTTTCCTTAATTTTTTCGAGAATCTAGAAACTTCAACATCAAGAACTCGCATATATAAAAGAATCATTGCTTTCTCTACTAAAAGGGTTAGAAAACATTATGGTGATTCATTATTTATATGAACAATGAAGTAATAAAATAGATATTCTATTATTATTTTGATATCAATAAGCAATTTTTTTAAAAGAAAAATTATTCATATTAGGTTAACATATAATAAATTGTAAAGTAATTATTAATATTGTCATAAAAATTTTATTGCTCATGAAAAATATTGTATAATTGTTTAAATATTATTTTAATAAATCTATTTTAAAATATTTTTATCCTAAAAAACAAATGATAATGAAAAAATAAGCTAAGGGCCATTTTAAAACAAGCCATGCACGCTTAGGGCCAAAACATAAAATCCATAAACTTCATGAACCAACTAATATGTAAATTGAGACTCAGTGATGAAAATAAAGTTTCCCATAGCTTTCCAACATTGGGCTCTATTCCTTGTTTTTTCATTACTCTTTGACCCTTTACATATGTGAGAACATACAAAGCAAAAAATAAATCTTGACAGATAAAATTATTTAACATAATTTTAAAAGATAAAGATCCAAAAAAAACTAAAGTTCAATCACTAAAATTAAAAAAATATTATAAAATTAACAATATAGTTGACATTCAAATGTTTGAAAGAGAGTTGTAATAAGACGTAAAGAAACTCCTTCATCAAGCTGCAGTATAGTTTTTAAATCCGGTCTAGTTTAAAGTTTGAGTTTTTGGTTTTGATCGGATTACCGGATTAATTTTTTTTAAAATCAAAATAGTGTTGTTTTAATAAAAAAATAAAAGTCAATGAGTTGTAATTGAATTTTGGACCAGGTATTACCAGATCATCTGAGTCAATTCAAGTTATATATTTTTTTATTTTTTTTTAAACCTGATCTGATTTTAACCCTGAATTCTATATCGACACGGCTGGGCTGAATTTCAAAAGAATAGGTGGCAGAATTCAAATCAAAACTTCGATTTTATCAATGGATCCTTTTCTTATCGCCCTGATCAACCCCTTGAAAGCATGCTACAAGTTTCCAAGTTTAGAAAAATGGACTTCTCATTTATGCAAACGAACACGGGTTTTAATTTTCCAAACATAGACAAATTTTCTAATTTTTCTGTAAAATTTATTGTTTGGTTTTTTTTTTAAATTTCTTCCCTGCAATTCTCTCAATATATAATATACTAACCGTAAAAATTTATGGATGTAGCTATTTATATTTGTTAATTTTCTGATAATATTACTCCTGCTGAACTGGCTCTCCAACATGTTCCAACCACTTTCAAAATTCATGGAAAAAAAAACACAAAACCTTTGGCCATTTTATTGCAAGTTCATTAACTCGATTTCTCTGATATCTGGAAGACATGTTTCTACGGAGGATTCAATTGCTTTCTTGAATGAAATCTTGTGTGTGCATTTACGTTACGTTATATAAGACATCTGTCTCAATTTTCAAGCTAATCTTGAATTTATGGGAAGGTTTTGCCAGTCATTGAATGATGCATTCCATGGAAAACTACTAAAATCGTGAAGATCATAATTTGTGTTTTTCGAGAAGTCAAACTTCATACTCATCACCGTATGGGATAATTTGATCACCATAGAAAAGCAGGTGCTGGCTATACAAACTCAATTTCAAAAACATTGTAAGCAGCTTTTAATTCGAGTTTGGGTTAGGCATGAGTTGGGTTGGTTCGAGTCGAGTTTTTTATGTACTAAATGTGATGTGTTAAACGAGTCGAGTAAAGAGTCTTTTCATCTAGATAATACATACTGATCTTAATTGTTTTTATAAAAAAATATATAAATTATCACTTTAAATTTAGTGTAACACCTCACAATATTACATCCTAATTTTTTAGTGTAAAGAATCTTACATATGGCAAATAATCTTGCTTTCCAAAATCACATTTAAAAAATAATAATGCATGTGATTAAAAAAATATAAATTCTGTTTTAAAACATATTATTGATTTAATGATAGTATATTTATAATTATGAAGCGTTTGAGATTTGTTATTATATATAGTTAGTTGAGTTATCTTATATTTTTTAAAAAATACATCAATTATCTAATTTATATCATATATTATTTAACACTTGACATATAAGTATTACCACAAACACACTAATATATTAATTTTATATATTCTTAATTATCCATAATATTTGTATCATAGTTTAACGATGGACCAACCTATGGGTTAGGCAAATGACCCAACAAAGACTAGGGCAAGGTCAAACAAAGATATTATCCTTTTTTAATTTTTAGCTATATGTCCAAAGTAATTTAATATCTTGTCAAACCTAATTTTTTCTTAGCCATGTCTTTTTTTAGAAACAAGTACTCGACGTGAGAATATAAGGTTATCATCTCCCTATTTTTTGGTAGGTAAAAATATCTTATAAGGGTCATTTTTGTGTCAAATCAATATTAATATTGTGTAAGAAATAACATGTAGAAATTCTTTAAAGACCCATCATATTTTCATCTACATTAATACATGTGTCAGAGATATTTTCTCTTATTAATACATACGTGAGAGATATTTTTCATTAACATTAATATAAATATGTTATGGATATTTTCCATCAACATTAATATATATGACATAGATTTTTTTAAAAATATTATTAGTGTAATATTACACTTTATTCCGTCATTTTCATAAAAAGACTCATAAGTTATAAATAGATTATGAATCTTTTAAACAAAAGGCTCGGAATCTGTATTTTTTATTGTATATTTATTTCCAGAATATTTTTCTATAATATTATTGTATTTTTTTTTAAAAAAATTACCGACTTAATCATAAAAAAATCCCTAAAATCATCAAAGAGAATCTTTTTGTAGATACCCGATAACAACCATCAAAGCTAGGAAAAATAGAATAAATTTTCAAAACAAAAAAAACAACTAATTATACAAGACATAAACCTTGACCTAAGAATAATTATAAATTAAACTTTAAAGCTAGAAATTTACATTGAATTTTACACAAGATTTGCAATCATATAATATTTCAACACATCCTCAGATATAACCATATAAAAACAAATGAGTTGGAGCCTTCTATTATGACGCAAAATCATCTCTCTCTACTTAAAATATCTCTTTCATGTTTCTTTTTTATATTGTAGTTAAAATATTATTTGTTTTAAAAAAATATTTTAATATTATTTTATTATATTAATATAAAAAAATAATTTTTTAACATAACTTTTACTACAATCCGAGAGATACTATACATGTCACTCGGGTCATCAACTTATCAGCTCACGTGATTACATGGTGGACTGTAAATTAGTCAAACTAGCAGGGGCAACTCCGTCAATATAACAAACTAATATTTCTTCATCGGCGCTATTGAAAGGGACGGCTAAGATTTAGGCCACGGCATCTTATAGAGACTGGATACGCATTAGCAACACCGAAACCATACAAAAACAACTGACAAGGCGTCACGTGAACCATACCAGAACTCTAAACAAGTCCCCTAATGATGATTGGGATGTCAATTTGGTCCTTATACAACAAAAACCGAATATTTCTATCAATTATTATCAACCTAGCAATCAAATACCCACATTTTATTGGGATAAGAAAAGGTAACGGTTTTTGTAAATTTCACACATTTACGTGATTTTGATTTTGCTTGCATTAATATTAATAAAAAAAAATATACCACATTAAATAAGATATAAAAAAACAACCTTTTAACTTGAGGGATGTAACTTAATTGATCAGACTTTATGTTTGCTTCTTAGAGATCACTAGTTCGAATCCCACAAACCTCAAGGTCACTAGAAGCTTATATAATCGTTATTTTTTTATTGAAAAACACATGTGATGCATGATGGATACCCAATCATTAATTACTTTGTTTTTTAAAAAAAAATAACAAATAGACTTGAATATTTTAGATAAACTGATGTAAACGTCAAAATCACAGTAATTTGTTGTTTGAGAATGGAATTGTGATCTCCATAATAGTCAAGGGACTGATTTGTGGTTACCCGTAAAACATTAAAGAATCGGCCGACGAAATTAAAAAAAAAAAGGCAAATGTATAAACGACAAGTTGATCTTTATATATGTGGTGCCCATATTTGTTAACGGTCGACATTTTGCTTAAATACTGACCTCTTCCTCTTCAACGTTCTTCGCTCAAGGGGTCGGCTATTTGTAGAGAGGATTTTGAGGCGAGGAGAGAGAGAGAGAGAGAGAGAGAGAGAGAGAGAGAGGGGCTTTGACAGAAGGAGAACCACTCCCTTTCTCTTTTTATCAGGTATTTATTACATTTTCTTTTTCGTTTGATCGTTTTTTAGCTCTCTCTGTTCTTGCTGGTTCAATCAATCATGAACTTGCGCTTTGTGTTTGATCCTCTCGTGGGCTATGTTAAACAATGTCTGTTTTCTGCTCTTCTTCTCCAGGGTCTTATATATTTTAGTTAGATCCAGGTACCAAAGATGATAGATTTGTTCAAGATTAATAACAATTTTCTTAAAAAATCTTGGGATATGTTCATTTTTCTTCTCTTAATAAAAGAAAACGTAGCTGATCTAACACTGGCATCATGTTTACTGATAATCTCTAAGAATCCAATGACTCTGTTCAAGTGACATCTTGTTTTTTGCTGTTAGATTTTAATGCATGTCCAGTCAACTACATATATTTCTTCTATACATCTCTCTGATATTTTCGTTATTATATTTAGATTGGTTGGCATGGATGCTTGTTTTGTAATCAAGTGTTTTTTTTTTTTTAATTATTATTATTATTATTTGGCGGTGTAGATCTGCAAGCATGGTCAGGTATTATTTTTTTCTCAAACTGTAAGCAAGCGTGTTGCTTTCTTTCTTTGATTGCAACTGGTTTGGTGTTTTGCAATTTTTGACAGCTTTTCTGGGTCTTTTTCAACAAGCTCTGCACTTAGCAAATTAATGAAATATAGTTACGGTGGAAGAATTATTTTCTTGTGAAATATTGTTAAATAACCATCTCAATTTCATAGTTTTAAATTATTAGATGAAGTTTTAAAATTTGATTTATTTTTTAACACACCTCCTTAAATAAAACTTTTTTGGACTTGAAATTTGCAAATATTCATGTTATATTTTGCTTGATTTTTATCAAATAATAAGGATGATGAGATTCGAACTCGTGACCACTTGGTCATCAAGGCTCTTTGACTTGGTATCAGAGCCTTGATAACCAAACGGTCACGAGTTTGAATCTCACCATTCTCATTATTTGATAAAAATCAAGCACAAGGTAATGTGATCTTTTATAAGTTTCAAAAATAATATAAATTATATTTTAAAAATTTATCTAGTAACTTAAACTATTAGATTGAGATGATTATTTCACGAATATAACTCTACACCCTCTTATATTTAGTTTTATTAACTAAACCATTTCGACACCAAACTTTAATATTATATTAAAAAAAATCGAATAATTTCAACGTCTTTTTTTTTTTTTTAGTACTTGTCTGATTTTGTTAATTCTTTATTAATCGTTGAACCAAGATGATTAGCTGAATTTGGATGCTGTTCTTGATTTGGTTTCTATAATATAATATCGAAAATCTTGGTAGACCCAAGTGACTAAAGAATCGAAACGGCGCTGGTGATTTTTTTTTTATTTTTTATTTTTTATATAGTAGAGGGTGGTGGCTCTTGACTCTTGAGTGGCAGGCAAAAGGGGCCTGACTTTCAGCCTTAGCTTTCGACTGTAGTTATAGGCTTCTAGCTGTTTTCGTGCATTTCTTTGACCACATTTTTTGACGCCCATATATTTTCTCCATCTTACTGGCTGCTTGTGGAATTTGAATTCTGTTTTTACAAGTTTAAATGTCCGTTTTGGATTACAGAGTCAAAATTTAATTTAATTTTTTATATATTTTAAAATTATTTTGATATGTTTATTTTGACAATAATTTTTAAAAAATATATTTTAAAAAATAAATAATACTATAATATAAAAAACATGCTAAATTGATGTTGGATTCGAGGAAGATGGAGCAACAATTTTTGACCTGGGCACTTTGACAGGCGTTTCTTATTTACAAAAAAATTCTCAAAATCGATTCAAGGGAAGTGCTGGGCTAGATTGCCAAACTAATATACTATAACCCGTTTATTGCAATATTTTATATGTATTTTTAAAAGAAAAATTAATTATTTTTTTAATATTCTTAGATTGTTTTGATCTCCTGTGTTAAAATTATATTTTTTAAAATAAAAATATATATTATTTTGATAAATTTTCAAACGAAAATATTTTGAAAAGCAACAGCTACCACATTCTCAAACACCCTAACATTAACTAGTATATTGCCCCACACTCTGCTGCAGGTTGAACTAATTTCTTAAAAAAATATTAAGAGCACATAGAATTTTTTAACAGTGTTATTAAACATGATCAAGTGAGTTAAATTTGAAACCTCTCGACTCAATTTTTTTTTATCTAACTCAAGTTTTTAATTAAACCATATGAAAGCTAGCACGACTTAAATCGAACGATTTCATAAGTCTAAATATAACTTGATGATTGATAAAAACATGAGTTAACTTTAAAAAAAAATTCAAGATAATAATTTTCTTTTAAAATATTGAAACAATGACAGATTGAATCGACATCGCTCCCCTGCAATCCAGGCTATGGACTTTATTGGGTTTAATAACTTTTTTTATAAACTTTTTCTATTTAATTATATGATAAAAATAGCTACTTATAAAATTTAGCACCAACCAAAAAATAGACACTAGTTTGACACAATTATCCATAGAAAACAAACATAAATCAATAATGCAGTCTATTTTCTGCGAATAAACTCATCAAACCTGTAAATCATGTAAACCGAGCTTTTATGCTAAACCTATAAACTAAGTTATAGATTTCACTAGAATTATAATTTGTTTTTTAAAAAATATTTTTTATTTAACTATATGATAACAATAATAATTGACTGCAAAATCAAACACTAACCCAATACTAAAATATTTTTTAGATTACTATAATTTCATAAAAGACGAAATGAAACCAATTATAAAATTAAATTTTCAATTAATCCGATATTTAAGGATGGAAAAAAAACTAATTTAAAAAAGTTAAACTTGTCAGACTCATGAGTCAAGTCAACCAGTTAAACCTGTGAATAGGTACATGGACTTTATAAAGTTTAATAACATAATTTTTTTTCAAAACTATTTTTTTTAACCATATGAGAAAAAAATGGACGATAAAAAAATCAAGTTTAATAAAAAAACACCCCATCAAACTCGTAAACCAAGGCAACCCAACTTATCCTGACAAACCCGCAAACCATGTTGCCTTATAAAAGATAAAATAAAAATAAATAAATTATGAGGTTAAATTCTTAATTATCGCAATATTAAAAGATAAAATCAATAAAAAAAATTTTAAAATAAAAATTATAACTAAAATTTAAAAACAAAAAGAAAAAACAAAACACCGGAATTACCATTGTTATTTACAGTGCAGTTTGTAGGTAAATAGTAATTTACTAAAACAATCCACCGTTTTTTTCAGGCAAAGTCCCCACGAATTTGTGTAGTATCTGTTTGTAGGTAAATAGTAATTTACTAGCGCGAGAGCTGAGTCTTACGGTTCCGGCATAAAAAAACATATCTTAAAAGAATAAAAGTTCTTCTGCTAATCAAACAGATACTACAATGCTAGACGGTTTCTCGATCTCTGTGTTCTCAAATTTGTGGGGATGGTGCATGGTGCATGCTGTAAGGTTTGTGAATGGTGTGACATGACTGCCTCGTTTTGTTTCTCCAGAATTTATGAATTTGGAATATCTTCCGTGTCAGTTTCTTGTTGTTATGGGGTTCACTTGTCCTTAAAGAAAAATGGGAAGGCCCGACAAGCAGAGGAGGGGAGAAATTACAAGGCACAGACTCCTTTCTGCCGCTGTCATGACCCCTACAATTCTACAAAACCTCCCTCTCAATGCTTTGTTGCTCCACCCCACGGGGAATATCTTCCGTCTTAGTTTCTTGCTGTTATGGGGATCATTTGTCTTTAAAGAAAAATAGGAAAGTCCGAGAGGAGGAGAGAAATTACTAGGCATTTACTCCTTTCTTCATTTGTCATGACCCCTGCAAAAACCTCCATCTCACTGCTCTGTTACCCCACCCCACGGGGAAAAAGAAAAGAAACTGTGCTATGCCAGGGGACCTCATATTGGCAGCTAGCGCTCCTTTAGTGTTCTAGTGTTCTAGTGTGCTTGGCGAATCCTGGATGTCTGTGTTATAAGGATAATATCACTTTTTTTCTTCACTTTTTTCTTATGATAATAAAAAAAAGACAAATATCACTCTTTTATTTATTTATTTATCTCCAGCATAAATTAATAATTTAGACAACAAATATCTTGCAATAATGGATGGTGGGCAGTTATTGATCTGCGCCAATAGGGTAAATTATGGGCATGGTATGGTTACCAAAGTAATTTCTCTGGCCCAAGGCTAGCAGACTTCTCAAACATTAATTTGAACTTGTCTGGTCGTCTCACCAATCTTCAACACGACTGGGTGGCCACAAGGATAATAAGCCACGTTGAGTAGTTCACATGGAGTTTAGTACTTTACGCGTAATCGAAGATTAATCAGTTCTTCTCCGGGTCAATTACGTTCTTAACACCCAATTATCTACTTGCTTGCATTGATAATTCCATGCTTACGGAAGGAGTTGTCTTCTAATATCTAATTAACAAGTGATTGCGCTCAAAACTGAGCAAAACCTGGATAAATACAAGGCAATTACTTTCTTTATCCCATTACGTTTTATTTTTCTTTGCTTGCATTGAAAGAACTGTTAATTTTAAACGGGGGAAAAGCTTGTGCTATGTATATGTGCATATTTTCCACAAATTTAATAATTGCATGTTTACTTTGAAGCCCTCGAGTTGTTGGGAGGAAAGTTGGGTGTTGATGTACACTGCTTACTGGTCCAACGTTAATTAATACCACTCGCTGTCCATATATACAACTCTGATAGATTGCCGGGTTTACGGAAGTTATTATAAACCTGCGGAAAAACTTACACTTACAGGATTTTTGTTTTCAGGTCGTGAAACAATGGGTGCTGGTGGCAGAATGTCTCCTCCTTATTCCCCGGGGAAGGTGGAATCTCATGTCTTGAAGCGAGCTCCTGACTCGAAGCCACCATTCACGCTCGGGCAGCTCAAGAAAGCCATTCCACCGCATTGCTTCCGGCGTTCTGTTCTTCGCTCATTCTCATACGTTGTTTATGACCTGATCATTGCCTCTCTCTTTTATTACGTTGCTACCAATTACTTCCACCTCCTTCCTCACCCTCTCTCTTATGTGGCCTGGCCGATTTATTGTGCTGTCCAGGGATGTGTCCTAACTGGCGTTTGGGTCTTGGCTCATGAGTGTGGTCATCATGCCTTTAGTGACTATCAATGGCTCGATGACATCGTTGGTCTTATCCTCCACTCTTGTCTCCTTGTCCCTTATTTTTCATGGAAACACAGCCATCGCCGCCATCATTCCAACACGGGCTCTTTGGAGAGGGATGAAGTTTTTGTCCCCAAACAGAAATCTTCTATCTCCTGGTTCTCCAAATACCTCAACAACCCACCAGGTCGTTTTCTCACTATTACCATCACGCTTACTCTCGGCTGGCCTCTTTACCTAGCATGCAATGTTTCAGGCAGGCCTTATGACAGGTTTGCCTGCCACTACGATCCATATGGCCCTATCTTCAATGATCGTGAGCGTGCGGAGATATATATTTCCGATGCTGGTGTTCTTGCTGTCACTTATGGGCTCTACCGCCTTGCAGTCGCAAAGGGGCTTGCTTGGGTTCTTTGTGTCTATGGAGGACCATTACTTGTGGTGAATGCGTTTCTTGTTCTGATCACATATTTGCAGCACACTCACGTCGCTTTGCCACATTATGATTCTTCGGAGTGGGACTGGTTGAGAGGAGCTCTAGCAACTGTTGATAGAGATTATGGAATCTTGAACAAGGTTTTCCATAACATAACAGACACTCATGTAGCTCACCATTTGTTCTCAACGATGCCACACTATCACGCCATGGAGGCTACCAAGGCAATAAAACCAATTTTGGGAGAATACTACCAATTCGACGGAACTCCATTCTACAAGGCAATGTGGAGAGAGGGCAAGGAGTGTATTTATGTTCAGCAAGACGAAGGTAAGCCGAAGAGCAAAGGTGTCTATTGGTACTCGAACAAATTTGATTGAAAATGTCATCACGAATGCATCAGGGAAGTTTCATTTTCCTGTTATAGGAATCTAGCTTCCCTTTCTTCATGGCTTAGGGAGCATCGAATCTTAGAGCTGTTCTTCCTTCCGAATAATTGTCAGCTATTTGAAGGTCCAGTTTGTATTAGTTGCTGTTAATTAAAACCTTGGTTTTAATGTTGGCAAACAAACATTATTTCTTACAAAAACCACTAGAAAATCCATATCCTTGGATGCATGCATTAATTAGCATCTATCTATGATTAAATGAAGAGTTTAAAACGTTATGGGCAACATTGCACGGCATTCTGTAAGGGAATGCCCACAAAAATGGGTCTGTGATCAATGTCATTGCTGTCATGTCATGCAGCCATGAAAGATGAAAAAATGGATCATCTTTAAAAAAATATATTTCGCATAAAACGTGTGAATAAACTACTTGAAAAACATGTCATGTCATTGCTGATTTACATGTTTTTTTAACGTAAAAAAAAAACACAAAACAATAGTAAAAAAGTAAAAATCAAAGTAACCCCTGATGAATATCTTTAAACCACGTAAATATACTCTAAATTTAAATATTTAACAAAGAAAAAAAAATTAAAAAAATAAAAGTTAATTCTAATAGGTTTTTTTTAAAAAAACAAATTAGCACTGTAATTAAACAAATTTAGTAGAATAACTCTCCTTTTAAGATTTTTTTTGAAGAAATAATATTATCTTATCGCGCTTGAAAAGCAAAATATTAACTAAATATCACTAACACGACACATTTCAAATGAGTAAATTTCTAGCTTCTCAATAATCAATATACCTATCCAGTTCGCGTGCCTCAAAACCCTTTTTCTGCTTCCTCTTTCTCTCCCCCTTTCTCTTCGTTAGTCTTTCTCAGTCCGCCGCTGATTACAGCACCTCGGTCTACAAGGGCTGAGCACAGCAAGCTTTTCAAGATTCAAATGGTGTGTATTCACAAGCCATCTCTGCTCTTTTTGGTTCTATAGTTTCTCAGTCTACCAAAACTAAGTTCTTTAAAAGCACCACCGACACTGGCCTAACCACAATAACTGGTCTCTTTCATTGTCAGCAAACTCCCTCCTTTAACAGACAAACTTTGTGGCAAAACAATAGCGGCAAGAATGCAGCTTTATGGATGCCCGCGGTTTTTAATTTTCACGGTTTAGAATCTTAAATATTTAATAAATATTACAGTTAAAAATCTGTTATTTCACCAAATTTTTTCACTGTTGTATTAATTCATTTATTTTTTAAATTTCTATCCTAACTGCCCAATTTATACAAGTAGAAAAGATGGTGGGTTGGCGTCGCCATCATTTTGATTCAATGTATGGGCTCTCTCCGGTCAGAATTGATGAGATTGGGGACTCCTATCAAAGGATTCAAAAAAAAAAAAACCCTTTTGAAATCCGATTGATAAATAAAAAAAAAAAAACCATCATATATTTAGAGGATAATAGCATGAGAATTATCCATAAAAGCAATCCAGGCAGGAAGGCAGCCACCCATGTATGAAAGTGGAAACCTTTGGGCCAAGGCTGATCTGATCAAGGATTAGGCTTGGACTGTCTTTTGCATTGGCTATGGACCAAGTGTAAAAATAGGCTCCACATTTGTGGCAGAGTGAGCCCGTTCTCGCTGTTATTTGAAAACGTTCTGCAGCTGCTCCCATCTCTCCAAACCTCACCCTCCCCAATTTTTTTTTATAATGTTATTAAACCTAACCAAAATCTCTAGAATGAATTTCTTTTCTAACTTAAAATTTTAATTAAATTATATAAAAATTAACATAATTTAAATGAAACAATTTTATTAGTCTAAATACAACTTGATGATTAATAAAAACATGAGTTAACTTTTTAAAAGATTTCAATATGATCATTTTTTTTTTAAATATGGAGAAAATGATAGATTGAATCGACATCTTTTCCCCCACGTCCCGGGTCATGAATTTTATTGGGTTTAATAACTTTTTTTATAAGCTTTTTCTATTTAATTATATGATAAAAATAAACACTCATAAAATTTAGCACAAACCTAAAAATAAACACTAATTTGAGACAATTATCCCTAGAAAACAAACATAAATCAATAATGCAGTCTATTTCCTACGAATAAACTCGTAAAACCCGTGAATCATGTAAGCCGAGCTTGTATGCCAAATCTATGAATTAAGTTATAAATTTTTCTAGAATTATAATTTGTATTTTAAAAAACTGTTTTTTTAACTATATGATAACAATAATAAATGACCGCAGAATCAAACACCAACCCAATATCAAAATTGTTTTTAGATTGCGATAATCTCATAAAAGATGAAATGAAACTAATTATGAAACTGAATTCCCAATTAACCTGATATTTAAGGATGAAAAAAAAATAATTTTAAAAAGCTAAACTTGTCAGACTCATGAGCCAAGTCAACGAGTCAAACCTGTGAATAGTACATGAACTTTAAAAAGTTTAATAACAAAGTTTTTTCCAAAACTATTTTTTTTAACTATATAAGAAAAAAATGGATGATAAAAAAATCAAGTTTAATAAAAAAACACCCCACCAAACTCGTAAACCAAGGCATCCCGGTTTACCCTAACAAACTCATAAACCATGTTAACCTTATAGAAAATAAAATAAAAGGAAACAAAAAGATGAAATCAACGAAAACAAATTTGAAAAACAAATTATAAAAAAAATTAAAAAAAAAACACCGGGAATTACCATTATTATTTACAGTGGAACGTATGTAGGTAAATAGTAATTTACTATAACAATCCACAGTTTTTTTCAGGCAAAATCCTCATGAATTTTAGCTTAATAACGAGATGTATGCCCGCGCGCTGCTGCGGGCTTATAAAACAAATATATTTAATAGGGTTATAATTGTGAACCAGCACTAGATAAGTAATATAAACTAAATGTATGGTGGAATCAATATTTTATGACGGAAAAAAAAGTTGTGTTGATGATCAAAACTTAGAGAATGAACAAAATGATTTGTAGCAATCCACAGTGTTTTGGGAGAAAAGATACAGTGCTTTCGCTACATGATTTAACTTTTCTGTTAATAAAAAAATAAAAAAATTACAAAGCTAAATTCTTTACCAGCTTAATTTTTTTAAAAAAAACCAGCAAAGATAATTTTGGAAGGGAAAAAACCCATGAGGAAAAACATTGTAGCAATTGACAATGTTTTGTAAGGAAAACTATAGTGTTTTTCCCAATAAAATAAAATAAAAAACCATTTAGAGAAATACTGTAGCAATCCATAGTGTTTTGTGAGAAAAATTACAACTTTCCCATATGATTTAACTTTTTTGTAATTATAATTTTTAACCAACTTAATATTAAAAAAAATGGACAAAGATAATTTTGGAAAAAATAATAAAAAAATCATACGGGAAAACACTGCAATAATTCATAGTGTTTTAAAGAAAAAAAATATAAAACTAAATTCTTAATTAGCTTAATATTAAAAAAATCAAATCTACAGATACAATTTTAGAAAAAATATATTAAAAAAACACAAAAAAAATCATGTTGGAAACACTGTAGCAATTTATAGTGTTTTGTGATGAAAGCTACAATGCTTCCTCACGTGATTTAACATTATTTGTAATGACTTGTAATTGTAATTTTCAACAATGTTTTGTGAGGAAAGCTACAATGCTTTCCCAATATGATTAAGTTTTATTACAAAGTTAAATTCTAACCAACTCAATATTAAAAAAATAAAATCGATGAAAATAATTTTTGAAACAAATATTATAAAAATAGAAAACACAAAAGAAACTGGAAAAAAATCATGTGAGGAAAAACTGTATCAATTCATAGTGTTTTGTGAGGAAAAACTTGTGTTCACTTGTAATTGCAATTCTTAACTAGCTTAATATTTAAAAAATAAAATTAACAAAGAAAATTTTAGAGAAAAACATAACAAAGTAGAAAAAAATCATATGAGAAAAAATACTATAGCAATCCACAGTAATTTGTGAGGAAAGTTATAGTACTTTCCTCATATATTGTAACTGTATTTTTTAACCAGCGCAATATTAAAAAATAAAATAAAAAAAAATAATTTCAAAGAAAATCATAAAAAAATAAAAAAAATCATGCGAAGAAACACTGTAGCAATCAACAATGTTTAAAAGAAAAAAATTATAAAACTAAATTCTCAATCAACTCAATATAAAAAAAATCAACAAACATAGTTTTGAAAAAATAAAAAAAACTAAAATAGAAAAACTATGTGGGAAAATACTGTAACAATCTATATTATTTTAAAGAAAAAAAATTATGAAATATAATTTTTAACCAGCTTAATATTGAAAAATTAAAATCAATAAAGATAATTTTTTAAAAAAAATTAAATAAAAAAAAAGCAAAGGTGGCAAAAAAAAAAAGAAAGAAATTTTGAAAAAAAAAAAAAAAAGAGAGGAAAAGTTAGAAAAAAAATAAAAAATAAAAAAAAATACTGTAATAATTCGTGGGGAAAGCACTAATTATAACGGCTAGTTAGGCTAGATTGCCAAACCAGTTAGGCTAGATTGCCAAACCAGTACATTCATGGTATCTGTGGCTGATCGTGACTGATTACCCTCGGAGATTTCTGAACGATTAGATTTGGAAGATAATGAATAGACGCTAGTTGTTGCTGATCTGTTAGGACCCGAGTACTAGGCCCACATGGGTAACCAGGGCGTCAATTTCTGGGTCAGGGTTCCATGACCCATGATGTCTTCGTCTGTCAGTGATTTTAGGTGAGTGAGATTCTTACACTATCGCGAGAGCTGAGTCTTACGGTTCCGGTATAATTAAACATATCTTAAAAGAATAAAAGTTCTTCCGCCAATCAAACATAGACTACAATGCTAGACGGTTTCTCGATCTCTGTGTTCTCAAATTTGTGGGGATGGTGCATGGTGCATGGTGCATGCTGTAAGGTTTGTGAATGGTGTGACATGACTGCCTCGTTTTGTTTCTCCAGAATTTATGAATTTGGAATATCTTCCGTGTCAGTTTCTTGTTGTTATGGGGTTCACTTGTCCTTAAAGAAAGATGGGAAGGCCCGACAAGCAGAGGAGGGGAGAAATTACAAGGCACAGACTCCTTTCTGCCGCTGTCATGACCCCTACAATTCTACAAAACCTCCCTCTCACTGCTTTGTTGCTCCACCCCACGGGGAATATCTTCAGTGTTAGTTTCTTGCTGTTATGGGGATCATTTGTCTTTAAAGAAAAATAGGAAAGCCCGAGAGCAGGGGAGAAATTACTAGGCATCTACTCCTTTCTTCATTTGTCATGACCTCTGCAAAAACCTCCATCTCACTGCTCTGTTACCCCACCGCACGGGGAAAAAGAAAAGAAACGAAACTGTGCTCTGCCAAGGGACTTCATGTTCCACTAGATATGACCGGTAGTGGCAGCTAGCGCTCCTATAGTGGTCTAGTGTTGTTTTCTTATGATAATAAAAAAAAAAGAAAAAAAATATCACCTTTTTTTTTAATCTCCAGCATAAATTAATAATTTAGACAACAAATATCTTGCAATAATGGATGGTGGGCAGTTGTTGATCTGCGCCACTAGGGTAAATTATGGGCATGGTATGGTTACCAATGTAATTTCTCTGGTCCCATGCTAGCAGGCTTCTCAAACATGAATTTGAACATGTCTGGTCGTCTCACCAAGCTTTAACACGACTGGGTGGCCACAAGGATAATAAGCCACGTGGAGTAGTTTGTTAAATAATATTTATGTAATCTTATTTATTAAGAGTATAATATTACTTTCAGTTTGACCTATATATACTTTATTTGTATTTAGGTTAAGACTAAACATTCATAATATACTGATTATTCAGAATTCTAACCTCATTTCTCTATTTGAGCTTAATTAATTTAACATGGTATCAGAGCTGGTTTTATGAAACGAGGCTTAATCCCAAGCACAAGTTCGCGGATCCAACTCTGCGGTGAGTAAGATTTTGTCTTCCGCTTCTGCAAAATTTGATATTTCGTCAGTTTCTGCAATTATTTTGGTATTTCATCTACCCTTCAGCTTTTGCAATTTGGTATTTGCATTCAGTTTCTGCAAATTGGTTTTGTGTTTTGGAGTAATCGTATAATTTTGAGAAGATATTTGTTTAGTTTCTGCAATCTCTGTTTAGTTTCTGCAATTTGGTATTTTGTTTTCCGCTGCTTTTGCATTCTGGTTCTCTGTGATTGTTAATTATGGCTACTGAAAGAGATGATTCGCTTCAGTCTGTGAGTGTGAGGTTGGATGGGAAGAACTATTCGTATTGGAGCTATGTAATGCGAACTTTTCTTAAGGGTAAGAAGATGTGGGGGTATGTTAGTGGAACTTATATAGTACCTAAGAATATTGAGGAGGGGGATGCTGTTTTGATAGATACATGGGAAGCAAATAATGCAAAGATCATTACTTGGATCAACAATTCTGTTGAGCATTCGATAGGTACGCAGTTGGCGAAGTATGAGACAACAAAAGAGGTTTGGGATCATCTGCAAAGGTTATTCACGCAATCAAATTTTGCAAAACAGTATCAATTAGAGAATGACATACGAGCTCTTCATCAGATGAATATGAGTATTCAAGAGTTTTATTCTGCTATGACAGATCTTTAGGATCAATTGGCTCTTACAGAATCAGCAGAATTAAAGGCATGTGGTGCCTATATTGAGCGTAGAGAGCAGCAACGATTGGTACAGTTTTTAACAGCGCTTCGCAGTGACTTCGAAGGACTTAGAGGTTCAATTCTGCATCGTACTCCACTGCCTTCTGTTGAATCTATTGTCAGTGAGTTATTGGCTGAAGAAATACGTCTTCACTCTTATTCTGAAAAGGGAATTCTTTCTGCTTCAAATCCTTCTGTACTAGCAGTACCTTCTAAGCCATTCTCTAATCATCAGAACAAGCCTTACACAAGGGTTGGCTTTGATGAGTGCAGTTTCTGTAAGCAGAAGGTCATTGGAAGGCTCAGTGTTCTAAGTTGAGACAGCAGAATCAAGCTTGGAAGTCTAGCAGTCAGTCACAATCTAATGCTCATCGACCACCTCAGGGTTATAAACCACCACACCACAATACTACAACAGTAGCTTCCCCAGGCTCTATTACCGATCCTAATACTTTGGCTGAGCAATTTCAGAAGTTTCTCTCCTTACAGCCACAAGCAATGTCCGTTTCTTCCATAAGTCAGTTGCCTCATAATTCCTCAGGTATGTCACACTCTAAATGGGTCTTGGATTCTGGTGCTTCCCATCATATGTCTCCAGATTCCTCATCTTTTACCTCAGTGTCCCCTTTGTCCTCCATTCCTGTTATGACTGCTGATGGCACTCCCATGCCCTTAGCAGGAGTTAGTTCTGTTGTCACGCCTTACTTGTCTCTCCCTAATGTTTATCTTATTCCAAAACTCAAATTGAATCTTGCGACTGTTGGTCAAATATGTGATTCTGGTGATTATTTAGTCATGTTTTCTGGTTCTTTTTGTTGTGTACAGGATCTGCAGTCTCAGAAGCTGATTGGGACGGGCCGTAGGGAGAATGGACTATATATTTTGGATGAGTTAAAAGTGCTAGTTGCTGCTGCTACTACTGCTAATTTGTCTTCTTTTCGTTTGAGTCTTTCATCTTCTAGTTTTTATTTATGGCATTCCCGTCTAGGTCATGTTTCATCTTCTCATTTGAGATTTTTGGCATCCACAAGAGCTTTAGGAAATTTGAAAACTTGTGACATTTCTGATTGTAGTGGATGTAAACTGGCAAAATTTTCTGCTTTACCTTTTAATCGAAGTATTTCTGTTTCATCTTCACCATTTGATTTGATTCATTCTGATGTATGGGGACCTTCACCTGTTTCCATAAAAGGAGGGTCTTGATATTATGTCTCTTTTATTAATGATCATACTCGTTATTGTTGGGTTTATTTAATGAAACATCGTTCTGAATTCTTTGAGATATACGCAGCTTTTCGAGCTCTTATCAAAACTCAACATTCTACTGTGATCAAATGCTTTAGATGTGATTTGGGTGGGGAATACACCTCTAATAAATTTTGTCAAATGCTTGCCTTAGATGGAACCATCCACCAAACTTCATGTACAGATACTCCTGAACAAAATGGTGTAGCTGAAAGAAAACATAGGCACATTATTGAAACTGCTCGTTCTCTCTTGTTGTCTGCCTTTGTTCCTAGTGAGTTTTGGGGAGAAGCTGTTCTTACTGCTGTAAGTTTGATTAATACAATTCCATCTTCTCATAGTTTGGGTCTATCTCCTTTTGAAAAGTTATATGGGTATGTCCCTGATTATTCCTCATTTAGAGTCTTTGGTTGTACTTGTTTCGTTCTTCGTCCTCATGTAGAACGCAGTGAGCTATCCTCTCAATCCGCTATTTGTGTCTTTCTGGGTTATGGTGAAGGTAAAAAGGGGTATCGTTGTTTTGATCCAATAACTCAGAAACTTTATGTGTCTCGTCATGTTGTCTTCCTTGAGCATATACCTTTCTTTTCTATTCCATCCACTACTCATAGCCTGACAAAATCTGATCTTATTCATATAGATCCTTTTTCTGAGGATTCTGGTAATGATACCTCTTCCTATGTTCGATCAATTTGTACTCATAACTCTGCAGGTACTGGTACTTTACTCTCTGGCACGCCTGAAGCTCCATTCTCATCTACAGCCCCTCAAGCTTCATCTGAGATTGTGGATCCACCTCCACGTCAGTCCATCCACATTCGTAAGTCCATAAAACTACCAGATTTTGCTTATTCTTGTTATTCTTCATCATTTACTTTCTTTTTTAGCTTCTATTCATTGTCTCTTTGAGCCCTCTTCCTATAAAGAGGCAATTCTTGATCCGCTTTGGCAGCAAGCTATGGATGAGGAACTTTCTGCTTTGCATAAGACAGATACTTGGGATCTGGTTCCTCTACCTCCTGGTAAGAGTGTTGTTGGTTGTCGTTGGGTGTATAAGATCAAGACTAATTCTGATGGGTCTATTGAGCGATACAAAGCTAGGCTGGTTGCAAAAGGATACTCTCAACAATATGGTATGGACTTTGAGGAGACATTTGCCCCGGTTGCAAAAATGACTACTATTCGCACTTTTATTGCCGCAGCTTCGGTTCGTCAGTGGCATATTTCTCAGCTTGATGTTAAAAATGCATTCTTGAATGGAGATCTTCAAGAAGAAGTTTATATGGCACCCCTTCCTGGTATTTCACATGACTCCGGATATGTTTATAAGCTTAAAAAAGCATTATATGGTCTCAAACAAGCACCTCGTGCTTGGTTTGAGAAATTCTCTATTGTGATCTCGTCTCTTGGCTTTGTTTGTAGCAGTCATGATTCTGCTCTTTTTATTAAGTGCACTGATGCAGGTCGTATCATTCTGTCTTTATATGTTGATGACATGATTATTACTGGTAATGATATTGATGGTATTTCAGTTTTGAAGACAGAGTTGGCTAGACGATTTGAAATGAAGGATTTGGGTTATCTTCGATATTTCCTGGGTATTGAGGTAGCATACTCACCTAGAGGTTACCTTCTTTCTCAGTCGAAATATGTTGCAGATATTCTTGAGCGGGCTAGACTTACTGATAACAAAACTGTAGATACTCCTATTGAGGTTAACGCAAGGTACTCTTTTTCTGATGGTTTACCTTTGACAGATCCTACTTTATACCGCACTATTGTTGGGAGTTTGGTATATCTCACCATTACTCGTCCAGATATTGCATATGCTATTCATATTGTTAGTCAGTTTGTTGCTTCTCCTACTACTGTTCACTGGGCAGTTGTTCTTCGTATTTTGCGATATCTTCGGGGTACAGTTTTTCAGAGTCTTTTACTTTCATCCACCTCTTCCTTGGAGTTGCGTGCATACTCTGATGCTGATCATGGTAGTAATCCCACAGATCGCAAGTCTGTTACCGAGTTCTGTATCTTTTTAGGTGATTCTCTTATTTCTTGGAAGAGCAAGAAACAATCTATTGTTTCTCAATCATCCACCGAAGCAGAATATCGTGCCATGACATCTACTACCAAGGAGATTGTTTGGTTACGTTGGTTACTTGCTGATATGGGAATTTCCTTTTCTCATCCTACTCCTATGTATTGTGAAAACCAGAGTTCTATTCAGATTGCTCATAACTCGGTCTTTCATGAGCGCACTAAGCACATTGAGATCGATTGTCATCTTACTCGTCATCATCTCAAACATGGCACCATTGCTTTGCCTTTTGTTCCTTCTTCCTTGCAGATTGCAGATTTCTTTAATAAGGCGCATTCCATCTCTCGTTTTTGTTTTTTGGTTGGCAAATTCTCGATGATTGTAGCTGCCGCATCGTGAGTTTGAGGGGAGATGTTAAATAATATTTATGTAATCTTATTTATTAAGGGTAGAATAGTACTTTCAGTTTGACCTATATATACTTTATTTGTATTTAGGTTAAGACTAAGCATTCATAATATACTGATTATTCAGAATTCTAGCCTCCTTTTTCTATTTGATCTTAATTAATTTACCATAGTTCACATGGAGCTTACTACTTTATGATTAATTGAATATTAATCAATTCTTTTCCGGGTCAATTACGTTATTAACACCCAATTATCTACGTGCTTGCATTGATAATTTCATGCTTACGGAAGGAGTTCTCTTCTAATATCTAATTAACAAGTGATTGCGCTCAAAACTGAGCAAAACCTGGATAAATACAAGGCAATTACTTTCTTTATCCCATTACGTTTTATTTTTCTTTGCTTGCATTGAAAGAACTGTTAATCTTAAACGTGGGAAAAGCTTGTGCTATGTATATATGCATATTTTCCACAAATTTAATAATTGCATGTTTACTTTGAAGCCCTCGAGTTGTTGGGAGGAAAGTTGGTGTTGATGTACACTGCTTACTGGTCCAACGTTAATTAATACCACTCGCTGTCCATATATACAACTCTGATAGATTGCCGGGTTTACGGAAGTTATTATAAACCTGCGGAAAAACTTACACTTATAGGATTTTTGTTTTCAGGTCGTGAAACAATGGGTGCTGGTGGCAGAATGTCTCCTCCTTATTCCCCCGGGAAGGTGGAATCTCATGTCTTGAAGCGAGCTCCTGACTCGAAGCCACCATTCACGCTCGGGCAGCTCAAGAAAGCCATTCCACCGCATTGCTTCCGGCGTTCTGTTCTTCGCTCATTCTCATACGTTGTTTATGACCTGATCATTGCCTCTCTCTTTTATTACGTTGCTACCAATTACTTCCACCTCCTTCCTCAGTACCCTCTCTCTTATGTGGCCTGGCCGATTTATTGGGCTGTCCAGGGATGTGTCCTAACTGGCGTTTGGGTCTTGGCTCATGAGTGTGGTCATCATGCCTTTAGTGACTATCAATGGCTCGATGACATCGTTGGTCTTATCCTCCACTCTGGTCTCCTTGTCCCTTATTTTTCATGGAAACACAGTCATCGCCGCCATCATTCCAACACAGGCTCTTTGGAGAGGGATGAAGTTTTTGTCCCCAAACAGAAATCTTCTATCTCCTGGTTCTCCAAATACCTCAACAACCCACCAGGTCGTTTTCTCACTATTACCATCACGCTTACTCTCGGCTGGCCTCTTTACCTAGCATGCAATGTTTCAGGCAGGCCTTATGACAGGTTTGCCTGCCACTACGATCCATATGGCCCTATCTTCAATGATCGTGAGCGTGCGGAGATATATATTTCCGATGCTGGTGTTCTTGCTGTCACTTATGGGCTCTACCGCCTTGCAGTCGCAAAGGGGCTTGCTTGGGTTCTTTGTGTCTATGGAGGACCATTACTTGTGGTGAATGCGTTTCTTGTTCTGATCACATATTTGCAGCACACTCACGTCGCTTTGCCACATTATGATTCTTCGGAGTGGGACTGGTTGAGAGGAGCTCTAGCAACTGTTGATAGAGATTATGGAATCTTGAACAAGGTTTTCCATAACATAACAGACACTCATGTAGCTCACCATTTGTTCTCAACGATGCCACACTATCACGCCATGGAGGCTACCAAGGCAATAAAACCAATTTTGGGAGAATACTACCAATTCGACGGAACTCCATTCTACAAGGCAATGTGGAGAGAGGGCAAGGAGTGTATTTATGTTCAGCAAGACGAAGGTAAGCCGAAGAGCAAAGGTGTCTATTGGTACTCGAACAAATTTGATTGAAAATGTCATCACGAATGCATCAGGGAAGTTTCATTTTCCTGTTATAGGAATCTAGCTTCCCTTTCTTCATGGCTTAGGGAGCATCGAATCTTAGAGCTGTTCTTCCTTCCGAATAATTGTCAGCTATTTGAAGGTCCAGTTTGTATTAGTTGCTGTTAATTAAAACCTTGGTTTTAATGTTGGCAAACAAACATTATTTCTTACAAAAACCACTAGAAAATCCATATCCTTGGATGCATGCATTAATTAGCATCTATCTATGATTAAATGAAGAGTTTAAAACGTTATGGGCAACATTGCACGGCATTCTGTAAGGGAATGCCCACAAAAATGGGTCTGTGATCAATGTCATTGCTGTCATGTCATGCAGCCATGAAAGATGAAAAAATGGATCATCTTTAAAAAAATATATTTCGCATAAAACGTGTGAATAAACTACTTGAAAAACATGTCATGTCATTGCTGATTTACATGTTTTTTTAACGTAAAAAAAAAACACAAAACAATAGTAAAAAAGTAAAAATCAAAGTAACCCCTGATGAATATCTTTAAACCACGTAAATATACTCTAAATTTAAATATTTAACAAAGAAAAAAAAATTAAAAAAATAAAAGTTAATTCTAATAGGTTTTTTTTAAAAAAACAAATTAGCACTGTAATTAAACAAATTTAGTAGAATAACTCTCCTTTTAAGATTTTTTTTGAAGAAATAATATTATCTTATCGCGCTTGAAAAGCAAAATATTAACTAAATATCACTAACACGACACATTTCAAATGAGTAAATTTCTAGCTTCTCAATAATCAATATACCTATCCAGTTCGCGTGCCTCAAAACCCTTTTTCTGCTTCCTCTTTCTCTCCCCCTTTCTCTTCGTTAGTCTTTCTCAGTCCGCCGCTGATTACAGCACCTCGGTCTACAAGGGCTGAGCACAGCAAGCTTTTCAAGATTCAAATGGTGTGTATTCACAAGCCATCTCTGCTCTTTTTGGTTCTATAGTTTCTCAGTCTACCAAAACTAAGTTCTTTAAAAGCACCACCGACACTGGCCTAACCACAATAACTGGTCTCTTTCATTGTCAGCAAACTCCCTCCTTTAACAGACAAACTTTGTGGCAAAACAATAGCGGCAAGAATGCAGCTTTATGGATGCCCGCGGTTTTTAATTTTCACGGTTTAGAATCTTAAATATTTAATAAATATTACAGTTAAAAATCTGTTATTTCACCAAATTTTTTCACTGTTGTATTAATTCATTTATTTTTTAAATTTCTATCCTAACTGCCCAATTTATACAAGTAGAAAAGATGGTGGGTTGGCGTCGCCATCATTTTGATTCAATGTATGGGCTCTCTCCGGTCAGAATTGATGAGATTGGGGACTCCTATCAAAGGATTCAAAAAAAAAAAAACCCTTTTGAAATCCGATTGATAAATAAAAAAAAAAAAACCATCATATATTTAGAGGATAATAGCATGAGAATTATCCATAAAAGCAATCCAGGCAGGAAGGCAGCCACCCATGTATGAAAGTGGAAACCTTTGGGCCAAGGCTGATCTGATCAAGGATTAGGCTTGGACTGTCTTTTGCATTGGCTATGGACCAAGTGTAAAAATAGGCTCCACATTTGTGGCAGAGTGAGCCCGTTCTCGCTGTTATTTGAAAACGTTCTGCAGCTGCTCCCATCTCTCCAAACCTCACCCTCCCCAATTTTTCCAAATTATTGATAGTTACAGTTATTTCCAAAAAATTAATTTACATTATTAATATAATTAATAATGTGAATCTTCGTCTAAACTTAAATTACTATAACCTTTTAATTTCCTTCTCGTGGTTGAATATGGACCAAGTTTTTGTTACAGTATTCCTATCAGAAAACTATATGAACGATCATATATCTCCATGACGATTTTAATGTCATTCTCATGAATCATAAAAATGGTTGTATATATTAAAGTTAATTTTATTTTCAAGTGGAGGTTTGAAGTTTTAACTCAAAACCTTTAAATAGCATTATCGAACATCGATCTTGTTTAAATATTATGTTTGATTAGTATTTCAAAATATAAAAATAATAAAAATATATTTGGTTAAAATATATAAATAAAAATATAAAATAAATTTATTTCTAGAATAATATAAAAAACTTGTTTTTTTGTCCCTATTATATCTGTGTCATATCCATATTAATCAAATGCTATTTAAAACAACTATTAAAATACAATTTGATATTAGTATATATATAGTGTTTTTACATTTTTTTATCAACAAATTGAAGATGACTCTGAATTTTTCAGCAAGTTGTTTATTAAACACTGGTAGAGCTGTTTCTACTGTCCAGTCATTTATTTATTTATCTACAGTGTGTGTCGTCTGTAAAATTGATTAATGTTGGAGTGATTAAAAGTTTTTATTAGTTTTTGTGTTTTAAAAATGTTTTTGAAAAATATTAATTTTTTTTATTTTTTTCTTTAAACTAATATATTTTTAGTATTTTTAGATTATTTTAAATAAAAATTACTTTAAAAAACAATCACAATTACACTCTCAAACATGCTATAAATATCAAGGTTCTTCTTACGTTCAGCTTTTTAAGCCAGACGTATTTATCTCATTCTAGTTATTGAAATTACAATAGATTTGGATGGTAGAAGATAAAGATTAAGACACATCTTTATTTTTATATTTTAAAAGTATGTTAAAAAATTAATTTAATTTTAATTTAATTATTTTTATATTATTTTGACATGTTGAATAAAAAAATATTTTCATATATTTTCAAAAAAAAAAAAAACAATCATTATATTATCAAACAAGCTCCGGAATATTAAGAGACGATGTTATTTGATCTTGAACTAGCTTTTCCAAGGAAGCTATAGATGCATGGATCTTAGGCTAAGCATGTCGTTTGGTTAATTAAAAGAGATGATAGGTGAAATGTTAGCATACCTATTGCTTTATGAAATTCAAAGTATCAAATTGAATTTTTTATTTATTTTTTTGATGTACATATAAATGGTATCTAGCTAGTTTTGTTGGTGTCTAAAAATGGGTTGCAATCTTACACTAGTTAGATTATTTATCATCATATTTAAATTAAATGTTTGATTATATTCACTTTCTTCTTCGTATAATAATCCAACAAACTGCACGTTGGCTTGTTTGTTTTTGTATTTTAAAAGTGTTTTTAAGAAAATTTAATTTTTTTTTATTTTTTTTACTATAAATTAATATGTTTTTTATTTTTTAAATTATTTTGATGTACTGATATCAAAAATAATTTTTTAAAAATAAAAAAATTTTATTTTGATATATTTCAAAATGAATAACACTTTAAAAAACAACTGACATTTCCAAACAGGTAATATTGTAAAATGTTTTAATTTCTAAATAAAACAATGTCTCAGTATAATATTCAAATAAAAAAAATAAAAACAAAACACTCGCTACCCACTCATAATAGTAGGAATTTCTATTATCATTTCACACGAGTTTATCAAGTGTTTAGCGTGGATTTTCTTATAACTTTTGATTAAATAAATAGTTTTTTTAATTAATGAAAATAAAAAACACTTTAAAACGTGTTTTCAAACCCCTAATAATTAATACAGTTAAATAAATTCCACGTGTCTCAAGAATATAACGGTACAATTTGGTTTTATAATTATTAGAGAGGGAGGTTGAGTTTAACCAAGTTGTCTCATATTCGGTCTCCCGGCACCAAGTTCTCCGAGCCGACTAGGAAAGGGCACCTATCCACTTCTTCGAGTGTCGTGTCCTCGGAGTAGAGACCTTCCAAGTGTGGTGTGGTGCCAAATAATAATTAATAATGCTTTGCTACATGCTCGTGCTTTCCCGTGGAGCGAACAAATTATTCTTTTTCAACCACTAAAAAAGAGATAAGAGTTGTTGGAAATGCACTTTCCAACGTCATGAAATTGTTTTTAATTGCGAGCTAAAAAAGATGGTGCATGTCTTTAATAAAAAACAATAGAGAATTATATGTTTTAATAATTAACAATTTTAATTAAAAAAGATATAATTAAATGTTAAGAGAAAAATCTTTTTTAGAGTCATTGCTAATGTATTTTTCAGAAGAAAAAAAAATCATAAGTTTAGAATCCAATCCTACGTATTAAAATGATAATACAGTAGTCATAGTTTTTTTTTTAAATCAGGACAATTATATACTAAACTGACTCGGGTTAAATCGGGTTAATTTATAAAATCTATGATCCTGGTCACGAGATTATGATAATATTATAGAAAAAAAAATTCAAATAAATTATGAAGTTAAATCTTTAATTAACTCAATGTCAAAAGACAAAAATGATAAAAATAATATTTAATAAAAAAAAGGATAAAAAAGATTGGAATCAACTTGAGTAAATTTATCAAACCCTCAACTAATATCATGAGAATTGAATAACTTCGTAGAAAACAAACAAAAAAAATTACAAAAGAAAATATCCAACCAAGTTAAATTTGAATGACAAAATTAAAATAAACCAATTTTAAAAAATAACCCAGAAAATTCGAGTAAACTCGGATAAACTTGTTGAACTCATAACTCATGTCATAAGATAAAGCTATCCTTATACAAAAAAATAAAATAAAAAATTATGAAACTTAATCCCAAAACAACCCAATAATAAATGATAAAATAAAAATATCAATTTTAAAAAAAATAACTCAAGTCAATTTAAGCAAATAAATAAAAAAAATCAATGCAAAAAAAAAAAATTAAAAGAATTAGATAAAAAAAAAAAACTCGCAGGTGACTTTACTATTATGGAGATTGCAAGGAACAAACCACTAGAGGAATGGACTAAGTAGCTAGGAGAGGAGATAAAAGAGGGAGAAGAATAAAGAAAAGAGAAATTCGACTACTAGAGCCACATCGAACTTATAAATCTAACATGTGTCGCCCCCGCTAAAATGTCAGCATTAGACAATTCTAGCGGTACCATTGTACCAAGAAAAGACGTCCACCTTTGGAGCGCGGATGATAATGCACGCGCCACCCCATCATTGTGACCATCCTCATTCATTGGCGTGTGCAGCTGGTTTTCCCTTTTCTTTCACTTTTTTCAAAACAGGTCTGAATAATTGTTTTTTTTTTTCAAATATGGTCCCTAAAAAATAAATCACAAATTTCAATAGCAAGAAAAGGCAGCGTAGAAGGACAAATTTGAAAAGAAAGAAAAAAAAATGATGGAAAAAACCAAAAGAAAAAAGAAAAAAGAAAAGGGGTCACTGGTGAAATCCATTTACTCACAATTCACAATGCACAATGGATTCAATAATAAAACCCCCCATCTCCTTCAGTGTTTTTGTTATCTTGAATTAAGGGGTCTCTTTTTAGATAAATCTCTATTCCGGGCCGGATATGATTAAAAAAAAAAAAAACTTAATTTGTGAAAGAATAAATCTTGCTTTAACACTCGATATATATTTCATCAGCCAAGAATAAATCTTGCTAAGTAACATATATCGTGTTGTTAGAAGAAGTCAAGAAACCACGACTAGGTAACAATATAGACTTTTTCCATATAAACCTGGCTTTTTTCTCCGAAGCAGTTGGGACTTGTCCACAATTATTGCATATAAATGTGAAAAATATTAAACTTTCAAATTCGGTAACCCTTTATAATATGCATGAAGATGAAGTGTCTTTCCCAGTCGTCACAGTTAAACTTGCTGCTTGACAATGTAATAAACTTATTTCAACAGATGTGAACATGAAACCGCGTATTTCCTGGTGTGAAACTACGAGAAACAACGTCCGAAACAATATTCTTCAGGCAAGAGCTGTCAACATCACAAATGTTCAGAAACTAAGATATGTACTACGCTGCATGTTAATCCAATAGAATAGAGGTGGGAAAAGACGACTAGTTCATCAAACAAGAAATGGTCCCATGCTTAAAGCAGATGAGAACGGCAGCTTCCGGCTGTTCGATCCTCGAAAGGTGGCGAATGGATTTGCATTTTACCCTATCATCCATCGTTCTAATTCCTTAAAACACATCAAAGTTCTTAATAATTTGTTGGCACGAAGACTCATCCAGGAAAGATCTTCTATTTTTCCTTGGTAATTGTAGGTGTTAAACGGACTCTAAAATCAACAATCTCCAGTAGCTTTTAAGGGAACTCAAACCTGTGAATATTAAAAAACAAAACTTAAACCAGAGTAGCTCAGCTACCTCATGATTAACATCCAAGAAGATCTTGATGTTGATAAAAGATGTTAAAGAGATAATGGGAGATGCAAGAGGCTGAAGTACTGTACCAAAGATTGCAGTCGTGCAGGCCTTGAACCATGTCAAAGAATTAATGGGTCCCTCTCTTCTCTTTATGACACCTACTTGCTGTCTGTTAGGGTTTGGTTGGCTGGCTCCCGCTAAGGGAACCCAATGGCACTCACGCACCCACGTTGCCTCGCGGACGTAACGTCTTGCTGTGTCAATGTACTCGGTGTATACGGTTTGGGTTGGCCGGCACGAGACTCGTTCGATGATGATGACGTGAACATTAACTGAACGTCTGATCTATTCGAATCTCCGCTTCACGTGTACATCCTACGGTTATTATTCTCTCTCTCTCGCCCGCTCGCTCCCACGCGCTGCACTTGTTTTGTATTTTTCATTTTTTTAAAGTATTGTACCATTTAATTTAGTGGGCTTACATGAGAAATGACTACTACTCTTACATCTCTGGATTTTATTTTTATTTTGTTGCCTGTATCATGCCCTCCAGTATCCTTCAATCAATGTACTTAATCTAAAATATGGATTTTCTACGTTTATTCACGATTTGCGAGGGTGGAAATGATTTCAACGAGAAATCTATTGATATTGATCAGTAGCTGCAAAGGGATAGAGGAAGAGAAAGAAAATAGCATATGAATAAATCTAAAATATGTGGTTTTCAGCATTTTAGTCATTTTCACTTTACATTAAGGAACAACTGTGATCACACAGAAAGTGTCATGGCTTATGGAATTTCCATTTGGAATGTGAACTTGCAGTGCTTTTCTAGTTAATGGGATCCAGTTAGTGTATATCCATCCATATGAAGAAATACAAAACCCTAGCTAGCTAGCTAGCCTTCTTTCTTTGTAAATATTGTAATCGACCTACACCGATGGAAATAATTGGAATGACGACTAAAGGCTTCCGAGAGATTTTTTATTTTATTTTTAGGAGATAGCTAGCCTCTTGAGCTCTTAGTTGCATGTATCAACTTTGAGAACTTTGAAATTGATTGAAGTTTTTGCAATTAAAGGTTGAAAAAAGAATAATGACATGTAAGAAGTGTTAAAGAATAATATAAATTATATTCTAGATTTTATTTAATATGTTAAATTATTAGGTTGAGATGATTATTTGACATAATATCAGAGTCTTGATAACTAAGTGGTTAAGAGTTCGAATCTTATTATCTCTATTTATTTAATAAAAATTAAACATGCAAAAGATAATGTAAATCCGTACAAGTTTTAATGGGACCTTACCAAATAATTTAAACTATTAAGTTGAAATAATTTTTAATTTGACATGAAGTGATATTGGAAAAAATGCTAAAAATCACCTGGTTAATTTAAATCCAGTAACTTGAGTAATTATGAGGCCCGCATTACATTTGATTAAATTGTATCCATGATCACTTGAAGCGTAGAAGTGGTTTTTATCCAAAATATAGCAGGTGATTTAGTGGTACTAATCTTGTCTTCGTGAGTTTTTGTAACATTATGCAAGACATTATTAAAAATTATCCGCTAAGAAGAAGATTAGTCCTAGCCTTTGTATGTTATTGTCCGCTAGATATGTACAAGGATTCTAGCTTTGCTCATAAACCACATGCAGTGTTTTTAGCCATAATTACTTATTGCAAAACTCAATCAATCTCAAAAACGAAGTTGGATTGTTTCCATGACATTTGTTTGTGTACCTTCCAACTACGCGGATTCTTTGTCACAACCAAGTAGTGGTTGAATCCCAGTACGTACATTAGCCTGAAATTAGTTTTTTATTTATTTAATTAAGCTATTAATTTTACAAGTCATTAAATTAAGTTTGCACAATCCACTTAAAGCAAGTTTTATATAACATAAAAATAGTTAGATAATAATATAAATTATATTTTATAATCTCTCCTAACAGGTTTACTTTTAAGGTTTAGATGGTTCTTTTACATGACATTAAAACTACAAGTTTAAATTTCACAACTCTCATTCCTTCTTCTAATTAATAGCACAATAATCTCAAAATATGTTTACATGAAAGAACATGTTAAATAATAATATAAATCACATCTTGAAATCTCACCTAACTTAAACTTTTAATTGAGATAGTTTTTTGATAAAGATATATAATAATGAATATATGTAGTTATTTTTCAAGTATATGGAATAACCTTCATCAACTATAGTGATTAGTATAATTGTGTAGGTTTGTCTTCTGTTGGCGTTATACATTATTATATGTTACATTAATATTAAAAAGAAAGGTGAAGAAGAATCTAAAAACATGGGTTCGTTTACAAGTTGGGATCAGAAACAAGAGGTAATTAATTAATGTCCATATACTAGTTAGTAATATATATATATATATATTAATTAATTATCTTGTGTTGCAGGATGGAGCTGATCCACTCTTCTTTTAGATTATCCATTGACAATGATGCATGCGTTATTCTGTAATGTCTAAAAGATGTTGCGTGAGCTGAGTGTGTTAAGCCCAGTTTGTCAATAATGAATTATTAATTAAGAATTCATTTAGCATGACTTTTAAAAAAAATTATTTTTGACTTTAAATCATAATTTAAAAGTGTTTTTTTAATATAAATAATTTATGACATAAATTAATAATACTCCTCCCAGTTAGATATATATTTGATAAGAATTACTCAAAGCAATTTTCGTAAAGAGTAGATGTAGTATAAGTTAGAGTCCAAAAAATTAGTTTTTGATTAAATAAGAATTAATCTGATTCAATTAATTTTGTAATAAATTATTTATTTAAATTAAAAACCAATTATATTTATGACTTTTGTATGAGTCAAAAAAGTTAAAAAATAAATCAAATCAATTTGCAAAAATCATACCAAATTAACAAAACCTAAATAAATTCTTCCCAAGCTCCCAATACGTAATTTAATATGGATGGATCTTGCAAAGGTAATCGATCTGTGTCAATCTGCGCTGGTGGTGGTTCTTGGATCCGTGGTCTTTCTGGATATATAATTTAGCGTTTGTTCTTCTACAAGGGGCTGAATGTGGGTTGTTGTCGAAATATTGGCATGGCGATTAGACGACAACAAATTGAACTTGAAATTAATTCTGCAGTAGTTCTGTGATTAATGATGGAGGGTATGCTTCATGCTGATTAATATAATCATGATTTTGTGTATTTTCTTTGAATTTATGTCTCGATCGTTTATTAAAAATACTTTCTCGCAGGAACATTGATTAAATTATGAACACTTGTTAATCATGCTGCAAGACTAAAATCAGTTCTTTAATATCAAAACATGATCATCATAAATTATTTAATTAACACTTTCGAATTTAATTGACCTAAGGCGATTCTTATTCCCTTGGTAGCTCAAGAAAGTAATTAAGTTTGCTTTGTGTTTAGCTAGATCCTGGTTTTATGTCTGCAATAAATCATGTAAATCTCAACATCCAAGTCGACATTAAACACAAGTTAATATTAATTTGAAGTACCTAATAGAGAGAACATTAAAATGTCAACTGACTGTCTCTTGTTGGGTTTAGTTGGGGGGATTAGATTTAGAAAAAATAATATTTAAGGAGGTTAAAATTTAAATTTCAATAGCTTTAGGATTAGAACTATAAATTGTTCAGGGGAGGCTGGAAAAAAAATAATTCTGCGTCACTGTCTCCATCCCTTTTGTTAACCCTAATGCTTGAATTTGATTAGTGTAATTAATAAACAATTAACCACTAGCCAGGATGTCAACAAGAAGGGAAAAAATCATTAGCACTGCCACGTTTTTCTTTCCAAAACAAAGGAAAAAAAAATGAAAGTTAACAGCACAAGAACGAGCCCATGATCAACCTGGGTTCAGAGATCAGGGGCTTTTCAGTCATTTCAAGTTCCTCCCCCTCTCAAAATACACACAATAAACCTAGACAGTTGTATATATTAAAAGGTAATTTTTAATAGGGAAATTGTGGGGCCAATGGGTTCTATTACTTTATTGAGTCGTCCTTGCCATTTCGTCGTACAATCCTTCCTCTAAGCAGACAGCTTGTTTCTGTCTTAAAAATTTCTCCTTTCGTCCTGCCACTAAACAAATCTTTCTTGTGAGTTCTCCTTCCCCCTCTATATACAAGCTAACCCTCTCTTCTCCTCTAAACAACTACACCAACTCCCTCACCTCTCTCTCTCTCTCTCTCTCTCTATCTATCTGTTTCTGATCATATCAAAACATCTTCAATATTAATGGAGGAACTTATGATGAGGAAACAACCAGCAGCTTGTATCCCTACTTCAATTACTCCATCGCCAATCACCATGCATAAAAACTCACACACAATAGCCAAAGTCAAGCCAAAGATACGCATAATTCACATCTTTGCTCCAGAAATCATCAAGACAGATGCCGCGAACTTCAGAGAGTTGGTACAAAGACTCACAGGGAAACCAAGTGATCAAAAGGGGGGTTGCAGGCAGAAACCAAGAAGGGCAAGAACACAAGATCAACCAAGAAACTGCAACAGAGACTTATGTGAAGAAAAGCCTGTTATGACCAAGAAAGTTGAGCCGAGAAGTGGGTTTGGGAGTAGTCTGGGGTCTAGAGAAAGAGTTAAGGAGGAAGAAGAAATGTGGAATGGAGCATATTCAGGAAGCTTCCTAGGTGGATTTACAGACTTGGATGGCTTCATTCAAGAACTTGGTGAATTTCCATTGCTGCCAATGGACGCTAATCACATACATGAGCTTGGACAGACTCAACTTGCCTAGATCAATAATGGTTTTCCTTTTATTCCCTTGCACAAGCTTGATTATACCAGGCTTTTTTTTCCTTTTGGATATATATAATATGGATCTAATTTAGATGGTTTGATTAACTGAGTTCTTCTGCATATCATTATGTCCATATTTTCTAATTTTCCCAATCTCTATTTGATTTCTCTTGATGTAAATACAAGGGGACAATCTTCTTTTTATTTTTTTCTAACTTGTAGACCAGAAATTGCATTTTCTGCTATTTGAATGTGATAGAAGTAAATTGAAAATATATTTTTCTTAATTTTCCTAAAATTTCTGATTGCTCTTGTTTCTTTCATTTGGGTCGACGGGGCGATGACCCATGTCTTATCTATGAGGGTCTCTCTCGCTCTCTCACTCAGTGAAGAACATATTTAGGGTTTGGTAGACCACACATGAACGTGCAAAACTCTTAACACATTTATATATATATTTGATCAATAAATTACTTTTCTTGAAAGACTTATATTGTATTTCAAGAATTGATTTTTATTACAGCTAGCCGTCTCTCATTAATATCTTTGTACATCGTGCATGCATCTGTCTCCTCATCTGTCTCCTTCTCTCTCTCGCTCTCTCTAAATTTTAGCTAATTATCCACAAATATCACCATATATGCAGTGAATGTTGTCGGGATCTTGAGTGACTTCAAAAATTAACCCTAAGGAAGCTATCTGTGTAGCTTCACTATCAATACTAGTAATTGTTGGAATACGACATGTACAAGTCCTATATGTGAAATCATTTTTCCTGCTAATTTGAAAGATTATCGATAATCTTCGATTAACAATTTCTTCAATCTTGTATATTTTCTATAGCATTGTTTATTATATATCCTAAATTGCTTTTTTAGAGTAAAATAATACTTGCCTATTTTTTATTTTGAGAAGTGTGTGTATATATATATATATAATTAATTGTTTCTATATATAATTAACCAATAGATATTAATTTGCAACAATTCAAAAAAATTAATTTCTAAAGCTATCAACTCATTTATGGATCCATGAAGGATTCATTAATTGATTCCAAACTGAAATATATATCTTCGTTGATTATAAAGTCTAATCTGTATTTGGCGATGTAAAACTTATATTTTCTATTTTAAATGCGTTGGTAGCAGAATAAAATGACAGCTTGATTATAAATATGACAAGAAGAAATCGTTCGCTCTTTACCAATAAAACCCAAGTGTGTTGGTAAGATTTTTATTAAACAATGACTTGGGAAGAACAGTCACAAGTCAACGATTTTCTAAACTGTAAGTATTTGCAAATTGCAGTATTATTAGTTAGTGTTTGAGGCGGCTCGTCAAAAGATAATTGAACCATTACCCCTTACCAAGAGCTAAAGGGTAACTTACCTGGCATGGGTTAATGTTGAATATTTCTTAATTTGACGGCTTGGACTAGTGATCTTAGGCCACAACACCTCTTGGATCGATGAGGTTTTGTAGAAGGAGACCCCATCGCCATGGCAGGAAGACCTAAGATTTAAATCCATGAGCTCCCCATATTCTAGGCCATGATCAAGTCCTAATGCTAACACTTGCAGGTCGAGGTTTACTGGATGTTGGAAAGGTTCCAATGGGGTTTGAAAGCATTATGGGTTCGAGTTGGGATTGTTTTGGGAATGGCATATCTGATTCTGACTGGTAAGGCTTGCCATTAGAACCAGATGCGAGCCCCCGAGCAGTATAAAGGGATCGGAGGCCATATATAGGCTTCCACTATTAATTTGTCGACAAGCCAAGAACAATTTACACAAGAATGGGAAGAAATCATGATTTCACAGATATGAAAACTACAACTAAATTGTAAAGGGATTTCTGATTTTAATATTAAACTATAAACCCTGATTATTCAAATGTTAATAAGGCACACCAAATTGTTAAACTAATAAAATAAATCAGACTAACTAATAAAACTCGAATTAAATAAAACTCTTGAAAATAAGGAAAACTCTGAAACGTCAGCTTAGGTATGAACAGAACTTCATATGATGACATTTAGCTGACCTTTTAGAGAACAAAGTTTGTAGAAATGCCTTCATAAAGTCCCCAGCCCAATCTATCAGTCATATTAAAAATATTTATCTTCATTTTCATCAACGAGCTTGATTTACTCATTCGTATTTCTTTTAGATTTGGACCTGTCAATCTGGTTTACAATGTAATTTCCACTTCAGCTCTCCCATGGGTACTTAATGCAAGTCAAAGGGGCTAAGCATACATGTAATCAATAGAATCCTCTTTGGAGATCGTCATTCTCATTGCTTTCTTGCTTCTTTTTTTATATATATATGTAAATGTCAGTGTTCAGTTTCTTAGACACTCTGAATTTGTTAAGTTGAAAAGCCATTCAGATCATTCCGATAATCACAAATTAAGAACACTATAAACTGACCAGCCCTTCTATTTGGTACCACAAATTTTGATACCTTCCCTCCCACTAATGGCTATTTCCAGCATTATTAATGGCTGTTGGCGATTGCCAGCCATTACTTCTGCCAAAGTCAAAAGAAACCCGATTAGAAAATTGGGATGAATATCTAACTACATATGTATTGGAGTCCGAGGAAAGCCCTGAGAAGGAAGAACTATATAACATGGACAGGAGGGCAAAAATCCTTCTCTCAGAGTGACCTAAAGGCAAGCTTTCGAAACAATATGCGTTGAGGTTTTAGAAGCATTACAGCAAAGCACATTGTCGCAACACCGCACGGCACCCTCTTAATCAATCATATTCACACTTCTCACCAAACTCTTCTCAATATTTTTTTCAATCCTCTACAACTTTTGGCAAAAGCTTTCATTTTCAAGCAGTAAATAATACACTTTGTCAAATGATTTTATGCTTAGTACTATGGAACTGTACAGATTGCAAGTGTTGTATGAAATAGAGAATTAGACAAAACCACGAGGGTTGAAAGTATGCGCAGATGGTGACCCTCAAACAAATCCACGGTATCCGCCCACTAATTTTGAATAGAAACCAACAACTTGATTAAACCTCGAGAACACTTCTGAGAGGAAAGCTTCAACAATCTTTGTCAGTGAAGCGTTATATTTCCAATCAGCAAGCATTTAATGAACAAAATCAAACGAGCAAATAAGCATACAAGGGAATGAATCCCCCATCTTATTGAGACTGATTGAGAGAGAGGGAGGGAGAGATTGTTGACTCTACATTGTATTAGAGGGTGGAGAAAAAATAATAAACAGTCTGTTTTCACATCTCTAGCTCTCATACTCTGCAATTGGTTCTGCCATTAGAGAGGCTGGTGCATCCAACCTTGTAACAACTTCGGGTACTCCAGTTGAATCCCTTAGAATCTGTGTCAAAAACCAGGAAAAGACTCATAATTAATTTGATAATGTCTACCTCTCCTGGTTCACGTTCCTACATATCTGTCACAAAACTAGCTGCTAATTCTGAGATTATCCTTTTCTTTCGCAAATGAATGATGTGGTTAAAATATAGATTTATGTCCATGCAAGGTATTTCTGCATGACCATCCTTTGGCAAAACAATACAAGTGATTATATTTCACAGGCTATATCTGTACCTAACACGTACCATATTATGTGTTGAATCTAAAATGGCTACAAGAGATGATAGGAATGGGTAAGGAATGAAGACCAAATGGACAAGTTCAAGCTTCTTATAAGAGAGCCAGGAGAAAAGTTAGGTGACATCATTTATTATGTATGAGCCTTCTTGACTCTAGGTAGATGGAGACATCCCCACCCATGATAGTTCTTCTAGTTAATAAGCACAATAGATAGTAGTCTAGAATTCCTAAAGATTCTTTTCTTTTCTTTTTTACATTATCACATGAGAATGAAACATCACATGTACTAATGAAATTTTCATATTTAATTCCTTTTGCAATTTATGCAAAGACTTTTCTTGAGGTTCTAATGAAACAAAATTCAGATGGCAGATTAATCCTATATATATGCACTTTTCATCCACTTTTGCAATGAGAACACTTGGATGATAATCCAAGGACAAGATGCTTATAACTGCAAAATGATGTGATAAATTATATAAGTTGAATACTCACAAGTATCTCATCATCAAGATAAGAAATCATGAAGAGTCTCTGGAAAGTACTAGCTGCAGGCATAGAGAAATGAACTTAGCAATTTGCAAACATCCAAGCATGAAAAGCACAGCATCATTAGGTATTATAACCTTATAAACCCTGAAACTCGAGTTTCTTTTCATTCAAAATTTGTTGCATTGAGCAGGATATTAGAAGTAAATAACTCCCAGTACTATGAAAAAAAGAAAAGAAAATTAGAACTTTGAAACGAGATCATCATCCCATATTCCTAAATCAATTCCAAGGGACCCAATATATTGAAAGAGAGTGGAATTTCTAGACCCCTTACACTTAATGGATTAGAATTAATCTCTATTGCTGACGACATCATAGTAGGTCTAAGCACATGCAGTTGGTTAATAACAGCACACATAAAATGTCTCACTATTTATCATGTACACTGCAAGGTAAACTTTTTTAAATACAGTGTTCTAATACCATCCTTGGTATACCGATGGAACACAATTCAGAAAAACACAAAAAACTGTAGAAGACTTTAATTGATGATTATTAAGTAGTAGATAAAGAACTAATCAATGATAAATTAAAAAGAAAAACAGTTTTATTTGGAAATTCTTACATATCTATAAATAATTAGAAGCACAAACGAAAACTTCAGAGATGCATATGATATTCGCAAACACCTCAGGACAGGTTTCTGACTCAAAATTTTGATTGTTTTTAAAGAAGATTAGCAGAAACATTGCATGTAATTGGCAGAACAGCATAGAAAGAGTTAGACATCCTGATATGTAGAACAGATGAGCAATGTGAATTTCAAGCTACAATTACAGCATTATGAGTTGCTAGAAGGGAGCATCCCTAAAATGTCCAGGACAATGGAAAGTTGAAGTTATAGTCAAGGGGCTGGGGTACAGGGACAACAAAATGCCTGTCGCTTCATAACTTATATGGCTTGAGGTCCAGATATTCTCTATTCTTCTTTGCTGGCTAGGAAGAAGAATTGTAAATAAGATAGAAAGGAAATGATCCAAGTATCAAAATGCTTACATAGAGGAATTTTCAGCCCGCTAGAAAAGGCATCCCTAATAGAAACAGGAATCTGTTGGACTGTGCTAAGAGCCTGACCAAATGCACCTTTTAGCTGTTCAGGTACTGTTTCTTCAATGACTGTTGGTGTCTCAAGGATCCCTTCAACATATTCCTCTTTCATTCTGAGAGGTCCCTCCACTGTTAACTTGGAGGACAGAATGAATTTGCTTTCTATCTGCAGTACACAGAAGAATTCAAACCAAAGCTCAAAAGCATAAAACAAGAAAAAACATAAATTTACAACGGTATCAACTGGAGGTTGTCTTCATCTGATCACGGTCACTATATCAATTCCATGACATTTATGGTTACTTCATTTCCATTACACAGATATCACTATCAGCAGGTATGTCATTATTATATATATCAATTTAAGCAAATGTTAACTGCAGGACACTAGTTTTGAGGTGTATTTTGATCGTGCATAAATTTAGACCTTGGTTTTAACTCAACTAGCCAACATCTTCATAAAGTACGCTTCTCAGTAAGATTCTGCTTGCAGTATGCGGGTATAAGAAACTTCTCCTTTATTTTTAAGAAATTTTGTGCAAGGGTATTTTTCTAATTTCTTTCATTGATCACACGTTTTTGCAGATATTGCGACTAGGGCATTCAAAGATGGAAGGATACCGAGTATAATAGTTTCATATGTGCAGTAACCTTTGCATTTCCATCCTTAATCACCACGTCCATTTTGGACAAATTAGCCAAATTTGAAGGAAATCTCCTGCAACAAGCAAGACAATCAACTGCCATTCAAATTGACTAACCCAGTTGAAGTTAGGATTCCCATGTAAGACTATTGCAACAATAAAAATTATCACATTCATAGTAGGAGTTAGAAAAGCATGAAAAATGCAATTTAGAAACAAAGACTCGTCAATATGGTACTCACTCAAATATAAACCTCGCAGCAGATAATCCAGGGCTTCCAGCTCCAAACCACTCAAAATTCCATCGACCTTCCAAAAATGGTGACCTGTATATTGATAAACAAATAAACATCTCACAAAAACAACATAGAAGCAAATTGAAGTGCTTTGTTAAGCACCTACGTAGTTGGTCGAGGTGTTGGATTAAGCCGCTCAAGACCAGTTATTCTTTCATTCACATCAATCCGCTGCATATCTGTTGTCTTTCCAGTGACCAGAGCTTCAAAGCCCCCAGAATCTTTGAACTAAATCAATAGCATAGCATTAGACAAACATTAAAAGAAAATCTTAACAAACATCAAGAATTTCCAAAGCCATACAATTTACTGTTTTAATCAAACAAACTATAAATGACCAACATTTAAAGCAAGGGTATTGGTGTTTGCCATACAAATTATTGCTATAATTCTGTGAATTAGTGAATCAGGGATTCTTTTCAAAGCTTGAGAAAGCTTATGAAGCTTAGACCAGTAGCTGGAGTCATACTGATTACATCATTTGTAATGGCAAAATGGCATTCCTTTGGCGGGACAATTGACGCCAAGGGCCTATTGATCCAGGCTTTTGGGCAAAGGTTTATTTTTTATTCAAATATCCAAGAGAATGCAGCAGTTGCTGCTGTTATTCAAGGAAATGATTGGACATGGCTTCCTGGAAGATCTGAAGCAAAGGCAGGATTACAGACAGCCATTTGTGGCATAATCTTTCCCTGTTCAGAACAACTTTCATTGGCACAAACTGTTACGGGCCTCTTGACACATTCCAAAAAACATGCTTCACAGCTCTATCAGCTATCCTAAAAAGGCTGCATCAACAAACGAAAGAAAGATATATACAGCAAGAAGCATTAATCCTGTCCATTCCCTATGTAATCAAGCATCAGAGAGCAAGAACATTCACTTATTTTTCTCATCTCCAGATGCAAGAATAATTTGCAGGGCAAATAATCTTGCATGTGGGATTGGGATATTAAATTTTTTCAGTCCAAGAATAATCTGAGAAAGAGCCATTTGTGTTTTTTGTTTTTGCTAAAATTCACATCCCATATTCGCATGGCATCATGTATATGCTATCTACTTGAAGGAAATGAATCATTGGGGGGTTATTTTTTAACAAAGAAAACAGGTAGTGAAGGTTAATAGAATGGTTCGGGATATTTTGATCGGAGTCAACATTTTCTTTTTGCAGGAATTGGGGCTTGGCACTCTTAACTACTTCAGTTTTATACAGTTGATTGTACAGCAACGTTTTTAGCATAAATAATAATAATAAAAAACATGTATACGCAGATGTCCATTCCAAAAAATTCAATTGTACACATAAATCATTAAATTGCATCGAATTTAACCTCAAAACAGAGAAACGAATAAAGTTTCTTATAATCTAAGGAAGAGGAGAGAGATAGAGAGTAATTACAGCGAGAAGCAGAGATTCCTTAGCAGCGAGTCTCTCCATTTCCTTAGCATAGGTTGCTGGAGATCCTCCCTGTACAGCCTGCTGCACCATAGCGGTGCAGGTCATTCTCCGGCGGATTCCCCAGTAGCCTGGGCTCCTCCGGCAATTCTCTGGTAACTTGGTCAAAGATTGAAACGAACAGAGCGAAGGAGAAAGGCGTGAGCGAAGTGCAGAGATTGGAGGAACTGAGCATCCTTGAATTAAGGAAGATGATGATGAAGAAGCCATAAATTTGAAGAGCAGCTGAGATTTTTCTTTCGGTACTGTCTATTGTATTCGTCTGTTCTGTCATGGTTCGAGCACGAACCGGTTTTTACTCCTTTTTTTTTAATCTTAAATAAATAAATTCTATATTTGAGAATACATGAAAACAGCAAACACGTTACATGTGATATGAGCACATTACAACTCAGTCCTTGTTTTCTATGAGAATAATGAAGTTAGTCCTTCGGTTTTTTTTTCTCAATTTAAAAGCAGGGTTGTTAAACTCGCCGTCGACGATAAATTAACTTAGAAAACTAGAGAGGTGCTTAATTTCTAGTTGAATTACAAAAAGATATTAACTTGATTAGATTTTTAATGACTAAATTAACCTAACTAAACCTAATAAAATTAATACTAAAATAGCTCTGAGAGGTATAGTTTAACTGGTCAGATTCTAGATTTGTTTTCTAGAGGTTATCAATTCGAATCTTACAAACCTCATGACCACTAGAAACTTACATGGTAGTTAACTTCAAGGTTTATGGGATTAGTCGAGGTACGCGCAAGCTGATCTAAACACTCATGTTAATCTAAAAAAATTAACACTAAAATAAAAAAATATTTGTTTTAATAAAATTTATGAATTTTAATTGATTCAGTGACGTATGAGTTAATTTAAAAACTCAATAACTCAAGTTCTTTTGTAAATCAATTATTGTATTATATTTTATAATTATATTTAAAAGAGTTGGATATACAATAATCTTTTCAAAAAATAAATAACAATGGATCTTGTCTATCCCATATTTTGCTTGAATTGTTGGTATTTTACCCACAAATATGGCATGTATATTATATTGAGCAAATAATTTCTCTTTGTTTATTTTGTTAAAAAGGGGTTTTTTACAAGGATGATTTATTTTAACTTCCCTTAATTTTCACTCCCTTTACAATTCATTCCCTGAGCTCCCGGTGTATTTTACATATAATATAAGAAAAATAAATAAATATCATGTCAACTATTTATTTTTTCCCTCTGAAATTATCCAAAAATATCATGTATTCACAACTTGAAGAGTATTATAGGAAATGAATCAATTAATTTTAAATATCCTTTCATTTTTTTACAATAATTCCATCAAATAAAATCTATCAAAGTTCTAAAAGCCACCAACCAATTTTCACCATAATTCATTAACTACATTTTCCTTGTCAAAATTCACAATATTTGGTTGTTAGACGTATAGGAATTCAGCATAAAGTGCTTTGAGCTAAAACAACTAATTTATTAATTTCTCGAAAGTATAAGGATTAAGTTGCAATTTAAGTGAAAGGAAAGCACAGGCATGACGAGTGGAGAGGAGGAGATAGCGTGACAAAAGAGAGAGCTACAGGGTAAGACAAATTGTCATCTTGATTAAGATTTTATTCAACTAATAAAAATATTGGTTAATTTTATATGGAACATTGGCAGGAGCTCGGGCCCTAAAAAAAACATTAATGTTATGCCCACTTCAAAAAATAATTTTAATTTTAGAACCAAAATATTAAAATTTAAGTTTTGATCCCTTCTAGAAAGACTTTCTTAATTTCAACCCTTTAAAAAATTCTCTTCCTCTCCCTTTCCATTGTTTAATAGAATATCTAATGAAACTATTTGGGTGGTGGTCCGATTATAAAATCTTGGGACCAAGAGATTTGGTCTCTCTGTAATCTAGATTTGAGCCATGTGGTTGCTCATACAATGGCCACTGGAGACTTACATTGTCGTTAACTTCAGGGCCCGTGAAATTAGTCGAGGTGCGTGCAAATTAGCCCGGACACTCATGTTAAACTAAAAAAAAAGTATCTAATGATTATTTTTTAAAATTTTTTATTTTAAAATAATATTTTTTTTAAATCAACACATCAAAACGATATAAAAATATAAAAAAATAATTAGTTGTTTTTTTAAAAAACTAAAATTTAAAAAATACATTCCAAAATAACCTCAAAATCTCCTTTATCCTATCATCCTCTCGTAATCTAAAAAAAATAATACAAAACTAGCAACAAAGGAATCCTCTTTTTGAACAAGTCATTAATTAAAAAGCAAAGAGAAATTCATTAAACTCCAACTGACAAAATCATCCCCATTTTTTATGACATATATTTGAAGGCATAGAAAAAAGAAGAAAATGGAGATGCGGGGGATCGAACCCCGTGCCTCTCGCATGCAAAGCGAGCGCTCTACCATTTGAGCTACATCCCCGTTCGGTCGAGGATCTCTGTTGACAGATAATAATCCTTATAATGCCAGTGCACGAGGACTGTCATTTAAGGACCCGCTGCACTGATGGAGGGAGAGCCGAGTGAAAGTGCTGGGTGCTGCTGCTATTTGTTTCTGTTTTCCCGCCATGGCTGCAATGGAAATCGACACAGAGAAAAATCTTCAGAGAAAGCAATCCACTTACCAATCCCTGGTCACTATCTCCCGTTATCTCTTCCCATTCTTCTCTTGTTAAAAAAAAATACCAGTGGAGCTTCAAAGCTTCCTTTTGTTTTCTCAAAAGTGTTGCTAATACTGCAGGATGAGACATTTGAGATTCAAAATGAGGCGTACAGAGGTCAGCAATACAGTCAAATATACTTTGCTCGTCTTCACATGATGAGGACTCTGCTTTACTCTCTTGTTACCCATTGGAAACCCCATGTCCCTGGTATCTCTCTATCTTTCTTTTCCTTCTTTTTTTTTGTTGAATTGAAGTTAATTGTTGCATTTTTTGTTCGTTTAGGTGATTTGGGTTTTGATTTGTTGTGTGTTTTGAGCTTAATTATGGCATTAAATGTTCTAATTTTGGAAGAAGGGAGGAGTAATTTCTGGAATGGTTATCTTTTTAGAGTGAAGTTGGGGTCTTTGCGGAGATCTTTTATGTAGGTGTCTTGTTATTTTGCTGATGGGCTGGTATGTAAGAGGGAATTCGTAAGTTATGCTGATATTTAAGGCTTAGGGTTTTAGCATTTGCGTTTCTTTTTTTCTTTGCCATTTCTTTTCTTTTCTTTTATAGGTTTTTGTTGATTTAGTTCATACATAATTTGAAAATTTTGTCATTGGTTCTAGGATTTCAATGAAATTAGTTTGTTGTGAAGGTTTATGTTTGAGTTCGTGCACGTTAGGTCACTTTCTTGATGGGTACTGGCTAATTGTACATGGTGTTGATAAATTTCCTGGTTGGCTTATTTTCCAAGTTTCTTCATTTCCGGCTTTTGTAAGGGTCTTGGATGTAGTTAGCTTGAATTTTTAATGATATGATAATGCTAAATGGTTTTAAGTTGCATGGAGTAGTTTTTCTTAGCCAGCTTCTTTTTGTTGCAGTTTGTACAGTTTTGGAATTGGAAGAAGGCAAGGAATGCATCATTGTTGGAACCCTGTACAAGCACATGAAACTTAAACCTTGCATTCTTGATGAATACTCGAAGGAGGTATGTGGTTGTTAATAATAATTTCATGATCTTATTATTTCTATTTTTTTTCTTGAAATTGAGAAAACAAATTAGGTTGCTAAGGTGTTTGATTTTTAAAAAAAACTTGAGTGCAATGTGCAGAGATCTGCATTGCCTCTTGTCAAGCCTCATAACTTCATGCATCCAGATGATCATTTGGTTTTGGAAGATGAAAGTGGAAGAGTTAAGCTTGGTGGCACCGTGCTTTCACCTTCAGTATATGTCACAGGTATCTCTCATGCACGAGAAATAATAAACTCTTGTGAGATCGAATGCAGTTTGTTGGCAGATATTAGAGCAGCACAACATCTTAATCTCTTTTTGGCAACAAATTGCTAAGGCCTGGTTGATCACTGTTCTTCTTGTCTTGCATTCATGCTTTTGTCAGGCATTATCTGTTTATGACATGAAAATCATGTGGTAATAATTCCATGCTCCTCATACTTTTGTTTTTAAAACATAAATATATGGTTGGACTGGAATTGTGTGGATGACTAAGTTAGGAATAGTTCTCATGGAACTATTTGTTTTCTACAAGTTGTTGAGCGATAATTTTTTAATATTTGCTTTTCACACATGTTGATTTTGTGGTGATGTGATGCATTTGATAGGTGTTGTTGTCGCTTTGCATGGAAAGGAAACTGGTGCTGGTGACTTTATGGTGCTAGATGTCCTTGAAGCTGGTTTAGCACCACAGATTGAACCCCAACTTAAATCAAGTATGATATGAGTTATATTTCTGGCATCCATATTCGTGATTTTTTTTTCTACCTGGATCAGATATATACATATCTTTCTATTTGTTGCTTATAAACGTCCCTATTCATTATGTCCTTTTGAAGATGTATTCATCTGCATTGTCATCTATTTGCTTTGGATCTAATAAAAGCTTCATAGAATTGAAAGATAAATTTTAAATTTATTGGCAAACAAATTGTATTTACAGAAGCATTTTGGAATTACTAACTAGCATGGAGTTTTTGTTACAAGAAGTTTTAACATACGAGAAATACATTTGGGACTAGTTTCACAAATTATGACCTAAAAGATTAAAAAAGAAAACACAGTATAACTTAAAGATGAAAAAAAAATGAGGATCAAAATCTCGTTATCTGTTGAAACTTTGAATGTGAATTTCAAGCTGCTTCCTTAGTAGATGAATCACTTAATGCCTATTTCAATAATGTAGACTTTGACCCTTCTTAAGTTTGATATTTGGATTCCATTTCCCATGTTATCTTTTTGGAGCTCACCTTTTATTTTTCTTTGAGAAGTAAAATTGTCTTTTAGACTTAACACTTGTGTTTTCTGCTAGTATTGGTTTAAAGAATTCAATTCCAATTGTATACAGGAGAGGATAAGTATGTTGTTTTTATTTCTGGGGTGAATGCTGGAAGCAGCTTATCAAACCCTCTCCAATTTCAGCTTCTTGTGGATCATATAACAGGACATTTGGGAGATGAAAAGGTATTTGCAGTTTCTTGGTTTTTTTTTTTTTTTTTTAAGGCTGGTCTGCTGCCTATCTTGCTTGAAATTCTTAACTGAACAGGAACAGGGTATTGCAGCAGAGATAGTTCATGTTGTGATTGCAGGTAATTCCGTGGAAATTCCCCTTGGTCTTCTAAATGGACAGGTAAGAGTTTTATACTTTTCCTGTCTCCTTTATCCAGTTGCAGTTCTGAAGTTCTCTTTTTCAATTTTTGTTTTATCTTTCCATAAAATGCTTTGTGCTATTATCTTTGTTTTTTTCTGCCTCTGTGAAATTGTGTAAAGTGAAAGCTAGTGCTCTGCTTAGATATAAGAGTAGCTTCCCTGATAGCGGCTATGCTATTTTTGCTACATTGATTAAACCTGAATGAACTATCGATGGCTGCAGAAGGAGAGAGAGACTATGCTAATTAGCTACTATAAGAATTAACAACATATGTAGATAATTCGCTTTATCGGTTGAAATATTTACTGGGATTTATTTTTTTTCAGAATTGAACATCCTACATTGTGTCATGTCACCTAAACAAGATAACCATCTTTTGTCCCCTGGTCATTTGGCAGAATTTGGCTTCAAAGGATCAGTCTAGGCTCTCTGAGCCAGTTCAAGAGCTGGATATTTTGTTGACTCAGGTTGTTTTTGTTATTTTGACTATTATATTTTAGTTACCTTTTGTTGTCCCATTTTGTCTTTCATTTGGATCTGCTTATCATGATCACCCTGTTTAACACCTCTGTTTAGATTGCTGCAGGTGTGCCTGTGGATATCATGCCAGGATCCAATGATCCAGCAAACTTTTCTTTACCTCAACAGGTTTACCCTTTCTTTATCTTTTCCTTCTTTTGGGAATATATGTGCATCCTCACTTCAACTTATAAGATTTTTTTCTCTTTTCACTTCAGCCATTGAACAGATGGCTTTTCCCTGGATCCAGAGCTTATAACACTTTTAGGTCGTGTACTAATCCTCATTGTTTTGAGCTTGATGGTGTCAGGTAAGAAATGAGTGCATAATTCAACAGCGAGCTGTGATAATTAGATGCATTTTGACAATGTTTTTTTTTTCTCTTGTCCTTTTCAGGATTCTTGGAACGTCAGGTCAGAACATTGATGATCTTAAAAAATATTCGGAGGGAAAGGATGAGCTTGAATTTATGGAAAGGACGTTAAAGTGGAGGCATCTGGCACCAACAACACCTAACACACTCGGTAGAAACACCTGCTATGCTATATATTTATGTTTTAACAGCATAAATTTTAGCGATTGATTTTGCATTTTTTTTTATATAAGCTTGATTGTTTGGATTCAAACAAAGACGTCAGGAATACTTGCAATTAAAATTCAACTTTTTTTTCATGAGCTCCAAGTTCAAGAATCCACTCTCAACAATGTTTTTCAGGATGTTATCCTTTCACTGATAGGGATCCTTTCCTGATTGAGAGCTGTCCTCATGTTTACTTTGTTGGTAACCAAGATACATATGGAACTCGCATTTTAAAGGGTACTCTCTCATAATCTCATACTTAACAAATAAAGCAAAATAGATTGTAGTTGAATTTTCTCGCAGTTAAATTTAATGTTGAAGTAATTGCAGGTTCAGAAGGGCAGTTGGTGAGACTTATTTCCATTCCTAAATTCTGTAATACTGGAATGGTGGTTGTGGTAAGTTTTTATATGTATTATATTTTTCCAGGGTCTGAAACAATTAAACCTAAACTTGTGTTACACAAGCTTTTATCATGCATGTTTACATGTGGATTCATGTCTTGCATTTGTTCTTTTCTGGATTTGGAGCACGTGGAAGACCTCCTCTTTCTGATTTACTCATCGTTTGTTTCTAAAATATATTTTTTTTTATAACGACAACGAAGCCTTGATCACAAACTAGTTGTTGGCTGGCTATATGGATCCTCTACACCATTCAACTCGATAACAAACCAAATCCCCACCAGCATCAAGAGGTTTTAAATCCCTCAACACCACTTCCATCCATGTTAAAATATTATTTCATTTAAGAGAGAAAATAGCGCTTCTGCTAAAATGAGAAGAAAAGTTAGTCTGTTGCTTGATGTCAGTGCCACTGGAAGATCTAATCATTTTAATAATGCAACCTGCATTCGATGATAGTTAAGTCACTTTATCTTTGTTTGCTCAACAAATTTTGTCGGGAAGATGAAAGCAACAGAGATGGATTTAGTGGGAGAATAAGGAATGTAAAAATTGTCAGGGTTGCTCAGCTAGTATTATCACACTCTGCTACTAACAATGTTAAAATGACTCTAGTTTAGAAATATAAAAGTATATTACATTGTGCTCTGCTATAGTGAAGTCTTGGGTTGCTATTCTTCTTAGCATGTTAAATTCTGGTTCATTTACGAAGTAGGAAAACTGACCAAAGAATGAGAAGAGAAATTGAGTGTTAGAAATTGGCGCAAGAATATAGTTTCATAACTTACTGTCATGAGATTGGGAGCACAAAATTTGTCCTTTTTCTCTTCCTGTCTGTTTTTTCTAAAATATTTTTTCTTTCCACAATATTTTCCAATAACTATAATTTCCATACGTTTTGCAGCTTAACCTGAGAAATCTGGAATGCCACACTCTTAGCTTTGGAACTCAAATCAGCTTATAAAAACACCACATGATGTATGACAATCTGTATTGCTTTAGGGACTAGAACTGCTAGGACTTTTTCATTGCCTCGTGCGCTATATCTGAAGCCTTCATTGGAGTGGAGAAAGGTAAATTACTGCCACCAGTAGATTCATTGGACGATACATGATCATCGATACACAGTGTATCTGCCAGCTGGTTCTTCATTGGTTCTCCAAAGGTAAATTATTCGTAATTTTGGTTGGCCTTCTTGTGAATTGTAAGGTCTTGTGTATTTTAAAATGTAGTTCAGCTTTTTCTTAACTTGAAAATTGAATTACTCTTTGCGGGGTCAGAATGAAATGATATTGGTAATGCTAGGGGTGTTCACTGTTCGGTTCGGTTCAGTTTAGACTTAAAAAACCAACCGAACCGAATTACAGTATTTTTGTATAAAATTAACCGGACCGGAAATCGGTTCAAACCGTACTGGTCCGGTTCGGTTAAATCCCATTTTTTAAAGGAAAAAACTGGGAAACCTAATCCCATGAGTTTTTTTTTTGTTTTTTTTAAATTAGCTTAGCCTTACATTAAATTAAGCTTTAAATTTTAAAGCAAACTGATGTTAAGCTAATTGTAAATTTAATATGAATATAAAACCAAAACCACAACATCTCCATCCTCCACATCAATATTGTCAATGAGATTGCCCCTGGAAGGCTGGTACTGCTACTGCTTCAGATTCATTCCCCTCTATCACCACCTTCTTGTAATCTATGGTGTCCGCTTGCAAAGAAGCAATCATAACAAAACCTAAGCAAACTGATGCAGCGACTCCTAAAGAGAAACACAGAGAAGACCAAAGAATAACACAGACAAAGAAGAAGAAGAATGCAGACAAAAAATCAACTTTTCAGTTATTTGGAATACATAATCAAAGCAAAGCACAATTAATTCTTAGAAAAACAAATTCAATTCATCTTCTTGTAACCAAACAAATCAGAACCCAAATTGTCCATAAACTTCAGCCATGGCCCTTATGTTTTTCAATATTTTAGTCAAATTTTCTCTTAATGTTTAGAGTATTATGAATTAAAAACTAAATCAAAGCAAGGCAAAAAAAAAATCTAAAGGACTAATAATTTAACTCCAAAAAAACAAACAGATCATAACTCTAAAATCATTTTAATTTTTTTTAAAATATAATATTAACCTTTTTTAAGACTCTTGACCTTAATCTTACCTCAATTACATAATTTTTCACACAATAAAACTTTCAACCTAAAAACAATCAAAACCCTAATCCAAGGTGAAAAATAAATTCCACAGGTAACAATAAAATTCCTCAAAATCAATGCATAAAACTCACATCAATCAACAAAACAAAATAGAAAAAATAGATAAAAGTGAAAATCAAACCCGATCTAATCAATTGTCTCTCAAGATCAAAGAATCATAACAAGAGCAGAGGACGAGAGAGAGAAAATAGAAACAATATTGCCTGTCAATGATACCTAGAGACTAATTACTTTGATCTAGCGAGGTTTGATTTTCTAAATTTCTGTAAGGACATAAGAGAGAGATCGGTCCAGTGTGAGCCGTGGGTTATTTACTTATTGATCAGCTAGAGAAGAGACAGATGCGGGGAGCAAGACGCAGAGAGGATGAAAATTGAAGGGGAAAGAAAGAAGGTTGGTCTGGTGTGAGCGGCGGCTTCAGAAGTAAATTGTAATGTCATTTAGGTTTAGGTTTACTGTACTATTTATATTAGGTCGTTTACTCGTTTCTAACTTTATTTTTATGAGTGGCCGGTTCGGTTTATCGGTTTTGGTGATAAAACCGAAACCGAATCGAACCGAACCGGAAAGATTTCTAGTTTTAGTAATCGGTTTTTCATCTCGATTCGGTTTTTTCGATTAATTTTCCATCAGTTTTCTCGGTTACTCGGTTTTTTTAAACACCCCTAGGTAATGCCATGGTCTAAACTTTGTTGTTATGTGATGTTCAAAAGAGATACGCGAATTAGCTTTGTTTTTTGATAGGGCTCCTTGTAGCTTCATAAACCCCACTCCCTCGTTGAGATTGAACTTAAAGCTGCTTAGTTCTAGTTGATCGTTAAACAGATTCTGAAGCCATGGACTCATAAAACGCCGCCTATCATTCAACTAGATGACCATTACACAGAAAGAAGCTAGTGGTCCATGAGCTCTTTTCTCTAAGCAGTTTGCCGATATAATGTTGTGGGCACAAGCGTTTTTATTTCTTTTCGCGTTGGCATGAATTATCCATGAATCAACTTTATTTTCTTAGAGGAACTAATTGTTCCTGTTACGTTAAAGTAAACAAGCCCACTTTTCAAAACCCTAATCCTGAATTTACCAGGCCATATATATGCTACTTACTTGCAATTGTATCAGCAAGGAAATGGGTGGAGCGCATTTCTGCTTGGAATCAATGTAAATCTTATCATATTCATGCACTAAATCACATGACAATGCCAATTTAATGTTCCATTAACCCCATTATTCCCTCCTCTAACGGCTATATTTCCTATTTCCATTATTCAAATCATTCCTCTGCCTCAACGGTCCATTTCTCACTTAACACCAAAGTCACTACCCTACAAAAGTAGCTCCTCCATATATGCACATTTCCCTTTCATCAAAATACATCCAGAGCCCCCTCTCTCTTCAAAATGGACGCTGCTAATGATAACTCTAGTAGGACTACAACAGTTCAGCACATAACCAAGAAGTCTTCAGATGTTTTGCTAAGGAAATTTGCAGAAGTGAGTGGTGACGACGACGATGCTAACGAGGCTAAGAAATTGGAGTCGGCAAGGGTGTTAAGAAGGAAGTCAAAAAGGAGGAGGACAAGAAGGGATATCGAAGGTGGCAACTCATGCGAAAGTCCATCGCACTATAATTCAAGTTCTACCTTAGTGGAGAGGAGGTCACTTCTTCCTCCAGTGACAAGAAAATCTGCACTGCTGAGGCAACTTGGGATTGGAAGGTCACAGCTTAAAGCAAGGGATATCAAGAACAAGTCAATCTTGGCTTCCATTAAAAAGGTAAGACATTGTAATCATATTCATAATTCTCTAGCCATTCATCATTAGAGCAGCATCTCCTTTCAGCCCGACATGTTTATTTCACTAATTACAATTTCTTGCGATGTAGACATGGCGCAAGACTTTAGAGGGAGCCTCAAAAGTACTCTTAGAGAAGCATTGCAGTAGACATAGGCGTTTGATCAACGATCTGGTGTAGCCTGTGATAATACATCAGCAATATTATTCGTTTCCATGTGGACATATAATCAAACACAGAGAGATCAGTTCATGGGCCCTCCAAAAATCACAGCATGCTAACTCCACAATCTCAAGAGTCTTCAAAAGTTCATTTGTCCTTGTCAACTCTTCTTCGTTCGATCCATTGACGAGTTCTTTGTTTCAATCACGTGTGAATATAAGAGCTAACCATCTCTAATCTATGATTATATGATAAGGTGTTTTTCTAATTTAACTTTATATGTTTGATTGAGCTAATTTTATTCTTATATATAATTAAATTTTTAATTTAACATCTTAGTGAGGTTTTTAGACCAGTCTATAACGATTAGCATGTCAGATGCACTTGATTTAGAAATTTAATTAACACGTATTTAAACTTAAACTTATAATTACATGTAGATTACATAGCTGATTTTTATTTTGATGAGTTGGCTTGAAAAATGTCATCCGAATAATAGATTATAAACATAATATGTATTGAAATCAATTGTAAATATAATAACATATTAAAGAAATCAATCGCTTAGGATTGTAGTAATTTTTGCTTTTAAATACTTTTTAAAAGTGTATTTGTTTTTTTTTAATATTAAATTAACATTTTTTTAATGTTTTTTAATGATTTTAATGTATTCATATTAAAAATAAAAATTATTTTAATATATTTTTAAACGAGCATCACGGTATTAAACCCACATTAAATACAATCCCTCACTAAACTATCTTCTAGTTTGGTATGCAAGAGTGTGGTCAAATTGCTAGTAGCTAGATCTATATTAAAAGAAACTAAAAGAGATCTTTTTTGTTATTATTGCTCATCTACACACATAACATTATGGATTGTAATAATATTTTTTTAATTTTTAATTTGATTATCAAATTTTTATTTTGAATGATTTAATCTTTTTGAGTCTAAATTAGCACCCAATTACAAGTAACAGGAAACTGAAGCAAAAAGGACGGATTGAATAAGAGGTGGATTTGAAATTTGTTCTAAAAATTCATTTTCATCCCCCATTTTTTTGAACTATTAGGTAACCGGTCCTTACAATTTTTAAAAAATTAATTTTGACACCAAACTATTAGGCGGTTATGTTTTATGAATTTTTATAAACAAATTTATTAAACACAATTGAATAAATTATCTACATTATAATATTAAATATTTTAATTTACGTTTGCTTCTTAGTTTTTTCAATTTTATTTTTGTTTATTATCGATGACGTCTTTTTTTATTTCTTTACACCATGGTTATTAATCAAACTAATCAAGATTTATATAAGTAATCAAATTTCTTTTATTTTTTTAAAAAACACAAGCGTATCCTAAACTATTTCTTCTAGTTAAAAAATATTTAATACAACCGTGACATCACGTGTGCCACCAATCTAGAAAAGTAGTAATGGCTAGAGCACATAACTCCGACTCATCGGAATTACTCATGGCTAGGGAATCATGGAACAACCTGTGCTAGCACATCTTGAAAATGACCACACCACACCATAGAAACCCACAACCATGATTCATCTGATAATGTGTAGTGGGGCCTTGGGTCTCCTCGTAGTGGTGGCGCCAACAACGCAGCTATATCAGTGGTAACTCCTAGTTAGAAATAGGTTGAAGATGAGTAGGAAAAACTAGCATACAACGACTGTCATGTGATCCAAAAAAAGCCCACCGTCACATGTCTCAGGCGTTGCCCTGCCCTTTTGCTTATCTTCTTCCCTTCTACTGATACAAACAGGAAAGCCGTAGTTGCCATGCCACCTTCTCAACCACACACGTCTTGCATCCTTGCTGTGGGTTGGGATTGCTTTGGCCATGTTATGCCAGCCACTCCTCTCCTCCTCCTCCACCTCCCACTAGCCACCTCCTCATTGGACTGTGTTAAGTCTAGAAACAGCCATAAGAGTCCAAGTAAGACTTAGGTTTACACCATCTTGAGCTGCTGAGAATTTCTTGCTTAATGATTAAGGATCACGATGATATGCATCGGGTGCTAGGGCTTTGCAAAAACCAGCCTAGTAATAGTGATTTGTTAAATTGTGCTAGTGTTTTAAAAGATTCTAAAAAAAGAAATGATAAAGGAAAGAAATGTGTTTCTTTTTTCTGTAAATGTGTTTGCATCTCTAAAATGATTATTTATAAACTTCTGGCAATGAATTTTAGTTTCATAAACTTAGAACATTTTTGTTTTTTTCTGCTGACTTCTTTTAATTTAATCTAATGTTATGTGGTATCCTTAGAGCTAATTTATATATTCGATAAAAATAAATAAATAAACAATCTATATTTGGACTCCCAGTTCTTGGCAATGTCTACCAGTTCTTAGCAACACAGATCATCTCAGTTCCAAGTTTTAAAGGACTTGTTCTGCTTTGGCTTTTATTATTATTTCTATTGCTGTTGTCATCGTTATTATTGTACACTGTTGTTTAACCAGGCCGGTGGGTAGACTGGAATCCGGCGAACTTATCCTTTGCCCAGGCAAGGTGTCTGAAAAAATCAATCCAGACAATTGATTTTTTTTAATTTTTCTCAATGATACTTTTTAGATTTTAAAAAATTGTTATCCCATAGACATTTATGATTAGAGTTTTGTTTTATGCGTGTTTTTAAGATTATAATAGATGTTGGTTTGTAAAATGTTTTTATTTAAAAATATATTAAATTAATATTTTTTTTATATTTTAAATTTTATTTTTAAGATTAAGACATCAAAACAATATAAAAAAATTAAAAAATTAATTTAAAATAAAATAAAATAATTTTTTTAAAAAATAATATTGAATAATAAAAACAAATACGGCCCGAGTCTACGAGGATGGTTTCATAAATATGTTATTATATATAATGGAATAATAATAAACACAACAAAAGGAAAAAAAATTAAAAGAGAAAAATACTAAAGAGATTGTCAACTTTCCTCTCTGTAACTCTCTCTTTCGTCTTAACTAGCCAAAAAGTCCAGATCTTTCTCCACTCTTCCTCCCTCCCTCCCTCTCTCAGCCGAAGTCAGAATTCCGTACTCTTCAATCTCTCTGTCTCTCACTCTGCAACATGATCCATCAATTTTTTGTAGTTTCTTTTTTCTTGGAGTAATACAATCTCACTGTTCTATTTACGTTGGCTTATTTTGATCCCTTTCTTTTGTGGTTTCTCTCTCAAAGTTCCAATCTTCACTGCCCAGATCTTGAATTCTCTCAATCCAAGCAATATCAAGGCCAAAATCTTTAAAGGGTCGGTTTATTTTTTGATTTAAAAAAGTGGGTTTTGTTTTGTTTCTCAATAGGAAATGAGGGATGTTGTCGTGGCTAAAAAGGATAGCAATGGCTTGTTGGAGACCGGTGAGGCGATATGCACGTATGAGCAAGGATGAAATTTTAAATGATGATGATGATTCTGCTACTCCTGACTCTCTTTTATGGTCTAGAGACCTTGAGAAACACTCTTTTGGAGAGTTCTCTTTTGCTGTGGTTCAAGCCAACGAGGTTATTGAAGATCATAGTCAAGTGGAGACTGGTCGTGATGCTACTTTTATTGGTGTTTATGATGGGCATGGTGGACCTGATGCTTCTCGGTTCATATCTGACCATTTGTTCTTAAATCTCATGAGTGAGTTTTTTTTTTCACTGTTTGTTTGTTATTTTCTTAGGTTTGTTCATGTGCTTAGGTGTTGAGTTGAATTTGACTTTCGTGATATGGTTGGTAGTTTTATGTATGGTGTTAATGTAAGTGGATTTTGTATGCTTTAGAACAAGTTTGGATTGTTTATGTTAGTTTCATTGACTCTTTTTTTTATGAAATTGATTGGTTTATGAGGTTTGGTTGGGCGAATTTGTTAACCTTTGTATTTGGTGCTAATCTGAAGGAATTTGTACTTCTCTTTGATACAATTTTGTTGGGTTCTCTACGAATTTGATTGTTGGTTTTTTGGGAGACGAATTGATTTCTTTTAAGTGTTTGTTGCCAACGTCAACTGCTTCTGGTGTTTCTTTACATTAGTTTTTGGGGTCAAGTTTAGTATTTGGAGGCAAAATTTTGGAGATCTATGGTAAGAATGGTTTACATATTACGGTTATGTGGATGGATGCTTCTTCAGGACAACCCTGCTGTTTTGAACATGTCCCTTTCTCTGGTTGCTTGATCTACTAGATAATGATGTGATTACCGAAATGGAACATAATCCGTTGTTCTGTAGTTGCTCCTACACCCTTTGTTCATTTTCAGGAAAAGAATTACATAAAGTGAAGTATTTACTAACAGTATAGTAACTCTTATGACTTGTGTTTCAATAAATGCTTTTCCAGGCAACGTTCTCTATGTGATGAACCTTGAGCAATTATTAATTTGCAGGGCATGCTAGAGAAAGAGGAACCATCTCTGAAGATATCCTTAGAAGTGCCTTCTCTGCAACTGAGGATGGGTTTCTTACTCTTGTCCGTAGGTCATGTGGAATAAAACCATTGATTGCAGCAGTTGGATCTTGTTGTTTGGTTGGAGTTATCTGGAGGGGGATGCTATATGTTGCTAATCTCGGTGATTCTCGAGCTGTAATTGGTTCTCTAGGTAGGTCAAGTAAGATAGTTGCTGAGCAGCTGACCAGAGATCATAATGCTAATATGGAAGAGGTTAGACAAGAACTCAAGTCCTTGCATCCAGATGATTCACATATTGTTGTTATGAAGCGTGGAGTATGGCGTATCAAAGGCATCATTCAGGTTTGCTTCGATTCTTATGATACCACTGTGTTCTTGCTTTGAATTTATGATTAGTATTTAGGGTCTCTCCAGTTCGTTCTCGCTTAAGGTTGTTTTTCAATCTGAAAAATTTCCTTCATTAAGCAAGTGGGTAGAAATTTTGGTGTTTATAATTTATCATTTGTCTGGCTAAGGGTTTTACATTTTTTTTACATAATGCAGTATAACAATGCTAGAAAAGTCGGCTTTTTTTTTTAATTATCTTCATTTGCATTCATAAACAATTCTGGTTCATGCTTACTTCACTAATGATTCTGAAATATTTTGGAAAAATGATAAAGAGATGCTGCAATATACAAGTTTGTAGTTCTTATCTTCGTCAAAATCCCTCCCTCCCTCCCTCCCTCCCTCTCTCACTCCCCTTTTCAGTTTTCCAGCAAATCATTTTCTCTGGATTATCCCGATTCACACAGCATCAGGTATTTTTTTATATGATACTCATCTGTATTATTATTCCAAATAAATTGACTAGCAAAATTTTTTAAAGCTCTGTAGGATAAGGTTTCCCTAGTAGATTTCTAGGCTTTATAGTCTTTAAAGTGTTAAATGTCCATAAATTGTGTTGCATGTTGAAAACTAATATAAGATGATTAGCAATCCATCTGTGCGGTATTTTCTTGAAACCATACATTTACCTAGTTCATCACACTTAGGAAGCATCCTCATAATGAGACAAAATCTAAATATGGTAGCCTCTTTGTGGAATTCCTATTCTGAGGAGCTGTGGAATAAAAGAGCAATATTCAAATGTTGTTGGCTGGATTTTCTTTTATCATTTCACTATCGTATGAGATGAAATTCAACCTTTCAGAGTATATATGTTGCATGTGTATCTTACATGCTAAGTTCATTGTGCAAGCTACCTATCATAAGAGAACTTTTTGATTCAAATTTATTTTATCTCAAAGTTAAAATGATTTTCAATTGCATGTTAGATTTTTTCTGTTTTTCCCATGCATATCAGTCAATTTTTTCCCAATTATTAATGAGTTATATTTCCTGTTGGTTTCTCCTGATGAATTGTTTAGGTTTCTAGATCTATAGGTGATGCATACTTGAAGCGGCCCGAGTTTTCTCTTGATCCTTCTTTTACACGATTTCACCTCCCTGAACCCATTCGCCGGCCAGTGCTAACATCAGAACCATCCATGTATACAAGGGTTTTAGGACCCAATGATAAATTTGTCATATTTGCATCTGATGGGCTGTGGGAACAACTAACAAATCAGGAGGCAGTTGAGATTGTGTGCAATAATCCACGAGCTGTATGCATTTAGCTCCCAGCTCATTTCCTTTTGACCTTTTTAACTTCAAGTCACTGATACTTTCCTCCTATTATATTTAAATGTCAGGGAATTGCTAGGAAACTAGTCAAAACAGCTCTAAATGTGGCAGCTAGGAAGAGGGAGATGAGGTATGATGATCTTAAGAAGGTCGATAGGGGGATTAGGCGTTTTTTTCATGATGATACGACAGTAGTTGTGATCTTTATAGACCATGAGTTGCTAGGGAATAGTACATCAGCACCAGAGATGTCAGTACGAGGGTTTAACGACACTGTTGGACCATCAAATTTTAACATTCTTCAAGGAATTGATGCGAATGCCCGCTCCACCATATAAACGAGCATCATTTGAATTGTGCAGTCTAGTCAAAGAAGAGTAAACTTGGCAAGTTTCTGTTGTCGTTCCTATTCCTTTTCTTCTTCTTTTTTGCCACATATTACTATATTAGTTTTTGTTCCCTCCCCTCTTTTTCTTTTCCAAGTTTTTGTGGGCCGTTGAGCCTTATTTCTTTCACTCTATTACTATGCTCCATGTTGAGAATTCTTATGAGGGAAAGCTACAGATTTTTGGATTTAACATGTGGACTCTGTATACACCTGAAGTTTGTACTATTCATACGCGATGTTTATTAAAAAAGAGTGCTCGTCTGGTTAATTTCCATTGATTCTATTGATGCAGGTCAACCTAATGAAGTGATTCGTAATATTTCAAACAAACAATAATGAATGATTATAAAACATGATCAGAGGACAATAATTAAGAATGAAGTTTGTGATTCTCCAGGCCTCCCTTTTTAATACTCTACTACCAGCCAACGTTCAAGCTTCCAAGGCATTTCCAGTATTCAGGTTCTGCATGCAAATGCAGTTCTGACCATAATCCACTCGTGCTGCAATGGCTCCTTCTGGCATGGTTGTGTAGTTTTCAATTTACTCCATGTACTGACAAGAAGTCGTGCCAGTAAATATTTTATACCGAAATAGCTTTCATTTCAAGAGCACAGATCTTGCTAGCATCGCACTCTTGTTGGACCATCCACAATCGTGTGTCTTAAGAGATGCTACAGAAACGTCCATTGTCTATGGCACTACTACTCTTGCTGGGTCTATTTCTATTAGCATATCATCAACACGTTCTATATTCAAAGTCGAAGAATGTGATGTTTCATATAAAACTCAGAAGTACTTCATAGTGACCAGAAATGGCTAAGTGGATTCGCTTTCTCAGAATAACAGTTTCTGCTCCTCACCGAGCCTTGAGTAGATTTCAACGTATCATCAGCGACATGCTGCTTGTTTTGTGTTTATCATTATTCACTCAACACGCAAGCATTGTTGGCAGATGAACCAGAAAGTAAATAACAAAACCAACAAAAAATCTCATCCACCGAAGGTAATGATGCAAGAACTGAGTTGCTAGTACGCATGAATATGAATATAAGTACTGGTTTTATTTAATAAAAATTTCTTAAAGAAACAATAAAATAATGAATCTGAAATTAACCCAAACCAAATCAGTTACATTACACAACTCTTCTACAAATCCAATAACAAATTAAATAATCGAATCTTAAATTTGATCCACTCAACCTCATTTTTGTTGTCCAGACATTGACGGAGCAAAACACAAAAAAAAAAAAAAGAGAGAGAGTGAAAGAGGTGACGAAATGCAGAAGATAACTTTGCAACCACTTGATTAGAAGCCTTCTGTAATACAAAGTGTATATAGTATGTATTTGTCCAAGAGCCTCTTGCTTTGCATGATTAAAAGCACTTCCTGTGGACAATTGATGGCCCAGACTCATCATACTCAGCCTTTGCAATCCACATCTGCACTCAAAAGAAAGTAAATTTCTCCAATCAGATTGGGAAAGCACAGTACAAGAGTCGAGTGCTTGAATCCTGATTCTGGTAGATCAAGAACTCGGATACAAACTTCTGACAACATTGCGTCTCTTTGAAGCTTTGCTATCATTCTAGTTACTCCTTCCAATCATCACATAAAGATTCATGTTCTTAAGCATGTAACGTATAATAACACTAAACAATACTGCTAAAGCACAACATTAAAGATACCAAAACGAGTAGAATAGGTTAGAGTTCAATTCTGTTTGCAGCTCAAATCTAAATAGACACAGTACCTGCTGGAAGGTGCTGAGGGATGCCAAAATGGAACCTCCTATCCAGACACTGTACTTCCTTTCAGGTGGTGCAACCACCTTAATCTTCATGCTACTGGGAGCTAGTGCTGTAATTTCCTTGCTCATCCTATCCGCAATGCCTGGGAACATGGTAGAACCACCACTGAGGACAATATTGCCATAGAGATCCTTCCTAATATCGACATCACACTTCATGATAGAATTGTATGTTGTTTCATGTATGCCAGCAGCTTCCATTCCTATCATGGATGGTTGGAAGAGGACTTCAGGACAACGGAAACGTTCAGCTCCAATAGTGATAACCTGCCCATCTGGCAGCTCATAGCTCTTCTCAACAGATGAGCTGGTCTTTGCCGTCTCTAGCTCTTGTTCATAATCAAGAGCAATGTAGGCTAGTTTTTCCTTCATGTCCCTTACAATTTCACGCTCTGCTGTGGTTGTGAAAGAGTAGCCACGCTCAGTCAAGATTTTCATGAGGGCATCAGTGAGATCACGACCTGCCAGGTCAAGACGCAGAATGGCATGTGGGAGGGCATAGCCTTCATAGATGGGAACTGTGTGACTCACACCATCTCCAGAGTCCAGAACAATACCTAGCCAAAACACATAGATCATGAAAAATGTTATTTCACCTAATTTATCTCCACAATTAAAGATCCCTAATGTAAACCACCAAGCTGGATTACCTACATGCTTGTCAAAGACAGTTCTTTGGTTTTCATGATCATGATCCCTGTGTATATCATATAAAATTCCCCAAAACCAAATGTGATTATGACCAAGGGTGAAAAATAGATCGTGTTAACTTACAAATTAGAAACATTGAGGTTTGAGAAGTTATCCAAGACATTCCATTTTTTTATCATGATCTAGATAAATTTCTTTCCTGAAATTTATTTTTTCAACCAATCACTAAAATTCCGCCTCATTCCGAAAACTTCCAATGCAACAAGCCAATAACAATATTTTTTCCATTCATCAGTTTGAACATAAAAGCAAATAGAGGATGGACCATATCACTCACCAGTTGTACGACCACTGGCATAGAGGGAAAGGACAGCCTGGATAGCGACATACATTGCAGGAGTGTTGAAGGTCTCAAACATGATCTGGGTCATTTTCTCACGATTGGCCTTGGGGTTAAGAGGAGCTTCTGTAAGGAGAACTGGATGCTCTTCAGGAGCCACACGGAGCTCATTGTAGAAGGTGTGATGCCAAATCTTCTCCATATCATCCCAGTTGCTAACGATACCATGCTCAATTGGGTATTTCAAAGTCAAAATACCTCTCTTTGATTGAGCCTCATCGCCAACATAGGCATCTTTTTGACCCATGCCAACCATCACTCCAGTGTGGCGTGGACGACCCACGATGCTTGGAAAAACAGCCCTTGGTGCATCATCCCCAGCAAACCCAGCCTGAGATTTCCAATCCAAATCAGTAATCACAACCAATATCACTGTAAGAATCAAAACTTTAAAATCAAAAGTATATCACAAATTCACAAACAAATCTAGCTAAATACCTTGACCATTCCGGTACCATTGTCGCAAACAAGAGGCTGAATATCCTCACTCTCTGCCATTTCCTCTCACCTGCCACGTTCAAAATGCCACCTTACATTAAAATGCTATACAAATAGGGAATCACGACAATTTAAAGCACGATTTTGACAAAAAGAGCATGATGATCCCAATGGAAGGCAAAATAAAAAGATCCCATTTCCTTTTTACAAATCATAATCAAAATCTGAATCTTCATTTTGTAAAATCACGTCAAAGATCAAAACTTTAGCAATGCTAAATCACAAAATAAAATTAACCCACATTTAAAGATCAAATCTTTTAATGGTTTGACACAATGATGTTATAATCTGAGCTAAACCCGGATCAGAAAGATGAAGAATTTTGAAATTCAAACAGCATACCGTTCAGAAAACTGAATTGTTCTTTGTGTTTCTTTCTTCCTTCGCTGTATGTGAGCGTTTGTTCAAGGTACCCGCCCTCTTGTTTTAAAAAAGGGGAAGATGTGAAATGAAATTTCAGCCTCGGATGAAATTCAACTTAAATGAACTTCAAATTTGCTTTGGGATGATCTTGGCCGTTGGTTTCGAGCATCTGATCTACGGACCCCATGACGCGTCATGCTCATTGTGTACACAGCTGGCTCGCTTTCGGTTGTTTTATTTGTGTGGACGGATATGCCCTTGATATTTGTTAGAATGCCTCATTTGGCCTCTCGTCCTAGGCCAAGGGCATGTTGGTCAGGCAAGCCTTTAATTGTGGGATTTTTGTTGAGGTTCTTGACCAATCTCTCAAATCTCAATTTGACCATTTCATTGCTTATCATTCATGGTTAGTATTGTGTAATTTTTTTTAAATAATGTATTTTAACATTAAAGATTCATCCATATATGATTAAAATATTTATTTAGCTTTTGTGTTTTAAATGATATAAAAAAATATCAATTTTTATCTTAGTTTCATATGCTAAGGTATAATTTTTTTCATTTTAAAAAATTAAAATACTAATACTTTCAATTAAAAAACTTATCAATGTAACTAAACCCTAATATTTTGTTTTTTTTTTCTATTTTAGAGATATTCTGAAGTATTTTTCTAAACAAGTGGGAATAAAAAGGTAAAAAAATGAAATTTAGCTAAAAAAAAAAATAGGGCATTCCCATCCTAAATTCATTGTATTGTCTTTGACCATGTTTGCCTTCCTTTTTTTCACAGGACAGTTGCCTTGCTAGTGGTGGTAATTTGAGATTAGAAACCCTGTTAAACAGGAAATCGTGATTAGTGTACTTGGAATTCCATAATTACCCTTCTCAATTATAAAATTGACAAAAATGAAGGCAAGGTTGCGGCATTTCAGCGCCGAGGGGTACATTAGTCCTTGAAAAAGGACCCCGCTAAAAAAAGCAAAATTTTATAATCAAGCAGACCTCTTTTTAGTTATTATTTCATAGGAAAATAAAAGGGAAAAATAAAAAAAAATAAAAAGGAACTTTAATTCCAACTCAGCATTGCTTTTCCAACTGTCTGGAGATCATGTCGGTGTGTCTTTTCAGGTGTTGTCATGCCCACCACTACCTGTCAATAACACCCTTGATTTTCGCTTCCTAGCAACCGAGCCGTCGTTGACTAGATGAATCAATCAAGGATCAGACGGCTGACATTGTATCTTGCCAAATGAGGCAGATGATGTGCCATGCATAACAAACACAACGTGGGACAGATTTATGGTTGACCACTTTTTAATTAATCAGCCGCTAATTGTGGTTGTGTTTTCTTTAATTAGAACAGGAGAGGATAAAAATGCTGGCTGCTTTCCTTTCTTTCCTCTTCATTTTTTCCTTTTTTAAGAGGGCAATATCCCTCCTCTTTTTTAGCTACAATAATGGTGGACTCTGTTAAAACTTAAAAGCATGGTTTATTAATTTAATTTTTAAAAAAAATTAAAAAGATATTTTTAAAAAAAAAAATCAAGTTTTTTTATTAACTGCCTGGCTCGAGCAAGGTTTCAAGTTAAACGGTCACTAATTACCTTTTAATCTCACTAATGAATACTTTAAAATTCATGCTAAAAATGATTTAGAACATGTAACCATCCTTGAATTGTAATACAATTTATTGGAACCACCTGAAAATTATCATACAAGATATAAGTCAATAAATATCTTTAATTACTCAATATAATTGACATTACTAAGTCAGTATTTTTAGATGAACTAAATTTTATTAAATCAATATTTTTTTATATATACAAATTAAAATTGAATTGAAATTGTAATCAACCCGACCGGGTAATAACCGGGTTCTAACATTTTTGACAGGATAAAAAGCTCTGCTATGGTTTTTCACTCATCTTCATAATTCATCCCAAGAGTACATTCTTAAACAGGGCCCCCCTGGTTTTCATGGGTTCACCAAGATCCTCCTAGGTTAAGAACAAAGTTGTTAGTGGAAACCTAACAGAAAACACAATTTAATTACTTTAATTATAGCTAGCATTGAACAGCCAAGCATGATTAAACGAGCAAGTGAGGTTTAATTAACTTGGATGCCTTTGTGCATGTGAATAACCCTCCCTTTTTCAATCACTGTCATGATCGCAAGTTTTTCTGGCCCCCGCATGCAAAATTACACTTGTTTCTTTTGAGTATGGTCGCCAGTGATCCAGCTATATGTTGCAGGAAGATTACACTTTTTTTCTTGAAAGTTGACGACAGAGACCTTTTCTGCATATGGCTGTTAAGAAAGTGCTTTCATGTGCATCTCATATGCCATGTTTGTGTTTGTCTCTTCACTTATGTACCTGTAATTCTGGTTCATGTGGGTGTTTAGTGCCTAGGAACTTCAAAATCTCGTGTAGTGTTTGAAAACGTAGTTGAAATAGTATTTTTTAAAAATAAAAAAATTATATTTTTAAATTATTTTGATGTGTTGGCATAAAAAATAATTTTAAAAAAATATATATTATTTTGATGCATTTACAACAAAAAAACACTTTTAAAATCCCAACGACCCTCGTGTAGCTTAGACAATGTTTGAGAACGCAGTTGAAATCGTGTTTCTTAAAAATTTGAATTTTTTTAAAGTTAATTTTTTTATGTTACCAGATCAGTTTGATATGTCGTGTCAAAAATATTTTAAAAAAAACATTATTTTGATACATTTCCGAATGAAAAGTACTTTCAAAATCTCAACAACCCTCGTGTAGTTTAGGCAATGTTAGAAAACGCTGTTGAAATTGTGTTTCTTAAAAAAAATTAATTTTTTTTATATTTTCAGATAGTTTTGATACGCTGATGTCAAAAATATTTTTTTAAAAAAAATATTTTAATACATTTTCAAATAAAAAACGCTTTAAACCAGAACCGCTACTTAGACTTCGGGTGTCCTCGTTTTCAAAAATTTTGAAAATTGTTTTTTTGCTTAAAATAAAAAAATTTTATCTTTTCAAATTGTTTTGATGTGCTAATATTAAAAATAATTTTAAAAAAATAAAAAATTATTTTAATATATTTTTAAATAAAAAATATTTTAAATCATCAGTATTACCACAATCCCAAACAATTCATTCAATACAGTCCCCGGTAGCAATCATTTGCACGGTAGAGAATTTGCATGCTGCACGCTTTGAGAATATACAGAAACATAAAGGTTGAGCTCATATGCATGGGTGGTAGTTATGATACATGGTGATTCACATCATTCCATTCCAAGTAATTTTATTGATTGCAATTCAATCTTCACTTGATCATATAAAGATAGAGGATGGGCAGGGGGTGGAGTTAGTAATTTTAGCTTGAGATAGCAAAATTGGAGAAGAAATTTTAGAGGAAGCTAAAATTTAAATTGTTTTATTTTTAGAACTAAAAATCTAATTTATTAAAGGAAAGTATGGGAAAAAATAATTTGCTTGCGGGGCCTGCCAGGCCCCCTAATTCCACCCCTGGGATGGGTAACTTAAAATCTTTTTCTTGTGACTAATATATTATTTGACCTTTTGCGTATTAATTAAAGCATTCCATTAATAATATCTCAAACCACCAAACATAATTTAATGGAAAATCTTTTCTCCGTCACTACTCACTAGGACACATTTGGGTAACGCTTGATTAATCTGATAAAAAAAAATTAAGATGATTTTAGAGATATAAATATATTTAATTAAAAAATATATAAATAAATATGTTTTTAAAATGATTTTAGAGTGAATTTATGTATTTTTAAAAATATAAAAATATATTTTTTTTATCTTTATTTTTTTTATTTCCACAATAATTAAAGACTATTTTAATGTGTCAAAAGCAAGGTAGTGGTAATAGGTGTCACTGTATTATTCCGTCTGCGAAATGATTTTCCTTGTTTCTTCACTACTAAATTCAAAAGGTGTATTTAGAAATGCAGTGTAAATTATATTTTTTAAAATTTTAAATATTTTATTTTAAATAATTTTTTTATATATTTTTAGATCATTTTAATATACTGATGTTAAAAATAATTTTTAAAAAATAAAAAAATTTATTTTAATACATTTCTAAATAAAAAAACATTTTGAATTACTATCTCTATCACAATTTCAAACACATCTTAAAACTAAGTTTGTATTCCAATAGCTTTCACATTAGTGGTGAATTATGTTTTATAATATATTTGATTTTTAAAAAAATTGAGTTTTATGTTGCGGGATACACTAAAAAATTCAGTTTAATACATAATTATTGTGCTGCAGTTTTTACATGCTCTTTTTAACTTTTTAACTGCATTTCATAAATATTCCTGATATATTTGCCTGAAGTTATGAAAAAATCCTTATTGGTTTTCTTTTTACTATTTGTAAGAAAGTTAAAAAAATTTATTCAAACATTTTATATTTTTTTTTATTACATATAAACTTCAACTATAAATTTTATCAAATATATATTTAAATTTAACTAACTACAACTAAAAATATTTTTAAAAAACTTATTTTTAAGATTAAAAAGCTAAAATAAATGAGCTATTTACTGTATATATAAATTCAAAGAACATTCTAGTTGGGAACAATTTTTTGATATCTTTATTCTTCTTAGGAAAGTCGATAACGGTTGCATTTAAGGTGTTTTTATATTTTTCACGGGCAAATTGTTCTAGACATTTTTTTTGTACTATATATTAACTTTTTTATTCTTGAAAACAAAATGGCACGTGGCTCTTACTTGGAGGAATTTTTGACATTTTAGATTTAATTGCATATTACATTATTGAACTTGCCCGGAAAGGAAAAAAAAGGGTGTGCAGGGACTTTTGTGTATTTTTTTTCTAGTTTTTTTTTTATTTACATGGATATTTGGATCAATTTACGCGTATCACAACTAATTTCTACGGGCCCTGAAATTAACAATCAGATAAATCTCTAATAATCATCAATATAAACAACCACAAGATTCAAACTTGAAATTACATGAAAAATAAATTTATTAATTCTAAATTTTTAACGCTAAATTACCTACTAGTTAGTATTTAGTTTTTACTTAGATATATAATATTATTTAAATGATTAATAGGGAGGCACGCTCTAGCAAATTTGAAGTGCCATGTGCGAAGGATTTACATAGCTGAATAGTGGCTTCTAAGGCGGCTGTAAAATCCTCCGGGGAGTACCTACGTGACTGGACGGTGCATCTTGCCTCTTCGCCTCCGGTTCACAGTTAACGATTGTTTTTTTTTTTTCTCTTTCATTCTAAGAAAACGTGTTGACCCCAGAAAAAATCAATATAACCTTATAATTAGTTTTTTTCAGATTTAATCATTTATCTTTTTATTAACATTTATTTTATTTAAAATAATTTATAAAATTAAAATTTATTTTTAATTTTATCCTCAATTAACTTTTTTATCTGACAAATTTAATTTTTATTATTTTAGTTACTATTTATTTTATTTAAAATGGTTTATAAATTATCTTTCAACTTCATTCTTATTTGTTTTTTTTCTATTTAATTTAATCTTCAATTTTTATTGCTATTTTCTTACCTTTTATTTTTTTTAGTTTGATATTTTGTAATGATTTTATCCTTTAACATTAAATTTATCGAAGGTTAAGTTTTTTTAATTAATCTCGGGTCTAGAGCTTAACAGATTGTAAATTTAAGATATTTTATTATTATTATTTCTTTGTTCTTGCATTGTTTAGTAAACATTAATTTTGCAAAACCACTAAAAACACCTAACAAAAAAAGACATGAATGAAAAAAGAAAAAGTTCGATGTTTGTTAAATGGAAAGCATGAAGACCCAATTAAAAAATAAGGACTAGAAAGAATTAGAAATACCCAGTGAAAAAAAAAGATTTTTTTTTCAATTTTTTTTTTTCATATTGATGAATTTGTTTTCCTCAAAGAAGTTCTTAGATTTGCCCGATCAATATTTTGGATCAAGCCGTAAGAGTAACCTGAACTTGACAACCATGGATTTAAAAGGATGATCAGGATGGACCTGATCCAGATCTAAAAAGTATCTAAAATTAATCTCTTTTGAATTTATAAAAAAAATTAAGATATTTTAATCTTAAAATTAAAATTATATATTCTAGTTTTTCCACTTTATCAAGTTTGGCTTGTCCCTCAAACGGATGGAGTAGCAAACAGCGGGGAGGCCAAGACATAGAGCTTGGAGGGGCTAGTTGATCCAAATCACTGCCAATAGTCTATGTTCATGGATTGAGTTATAAACAAGTTTCCTGTGTTGGAAAGTTAGAGTGTACGCGTTTTCATTATTATAATGTTTTATTAACTGTAAATGTTAAAATTAACAAAAATTAAAAAAACTATAGCACTTTAATATAATTAATGGTATTTCCAATTTAAAAAAAAAACACAGGGATAAGTGAGAAAAAGCAATTCACAGCTCAAAAGTAATATTTTCCCGTAGAATTTATCTTTCCTATTTGTGTTTTTATTTTTATTTAAAATGAACCCGTGAAGTAAATAATAGGAATTCTAATAGGATAGCACTTGTTACTGTTAATGTTAAAATTAACTACACTTTAATAATCCTAAAAATAAAAAAAATTATGGTATTTAGAAAATAACTAGTGATTTTTTATTAATTACTAAGATGAAAGAAAAAATAAAACTCATGACCTATTAAAAATGATATTTTCTTTAAGAATTTATTTCTTTTATTTGTATATATTTTTTCTTTAAAGCGAGTAGAGAGAGTTACTAGTAAAAATTCATTAATTACTAGCACCATGAAATTTTTCAAAATAAATTTTCATTTGTTTATTTTAAATTTTCGATAATCATCTCAATTTCTCTCATTTACCTCAAAGTGTTTTAGAAAAAAATTATTTTTTTATTCAAATTAATATTTTTAAGTATTTTTAGATTATTTTGATATGTTGATGTCAAAAATAATTTTTAAAAAATAAAATAAATATTATTTTAATATATTTATAAATAAAAAATATTTTAAAAAATAATTACAACTATACACTCTCGTAAACACCTTATAAATTTACTGCTAATGATTATCCTCAATTTTCATAAAACTCCACATTAACTAATATCTAGTGTGGGGGAATCACTGTTCCCCCACAACCAAAAGCACTGTGGATTACAACAGTAATCCACAGTGCTTTCCTCCTTCTTTTTTTTAACTTTTTCATTTTTTTCTTTTTTTTTTTTTTTAGAATTATTTTTTTTTCAACTTTTCTATTTTTTCTTTTTTTTCATTTATTTTTTTTTCAAAATTTTTTTTGTTGATTTTACTTTTTAAATATTGACCTGGTTAAAATTTTTGCTTTGTAATTTTTTTTTTTAAAATACTGTGAATTACTGCGATATTTTTCCACATAGTTTTCCTATTTTATTTCTTTATTTTTTAAAATTATATTTGTTGATTTTTTTTTTAATATTGAGCTGATTGAGAATTTAGTTTTGTAATTTTTTTTCTTTAAAACATTGTTGATTGCTACAATGTTTCTCCGCATGGTTTTTTTTATGATTTTCTCCGAAATTATCTTTTTTTATTTTATTTTTTAATATTGAGCTGGTTAAAAATTACAGTTACAATATGTGAGGAAAGCACTGTAACTTTCCTAAAAAATTATTGTTGATTGCTACAATATTTTTTCCCACATGGTTTTTCTCTGTTTTTGTTATGTTTTTCCCTGAAATTATCTTTGTCAATTTTATTTTTTAAATATTAAGCTGGTTAAGAATTGCAATTACAAGTAAATACAAGTTTTTCCTCACAAAACACTATGGATTGATACAGTTTTTCCTCACATGGTTTTTTTCCAGTTTCTTTTGTGTTTTCTTTTTTTGTGATATTTTTTTCCAAAATTATCTTCGTCGATTTTTTTTTTAATATTGAGTTGGTTAGAATTTAACTTTGTAATAAAGCTTAATCATGTTGGGAAAGTATTGTAGCTTTGCTCATAAAACATTGTGGATTGCTACAGTGTCTCTTCGCATGGTTTTTTTTGTTATAATTTTTTTCAAATTATCTTTTTCAATTTTAATTTTTTAATATTGAGTTGTTTGTGAATTACAATTACAAGTCATTACAAATAAGGCTAAATCATGTGGGGAAGCACTGTAGCTTTCATCACAAAACACTGTGAATTGCTACAGTGTTTCCAACATGATTTTTTTTCCTTTTTTTGCTGTTTGTTTTGTTTTTTTTTCTAAAATTATCTCTGTCGATTTTATTTTTAATATTGAGCTGATTAAGAATTTAGCTTTGTAATTTTTTTTTCTTTGAAACACTGTGAATTGTTGCAATGTTTTCCCATGTGATTTTTTTATGATTTTTTCCAAAATTATCTTTGTCGATTTTTTTTAATATTGAGTTGGTTAAGAATTATAATTACAATAAAGCTAAATCATCTGAAGAAAGCGTTGTAGTTTTTCTCACAAAACACTGTGGATTGCTGCAATATTTCTCTAAATGGTTTTTTATTTTATTTTACTGGAAAAAGCGCTATAGTTTTCCTCACAAAACATTGTCAATTGCTACAACGTTTTTTCTCATGGGTTTTTTTCCTTCCAAAATTATCTTTGTTTGTTTTTTTTTAATATTAAGTTAGTATAGAATTTAGTTTTGTAATTTTTTTTTCTTTTTATTAACTGAAAAGCTAAATCATGTGGCGAAAGCACTGTATCTTTTCTAACAAAACACTGTAGATTCCTACAAATCATTTTATTCAGTCTCTAAGTTTTTGATCACCAACACAACTTTTTTTTCATCATGAAATATTTGCTCCATTATACCTTTAATTTCTATTACTTATCTAGCACTGGTTCACAATTATAACATTATCAAGTGCATTTGTTTTATAAGCCCGCAGCAATACACGGGCATGTCATCTCGTGTTTATCCAAAGCATGGATGGTCTCCCTCTTTGTCAAACTATATGGTTACAAGACTTTGACTTTTATCAATTTGATGATTCATTGACCGTTTTGGAATGACGTTGTTTTCTTCCTTTACCAAAACTATCTTGTTTCAATTTTTTATTTTAAAAGCTTGGGTTTACCTGATTTGTCACAAAGTCAACTCCTGAGACCTGTCTTATAATTATGCTTAAAACTTGTCCTTCATTTTCATATTATTTATAGATTTGATTCAATTCATGAGCTAAGCAAGTCTACTTATTTTAATATAGGAGACAATTCTATATTTGAAAAAAAATAGCAAAGGAAAAATCAACGATTACTTTCATTATTATTCTTTGAATTGGATTCAGTCATGATCCAAGAAGCCTCTTTTTTTTTTTTTCAATTCCACGAAATTTCTATCTTTGCATAAATTGGTAATCTCAGTTCTTTATTTTAATTTCCATTTCGTGACCTAATTGTACAGAACTAAGAACATCAACGTGCTATTTTTAATTGCAATTCTGTTTTCTTCCTAAATAAAGCGAGACTTATTTAGAATGTATTTGAGAGTTTGATAAAAGTGTTTTTTTATTTTAAAATATATTAAAATAATATATTTTTATTTTTTAAAAATAATTTTTGATATAAGTGAAATTTTTATATTCTAAAAACATTTTGAAATACAAAAACAAGCCCGCATTATATTTACAAGAAAGAGCAATATACTTACGATTGTTAAGATCTAAGTTATTAAATTATTATATTAACTTATGAGTCTCCAAGTTAATTTATGAGTTAAAACAAATATATATATATTTTTATTTAAAATAATATTGTTTTAGTTTTATTCTTAATTTTTCTTGGTATTGATCTAACTAAGTCTAAACCCAATATAATTAAGTCAATCAAATCTTAAATTTAATTGATTTAAGTTAATTAAGTTCAGTTATGTAAATATTAAAACTAATTTATTTTAAAATACAACTTAGATCAATTTCTATATCACAGTTTTTTCTAATAAATCCGTTTATCGAGTCAAATTCAACAACTATGATTTTTTTTTTTCATTTTATATTCTAAACTTTTTTTATTTTTTTGCGTGGTAGACAAGCTAATTAAAGAAAATCAATGCCCTCGATGTAAAAAACTCTTTTAACATTTCAAATGGTAAAAGTAAATCAGAAAAATACAAACTTTTTTACCACTGCTTCCCAATACCAAGTATACCACAAGACCATCACGCTTACTTTTTAACCACATCTTCCCAGAATGTGTGAAATAATCAAATGACTTTTTTTTCGAGTGGAATCGCCGACGTCTTCAAGCAGCTATAACTGGTTTCGCAGCTGCGAGTTTCACAACCCCATGGTGGATTTGTTCTGCAAAGATGACGAGTTTTGGCACCAAAGCAGCCTTTTCAATCCCCAAAACCAATCTTTTCCAGCTCCAAGTTGCTCTCTTTCACTCCTCTCCTGTTCTTGAACGCAAAAGACGCAATTTTTGTGATGCTGTTAGTGTCTCTCCCTCCCTCCTTCTCTTCATATGTGCATATGTATATGGAATGGATTCTTTGATTTATTTTTTTTAAAATTTGGGCTTTTTTTTAATATATATTTTTTGTGTGGTATTCAGTGATTTTGATGAGTTGGGGTATAGTTTTTGATCTTGTTGATTGGCCCTTTAAATCATTTTGTCTTTTGAGAAGGAAAATGTGTGAAAAATTGATTTATAAGGAAAAATATGATACCCAAAGACCTTAACGTTTTGATTTTTAACTTGGCAGACAGAAATGTCGAAAGATACAATTCAATCTTGCTTCATATCTTATTTTTCCTTAGCAACCAGGGAGACTTATATCGTAAATGTTTAAGCTTTACTTAGAAAACTGGCCAGAATTGCTTCTTTTCCTCCATTTCATCAACTGAACAAACCGCCTCTATGTTTCTGTCTGGAAATTAAGTTTGATATTTAGAAGGAAGAAATAACGAATTATGGTACATAATTATAACGGTTAAATGAACTTCATTTGGAGCGTGTGTGGGCACTCGGTAGTGACATTTGTTTGAAACATTAATCTGAATCTGTTGAATAATTCCCTTTCTTTCCCAATGTTAGGGTTTAGGGAGAGTCATTTTCTTGGCCACAATCTGTGAATAATATGAATTTAAGAGGTGTTCCATTTTATATTGCAAAAGTCCTGTCTCACGATTAACATACTGGTGTATTCTTTTGGTCTGGTACTCTAAGTTTTCAAAAAGTTTTGTTCTTCGGCGCATTTCCATGATCTTTTAAACAACATATTCTTGGTAGTCTAATTTAAGTAGTAAGATAGGTTCTCAAAAAGTTTGATTCCCTCTATTTTTTTGATAAATTGCACATTTCTCTTGCTGAATGAAATTGCTCGTTCAATGCAGAGTCATAGATCCAGAAATAGATCCAACAATTATTCTAGGAGGTCCAGGAGGTTAAATGCAAATGAAGCGTTACTGCGTAATATCGGTGCTTATGCAGACCACCTATTTCAGGTTCTTTCTTGACATTGCCCACTTGCTATATACACTCTTATTGTTTTATCATGTCCAAGGAGTTCATGCTTTCTCAATTGTGATTCTGCTGATTTAGAATATTTGTTTCCCAGGCTTTGTTGTAAGCAGTACAAAAGTGGGATTGACTGGTTTATGTGTGTTATTTTAAGATATGGTCTTTCGGTGTTTGTGTGTTTTGTTTTTCCAAGGGTGGGGTTGGGGTTGGTTAATGTAAAATGTATGTTCCCATGATGTTTGAAATTTCCCCTTTGTGTCTTACTTGAAATCCTATTTTGATAACCTCTAGTTTTCCGCTGTTGAGTTTCTTTGGGAGGTGAGATTGTACAAATTGATGGATAAACTAGAGCTTGATGCTATGTCTGGGAGAATACAAGTTACAAGGATTAGAGGGAAGGGAGTTGAATTGAAGGTCTAAGAGTGATTTACAAATATTAAGAAGCTATTGATTTTCCTTTTATCTAAATGAAGAAGGGGTTTCTGTACAAGGGAGGTATCTTGTATAAATATTGAGACAAGCACATTGAAAGGCCAAGGAGAGAATAACGCAATTCTTAGCAGATTAGGAGCTAATTGACACATGAGGGTAGGAAGCTGAACCAATGGTGTAAGGTTGGTTTAAAGTTACAAAATAGATCGAGAAGAATGAGGGTGATTGGTTTGAAGTCTTACAATGCAGAATAATCCTTTAAAAGTTGGTTGAATCTTCAAGTGAATTCCATGAGAACATTTGAAGTTTTCTTCTTAATGAGTGATCTCAGGAATGGTAAAAGAAACCTCAGACGTTTAGAGTATGAAAAGATCTTTCATTAGCTAATTGGTGAACTTTGTTGCACTAACAACGTGTCAACTTGCTCTCTTTTCTAGGATGGGGGAAGTGGTCTTTTTATGAGAGGGAGAAAGGTTTTATATTAAAAAGACGCCACTAAGTATTATGGTTACTAGAAAACTTCAACTGTTTTTCAGAATTCTAAGATAAGGGATACTCTAAAGCATCCGACCTGAGATAAGCTGTCTTATTAATTTGGTCTTTTATTCCTAATAATTTGTTGTGCCTGATTTACCAACATTCTTATCTATGAGTGATAGTGGGTCTCTTGCAATGAGTTAAACTTGAGTGATTGGTTTAAGCTAACAATTCCATGGTCTGATTCATCTATGTCACTGACAATTATTATCTTTTGATAATACCAAGTGAATCGATATGTTTATAGTTGGTGACTCTGATCATGACCTGTGACTAATAGTCTGTTAAGCCATGCTAATGAATAATCAATCAGTTTATGTTAAGCTCATTGAACTAAGCCCAAATTCTACAGAGGGTCTATAGATAATGTCTTATGAAGGTTTATTTATCCTCTAGTACCCAAGATTCACTTGCAATATTTACTGATTGAATGTAGATTGTATGCCTCAATCCTACCCAAATAGTGTCCTTCATGGGTTCATCTACTTGGTGGTGAAGGCGTCGGTCACCACCGTTTAGAGGCGATTGGTGACCAAAAAGTTTCAATCCTTTTGGCTCCTAAAGCTGTTTTTTCTTGACAGCTTGGGTTGCGATGCATTGTTGAGGTTATTGAAGGGGAGAGGAGAAGAGTGACTATGCTCATAGGCTGCACCACTTCCTATGATTCCTTATGGTGGTGGAGGTGTAAGTAACCTCCAGCCAATGAGTGAGATTCAACGCTGGGAAGATTCAACAGAATCTTGTTTCTTCTCCTGACATCTTCTTTTCTCTTTTTTTTGTGGTGTTTTTTGATTAGAGGAGGCTAGGAAAGTTGGCCGTATGATGAGGAGAGAGAGGAAGGTTAAAGTTGTTGTTGTGGTGGCCGAAATGATGGTGGTAGGCTGAATTTGGTGAGGTAGGTTGAGATGTAGCTAGGGTTCTTGGTTTTAGGTTGTTCAGGAGAGAAGATGTTAGGTTTATTTTTGTGTGTGGCTCATCAAATTTCAGCTCTCCTTTTCTCTCTTTCACTTATAGAGGCTTGATTTCTTCTTTTTTTTTTATCTCCTCCCTCTCTCACACTATTCACTCTTTTATTTTATTTATGGCCTACCGATTTGGTCTTCTTTTTTTAGTTACTTGGTCCTTAAGTAACTCAAACTTGTTTTGGTCCTTTCTTTTCTTTGTGTTTTGCACTTTAGTTCGTTGTCCATTTTGCTCTTTATTTTGGTTTTCATAATTTTTTTGTATTTGTTTTTTTAAAAAACAACGTTATCTTCAATTCGATAAGAAAATTTATAAAAAATTACAAAATGGATGTGTTAATGGATGAAATGCATCAAAAACATATTTTTGAATTTTGATTTTTTGAAAAGACATTGAAAATTATAAAATGAACGCAAATGTGTCAAAAATATATTTTTGAATTAATGATTTTTTCGAGAAGACATCAATAAGTGAAAAAATAGTCGAAAAATCATAAAATAGGTGTGTGAATGGCCAAAATGCATCGAAAACATATTTTTTGGATTTTTGAAAAATATTTAGGAATTAGGGGTAAAAAATTGAGCTATCCTGTTCATCAATCCCAAAACTTCTCGTGACTATATGATAGCTATTGTTCTCTTCAAATGATAGCTATTCACTTTGGATCATGTTGTTAACCTGCTTCTTGAAACCTAAATAATGATCAATGAAATGACCCACAACTCCTATAAGATACTCATATTTAGTAGCTCTTATATGATACTCACATTTAGCATTTTTGTTGTATCATTTAGGAAAATATGGTTGGATGAGTTCAAGGGAATGAGATACTATTAGACACACATTCACGGTGTTGGTAAAACGGTGTTGGTAAATATTAAGGAGAGAAAATTTGGATGATGTTACCAAGATTTTGGATCATGATCGCAAATGATATTGACTTATGGGTTCATTTCATGACCCGAGTCACGTGTTTTAAAACTTAACCCAAGTTAACTTCTTTTTTTTAGGTTTTATTACATTGAGTTTCCTTTTCATTTGCATCCTAATGTTGGTGTTATATTTTTTTGTAAAACTAGGATTCATGATTTTATTCTATTCGATTTCCTTTCTATTTAGTTATTTTGATCTTATTACTTGAACCATAGATTTGACAAGTTAGTACAAGTTCACTTAGTTTTTTTAGGGGTTGGTTTTTTTTTTTAATAAAAAAATTAATATTATTTTGGTTTCATCTTTCAACATTAAGTTGTTTTAGAATTGTATTTTGTAATTTATCTTGAGTTGCCCTCTATTAAGTTATTTCATTTATATGATCCGGGTCATGAAATTTTGTTGGCTTACACAATTTGCTGGTTTTTTTAATTTCATTCCTTTTACATTGGATTTGTTGTGTATTGGGCTTCTTTTTTTTTTTTTTTTGCTTTTTATTGGTGTCATGGTCTCATGTTTTGGGTTGCAGATTTGACATGCGTGCTCGGTTTTACTTTACTCCTTTTTTTTTTAATTTTATTGTTCTACATTAAATTGGCTAGGAATTGAGCTTTTTCATCTTTTTTCTTTTGGTTGGCGTTATTTTTTTTCAGGTTCTCATGAAAGCTGCTTTTTTTTTTAATCCGGTCAATTAATTGTCATTGTCTTTTCTTTTATTATTTAATTAAATGATACTAGCTTATTTTACTCAGTCAGTTCTTTGAACTGCGTTGTAGATTTTTTTATTTGCTTTTTAAAAATGCTCTTGTACCTCCCTAGCTTTTTTTATGCTAAAAAAATGATTTGTCTGCTAAATTGCTCTCATGCCTTTTGAGGCTTTTTTTATGCTAAAAAAAATGATCTGGTCCATAGTATAGTGTGGTAGTGCGGGAACACTAATCTAGTCAAGTCAAAACTAAATTGCATAACATGTATTATTATTTTTGAGTTGGTAAGTTACTTTTTAGTTAATAAAAAAGGTTTAAAGTTCAAATCATGTTTTATGCAATTTGGTTTTTATGATATTTTACAAAATGGTATCTTAAAATTAAAAATTTATATTGTAGTCTCTACACTATATCAAGTTTGGCTTGTCCCTCTAACCAATGCTAATGGATGAAGTAGCAATGACATAAAGTTTGGAGAGGTTAGTTGATCTAAATCACTGTCAATAGTCTATGTTTATGAATTGAGTTGTAAAGTCTGTGATTAATAGACAACTTTTATATTTTGAAAAGTTAGGGTGTATGTGTATTTATTAGAATGTTCTATTCATTATAAAAGTTCAAATTAATGATCTTTTTTCTGTTTAGAATTTTCTATCTATGCACTTTTTGATAGATCTACTGAACACATCGTATTTGATAAGAAGTCCAATCACTGGCTTCTTTTTCTTTATTTACTTAAAAAAGTTTTATATTTTTCCTCTTTCTGCATGGTGTGAAATGAAAATATTCTCTCCTGTTTTTGATAAGTTGAACATATTCTCTTGCTGAATGAAACTGTTCATTCAATGCAGAGTTATAGATACAACAATTATTCTAGGAGTTCCAGTAGGTTAAATGCAAAGGAAGCGTTACTGCATAATATCAGTTCTTATGCAGATCACCTATTTCAGGTTCTTTCCTGACGTTGCCAACCTGCTATATACTCTCTTATTGTTTTATCATCTCCAAGGAGTTCATGCTTTCTTAATTGATGAGTCTGCTAATTTAGAATATTTGTCTCTCAAGCTTTGTTGTAATCAGTACAAAAGTGGGATTGGCTGGTATATGTGTTATTTTAAGATATGGTCTTTCAGTGTTTGTGTGTGTGTGTTTTGTTTTTCAGAGGGTGGGGTTAGGATTGATTACTGTAAAATATATGTTCCCACGATGCCTGAAATTTCCCGTTTGTGTCCTACTTGAAATCCTATTTTGATAACCTCTAGTTTCTGCTGTTGAGTTTCTTTAGGAGGTGAGATTTGTACAGATTGATTGTTAAACCAAAGTCTGATGCTGTGCTTGGGAGAATACAAGTTACAAGGATATGAGGGAAGGAAGTTGAATAGAAGGTCTGAGAGTGATTTACAAATGTTAAGAAGCTATTGATTTTCCTTGAAGAAGGGTGTTTTTGTATGGGGGAGGTATATTGTATAAATCTTGGGAAAAACATTGAAAGGTCAAGGGAGAGAATAAGGCAATTCTTAGCAGATCAAAAGCTAATTGATGCATGAGAGCAGGAAGCTGAACTAATGGTGTAAGGTTGGTTTAAAGTTACAAAATAGATTGAGAAGAATGAGGGTGATTGGTTTGAAGTCTTATAATGCATAAGAATTTTTTAAAAGATGGTTGAGTCTTTAAGTGAATTCCATGAGAACATTTGAAGTTTTCTTATTGATGAGAGATTGCAGGAATGGCAAAAAAAACTTTGACGTTTAAAGTGAGAAAAGATCACTCATTAGTTAATTGATGATTTGTTGCTTCCAATATTGCGACGACCCACTATCTTTCATAGAAAGAGGAAAATAGTTTTTTTTTGTGAGTGGGAAAATGTCTCATATTAAAAAAGAATCGTCACTTAGTATTATGGTTTCAAAAAACCCAAATTGGTCTTTAGAGTTTCAAGGTAAGAGACTAGTTATGTTAAAGTGAAGATACCATCATCCTATAACATTCTACTTGAAATAAGTTGTATTGCTAATCTTGTCATTTATTCGTAATAGTATGTTGTGCCTAATCTATTAGTAGTTTTATCTATGGGTGATAGTGGGCCCACTATATTTAGTTAAACCTTGGACGATTGGTTTAAGCCTAACCATTATATGGTATGGTTAATTGACATGTCTATAGCTGGTGACTCTTGATCATAACTTGTGACTAATTGTTTGTCAAGTCGAGCTAATACATAACTAATGGGCTTATGTTGGACTCATTGAACCCAACTCAAATTCTAGGAAGAGACTGTACATAATGTCTTGTTGAGGTTTATTTATCCTATATCCAAGATTTACTTGCAATATTTTCTAAATGAATAAAGATTGTATGCCCCGGTTCTATCCAAATAGTGTCGGTCACGGGTTCATCTATTTGGAATAGGATCTAGAACATTAAACATGGGCAAGATGCAAGTTTTGAAGGATTTGGCCTAGATGCACAAAAACCAAAAACTGGAAAACACATTGCAATATATGTTTATCCACAAAAAAACATCATACTAAAAAATAAACACAAGCAATTCAAATGTTTATGTACACACTCAATTTCAAAGTTTATCCAAACTCAGCAATTTCATCATAAATACACATCCAAATCACCACCATAAACCAAAATTATCATTCACAGTATGTTTAGTGTTCGAAATGAACTTTTTGGAGTGAATGAGGTGAACTGGAAGTGGTTGAAACAAGAGGTGGAAGTGGCTGAAACAAAGCTGGAAAATTTGGCAGCGGTGGCTCAGATTGTGTTGCGTCGTTTGAATTAATGCTTGGGGGGAGAGGAGAGTGGCTATGTCTGCAGGCTACACCACTTCATCATTTTTCTCCTGGTGGTAGAGGTGTTGGTCACTGTTATTCATAGGAGAAGATCGGTGGGTGGAAATTTTCAGCTTTTTTTGCTCCTCATGTTTTTTATTTTCTTCGAACAGCCTGGGTTGCGATGTGTCATTGAGCTTATTGAAGGGGAGAGGAGAGTGGCTAACTGCACCACTTCCTTTTCTTCCTCCAAGTGGTCAAGGTGTAAGTCACCTCTGGCTGGTGAGTGACTAGGGTTCTTGGTTGTCCGGTGAGATCCGATGCTGGGAAGATTCGGTTGGCTGTTGTTTCTTCTTCCAGCAACTTTTTTTCTCACTTTTTTTTGGTGTTTTTCAACGAAGGAGGCTAGAGAAGTTAGCCGATTGACGAGTAAAGATGAGAGGAAGGTTAGAGTTGCTATTGTGGTAGCCAGAATGATGGTGGTTGGCAGGAATATGGTGAGGTAGGCTGAGATGTGACTAGGGTTCTTGCTTTTGGTTTTGGGTTGTTTGGGAGAGATGTTAGGTTTTTTTTTTTTGCATGCGGGTTCTAAAATTTCAGCTCGTCTTATGTTTTTTTTTTTCATCTCCTCTCTCTATCACACTATTTGCTCTTCTATTTATAGTTCACCAATCTTGTCATCTTTTTGCTTAGTTATATGGCCTCCATGTAACTCAATTTTGTTTTGGTTCATTTTTTTTCTTGTTTTGCACTTTAGATCCTTATCTATTTTGTTCCATGTTCTGATTTTTTATTTTCACTTTTTTTTTGTATTTTGTTTTTTATTTAAGAAAACAACACTAACGTTAATTCAATAAAAAAAGTAATTAAGAATTATAAAATGGATGTGTTAATGGATGAAATATGTTGAAAGCATAGTTTTGAATTTTAATTTTTTGAAAAGACATTGAAAATTACAAAATGAGTGCAAATGCGTTGAAAATATATTTTTGAATTTTTGATTTTTTGGAGGACATCAACAAGAGAAAATAGTAAAAAAATCACAAAATTAGCGTGTGAATGGGCAAAATGCATCGAAAACACATTTTTTAATTTGTTTTTCCTTTTTTTTTGAATTTTTTTGTAAAATATTTTAGAATTGAGTGTCGGTAATGTCAAACTTGATTAATTGAAATAATGAGAACCAATGACACTGTCCAGTATAAAGTCAACCGAGGAAAAATAACCTTTTTGCAAATAGTGCAGTCATGTCAGGTTTACCTTTTTCATATTGTAGAAGTCTTGAACTTGCGTCTACTTTATGTAGGTTGGTATTTTGTTGAATAGTTTAGGGAATTGATTCATATATTACGTTCAAATTGCTGAGATTAATAATTTGGTCATGTGATTTATATGACTTTGGTATTGCTGGTTTCTTGGTGATCTTAGATATAATTCCAAATTATACTGTACCAGATACAGCTCATTTTGGATCCTGGTTGTTGATCCATGGCTTTGGGTTTTGTTTGTTTGTTAAGAACTTGCAACAACTAAAGTGCTGCTTAAAGGTATCAACAACAAAGCTACAAACTTTCACATGCTTTACTTAATAAACAAAACTTGCTTCTATTTCATTTTCAAATCATGATTGCTACTTTAAAAAATACTAAGTTTTTGGATATGGAAAGAAAGGAATGCACTGGAAAAGTTATCTCCTCCCAAACTAATTAAGAAAAAACTTAACAGGAGACAGAAGTACTTTTTCTTTGAGAAATATTTGTCGAATATATATGTTCATGAGTGAGGAGTACTTTGCAATCTTGTTCTGCTGCTTCCCTCTCTGAGACTGCTTCTTTTATTTCAGCATGATTTGCAGAATTGATTGTGACAGAGCAGCTCATTTCAATTTCACAGATTGGTCTATTTTCTGAAATTCATTTTATGTTGGAAATTTGAGTGGGTGCAAATTTTGTTATTTTTCCATTCTAATTATATTCCTGGACAACAAGGTGTAATTTTTTTTTTTTTCCATCTGGATTGTAGAGTTGGCATGATGGTTTTGATGAGGAAGATCCATCTTCAAGTAGCGGCCCCTCATGGTTTAGACAACAATACTCTAAGGGATCAAGAAAGGACATGAATGACAATCGGAGAACCACTAGTTGGGGTAAAAGTACGTACCATGAAGTATTTACACTTTGGTGTAGGGGTTAGGGGAGAGATTGACTGCCTCAGTTATTATTCTCCTTGTTTGGTTGCGTTTTTTGGGAGGAAGAGTTATTTAGGGTAACATCAACTCCCAATGCCACAAGGGGAATGATTGTTACCTGGGAGGCAGGGGAGTTCTTTCACCCCCGCACTCCTCACTACAGTATTATGAAAATTTTATTCTCTCCCATATTACATGTCTCTCTCTTTCTTATGATTAACAATTTATTCTTGCGTTTGCCAACACTTTTAACACTAACTTTAGCTTTCTTGTAACAATTTACCGCAATTTCTTAATCTTGAAACAGGCATCCCCTAATTTAACATGCCTATCCTTTTGACTTACATATCCCATTGAATGTTTTTCTCCATGAAGCATTTGCATTTCAGTGTTGGACTGTTAAATGGTCGCTGCCTTTGTGATCTACTAGCTTGAAATTGTCTCCACGGGGGTATTTTTTTGTGTATTGTTTTGCATGCACTCCTCAAAATACCATACTTCATTTATAACTAATTTTATATATTCTTGTGTTCTTATTCATGCGTCAAATGGGAAAATTTAGATATTTTATCAATTTACTCTTGTGCTACGGTCTTTAAATTCCTCATCACCCTTCTAGAGTTGCATGAGAAATTATACAATTTTCAACTCTTTTCAGAAGGTTTCCACTTTTGTGAAGAAGATAATGCTGATGTTGACAACATCTTCCGATCTACATTTGGTGGGAATCGATACTTTTACTGGTCCTTCGTCAGTGATGAGAATCCCCAATGGAAGAACTCATCTGACTACCACTCTTATAGCTATGGGAAGAATTGGAGATATCGGGTTGAAGAGGATTATGATTGCTCATCAGAATCTGATTCCGACGATTTGGAGTCAAATTTTGCCTCGGATAGGCTTGCTCTTGGACTGAGAACTTATGGTCCCCTAAAACTTGAAGATGTCAAAAATGCGTGAGTTCTCCCTAGACTGGTTGCTATTTTTCTAGAGCATAACAATTGCCAAACGAATGGAAGTTTATTTTATTCTTTATTTACACATGATTTTCCATTTCAGATATCGATCATGTGCATTGAAATGGCATCCAGATCGTCACCAGGGCTCGTCAAAGGTACTCTCTCCCACCATAGTTTAGGCCCTGGCATATTTATATATATCTAGTTTTTGCACAGCATGGGGTCAAATCTCTTAAAGCTTTTATATATATATTGATGTTCTTAGAATGTCATGATACACCCCTAATAAAAGGCAGCTTGTACGTTTCAATTCCAGTGGCTTCATAACAGAACTTATGTCTTGGAGTGCAAAAAATTTCTTTTCCTGAAGGAACACTGATCATGCATCACAGCTTCTCTAATCAGATATAATTAAGTGCTATTGACAACACAATTAATCAACGTATGTGAACAGGCTGTTGCAGAGGAAAAGTTCAAACTGTGCAGTGCAGCATATCAATCTTTATGTGATAAGTTGACTACAGCTTGAAGATTGTTCTCAGCTTCTGTAGCCCAAACTACATCCAATCAAGTGGCTGCAGTTTCCAAGGGAATGCCGATAGATAGTGTTATGTACTTTTGAACAATTTTTTATTGAATTTTGCGACCGATAAAATTGCAAGAGATGGTAATGGATTTTATGTAATTGGACCCGTGTAGGTGCACAATGCAATAACCGTCTAGTGATGGCAACAAATTGTTCAATGTATTATTATAAATTCCCAATTTTTAAATTTAGATTTTAGAACACCGATTCGCCAGTTTGACGGAACAGATAGTGATAAAAAAAAAACTAGGGTTCTTTAAGCTTTAAAGTTACAGTTAAACAAAAAATTGATCAATAAATCTTGAATGTCAATAAACATGCAAAATTGTTTAATTAATAGCCAAAACTGATTTAATTAATGAAAATCTAAATCAAATAAAATTATAAAACCTCACCAGGAAAGCAGTTTGAAAACAACAAGGAATTTTTTTTTATAAAAAACTTGGCAATGCCCTCGGTTGGAGTTAGCTGAATGATTTGGCTTTGTTTGGGAACTTGAAGCTGTATTTTTTTAAATTTTAATTTTTTTTATATTTTTAAATTATTTTAATGTGCTGATTTTAAAAATAATTTTTAAAAATTAAAAAATATTATTTTAATATATTTTTAAATGAAAAATACTTTGAACTGTAATTGCTAGTATAATTTCAAAGAAGCCCTTAATATGGGTCTCGTGAACTGAATTCTGAACCAGATTGTTCACCCCTCGCTTGTTTTCTTGCAGCTTGTTGTTGCGTGTTTAATATAGTGATTTAAGCATTTTTTTTTAATATTTTTTTATTTAAAAATATATTAAAATAATTATTTAAAATTTAACATTAACTTATCAAAATATTAAAAAAATACTAAAAAATCCAATCAATTTAATATTTTTACAAGTGAAATGTATTTTTAAAACACACAAAAACAAAAAATTATTTTGGAATGTTTGTGAATGTGTTATCGGTTGCTTTTTAAAGTACTTTTTACTTAAATATATATTAAAATAATAATTTAATTAGTCCTTGTAGTTTTAGAAATTAATATTTAATCCAATGTTTTTAAACAAGCTTAAGAATTGACACTGGGAATTTAATTGAAAAAGAATTCATTTAAAAACTAAATTATATTTAATATAAAGTAAAAGGATAAAAAATATCATTTAAATAAAATAGAAGGATAAAAATAAAAATCTTAAAGATCAAGATATGTATTAATTAATAAAATACTATGTACAGTGAGCGTGTCAAAGAACTTAACAATGGCAATAACTATAATGATGATATAAATATAGAAAGTAGTATGAGGAATTTTTAAATTCAAAAACTATCATTAACCGATTGTGTAACCCAAACGAAGGTTATTCCCCACGAGAAAAATGAAATCAATATTTGGAGGACCAAAATGAAATTTCTTATCTGTCATTCTGTATACTGTACTGTACTCAGAAACACACCAGACCGAAGTTAACCGTGGCAACGCGGGTTCGCCTTGGAACACCTACCAAACACAATCATTCATACTTGCTAAACAATTCTCACCATAACTTAAGATTTTATCGTTACAAAGGCAAGAAATTGGTGAGATTTTCAATGCTAAAAGCAATACAGAATCTTGGTTCTGTGGCTTATTATTATAGACTGAAACCACCACATGCCGCTAAAACTAATGCTTTTGTCTCAACCTCCGCCAAACCATTATCCTGTTCTTCTCCAATAACCAGACCCACAAATCCTTTCATGTTTTTGACTCAAAAGACTCGGTCTTTGGGACCTGTTCGTGCTCACTCAACTCCGTCTGAGTCTAAGATGGATGGAACATCTTCTTCATCTGTTGCTTTTCAGTCATCTGTGAGTTTCTCCAAGTTTTTTCTTCTTGTTGTTGAATCCTGATACTCTTATCGAATTCGTAGATAAATTGGATAATTATTGGCATTCGTGATTGTCATTTTCTCTTGCATCTGTTTTTGTTAGTTTGCCTTCAGTGTTCTGGAATTCAATTATGTTTTGTTTGTTTTTATTTGTGGGAAATGTTTAGTTGCTTATTTGTTTAAATCACAAGGAAAAAAAAGGAAGAATCAAATAACTTGGCTCATATGGTATTGTATCCTTCTTTGAACATCACTTGTATTGTATTCTTATTCAAGTTTCTTAACTAGATTTTAGAAAGAGATTTTGTGACTTCGATCAATTTGATCAGGGTATCAGTGATTGTTGATGCCAGTGGGTTTTTTTTCCCAGTCTTATTCAAGGCACTTGCATTCACATAATCCTGTACCTTGCTAATGAAATCTGTTTTCAGGGAAGTGCTCGCAAGATCAATTTCTGTCAGTGGTGTGGTGGCCAGACAAAACATGATATACCTGATGGTGAGGAAAAGATGAGAGCCATTTGCACAGTTTGTGAGAAAATTTCCTATCAAAACCCTAAAATGGTATGGTAATTCATTATTGCAATCAAAATTGTCATGTATGTTTCTGTTGTTTTGTATGATTGAATGCGTCTGCTGAAATTGCTGAGGAAAATTTACTCATTTGCATATCATGATATTTCTTCTAAAATTAATTTTAGCATGTTTGCACCACAGCTGGCCAGGTATCTCCATTTAATGTAACGTATATGGACTAGCTAGCTTCGATTATTCTTTCAGCAACAATTTAAATATTCAATCATATATCAGCATCGTGATTATCAATCAAAAACATGTGACACTACAAAAGGATTCACGTGACGTGGATGTTAGACAAAGTGACAATGCAATCTTTGGAGAACTTTTGGTGGACTAGAGATTATATGCAAAAAGGTTTCCAGGGAGAATAAATTGTTGAACCTTGACTCCCCAAGTCATAAAATAGTGGAATTGTGTGTGGGTTATTTTAACTCTGCTGGTTGCTTTAACAAGCACTGAAAACAAGGAAAAACATTGTAGGCATGAATCTGAAAACCTTGTGATGTGTGTATCCCATTTGGTTCTTTTTAAAGCATAATTTAAACATGTTTTGTTAACACGGTATATGTTCTTAGTTTTCTCTCCAGTTTGTTTGGCACTGCACTTTCAATGAATAATTGCTTTGTTTTAAAGGTAATGGAATTATTGTTTTCTTTTGTAAACTGGTTTGAATAGGTGGTGGGATGCCTCATTGAGCATGATAACAAGGTCCTACTCTGCAAGCGAAACATCCAACCATCACATGGCCTCTGGTATGCAACTGAAATTGTAATTTTGGTACAGAAAGGAACCACTGCGTGCTCTCTCTAAACAAAACTCTCAAGTAGTTAAAAAGAATAAAAAAAGTTTTCTCCATATGTTACTTGGTCCTTTCTGCTTTGCATTTTAACTAGCTTCTATACTTTTGTTATCCATAATGGGTAACCCAGATAATTGGATTGTGCTGAAATAGGACCCTTCCAGCTGGTTACTTGGAAATTGGTGAGTCTGCTGCAGAAGGGGCAATCAGGGAAACCTGGGAGGAAGCACGCGCAGAAGTTGAAGTCATGTCACCTTTTGCTCAATTGGACATCCCTCGTATTGGCCAAGTAAGGGAGAGATGCCCCTTATTTCTCATATTGATTTTTCTATGACCTTGCTAAAGGTTTCTAGGTTTGTTGCTGTCGTTGTCGTTTGGAGCAGACTTACATAATTTTCCTTGCAAAGTTGAAGAAGCCCCACTTTTCACCCGGTCCAGAGTCATTGGAGTGCCGACTTTTTTCACTTGATGATATACCTTTGGATTCCTTGGCATTTTCATCAATGGTGGTTACTTTAAAGTTGGTAAGAGCCTGTTTTGGCAACACAGTTTTTTCATGCACTTGCTTTTGTCACTTGTATATCTAATTTCCTATCGGTGCAGTACATTGAAGATGTTAAAGCTGGAAGCCGAAAATTTCACTATGGCACGATTAACAAGAGGTACTTTATGATGCATTTTTGCATCAGAAGCTTAAGTGAACTGTGAAAAAGGATTCTAATCTCAAAGCCAGACAGCCATGGGTTGTGTCCGGGGGGTGGGGGTTGTCCATTGTCTGAACCACATGTGCTGCTTGACTTGTTTTATGCTGTTCTGCTCTGTTGTAAATGCTATTGCAGAAGGCAACAATGATTTGATAAAACAGTGTTCATTTGAGTTTCAGAGGTGTTTGTTGTGGATTATTATGATGGTGTTGGTGGTATTGGAGGCAGGTAGGCACTTTTAGGTGCTGTCAGTACTTCAATTTTTCTAATTTTTATGGAAGAACATAAAATATTGAATAACAGAACAAGGCTGAGTTTTTAGCCGGGGAACAAGGCTGAGTTTGATTATTCGTGAATGACAGACACCTTTTCTTTCTTTCTTTCTTCATAAATCTTTTGATTATTCTTTCAGCTGACATGGCAAGATTTGCCCGCCAATCTTTAGCTGGGGAACAAGGCTGAATTCTTACGTGAACAACCTTTTTTTTTTTTTTTGGCAAAATGAGTTAGCGCCAGAAGTGTCCTTTTCTTTTCAGTTTGCTTTAATTCATATTATTCGTTCACTACACCTTGTCTGGCCCCTCATATTTGAATGTGGCTTTTGCGAGGTGGAATTTACAATGTGTAGGTTCTATTAAGTTCTTTTCCATAGCATTCTTTATTGTTCAGTGGTGTTAATATTCTAGATAGTGTTTGTTCTTTCTTTGTAGAATCCTGGTTGTTAAGCGTACTAGATAATTATTATTTATTTAAGCACGATCATGCTTGTTCAAGTCTTCTGATACTTCTTTGCAGGCCTGGCTCGAGCCCTTCTGATACCCATGCCTACACACTTGATCATCATTTGCAGTCCTGAGAATGGGGATCTGTTTTCCTTTTCACATGAGGTGATTAACAGATTGAAGCATAAAATGTTTAATAGCTGGGATTGACATTCTTTGATTTTTCAAATCCATGGTGGAGGCTGAGTATGTGATGGGATCAGCTGCTCGATGCATTGAAGCAACCGTCTAATGACACCAGATGGATCCTTCAGCAACCAGAGAGTCTCGAAGAGGCCATTTTTTCACTTGCAAATGTGTAACTTGTGTTTGATTGTTAGCTACTGCATCCTACATTCCATCCTAAACGTACAGAAATGTGCTTTACTATTGTGCATTGAATAAAAACTTGTAAGCTAGGCTTCCTCTTAGTTCACATGTTCTATCTCGCCTGTTTGAAAATGGTTCTCTATCATCCTCAAAACTCTTGGTTCACATGTTCTTCTATCTCGCCTGTTTGAAAATGGTTCTCTATCATCCTCAAAACTTTCGTTTGGAATGGAGCTTCTGGCTCAAAGTTCCCGCAGAGTTGATAATACCACAACATTGCCTTATACTATGAAGCCTTCTGTGTTACTATTTTAAAATTTGACCTGAACTAGCAGGGTTGATTCGTAACCATAGACCAATCAGCCGTCTAACTTGTGATTTCATCTTAATTAAATTATTCTATTTTTTTTCAAAATAGTATTAATTCAAACATAGTTTTTTTACCTGTAAAGTTTGTATAAGAATATAACATTTATGTAGAGTTTATATAAAAATAAATCATTTATTGTTGTATGAGAATAATTGGTTTTTAAATTTAAATTTTAAAATTACCTTAGCTATTCTTTTAAAAGAGTCATAGATTTTTTTAGGAGTTGCAATTACCTTTTACAATTCTCTAAAATGTATTTCTTCTCTAATTTTTTTCTTCATTTTTTTCTTATTTTTTAACTGTGTTAAAGAAAAAAAAATCGATTAACTCTAATTAAATGGACCCCACTGTCGGACTGATCAAACGAGACTTGCAATACTCTCGTAACACAAGTCTATCTTGTTCACTTTGACTTAGCTAAGTAGCAGCCCCCCCAAAATTCACTAAAAATTAGGTTTTTTTTTCCTAAACCAAACTTTGATCCTTTTGAATTCGAACCCAAACTGCAACGTTCTTAACGTCTGATCTTGGGGTTTCAAGTCTGTGATTGTTAATCAATGGAATTCACAGGCTTGATTTGAAATAAAAAAACCAGACTCCAATCCAAGAAGTTACGGTTTTGTCTACTGCTCCCCAATTTCTTTTTTTTTTGCTTAATCCAAAATGGAGACGCCCAGAAATCCAGATAATGTTGATTTTGGATTGGGCACAAGCGATCGCAGGTACGCTTATTGGCGCCAATCTTCATTTCACCAACAATCACAAGAACCCAAAACCCCAATTTCTATCATCACGAATGATGCAACAAAGCCTCTGCTTTCACGCACCGTTTCAAGCATTGACATTCCACCGGAGATTGATTATTCTTTTGATTACCAAAACGACTCCATTTTTGAGGACCCAAAGAGGAAACTATCGGATTTGGATTCCGTGCTTTCGATTTTTAGGGTTATTAGGTCTGGGAGTAGACAAATGAGAAGACTTTTCTTGATGATTTCTCTTAATGTTGCGTATTCTACTGCTGAATTGGCGATCGGACTCTTTACGGGCCGTGTTGGTGAGGAAATGAATCAGTTTTGGGTTTTGATTGGTTGTGTTTAGGGTTTTTTTAAAGTAAAGTTTTTTTTTTTTTTTTTTTTTTTTTTTTTTTTTATGGGGTCTTGCTGCAGGTTTGGTATCTGATGCGTTTCATTTGACATTTGGATGTGGGCTTTTAACGTTTTCGTTGTTTGCCATGGCTGCTTCTAGGAGAAAGTCTGATCATGTCTACACTTATGGGTTAGTTATTATTTTGGTTGTAATTATGTTTGTGCGAATTTCCCCCCGATATTGATCGATCTTTGTCTTCAAAGGAACTGATTTTAACTGCTAAATGGCTTTGCCAGGTACAAAAGGCTTGAAGTATTGGCTGCTTTTACTAATGCTGTAAGTAACATGCAAATTCCTGTAGGATTTTGTGTTGTGGGTGTTTTTTTTTTTTTGAGCTATTAGAGATATGATAATCCAAGGTGTTATTGTTGATATATATTTGGTGTATTAATGGTTTGCTTTAGTTGGATAAATTGGGTTTTGTGTATTAAATGCTTTAGCCGGCGGGGTTGAAACATCATGAGTGTGGTGCATAGTGAACAGTTATTGTTGGCATGAAAACAATAAGATGTTTAATATATAGATGTATACGATAAATCTTAAAAATGCATTCAGCTCTTTATGTTTGGTTTGTTTTTGACTCGGAGAAATGAGACCTATGTCTTGGCTCAGCTTGTTTAGGAAGAGGGTGTGTTTTTACCTTTGATACTCACCAAATAAAAGAGATGAAGTAAAGTTTTGCTTCTGAGTTTTATGATTTTTTATTGACCCTGGATGTTTCTTTGGCACTGAAGACATGTATCTGATGAAGAACTACTTTTACGTTCTTTAATTAATTCCTTTATAAAATTAAAACTTCATTTCTTTGCTCTAATATCTAGATATTCTTGATTTTGCTGCTTGTGTAGACAGCTGTTTCTTTTGTTCATGTCATTCTCGTTAGCTGTGGAAGCACTTCATGCATTCATACAAGATGAATCTGAACACAAGTAAGTCGGTTGTGCAGATATTTGGAGCAGTATACTTATTATGCTGGATCCAGCATCATAGATAGCACATACTTGCCAAAAGATAGTTACTATGAATTTAGTGCAGTGCACTTTGTGGCCCATCCTTTTATTTTCATCCTTTACATGGAGATTACAACCCTTTTTACAGGCATTACTTGATTGTTTCTGCGGTGACAAATTTATTGGTGAATCTTATTGGTGTTTGGTTCTTCCGGAATTATGCTCGCATTAATATTGGTAAGTCACTTACTGCACTTTTATATGTCACAGGAAGTCATTTGATGAACTTTAAGCCACATGAAAAGGCTCACATGTACTAGCTCTTATTTGAATAGCATTTTAATCGAGTATAAAGAGTGGTATACTGTAAAACATGGTGCTTTTCCAATTTGATCCTTGATGGGAATCTTTGGCATATTATACATAGGGTTATAATGATTGTTACTGTTATAGAAACTGCTTCAGTGGTTTAATAGATTTTGATATTTTTATCTTTTCTTTGGATTGTGTTGCATTTATATTTGCATGCAGTCTACAGAAAAGCAGAAGATATGAATTTCCATTCAGTCTGCTTGCATGTTATTGCAGATTCAATTCGCAGGTATGCTCTCTGAGTCTCTGTGTGTGCTTATTTTTCTTTGCAAAGCATGTTCCTTTTTTAATTACTTGCATTTTTCATATATCCATGATTGGCTGATTTACTCTTATTGTTTCTCAGTGCAGGCTTGATATTGGCATCCTGGTTTTTGTCCCTTGGGTATTTTGCTTCATCTTTGTTTTTTCACTGCAAAACTCCCCTGTTTACCTCTTTTGTTTTTAAATTCTGTTTCACACATTACAGGGTTGAAAATGCTGAAGTTTTATGTTTGGGGCTGGTTTCCGCTGCTGTCGTTATGCTTGTCCTACCGCTCTTTAAAGCCACTGGTGGCATCTTGCTTCAAATGGCACCGCCTAGCATTCCATCTTCAGCATTGAGCAAATGCTTGAGACAGGTAAGCTCCCATAAAGATTCATTTGCTATGATCCGAGTGTGAATTTTCAAATAGAAAGGGTGTTTCCAACATTTTGAAGAGCTGATTCTTATACAATACATTTTGGTTGAATTTATCTATCATTACATATAATTCCCTATTCTGGCTAGGTTTCTGCCCGTGAAGATGTTGCTGAAGTTTCTGAAGCTCGGTTTTGGGAATTGGTTCCTGGTCATGTTGTTGGCTCAATTTCACTTCAGGTACATCACTGAAAGTATGGCTTATTTGCTGTCATTATTGATTTGGCAGGTGGCGTCCTTGTAATACTTTTGAAGTTCTACTTTCTGGTTGTTTAAAGACTGGTAACACAATTTTGTTTCTTTGATGTTGTTAATAGGTGAAGAAGGGGGTGGATGATCGCCCAATACTACAATCTGTGCATGGTTTGTACCATGATCTGGGAGTACATGATCTGACAGTGCAAACCAATTATGATTGAGGTTCATTTCCTATATAATTGGTTTTTCTTTCTTTCTTTTTGTTCTCAAGAACAGCCTGAGATTGAAGTCCATCTTTTGCATTCGTTATTGTTGTTCTTTTGAAACAATTGTATTACCCATAGAGGGGGATTTTAATCTATAGTCCCCGTACAGAACGGATTTGTGCAAAATAACTTTACGTCATAGTTGCATTTGATTTTTCATGTTTGTATCTAATCTGTTTACTCATTTTCATTATTGACTGCCTTTTAGTAACAGGTAGTTTGATAATTATCATATGCTCACCGGCAAATCAGTCATTGCCCCTCCCAAAGTAGTTTAAAGCACTTACATTTTTTTTTTGTTTACCTGGCATATTAGTTCTTGCATATTAAACCGGGCACTTGGCCAAACTCGGGGTCTAACTCCAAGGATTTTTTTTTTTGTAGTTTTTGTTCAAAATAACATTGTTTCATTAAAAAAACTTGAAATAAACATCTTTTTGAAAAATTACTAAAATGATGTTGTTTTAGTGTTTGATCTGACCAACTTGTCTCGGGTTGAATCAAATCTAGGGGTGTTCACAAGGTTGGCTTGATCTATTTGTAGTTCCGAATTTTTTGATATAAAAAGAGATCAAACTGAATTAATTTTGTATTGAGAATCTGAGTGTTAGGTTAATTCTGTTGGTAATTCTGTTGGTATGGATATTTCTACCAACAATTGTTACCGAATCAACTGCAAGTCAGACCTCTTCACCCGTCCTGGTTCTTCCATGATTTCCAAGTTAAATGAGACAAACGAAAAAGAAAAGGAAGCTGAAAAATCCTGTCAGAAAACTAATTGGTGTCACGTAATGGGGTATCATCTGAAATCATGTACTGCGATAATGTTGAAACATCCTGAAAGCTTTCAACATTCCAGTAATTAGCTTTCTGATTCAAAGCTTTCACTGCAAATTTAGATCAGATGACAATTACAAGTTACAGTCATTACTCATTACACTGACCATGCAGATAAACCTTAAATGACCAATTGTAATTGGATCGCATGAAAAAGATGAGACGAAAAGGTCCAATTCCAAGAAAATATGTGGTTGTGTCAGATTGTTAGATCATGGTCAAATTTGGTTAGGAAATTCCTTGACTAATAGTAACCAGTTAAGGCTGGGAAGACCTTTAAATTAGATATGTTTTTTCAGTATTTTTCCATTTTAATTTCGGAATTTAGCTTTGTTTTCGGTTTTAGCACTTATTTTTCCTATTTAATTGGGATTCAGATTTCCTTTAATAAGGTTGATTTTAGAGCTATTTAAACAGTTGTAATAAGGGAATTGTTTTGGTAGAATAATTATTCAAACAATAAAAGAATATGAGAACGATTCTTGTTCAGTAATTTCATTTTATCTTCTTGTTCTTTGATTTCTAATTTAACTAGCTTCGTCTGCGTCAGAAAACATATTCCTCAAGAACCTGCAGCAAAAAAGTAAATTATAAAAGGGTTACTATTTCTTACAATCACTACCTGGAACGCAAAAAGTCCTCCATCCACCGATTAAAACGAAATCATACTGATGGAAGAACGATATTCTGCTTCTCTGACTTGGTATTCCTTAATTCATCCTCCGTGATATCCTTAATGAGACTTATTCCATTCTTTGAAAATGGAGGCACACTGGCCACATAAAAGCAGGCCTTTCAGCCAGCACTTCTGGTGGTGGTCCTTCCCGTGTAAGAACCTGCAAGAGTTGTCCTCGAGGGCCTCTTGTTTGGGTTTGGATGGCAGCAAGCCACACCCAGAATAGAAGATTTGTTTACTTCTCGTTTTGGTGCTTCCCCTGTAAGAACTTTCTGGTGGCGTGTGACAAGCTATATAGAAAAAATGGCACTCAAAAAGTAAGTTGAGTTGTGTTTGAACTCGCGAAGGTTGGAAACTAAAAAATCAAGGCCATGTAATTGAGCAGTAGCAGAGGGCTGCTAGGATTAAAGATGTGGCCGACAGGGGAAAAGCGCAGCTAAGGTTAAATTAAAATGACCTTGGCAGAATTATTGAAGTCACATCTTTGTATACAAGAAAAACAGAACATCTAGTAGTTGTAGTCACAGAAAATCTACTAATTGAAGTCGCATTATGCTCTTTAACATAAAATCAAGAACCCCGTAATGCTAGTAATCAGTTTTTTATTTTTATTTTTCGAAGCAATCAGCAGCAAGGTTGTCAATTCCGTTCCGTTCCGTCTGAAATGGCCAAAACATTCCATATCAATTCAAAAAACGGAACAAAACGGAACAAATTTCATCTCATTTTAAATCTCGGTCCGTTCCGGATTTTTCAACTAAATTCCGCCCGAAACGTTCCGGTTCCATTCCACATGTTCCGTTCCGCTCTTGAAAAACCATTGAATCAAATTGAACCTTATTCAATTTAATTAATTAAAACATCCAATTATAAAAAGCTCTTTTTAATTACTATTTTCTATAACAATGATATTAATAATAACATTGAAAATTATTATTACTATTTTCATTAACAATGATATTAATTTTTTAAAATTAGATTTATCACTAATATATATAGTTTATATTCATGTTGTTTTTTTCATGTTTATACTTTGTAGGAATTTGAGCAAAACAAGTGATGCTTTAGATTTCATTAGCCTTAATAACATTGACTTAACTTTATATTTAAAATATTTGTGTTAAAACATTTTACTTTCATAATATTTTAATATTTTGTTTAAGTTGAATTACTTTAAGTTAAAGATCTATTTAATCTTGACTATTTAGAAATATTTTAAATTTTAAAATTATATTTGTTTGGCATTGTGTTTGTATTGCATAATTTATAATTAATTTATCTTGAATTATGTATATATATATATATGAACAGTACAACCCCGAAACGGCACGCCGAAACACTCTGAAACTGAAACATTCCGTTCTAATTGAAAAAACAAAACACCTACCGAAACGGAATTGACAATCTTAATCAGCAGTCAATCACCATAAAATATCGCCAGAGATAAATGATATTTAGCCAGTTTCTTTGTCAGAAACTGGAAAGTGTTTCGAAGGGAAAGGTTTTTTGAATGGAGATAGATAGATGAATGGATTGTAGATAAACAAATGGAAGAAATGGAGGAAACAGGGATTAGAGAATTTGAATTGTTGCAGAGAAACCCAAGAATTCTTAGACCTAAACTGACAGTGTCACATACTGAAGGGTGGAATTATAAATATTATTGATGTATATGCACTCAGTCAACTCTTTGTATAAAAAAGGGACTCAATTAAGCATTCTCTAACAGGAAGTGAGAGAAAACCCCGGGAATCAGAAATCATAATAGGTTGACCCGAATTTGACACAAAACTAGTTTACAAACCCTTCATTAAATTAAAGCAGGATGGAACTGAAAAGTTACGACACAGGAGACGTTTATCTTTACGTTATCAATGATTCTGTGCACACTTTCACTGGTCATTCCGGTATGTCTTGTTGTCTTGTCTGTCCAATTCTCAGCACTTCAGTTATATATATAACTGTGCTGAGAATTGAATTATATGGATTGTAGCGGGGGTGCTTAGGGGGTCTTGCATATGCTGGCTTAGCATTATGGTTTTGTTCATAGGTGAGCTTTACGCAGTTGCCTGCAACCCAATAGATGTTACCTTAGTTGCAACTGGGGGTGCAGAGGATAAAGGCTTTCTCTGGAAGACTGGAGATGGAGATTGGAAAGTGGAGCTAAATGGTATGTCATTATTCTGCTTTACGCATTATGGTTTGTTGAGTACAGGATTTTCGTCAGGATAATGATTAGGGTTTAAGACTTTGAACTAGGATGTGTAAATTAAATAGGTGGCCGGGGATCTTTTAAGACAAGACAGTTTTGATTCTGTCGTTTCATAATGGTAGAGATTTTCCTCTGAATTGGTGTCATTTAGGGTTTAGCCATATGTCTTCCTAGGTCCCAATCAATACTGATTATCTGGATTCTTTATGTATTTCTTATCTTCGACAGATTTTCTCTACGCATTTCGCTGCCAGGTCATGAGGATTCTGTTTCTTGTTTGGCCTTTAGTGCTGATGGGAAGTTGCTTGCATCTGGTGGGGTTGGTGTAACAGTTCGAATATGGGACTCGTCAGGTCATCACAGACACACTTTACCTGTTTTTACTGTGGTTTTCTTGAGCACTTGTCTTATGAAGACCTTTCCCAGCCTTGTTGATTTAGTGGATCAGGTGGCATCCAAGACGTCCTTTTGCGTTGGCGGGTTCTACTGATTGCGTTGCCTCGATGTGGGATGCTGAAAAATGTGTCCTCTTCAATACATTTTACGGCCATGGTAGATCTGTGACTTGTGGTGATTTTACACCTGACGGTATCTTCCTACTCTTCATCTTGGAGTCAGTGGTTAAACTTCTCTGTCGCACTTTTTCGTAACTTGTTTCCCTCCTTTGTGTTTGAGGAAGACCATATTATTTGTACTGGTTCTACTGATGCAACTCTGAGGATATGGGATGCAATAAGGAGCAAGGCAATTCATGTTGTAAGAGGTATGCTATTTTCCTCAAATATTTGATTGTTGTTGAGATGTTATTTCAACAAACATGACTGCACCTGGCTCCTTTTGTTTTAATATTTTCCTTTTCTGCACCTGGCTCCTTTTGTTTTAATATTTTCCTTTTCTTTCTTTGTTTAGGCAGTGGATTTTGCCATTGATTCCATTTCAGCTTCCAATTTCCTGTTCCATTGCCAAGCCAGGAATAAGCCCCTTGAGATTTCCCATAACTGAAAACAGGGGTTGCACCAACCTGCTTGCTGATTTACAAACTGCTAGCTTGCTATCAGAAACGTTGTAAAACTTTTTAAATTGGAAGCGTTTGAGCTTATTTTTCTTCAGCACTTTGTCTGGCACTTGCTTCCTCAATTTAAGCTTGTGTTAAGTGCCCTTAGGAACCTTTCTGACCTCAAGAACACTATGACTAAGTTTCCCTCTTCAACTCTTGAACAAAATGATGCTGATTTGCTGTATTATCATAAGCTTCATTGTTTGCCTTCAAGGTAGCCTCTGCCTCCCGACCAACTTGCTAAATATGATCTGTAAATTTAACTGAATTGTGCTCCTTACCACAAGAATTGAGCGTGTTTTAAAAATGTAATGTCTTCCCCAATCCTCCTCTTCTCAACCTGTGGTTGTCATCACTCTTGGAACCACCAAAAGCTCCCTTAAATTGATAGACATTCATTTCTCCATTCTCTTGCACACAAATATCATGTATTAGCTCTAGCTCATCAAAATTCTCACCTTCCCGCTCTACCAGATTCACTCCATGCTGTAGACAGGCACAAGACTATGGCCCTCTTCCTCGGAAGTGAAGCAACTAAACCATGAGTTTCTGCTCACTTTACAGTAGCTGAAGTACGTATTGCTCACAAGAGCTATGCATCATTCTGCACAGCAGCCTTTATTGCTCCAATCAAATTTACTCAAACTTCCTACAGTAGATCAGGTAGCCGCATCAGTTTCTCAGCTGGTTCTCACCATAGCAATATCTGCTAGAACTATCAACTTTCATGTGCCCTTAGCCTTCAGGGTTGGGGCATGATAGGTGAATTTTGGTTTAATTTTTACTGGGGTTTTATTTTTGATTTAGAGGCCACTACTTTCAAGCCATAACTTCAAGAACTCAAGTTTAATCTTGAGATAGTTGGATTTGGTCAGGAATTAACTCTGTGCAACATCCCAACATGCTGAATACCATGGGGGAGGCAGAGGAAAAATTCTACAAATGTGAAGATTTAGATGTGGCTAAGAATTGAAACGGAATGCTTATTATCAAGAATTCTATTCTATATTTGTGTTAATTTATTTAAATTGCTTAATCAATCCAGAACCATGACTAAATGGAGTCTTGTTTGCAGTATCATGACACATCTAACATCTTTGAATACTACCGTCTTTCTCATTATAATGAGCCCATATTTTCCTCGGCCTGACCAGGTAACTATCACGCCGAACCTAAAAGACCATGTACTTTGCTATTTGCATGGTTGAAAAATGGAAGCATTTATCCAAGAAAAAATGGATTTTGCGTCCATTCTCCAAGGAGGTACAGTCAAATCTGAAAAACCAACTTTTCCAAACTATTTTTTCCATGGCCATGACGTATGTGGAAGAGAGAAAATCGCATCCAACTACATGGGGTTCTGTCAAGCTCCTTTCATCAAGGTTTGCAATTTGGAAACCAGGCAAAAGATGAAATTTTCACCTTTTTTCCCCCTTCAAGGAAATAAAAAAACATTAGAGGTAGGGTTTGCATCAATTTCACAACCTTTTAATTATTGGAATTAACCTTTATGACATGTGTATAGGATGACAACATAGTGATGTATGTACATGTTGAGAGAATACTGGGTTTAAGGTTTCTGTGTTATTTACTTTGAAGAATAAAAGGAGGCATGAATTTAAATCAAGGAATAATATTGGTTTCCAATATAGACAGGTTTGCCTAAATTGAGTTTTCCTGCAATTTCTTGCAGATTTCATTGACAGGTTTTGCTCTCTCTCTTCAATGTATTTAGTTTCCTTTGCACATGCTTACTTGCTTTCCAGTTGCTTTCTTCTTATGTATCCAAGTTAACCTGATGTATATTCCAGTTAACCTGAGGTTCATTTTCTGTGTTACTGGTCTTCTTTTCTTGCTATGTTCTCCGGAACAGCCTTAGATTGAACTCCATCTTCTAGTTCTTATTATTGTTTGCCACGATAAAGAATTTTATTGCCCCGTAGAGGGTGATTTTGAATCTTAATTCCCCATATAGAACGGTGAATTACTGCAGAATTACTTCATGTCGTGTCTCTGATGATCTTGACTCTTTGGTCTTCATTCTTTCCGTTACTATGAGTGCATGATATTAATAGCCTTGCCACCTCGATATCCTTCGATAGTTAAATGGGGCTGAGGGGAGTAATCAGTCAAGGACCCCTCCCACATTAGTTTTAGAGCATTGAAATGTTTTGCTTATCGGCAAATTACTTTGTTTTTTTACCTGCAGCTTTTGTTCATATTATGTCAAAATAAGGTGTGCAAAAGGCCAGCTGGGCATGACAACTCTAGTTTTCTTAAAAAAATTGTTATGAAAAAAATTCTATTGAAATAAAAATCCTTGTCCAATATATATTGCTTGGTCATTAAAACTTTGATAACATATTAAAAAAACATTAAATTGATCACCAAGATATACCATCGTTGGCTCGCCAAAGGGATTTGACATTCCAGAAAACATCTTCCTTCTAGGAATTATGGTGAACCTGCAGCTAGTTTTCCAGCACCATGTACATAATTTGACGAAGAAAAAAATAAATTTATTGACGTGTTGCTATTTCTTAACAATCATTGCCTGGAACACAGCAACGTTATGGCTAAATATATATCTACTACTACATTACTGACTAAAACAAAATCATACTGACTGATGATCGACATATTCTCCTTCGATCCTTTGGCATTTGATTCATCTCCCTGAGATTTCTGAAAATGGAGAGAGTTCGCCTCCAATGATAGAGTTGCCCCATTCTTTGAAGGATGGAGGCTTGGGCGGCCACATAAAAACAGGCCTTTCAGCTGGCACGTCTGGTGGTGGTGCTTCCCCTGTAAGGACCTGCAAAACAGTTTTCATGGAGGGCCTATCGTTTGGATTTGGATGGCAGCAGGCCAACCCCAGAATAAGCACACACTCCATTTCTTCATTTTTGAATATTCCATCCAATCTGGGGTCTGCGCCTTCGAGGATCGTTCCCCTTCTGTAAAGTTCCCATAGCCCATGCACAATGTTACTAATGTAGTCATCCCGCTCAGTCTGCCCTCCAGGCTTCCTTCCACAAGCAACTTCCAGAACAAGAACGCCAAAAGCATAAACATCTGTTTCGGTCGTTGCCCTTCCCGTAAGAATACTCTCCGGAGCCATGTAGCCAGGTGTTCCAGCAAGCTCTTTCGTTGTGTGGTGAGTTTGCTCATTTCGAATAATGGTGCGAGCTAAGCCGAAATCTCCCAGTTTCGCATTGAAATCTAAATCCAACATTATGTTACTGGCCTTTATGTCTCGGTGAAGTACCCTCTTCATGCAGCCATTATGCAGATAATCCAATGCCTGTGCCGCTCCGGAAATCACACTCAGCCTTTTTTCCCAGCTCAGTGTTGCTTCCTGCGTGCCTGGCTTTTCATAACAAAATACGTATTTATCCAGGCTTCCATTTGGCAAGTATTCGTAAACCAAGAGGTACTCACGCCTTTCATGGCACCATCCGATCAACTTAACAAGATTTCGGTGATGGAGGTTGCCTATTGTAGTGACTTCTGCTATGAATTCTTGCTTACCTTGGGTTGATTTCTTTGAGACTCTTTTGACAGCGACATCCTTGTTTCCCAAGATTCCCTTGTAGACTGTCCCGAAGCCACCTTTCCCGAGCTTGTTCTTAGGGTTGAAATTACCAGTTGCTTTGCTAAGTTCTTTGAATTTGTACTTCCTCGGAGCAGTTGAGGAGCCTAGGATTGCCTCATCAATATTTGGATAAGCATCCTCCCGCCTGTCCACTTCACATCCTCTTTTCCTGTACAAGAAAAGGGCGATACCAATACTAATCAACAGGATTAGTACTGATCCCACTGCAACTAAAATCCAAACCCACCGCAACTTGGAGTCTTTTATCTCCGAACCGATGAACTCCCATGACCTCACACAATTTAGTTGAGTGTTGTTACTTGTTGAACCCGAAAACCCCACATAAACGTTTTCTGGAAGATAGTCTGAGAGATTGAGATGCTCAGAAAAAACTGGATTCTTCATGTCCTCACCCACAAAAACAGTCAAATTCTTGCCGTCGTATCGAACAACTACCGTGATATTTTTGCCCTTAGAAATATAAATGCCTCTGTCATTTAACGAAACCGATCTTCTTGAGTAGATGCTGTTCACATCCAATCCAATATGGTTATCATCAAGATCATCCGGGAAACTTTTTCTGGTGTCAAATTCTACTGCCACTGTCCTGGCTTCGATGGATCCATTTAAGGTGGAATTTAAGATTCCAAGCCATTGTCCTTCACTTCCATCTGGAACATCACGATCTGCTGTTAATATAAAAGCTAAGCCTTCACCACTTGAAGCTGTCTGATTTTTGATATTGAATACAAAGGTTGTATTGAAAGATGCTTTCTTCCCTCCGTTGCTCCATAGTCTGAATGGCCATCTGTACAAGGCCCTTCCAGATAAGTTATCCATAGGAGCTCCATTAGAATCTGGTGTGACTTGGATGGCGTCCAAGGCTACAACAGATTTGGAACTCAAAATAAGTCGATTTATATCTGATGGCGTGAACTTTGGAAATTGAAAATCAAGGCTCTGTACTAGAGCAAGAGCCCACAGGACAGCTAGAATTACTGATGTGGCTACCAAGGGAAAGCGCATCTCGCCAAAAGTAACTCTCCAAAGAATGATAAGTTAGAATTGTAGTTAATTTTGTGCAACTTTCTGGCAAGTTTAAAGCCAAATGAATGAGAATTCGAGGATATACAAAAGACAGGTTAATGTCAGCTTAAATTAGAAAAAAATGTTGGGATTTCTATAAGGGAGTAAATTTCCTTGTATTTTCTGATCTTATATTTTATTCTCTTGGAAAACATGGAGCTATAGTTATTGTTAAATAATATTTATGTAGTCTTATTTATTAAGGGTAGAATAATACTTTTAGTTTGACCTATATATACTTTATTTGTATTTAGGTTAAGACTAAGCATTTATAATATACAGATTATTCAGAATTCTAGCCTCTTTTCTCTATTTGATCTCAATTAATTTAACATGGTATCAGAGCTGGTTTTATGAAACGAGGCTTAATCCCAAACACATATTTTGGTATTTCGTTTACCCTTCAGCTTTTGCAATTTGGTATTTACGTTCAGTTTTTGCAAATTGGTTTTGTGTTTTGGAGTAATCGTATAATTTTGAGAAGATATTTGTTTAGTTTCTGCAATCTCTGTTCAGTTTCTGTAATTTGGTATTTTGTTTTCCGTTGCTTTTGCATTTTGGCTCTTTGTGATTGTTAATTATGGCTCCTGAAAGAGATGATTCACTTTAGTCTGTGAGTGTGAGGTTGGATGGGAAGAACTATTCGTATTGGAGCTATGTAATGCGAAATTTTCTTAAGGGTAAGAAGATGTGGGGGTATGTTAGTGGAACTTATATAATACCTAAGAATATTGAGGAGGGTGATGCTGTTTTGATAGATACATGGGAAGCAAATAATGCAAAGATCATTACTTGGATCAACAATTCTGTTGAGCATTCGATAGGTACGCAGTTGGCGAAGTATGATACAACAAAAGAGGTTTGGGATCATCTGCAAAGGTTATTCACGCAATCAAATTTTGCAAAACAGTATCAATTAGAGAATGACAAACGAGCTCTTCATCAGAAGAATATGAGTATTCAAGAGTTTTATTCTGCTATGATAGATCTTTGGGATCAATTGGCTCTTACAGAATCAGTAGAATTAAAGGCATGTGGTGCCTATATTGAGCGTAGAGAGCAACAATGATTGGTATAGTTTTTAACAGCACTTCCCAGTGACTTCGAAGGACTTAGAGGTTCAATTCTGCATCGTACTCCACTGCCTTCTGTTGACTCTGTTGTCAGTGAGTTATTGGTTGAAGAAATACGTCTTCAGTCTTATTCTGAAAAGGGAATTCTTTTTGCTTCAAATCCTTCTGTACTAGCAGTACCTTCTAAGCCATTCTCTAATCATCAGAACAAGCCTTACACAAGGGTTGGCTTTGATGAATGCAGTTTCTGTAAGCAGAAAGGTCATTGGAAGGCTCAGTGTCCTAAGTTGAGACAACAGAATCAAGCTTAGAAGTCTGGCAGTCAGTCACAAGCTAATGCTCATCGACCATCTCAGGGTTATAAACCACCACACCACAATACTGCAGCAGTAGCTTCCCCAGGCTCTATTACCAATCCTAATACTTTGGTTGAGCAATTTCAGAAGTTTCTCTCCTTGCAGCCACAAGCAATGTCTGCTTCTTCCATAGGTCAGTTGCCTCATAGTTCCTCAGGTATGTCACACTCTAAATGGGTCTTGGACTCTGGTGCTTCCCATCATATGTCTCCAGATTCCTCATCTTTTACCTCAGTGTCCCCTTTGTCCTCCATTCCTGTTATGACTGCTGATGGCACTCCTATGCCCTTAGCAGGTGTTGGTTCTGTTGTCACACCTCACTTGTCTCTCCCTAATGTTTATCTTATTCCAAAACTCAAATTGAATCTTGCGTCTGTTGGTCAAATATGTGATTCTGGTGATTATTTAGTCATGTTTTCTGGTTCTTTTTGTTGTGTACAGGATCTGCAGTCTCAGAAGCTGATTGGGACAGTTCGTAGGGAGAATGGACTATATATTTTGGATGAGTTAAAAGTGCCAGTTGCTGCTGCTGCTGCCGCTGCTGTTACTACTGTTGATTTGTCTTCCTTTTGTTTGAGTCTTTCATCTTCTAGTTTTTATATATGGCATTCCTGTCTAGGTCATGTTTCATCATCTCGTTTGAGATTTTTGGCATCCACAGAAGCTTTAGAAAATTTGAAAACTTGTGACATTTCTGATTGTAGTGGATGTAAACTGGCAAAATTTTATGCTTTACCTTTTAATCGAAGTATTTCTGTTTCATCTTCACCATTTGATTTGATTCATTCTGATATATGGGGACCTTCCCCTGTTTCCATAAAAGAAGGGTCTCGATATTATGTCTCTTTTATTGATGATCATACTCGTTATTGTTGGGTTTATTTAATGAAACATCGTTCTGAATTCTTTGAGATATATGCAACTTTTCGAGCTCTTATCAAAACTCAACATTCTGCTGTGATCAAATGCTTTAGATGTGATTTGGATGGGGAATACACCTCTAATAAATTTTGTCAAATGCTTGCCTTAGATGGAACCATCCACCAAACTTCATGTACAGATACTCCTGAACAAAATGGTGTAGTTGAAAGAAAACATAGGCACATTGTCGAAACTGCTCGTTCTCTCTTGTTGTCTGCTTTTGTTCCTAGTGAGTTTTGGAAAGAAGTTGTTCTTACTGCTGTAAGTTTGATTAATACAATTCCATCTTCTCATAGTTCGGGTTTGTCTCCTTTTGAAAAGTTATATCGGTATGTCCCTGATTATTCCTCATTTAGAGTCTTTGGTTGTTTCATTCTTCGTCCTCGTGTAGAACGCAGTAAGCTATCCTCTCGATCCACTATTTGTGTCTTTCTAGGTTATGGTGAAGGTAAAAAGGGGTATCGTTGTTTTGATCCAATAACTCAAAAACTTTATGTGTCTCGTTATGTTGTCTTCCTTGAGCATATACCTTTCTTTTCTATTCCATCCACTACTCATAGCCTGACAAAATCTGATCTTATTCATATAGATCCTTTTTCTGAGGATTCTGGTAATGATACCTCTCCCTATGTTCGATCAATTGCAGGTACTGGTACTTTACTCTCTAGCACACCTGAAGCTCCATTCTCATCTACAGCCCCTCAAGCTTTATCTGAGATTGTGGATCCACCTCCACGTCAATCCATCTGCATTCGTAAGTCCACAAAACTACCAGATTTTTCTTATTCTTGTTATTCTTCATCATTTACTTCCTTTTTAGCTTCTATTCATTGTCTTTTTGAGCCCTCTTCCTATAAAGAGGCAATTCTTGATCCGTTTTAGCAGCAAGCTATGGATGAGGAACTTTCTGCTTTGCATAAGACAGATACTTGGGATCTGGTTCCTCTACCTCCTGGTAAGAGTGTTGTTGGTTGTCGTTGGGTGTATAAGATCAAGACTAATTCTGATAGGTCTATTGAGCGATACAAAGCTAGGCTGGTTGCAAAAGGATACTCTCAACAGTATGATATGGACTATGAGGAGACATTTGCCCCGGTTGCAAAAATAACTACTATTCGTACTCTTATTGTCGTAGCTTCAATTCATCAGTGGCATATTTCTCAGCTTGATGTTAAAAATGCATTCTTGAACGGAGATCTTCAAGAAGAAGTTTATATGGCACCCCCTCCTGGTATTTCACATGACTCTGGATATGTTTGTAAGCTTAAGAAAGCATTATATGGTCTCAAACAAGCACCTCGTGCTTGTTTGAGAAATTCTCTATTGTGATCTCGTCTCTTGGCTTTGTTTCTAGCAGTCATGATTCTGCTCTTTTTATTAAGTGCACTGATGCAGGTCGTATCATTTTGTCTTTATATGTTGATGACATGATTATTACTGGTGATGATATTGATGGTATTTCAGTTTTAAAGACAGAGTTGGCTGGACGATTTGAAATGAAGGATTTGGGTTATCTTCGATATTTCCTGGGTATTGAGGTAGCATACTCACCTAGAGGTTACCTTCTTTCTCAGTTGAAATATGTTGCAGACATTCTTGAGCGGGCTAGACTTACTGATAACAAGACTATAGATACTCCTATTGAGGTTAACGCAAGGTACTCTTCTTCTGATGGTTTACCTTTGATAGATCCTACTTTATACCGCATTATTGTTGGGAGTTTGGTATATCTCACCATTACTCGTCCAGATATTGCATATGTTGTTCATGTTGTTAGTCAGTTTATTGCTTCTCCTACTGTTGTTCTTCGTATATTGCGATATCTTCGGGGTACAGTTTTTCAGAGTCTTTTACTTTCATCCACCTCTTCCTTGGAGTTGCGTGCATACTCTGATGCTGATCATGGTAGTGATCCCACAGATCGCAAGTCTGTTACCGGGTTCTATATCTTTTTAGGTGATTCTCTTATTTCTTGGAAGAGCAAGAAACAATCTATTGTTTCTCAATCATCCACCGAAACAGAATATCGTGCCATGGCATCTACTACCAAAGAGATTGTTTGGTTACGTTGGTTACTTGCTGATATGAGAATTTTCTTTTCTCATCCTACTCCTATGTATTGTGACAACCAGAGTTCTATTCAGATTGCTTATAACTCAGTTTTTCATGAGCACATTAAACACATTGAGATCGATTGTCATCTTACTCGTCATCATCTCAAACATGACACCATTGTTTTGCCTTTTGTTCCTTCTTCCTTGCAGATTGCAGATTTCTTTACCAAGACGCATTCCATCTCTCGTTTTCATTTTCTGGTTGGTAAACTCTCGATGCTTGTAGCTGTCGCATCGTGAGTTTGAGGGGAGATGTTAAATAATATTTATATAGTCTTATTTATTAAGGGTAGAATAGTACTTTCAATTTGACCTATATATACTTTATTTGTATTTAGGTTAAGATTAAGCATTTATAATATACAGATTATTCAGAATTATAGCCTCCTTTCTCTATTTGATCTCAATTAATTTAACAGTTATCACAACAGGGAAGTTAATAACAATCTGAATAATATTTGGGTGACCAATATTACGCAGTTGTCATCAAATCAATACAAGAGTACTCTGCTTAATTACGCTTGTATGTATTGGATTTGATGGGCATAGTTGTCTATATATAATCGTCGAGTCTTGCAGTCCCACTTCTGATCCTCCTGCTGATTTTCCTTTGCAATTAAGAAAATAAAATTTATGAGATCTTACAAATTCGATGAAGAACAAGTCTAATTAGCTGTATATCTTGCTCACGCCGCTTGATCATATTCAATAACCATCTATGCAAGTTAGTCATCCATTGAAACTTCCATAGCTAAATCCATAGTCAATGAAAATGATTATAGAATCTACTTTGTTTTTCTTATTGCAATTTGTTCTTGTACTTTAGTGTGCTTGCAGTGTTCGTCTGGCCTTGAGGGTATCAATCAAGGAAACTTCATTGGTACGGGCATCATTGGGCTAATATTCATCAATTTCCCCCAGAGAAAAAAAGGCACAACTGACTTGTACGTTCGCAAAGAAAAACTCTGCTCTGATCATGAATTCACTGCAGAATGAATACTTTGAAGAAGAAATTCTCTCATGGGGAAGATTGGAGTGGTTTCCTTGCAGGCGGATTGGTCAGTTGTCACGGTTACCCTTTCAGTGCATGTTTAATTTCTGAGAAGCTGAAAAGGAGCATTTCTTTTCTACTCTGTCTTTCTCATAACAAGGAGCCCATATATTCCTCGGTCTGACCAAGTAACTCTCACGCCGAACCTAAAAGACCATGTACTTCGCTATTTGATGGTAGAAAGAGGGAAGCATATATCCAAAAAAAAAAAGAGGATCTTGCGTCCATTCTCCAAGGAGGAACAGTCAAATCTGAAAAACCAACTTTTCCAAATTATTTTTTCCATGGCCATGACATGAGTGGAAGAAGAATTAATGCATTATAAGAGAGAAAATCGCATTCAACTACATGGGGTTCTGCCAAGCTCCTTTAATCAAGGTCTGCATTTGGAAACCAGGCAAAAGATGAAATTTTCCCCTTTTTTCCCCTTCAAGGAAATAAAAAAAACATTAGAGGTGGGGTTTTGCACCAATTTCACAACCTTTTAATTATTGGAATTAACCTTTATGACATATGTATAGGATGACAACATAGTGATGTACATTTGAAAGAATACCAGGTTTAAGGTTTCCGTGTTATTTACCTGGAAGAATAAAAGGAGGGAGGCATGAATTTAAATCAATTAGGAATAATATTGGCTTCCAATATAGATCGACTTGAGTTTATAAAAATATTTGACTCTAATTATATTTGATTCCGAAGTTCTCTTCATTGTTCCTTTCCTCAATCAATTCTCGTGGTTAGAGGGGACAAAGAGGTTGCTCTCTCGTCTTCTTCAAATCTAATTCTGTATATATTGTATACATTTTTTTTTTCTGGCTCTAGGAAGAATGAGTCCAGTTTAATGGTTTTTTGATACTTTTTTTTGAAAAAAATATTTGTTCAGTTAATTCTTAAAATTTGTAGTCAATAATTTAAATAAATTTAATTAATGGCTGGTACACTATACCTAATTAACCTGCCCTTTTGTCATCTATTTTCAGTCAAATTACGCCTAGCTTATCTCTGCTCATTATCAACCAGGAAATTTCTTTGTATTGACATGTTCTTGGAATTTAAAAAAAGTCGTTGATATGTGCACGAGGAGAATCACATTAAGGTAGTCGTATATATATCACCAAATAAAAGAGTCTACGCATAAAAGTAATACATACAACCAAATAATATAAAATTATTTATTTCATCTTTATCCAACCATTTAATATATAAAAATAAAAAAGAAGAGATAGCGTAGTTTTATTAATTTGTTCAACGCAATTTTAATTTTTGAGAAATTTTTAAATAAAGCCGGTTCATTACTATAGATCACGAACCAAATCAAGTATATAAAACACACACGAGGCTTGCAGCTCAGTGGCCTTGGCAGGCTTTGCCCTGCCTGTGCGTCCTGGGTTCGAGTACTCGAGTGTACCCGCACTTGAGGGTTTAGCTGCTGTGGTCAATTCGTGTGACTTGTTCTGCCCCCGTCCCGGGTTCGACCCTCTATGTGTACACCTGTCACCCTCGCGGTGCCTTACATGCTCCTGGGCTTGCAGGATGTCCAGCGGGCCGTGGGGAATAATCGTGGTGCGCGTAAGCTGGCCTGGACACCCCACGTAAATAAAAAAAAAAGTATATAAAACACATTTTAATATTCACATAAATCACAAGATAAAAATGTCTTTCTTGCATCTATTAATTTTTTTTTGCTAGATTTAATTTAATAAAATTTTCAAGTATATTTTTATTTTAATATTAAAAAAAAATATCATCTTAAAATGTTTTTTAATCAAATTATATTTTTTCAGGTTGTATGGGTTGCTTTTTAACTTGTAAAGTCAATCAAGTTATACCAAATTAATTTTCATATGATTTAGATTTTTATTACTAGAAAAAATATTAGTAATATCTGAATATTTTTTATATTTATAAAAAAATTAATTTAATCTGCAGCGTAATGCATTTTAATAATCTAGTATAGTTTCTATTTGATTTAAGACACATCACAACATAACTATATAACTTTAAATAGATTGTTCGATGATTCCAAACTTTAAATTGTTTATTTTTAAAATCATTTGAATAAAGAACTCAATCTTGATTAACATCTAAACTAATTAAAAAAATACTTTTTAATAAGGAATAAAAATAAAAGAAAAGGAAAAGGAAGCACAAGTACACGCCAACCGTCTTCATTTCAAAAGCAAAGCTGCTGATTAGAAAAATACGTTTAACTGAAACACCATTCAATTGCCATGTTGTTTTCAAAGCAAAACTGATACGTTGATAAAATAGTTTAATTTAATAAATCACATTTTAATGTGCTCATAAATCATAAGAAAAAAATGTTTTTCTTGCTTCTATTAAAAAAAATCTCTTTTTTCTATATTTAATTTAATGAAATAGTTAAATATCTTTTTATCTTAATATTAAAACAAATACCATCTTAAATTTTTTTAATCAAAATATGTTTTTTCAAATTATATAGGTTGCTTTTAAACTTATAAAGTTAGATAAGTTATATTACATCAACTCTATATGATTTATATATTTTTACTAAAAAAATATTAATAATATCTAAATATTTTTTTATATTTATAAAAAATTTAACATAACTCACGGCATAGCACAAATCAATAATTTAATATATTTTCTATTTGATTTAAGACATATCACAACATAAGTATACAACTTTAAATGGATTGTTCGATGATTCATAGCTTTAAATTGTTTATTTTTAAAATCATTTGAATAAAAAACTCAATCTTGATTAACATATAAACTAATTAAAAAAACACCTTTTAATATGGAATAAAAATAAAAGAAAAAGAAATTTCAAAAAGAAAAAAGCGTTTGACTGACCACTATTCAGTTGCCACATTATTTTCAAAGCAAAACTGATGCTATGTAGATTTGTTACGAGATAGTGGTAAAAATTAATTTTTTAATTTTTTTAAAAATAGGTTTAAAATTTTATTTTGTATTTTTTAAAATTTATTTATAATATCAATATATACACAAAAATATATAAAAATTAATTTTATTTAAAAAAACTCACCATCTAACCGCAATTTCAAAGACCCCTCTGGACTCATTCCAAATCAGTTTATCCTCTAATTAGGTTTCGTCTCACAATATTTACTTTTTTCTTAGTTGTTTGGTTTATTTACTACAAATAAACCACACAACTAAGAAAAATGCAATCCGAGAAGGCTGGGAACGTTGCTAAAAGCATTCAAAGGTTCGAGATTTTTAATTGGATATAGACGAGATTGATGTATGATATTTTTCTTAAATAAGCAGTCTTGTAAGGGATTTATTTTTTTTATATCTCAAATTTTATTAGAAGATTTTAAAAGCTTTATTTTCTATAAAATTATAATTTTATAGTCCTTTAAAATCAATAAGACTTTCAAATAAAACCACAAAAACTATCCACACTTATAATATTTTATTAGTTGATTTAGATTTTTTTTTTCTATTTAGTTTAAAATTTTATTATTTTTTTTTTAATTTTATTCCAGATTTTTTTAATATAGAAACACTATAATATTATATTTTAATTAGAGAATTATAATTTTAACATGGTGATTTTACTCAATAGCTTGTTTTTGCCCCTAAAAAACTGCTTCGTCATTGATTTATCGTGTCTAACCAGGCCTCCAAATCCCTTTGTGGTTTAGAAATTAGATAAAGAAGATGGAGGCTTATTCTTATTCTTATTCTTCTTACGAGGAAAAATACCAAAAACATGAATTAACTTACTCTTCATTATATATCTTATTAAAGGACAAAGCTATCGAATTCCCTTGAGGTCTTCGTTCTAAATATTATTTAAATATATTTATTTAATATTTGATTGTGTTGAGGAAATAAAAATTAAATATTTGAATGAAAATAATTGATATCAGTTAGATTAGTGTTATTTTATATGACAATATTTTTATGCATTTACAATAAAATCTATAACAAAAATGTAAAAGCAGAATTTATGGAGAGCTTCCTGCTAAGCTGAAAAAAATGGTGGCTCATACACGTAAATAGAAAAAAAAGAAGTGATCTCATACGCGTAAATAGAAACAGAGATAATAATCCTCTGTCTTGCAACTGCCAACAATCATAACCCAAAAATAAGAAAAAAAGCCAACAACTGCAATCCAATTACCATATTAATGACATAAAGCATTGCAATCTTTTCCTGTGGACGATAAAATCGCAGTTAGGATCAGTACATTCAAGGGCCAAGTCATCGCAAGGCTCACCACAGGTATCGCATGCCTGTGGACGATAATCCTCTGTCTTGTCGACCAAAGCAAGAGGGTGAGGGTGTTTAGGATATGTGCTAACCACCCCAAGCTTGACGTATGGGTATTTCCCGAGAGCACATTCTGGATGAGCATCGAAGTCGCATTCCTCACAACGGTAGAACCAGAGCTTTGGGTCTCTATCTTTTTCACAAATTATACAGGAAGGTTGGTAGTCATTTTCATTAATGTAGGTGAGGAAGAGAGGATGGTCATCATACTCGTGTCTTGCTTTGTATGGCAGTGTAGCACATTTCATACCCAGCTTGAAATCGCAAACCACACATTTAAAAAATACCCTTGATTCTTCACTGACACAACATCCACTGCAATGGGGAATAATCTCTCCGTCATCTGTTTCCCAAGGGGCAAACCCGCGACCTCCATTACTGCAACGGAGAATATTCTTTCTGTCCGCTGGAAGATAAAGGGGATGCTCATGACCTCCATGTTTAAAAGAATCTTCCAATATTGATTTGAAGCATCGGACATCAATCCAGAGTCCACATACATCACATGTGTACCTGAGCCCACGAAAATCTTGCTTACACACATGACAGAATTCGTGATATTGCCATGAATGTGACCCTCGGTTCCATGAAAGAATCAGTTGGGATTCGTGATATTGCCACCTTTTTCGCCTAGGTAATTCTATGCAGGTTTTGTCAAGAAAGAAATTACAACTGGCACAACTATAAAATGGAGTTGAGATTGGTAACATGCACCCATCACACTTTAGATCATCATCAACCTTGTCATTAAGGATTAGGTTATGTTGATGACTGAAATGTTCGATCTCTTCAATTATTCTCTCCTCTCCATGCTTGATCTCACGGACAACGCGAAAGCTAGGTTCCATGACTTGATCATCAACAGTCACACTTTGCTCTTCTTCGTTTTCTACTATAATCTCTGTTGCAGAATCCCCATATTCTCTACTGCAATCCACGTGTGCAACAAAGTCACAGTCCGGGCAATAGTAAACTCCGTATTCTGTGTCAACTTCCCGACAGCAAATTCCACAGTACTTGTTTATAGATTCGATGCGTTGTTGAGGATGATAGGTGTGGATGATTCGGGGATGATGGTGCAGTGCTGTTTTAAGGGTGCGTGGCAATGAAATGCATTTTTTGTGGACCACGAGTTGGCACATAATGCACCAAAATGGGGAGTCATCTCCATCTGTCCCACATGCATTGCAAGTGAAGGAGATTGATTTTAATGAGAGTGGATTCATTAGGCGTCTAAATTGATGCCTTTGATTCTGATCAGCTGCATCAATGCACGGTGGACAAGCACATTTGATATGGAGGTTGTATTCACACACGATACAAAAGTAAACAAAACTCTCACAGCAAGTTTCGTTGCAAAAATCACAGGTCATATCATGATTTGGCAGTAGACGAAGAGGGTGTTCTGGATGCAAATGCTGCTTGATCTCAGGGGGTAGCTCAGCACACTTCTTGTGAAGAAAGAAGTTGCAAGAAGTGCAACAATAGCTAGGACCCGACATGGGTCCCTTGCACACAGAGCACATAACTATTTCACCATGATATTCTTGCTCTTCATTCAAAATCAATGGATGATCCTTGTGGGAAAATTGATGTGCCTGACTATCAGCATAAAAAAAACCCGGTTGAAAAGCACATTTGATATCAAGATCAAATTTACAGAAAGAACAATGGTAAACAAAACTCTTGAAAGTTTTGTGGCACCGATCACAACCGTATCCTCCTTTATATGGTGACTTTGCCAGTAGATGGAGAGGGTGTCTAGGATGAATGCGCCGCTTGATCTCAAGGGGCAGCTCGGCGCATTTCTTATGAAGAAAGAAGTAGCAAGAGGTGCAACTGTAGCCAGGACCCCATATAGGTCCCTCGCATCCAGAGCAAATAACTAGTTCACAACTATATTCGAGAACTTGATTAATGAGGATCAATGGATGATCTGGGTGGCTAAAATGTTCAACCTCCATGTCTCTGGCTCTCTCAGAAGACAGAGCAGGAAATGAGGGGTGTTGAGCCAAGGCAAGACTTAGGCAGGCCAGATCGAAGCTGCCGAATATATATATGTTATCGAAATGGAATGGCAAATAAAAGTTGAGTGCTACTAGTATTCAATACCTCACCTTCTGAACTGAAACTTGACCTCTTCACAGACTGCTAATTAAATAATTACAGCTGCTTACTGCTACATTACAGATCAACCAACGAGATCCAGAACACAGTGATTTCCCATTAAGATCGGATACCAATCAATTGCTGGGGAAGCATTTTTCTTTTATCAAAGATTATGAGACAGAGAGCCGAAAGGAAAAATAATTCAAAGGACCCCAAATTCAAAGAAGCCCAAAAAGGAAGGAATGGTGTTACCTGTAAGAAGAGGCGGGTAGAAGATCACGGGGAAAGCTACAGGCTCCTCTATTTGTGAGGATGAGATTGTTCAAGTATGTGAATAAGAAGACACTTTCCCCTGTCTTTTCTTGTTGGAGAAGAAGACTCGTTGACTTTAGTTGGGTTCCCTCAACTTCTTATATTACTCATTTGCCCATGTGTGTAAGCATTTGATAGTAGAGGTACCTAAAACGTTAAAAATCTATTGGTAAAATCCTTAATTATTAAAATCATAAATCAACAGGTACTTGTATATATATTTACAATAATCTTAGTTAAATCTTAAAATGATATTTTTTTTATCATAACATACCATTTAAATTAATAAATTTAAATATGTTAACTATGTGAAACAAATACCCAAACTATTATTTGTCTATAAATAAATATAAAGGTATTTTTTAAAGGTATTTTTGATAGTACAGTTAATTTTTAAATTATTTTTTATTTGAAAATATATTAAAATAAGATATTTTTTTAATTTTTTAAAATTATTTTTCACAACACACATCAAAACAATTTGAAAAAAAAAAATAAATAATAAAAAAAATACTTTTAAAACAAAAAATGAATAGTCTCTAAGTGTTTTACATGTAAATACCTCTAAACATTAAAAATATATTTGATAAATCAATATATCTCAAGCAAATTACACGTGAAGTAGAAGAAATTACCATTTTATTTTGAAAAGCCGACTCCTAAGCATCCTCTCTCATCCCTTACATAAAATATTGCCTTTGGATTTCTAGATTTTATAGTGAAAAGTGATGGATTAATTTTATTTTTTATTATTTTGATCTATTAATATTAAAAATATTTTTTTTAAAAAAAATAAAAAATTATTTTAATATAATTTAAAATAAAAAAAACTTTAAAAAATTAGTGTCAACTGTAAAGATAATTGTAGGAAAGTTTATCAACTTTTCAAAATTATACAAATCAATATAGATATTTATTAAAAAAAATTATGATATTTATCAAAAAAAAATTCTTGTTTGATTTTGAGCAGGTAGTCCACGTCTTAACTGGTGTATTTACAATTAATTATTTTTCTTACAAGCTTACCTTTCTTTTTTTTGTGGAATTAAAAAGGAAACCAGAACCACTCACGAGGTATTAATTATAGCTAGGTTGTAAGAGGTGTGTGGGTCAAGGCCTAATTAAATGGTGCTCTCTCCATATGGGCAGGCCGTAAAGATTTTATAATGAAGAGAGAGATGGGAAAGGAAGAATTAAGATCATGTGTGTATTCCCTTTCCAAATTAATTACAGGTTTTTTAAAAAACAATTATGAAAACAAATGTCTTTATCACATCGGATTGGTCCATTTCTTAGTTAATGGATCATGTCCATATAATAATTTAACAATGAATACAAAATAAAAGATGAAAATGAAAAATAGTATTAGAAACTATTAGTCTTAGAGGAGCTATCTTGGGTGGAGTTAGGATCTTAATTCAAATATTCATATTGATCCTCTCATGTTATTTCGTATCACATTTTTCATGTTTATTATCCACAAATTATTAAATTAAAATAAAAATAACATCAATTATATATATAAAAAATAAAAACAAACATAACCATCTAATAAAAATAACATCAATTAAAAACAAATCCTCAAAAAATCTATTTTTTCTAGTAAAATGAGAGGCAAAACATATATCAGAATTCTTATCTTGAAATGGTACTCATTAACATCAAGAATAACTTTTTTCAATTACTTTTTAAAATGATTTTCGTTTAAATTAATTAAATATGTAAAAGTTGAATTGAAAAAAAAAATTAAGTAACTGAAAAATTTAATGAGAAAAAGAAAGAATAGCTTTGCGCATCCAAAACAAATCCTCTCACAAGCCATATAGTGATTAACATATGAATTTTAGTTTTTTTAATAATTTGTAGTTATTTATAAAATGTCTCAGATATACAATTATTAATGGAGTCGGGATTATGTTTTTGTTATCTACAAATCAAGAACTTTGATATATACAAAACTTAATTAGTACAAAAAAGAAGGGTTACTGATAGGTTAATATCTTTGCAGCAGTAAATCAAGTTAAATAGTATTACATAATAATGTATTTAATTTATTTTTCTTTGTTTATGTATCACCCATTAATTACTGCTTTGTTTTTTGTAGGTTTTGTGTTCGTGCCTCTCGAGGAATAGGCAAAACTTGTGATTGAAATGACCACTGTTCAACAAATGAGGTGAAAAGACCTATCAAATAGTTGCACTTCTTATTCAAACTTACTGCTGGTCTGTTTTTACAATTTTGAAAAAATGATTGAAAAAATTAAAATTTTTATTTTATATTTTTTCTTCAAATTATTTTTTTATTTTTAAAAATATTTGATGTACTATTATGAAAAATAAATTAAAAAAAAACAAAAAATATTATTTCAATATATTTTTAAATAAAAAATACTTTAAAAATTAATTATAAAAAAAACTCTTATTCTATATGTGATTTGGCTGTGTTTCAATCAATTGAAATTTGAAACAGTAGCTTCATGATGTTTATCTCAAACAGAAAATTAGGTCTTTCCTTTGGTAAATCTATTTCTTTGTTATCTCTACAGAATTAAGTAATTATTTTTTTATAGAATTATCTCGATATAATGACTTGAGTTGTGAATTTAAAAGATTAATTTAGGTTATTTTTTTAATTTAATTATTTAACATTGAGTTAATTATGAATTATTCTTCATAATTTCTTCTAATTTGCTTTCTATAAAGCTATCATGGTCTCATAACTCAGGTCATGAATTTAACGTGTTAGTCCTCGTATTTATAATTTTTTTTCCATTAACTATCAATTGTTCATTTTTTTTATTGATCATATGAACTGATTTTGGGCTATTTTCATGAAGTTTGGATTATTTTATGAAATGTGTTAGATATGTAATTAATGAAGTAGGGGTTATCTTTTTGTTATATACAAATCAAGAATTATGAACAGAGAGAAGGGTTACTGATGAGTTGCTAAAGAATTTGCATGAGCAAACCAAGTCAAACACTATTACCTGAAACATTTTGATATTTTAATTTTATCAGGTGATTTAAATTATTATAAATCTTAATTTTATTTTATTTTTATTTTTTTATATAATTTCAACTTGATTTTAAATTATTGTAAGAGTGTGTGGCCATTTGATTATGATATTACAACAAACACTCTAGCCTTTGTTACATTTCAAAAAGAAGGAAAGAAAGAAAACAAAGAAAATACCCCCTTATAAACTGGTCATCAGTCTACATAAGTTTTAGCTACCGGTTTGTTTTCCTGGATGGCTGTGTTTTAAAAAAAAATTGATTTTTTGTTTTTTTTTTAATTTTTGAACTGTTTTGTTGTACTAATATAAAAAAATATTTAAAAAAATAAAAAATAACCGTTATTATAATATTAAATAATACATTAAAAAAAAAAACAGAAGGGAAACTACTTTATTACATTTTTGCAAATCAATGAAATCCAGCGGTACCAGTGGCATCCCTTTTATATTGGAGATGGTTAATGCCAATATTCCACTCGTTAAAGCTGCAACAAATTATACAATATATTAAGGAATCAATATTTCTATTATTATTTATCTAGATATAAAGTACTGTAATTAATGTTATTTAAAAAAACACCTTTAATATAGTTTGTATTCATTTAAGAAATTAATAAAGAAATATATATAACATATATTTAGTTATCTAATTTTACGTTAAATTATATGTTAAAAAAACACTTTTCAAAATTATAAAAAAAACAACCATAACCTTATTCGAACTAAAACTAAAATTTAATGTTATTTAAAAAAACACCTTTCATGTATTTTGTATTAATTTAAGAAATTAATACACACACACACACACAAATATAGAGTTATCTAATTCTACATTAAATAGACTTAAAAGGGAAAACAAAGGCAGAAAAATGATCAAGCACATGGATCGAGGAGGCCTAGCACGCCTGTCAACAGGCTCGCACATTTGGACTTCATTTTTATTATTATTATTTAAATGGGAGGACTTTTTAAAGCAACCAACCGATACGTCTTTTGTTGTGGCAAAAAACACGTCACCTATTTATTCCATTGCTGAGAAACTCTAAAGGTTGGATGTCGCTGGAAAATTGCTCCCCACTCTTTTGACCCAAAACATCATTTCAAGGATTTCTTTCATTTAAAAACCACTTAGAAACACCCAGCAAACATAACCTTGAAACAAGTTTTAATCAATTAAAACACTCAAAATTTGTTCTGGTTCAAAATAAATTCCCAAAAAATATACTTTTCAAGCAAAAAATACATCAATGGAATTCTTATCTTGAAATGGAACCCATTAACTTCAATAACAACTTGTTTCAGTTGCTAAATTATGGTTAACAATAACTTTTACTATGCTCTCTTAAATTTAAGGACTGAAATATAAATAAAATAAAATCTTGAACCAAATAGTATAATTTTCAAGCTGAAGGGACCAAAACTAATATTGAACTAAATTTTAAGCCTAAAAGGCTTTGACACCCATTGTTTCTTAAAAAGGCTACCATTTCATCAAGCTTTCAATTTTGATCCACTTAATTGTTGTTTTTCTCTAACAATAAAATTGATTTTTTTTATTGCGTTTTTAAAAGTGAAATGAACACAGTATCAAAAGAACAGTACCAAAAAAGGTGCTCTCAAAGAAGGAAAACCTTTCAATCTAATAATCACCCATACGCCATTGAAATAGAGATTAAGGATTTTCTTGGAATAGAGATTGCTCTTTCAAAGAAGGGGATCGTTATATCCCAACAGAAGTGTGTCATTGATCTTCTTAAGAAGACTGGGATGAGTAGTTGTAGGCTAGCAGACACTCCAATAGATCCCAATCAGAAACTTGAAGATGAAAAGGAAGGCGATCCAGTGTGAATACAACACAGTATCAAAAGTTAGTGGGAGAGTTTATTTACTTATCAAATACATGATCTAATATTGCATTTGCTGTGAGTTAATATGCATTCACCCCACACAAAACATCTTGAAGCAGTTTATGGGATTCTCATACACTTGAAAAGCACACCAGACAAGCACAGACAATAGAAGCATACACTGAAGTAGATTGGGCTAGCTCAGTCATTAATAGAAGATCCACATTAGAATATTGTACTTAAGTTTGAGGAAATATAGTTACATGGCAAAGTAAGAAACAAAATGTGGTTGCAAGAAGCAGTGCTGAGGTAGAATATAGGGTAGAATATAGGAAGAGAATTCTTGAAGAAACTGTGAATGCCTGTGAATATGTCAACATTAACCAAGCTCCCGTTTCTTGTTTTTCTAGCTTAGAGATCCAATCTTTATTTTGATTTCTTAATTTGTGGCCTTTCTAATTTGGTGACCTCCTCTACTACCATATCTATTGAATGAATAAGAAATAAAATTCTTCTTCTTCTTCTAAAAACCTACACACACAACACAGTAATAGAAGAAGAAGAAGAAGAAGAAGAAGAAGAAGAAGAAGAAGAAGAAGAAGAATTCATGGATTCGTGCATCGGTGAGTCTGAAAGTCATGTGTAAACACCCATTATGTTGATATATGGGTATTTCCTAAGAGCATATTCTGGATGAGCATCAAAGTCGTATTTCTCACAACGGGAGAAACAGAGCTTTATGACTTTCACAAATTTGACAGACAAATTGGTAGTCATTTGGATTTTGGATAATTATAGGTGAGAAAGAGAGGATGATCATTGTACATGTGTCTAGCTTTACATGGCGGAGCAGCCCATTTATTACAAGGGTTCAAATCGCAATTCACGTTAGTTAACTATTTGATTGATTTTTAAAATATTTTTTTTATTTAAAAAAATATTAAAATAATTTTTTTAAAAATATTATTTTTAACATTATTATATCAAAACAATATACAAAAATTAATTTGAAATAATTTTTTTTAAAAAATATTTTTAAAACACAAAAATAAACAAATTTTTAATAACAAGAAGGCTAGAAATATTATTAGCAGCATGTAAAGTTTGGAGATTTTTAATTGGATATGTACAAAATTAAAGCAACAACAATTTGAATTTGAGATAAGATTGATATATGATTTTTTTTTTAAATAAGTAGTCTTGTGAAGGGTATAGTTTTATTTTTATTTTTTACTTTATCCACCTCAAATTTTATTAGAAGACTTTAAAAGTTTTATTTTCTATAAAATTAGAATTTTATAGTCTTTTAAAATCAGTAAGAATTTCAAATAAAACCACAAAAACTATCAACTTGTAATATTATATTAGTTGATTTATAATTTTTTTTCTATTTAGTTTAAATTTTATTTTTACTTTTTAATTTTATTTCAGATTTTTTAATATATAAACACTACAATATTATATTTTAATTAGAGAATTATAATTTTAATAAAGTGATTTTACTCGATAGAATTTTATATTACTTGTTTTTGCCGCTAAAAAAAATGCAGTTAAAGTTTCAAAAGCATTAATTATTTTTTGTGGACTACCCGTTAATCAGACTGAAAAATAATTAAATTGGGTTTGAAATACAAAGAGCTTTTTGTCTAAATTAAAAATCAATCAGGTTCTAAACTGCCTCGCCGCTGATTTATCTTGTCTAACCAAATAATTGAAATGGGATTTGAAATTAGATAAAGAAAATCGAGTCTTGTTCTTATTCTTCTTTAAAAGAAAAATTACATAAGTGTTATTTTATATGACAACAAACTACCTTCAAGGACAGTTTTAATAAAATAGCATCCTTTATTGTTTAGAACAAAACAGAGAAAAAAAAGGATGCTATTTTATTCTAAACAATCATAACCTTTTTTTCTCTGAAAATAGAAACAGAGATAATAAGTATCATAATGATTTAAAGCCAACAATCATAACCTAAAAATAAGAAAAAAAGCCAGCAACTGCAATCTAATTACCACAATGATTTAAAGCATTGCCATCTTTTCCTGTGGACGATAAAACTGCAGTTAGGATCAGTACATTCAAAGGCCAAGTCATCGCAAGGCTCACCACAAGTATCGCATGCCTGCGGACGATAATCCTCTGTCTTGTCGACCAAAGCAATAGGGTGAGGGTGATTACGAAATGTTACAACCACCCCTGGCTTGACATATGGCAATTTCCCGAGAGCACATTCTGGATGAGCATCGAAGTCGCATTCCTCACAACGGTAGAACCAGAGCTTTGGGTCTCTATCTTTTTCACAAATTATACAGGAAGGTTGGTAGTCATTTTCATTAATGTAGGTGAGGAAGAGAGGATGGTCATCATACTCGTGTCTTGCTTTGTATGGCAGTGTAGCACATTTCATACCCAGCTTGAAATCGCAAACCACACATTTAAAAAATACCCTTGATTCTTCACTGACACAACATCCACTGCAATGGGGAATATTCTCTCCGTCATCTGTATCCCAAGGGGCAAACCCGCGACCTCCATTATTGCAACGGAGAATATTCTTGCTGTCCGCTGGAAGATAAAGGGGATGCTCATGACCTCCATGTTTAAAAGAATCTTTCAATATTGATTTGAAGCATCGGACATCAATGGAGAGTCTACATATAGCACATGTGTACCTGAGCCCACGAAAATCTTGCTTGCACACATCACACTTGTACAGATCATGTGGCCTTCGGTTCCATGAAAGAATCAGTTGGTTTTCGTGATATTGCCACTTTTTTCGCCTGGGTAATTCCATGCAGGTTTTGTCAAGAAAGAAATTACAACTGGCACAACTATAAAATGGAGTTGAGATTGGTAACATGCACCCATCACACTTTAGATCATCATCAACCTTGTCATTAAGGATTAGGTTATGTTGATGACTGAAATGTTCGATCTCTTCAATTATTCTCTCCTCTCCATGCTTGATCTCACGGACAACGCGAAAGCTAGGTTCCATGACTTGATCATCAACAGTCACACTTTGCTCTTCTTCGTTTTCTACTATAATCTCTGTTGCAGAATCCCCATATTCTCTACTGCAATCCACGTGTGCAACAAAGTCACAGTCCGGGCAATAGTAAACTCCGTATTCTGTGTCAACTTCCCGACAGCAAATTCCACAGTACTTGTTTATAGATTTGATGCGTTGTTGAGGATGATAGGTGTGGATGATTCGGGGATGATGGTGCAGTGCCGTTTTAAGGTTGCGTGGCAATGAAACGCATTCTTCGTGGACCAAGAGTTGGCACATGGTGCACACTAATGGAGAGTCATCTCCATCAGTGCCGCATGCATTGCAAGTGAAGGAGATTGATTTTAGTGAAGGTGGATACAGTAGGCGTCTAAATTGATGCCTTTGATTCTGATCAGCTGCATCAATGCACGGTGGACAAGCACATTTGATATGGAGGTTGTATTCACACACGATACAAAAGTAAACAAAACTCTCACAGCAAGTTTCGTTGCAAAAATCACAGGTCATATCATGATTTGGCAGTAGACGAAGGGGGTGTTCTGGATGCAACTGCCGCTTGATCTCTGGGGGTAGCTCAGCACACTTCTTGTGAAGAAAGAATTTGCAAGAAGTGCAACTATAGCTAGGACCGGACATTGGTTCCTTGCAAACAGAGCACTTAACTCCTTCACCATGATATTCTTTCTCTTCATTCAAAATCAATGGATGATCCTTGTGGGAAAATTGACTATCAACCTCAAAAAAACCCGGTTGAAAAGCACATTTGATATCTAGATCAAACTTACAGAAAGAACAATGGTAAACAAAACTGTTGCAAGTTTTGTCGCACCGATCACAAAAGCATCGTGTTTCATATGGTGGCTTTGCAAGTAGATGGAGAGGGTGTCTACGATGAATGCGCCGCTTGATCTCACGGGGCAGCTCGGCGCATATCTTATGAAGAAAGAAGTAGCAAGAGGTGCAACTGTAGCAAGGACCCCATATCCGTCCCTCGCATCCAGAGCAAATAACTAATTCACAACTATACTCGAGAACTTGATTAATGAGGATCAATGGATGATCTGGGTGGCTAAAATGTTCAACCTCCATGTCTCTGGCTCTCTCAGAGGACAGAGCAGGAAATGAGGGGTGTTGAGCCAAGGCAAGACTTAGGCAGGCCAGATCGAAGCTGCCGAATATATATGTTATCGAAATGGAAAGGCAAATAAAAGTTAGTGCTACTAGTATTCAATACCTCACCTTCTGAACTGAAACTTGACCTCTTCACCGACGGCTAACTAAATAATTACAGCTGCTTACTGCTACATTACAGATCAACCTACGAGATCCAGAACACAGTGATTTCCCATTAAGATCGCATACCAATCAATTGCTGGGGAAGCATTTTTCTTCCCTCTTCCCCTTTATCAAAGATTATGGGACAGAGAGCCGAAACGAAAAATAATTCAAAGGACGCAAGATTCAAAGAAGCCCAAAAAGGAAGGAAGGGTGTTACCTGTAAGGAAGAGGCGGGTAGAAGATCACGAGGAAAGCTATCTATTTGTGCAGATGATATTATTGAAGCATGTGAATAAGAAGAAGAATCTTTACTTTTCTGGTTGGAGTAGAAGACTCATTGACTTGAGTTGGGTCTCCTCAACTTCTTATATTACTGGATTGGTCCATTGCTTAGTATTCTATTGCATTGGTCCATTGCTTAGTTAATGGATCATGTCCATATAATAAGTTATTAGTTTTAGAGTGGAGTTAATTAGGATTCAATTCATATTCATCCTCTCATGTCCTTTAATTGTTTATTGTTTCAAGTAACTTAATTATTTATATTCAATTCATATTCATATAATAACTTAATTATTTATTGTTTCAAATAAGTTTGATGGTTTCATATATTATTTGTATAAAGATAATTACTCTAACTTGCATATTATTATTAAATACAACTTTTTCTATATTTTATATTAATTATTTTCATCTGGTCTATTTCAAGACAATAAGAAATTGAGAACTAACTTTCTAAAAATACACTTATATTTTTTAGGGGGTTGGATAACCTATCATCCACTTCTTTTTAAAAAATATATATTATAATTTTTGTTCAACAAAACTATATGTTACTGCCCCACACTATTCTTAATGTAAAAAACATAATTTTCAATAGAATTATAAATGATTGGTTGACAAGAGGGGGTTTAAGCTTCTGATCAATTATTTTGCTGGTAGCAGGATGAAGATCAAAGGACGTCGAATGGATTTATATGTACATAAGCATATGTGCAAGGGAATAATATCCGTTTGGTTCTCTGCTCGGATTTGAAATGGGCCTCAAAGACATGAACTAGGAATTCTTATGGAAATAAATGGGCCACAATAATTACAATTGGGCTTTGGCATTATCATGCAAACCAATCATTGGTCTGAAAACATTGAAGTGGCATTAGACTTGACTTATGTGAGAGATGACATAAGTCAATGTTTTTTTCTAAAATAATATTATTAATATTGTTTCTAAAAAATTAACTAGATTTGAAATGGGCCTCATTTCCAGCCTTAAGACATGAGCAAGGAATTCTTATGACAAAAATACTTCTTTTACTCCCTCCACAATAATTACTTGGATTTGAAGGCGGGTTGTGATCCAATTGGGCTTGGCATCATCAAGCAAACCGATTATTGGCCTGAAAACATTGAAGTAGCATTAGACTTGACCTGTGTGAGAGATGGTAGAAAATAAATCGCGTTATATATATACACAAGTATTATTATTGTCGTTTTAAAAAAAAAATTTAAATTGTAGTGAAGTTGATTTGATATGATTTAATTAATTTTACGGGTTCAAAAATAACTCAAATAAGTGATTTGATATTAATAATTATTGTTGTTTACTAGGACAAACAAACAGGCCATATAATATGTTTTAGCCTTGAAAAATACCAAAACGAAAATGATGCATAAGAGGGCATTTTATTATCTAACCATACAAGATGGTGATCCTTTAAATCTTCCATGTTTGCAATAACAATAACAAGAATTCCATTCTCCAAGTTTACTAAGGGTATTTTTTAGAGTGTGATAAATGTTTTTTAAAGTATTTTTTACTTGAAAATATATTAAAATAATATTTTTTATGTTTTAATTTTTTTTTTGACATCAATACATTAAAATAATTTAAAAATACAAAAAAAATTGTAATTTAAAATAGAAAAAAATAAATTTTAATGAAAAATATATTCAACTTCAATGACAAACATGTACTAAGATTTTAATCACCATATAATAGTAGGTGGTGATGATGGGAAAAGATAGAGTTTTTTAATTAAATGCATAATTAATTAAATGCTTGTATACATTACATACACACACAAACAAAGTATACTAATAGAAATAAAGTGTCCCTTAACCTTTGTATTCTTGATGGTTTTTGGTATCCTTATAATGTTGCTGTGGCGAGCCAACGAACAATTGAAAATTGCTGTGGAGCAACGGCTTTCCTGTGTGATGGGTTAGGCTAGCTTTTCCAAACCTGGCTTAATTTCCCAAGCCTTTCTAAGAGATTAGACCTGGCCCACGTTAGTAAAATAGGGTTTGGATTAAAAGAAAACAGGCCGAGCTATAGGTGTTAGCCATGGATAAGGGTTAGTGATGTAGGGGAAAAAAGAGAGGCAGGAGATAACTACCACAGCCATAGTTTGGTTTTAGCTAGAAAAAAATATATAAAAAAAACTTTATAAAACTATAATAATATCAATGTTATTTATTTTTAATATATAATAGTAGCATTCCTCTAAATATTAGTAAAACTCCAGGTAAAATAAATCCTTGTTTTTAAAAATAATTAAAATTTAACTATATATCACCATAATATATTATGTAAATAAACTATTAAAAAAAAGATCATGATTATATGAAAGCGACTACAGTTCTAGCTCCTGCATTGGTTTTTTCGGGTTAAGAGTATCGATCATAAGGATGAACAATTAAAAATCACTAACCCTTTTTTAATTCCAAACACACATCAATAGTGAATAACATGTTTAGTATGCCATACTATTACAAGAAATTAAAAATCAAATTAATTGTATGAAAACTCCTGCAATTCCAGATACTGCATCAGTTAGTCAACCGGCTAACACAGGCTGTGCAAGGAGGAGGAGTTGACTCAATTCGATTATTGTTAGGACTCAGAGAAAGCAGTAAGCAGAAAAAACGTAACAATCTCTAGATGCATGATCTGGAAAGTGACTAAACAATGGAGTTGTCAAGTTCAGGCATGATTTCAATCATTCATCAAGCATTTACAGTTCATGAAACAGATTGAAAATGAAGTCTCGAATGCCAATCTTGTGTTCAATCTGACTCCACAAAGAACAGAACACAGAGATTGTTTGGCTTTAGATATCATCATCCTTGAAGCATTGACCGTTACATGTGTTATTCAATCTGGGACCATTGACGGTTGCATGCGTGCAAGAGAGCAATTGACAACTCTTACTTTATAGATCATAATCAAAGATAAAGATTCTGCTTCACAGGTACACATCATGTATTAAATTTGTGCCTCCAATAATGTTCAAAGTCCCTAGACCAAAAAAAAATCCCACATGCCGAAGTGTGTACTTTATTGCAGTTGTTATTTTCAAGTGTTTACAGCCTCAGAACATTTAGTCATGGCTCTATACCTAACCCTAGCCCATATATGGCTTTCCTAGTGCAAAAGATATGGAAAACCAACGACATATATATCGCGGAAGCACCATCCTGCAAGTCTACCGAATTTCATCAAGAAACAAAGAGAGATACATGGAGATAACTTGGTGTTCTAAACTAAGGAGGACAGTCATTCAACGATAATTATTACTGAAAGACTGACGGGGCGTGCCCTAATAGTCTTGGACTGTTAAGTTTTGAACTCCATATTATCTTCTCCTACTTCTGTGATAATGACCTTTCTTTAGCTATATATCTATTATATATGGTATCAATGCACATGCGATGTTATTGCGATATATAGCTGGAAGATTTCCACATATCACAGAGGTTTAAGTACAAAATCAACACAGATTTTAATTGATTGCTTAAAGTTAAATTTACAGCTTCCATTGAAAGAGTTGGAGAATATTAACGTAAGCTTATATAAGTTCTCTTCATTCAGTGCAGCTTCTTAAATGGCTAGTTTGATGGGTTCTTTCTTGTTCACTTTAAGATCCGTTTGTTTTACAGAAATATTTCTCAAGGAAAATATTTTATTTTGAAAAAAATCTGTCCAAAAAAATATATTATAAAGTTATGGCACTTCTTATAATAGAGGCAAAATGATAGGATATTGAAATATATTTTTCATTAATTAATTTTTGTATAGGTAGAGGAAGACATCATCACCGAACCACATAAAATCTTTACCTTTTTATTATTTATTAACATTACTATATTAAAATCCTAATACTAACCAAATATTATTGGTATAAGGAGTTAATTGAGTTTTGACATTGCTTCATATCCAGGACATGCTAGGAGCATAAAATAACCACATAAGACAGGGTCAAGCAAGCAATAAAACTTACGAGGTGTGACTAGCTATGATTTAAAATGTTTTTTTATTTTTTAAAAATTAATTTTTATATAAGCATAAAAACAATTTGAAAATATAAAATAATAATTTTAAACAAAAATAAATTTTAATTTTTTAAAAAACACGATTTCAATCATTACCTCAAGTGTTCTTCACAAATATTGTTTTAATTTTTTTTTATTAATATAGGTGTCCGAGCCAGCTTGTATGTGTCTTAACTAATCTCACGGGTCCTGAAATTAACGACCATGTAAGCTTTCAATGACTTTAAGGTTTGTGAGATTCGAACTAGTAATTTTTAGAAAATAAATTTAGGATCTGACCAGTTGAACTATGCCTCTCAAAAATTTTCTTTTAATTTTTAGTCTTTTTAGAAGATGAGGCAATCAAAAATCTATCTCGACTTCATATTTTAATGTGCCCACAACACATTTCATACCGAGCTTGAAATCGCAAACCTCACATTTAAAAAATACCTTTGATTCTTCACTGACACAACAGCCACTGCAATGGGGAATATTCTCTCTGTCATCTGCAACCCAAGGTGGAAACCCGCGACCTCCATTACTGCAACGGAGAATATTCTTTCTGTCCGCTGGAAGATAAGGGGATGCTCATGACCTCCATGTTTAAAAGAATCTTTCAATGATTTGAAGCATCGGACATCAATGCAGAGTCTACATGTATCACATGTGTACCTGAGCCCACGAGAATATTGATTACACATACCACAGTAGTACTGATCATGATCCCCTTGGTTCCATGAAAGAATCAGTTGGTTTTCGTGATATTGCCACTTTTTTCGCCTGGGTAATTCTATGCAGGTTTTGTCAAGAAAGAAATTACAACTATAAAATAGAGTTGAGATTGGTAACATGCACCCATCACACTTTAGATCATCATCCACCTTGTCAGTAAGGATTAGGTTATGTTGATGACTGAAATGCTCGATCTCTTCAATTATTCTCTCCTCTCCATGCTTGATCTCACGGACAACGCCAAAGCTAGGTTCCATGAATTGATCATAAACAGTCACACTTTGCTCTTCTTCGTTTTCTTCTACAATCTCTGTTGCAGAATCGCCATATTCTATGCTAAAATTCACGTGTGCAACGAAGTCACAGTCTGGGCAATAATAAACTCCGTATTCTGTGTCAACTTCCACACAGCAAATTCCACAGTACTTGTTTATAGATTCAATGCATTGCTGAGGATGATAGGTGTGGATGATTCGGGGATGATGGTGCAGTACCGTTTTAAGGTTGCGTGGCAATGAAATGCTTGATCTCTTCAATTATTCTCTCCTCTCCATGCTGGCTGCGATTTTGCTTCGCCTGATTTTGTATTTGCAGTGAAACAAAAACAATAAGGTATTTAATAATAAACTAAACTATGATTTGTATTGCGGAGTATAATAAAAAATTGAGTTTGAAATTCAGTTTTTATAAAGCAGTTTTTATATGTTTTTTTAATTGAGTTTTGTAAAATTCTGTTTGTTTTTTAGTTTCAAAAGTATTTTTGAAAAAATTTAATTTTTTTAATTTTTTTTCTTTGTTTCAAATTGATATATTTTTTGTGTTTTCAGATCATTTTGATGTGTTGATATCAAAAATAATTTTTAAAAAATAAAAAAAAATATTATTTTGATACATTTACAAGTAAAAATCACTTTAAAAAGCAATCGCAACCACACTTCCACCAAACATTTTATACATGTTTTTTGCTACACATAAACTTAAACCATAATTTTTATCAAACACGTATCTAATCCAACTAACCATAGCTAGCCACACTTTTTTTAAACTTATTTTTTTAAAACTATAACCACAAAAGCTACCTAAAAAACAAACACACTCTTCGTGGGTGTTTGGAAGTGTAGTTGCAGTTGCTTTTCAAAGTATTTTTCACTCGGAAATGTATCAAAATAATATTTTTTATTTTTAAAAAATAATTTTTGACATCAACACATCAAAATGATCTGAAAACACTAAAAAAATATTAATTTGAAGCAAAATAAACTAAAATATTTTCAAAAATATTTTTAAAACACAAAAACAAACATGACCGAAATTTATCTATAACAAAAATTAGGTCCTTCCCTTTGATAGACCTATTTCTTGGTTATCTCTACCAAGTAATTTCTTGTTTGTCCTTTTTCTTTTCCTTTCTCCTTGTTTTTTAAAGTAGAATGTATTAAGAAAGTAAAACAAAGATTTTCTTTAATTTTTTTAAACTTTTAAATTTTCTCATATAATATTAAAAAATATATTTTATAATTTTTTTTTTTAGTATTATCCTTATCTTATAATCAAAATTGTTGATTAAAAATGTTAATTAGGTTTAAAATAGAGTTATTGTTTTTTTTTTCTTTGATGTTATCTTAGTCTTATTATCTAGGTCATGAGTCTTTTAATATTGATTTTTTTTTATTAAATTGTTCTAATCTCATGACCTGGGTCATGAAATTGACAAGTTAACCTAGTTGACTCAGTTTGTTTTTGTTTTTTTAATTGTCTGATTCCCTAATTTTATTCTTTAATATTGAGTTGTTTAGAAATCAAATTTTATAATTTATATGAAAATAATATTTAACAGGTTAACCAAAGTTAAATCGGATTGTTTTTTGTTTTTTTTTTTAACTTTTTCTGATGTCAAATTCTACTGCCACTGTCCTGGCTTCAATGGATCCATTTAACGTGGAATTTACGATTCCAAGGCATTGACCTTCACTTCCATCTGGAACATCACGATCTGCTGTTAATAAAAAAGCTAAGCCTTCACCACTTGAAGCTGTCTGGTTTTGTATATTGAGTACGAAGGTTGTATTGAAAGATGCTTTCTTCCCTCCGTTTTTGCTCCATAGTCTGAATGGCCCATTGTACAAGGCCCTTCCACATAAGTTATCCATAGGAGCTCCATTAGAATCTGGTGTGACTTGGATGGCGTCCCAGGCTACAACAGATTTGGAACTCAAAATAAGTCGATTTATATCTGATGGCGTGAACTTTGGAAACTGAAAAGCAAGGCTCTGTACTAGAGCAAGAGCCCAGAGGACAGCTAGAATTACAGATGTGGCTACCAAGGGAAAGCGCATCTCGCCAAAAGTAACTCTCCAAAGAATGAGAAGTTAGAATTGTAGTTAATTTTGTCCAACTTTCTGGCAAGTTTAAAGCCAAATGAATGAGAAGTGGAGGATATACAAAAGACAGGTTCATGTCAGCTTAAATTAGAAAAAAAATGTTAGGACTTCTATAAGGGAGTAAATTTCCTTATATTTTCTGATCTTATATTTTATTCTCTTGGAAAACTTAGAACTGTAGAATCGTAGATATCACAACAAGGAAGTTAATATCAATCTGAATAATATTTGGTTGACCAATATTACGCAGTTGTCATCAAATCGATACAAGAGTACTCTGCTTAATTACGCTTGTATGTATTGGATTTGATCGGCATATTTGTCTATATATAATCGTCGTGTCTTGCAGTCCCACTTCTGATCCTCCTGCTGACTTTTCTTTGCATTTAAGAAAACAAAATTTATGAGATCTTACAAATTCCATGAAGAACAAGTCTAATTAGCTGTATATCTTGCTCACGCCTCTTGATCATGTTCAATAACCATCCACGCAAGTTAGTTATCCATTGATACATCCATAGCTAAATCCATAGTCAATGAAAATGATTATATAATCTACTTTGTTTTTCTTATTGCAATTTGTTCTTGTACTGTAGTGTGCTTGCAGTGTTCGTCTGGCCTTGAGGGTATCAATCAAGGAAACTTCATTGGTACGGGCATCGTTGGGCTAATATTCATCAATTTCCCCCAGAGAAAAAAGAGGCACAACTGACTTGTACGTTCACAAAGAAAAACTCTGCTCTCATGGACGAAGCTAAGATTATTTATTAGAGGAGATTAAAATTAATATAATAAGATATAATATTTATTTTAATTTATTGTATATGAGTTGTAAATCAAAATCTGTATAATTTAGTTTTTTTTAAATAACTTACTATAAACATATAATGATCTTTGTATAAGGTAAAATGTTTAGAGCAATACCAAATTGAGTTAAAGTAATGAAGTTAATTTCATCTTCATAATGTATCCATCACTTTAATGTTGTTGGTCATTATACCTATCAAATATAAACATACAACGTATATAAGAAACATTAGTTAAAGCGAAGCATTATTTATATTTGATAAACTTTGAAATAAATAAAAAAATAATAAAAAATGATTCTTACATATTTATTTTAATTGTGCTCGTCGTTCTTTCATAGAATAGAAATAATCGATTATCATATTAATTCTTCTTATTTTGTTCATGGTTCAACCTAAAATCAAAACATATATCGTAAGAAAAAATTAATAATTTTAGTGGCTCTGCTAAAAACAACATAAAAAATCCAAGCATAATCAAAACAAACCAATAAAATATATCTAATTAATTAGAAAAAAAATCATTATAACAAGAATTCAAAAAACAATTGGTAGAATTATCAGATCTGAGAAAAAAAGGAGCAAAAATGGTAGAATTATAAAAACAAATCTCATCAAATTATTAACAAACATTTCAAAACAAAACAAAAATAGATTTTAAATTTAAGTTACCTTATTTTGTTTGATGAAAAATAAATTAATTTTTATAAATTTTTGCTCGCGATTTGTGTTTAAATTTTTATTTTTGATTGGCTACAGGATTTATATTATGATAAATTAATGATTCTGTTTTTTTATTTTACAAAGTAATGCTTTTGTATTGTTTTATTTTCACGTAGGTTAAGAATAAATTCAAAGAAAATCAAAGTAAAATAACACTTAATTTAATGCTCATCTCTTTAAAATAAAAAAATATAACTTTTCCTCATACTTAATTATCTAGAAATTTTAAAAAAAAATGGCTTGCAGGGGGGCGGGGCCCCTCCTTGCCCCCACCCCTTTTGCTTCCGCCCCTGTCTGCTCTGATCATGAATTCACTGCAGAATGAATACTTTTCCTCATACCAATGTTGTTGTATCTCTCTGCATTATATTCAAATCTTGTTTGGCTTGAATCAGAGAAATCTGGGATTCAAATCTTGATGGGGGTTGAATTTCTAGTTAAATCAAATAAAATAATAATACGATAAAACTCGATCGATTCGTCAGATTTTTAATGATTAAATGAACTTGAATAAATCCGGTTCTAATTCGTTAAAAATAATTAGAAAGAAACAAAGAAGGCACAAAATAATACGATGCATTTTTCTTTCTCTAAGTATTGATTAAGGTGCGAAGAAAGCTTTATTTAAAATTAGTGTAAGTTGACCTAATAATCTGATGACTCATAACTTTAAACAAAAAAGGAAAGTCCTGTGATCAGTTCACGGCCATGCTTCTCCACACTCATTTTTTTGCAATTTTTTATTTACCAAGTTGCTGCAATGGTCTGGTGCTAGTGTATGCATAGGCGGAGGGATGTACAAGGATGAGGAGGGCTGTAACCCTGGTAAAAAAATAAATCCTGACCTTCAGTATCTAAAATTTTAATTTAAACATAAATGCAGTAATTAAATACAACAATTAATAAGTTCTGAAAAAAATTATTTTAGTGCTTTGATGGATCTCAATTAAATTTTACTTAATGTATTCTCATTAAAAAAAACCCTGATTTGGCATTGGTAACCCCATCTAATATTATTTAAAATTGCAAAATGATTCTTAGCAAACAATCAAAATGCATAACTCAGTAAAAACCTAGTTGAAATATTGAATTTTTTTATTAAATTTTTATATAAATAATCTATCTTTTATCCAACAAATTGATAAGAATATCTTCATGAAAAATAATTAAATTATATTTTTTCCTTTATCTTTAATATTTTAAAAAATATAAAATTATTTTGGATTTCACATACATAGACTAAAAGATTTAGTCGATATATATTATGGTATTAAAAGCAAGATGTTATTAAATATATTAATCTTGGTTCGGTAAAAATTTAAAAAACTAACCAGTTTTCTCGTGACATTCATTAACTAAATCTTGTTAAAATATTTATTAAAATTTAATTATTTTATACTGTAATTTATGAGCTTTTACAATAAATTCTCTTATAAAATAGAAAAGATAAATATTATTCGGGAAACTCGTTGTACTTAGTTCTGCTTTAAAACCTAAGGACAACTTTAAATCATTTAAAGTTGATGCTATTTGCTAGCTTGCTAAGAAATTTTATATTTCAATTAACATGAGATGTATTATTTGAGATCTCGGATATAACATTATTAGATTGATGTGATTCATTATAAGAACTTTTAAAATATGTCTACCATTTCTGAATTATATCAAGGATTAATTAAAATAAATAAATCACGGCAGTACTATTATTTGATTGACAAGTTGATTTGTCTTATTTTGACTTTGTTTATTTTTATTGCCACCATAAAGCGAGCATTTTCAGCAATAAAACATGTTAAAACTGTGTTTTCGCAATAAAATAAGAGATTAGTTTTTAGCATATTTTATGATGATTTACATGAAATGAGAGCTTGCTGAAGATATTAATTTAGATTTGACCATGGTGCAACTTCGATAGTGTAATTTATTTTTATTTTTTTAATTTTATATACTTTAAATTTGAATTAAAATTTTATTATTAACTTGAAAAATTTATATATATAAGTTAATAATTGATCTTGAAAAATAATTTTTATATATTTGCTTACAGCTTAAGATAGAAAAAATTCTTGGCTCCGCCCTTGAGTGTATGACTTTTTTTTTTAATTATTTAATTTCATATCGTATTTAATTGTCTTGGCTGATTAGGCATGAGGATGGGGTTCTTCAACATTAATGACTGTTGTGGGATAATTTAATGCAAAGTTTGAAGAAAGTGGTCAGAAGGAGTAAAGCTACCCGCCACCCACTCATGCCCCATAGGATCAGGTTGTTCAATTCCATGATCATCTTGCTTCTTCTTCTTCTTTTCTTTTATTTATTGGGATTGTTTTGTTTTTGAATGTTTTTTTAAAACTGTTTTTATTTTAATAAAATATTAAATTAATAATTTTGAATTGTTCGGATCAGGTCTCTGTGACCGATGCTTCCCTTTCTTTGTAACACAGAGTTCCATACATTGGAAGGCCAATGTGACCTCAAAGGATGTGCATATATATATATATATAAACTCTGATTATGAAATTTAGCGCATTTGCTTAAACGACTTCCAAAAAAGACAATGAATAGTGTTTAAGGAAACGACTCCGTTTCAAAACTCAAATGATACTTCTGATTTGGTCATTGAAGTATTTTTTGGCAATTTTGTAATCAAGCCCCCAGAAAAATTATAATTGGATCTCTTGATTTTAATGTATTTTCCGGTTTGGTCCTTGGTTTAGGATTGTTTCAATTAAATCCCTAATTGACCATCAAACTTCAATAATTATGCAATTAAGCCCATGACTTGACCAAATCAACACTTCAAAATTATAATTGAACCCCAAACCTTTAATTTCTTCCAATAAAAGCCTAAATTGACTTAAAAATCGATTTTTCTTGCAATCAAACCCTCCATAAATTCAATTAACCTTAGATAAAATTTAATTGAGTCTATAAACATTTTAGACTTTTTTTTTCTCAAAATTGAATTTTTTTTGTCAACATGGCTCACATCAGTCAACGATATACTGTCAAATTTCAACCTTTTTTTTGCATTTTTGAATCTCCTCAACCAATTTTGGCATTTTTCGGCATTCCAGCATCCTTTTCTCGCTCCTATTATTTTTGGATTTCTTCCGAATATTTTTTTGATATATATATATATATATATATTTGTATTTTCTTTCATTTTTTGTGTGGGAACCCAAAAATAGGTAACAACATATGCCCCCTCTTTACAATACTTACGGAGCAAAGACTTTGCATAGTGAGTTTTGTAAAGATAAACAAAATTGAATTGTCAATCTTAATCTTCTCAAAACTTGGTTCATCTGAAATTCTATCTTTACCGCAATCTCCTTTCAACCAGGAACTTGATTATCTTGAGAACCTGATCTTGGCGGCCCTCTAAATTCTGTCTTCTTCTTCTTCTTCTTCTTTTTTGAAATCTCCTGTGACGACTTTCTTTTAACCAAAGCTAAAATCCTTTATGTGGTTGGGCTAACCTGAGATCCCATCTGGCGATTCCCTTTAACCAGAACTAAAATCCGTGTGGTTGGGCTAACCTGAGATCCCATCTAGCGATCCCCTTTAACCAGAACCAAAATCTGCGTGCTTGGGCTAACTTGAGATCTTATCCGGCGATTCTCTTTAACCAGAACCAAAATCTGTGTGGTTGGACTAACCTGAGATCCCATTCGGCGATCTCCTTTAACCAGAACCAACGTCTGTGTGTGGTTGGGCTAACCTGAGATCTCATTCGGCAATCCCCTTTAACCAGAACCAACGTCTGTGTGTGGTTGGGCTAACCTGAGATCCCATGTGGCGATCCCCTTTAACCAGAACCAAAATCTATATGTTCTTCTTAATGGCAGGGTTTGAACTTTCTTCTTTTGTTTTAAGAATTTTCCAATGGTAATGTTCTTCTCATTTTTCTTCTTGATGATAAGGTTTGATCAAACTTTTCACTTGATGCTTTCTTTCTTTTTAATTTTTGTGATTTTGCAGGACTGACATATGTCCTTTCTAATTGCAGGGTTGACATCTGTCCTTCTTGATTACTAAAATTAACTGGATTTTTCTTGATGACAAGGTTGGAAAACTTGGTGCTTTCTTATTGCAGGGTTGACTTGAAGACTCCTCATGATGACAAGGTTGATCTTCTCATTTCTTTGAGATTTTCCTGACAGTAAGGTTTATCTCATCTTCTTCCCATTCCAGGGTCAAAACCATGATTCTCTGTTATTATCAGCTCAATGATTTTTTTTTCAATCTTGCTGGACTTCTTTGAGGATTTTCCTGTAACGAATAAAAAATATTTGTGCAATGCTTTGAGGTTAGATGACATGCATGCCTCCTTACCTAATTTGAAATATAGGTCCCCCCCTCTTTGATGTTCCATCATCGTAGGGTGCCTTTGTTTGCTATCCAAAAGCCTTATTTGCTCTTTCCATGTACTGGCCCATTTATATGTTAGTCATTCACTCTACTGTAAACGCAACGCCTATCATAGGCTGACTTTGATCATTATTGGTTTCACTGTTTATCAAGCTTGAACTGCCCTCCAAGTATGGTGTTGCTTGATTCGTCATGAAGGAGCTCAACAAATCATTTCATCTCCTGGATTTTTTCGAGAATCGTTCTTTGATTAGCTGTGTGCATCCTACCAGCACTCACCAAGAGGTTTTTTGGTGCTGTCCTCATCTTAGATTGCTATCAGCCATTGACTTGCCTCCAGTGCTCGTTCATCTGATTATCTTCCTTTCAACACCATTGTCCTCAGTTTCACTTATTCATCATTTAATCACTTTTTATTACCCCCTAGTTGATATGAATACTGCTTGTTTTTTCTTTTTAGGGTCCACTGTATTGCCCCCGGCTGCACAACTTTTCATAAAGTGTCGAGAAGTATTGATGTCACTTCTGTCAAGGATTTTGCGAACTCAATCGATGCTCTTTTTGTTTGACAATCTTTCTTGTTCGAGAATCGACTCTCATATTTCAAAGATCATGTCTATTTCAAAGTCTAATTGTTGAAATGAAATCAGAGATATGTCAGTAATAAATTTTTTTTTTGAAATTCAAGCTTCTTTGGTCAAAGACCCAACACAGGTCATTCAATACATGTAGTCTTTTGATTATCTTGTATTTTGAAAACAGAAATTGACCGGTTAAAAGATTAAAATGGCTTTTTTTCATGGTTCTTTGTGTTCATTTTAATCTCTAATCTTGGGTATATCTTTTGATAGTCTGTGATAAGATGATCTTTTTGTGAATTTCAAAAACAAAATGCTAAAGTCAGAACTCAAGATTTATCAAAAAAGGTTGTTTTTTTTTTTTGCACTTATTTTATCAGCATGCATAATAACACATAGCTTAATCCATGAAGCCACGACCCTTATAGAAAACTCTTCAAGCTTTGAGAGCGTCATTTATTTGTTCAAATTGCTTACTTGATCGAAAAGGGCTTTTAAAAGCACGTAATGCAGGCTATGGTTTATGGCTATGAAAGAAAGGAATTTTACAAGCTCAAAAGGTGTTTGAGGGTTTCAAAAACCTAGGATCAACATCAGCTATTCATTATTTCTCTTTATCTTATTGTCTTTGTAGAGAAAGCGACATATAACCTTATTAACCTCAAATATCAGAATTCTCTTAACATAGGTCATAATGCAAATCCAACTTTTTCTTTGATGAATAACCAATCTCAATCATCTGATAACATCAGGGGCTTTATCATGGATGCCAAAAATCATGTTTGTAGCACAAAATTATTATTTTTTCATCGACTTTTGACATTTATTGTATCTTTCCTTGATTGAAACTTCCTTTGTTTTTCCTAGATTCATTAGGCATTCTCCTTCCTTTATCTTTGACCTGCCCTTTGTAGGAAATTTTCATGTTTTTGTTTTTTTTTTATATGTATGGCTTTCACATAACCTTTCTCACAGTTTTCTAACATGCCCGCAGTCTAGGTCTTATTTCTTTTAGCTCTCTCTTAAACATTGGACTTTTATTCTAAGCCTTCCCTTTCACTTTTGTCTTCTTTTATTTACCCCCAGTGTGGGGTATGATCCTGGTTAGGGTTTCTTTTGAAAAAAATATTCTATCAAGCTCAAAATGGGATTGTAAATGATATATTTCCAGTATTGTGAAAGGATAAAATAAAGATGGTCTTTTCTCATTTCAAGCAAAGTTGGTGTGAACCGATAAATTTTGACCTCGTCCAATGTAATGATTTGGACTTGCAAGAACCTTGATTCACAAGTCCATAACTACTGAATCCATTACATGTCATTATGCATACTGCTAAAACTTAGCTACATGGTGGGTGATTCAGTTTCATGTGTGAGCTTAAATTTTTTTTGGGCACCCCATATCATTTTAACAAGCATCAAGTTATTTCTGCAATCAAAATACTTTTAATCTTTCAAGATTGATTAGCCTTAATTGCATGTTGGAGTTCGATAAAAATATTGTGCCAAAATAAACTTTGAAAGAAACATCTCATTATTTCAAAACAACAAAGAGACAAATAAAAAGACATGTTTCGTAAAAAAAGATGAGATGTGATCCCAAAACAAAATGCAAAATAGCAAAATTCCAATACAATTGACAATTCATCGCCATTATTATGTTAGCTTTTCTGGCAATATCTGTGTTTTGCCAAGCATTTTCGATCACTTGTCATTCTAAAGATGTTTGGGGGACAATATAGCCAATGACATCACCTTTCACACACTCAACTTGCCTCTTGTTCATCCACCTTCAAAGTCATCTCTCATCATTGTTCTGAAATTCATGGCAGAACCTTCAATCTTTTCCCTCTTCATAGCTTGTTCAATTCTTTCAGCAATCCTCACAACTTCATGGAAATGTTGAGCTGAGCTTCCTATTAAATGCTCATAATAAGGGGATTGAAAGGTGTTGGCAAACAACATCACCATTTCTGTATCTATCAGTAGAGGTTGAACATATGTTGCCTTATCTCGCCATCTTTACGTGTATGCCTTCACAGACTCTTGGTTTTCCTTCTCCATGGCCATTAGGATGGTTCTGACAGTAGCAATTTCCAGATTAAATTTATATTGCTTCAAAAAGGCATCTGTCAGGTCTTTCCATGTCTTGATCTTAATATTGTCTAGTCTCATATACCAGCTTAGAGCAGATCCAGTGAGACTATCTTGGAAAAAGTATATCAGCATCCTATCATCATAAATCACCTCGGTCATTTTATTGCAGTAAGATCGAAGGTGAGTGTTTGGACATTCCCATCCAGTGTATTTGATTAACTCTGGTATCCTAAAGTTCTTTGGTACTATGATGTTTGGTACCAAACACATTTCAGCTGCTCGCATGGGATCACACCAATCATTACCCTCAACTGCTCTTAATCTTTCTTCCAAAGTAGACAACTTATCGTAATTCACAAAATCATGATCCGTAGTGTAACGTATGCCAATAATCTAGTATAGTTTCTATTTGATTTAAGATACATAACTATATAACTTTAAATGGATTGTTCGATGATTCATAACTTTAAATTGTTTATCTTTAAAATCATTTGAATAAAAAAACTTTAAATTGTTTGTCTTTAAAATCATTTGAATAAAAAACTCAATCATGATTAACATATAAACTAATAAAAAAAACCTTTACTATGGAATAAAAAAAAAAAAAACACAAGTACACGCCAATCGTCTTCATTTTAAAAGGAAAACCGCTTATTAGGAAAATACATTTAACTAGACCACCATTCAGTTGCCACTGATGCTATGTGGATTTGTTATGAGATAGTGGTAAAAATTATTATTATTTTTTGAATGGATTAAAATTTTTATTATATATTTTTTAAAATTTATTTATGATACCAATAGTATATAAAATTTATTTATGATACCAATGCTATGTGGATTTGGAATTATTTTTTTTTAATCTCAATTCAATTCAAATTTTATTAGAAGATTTTAAAAGCTTTATTTTCTATAAAATTAGAATTTTATAATCCTTTAAAATCAATAAGGCTTTGAAATAAAACCACAAAAACTATCCAGACTTATAATATTTTATTAGTTAATTTAGAATTTGTTTTCTATTTAGTATAAATTTTATTTTATTTCTTTTATTTTTTTCATTTTTTTTAATATATAAACACTATAATATTATATTTTAATTAGAGAATTATGGTTTTAATTTAGTGATTTTACTCAATAGCTTGTTTTTGCTGCTAAAAAAAACACAATAGAAGTTTCAAAAGCATTAATTATTTTTTTGGACTACCCATTAATCAGCCTGAAAAATAATTAAATTGGGTTTGAGCTAAAAAGGGTTTTTCATCTAAATTAAAAATCAATCAGGTTTTAAACTACCTCGTCTAACTAAATAATCGAAATGAGATTTGGGCCTCTAAATGTCTTCATGGTTTAGAAATTAGATAAAGAAAATGGAGGCTTATTCTTATTCTTTTTAAAAGGAAAAATACCAAAAACATGAATTAACTTACTTTTTCATGATATATCTTATTAAAGGACAAAGCTATCGAATGCCCTTGAGGTATGCGTTTTAAATATTATTTAAATACATTTATTTATTATTAGATTGTGTTGAAGGAAATAAAAATTAAATATTTGAATGAAAATAATTGATATCAGTTAGATAAGTGTTATTTTATATGCCAATATTTTTATGCATTTACAATAAAACCTATAACAAAAATGTAAAAGCAGAATTTATGGAGAGCTTCCTGCTAAGCTAAAAAAATGGTGGAAGGTCAGACATCTTTGTCACTACGAAGGCTCACAGAAACAACAAAAACTACCTTCAAGGACAGTTCTAATAAAATAGCATCTCTTATTGTTCAGAAAAAAAAGGGGGGGAAGAGTGATCATAACCCAAAAATAAGAAAAAAGCCAACAACTGCAATCCAATTACAGCTTCAATAATCACAAGGCTTGTGGTAAGCATTGCCTTCTTTTCCTGTGGACGATAAAATCACAGTTAGGATCAGTACATTCAAGGGCCAAGTCATCGCAAGGCTTACCACAAGTATCGCATGCCTGTGGACGATAATCCTCTGTCTTGACGACCAAAACAAGAGGGTGAGGGTGTTTAGGATACGTGTGAACCCCCCCTAGCTTGACATATGGGTATTTCCCGAGAGCACATTCTGGATGAGCATCGAAGTCGCATTCCTCACAACGGTAGAACCAGAGCTTCGGGTCTCTATCTTCTTCACAAATTATACAGGAAGGTTGGTAGTCATTTGCATTAATATAGGTGAGGAAGAGAGGATGGTCATCATACTCGTGTCTTGCTTTGTATGGCAGTGTAGCACATTTCATACCGAGCTTGAAATCGCAAACCACACATTTAAAAATTACCTTTGATTCTTCACTGACACAACAACCACTGCAATGGGGAATATTCTCTCCGTCCGCTGCAAGCAAAGGGGGAGGCCAGCGACCTCCATTACTGCAACGGAGAATATTCTTTCTGTCCGCTGGAAGATAAAGGGGATGCTCATGACCTCCATGTTTAAAAGAATCTTTCAATGATTTGAAGCATCGGACATCAATGCAGACTTCACATACATCACATCTGTACCCGAGCCCACGAAAATCTTGCTTGCACACACTACACTCGTACATGGAATGTTCCCATAGGTTCCATGAAAGAATCAGTTGGTTTTCGTGATATTGCCACTTTTTTCGCCTGGGTAATTCTATGCAGGTTTTGTCGAGAAAGAAATTACAACCGGCACAACTATAAAATGGAGTTGAGATTGGTACCATGCACCCATCACACTTTAGATCATCATCCACCTTGTCAGTAAGGATTAGGTTATGTTGATGAATGAAATGCTTGATCTCTTCAATTATTCTCTCCTCTCCATGCTTGATCTCACGGACAACGCAAAAGCTAGGTTCCATGAATTGATCATAAACAGTCACACTTTGCTCTTCTTCGTTTTCTTCTACAATCTTTGTTGCAGAATCGCCATATTCTATACTACAATTCACGTGTGCAACGAAGTCACAGTCTGGGCAATAGTAAACTCCGTATTTTGAGTCAACTTCCCGACAGCAAATTCCACAGTACTTGTTTATCGATTCGATGCATTGTTGATGTTGATACGTGTGGATGATTCGGGGATGATGGTGCAGTGCCGTTTTAAGGGTGGCTGGCAATGAAATGCATTCTTCGTGGACCAAGAGTTGGCACAAGGTGCACACTAATGGAGAGTCCTCTCCATCAGTGCCGCATGCATTGCAAGTGAAGGAGATTGATTTTAATGAAAGTGGATTCAGCAGGCTTCTAAATTGATGCCCCTGATCCTGATCAGCTGCATAAACGCATGGTGGAAAAGCACATTTGATATGGAGGTTGAATTCACACACAAAACAGCAGTAAACAAAACTCTCATAGCAAGTTTCTTTGCAAAAACCACAGATCATGTGATAATTTGGCAGTAGACGAAGAGGGTGTTCTGGATGAATGTGCCTCTTGATCTCTGGGGGGAGCTCAGCACACTTCTTGTGAAGAAAGACGTTGCAAGAAGTGCAACTATAGCTAGGGCCCGACATTGGTTCCTCGCAAACAGAGCACGTAACTCCTTCACCATGATATTCTTTCTCTTCATTCAAAATCAATGGATGATCCTTGTGGGAAAATTGATGTGCCTGACTATCAACTTCCAAAAAACCCGGTTGAAAAGCACATTTGATATCAAGATCAAACGTACAAAAAGAACAATGGTAAACAAAACTGTTGCAAGTTTTGTCGCACCGATCGCATTCGTATTCTCCTTCATATGGTGACTTTGCCAGTAGATGAAGAGGGTGTCTACGATGAATGCGCCGCTTGATCTCACGGGGCAGCTCGGCGCATTTCTTGTGAAGAAAGAAGTAGCAAGAGGTGCAACTATAGCAAGGACCCCATATTGGTCCCTCGCATCCAGAGCAAATAAATAATTCACAACTATACTCGAGAACTTGATTAATGAGGATCAATGGATGATCTGGGTGGCTAAAATGTTCAACCTCCATGTCTCTGGCTCTCTCAGAGGACAGAGCAGGAAATGAGGGGTGTTGAGCCAAGGCAAGACCAAGGTAGGCGAAATCGAAGCTGCCGAATATATATGTTAACGAAATGGAGAGGCAAATAAAAGTTGAGTGCTACTAGTATTCAATACCTCACCTTCTGAACGGAAACTTGACCTCTTCACCGACGGCTAATTAAATAATTACAGCTGCTTACTGCTACATTACAGATCAACCAACGAGATCCAGAACACTGTGATTTCCCATTAAGATCGGATACCAATCCATTTTTTGTTTCATTTTCCCCTTTATCAAAGATTATGGGACAGAGAGCCGAAACGAAAAATAACTCAAAGGACCCCAAATTCAAAGAAGTCCAAAACGGAAGGAAGGGTGTTACCTGTAAGGAAGAGTCGGGTAGAAGATCACGAGGAAAGCTACAGGCTCCTCTATTTGTGAGGATGAGATTGTTCAAGTCAAGTATGTGAGTAAGAAGACACTTTCCCCTGTCTTTTCTTGTTGGAGAAGAAGACTCGTTAACTTTAGTCGGGTTTCCTCAACTTCTTATATTACTCATTTGCCCATGGGTGTAAAGTATTTTACATTAGAGGTACGTAGGGTAAGTAATAAAACTAAAAAACCGATTAAATCAAGAAAATCAAAAAAACTAAACAAAAAAACCGATTAAACTAATTAAAATTTTGAAAAACCAACCGGTTCGGTTCGGTTTTGGTTTTATAAGCAAAAAAACAAAAAAACCAAACTGAACCGAACCAAAACCAAAAAAACCAGAAAAAATCGAGGCAAACCAAAAAAAAACCGAGCCAAAACCGGAAAAACCGAGCTAAAACCGAGCCAAAACTGGGAAAACCGAGCCAAACCGGTTTGAACCGGTTTTTGCCCGAAAAATATGAACCAAACCAAAACCGGTCAGTTTGACCCGGTTTCTGTTCCGTTTCGGTTTTTTTATAAAAAAAACATTCAATTTGGTTATTTTTTTTTATAAAAACCGAACGAAACCGAAAATGATCATCCCTACCTAAACGTTAAAAATCTATTGGTAAAATCCTTAATTATTAAAATCATAAATCAACATGTACTTTTATATACTAGTTACATGTCCCGCGCGATGCCGCGGGTCAATTATTTTTTACATTTTAAAAATAATCAAGATCTAAAAGTATTAGGTTTTTTTGCAAAGTTATACCCAAGAGTCTCAGGTTTGGTTGCAACGCCTGGCCCAAGAGTAATGTTTATAATATTAATAATAACATTAAACTTGGGTTAACCCTTAGCATAAAAGTGTCTGGATTGCAATACCAAACCCAATAGCATTGGACGTGGGTCTGGCTGCAAGGTCGTGTCATAAAAGTGTGATAATTAAATAGATTAGTTAAAAAAAAACCAACAGGAAGAAAAAAACTAATGAAAAAAAAGAAAAAAAATATATGAATTAATTGGCTTAACCCTTCAAACCAGATTAACCCGTTATACCTTGAATTCGCATCGTGAAAGTTTGATAATTAAAAAGAAAAAAACAAATTAATGGGTTGACCCAAAATTAATTGGGCTAACTCGTCAAACCAGGTTAACCTGTCAAACCAAGTTAACCCGTTAAACCCAGGATCTGTGTCATGAATGTCCGGTAACTAAAAAAAAAAAGTGAATATTAACAAACTGAACTAGACAAAAAAAATTAATTAAAAAGACAAAAAATCCGGGTTAACTCGTCAAACCATGTTAACCTGTTAAACCCAGTATTTGTGTCATGAAAGTCTGATAACTAAATAAAAAAAAATTAACATTAACACACTAAATTAAACAAAAATATTTATGAAAATAATAATAATAAAAATTGACGGGTCAACCTGGAATTAACTGGGTTCACCCGTGAAACCAGGTTAACCCATGAAACTCGGGATATGTGTCATGAAAGTCTAATAACTAAATAGAAAAAAATTTAACATTAACAAACTAAATTAAACAAAAACAATTAATTAAAAAGCAAAAAAAAAGCAAAAAAAAATCCCAAAAAGCATAAAAAAAACAGGTAAAAAAACTTAGAAAACTAAAAAAACAAAAGAAGCCTAAAGAATCAGTGTTTTACTGTGGACTGCACTGTGCAGTCCATAGTAAAAAACTAATGCCTTTTAGTATATGTTATAATAATAAATGAAAAAATTAATTAAAAAGAAAAACCAGAAAAAAATCTGGGTTAACCCGTTAAACCCGAAACCCGTGTCATGAAAGTTTGATAACTAAATAGAAAAAAAAATTAACATTAACAAAAAAAATTAAACAAAAAATATATTCATTAACAAAAAACAAAGAAAAAAAACTGCTTAAAAAAACAAAGCAAAAGGCAAAAAAAAAAAAAAGACAGCTCAACATTTCACTGTGGACTGCACTCAAAAAAATAATTAATTAAAAATAAAACCAGAAAAAAAATCTGGGTTAACCCGTCAAACTCGGAACCCGTGTCATGAAAGTTTGATAACTAAATAGAAAAAAAATTAATATTAACAAAAAAAAAATTAAACCAAAAAAATATTTATTAAAAAAAACAAAGAAAAAAAAATTTAAATAAAAAAAAAACAGCTTAACAAAAAAGTAAAAAAGCAAAAAAAATAAAAAAAGCAAGTAGTTGCTCAGCGTTTTACTGTGAACTGCACTGTGCAGTCCACAATAAAATACTGAGCAGTTTTAGTTATAGTTCAATATTAAAAAAATCTTAGTCAAATCTTAAAATGATATTTTTTTTTATCATAACTTACCATTTAAATTAATAAATTTAAGTATGTTAACTACGCTTAAAAATCTATAAATGTGAAACAGATACCTAATCTATTATTTGTCTATGAATATAAAGGGGTTTTTGATAGTGATGGCTAATTTTTAAATTATTTTTTATTTAAAAATATATTAAAATAATATTTTTAGTTTTTTAAAATTAATTTTAATAACACGTCAAAACAATTTAAAAACATAAAAAATAATATAAAATAAAGAAAAGAATAAAAAAATTATTTTTTAAAAAAATTATTTTAAAATAAATAAATAAATAAATAGACTCTAAGTGTTTTACATGTAAATACCTCTAAACATTAAAAATGTATTTGATAAATCAATATATCTCAAGCAAATTACACGTGACATAGATGAAATTACCATTTTATTTTGAAAAGCCTGACTCATAAGCATCCTTTCTCATCCCTTACATAAAATATTGCCTTTGGATTTCTAGATTTTATAATGAAAAGAGACGGACTATTTTATTTTTTTTGATATACTAATATTAAAATTAATTTTTTTAAAAAATATTTTAATATATTTTAAAATAAAAATCACTTTATAAAATTACATGAAATGTCAACTGTAAAGATGATTGCAGGAAAGTAGATCAACTTTTCAAAATTATACAAATCAATATAGATATTTATTAAAATAAATTATGATATTTATCAACTTTTTTTTCTTGTTTGATTTTGAGCAGGTGGTCTACGTCTTAACTGGTGTATTTACAATTAATTATTTTTCTTACAAGCTTAACTAAAATTAAGTCATCATATCCAGAGCAAATATCTTTGTTTTTTTTTGGAATTAAAAAGGAAACCACAACCACCCACGAGGTATTAATTATAGCTAGGTTGTAAGAGTTATTAATTCAAAATCATAACTTATTATATTTTTTGTGTTTTAAAAATATTTTAAAAATAATATATTTTTTATATATATTTTTTTATTTTAAATTAATTTTTTAAATCATCACTATCACAAGAAATTGGAAACAGTGGCTTCACGAAGTTTATCTAGAACAAAAATTAGGTCCTTCCCTTGATAAACCTATTTCTTGGTTATCTCTACCAAGTAATTTCTCGTTTATCCTTTTTCTTTTTCCTTTCTCTTTGTTTCGTAAAGTAGAATGTATTAAGAAAGTAAAACAAAGATTTTCTTTAATTTTTTTAAACTTTTAAATTTTCTCATTTAATATTAAAAAATATATTTTATAATTTGTTTTAGTGTTATCCTCGTCTTATAATCAAATCAAAGTTGTTGATTAAAAATGTTAATTAGGTTTAAAATAGAGTTATTGTTTTTATTTTTTTCTTTGAGGTTATTTTAGTCTTATTATTTAGGTCACGAGTCTTTCAACATTGGAATTTTTTTTTAATTAAATTGTTCTAATCTCATGACCTGGATTGTGAGATTGACAAGTTAACCTAGTTGACTCAATTTTTTTTTTTTAATTGTCCGATTCCCTAATTTTATCCTTTAATATTGAGTTGTTTGGAAATTAAGCTTCATAATTTATTTTAATTTATTTTTTATTAAGTTATCTTGTTTTCATGATTGAAAAATAATACTTAACAGGTTAACTAAAGTTAAATAGAATTGTTTTTTACTTTTTTTTTTTATTAAGTTTTTCTGGTGTCAAATTCTACTGCCACTGTCCTGGCTTCAATGGATCCATTTAACGTGGAATTTACGATTCCAAGCCATTGTCCTTCACTTCCATCTGGAACATCACGATCTGGACTGGTGTGACTTGGATGGCGTCCCAGGCTACAACAGATTTGGAACTCAAAATAAGTCGATTTATATCTGATGGCGTGAACTTTGGAAATTGAAAATCAAGGCTCTGTACTAGAGCAAGAGCCCAGAGGACAGCTAGAATTACAGATGTGGCTACCAAGGGAAAGCGCATCTCGCCAAAAGTAACTCTCCAAAGAATGAGTAGTTAGAATTGTAGTTAATTTTGTCCAACTTTCTGGCAAGTTTAAAGCCAAATGAATGAGAAGTGGAGGATATACAAAAGACAGGTTCTTGCCAGCTTAAATTAGAAAAAACAAATGTGAGGACTTCTAGAAGGGAGTAAATTTCCTTGTATTTTCTGATCTTAGATTTTATTCTCTTGGAAACCTTAGAAGTTAGAACTGTAGATATCACAACAGGGAAGCTAATAGCAATCTGAATAATCTTTGGTTGACCAATATTACGCAGTTGTCATCAAATCGATAAAAGAGTACTCTGCTTAATTACGCTTGTATGTATTGGATTTGATCGGCATATTTGTCTATATATAATCGTCGTGTCTTGCAGTCCCACTTCTGATCCTCCTGCTGACTTTTCTTTGCATTTAAGAAAACAAAATTTATGAGATCTTACAAATTCCATGAAGAACAAGTCTAATTAGCTGTATATCTTGCTCACGCCTCTTGATCATGTTCAATAACCATCCACGCAAGTTAGTTATCCATTGATACATCCATAGCTAAATCCATAGTCAATGAAAATGATTATAGAATCTACTTTGTTTTTCTTATTGCAATTTGTTCTTGTACTGTAGTGTGCTTGCAGTATTCGTCTGGCCTTGAGGGTATCAATCAAGGAAACTTCATTGGTACGGGCATCATTGGGCTAATATTCATCAATTTCCCCCAGAGAAAAAAAGGCACAACTGACTTGTACGTTCACAAAGAAAAACTCTGCTCTGATCATGAATTCACTGCAGCATGAATACTTTGAAGAAGAAATTCTCTCATGGGGAAGATTGTTTCCTTGCAGGCGGATTGGTCAGTTGTCACGGTTACCCTTTCAGTGCATGTTTAATTTCTGAGAAGCTGAAAAGGAGCATTTCTTTTCTACTCTGTCTTTCTCATAACAAGGAGCCCATATATTCCTCGGTCTGACCAAGTAACTCTCACGCCGAACCTAAAAGACCATGTTCTTCGCTATTTGATGGTAGAAAGAGGGAAGCATATATCCAAAAAAAAAAGAGAGGATCTTGGGTCCATTCTCCAAGGAGGAACAGTCAAATCTGAAAAACCAACTTTTCCAAATTATTTTTTCCATGGCCATGACATATGTGGAAGAAGAATTAATGCATTATAAGGGAGAAAATCGCAATATTCAACTACATGAGGTTCTGCCAAGCTCCTTTAATCAAGGTCTGCATTTGGAAACCAGGCAAAAGATGAAATTTTCCCCTTTTTTCCCCTTCAAGGAAATAAAAAAAACATTAGAGGCAGGGTTTGCATCAAGTTCACAACCTTTTAATTATTGGAATTAACCTTTATGACATGTATAGGATGACAACATAGTGATGTACATTTGAAAGAATACCAGGTTTAAGGTTTCCGTGTTATTTACTTGGAAGAATAAAAGGAGGGAGGCATGAATTTAAATCAATTAGGAATAATATTGGTTTCCAATATAGACCGACTTGAGTTTATAAAAATATTTGACTCTAATCATATTTGATTCCGAAGTTCTCTTCATTGTTCCTTTCCTCAATCAATTCTCGTGGTTAAGAGGGGACAAAGAGGTTGCTCTCTCGTCTTCTTCAAATCTAATTCTGTATATATATATATATATATATTCTGGCTCTAGGAAGAATGAGTCCAGTTTAATGTTCTTGATACTTTTTTTTAAATGAAATTATTTGTTCAGTTAATACTTAGAATTTGTAGTCAATGATTTAAATAAATTTAATTAATGATGGGTACACTATACCTGATTAACCTGCCCTGTTGTCATTTATTTTCAGTCAAATTACGCCCTGCTAGCTTATCTCTGCTCATTATCAACCAGGAAATTTCTTTGAATTGACATGTTCTTGGAATTTAAAAAAAGTCGTTGATATGTGGACGAGGAGAATCAAATTAAGGTAGTCGTATATCACCAAATAAAAGAGTCTACGCATAAAAGTAATACATACAAACAAATAATATAAATTATTTATTTCATCTTTATCCAACCATTTAATATATAAAAATAAAAAAGAAGAGATAGCGTAGTTTTATTAATTTGTTGAACGCAATTTTATTTTTTGAGAAATTTTTAAATAAAGCCGGTTCATTACTATAGATCAGGAACCAAATCAAGTATATAAAACACATTTTAATATTCACATAAATCATAAGATAAACACGTTTTTCTTGCGTCTATTAAAAAGTCTTTTTTCTCTAGATTTAATTTAATAAAATGATCAAATATATTTTTATTTTAATATTAAAAAAAAATCATCTTGAAATTTTTTTAGTCAAATTATATTTTTTTGAGTTATATAGGTTGCTTTTAGACTCGTAAAGTCAACCAAGTTATATCGGGTCAACCCTTATATGATTTAGATTTTTTTTTTAGAAAAAACATTATTAATATCTGAATATCTTTTTATATTTATAAAAATATTAATCTAATCCACAGCGTAACGCATTTCAATAATCTAGTATAATTTCTATTTGATTTAAGACACATCACAACATAACTATATAACTTTATAACTTTAAATGGATTGTTCGATGATTCATAACTTTAAATTGTTTATCTTTAAAATCATTTGAATAAAAAACTCAATCATGATTAACATATAAACTAATAAAAAAAAATACCTTTTACTATGGAATAAAAATAAAAGAAAAAAGAAAAGCAAGCACAAGTACATGTCAACCGTCTTCATTTTAGGAAAATACGTTTAACTGGACCACCATTCAGTTGCCACGTTGTTTTCAAAGCTGATTAGGAAAAGTTTCTGAGACTGGGTTAGCTGAATGAAGAAATGCAACCTATTTACTAGAAATAAACCAATCAACTAAGGCTTGATTATTTACTGAAAAATAATTTTTTTTAAAAAAATAAATTTTAGTAAAGTGAATTATTTTCTGATGTTTGGTAGTATAATAAAAAAATAAATTGGAAAACACTTTCTAGTGTTTGATTATATCATTGAAAATTAGCTAGAAAATAACTTATTAATGTTTTATTTCTCTTAATTTTATTAAAATAACAAGGAACAAATCTTACAAATTAAAAAGTTGAGTGAGAATGAAATTGAAAAAAAAATATAATTTCATAAATTATCTAAAATAAAATAAATAATAATCAAAATAATAGAGATCAGATCTAAAAAATAAAAAAAAATGAAAGATGAAGAAATTAAAATAATAATAATAAACATTTCGTAAATTATTTCAAATAAAATAAGTAATAATCAAAAGAATGAGGACCAAATTTGATAAATAAAAAATTTTAATAAAAAAATGATAAGGAAAAAGCAAAGAACAATTATAAAAATGAGGATTAAAGTTAATATAAAAATTAAATTTTAAGAGATGAAATTAAAAAATAAATATTCAAAACAAAATATATATAGCAATCAAAAGTTTGAGGATCAAATTTGATATAATCAGCAAATAATATGATATTTCTAAATTTTTCACAACTTTCGAAAAGTATTTTCCGCCCAAATTTTCCAGAAAAATACTTTCCTGAAAATCAAGTCAAATTTTCCTTTGACTGGAAAGTGTTTTCCGTAACCAACTTTTCTAATGGCAAACAAACACAAGAAAATTTAGAAAGTGGTTTCCCGAAAAGTGAATTCCGAGAAACAAACATAGTCTACGAAAAATACAATCCAAGAAGGATGGGAATGTTGCTAGATTTTTAATTGGATATTTTTCTTAAATAAGCAGTCTTGTAAAGGAATTTTTTTTTTAATCTCAAATTTTATTAGAAGAATTTAAAAGCTTTATTTTCTATAAAATTAGAATTTTATAATCCTTTAAAATCAATAACACTTTCAAATAATTAAATTGGGTTTGAGCTAGAAAGGGCTTTTTGTCTAAATTAAAAATCAATCAGGTTCTAAACCGCCTCGTCGTTGATTTATCAAGTCTAACCAAATATTCTTATTTTTCTTAAAAAGAAAAATACCAAAAACATAAATTAACTTACTTTTTTATTATGTATATTATTAAATGACAAAGCTATCAAATGCCTTTGAGGTGTTCGTTTTAAATATTATTTAACTACATTTATTTATTATTAGATTGTGTTAAGGAAATAAAAATTAAATATTTGAATGAAACTGCCACTATTTTTATGCATTTACAATAAAACCTATAACAAAAATGTAAAAGCAGAATTTATGGAGAGCTTCCTGCTAAGCTAAGAAAAATGGTGGAAGGTCAGACATCTCTGTCACTACGAAGGCACAAAGAAACAACAAACTACCTTCAAGGACAGTTTTAATGAAATAGCATCTTTTATTGTTCAGAACAAAACAGAGAAACAAAAAAGTAATCTGCACATTTTACGAACAGAATTCTTTTATCTGATGATATGCGTAAATTGAAACAGAGATAATAATCCTCTGTCTTGCAACTGCCAACAATCATAACCCAAAAATAAGAAAAAAAAGCCAACAACTGCAATCCAATTACCGTCTTAATGAGTTCCAGCATTCCCATCTTTCCCAGTGGACGATAAAACTGCAGTTAGGATCAGTACATTCAACGGCCAAGTCATCGCAAGGCTCACCACAACTATCGCATGCCTGCGGACGATAATCCTCTGTCTTGATGACCAAAGCAAGAGGGTGAGGGTGTTTAGGATATGTTTGAACGCCCCCTAGCTTGATATATGGGTATTTCCCGAGAGCACATTCTGGATGAGCATCGAAGTCGCATTCCTCACAACGGTAGAACCAGAGCTTCGGGTCTCTATCTTCTTCACAAATTATGCAGGAAGGCTGGTAGTCATTTGCATTAATGTAGGTGAGGAAGAGAGGATGGTCATCATACTCGTGTCTTGCTTTGTATGGCAGTGTAGCACATTTCATACCAAGGCTGAAATCGCAAACCACACATTTAAAAAATACCTTCGATTCTTCACTGACACAACAGCCACTGCAATGGGGAATATTCTCTCTGATATCTGTAGCCCAAGGGGGACGCCCGCGACCTCCATTATTGCAACGGAGAATATTCTTTCTGTCCGCTGGAAGATAAAGGGGATGCTCATGACCTCCATGTTTAAAAGAATCTTCCAATGATTTGAAGCATCGGACATCAATGCAGAGTCCACATACATCACATGTGTACCTGAGCCCACGAAAATCTTGATTACACACATGACAGTAGTACAGATGATGTGCCCCTCGGTTATATGAAAGAATCAGTTGGTTTTCGTGATATTGCCACTTTTTTCGCCTGGGTAATTCTATGCAGGTTTTGTCAAGAAAGAAATTACAACTGGCACAACTATAAAATGGAGTTGAGATTGGTAACATGCACCCATCACACTTTAGATCATCATCAACCTTGTCAGTAAGGATTAGGTTATGTTGATGACTGAAATGCTCAATCTCTTCAATTATTCTCTCCTCTCCATGCTTGATCTCACGGACAACGCGAAAGCTAGGTTCCATGAATTGATCATCAACCGTCACACTTTGCTCTTCTTCGTTTTCTTCTACAATCTCTGTTGCAGAATCGCCATATTCTCTACTACAATTCACGTGTGCAACGAAGTCACAGTCTGGGCAATAGTAAACTCCGTATTTTGAATCAACTTCCCGACAGCAAATTCCACAGTGCTTCTTTATAGATTTGATGCATTGTTGAGGATGAAAGGTGTGGATGATTTGGGGATGATGGTGCAGTGCTGTTTTAAGGGTGAGTGGCACTGAAAGGCATTCTTCGTGGACCACGAGATGGCACATGGTGCACATGAAAGGGGAGTCATCTCCCTCAGTGCCACATGCATTGCAGGTGAAGGAGATTGATTTGAATGAAAGTGGATTCAGGAGGCGTCTAAATCGATGCCTTTGATCCTGATCAGCTGCATAAACGCACGGTGGAAAAGCACATTTGATATGGAGGTTGAATTCGCACACAAAACAGCAGTAAACAAAACTCTCATAGCAAGTTTCGTTGCAAAAATCACACATCTTATCATGATTTGGCAGTAGACGAAGATGGTGTTCTGGATGCAAATGCCGCTTGATCTCTGGGGGTAGCTCAGCACACTTCTTGTGAAGAAAGAAGTTGCAAGAAGTGCAACTATAGCTAGGACCAGACATTGGTTCCTTGCAAACAGAGCACATAACTCCTTCATCATGATATTCTTTCTCTTCATTCAAAATCAATGGATGATCCTTGTGGGCAAATTGATGTGCCTGACTATCAACATCAAAAAAACCCGGTTGAAAAGCACATTTGATATCAAGATCAAATTTACAGAAAGAACAGTGGTAAACAAAACTGTTGAAAGTTTTGTAGCACCGGTCACAACTGTATTTTCCTTTATATGGTGACTTTGCCAGTAGATGTAGAGGGTGTCTACGATGAATGCGCCGCTTGATCTCACGGGGCAGCTCGGCGCATTTCTTATGAAGAAAGAAGTAGCAAGAGGTGCAACTGTAGCAAGGACCCCATATCGGTCCCTCGCATCCAGAGCAAATAACTAATTCACAACTATACTCGAGAACTTGATTAATGAGGATCAATGGATGATCTGGGTGGCTAAAATGTTCAACCTCCATGTCTCTGGACAGAGCAGGAAATGAGGGGTGTTGAGCCAAGGCAAGACCAAGGTAGTCCAAATCGAAGCTGCCGAATATATATGTTATCGAAATGAAAAGGCAAATAAAAGTTGAGTGCTACTAGTATTCAATACCTCACCTTCTGACTGAAACTTGACCTCTTCACCGACGGCTAATTAAATAATTACAGCTGTTTGCTGCTACATTACAGATCAAACAACGAGATCCAGAACACAGTGATTTCCCATTAAGATTGGATACCAATCAATTCCTGGGGAAGCATTTTTCTTCCCTCTTCCCCTTTATCAAAGATTATGGGACAGAGAACTGAAACGAAAAATAACTCAAAGGACCCGAGATTCAAAGAAGCCCAAAAAGGAAGAAAGGGTGTTACCTGTGAGGAAGAGGCGGGTAGAAGATCACGAGGAAAGCTACAGGCTCGTCTATTTGTGCGGATGAGATTTTTCAAGTATGTGAATAAGAAGCCTCTTTCCCCTGTCTTTTCTTGTCGGAGAAGAAGATCGTTGACTTTTGCGGGGTTTCCTCAACTTCCTATATTACTCATTTGCCCATGTGTGTAAGTATTTTACAGTAGAGGTACCTAAACGTTAAAAATCTAGTGGTAAAATCCTTTAATTATTAAAATCATAAATCAACAAGTACTTGTATATATATTTATAAAAATCTTAGTTAAATCTTAAAATGATAATTTTTATCATAACATACGTTTAAATTAATAAATTTACGTATGTTAACTACACTTAAAAATCTATATAAATGTGAAACAAATACATAATTTATTATTTGTTTATGGGTAAAAGTGATATTTGATAGTACGATATTATTTGATTTTTAAAATATTTTTATTTAAAAATATATTAAAATAATATTTTTTAATTATTTTTTATAACACACATCAAAACAATTTAAAAATATAAAAAAAAAATCTAAAGTAAAAAAACATAAGGAAAACAATTTAATTAGCACGGCCGACGATGTGTAGCTTTTCACGTTTGTAGGGATTCACGGTATTATGATATTTATCAATTTTTGATTTCTTAGATATCAAAATCAACTTCAACTGTACACGAAGGCGGTTGTGAAAGACGCCATGCTGCACGGGGAAATGGGATTTGCCAAGGGCAACATTGATTAGCACGGCCGACGATGTGCTGCTTTTCAAGAAGCAGCAGCACTTGCAGGATATTCCTCTTCCTGATGAGCTTGCTGATAAAGATTCTGATGCTAAAACTGCAATTATTGACTTGTAGGCTGTGGTGGACAACAAACTATTTGGATTTTCTCATCTCTCAAAGCTGTTCCTTCCAACTTCACCCCCCCTCCTTGCAAGATATATGATAAGATTGGAAAGAATTCATTTGTGAATTCATCTAACAGAGAACACTACAAACCAGCCAAATGCAACCTTCATATAACACTAAGTTAGGAGCAGGTAAGGTGTGAGATAGCACTGAAGATTGAAGCATTGCATAACCTCTGTGCTTATGAAAGTGGCCTGAGATGTTCTTTCCTGAAGAATTATTAACTATGTTCTTGATTATTCATCCGTTTGCTTGATCATGCTTATGTCTGAAAGTACTGTGCAAGGGAAGAATATCAGTTTGGTTCTCTGCTGGGATTTGAAATGGTCCTCACTTCCAACCTTAAGAGATGAACAAGGAATTCTTATGACAAAAATACTTCTTTACTCCCTCCACAAAAACTACTTGGATTTGAAGGTGGGTTGTTATCCAATTGGGCTTGGCATTATCAACCAATTATTATTATTATTATTATTTAATTGACAAACAAACAGTCCATGTGGTCTATTTTAGCCTTGAAAAATATCAAAAAGAAAATGATGCTTAACAGGGCAGCACCATTACCGATTATTATTATTATAACTATTATTATTATTATTAATTAAAAAAATAATTTATTTAAAAATTATAAATTAAATGATAAATTACATTACTAACCTCAACCAAACAAAAAATATACAAAAAAAAAGGAAGATAAAAAGATGGCAATACCCCTATTTCATTGACTTAATTTTTTGTTGTCCCTAAGGTTATATACATAATTTTACTATATTCTTAAAAAAATTATAATAACACCCCAGCCCTACTGTGTTAGTTTTTTTTTTTTCCATTCTAAGTGTATTTTGATTCTTTTATTGTTCATAAATATATTAAATAGATAAAAATATTTTTAAATAAATTTATAATAATTAATGCACTGTATGAAATGAAAAGATAAAAATATCCTTATTTTAAATGCAAGCAGTTTTTATTGTAAAGGACAAAAAAAAATCCATAAATGAATTGGATGCTTCATTTTCCTTTTGGTTCAGTTCTTCAGGAGGCTAGAAAGCCTTGGGTTACGGAGTAAAAGATTTTGTATAATTAGTGGAAATCTTAATAGGGTTCCAAAAAACAAATAGTAGATAAATAAATCATTTATATGATAACTAAAATTTTCTAAATCAGAAAAATACCAAATATAAGATGCAATGCTAAATATCCATAGAAATTATAGTGAGAAGTATTAAAATATGGAAAAAATGCTTACTAAATTCTCCTTCTATTATTACTCTTATGTATCTTGAATTGTATCTGAAATTATTTCATCATAAAAAGATTTCAAGTTTGTAATAAATATCAAAATTCTCAACAATCTCTGTTCAAGAATCGCCATATTCTCTACTACAATCCACGTGTGCAACAAAGTCACAGTCCGGGCAATAGTAAACTCCGTATTCTGTGTCAACTTCCCGACAGCAAATTCCACAGTACTTCTTTAAAGATTTGATCTATTGTTGAAGATGATAGGTGTGGATGATTTGGGGATGGTGGTGCGGTACCGTTTTAAGGGTGCGTGGCAATGAAATACATTTTTTTGTGGACCACGAGGTGGCACATAGTGCACCCAATGGGGAGTCATCTCCATCTGTGCCACATGCATTGCAAGTGAAAGGAGATTGATTTTAATGAAAGTGGATTCAGGAGGCGTCTAAATCGATGCCTTTGATCCTGATCAGCTGCATAAACGCACGGTGGAAAAGCACATTTGATATGGAGGTTGAATTCACACACAAAACAGCAGTAAACAAAACTCTCATAGCAAGTTTCGTTGCAAAAATCACGCATCGTATCATGATTTGGCAGTAGACGAAGAGGGTGTTCTGGATGAATGTGCCTCTTGATCTCCGGGGGTAGCTCAGCACACTTCTTGTGAAGAAAGAAGTTGCAAGGAGTGCAACTATAGCTAGGACCCGACATTGGTTCCTTGCACACGGAGCACTTTACTCCTTCACCATGATATTCTTGCTCTTCATTCAAAATCAATGGATGATCCTTGTGGGAAAATTGAGGGGCCTGACTATCAACTTCCAAAAAACCCGGTTGAAAAGCACATTTGATATCAAGATCAAATTCACAGGAAGAACAATGGTAAACAAAACTGTTGCAAGTTTTGACGCACCGATTACAATAGCATTCTCCTCCATATGGTGACTTTGCCAGTAGATGGAGAGGGTGTCTACGATGAATGCGCCGCTTGATCTCACGGGGCAGCTCGGTGCATTTCTTGTGAAGAAAGAAGTAACAAGAGGTGCAACTGTAGCAAGGACCCCATATAGGTCCCTCGCATCCAGAGCAAATAACTAGTTCACAACTATATTCGTGAACTTTATTAATGAGGATCAATGGATGATCTGGGTGGCTAAAATGTTCAACCTCCATGTCTCTGGCTCTCTCAAAAGACACAGCAGTAGACGAAGTGTGTGTTTTGGATGCAAGTGCCGATTGCTCTCTGGGGGTAGCTCAGCACACTTCTTGTGAAGAAAGAAGTTGCAAACAGAGCACATAACTCCTTCACCATGATATTCTTGCTCTTCATTCAAAATCAATGGATGATCCTTGTGGGCAAATTGATGTGCCTGACTATCAACTTCCAAAAAACCCGGTTGAAAAGCACATTTGATATCAAGATCAAATTCACAGAAAGAACAGTGGTAAACAAAACTGTTGAAAGTTTTGCCGCACCGATCACAAAAGCATCGTGTTTTATACGGTGGCTGTGGCATAAGATGGAGAGGGTGTCTCGGATGAATGCGCCGCTTGATCTCACGGGGCAGCTCGGAGCATTTCTTATGAAGAAAGAAGTAGCAAGAGGTGCGACTGTAGCAAGGACCCCATATCGGTCCCTCGCATCCAGAGCAAATAACTAATTCACAACTATACTCGAGAACTTGATTAGCTGGTAAACCAATTTACTACTTCAATTCAATTTACTACAAATAAACCAAACAACTAAGAAAAATACAATCCAAGAAGGCTGGGAATGTTGCTAGCAGCATGCAAAGGTTGGAGATTTTTAATTGGATATTTATAAAATTATATCTATAAAATTAAGGCTACAACAATTTGAATTCCAGACAAGATTGATATATGATATTTTTCTTAAATAAACAGTCTTGTTAATGATTTTTTTTTCTCAATTCAACTCAAATTTTATTAGAAGATTTTAAAAGTTTTATTTTCTATAAAATTAGAATTTTATAGTCCTTTAAAATCAATTAGACTTTCAAATAAAACCACAAAAACTATCCAGACTTATAAAGTTTTTTTTATTTAGTTGATTTAGACCTTCAACGACAGTTATAATCAAATAGCATCTTTTATTGTTCAGAACAAAACAGAGAAACAAAAAAGTTATCTCATATGCGTAAATAGAATCAGAGATAATAATCCTCTGTCTTGCAACTGCCAATAATCATAACCCAAAAATAAGAAAAAAAGCCAACAACTGCAATCTAATTACCTTAATGACATCCGGCATTGGCTTCTTTCCCAGTGGACGATAAAACTGCAGTTCGTGTCAGTACATTCAAGGGCTAAGTCATCGCAGGGCTCACCACAAGTATCGCATGCCTGGGGACGATAATCCTCTGTCTTGACGACCAAAACAAGAGGGTGAGGGTGTTTAGGATACGTGTGAACCCCCCCTGGATTGACATATGGGTATTTCCCGAGAGCACATTCTGGATGAGCATCGAAGTCGCATTCCTCACAACGGTAGAACCAGAGCTTCGGGTCTCTATCTTCTTCACAAATTATACAGGAAGGTTGGTAGTCATTTTCATTAATGTAGGTGAGGAAGAGAGGATGGTCATCATACTCGTGTCTGATTGCTTTATATGGCAGTGTAGCACATTTCATACCGAGCTTGAAATCGCAAACCACACATTTAAAAAACACCTTTGATTCTTCACTGACACAACAGCCACTGCAATGGGGAATATTCTCTCCGTCATCTGCAACCCAAGGGGGAAGCCCGCGACCTCCATTATTGCAACGGAGAATACTCTTTCTGTCCGCTGGAAGATAAAGGGGATGCTCATGACCTCCATGTTTAAAAGAATCTTTCAATGATTTGAAGCATCGGACATCAATGCAGAGTCCACATACATCACATGTGTACCTGAGCCCACGAAAAACTTGCTTACACACATCACACTTGTACAGATCATGTTCCCATAGGTTCCATGAAAGAATCAGTTGTTTTTCGTGATATTGCCACTTTTTTTTCCTGGGTAATTCTATGCAGGTTTTGTCAAGAAAGAAATTACAACTGGCACAGCTATAAAATGGAGTTGAGATTGGTAACATGCACCCCTCACACTTTAGATCATCATCAACCTTGTCATTAAGGATTAGGTTATGTTGATGACAGAAATGCTTGATCTCTTCAATTATTCTCTCCTCTCCATGCTTGATCTCACGGACAACGCGAAAGCTAGGTTCCATGAATTGATCATCAACTGTCACACTTTGCTCTTCTTCGTTTTCTTCTACAATCTCTGTTGCAGAATCGCCATACTCTCTGCTACAACTCACGTGTGCAACAAAGTCACAGTCTGGGCAATAGTAAACTCCGTATTCTGTGTCAACTTCCCGACGGCAAATTCCACAGTACTTGTTTATAGATTTGATACATTGTTGAGGATGATACGTGTGGATGATATGGGGATGATGGTGCAGTACCGTTTTAAGGGTGCGTGGCAATGAAATGCATTTTTTGTGGACCAAGATTTGGCACATGGTGCACACTAATGGGGAGTCATCTCCATGAGTGCCGCATGCATTGCAAGTGAAGGAGATTGATTTTAGTGAAGGTGAATTCAGTAGGCGTCTAAATTGATGTCCCTTATCCTGATCAGCTGCATAAACGCACGGTGGAAAAGCACATTTGATATGGAGGTTGAATTCGCACACAAAACAGCAGTAAACAAAACTCTCATAGCAAGTTTCGTTGCAAAAATCACAGATCATATCTTCATTTGGCAGTAGACCAAGAGGGTGTTCTGGATGCAAGTGCCGATTGATCTCCGGGGGTAGCTCAGCACACTTCTTGTGAAGAAAGAAGTTACAACAAATGCAACTATAGCTACGACCCGACATTGGTTCCTTACACACAGAGCACATAACTCCTACACCATGATATTCTTGCTCTTCATTCAAAATCAATGGATGATCCTCGTGGGAAAAATGATGTGCACATTTGATATCTAGATCAAATTCACAGGAAGAACAATGGTAAACAAAACTGTTGCAAGTTTTGTCGCACCGATCACAAACGCATTCTGTGTAATGAGATGGTGACTTTGCCAGTAGATGGAGAGGGTGTCTAGGATGAATGCGCCGCTTGATCTCACGGGGAAGCTCGGCGCATGTCTTATGAAGAAAGAAGTAGCAAGAGGTGCAACTGTAGCAAGGACCCCATATTGGTCCCTCGCATCCAGAGCAAATAACCAGTTCACAACTATATTCGAGAACTTGATTAATGAGGATCAATGGATGATCTGGGTGGCTAAAATGTTCAACCTCCATGTCTCTGGCTCTCTCAGAAGACAGAGCAGGAAATGAGAGGTGTTGAGCCAATGCAAGACTTTGGGAGGCCATATCGAAGCTGCCGAATATATATGTTATCGAAATGAAAAGGCAAATAAAAGTTGAGTGCTGCTAGTATTCAATACCTCACCTTCTGAACTGAAACTTGACCTCTTCACCGACGGCTAATTAAATAATTACAGCTGCTTACTGCTACATTACAGATCAACCAACGAGATCCAGAACACAGTGATTTCCCATTAAGATCGGATACCAATCAATTGCTGGGGAAGCATTTTTCTTTTATCAAAGATTATGAGACAGAGAGCCGAAAGGAAAAATAATTCAAAGGACCCCAAATTCAAAGAAGCCCAAAAAGGAAGGAAGGGTGTTACCTGTAAGAAGAGGCGGGTAGAAGATCACGGGGAAAGCTACAGGCTCCTCTATTTGTGAGGATGAGATTGTTCAAGTATGTGAATAAGAAGACACTTTCCCCTGTCTTTTCTTGTTGGAGAAGAAGACTGGTTGACTTTAGTTGGGTTCCCTCAACTTCTTATATTACTCATTTGCCCATGTGTGTAAGCATTTTACAGTAGAGGTACCTAAAACGTTAAAAATCTATTGGTAAAATCCTTAATTATTAAAATCATAAATCAACAGGTACTTGTATATATATTTACAATAATCTTAGTTAAATCTTAAAATGATATTTTTTTTTTATCATAACATACCATTTAAATTAATAAATTTAAATATGTTAACTATGTGAAACAAATACCTAATCTATTATTTGTCTATAAATAAATATAAAGGTATTTTTGATAGTATAGTTAATTTTTAAATTATTTTTTATTTGAAAATATATTCAAATATGATATTTTTTTAATTTTTTAAAATTATTTTTCACAACAAATATCAAAACAATTTGAAAACAAAAATAAATAATATAAAAAAATAAAAAAAGTATTTTTTAAAAAAATACTTCTAAAACAAAAAATGAATAGTCTCTAAGTGTTTTACATGTAAATACCTCTAAACATTAAAAATATATTTGATAAATCAATATATCTCAAGCAAATTACACGTGAAGTAGAAGAAATTACCATTTTATTTTGAAAAGCCGACTCCTAAGCATCCTCTCTCATCCCTTACATAAAATATTGCCTTTGGATTTCTAGATTTTATAGTGAAAAGTGATGGATTAATTTTATTTTTTATTATTTTGATCTATTAATATTAAAAATATTTTTTAAAAAAAAAATAAAAAATTATTTTAATATATTTTAAAATAAAAAAAACTTTAAAAAATTAGTGTCAACTGTAAAGATAATTGTAGGAAAGTTTATCAACTTTTCAAAATTATACAAATCAATATAGATATTTATTAAAAAAAATTATGATATTTATCAAAAAAAAATTCTTGTTTGATTTTGAGCAGGTAGTCCACGTCTTAACTGGTGTATTTACAATTAATTATTTTTCTTGCAAGCTTACCTTTCTTTTTTTTGTGGAATTAAAAAGGAAACCAGAACCACTCACGAGGTATTAATTATAGCTAGGTTGTAAGAGGTGTGTGTGTCAAGGCCTAATTAAATGGTGCTCTCTCCATATGGGCAGGCCGTAAAGATTTTATAATGAAGAGAGAGATGGGAAAGGAAGAATTAAGATCATGTGTGTATTCCCTTTCCAAATTAATTACAGGTTTTTTAAAAAACAATTATGAAAACAAATGTCTTTATCACATCGGATTGGTCCATTTCTTAGTTAATGGATCATGTCCATATAATAATTTAACAATGAATACAAAATAAAAGATGAAAATGAAAAATAGTATTAGAAACTATTAGTCTTAGAGGAGCTATCTTGGGTGGAGTTAGGATCTTAATTCAAATATTCATATTGATCCTCTCATGTTATTTCGTATCACATTTTTCATGTTTATTACCCACAAATTATTAAATTAAAATAAAAATAACATCAATTATATATATAAAAAATAAAAACAAACATAACCATCTAATAAAAATAACATCAATTAAAAACAAATCCTCAAAAAATCTACTTTTTCTAGTAAAATGAGGGGCAAAACATATATCAGAATTCTTATCTTGAAATGGTACTCATTAACATCAAGAATAACTTTTTTCAATTACTTTTTAAAATGATTTTCGTTTAAATTAATTAAATATGTAAAAGTTGAATTGAAAAAAAAAATTAAGTAACTGAAAAATTTAATGAGAAAAAGAAAGAATAGCTTTGCGCATCCAAAACAAATCCTCTCACAAGCCATATAGTGATTAACATATGAATTTTAATTTTTTTAATAATTTGTAGTTATTTATAAAATGTCTCAGATATACAATTATTAATGGAGTCGGGATTATGTTTTTGTCATCTACAAATCAAGAACTTTGATATATACAGAACTTAATTAGTACAAAAAAGAAGGGTTATTGATAGGTTAATATCTTTGCAGCAGTAAATCAAGTTAAATAGTATTACATAATAATGTATTTAATTTATTTTTCTTTGTTTATGTATCACCCATTAATTACTGCTTTGTTTTTTGTAGGTTTTGTGTTCGTGCCTCGAGGAATAGGCAAAACTTGTGATTGAAATGACCACTGTTCAACAAATGAGGTGAAAAGACCTATCAAATAGTTGCACTTCTTATTCAAACTTACTGCTGGTCTGTTTTTACAATTTTGAAAAAATAATTGAAAAAATTAAAATTTTTATTTTATATTTTTTCTTCAAATTATTTTTTTATTTTAAAAAATATTTGATGTACTATTATGAAAAATAAATTTTAAAAAACAAAAAATATTATTTCAATATATTTTTAAATAAAAAATACTTTAAAAATTAATTATAAAAAAACTCTTATTCTATATGTGATCTGGCTGTGTTTCAATCAGTTGAAATTTGAAACAGTAGCTTCATGATGTTTATCTCAAACAGAAAATTAGGTCTTTCCTTTGGTAAATCTATTTCTTTGTTATCTCTATAGAATTAAGTAATTATTTTTCTATAGAATCATCTCATGACTTGAGTTGTGAATTTAAAAGATTAATTTAGGTTATTTTTTTTAATTTTATTATTTAACATTGAGTTAATTATCAATTATTCTTTATAATTTCTTTTAATTTGCTTTCTATAAGGCTATCATGGTCTCATAACTCAGGTCATGAATTTAACGTGTTAGCCCTCCTACTTATAATTTTTTTTTCCATTAACTATCAATTGTTCATTTTTTTTTATTGATCATATGAACTGATTTTGGGCTATTTTCATGAAGTTTGGATTATTTTATGAAATGTGTTAGATATGTAATTAATGAAGTAGGGGTTATCTTTTTGTTATATACAAATCAAGAATTATGAACAGAGAGAAGGGTTACTGATGAGTTGCTAAAGAATTTGCATGAGCAAACCAAGTCAAACACTATTACCTGAAACATTTTGATATTTTAATTTTATCAGGTGATTTAAATTATTATAAATCTTAATTTTATTTTATTTTTATTTTTTTATATAATTTCAACTTGATTTTAAATTATTGTAAGAGTGTGTGGCCATTTGATTATGATATTACAACAAACACTCTAGCCTTTGTTACATTTCAAAAAGAAGGAAAGAAAGAAAACAAAGAAAATACCCCCTTATAAACTGGTCATCAGTCTACATAAGTTTTAGCTACCGGTTTGTTTTCCTGGATGGCTGTGTTTTAAAAAAAAAATTGATTTTTTGTTTTTTTTTTTAATTTTTGAACTGTTTTGTTGTACTAATATAAAAAAATATTTAAAAAAATAAAAAATAACCGTTATTATAATATTAAATAATACATTAAAAAAAAAAACAGAAGGGAAACTACTTTATTACATTTTTGCAAATCAATGAAATCCAGCGGTACCAGTGGCATCCCTTTTATATTGGAGATGGTTAATGCCAATATTCCACTCGTTAAAGCTGCAACAAATTATACAATATATTAAGGAATCAATATTTCTATTATTATTTATCTAGATATAAAGTACTGTAATTAATGTTATTTAAAAAAACACCTTTAATATAGTTTGTATTCATTTAAGAAATTAATAAAGAAATATATATAACATATATTTAGTTATCTAATTTTACGTTAAATTATATGTTAAAAAAACACTTTTCAAAATTATAAAAAAAACAACCATAACCTTATTCGAACTAAAACTAAAATTTAATGTTATTTAAAAAAACACCTTTCATGTATTTTGTATTAATTTAAGAAATTAATACACACACACAAATATAGAGTTATCTAATTCTACATTAAATAGACTTAAAAGGGAAAACAAAGGCAGAAAAATGATCAAGCACATGGATCGAGGAGGCCTAGCACGCCTGTCAACAGGCTCGCACATTTGGACTTCATTTTTATTATTATTATTTAAATGGGAGGACTTTTTAAAGCAACCAACCGATACGTCTTTTGTTGTGGCAAAAAACACGTCACCTATTTATTCCATTGCTGAGAAACTCTAAAGGTTGGATGTCGCTGGAAAATTGCTCCCCACTCTTTTGACCCAAAACATCATTTCAAGGATTTCTTTCATTTAAAAACCACTTAGAAACACCCAGCAAACATAACCTTGAAACAAGTTTTAATCAATTAAAACACTCAAAATTTGTTCTGGTTCAAAATAAATTCCCAAAAAATATACTTTTCAAGCAAAAAATACATCAATGGAATTCTTATCTTGAAATGGAACCCATTAACTTCAATAACAACTTGTTTCAGTTGCTAAATTATGGTTAACAATAACTTTTACTATGCTCTCTTAAATTTAAGGACTGAAATATAAATAAAATAAAATCTTGAACCAAATAGTATAATTTTCAAGCTGAAGGGACCAAAACTAATATTGAACTAAATTTTAAGCCTAAAAGGCTTTGACACCCATTGTTTCTTAAAAAGGCTACCATTTCATCAAGCTTTCAATTTTGATCCACTTAATTTTTGTTTTTCTCTAACAATAAAATTGATTTTTTTTATTGCGTTTTTAAAAGTGAAATGAACACAGTATCAAAAGAACAGTACCAAAAAAGGTGCTCTCAAAGAAGGAAAACCTTTCAATCTAATAATCACCCATACGCCATTGAAATAGAGATTAAGGATTTTCTTGGAATAGAGATTGCTCTTTCAAAGAAGGGGATCGTTATATCCCAACAGAAGTGTGTCATTGATCTTCTTAAGAAGACTGGGATGAGTGGTTGTAGGCTAGCAGACACTCCAATAGATCCCAATCAGAAACTTGAAGATGACAAGGAAGGCGATCCAGTGTGAATACAACACAGTATTAAAAGTTAGTGGGAGAGTTTATTTACTTATCAAATACATGATCTAATATTGCATTTGCTGTGAGTTCAGTAAGCTAGTTTATGCATTCACCCCACGCAAAACATCTTGAAGCAGTTTATTGGATTCTCATACACTTGAAAAGCACACTAGACAAGCGCAGACAATAAAAGCATACACGGATGCATATTGGGCGGGCTCAGTCATTGATAGAAGATCCACATTAGAATATTGTACTTAAGTTTGAGGAAATACAGTTACATGGCAAAGTAAGAAACAAAATGTGGTTGCAAGAAGCAGTGCTGAGGTAGAATATAGGAAGAGAATTCTTGAAGAAACTGTGAATGCCTGCGAATATGTCAACATTAACCAAGCTCCCGTTTCTTGTTTTTCTAGCCTAGAGATCCAATCTTTATTTTGATTTCCTAATTTGTGGCCTTTCTAATTTGGTGATCTCCTCTACTATTTTATCTTGTAACCATATCTATTGAACGAATAAGAAATAAAATTCTTCTTCATCTTCCAAAAACCCAGACACACAACACAGTAATAGAAGAAGAAGAAGAATTCATGGATTCCTGCATCGGTGAGTCTGAAAGTCATGTGTAAACGCCTATTACGTTGATATATGGGTATTTCCTAAGAGCACATTTTGGATGAGCATCAAAGTTGTATTTCTCACAACGGGAGAAACAGAGCTTTATGATTTTCACAAATTTAACAGACAAATTGGTAGACATTTGGATCATTATAGGTGAGAAAGAGAGGATGGCCATCGTACATGTGTCTAGCTTTACATGGCAGAGGAGCCCATTTATTACAAGGGTTGAAATCGCAATCCACGTTAACTATTCCATTGATTTTTAAAATATTTTTTTTATTTAAAAAATATTAAAAAAAATTATTTTAAAAAATTATTTTTAACATTATCATAAAAATTAATTTAAAGTAAATTTTTTATTAAAAAAATATTTTTAAAACACAAAAATAAACATATTTTTAATAATAAAAAAGCTAGGAATGTTGCTAGCAGCATGCAAAGGTTGGAGATTTTTAATTGGATACCTACAAAATTGAAGCAACAACAATTTAAATTTGAGACAAGATTGATATATGATTTTTTTTTCTTAAATAAGTAGTCTTGTGAAGGGTATAGTTTTATTTTTATTTTTTACTTTATCCAACTCAAATTTTATTAGAAGATTTTAAAAGCTTTATTTTCTATAAAATTAGAATTTTATAGTCTTTTAAAACCAGTAAGAGTTTCAAATAAAACCACAAAAACTATCAACTTGTACTATTTTATTAGTTGATTTAGAATTGTTTTTCCTATTTAGTTTAAATTTATTTTTATTTTTTATTTCATATTTTTTTTAATATATAAACACTATAATATTATATTTTAATTAGAGAATTATAATTTTAATATAGTGATTTTACTCGATAGAATTTTATATTACTTGTTTTTGCCGCTAAAAAAAATGCAGTAGAAGTTTAAAAAGCATTAATTATTTTTTGTGGACTACCCGTTAATCAGACCGAAAAATAATTAAATTGGGTTTGAACTCGAAAGAGTTTTTTTGTCTAAATTAAAAATCAATCAGGTTCTAAATTGCCTTGCCGCTGATTTATCTAATCTAACCAAATAATCGAAATGGGATTGGATAATCAATCAGCTTATTCTTATTCTTCTGTAAATGAAAAATTAGATAAAATCTATAACAAAAATGTAAAGAGGGAATCGAAACAATAAGTAAAATAATTTATGGAGAGGATCAAGAGCTTCCTGCTATGCTAAGAAAAATGGTGGAAGGTCAGACATCTCTGTCACTACGAAGGCACACAGAAACAACAAACAGTTTTAATAAAATAGCATCTTTTATTGTTCAGAAAAAAAGAGAGAAAAAAAAAGTGATCTCATATGCGAAAATAGAAACAGAGATAATAATCCTCTGTCTTGCAACTGCCAACAATCATAACCCAAAAATAAGAAAAAAGCCAACAACTGCAATCCAATTACCATATTAATGACTTCCAGCATTGCCTTCTTTTCCTGTGGACGATAAAACTGCAGTTAGGATCAGTACATTCAAGGGCTAAGCCATCGCAAGGCTCACCACAGGTATCGCATGCCTTCTTTTCCTGTGGACGATAATCCTCTGTCTTGTCGACCAAAGCAATAGGGTGAGGGTGTTTACGAAATGTTACAACCACCCCTGGCTTGACATATGGCAATTTCCCGAGAGCACATTCTGGATGAGCATCGAAGTCGCATTCCTCACAACGGTAGAACCATAGCTTTGGGTCTCTATCTTCTTCACAAATTATACAGGAAGGTTGGTAGTCATTTTCATTAATGTAGGTGAGGAAGAGAGGATGGTCATCATACTCGTGTCTAATTGCTTTACAGGGCAGTGTAGCACATTTCATACCGAGCTTGAAATCGCAAACCACACATTTAAAAAATACCCTTGATTCTTCACTGACACAACATCCACTGCAATGGGGAATAATCTCTCCGTCATCTGTTTCCCAAGGGGCAAACCCGCGACCTCCATTACTGCAACGGAGAATATTCTTTCTGTCCGCTGGAAGATAAAGGGGATGCTCATGACCTCCATGTTTAAAAGAATCTTCCAATATTGATTTGAAGCATCGGACATCAATCCAGAGTCCACATACATCACATGTGTACCTGAGCCCACGAAAATCTTGCTTACACACATCACACTGGTACAGATCATGTGACCCTTGGTTATATGAAAGAATCAGTTGGTTTTCGTGATTTTGCCACTTTTTTCGCCTGGGTAATTCTATGCAGGTTTTGTCGAGAAAGAAATTACAACTGGCACAACTATAAAATGGAGTTGAGATTGGTAACATGCACCCATCACACTTTAGATCATCATCAACCTTGTCATTAAGGATTAGGTTATGTTGATGACTGAAATGCTCGATCTCTTCAATTATTCTCTCCTCTCCACGCTTGATCTCACGGACAACGCGAAAGCTAGGTTCCATGAATTGACCATCAACAGTCACACTTTGCTCTTCTTCGTTTTCTTCTACAATCTCTGTTGCAGAATCGCCATATTCTATACTACACTTCACGTGTGCAACGAAGTCACAGTCTGGGCAATAGTAAACTCCGTATTCTGTGTCAACTTCCCGACGGCAAATTCCACAGTACTTGTTTATAGATTCGATACCTTGTTGAAGTTGATATGTGTGGATGATTTGGGGATGATGGTGCAGTGCCGTTTTAAGGGTGCCTGGCAATGAAATGCATTCTTCGTGGACCACGAGTTGGCACATGGTGCACCCGAATGGGGAGTCATCTCCATCTGTGCCGCATGCATTGCAAGTGAAGGAGATTGATTTTAGTGAACGTGGATTCAGCAGGCTTCTAAATTGATGTCCCTTATCCTGATCAGCTGCATAAACGCACGGTGGAAAAGCACATTTGATATGGAGGTTGAATTCGCACACAAAACAGCAATAAACAAAACTCTCACAGCAAGTTTCTTTGCAAAAACCACAGATCATGTGATGATTTGGCAGTAGACGAAGAGGGTGCTCTGGATGAATGTGCCTCTTGATCTCGGGGGGCAGCTCAGCACATTTCTTGTGAAGAAGGAAGTTGCAAGAAATGCAACTATAGCTAGGACCAGACATTGGTTCCTTGCACACAGAGCACACAACTCCTTCACCATGATATTCTTGCTCTTCATTCAAAATCAACGGATGATCCTTGTGGGCAAATTGATGTGCCTGACTATCAACTTCCAAAAAACCCGGTTGAAAAGCACATTTGATATCAAGATCAAACTTACAGAAAGAGCAATGGTAAACAAAACAGTTGAAAGATTTGTCGCACCGATTACAACGGTAATTTCCTTCATATGGTGACTTTGCCAGTAGATGGAGAGGGTGTCTACGATGAAGGCGCCGCTTGATCTCACGGGGCAGCTCGGCGCATTTCTTATGAAGAAAGAAGTAACAAGAGGTGCAACTGTAGCAAGGACCCCATATTGGTCCCTCGCATCCAGAGCAAATAACTAGTTCACAACTATATTCGAGAATTTGATTGATGAGGATCAATGGATGATCTGGGTGGCAAAAATGTTCAACCTCCATGTCTCTGTCTCTCTCAGAAGACAGAGCAGGAAATGAGGGTTGTTGAGCCAAGGCAAGACTTAGGTAGGCCAAATTGAAGCTGCCGAATATATATATGTTATCGAATTGGAAAGGCAAATAAAAGTTGAGTGCTACTAGTATTCAATACCTCACCTTCTGAACTGAAACTTGACCTCTTCACCGACGGCGGCTAATTAAATAATTACAGCTGCTTTACAGCTGCTTACTGCTACATTACAGATCAACCAACGAGATCCAGAACACAGTGATTTTCCATTAAGATCGGATACCAATCAATTACTGGGCGAGCATTTTTCTTCCCTCTTCCCCTTTATCAAAGATTATGGGACAGAGAGCCGAAACGAAAAAAAATGCAAAGGACCCAAGATTCAAAGAAACCCCAAAAAGGAAGAGGAAGGGTGTTACCCGTAAGGAAGAGGCGGGTAGAAGATCACGAGGAAAGCTACAGGCTCGTCTATTTGTGCGGATGAGATTCTTCAAGTATGTGAATAAGAAGACACTTTCCCATGTCTTTTCTGGTTGGAGAAGAAGACTCGTTGACTTGAGTTGGGTCTCCTCAACTTCTTATATTACTCATTTGCCCACGGGTAGCGGTTTAAAATTGCTTTCTAAACGGTATTTTTAATAAAAAAAAATATTTAAATTTAAGTTTTTTTTATGTTTTTAAATATGTTGATATTAAAAATAATATTTAAAAAATAAAAATATTTATTTTAATATTTTTTTCAAATAAAACAAATATTTTAAAAAATAACTACTTACACCCTCCTAATCTTTTTCCAAGTAGAGGTACTTAAAATTAAAAATCTAATGATAAAATCCTTTAATTATTAAAATCATAAATCAATAATTACATGTATATATAATTAACATATTTTAGCTAAATCTCAAATAGGTCTTTTTTTTCTATCATAACGAACTATATAAATTAATAAATGTTAACTATACTTTATAGTTTAATTTTTATAATAAAACGATTTTACTCTTAATAACCTAGAAATGTGAAACAAATACATAATTAACTAAAATTATGATATTTCATTTAAATTAACTAAAATATTTTAAGCAAATTGCACATAATGTAGAAGTTTAATATTTTATTTACTACCTTTTATTGAATAACTTAACTAAAAATTAAAGATATAATTGATATAATTACACTTATTAAAGACTTATTAGAAATAATCTATAAGATAAAAGGAAATATGAACTACTTATCGTGAGTAAGTAGGAGTGATTATTTTCGGTTTGGTTCAGTTTTTTTTTAAATGTAACCAAACTGAAATTAAAAAAAAAACTGAAACTGAACCGAAACCGGTTCAAACCGATGGTTTCGGTTCGTTTCGGTTTTTTAAGGTAAAAACCGGTTCAAACCGGTTTGGCTAGGTTTTTTAGTTTGGCCTGGGTTTTTCCAGTTTGACTCGGTTTTTTTGGTTTGGGTTCGGTTCGGTTTGGTTTTTTCGGTTTCGGGCTTATAAAACCGAAACCGAACCGGTTGGTTTTTTTAAAATTTTAATCGGTTTAATTATTTTTTTTTACCATTCGATTTTTTCGGTTATTTTTTTCCAGTTTTATCAATTTTATTGGTTTTTTGATTTTTTTACTCATCCCTATAAGCAAGTGATATTTTTTATATCAAAATAAATTTGTGAAGTTCGTGTGACTTCTTTGTTAATTTGAATGGAAAAAATAAACAGAACATGTTATAAAAAATCATTTATTTTGGAATTAAATTATATAATTTGAGATATAAAGAAAAATTAAAAACACATTCTCTTGTACAAGGATTCATTAATTAAACCATTTCTCCTTAAAAGCCTCCGACCTCAAAGTCTCCATTGTCATTCCTATTTGGTTTTCTAGATTTAATAATGAAGAGAGGGATGGGGAAAAGAAGAAGATCATGAGTGTGTTTCCTTCCCAAATTAATTATTTCGTTTTATGCAAATAAATGTCTTTATTATATTGAATTGATCATGTCCATATAATAATTTGACAGTGAATCCACAGTAAAGTATGAATTCAATTCAGATTCACCCTCTCGTATTTTTTATGTCATATTTCATCATGTTTATTAACTACAAACAATTAAATTCAGATTAAGTGTGTGTGTATATATATATATATATATATATATATATATATATATATATAACAACTTAACTATCTTTTTTTTTTCTCTCGCCTAATTTAACTAGCATTACAAGCTATGAGTAAGCCAACTTTACCAAATATTTGAATCTTAAAGAAACTTGAGTCATGTATATCAAGAAATATGATGCATGTGTTAAATAATATTTATTTAGTCTTATTTATTAAGGGTATAATAGTATTTTTAGTTTAACCTATATATAATTTATTTGTATTTAGGTTAACTTAAGCACTCATAATAAACAGATTATTGAGAATTATAGCCTCCTTTTATATTTGTTTGATCTGAATTACTTTAACATGGTTTCAGAGCCTGGTTGATCGAACCCTTGGCTTGCTAATTTTATGGAACTCACTGCCCTGTAGAAATCATGTTCACCAATATCAGAGCCACTGCTGGTATCAAAATCGTTATCATCATCCATTTCATTCCCTGTAGGATGTTTTAGCACGCTCAATACATTCCTTTGAAGCTTAACTTCAGATCCATTTTTCAAAACATCAGACATGAGTTGTTTGACCTATTAGAAGATGGAGGATGAAGATCAAGTTTTGTGCTTGCGGCTGAAGAATCAATATCTGAACCTTTATTTTGGATTCTTTAGCTTCTGCAATTTGGTACTTATGTTGTCTCTGCAATTGTTTTGGTATTTCGTCTTCTCTTCAGTTTCTGCAATTTGGTATTTGCGTTCAGTTTCTGCAATTTTTTTTTAGTGATATTTTGTCTTCCGCTTCTGCAACATCTGGTATTTCGACTTTCATTTAGCTTCTGCAATTTGATAAATAATATTTATCTAGTTTTATTTATTAATAATAAAATAGTATTTTCAATTTAACCTATATATAATTCATTTATATTTAGGTTAACTTAAGCACTCATTTATATTTAGGTTAAATTATTAAGAATTTTAATCTCTTTTTATATTTGATTTGAATTACTTAACAGCCTGGTCTTAATAAGTCATATTATTATCAATTATGTCTTGGGAGATGCTTGACCAATATTTTTGTGCTGAATTCAAATAGATATATGTTCGGCGAGCTGCTAGACGTAGAATTTCTGGCCTGATTGTGTGCCGAATAATATCAGTCGCTCACATCCAGAGCAAATAACCAGTTCACAACTATATTCGAGAACTTGATTAATGAGGATCAATGGATGATCTGGGTGGCTAAAATGTTCAACCTCCATGTCTCTGGCTCTCTCAGAGGACAGAGCAGGAAATGAGGGGTGTTGAGCCAAGGCAAGACTTAGGCAGACCAAATTGAAGCTGCCGAATATATATGTTATCGAAATGAAAAGGCAAATAAAAGTTGAGTGCTACTAGCATTCAATACCTCACCTTCTGAACTGAAACTTGACCTCTTCACAGACTGCTAATTAAATAATTACAGCTGCTTACTGCTACATTACAGATCAACCAACGAGATCCAGAACACAGTGATTTCTCATTAAGATCGGATACCAATCAATTGCTGGGGAAGCATTTTTCTTCCCTCTTCCCCTTTATCAAAGATTATGGGACAGAGAGCCGAAACGAAAAATAACTCAAAGAGCCCAATATTCAAAGAAGCCCGAAAAGGAAGAAAGGGTGTTACCTGCAAGGAAGAGGCGGGTAGAAGATCACGAGGAAAGCTACAGGCTCCTCTATTTGTGCGTATGTGAATAAGGGTCTTTTCTTGTTGGAGAAGAAGACTCGTTGACTTTTGCAGGGTTTCCTCAACTTCCTTCCTCTATTACTCGTTTGCCTATGGATGCAAGTATTTTACAGTAGAGGGCCTAGAGGCACCTAAACGTTAAAAATCTATTGGTAAAATCCTTTAATTATTAAAATCATAAATCAACATGTACTTGAATATATATTTTAAAAAAATTCTTAGTTAAATCTTAAAATGATATATCTTGCCGTTTAAATTAATAAATTTAAGTATGTTAACTACGATTAAAAATCTTTAAATGTGAAACAAATACATAATTTATTATTTGGGGATGTTTTGTATTACGGTATGAGTTGGTTTTTAAAATATTTTATATTTGAAAATATATTAAAATAATATTATTTTAGTTTTTTAAAATTATTTTTAACCATATACATCAAAATAATTTAAAAATATAAAAAAATAATTTAAAATAAAAAATATAAAAAAATTATTTTTTAAAAAGAATATATTTTTTTTTTAAAAAAAAGCTCTCGACATACCATTTCATTTTGAAAAGCCAACTCATAAGCATCCTTTATCATCCCTTGCATAAATTATTGCCTTCGGATTTCTAGATTTTATAATGAGAAGAGATGGACTAATTTAATTTATTTTAAAAGGATGATCTGTTATCCAGTTCTTTTTATATATATAAAAAAAAATATAGTTTTTGTTTAACAAAACTTTATATTACTATCTTACGATATTTTGCGAGTTATATCAAGATTTTTCTGAATATAAAAAAATTTAATTTTTTATTTAATTTTTTTACTAATATTAAAAATAATTTTTTTAAAAAAATAAAAAAATTATTTTAATATATTTCAGAGAAAAACAATTTAAACAAACTTGTATTCCATGTAAATTGAAAGATGAGTACAAGAAAAGTATATCAACTTTACCAAATTATACAAATCAATATAGATATTAATTAAAATAAATTATGATATTTATCAACTTTTTTTTCTTGTTTGATTTTGAGCAGGTGGTCTACATCTTAACTGGTGTATTTACAATTAATTATTTTTCTTACGAGCTTAACTAAAATTAAGTCATCATATATTTTTAGATCTTTAATTTCTCGATTGAATCCTCTATCCATTTCCGTCAACTTCCTTTTTTGTGTGGAATTAAAAAGGAAACCATAACCGCGCACGAGATATCAAAATCAAAACTTCAACTGGGCTCTCAAGGGAGCACTGTACACGAAGGCGGCTGTGAAAGAACAAAGGAGATTGAAAGGACATGGTTTAAGCTTCTGATCAATTATTTTGCTGGTAGCAGGATGAAGAACAAAGGAGATTGAAAGGATATATTATGTAGATGAGCATATGCGCAAGGGAATAATATCAGTTTGGTTCTCTGCTCCGATTTGAAGGTGGGTTGTGATCCAATTGGGCTTGGCATCATCAAGCAAACCTAATTAGCCAATCATTGGCCTGAAAACATTGAAGTAGCATTAGACTTGACGTATGCAAGAGATGACAGAAAATAAATCGCAAATACAATGTTGGGGTCAAATTAATTTTTTTTTGAATAAAAAAAATATTCAAGAATTATTAATATTTTTTCTGGTAAAAAATTAAATCGTGTGGGATTTTATCTGATATGATCTGATTAACTTAACAAGTCTAAAAATAACTAAAATAATTGATAAACATATAATTTGATTTAAAAACAAAAAAAAAACATCATCTCTTTTAGTTTTTTGAAATAAAAAAATATTTTAAAAAATAAATGCTACCATACTTCTAAGCTTTCTTTACAATAAAGGTATCTAAATGTTAAAAATTTAATGATAAAATCCTTTAATTATTAAAATCACAAATCAATAATTACATGTATATATAATTAACAAATTTTAGCTAAATCTTAAATAGGTCTTTCTTCTATCATATCGTACTATTTTAATTAACACATTTATAAATGTTAACTATATTTTATAGTTTATTTTTTATAATCAAACGGTTTTACTCTTGATAACCTAGAAATGTGAAACAAATACATAATTAACTAAAATTATCATATTTCATTTAAATTAACTAAAATATTTTAAGCAAATTTGCACATGTACTGCCTCTTATCGAATAACTTAACTAAAAATTAAAGATATAATTATATTTTGGTTAGTTGCTGAATCTAAATGGACATAGGTTCAACAAGCTACTAGACTCAATGTTTCTAGATCTGGTTATATGCCGAACCTAATGGAACACAAGTCTGACAGCTGACATACCCAATGTTTTTAGGCTCGACTACGTGTCGAGTCTAAATAGATATTAATTTGATAAAATATCATACCCACAACTCAATTAGACATGAATCTAGTAAATTATTAAAAATATTTAATATATGATAATTCATTACGGCTAGTTAGAAGTATGAATGGATGCATCATTAAATTCAGAACAACGAGAGTTTTAAAATAAGATGTCACAATAACTACTTCTAGTGAAAGAAAAAACTCTCGCAGGACAGTCAAAGTTGCTAGATACTATTCATGTATAAAGATAAATTTTATTTGATCTCTAAATATGCAATTGCTTCAAATGAGGTATTGAACTTTGATGCTATTATTTAATTTGATAAGTATCGCATGCAGGATAATCCTCTGTCTTGACGACCAAAGCAAGAGGGTGAGGGTGTTTAGGATATGTTCGAACCCGCCCTGCCTTGACCTATGGGTATTCCCGAGAGCACATTTCTTGTGAAGAAAGAAGTTGCAAGAAGTGCAACTATAGCTAGGACCCGACATTGGTTCCTTGCAAACAGAGCACACAACTCCTTCACCATGATATTCTTGCTCTTCATTCAAAATCAATGGATGATCCTTGTGGGCAAATTGATGTGCTTGACTATCAAACTCAAAAAATCCCGGTTGAAAAGCACATTTGATATCAAGATCAAATTCACAGGAAGAACAATGGTAAACAAAACTGTTGCAAGGTTTGGCGCACCGATCACAAGCGCATTGTCTGTAATGAGATAGTGGCCTTGCCAGTAGATGAAGAGGGTGTGTACGATGAATGCGCCGCTTGATCTCACGGGGCAGCTCGGCGCATTTCTTATGAAGAGCAAGAGGTGCAACTATAGCAAGGACCCCATATTCACCCTCGCATCCAGAGCAAATAACTAGTTCACAACTATATTCGAGAGCTTGATTAATGAGGATCAATGGATGATCTGGGTGGCTAAAATGTTCAACCTCCATGTCTCTGGCTCTCTCAGAAAACAGAGCAGGAAATGAGATCCAGAACAGAATACAGTGATTTCTCATTAAGATAGGATACATGCAGGTTGCCCTGGATTTGGTGGGGTGGTTTTTTGTTTTAATTAAACTTCATATTTTTTATTGATTATTTTTTTTCTATAATTAAAAAAAATAATTTGAGAGAAAAATCATGTTAGTGAAAAACAATTTTATTGTTGTATAATAATTATTTTTGTAAAACTCTGATGTTACGAGATTAAATATCTTAATATGTATCTTTCTCTTACTTAACAACTTGATATTTGGTTGACGTTAACAATTTGTTTTTAACATCTATTGAGATGGATAATTCTTGATTTTTTTATTAAATACATGAATGAAATTTTCAGTTCGTATTTAAATTTTATTTAAATTTGAGAGAAAAATCATGTTAGTGAAAAACAATTTTATTGTTGTATAATTATTATTTTTTAAACTCAGATGTTACGAGATTAAATATTTTAATATATGTCTTTCTTTTAACTTAATAACTTGATATTGAGTTGGCGTTAACAATTTGTTTTTAACATTTATTGACATGTATAATTCTTGATTTTTTTTATTAAATACATGCATTAAATTTTCAGTTTGTATTTAAATTTTTGTTATGGTAAAAAAAAGCATCAGCAATAGTTGTATTTATTTTTTTTGTGTTGAAAAAAACATTTTTAAATCCTGTTTGTTTTTGCATTTCAAAAACTTTTTTGAAAAAATATGATTTTTTTTATCTTTGCTTTAATTTTTTTTTGTATTTTCAGATTATTTTAATATAATGATATCAAAAATAAATTTAAAAAAATAAAAAATAATATTTCAATATATTTTTAAATAAAAAATATTTTACAAAACAACAACCACTATTTCATAGCAATATTAATCCAGTCCAAGGGAAAGCACGAGTACTGTGAGTGGTATATATTGGCCAAGTGGGACATCAAAATCAATCATGCTAGGTGCTTGTGTTTTCTTTCTGTTCAAAGTTCATCTATACCTTGTCATTTATGTTGCCATTGTTAGGGCAGTCCTCAACCTAAATATGCAAGGAAAATGGGAGATTCCTCTAAAAGGATAAACAGCCAACATTTCACATATCAGCTACCTGTTAATTTGCTGCGTTTCATCACAGCTTGGTGTATTTTTTAAATATCTTATTTATAGTTTTGCTAAAGGTCTCCATCGGATTTTATTAAAAAGAATTCTTCCATTGACTGAACTTTAATTTCCCTTTATTATATTATTATTGAAACTCCCTCTATAAGTGTTATTTTATATGACAATATTTTTATGCATTTATAATAAAATCTATAACAAAAATGTAAAGAGGGAATCGATATGCATTGCAAGCGACCAATATTTACTCCATGATTGAAGTTTTTTAGTTTCTTCACTTCTAACAAAATTGAGTTTGTTAATAATATGCATAAAAGTAATACATACAAATCAATGATATATATATCATAGGTTTAAAACCTCTGACAAGTATGTACTCGATTGATTTTGGGATCAAAACTACGTAAATTTTTTTTTAAAAGTTAAATTTAGGTGATTTAGTGGTTTGATCCTATAATATTCTATCAAAAACTTGATTACAATTCGCTGACTATTATTTTTTTAACAAAAACAATACCGTTATGATTTATAAAAAAATAAATAATTTTAGAATCAACTCGGGATGACTCCATAACCCGATCAAAACATGTGATCGCGGTCTTGGGCTGGATCCACTACCGGGCCAAATTTAAAAACTTGCTATACACACAACCAAATAATATAAAATTATTTATTTTATCATTTAATATTTATAAAATTACATAAACATCTATTTGTATGAAGCTTTAGTATATTTTATTTATATGCATAGCATATTTCATAAATAAACCCTAACAAGTGATGAATGATGCTATATTAGTGATTTACTTGTCTCGTAATCATTGCATCAAATTTTTTACCAAGGCTTTTAGTATTATTAAGTATTAAGAATACAATTAAAAGGTCCCGGGGGTACCTTTTTTCCACATTCTTTATCACTGTAAATTACAAACAGTAATTCATAGTTTTTTGTGTGCATTTTGACCCCTTTTTTTCAAGTCTATTTTAAAAAAAAGTTTAGTTAAACAAAAAATGATATAAAAAAAACTAAGTTATTAAACTCTATAAAGTCAATGGCCCGATTTGCGAGTTTGATGAAGTAACTTTGATTGTCTCGGTTCGCAAGTTTTGTAGGGATACATTTTCTATTTGTACAGTGTTATATTGCTTATGAGGTCGAAATGATTTTTCCTACCACAATTACCATTTAGTATTATAACTAGATTATTGACCCGCGTTGCATTATGGGTCGAGTCAAATTTTTCTTGACTGTGAAAAAATATACAGATGTTGCTAACATATTTTTTTAGTAAAAAAAGTTAAACTAAGTGGGGTTGACCTAATATGACCCAGTTGACTTTGCAGGTTCAAAAATAACTTAGATGAGCTGTAAAAACATAATTTGACTAAAAATAAAATCTAAACATGACATCTTTTTTTAATATTAAGATAACAACATAATTGATTAATTTGGGTCAATCTGGATTAACATATCAAATATACGACTCGAGTTATAATAAGACTATGATAACCGTATAGAAAGCAAATCAAAATAAATTATGAAGCCTAATTCTCAATTAACCTAATATCGAAGGATGAAATCGAAAAAAAATCAACTAAAAACAGGATGTAAAAAAGTGATCTGAGTTAACCTGTCAAACTCGTTACTTGAGTCATAAGACCGAGATAACCTTATAAAAAGTAAATCGAAACAAATTATAAAGTCCAATCCCTAATCACCTCAATGCTGAAAGATAAGATTAAAAAAAATCAATTAAAAAAATATAAAGAACAACTTGAGTCAATCCGCCAAACCCATGTTTAGGAACATGAGACTGAGATAACCTCATAAAAAGAAAAAAGAAAAGACCTGATTTAACCCAGTTTAACCTACCAAATTCGTGAATCTGGTCATGAAACTGAGATAATCTCATAGGGAACAAATCAAAATAATTCATAAAGCTCAATTCCTAATCAACCCTGTCAAACCCAATGTTGAACAATAAAATTTGTAAAAAATCTAATTAAAAAAATAATACAAAAATAAGTTAAGTCAACTCGAGTTAGCCTGTTAAGCACCATTTTTAAGTCATGAGGCTGAAATAATCTAATAAAAAAAAATCATAATAAGTTATGAAACATAATTCTCAATCAAACACAATATTGAATGATAAAATTAACAAAAAAAATCAATTGAAAAAATCAAATCAATTAGGTTAAACTGCCAAACTCTTTTGAAGATAACAAGGCACTGGTTGCAAAGATGACAAATCGTTGTCATTGATTAGGAAAATGCATTTAACTAGACCACCATTTAGTTGCCATGTTGTTTTCAAAGCAAAACCGATGCTATGTGGTTTTGAGCGTGCCTGAGTGTAATAGAGATTGTTTTTTAAAATATTTTTTTACGAGTATATTAAAATAATATTTTATTTATTTATTTATTACATTAATACATCAAACCAATATAAAAATAAAAGAAATAATTTGAAGCTAAAATAATTTTTTTTTTCAAAAACACGATCAAACCGCAATTCCAAACAACCCCCAAATCTTTCCAAAACGGGCCACTTTGATGGCTCAATATGTTGTCAAATTTTGTTTTAGGCTAAAACTAAAATCATTAAATCATGTAGGTGACATCTTCAGATAGATGCTTTTTTTTTATAGGTGACATCTTCAGCTCAGAACATTTCTTTTGAAGAAAGAATTTGCTAAAAGTGCAACAATCGCTAGGACCCGACATTGCCTCCTCGCACACAGAGCACATAACTCCTTCACCATGATATTCTTGCTCTTTATTCATAATCAATGGATGATCTATGTGGGCAAGTTGAGGTGCCTGATTACCAACTTTAAATAAACACAGTATAAAATCTTCTGCATATTTTGCAGGGCATAAACTGAAAAGGTGTTCATTTCACATGGCAAATTAAGTCCAATTTCCTCTTAAACAAGGAATTCTTTCAAATCTCGAAATCATACTCACATATGTTATTCTTACAAGCAGCGTATACACTCAAAGTTTTGTTCATTTCACTTTAAAAAAGGTGCTCTCAAAGAAGGAAAACCTTTCAATCTAATAATCACCCATATGCCATTGAAATAGAGATTAAGGATTTTCTTGGAATAGAGATTGCTCTGTCAAAGAAGGGGATCGTTATATCCCAACAGCAGTGTGTCCTTGATGTTCTTAAGGAGACTGGGATGAGCGGCTGTAGGCTAGCAGACACTCCAATAGATCCCAATCAAAAACTTGAAGATGACAAGGAAGGTGAACAAAAGTTAGTGGGAGAGTTGATTTACTTATCAAATACATGATCTAATATTGCATTTGTTGTGAGTTCAGTAAGCTAGTTTATGCATTCACCACACACAAAACATCTTGAAGCAGTTTATCGGATTCTCATATACTTGAAAAGCACACCAGACAAGCACAGACAATAAAAGCATACACTGATGCAGATTGGGCGGGCTCAGTCATTGATAGAAGATCCACATTAGAATATTGTACTTAAGTTTGAGGAAATACAGTTACATGGCAAAGTAAGAAACAAAATGTGGTTGCAAGAAGCAGTGCTGAGGTAGAATATAGGAAGACAATTCTTGAAGAAACTGTGAATGCCTGTGAATATGTCAACATTAACCAAGCTCCCGTTTCTTATTTTTCTAGCCTAGAGATCCAATCTTTATTTTGATTTCCTAATTTGTGGCCTTTCTAATTTGGTGATCTCCTCTACTATTTTATCTTGTAACCTTATCTATTGAATGAATAAGAAATAAAGTTCTTCTTCATCTTCCAAAAACCCACACACACAACACAGTAATAGAAGAAGAAGAAGAAGAATTCATGTATTCGTGCATCGGTGAGTCTGAAAGTCATGTGTAAACGCCAATTACATTGATATATGGGTATTTCCTAAGAGCACATTCTGGATGAGCATCAAAGTCGTATTTCTCACAACGGGAGAAACAAAGCTTTATGATTTTCACAAATTTGACAGACAAATTGGTAGTCATTTGGATCATTATATGTGAGAAAGAGAGGATGGTCATCGTACATGTGTCTAGCTTTACATGGCAGAGTAGCCCATTTATTACAAGGGTTGAAATCGCAATCCACGTTAACTATTCGATTGATTTTTAAATTTTTTTTTACTTAGAAAAATATTAAAATAATTTTTTTAATTTTTTTTAACATTATTATATTAAAACACAAAAAACAAACAAATTCTTAATGTTATTAAGGCTAGAAATGTTGCTAGCAGCATGCAAAGGTTGGAAATTTTTAATTGGATATCTACAAAGTTGAAGCAACAACGATATGAATTTGAGACAAAAGATTGATATATGATTTTTTTTCTTAAATAAGTAGTCTTGTTAATCACGAATAAGTTTTCACACTTTAATATGTCATCCACGGTATACTGTGGAAAAACTCATAGTTTTTTTTTTTTCACTTTTCTGGAATGAGTGTATGTATCAGCTTTCCGAGATATCTCATGTCTGATTGTTAGGGTTTATGAAGTAAGTTTTTCCAGGCATCATTGTTTGGTATATTCATGTGAAACGTATTAAGGATCATTCCACCGATCCTGCCTCAGATCACTCCACAGCCTCCACCTCAAATCAAATCACAGAAGACTAGCCCAGAATCAAGGCTCACAACGGTTACAATCTTCACAGCCACAATTATAGCTAGCTTTCCTAAAACAACTTCTCTAATTCTATGTATATATACAGCTCTCAATTACTTGTAATTGTGTGGAAATATAATACACTTATTTCATCAATACACTGTCCTCATTCAAAACTTCAACATGGTATCAGGAGCGTCACCCTCTAACGAGAACCCGATCCTTACTACCCACCACCTCGTTTCCACACCAACATCTCCAATTGAGACTCCCTTGATTGCTTTCAATATCTCTGCCCAGATCAATGAAAGGCTCACTCCTTCCACCTTTCCCCAATGGCGCGCACAGTTTGAGGCCCTACTTATTGGCTACGATCTCCTTGATTTCGTTACTGGTGATCATCCATGCCCCTTGGCAAACAACACCTCTACATTCTCTTCTCACAAATCTCATTGGGTCCGGCAGGATAAACTCATCCTTAGCGCTATTTTGGCTTCTACCACCCCCACAATAACCCTCTTCATCTCAACTGCCAAAACATCACAGGAGGCATGGCACAAACTGCATGCTATGTATGCCAGCAAATCACGCACCAGAGCTCTTCAACTCAAAGAGGAGCTTACGCTGATTAAACGGGAAAATAAAACAGTTCAGGAATACCTTCATATTGTTAAGACTCTTGCAGATGAGATTGCCCTAATTTATCATCCCATTTCTGCTGATGATCTCACTCTCTACATCCTCAATGGCTTGGGACCTGATTTCCATGAGATTGCTGCCCCGATCCGTGCTCGTGAAAAATATCTCACTTTTGAGGAGCTTCACGATTTGTTTGTCAGTCATGAGGCGTATCTCCGTCGTCTTGAAACTGCAGCTCAACACCTGGTGGCAACGGCTAATTTTTCTAGTCACTCTGGTGGGCATCGGCAGAGTATGGCTCCCTCACATGGTCACCATGGCTCTCGTGGATTCAACAAATATACTGGCCCTAGGACTCCAAATGGGCCACCAATCAGAAAGCCACCCTCTAATGGATGGAAGTCTATGGGTCCACAACGTTATCAGCCCAAATGTCAGCTTTGTGACCAGCTTGGCCATGTCGCCAAACAATGTCCGAAAGTCCATTTTTCAGAGCCCACTGCCAACTGTGTCTCTACCTCTCATCCAAAGGACAACAAATGGTTAATTGATTCCGCTGCTTCTCACAATATTACAGGTGATTTGTCAAATTTGTCAGTCCACTCGGAATATGATGGCACTGATGAAGTTGTTATCGGTGATGGTTCAGGTTTGCGTGTCTCACACATTGGCTCTTTGGTTTTTCATTCCCCCACTCGTACTTTTCACTTAAAAGATACACTTTATGTTCCCAGTATTCAGAAGAATTTAATTTCTGTCCATCACTTTACTACTCAAAATAATGTTTTTGTTGAATTTCACCCTCTTTACTTTCTTGTCAAGGATCAGATCACGGGGGCGATACTTCTCAAAGGTGCATGTGAAAACAGTGTGTACCCGTTTCCGGACTCATTGGTGGACTCTTCCTCTAAAATTTTGGCAAATGTGCATGAGCGGACGACAATTGATGGGTGGCACAAGCGACTTGGACATCCCTCCTATAAAATTGTAACCTCTCTTGTTCGTTCTTTCTCTCTTCCAATAAAAAAAGACACTCAAAGGTCAACACTTTGTACTTCCTGTTCTATCAATAAAGCCCATCAATAACCGTTTCATTCCACAAGTCTCCAAAGTCATGCACCTCTTGATCTTATTTACACAGATGTTTGGGGCCCCTCCCATACTATTGGCCTTGATGGGTCACGCTACTATTTAATTCTGGTTGATCACTTTACCAAATATATGTGGTTTTATCCCATGGTTGCCAAGTCCAGTGTTAGTACCATCTTTCCTCAATTTAAACATCTTGTTGAAACAAAGTTCCAAGGCAAAATAAAATCTGTTTACTCGGACAACGGTGGTGAATTTGTGGCCCTTAAAAATTATTTTTCCATTCATGGAATCAGCCACTACACCACCGCTCCTCACACCCCCCCAACAAAATGGGGTTGCCGAGCGACGTCACTGTCATATAGTTGAAACAGGACTTACACTTCTCAAAGATGATGACTTGCCACTCTCATATTGGCCTTACGCCTTTCAAACCTCAGTTTATCTCATAAATTGTCAACCAACCACCATTTTACATCATAAATCTCCTTTTGAATGTCTGTTTAACCAATCACCAAATTATCTCAAATTAAAAAAATTTAGTTGTCTGTGTTTTCCCCTGACCCGACCCTACAATACTCATAAACTCCAACCCAAAGCATGTCCATGTGTTTTCTTGGGCTACTCCCAAACCCAGAGTGCATATCGGTGCATGGACTTACAAACCAAGAGGATTTATCTTTCACGGCATGTTCTTTTCCATGAAACCCAAACAGCCATCTCCTTCTACCTTGCAGCCACGCCTGTTCATTCATCTGCCTTATTGCCACGCCCCATCGAGTCGCCGCTCATGCCGCAACCACCACCAGTGCGAATGGACGGTACACCTGCTTCCTCATCACCTTCAGGTATTTCCCCTAATTTCTCATCCTCTAGTTTACCTAATTTTCAGACCTCCTCTCTCGTCACCTGTTCCCCTGTACTGCCCCCTGTTCTCTCCCAACCTCAAACATCACCTAATCAATCTCCTTCTCTCCCTGCACCCATAGCTCGTCAATCCACCGACAACACATCTCACACCCACTCCATGATCACACGATCTATGAACAACATCTATAAGCCCAAGCAACTCCATTCCGTTTCCAAACACCCAATTCCACCTGCCATTGAACCCACTTGTGTGAGTCAAGCAATCCGTGACCCGAAATGGCGCAGTGCCATGTCTAATGAGTTAACAGCTATCATGCGCCATCATACGTGGGACTTGGTTCCACCACCCACTCACTGCAACCCCGTGGACTGTAAATGGGTTTTTAGGGTCAAACACAAACCAGATGGGTCTGTTGATAGATTCAAAGCACGCCTTGTTGCTAAGGGCTTTCATCAACGCCTCAGGTTGGATTACAAGGAGACTTTCAGTCCGGTTGTAAAACCGGCCACCATACGTATTGTTCTTACAATTTCTGTGATGCAAGGGTGGTCCTTGCGTCAACTGGATGTTAACAATGCGTTTTTACATGGGAAATTGCGTGAAGTTGTTTATATGCTTCAACCTCCTGGTTTTAAAGATTGTTCAAAACCTAATCATGTTTGCAGGTTACATAAGACAATCTATGGTCTGAAGCAAGCACCCCGAGAATGGTATTCTGCTTTAAAGACAAAAATTCTAGCACTCGGGTTTACAAATTCCAAAGCTGATAGCTCTTTGTTCATCTACAATACTGCCTTTATTTCATGTTTCCTGTTGGTGTATGTAGATGATCTGATAATCACTGGCAATGACAGTGTGTTTGTGAGTTCCATCATTGATCAACTTGGAGTTGCCTTCTCTATCAAAGACATGGGATCCCTTCATTTTTTCCTCGGCATGGAAGTCATTCCAACCACGGCTGGACTTTTCCTATCTCAACACAAATACATACATGACATTCTTAGCAACACAAATATGCTTGGTGCTAAAGAAGTGTCCACTCCCTTGTCCACCACAGTAGCTCTCCAACTTATTGATGGCACCTCCTATGTGGACAACACTAAGTTCAGGCGTGTCATTGGTGGCCTTCAGTATCTCTCTCTTACACGCCCTGACATATCATTTGCGGTCAACAAACTGTCACAATTCATGCATAAACCTTCTACTACACACTGGACAGCGGCAAAGTGACTTCTTCGCTATTTGAAGCACACCATTTACCATGGTATCCACATTAGCAAAAATTCCCGCTTGAACCTCATGACCTACACGGATGCTGATTGGGCCGGCAACTATGATGACCGCAGCTCAACATCTGCTTATATTTGCTTCCTTGGCTCCAATCCGATATCCTGGAGCTCTAAAAAACAGCGGGCTGTTGCACGATCATCCACAGAAGCGGAATATCGAGCCCTTGCAAATGCAGCCTCTGAAACAATCTGGTTATTGTCCCTATTTCAGGAACTTGGACTCAATCTTACTTCGCCACCAACATTGCTTTGTGACAACCTGGGTGCTACTCAACTAAGTCTAAATCCCTTCCAACACTCTCGGATGAAGCACATTCAAATTGACCTGCATTTTGTTCGGGATATGGCTCAGAAAGGACTGCTCAATGTTCATCATGTCCACAGCCACGATCAGCTTGCTGATCTCCTCACCAAGCCCTTGTCTGCTCACCGAACTGAGCACCTGCGAACCAAGATTGGTCTTGCTGATGGCAGCCCTATCTTACGGGGCGTATTAAGGATCATTCCACCGATCCTGCCTTAGATCACTCCACAGCCTCTGCCTCAAATCAAATCACAGAAAACTAGCCCAGAATCAAGGCTCACAACGGTTACAATCTTCACAGCCACAATTATAGCTAGCTTTCCTAAAACAACTTGTCTAATTCTATGTATATACAGCTCTCAATTACTTGTAATTGTGTGGAAATATAATACATTTATTTCATCAATACACTGTCCTCATTCAAAACTTCAACAAAACGTTGGTGCTATTTGTTAAATGCGTCAGCATGTATTTGGACTACAGAAATGAAAGTTCAAGTTCAAGCTATCTCGTCAGAATTACTCCATGTTTCGTGAAATCTTTCAATGATTTGAAGCATCGGACATCAATGCAGAGTCCGCATACATCACATGTGTGCCTGAGCCCACGAAAATATTGATTACACACAACGCAGTTGTACAGATCATGTTCCCATCGGTTCCATGAAAGAATCAGTTGGTTTTGGTGATATTGCCACTTTTTTCGCCTGGGTAATTCTATGCAGGTTTTGTCAAGAAAGAAATTACAACTGTATTCTCCTTTATATGGTGGCTTTGCCAGTAGATGGAGAGGGTGTCTAGGATGAATGCGCCGCTTGATCTCACGGGGAAGCTCGGCGCATGTCTTATGAAGAAAGAAGTAGCAAGAGGTGCAACTGTAGCAAGGACCCCATATTGGTCCCTCGCATCCAGAGCAAATAACCAGTTCACAACTATATTCGAGAACTTGATTAATGAGGATCAATGGATGATCTGGGTGGCTAAAATGTTCAACCTCCATGTCTCTGGCTCTCTCAGAAGACAGAGCAGGAAATGAGAGGTGTTGAGCCAATGCAAGACTTTGGGAGGCCATATCGAAGCTGCCGAATATATATGTTATCGAAATGAAAAGGCAAATAAAAGTTGAGTGCTGCTAGTATTCAATACCTCACCTTCTGAACTGAAACTTGACCTCTTCACCGACGGCTAATTAAATAATTACAGCTGCTTACTGCTACATTACAGATCAACCTACGAGATCCAGAACACAATGATTTCCCATTAAGATCGGATACCAATCAATTCGTGGGGAAGCATTTTTCTTCCCTCTTCCCCTTTATCAAAGATTATGGGACAGAGAACCGAAACGAAAAATAATTCAAAGGACCCAAGATTCAAAGAAACCCAAAAAGGAAGGAAGGGTGTTACCCGTAAGGAAGAGGCTGGTAGAAGATCACGAGGAAAGCTACAGGCTCCTCTATTTGTGCGTATGTGAATAAGGGTCTTTTCTTGTTGGAGAAGAAGACTCGTTGACTTTTGCAGGGTTTCCTCAACTTCCTTCCTATATTACTCGTTTGCCTATGGATGCAAGTATTTTACAGTAGAGGGCCTAGAGGCACCTAAACGTTAAAAATCTATTGGTAAAATCCTTTAATTATTAAAATCATAAATCAACATGTACTTGTATATATATATATATATATATTTTTTTTAAATCTTAGTTAAATCTTAAAATGATATATCTTGCCGTTTAAATTAATAAATGATTGGTTGACAAGAGGGGGTTTAAGCTTCTGATCAATTATTTTGCTGGTAGCAGGATGAAGATCAAAGGACGTCGAATGGATTTATTATGTGAAAGGGAATAATATCAGTTTGGTTCTCTGCTCGGATTTGAAATGGGTTTAATAACTATGATGTTAATTACATTTAAAAATCTATATAAATATGAAACAAATACATAATTTACTATTTGTTTATGGATAAAAGTAGATATATGGTGATACTGTTTGATTTTTAAAATGTTTTTTATTTGAAAATATATTAAAATAATATTTTTTTAAATTATTTTTGACAACATACATCAAAACAATTTGAAAATAAAAAAAATAATATGAAGTAAAAAATAATTTTTAAAAATTTTTTTTTTAAAAAAAGAATATAGAAATAAACAGGGTTATGATTTTATTTTGAAAAGCCAACTCATAAGCATCCTTTATCCTTACATAAACTATTGCCTTTGGATTTCTAGATTTTATAATGAAAAGAGATGGACTAATTTAATTTATTTTTTTAAATGATCATCTGTTATCCATTTTTTAGAAAAAAAGTATTATAATTTTTGTTTAACACAACTTTATGTTACTATCTACGCTATTTTGCAGTCATATCAAGACTTTTTTTAAAATAAAAAATTATTTATTTTTTTTTATTTTGATGTATTAATATTTAAAATAATTTTAAAATATTTTAGAGTAAAAACTATTTTAAAAAATTTGATGACAAACTTGTATTCCATGTCAATTGCAAGATGATTGCAGGAAAGTATATCAACATTTCAAAATTATACAAATCAATATAGATATTTGTTAAAATAAATTATGGTGTTTACCAACTTTTTTTTCTTGTTTGATTTTGAGCAGGTGGTCTACATCTTAACTGGTGTATTTACAATTAATTATTTTTCTAACAAGCTTAACTAAAATTAAGTCATCATATGTTTAGATATTTCTTGATTGAATCCTCTATCCATTTCCATCATCCTTTTTTTTTTTTTTTTGTGTGTATTTTCCACGAGGTATTATAGCTTAGTTGTAACTTGTAAGAGGTGTATGGGCCAAGGCCTAATTAAATGGTGCTCTCTCCATATGGGCAGACCGTGAGGATTCACGGTTGCGACGCGATGTCAAAATCAAAACTTCATTAAATAATATACATCACTAGAAAATATTGGTTAAATAAGAAGTAATCTAATGTTTGAAATGGAACAAATACAAGATGGTATGGTGATCCTTTAAATTTTCAATGTTTGAAATAGTAATAACAAGAGTTCCATTCTCTAACTTTGTTAATGGCATGTTTATAAATGTGGTAAATATTGTTTTTTAATGTGTTTTTAGTTTGAAAATACATTAAATAATATTTTTTTATTTTTAAAAATTTATTTTTGACTTCAATACATTAAAATAATTTAAAAATACTAAAACATAATTAATATGAAGTAGAAAAAAAATTCAAATTTTAATGAAAAACATGTTCAACTTCAATGACAAACGTGTACTAAAACTTTGATAACGGTGGTGGTAGCGGTGACGATGAAAAAAGATAGAGTTTTTTAATTAAATGTATAATTAATTAAATGCTTGTATACATTACACACACAAAGTAAACTAATAGAAATAAAGTGTCCCTTAACCGTGTATTCTTGATGGTTTTTGATATCCTTATGCCGAGAAAACGAACAATTGAAAATTGCTGTGGAGCAACGGCATTCCTGTATTATGATGGGCTAGGCTAGCTTTTCCAAACCTAGGCCCACGTTAGTAAAAAACGGTTTGGATTAAAAGAAAACAGGCCGAGCTATAGGTGTTAGCCATAGATAAGGGCTAGTGATGTAGGGAAAAAAAGAGAGGCAAGAGATAACTACCACAGCCACACTCTGGTTTTAGCTAGAAAAAGAAATTAAATTCTTTATAAAACAATTAAAATATCAAAGTAATTTTTTTTAGCAATAGTAGCATTCCTTTAAATATTAGTAAAACTCTAGGTAAAATAAATCCTTGTTCTTAAAAATAATTAAAATTTAACTATATATCACCATAATATATTAAAAAAAAGATCATGATTATATGAAAGCGACTACAGTTCTAGCTCCTGCATTGTTTTTTTCGGGTTAAGAGTATCGATCATAAGGATGAACAATTAGAAATCACTAACCCTTTTTTAATTCCAAATACTGTATGAAAACTGATCCTGCAATTCCAGATACTGCATCAGTTAGTCAACCAGCTAACACAGGCTGTGCAAGGAGGAGGAGTTGACTCAGTTCGATTATTGTTAGAACTCAGAGAAAGCAGTAAGCAGAAAAAACGTAACAATCTCTAGATGCATGATCTGGAAAGTGACTAAACAATGGAGTTCTCAAGTTCAAGCATGATTTCAATCATTCATCAAGCATTTACAGTTCATGAGACAGATTGAAAATGAAGTCTCGAATGCCAATCTTGTGTTCAATCTGACTCCACAAAGAACCGAACACAGAGATTGTTTGGCTTTAGATATCATCATCCTTGAAGCATTGACCGTTACATGTGTTATTCAATCTGGGACCATTGACGGTTGCATGCGTGCAAGAGAGCAATTGACAACTCTTACTTTATAGATCATAATCAAAGATAAAGATTCTGCTTCAGAGGTACACATCATGTATTAAATTTGTGCCTCCAATAATGTTCAAAGTCCCTAGACCAAAAAAAAATCCCACATGCCGAAGTGTGTACTATATTGCAGATGTTATTTTCAAGTGTTTACAGCCTCAGAACATTTAGTCATGGCTCTATACCTAACCCTAGCCCATATATGGCTTTCCTAGTGCAAAAGATATGGAAAACCAACGACATATATATCGCTGAAGCACCATCCTGCAAGTCTACCGAATTTCATCAAGAAACAAAGAGAGATACATGGAGATAACTTGGTGTTCTAAACTAAGGAGGACAGTCATTCAACGATAATTATTACTGAAAGACTGACGGGGCGTGCCCTAATAGTCTTGGACTGTTAAGTTTTGAACTCCATATTATCTTCTCCTACTTCTGTGATAATGACCTTTCTTTAGCTATATATCTATTATATATGGTATCAATGCACATGCGATGTTATTGCGATATATAGCTGGAAGATTTCCACATACCACACAGGTTTAAGTACAAAATCAACACAGATTTGGATGGCTTAAAGTTAAATTTACAGCTTCCATTGAAAGAGTTGGAGAATATTAACGTAAGCTTATATAAGTTCTCTTCATTCAGTGCAGCTTCTTAAATGGCTAGTTTGATGGGTTCTTTCTTGTTACTTTAAGATCCGTTTGTTTTACAGAAATATTTCTCAAGGAAAATATTTTATTTTGAAAAAAATCTGTCTAAAAAAATATATTATAAAGCTGTGGCACTTCTTATAATAGAGGCAATATGATAGTATATTGAAAAATATTTTTCATTAATTAATTTTTATATAGGTAGAGGAAGACATCATCACGAACCACACACACACACACACACACACACACACACACACATATATATATATATATATATATATATATATATAATCTTTACCTTTTTATTATTTATTAATATTACTATATTAAAAAAACTAATACTAACCAAATTAATTAATTGGTATAAGGAGTTAAATGAGTTTTCACATTGGTTCATATCCAGGATATGCTAGGGGCATATAATAAGCACATAAGACGACAGGGTCAAGCAAGCAATATATAGAACTCAGAGGTGTTTGATAATGTATTAACAAATACAATTTAAAATATTTTTTTATTTAAAAATATATTAAAATTATTATTTTTTATTTTTTAAAAATTATTTTTTACATAAGCACAAAAACAATTTGAAAATATTAAAAATATAATTTAAAGCAAAAATAAATTTCAATTTTTCAGAAAACACACATTGCCTTAAGTGTTCTACACAAATATTGTTTTAATTTTCAGTCTTTTCAAAAGGAGAGGCAATCAAAAATCTATCTCGACTTCATATTTTAATGTGCCCACAACACCTACGTATGAAGAGAAATCTCAATATATATATAAACTGAAGTTTAATATATTTCGATAAATAAAACTACAATCTATGGAATTATTGTAAGCTAATTAAAGTCTAAGAGCTCGAACCAAAGCATTGATTAAGAAGGAGATGAAAATCTTTAGCTACCAATATTGTATTATATATGTCATCTTGGATTCACAAAATGAACATCTTTAATTTGTTAATAAATCAATTTTATTACTAATTATCTTACTTCTCTCCTTCACTCCAAATTAACTATCAAAACGTTTATTGCAAAAAAAAAAAAAAAAAAAACCTATTAATACCTTAGCTTTTTTTTCGAAAGTTGGTGGGGAGGGTAATTGACACCCCTCGACTCCACGTGACTTATTGGAGGGTACTTTATCATGACACAGTTTTTATGAGAAGGACGGTGCACTAGCTAGACTAGTGCTCGATCGGCTAGCTAGGAATGGAATCAACAATTAGGATCCAAAGTCACCAAACTACCACCACTTCTTTCTGATCACTATATCCTGCTTTGTGTACTGCAAAATTGATGCAAGTCGTAAGCACATGCTCTCATTTATTACACTTGTATTTAGTTATTGTTTCTAGATAAAAATAATAGTATTTAAAAGATATGAATATTGATTTCAAAGATAGAAACTAGAATATATGTTAAATAAATTTACTTTTTAAAATAATTTTGGAATGAATTTTAATATTTTTAATCTCGAAACAATAATCAAGCAATAACTAATCTGCAAAAAAAAAAAAAACCAAACAAGAAAATTATGATTTGCAAGTGTCATGCTACTTCTCTAAAATCCAATAATTATCATTGTCTATTAATTGTAATATTATTGTGGATGGGAAACACCCTGCTGGGTTGGGGGAGAGACTTGTTGCACAACCATTTATAAATCGCTAAATTATTGGTGCAATATTGGTGGTTATAACTCACATTCTCAAAAGAATTCGTGATTAAACATAGACTTTTAGACCAAATATATATCATTACATCAAAACATCTTCGTTGTTGCTAAAGATAATACTTTCGCGAATATCCGACAATTAGATTTTGCAAGAACAATCGTCTGTAGAGAGCAATATCGAGAAGACTTAGTCCAGTTATTATGATACGGCCCCCCACCTCTCTTTCAATGCAATCTTAGAAGGTCCTGACACGACGACAATACTTGTCTAAATTCATTGGGCTTAATCATCCTATCATGGTTTTCATAATGATCACCATGACCAACAACACCAAGGGTGTAAGGTTATTATATTGCACACAAATCTTTCGGCTTGGAGCTTTGTGTGGCTTAAATCAACTATCTCCCATGATTATTACATAGTCCATCATCTTTTGTGAGATCATTACAACCCATTTAAATGACAATTTAATTTGATTACCTTAAGAATATTTCGAGAATATCAATCATTCAATTCAAAATCCCTCACTCAGCTTGGTTCTCGCCTGTTTTAGACCCTTAACGAGCCAAATGAAAGCCCGTTCTTCTTGTTAAACAACAAATTATTAAGATGGCTGAACTAGACTTTTCATATTTGACAATATATTTTTATATTTTATATTTTCTGGTTTAAATCATTAATATTCCTAATTAATTTAATCATCAAATATTTTCGATCTAATCTCACTAAAGAGAATTATAACATAGGATCATGCGGTTTGAAAGACGAATGTATGAATATTCTTTATTGTTTACATAAAGAATTGACGAGCCTTCTTAGAGTTAACATCTATTTTCTAATTTTTGAATATAATAACGAATAAACTATATACTAGGATAATTTATACACTCCATGCATTGAATAATAATATAAAATCACTCATCGAATTTCATACAATAATAAAAAATTTTAAGTTGGTATAATTCAGAACCCAAGCTCGCATTATGTTTAACGAAATTAATAAAGCCAGGCATGTATTTCAGTTCTAAAAAGATTTTGTTTTATCATAATAATTTCTTTAACACTATAATAGGCTCGCATAATGGAATCCGAACCAATCAACATCACGGGGATACAAGAACATGGCCTGCATATGTCAACACTTAAATTTGATTTCCATCTTTTCTTTTCCTTTCCTTTTCAGCCATTAATATCTAATTTTTTATTGGTGAAGTTGAGATTGGCCCATGAAATCTTTTCTGGGCTGATACTTGACTGTGGCCCCGATCTTAATCGCACCTTAAATGAATTCACGTGGCTATGCAACCTCCCCAAGAACTAGTCTATGCTTGATATCTGCTGTAACCTATGCTATCTGCTAGGCTATGAATCTACGAGGGGAACCCATTTTTATTTCAGGAACCCAACCAGCTAAACGTGATCCATTCACCCACGCTTTGCTCGCCAGATTATCCTCTGCCATAGGGATTCAGCGATGTCCTATCTCTTTCATTTCTGTCCCTTATCCCAAACATAATTTGATTGACAATTTCGGTCATTGTTTTGTTTGAGTGAAGATGTGCCATTTTGGTTTTGGTGAAAACAATGTATAAATTCTAAAGAAAACATAATTTTGGTATTTAAAATGGTTGGTGTTATTGATAGGACAATAATTTGCATGCTGGTTTCTATTGCTAGCTAGGACAATCAATAATTTGTACGTAGATACCTCAAGATTTTTTCCATTCTTAAGTGTTTTCATGTTTTGGATTAGAGGAAGTATCGTTGTTTTTTTGCTACTTGTTGTTCACTACTCCCAATCCTTGTAGTACTCTCCTGCAAAAATAATACAATAAAAATAAGACATCACCGACAACATAAAATTTTACTAAATCAGGTTGCTATACAAAAATTCTAATTCAAGATTTTATTATCAAAAATCTCTCTTAAGTTAGTCTTCATTTGCAAACTAAATAAATTAACTTAAAAAAACTAAGAAATCTAAAAATAATAATAATAATAATAATAATAATAAAAGTCTTCAACAAACTAAAAAATCCAGAAATAAAGAAAAAGAATAACAAAACTAGCCTGAAGAACATACTTTGGGTCTAATTTGGAGATCTTCTGGATCTCAACTGATTACAACTAACAAACTCTTTTATAGAATTAGGTATTTTAAAATCTTCTAAGAAAATCTAAGCATATTTAATGGTTGAATTGAAAGTTATGAATCTTTTCATCAGGATGACCACTCTATATGAACTAGACCTCCCTTTCATTTTAGTCTTTTACCACTGATTCATAAATATCTTTGCAAGGTTGTCCATATAGTTCACTTGTCTATTAACCACAACCATATGGATTAATTTCATTCTATATTAATGCTTGATCAAATATGAAGTAATAAGGCATATTTTCTTTTCAATGTATTTTTTGAAAGATAAAAATAGAGTAATGGTGAACACGAGTAAAACATATTGTATTGGAGTTGGTTTTCAATCCCCTGCTCACTGAAAATAAGTGTATATTTATAAAGTTCTAGTTACAAAAGGATCCAACTAATTTAGTTGTCCAAGGATGTTTAAAAAACTATCTTAATAAACTAAAAGATTTGTACAATTTAAAATTTAAAGTATTTATAATTTTTATTATGAATTGTCATAATTTTTCATGTTAACACTATCATACTTTGTCATGCTAACACCCCCTGTAAATTGATAGGCAGTAAGCAGACCATGAATTTGGATTCAATAACTTAAATTATAAAGTTGTATGTCAAAGAGCCATTTCAATTTAAAAGCTTAATTGTTAAGTGAGGTTCCAAAATATAATTTATATTATTCTCTAACGCATCCCCTCAAATAAAAGTCATTTGAGCTTGAAATTTGCACCAACTCACACTACCTTGTGCTTAATTTTTATCATATATATATGGATGATTAGATTCGAACTCATGACCACTTGGTCAACAAGGCTCTGATGCTATGTTAAATAATAATCTCAACCTAAAAGATTAAGTTGTTAGGTGAGGTCTCAAGATATGATTTATATTATTATCTAACATTGTATACCCTTTAATAAACATGCCTGCAATCTAATCTTCGGTGGAAATATGATAGACTTGAACATCTTTGTTTACAATCTTTTCTCTTATGAAGTGATAATCTATTTTAATATACTTTGTCCTAGCATGGAAGATTGGAATAAAGGTCAAGAAAATAGCTCCAATAATGTTACACCAAATCACTAGATATTGAGTAAGAACAATTCATAATTTTTAAAATAACATATGCATCCAATAGAGCTCAGTAATTAAGCAATAAGATCTCAATCATCCATAGGTTTGTGCCAACTACAACTAGTTGATCAACAAGACACGTAGTTTCATCAATGTAAACAGTACAAGTTTTATTACCGTGAGAAAGAGTTTGATTTTTTCTCTTAAGTAATGCAACCCATGATTATGGAGTTGATGAAAAACGGGTCTAAAGAGAATCTCATGCTTGTTTGGCATTTTGTATATGCTAATATCCAACTTTTAACACAATTTGTAAAAGAGAAGCAACTAATTTTTTTTGAAATAGAAGCAAATATCCAACTTTTAACACAATTGTCCTTTCATAACCATATTGTATATGCTAGATTAGGTATATCCTAAATAGTTTCTTTAGTAGCCTTAATTGTGTCATCAATATAGCCAACAAGATCATGGCCAACAAGATCATGGCTATTAAGAAAAGTCAGGGGCTGCATACTCCATGCCATAAAGTTAGGACCAATGAGTTTCTCAGTAATAGCTTAAGAAGTAGCTTAAGAAAAGATAAGGCGTTAGTCGTATAAAGCTTTTATACCATGAAAGCTAAAAATAGAGTAATGATATACACGAGTAGAACAGGTTGTGTAATTGGAGTAGGTTTTCAATCCTTTACTCATTGAAAAAACATGTATATTTATAGAGTTGTAGTTACAAAAAGATACAGTTAATCCAGTTGTACAAGGATGTTTATCTTAATAAACTAAAATATTTGTACGGTTTAAAATTTGAAGTATTCGGAATTCTATTATAAATTGTCATTATTTGTCATGCTAACACTTTCACTCTGTCATGCTAACTATTTTAAGGTAAAGTTTTCTTACATACTTACAACTACAAATGTTTGAGAAAATAGAAAAGTGGGTGTTGGAGAATCGAGTCAAAACGAGCACTTACTGAAGACAAGTAAGTTATAACATCCTAGCAGGAAAAATAATCGAAAGATCAGGTGAGTAAACCTGGAAAGTTTTGTAATAAATAGATTACAAAAAAATAGAAAAATCATATTTATTAGATATGAGAAACCCACTCAGAGGAAAATTCCTTGATTGAGGGTAGCAATAATAGAACTCTAGAACAATTTCGTCAAATAAAAAATGGCCCTCTTGTAATATATTTCCCTTGTGACTTAATCCTGTTCATCACAAATTCCATCCACTCCTACTCCAATGATACTCGTGACTTCAGATTAGGTGATGGTTTCTAAGATTAAACCTAGCTAGAGGTTTAATAAAAGAAAAGAGTGTTTTTTTTTTAATCAATAAAATACACCAGACAGCAGATTATATAACATAGCCATGGAGGAGGATTGGACACCTAGTAGATAGGGGGAAAAAAATAATTTGTGGAACTTTCATCATTGAAATGTTGCCCCATTGCCTTTACCTTCATCATTTTGCTCTCAATATCTTACCAGGGAAGCAATCAAAATGTCGAGAAAAAGGCTAAAAGGCTACTAGGACTAGCTACGAGTCTTAACTGAATGCCCACGAATTCCTCATTATGCATGTTTCAAAGGTAAATCACTGAGATGCTGACAAAATTAGACAGTCGATCAGGTACCACAGAAACAAAGATGGTAACAAGGACAGGACAAATTGGACATGACATGAGTGGAATGTAAGCAGGATTGGGAACATGATAAGTTAGGGTAATTTTTTTTTTTCTAACCCTCTTCCAGGTTTTCGAATGTATTATTCTGGGTGACCTCATGCCCTATCCACTCCTTCGGACAATAGTTGGTAACAAAATGACTAGGACTGTCATTGTAATGTCATTGTAAGAGGACCCCTAGCAAGAACACTTGTCAATGTCCTGTTCCCTTGCCATAAACACTTGTCAAGATTTAATTCCCCCGTCAACATAAACCCTCTGAAAGAAAAAAGAAAAAGGAAAAAACGAGTGCATATACATGGTAACTTTGTGAAGTGGTATGCCCAATTCTTTGCATTGTAAGAATTCCAAACCAAATATGAGTATTCTGCAATCAAACTTTGGTTGAACACAGAGATAATATATTCAAAGCATTTCAACAAAAGAAGCTAAAGACATGCTTTGTCAAATGTTTGCCAAACAATATCATAGTTGGCCTAATTTTGGAGACAATGCGGTGGTGTCATCTTGTTGTTGGCTCTCTCTCTCTTTAATTTTGAGCCAATCGAAGAAGCCAAAACATTAATATATATGCACTCTGATATTATTCTGACATGTTTGGCCTAACTTGGTCTCTCTTTTCTACTTGTTGGTCTTCTATTAGAAAGCATGAGATCAATATTCAATCATCTCTATTAATTTTGGTGTTAAAATCCCTTTCTTTATTGTATTATTTTATTTGCTAATATCGTGGGTGCAAAATCTCCAGACCAAATTAATCATATGTATTACGAATATTTTAGCATCTTTCCTCCTATATGGTGAGCAACAAAATCCATGCCACGATCACAAAATTAATAACTACCTTGGGCTCTATTTGGAGAAGAAGCAATGGATTAATTAATGTTGTGCCTCATCATCACATCATGGAAATAATTAGAGACACAAAACCTAGTTGAATTCATACTTTTTGTTAATCTAGGACAAATTGCTTTGGTGCTAAGTACACTCTAGCCTATGGATTACATAAATGGATGAGAAATATTTGTCTTGTTGATGATTATCTGTTCTCACCTTGTTTTGCAATACTAACAAAGCAGATGATGACACAGCAATTCCATTGAGCATTAGCTACTTTCTAACAGTGAATTAATTAACAGCCCCACTTGCATGATGCTAATTAGTGTAGATCTTGACAGCTTAAACAATTAGGGAGACGTTTTCTCGTCATCAATGATGCACTAGACTGAGTAGGGCTAGGCTTTTTAAGAAGATCAAAGTAGTGGGAAATGAATAAGCTTAAAAAAGGAAGAGGAGGATGCACTACATTATTAAATGAGAAATTCTGTGGTCATCCAAAGACTCCCTCAGTTTATTTATTCACAGCATCCAGCATCTTTGATGAAAAATGACTTCAAAAATTCCAGATTCAAGCCAACACTTGAACTTGTTTTTTACATTGTTGTGAGAACTTGGAGCAATTATTGATTAATATCATAACACAAAAAAAAAAAAAAAAAAAACACAGGATTTAATGTTGTTTGACAATGTGTTTATAACTACAGAAATAAACAAAAATTATTTTTTATTATGTTGAAATAGGATTGTATAATATGTATTTATAGTAAATTTAAGTCGCTTAAAAAATTCTAATCGTCCAAAAATTATTAATAACTTTTTTTAATACCTCGTTGAGGTGTTGTCTCCGTGCCTCCCAGCCTATTAATTATTAATGACACCAAAACAAAAAATAAATTCTAGAAAAACAAATGTTAGTATTCCGCTCTATTATAACATTTGCTATCAAAGAATCATCTTAACCTAAAAGTTTAAGTTGTTAGGTGAGGTCTCAAGATATGATTTATATTATTATCTAACACACCCCTTCAAGTGAAAGCTCTTTGAACTTGAAACTTGCACAGACTCATTTTATCTTGTGCTTAATTTTTATCAAATAAATAGAAATGGTGAGATTTGAACTCATAACCACTTAGTCATCAAGGCTATGATATCATGTCAAAGAACCATCTCAACCTAAAAGCTTAAACTGTTAGGTGAGGTTTCAGAATATAATTTATATTATTTTCTAATATTTAGTTACTAATCGCAAACTATAACAAATATAGAATAGGAGAGGGAAAAAAAACTATATCTACAAACTATTTAGACCCAAGATGTATAATTAACCCCGAATTCTGAAAAGATGATTGGAAAAAAATAGAGAGTAAATTAGAGACCTGAATTTGGTGGCACTTATTATTGTACGTACTTACTAACTTATTCGGTGGCATTATTTCCTACTCCTAAATAGAAATGTCTCACCTTTTACGATAATTCTGTAGACAGATAGCCAATGGTTTTGGAGCAAGTACAGTAGCATACGGAGAAAATAAAAGATCAAAAGGATGGTTACAAACAACTATTTATCCTAACTGGTTTCCATGCACATGTTATTGTACGTACTCCATTGAATTATTTCCACTTCTATACAAACTTATTTTGACTTTTATGATGTCAGGCTCCTGGATATGAAGCCATCCTTTGCATGAACATACAGCAAAAAAAAAAAAAAAACAAAAAAAACACACTCACACACCCAGTGAGAAGACAAAAACAAGCACAACACAACAACACAAGGCTTCCGAACCACAACTAAAATCGAAAAGACCACACATAAGATGCTCAACAACAGAAGATCTAATAAAAAAACAAAAATCTGGGTTTTGATTCCCCATTATGTCTCCCACGAGAAGAGGAGAAAAATGACAACAACTAGTGTTTTTTTTTTTCCATTTTAATAATGTAGATGAACATGTATCCACCGGAAAACTTACCGTTAGATGCTTTATTAGTGTTTGAACATTGCATGTATCTAACAAAAAAGACAAAGGCAGTAAGTAAGGATGTAGATGAAATGTTTTTTATCTTTATTGTTTTTGTTTTGAAAGGATAAGAATTTATTTTAAAATTATTCTAAAAATAAATCTATTCATTTTCTCTATTTTTTTCTTTCCAGTCATATATATATATATATATATATATATATATATATATATTGGTTTTACCGTAGTAAAATGGAGTGCGGGACAGCATTTTGATGTGTCATAATGCTTGGATCTTGGACACAAATCACCAAGCACTAGATATATAGACTAGCTAGACTTTTAACTTAATTAAAAGTCAATTAAAATTACTTTCCAGTACAAATCAGGGAAGTTTATCGCTGAAAAATTGAAAAGTGAGAAATGGGGAAGTTGAAGAAGCCCTGAAAACAATCTGAAGTATAATTAATCCTTAGTGGTAGCATGCTGATATTTCATAATCTCACTTTGTCTTTCTCTTGTGTACATAAACTTTAAGTTGCATTTCACAGCAACTTTCAGGACACGTACTGACTGACTGGATTAATTTTAGATGAGACGTACGCGAGTCGAACGTGTTAGACAGCTGAAATAATTAGGGGAGAAGTTCGGAAGGGAAACGTGGTGGAAATAAATCTTCTCTGTATAAAATATCTTACCATCTTAAGAGAGAAAATCATATGGACTTGGATTTGAATATATATATTTATACTAATTTAGAGATTTAAAATTATAAATACTTTTTATTTATTTATTAACGTGGATGTCTGAGTTAGTTTGCGCGCACTTCGACTAATCTCACGGACTCTAAAGTTAACGATCTTGTAAGTCTACAGTGACCCTGATATTTGTAGAATTCAAATGGGTAAATAAATATTGTTTTTAATAATTATAATGCACGTAGAAAAACTAAAAAAAAACTTTGGCTTCAAAATTAATTCTAAGACTCTTTTTAATTTTAAAAATCTTATAACTCTTGAAACTTACATTGTCTTGTCATAACTTGCTAATCAGATATTATTGCCATCTCTTTAATCTTTTTATCATTGCTTAAACATGATTCTTTTAAGCTATTTTTCTTGTCTAATGGCTGCTGCCACATTCTTCATTATGGTTTTTTGGCCATTGTCCACCTCACTTTTAAGAGGATCTCTCTTTTCTTCTTTCATGTATGATTTTCTTTGTACCACAACTTCTCTTATGCAAGAAGTTGTAAGCTTGCACTAAGTTTTTTTTTGGCTTCTTCTAGCTATTTCTTTTGATGTAATGTCACAATTTTCTTGTTGGTTTTTATCATCTTACACCTCTATTTTTTTTTTTGGATGTTACTTGTCCATTCACTCTCTCTCTTGAGATTTCTTTCTAGGTTTGATACATAATAGAAAGAACTATGAGAGAAGGAAGGAAGAGAACTCTTCTTATATCATGTTACTCTCAAATTAAAGGAAGTCAATACTTTTAACACATATATTTATATTAGTTTATGATAATTAAAGAGAATTAAAAAGGATAATAAATATATCCTTAATAATTATAACGCACCTAGAAGAACTAAAAAAATATTCTCACTTTAAAAATTAACTTCAATAGATATGCTTAGATGCAGCAAGAGGGAGACATGTTCCTTACTGACTGATCATTGGGTTACATTATCAATTAATCATCTCTTAATTAGAATAGACTTTAGAATATCCCTCCTGTCTTTCTCTCTCAGAAAAACAAACATTATTGCAATTAATTCCATCTTAATTTAAAAACCTTCACCCTATGGTTACTATCACAGAAATTGCATCAAACACCCATCAACCTCATCACAACGTTAACACAATACTTCTAATCGCTACTCCCATATACCTAAGCCAAATTTACCCAAAACACAACTCTCAAACCCTTCACGTTTCAACCCCAATTAAGCACCCTCGTGACCCGCTTGGATCCTTTACAAGTTTACTTTGAAGACTTCCCAAGCTGGACAGCATATTGGGTTTTAAAGAAGGATTTCCAGAAACTAGGGTCAGTACTTCACACTTTTTTCATCTCAAGGAAGAGGAACAAGGCAGGAAAATGTTTTGGCTTTGTGACAATATCGTCAAATTTGTGAGATAAGAAAGACGAACAAGGCAGGAAAATTAATGTTCTCCAAAACTAGAATAATATCTTGAAAAATCAAATAAAAACAAAACAACTAAAAAAATTAAATTAAAAAACAATATGCAAAATTCATGATTTATAAGTCATGAAATCAGGATAAATCATAAAAAAAACTTGAAAACAATTACAAAACTGATATTAAAAATTAAAAATTAATGTAGAACGATATTAAGATCGTACGAAACTGAATCTCTAACAAATTAAATGTCAAAAGATAAAAATTGAAAAAAAAAATTGCACAAAAAGATCTAAAAAATAAGGGTGAAAAAAAACATTAATTAGAGGGATAAAATTTTCATTTAGAGGACTTAAATTGAATTGAGAATAGTTTTAATAAAATAAAAAAACAAATAAAAAAAATGAGGGTTAAGCTAAACAAAATAAAACAACAAAAAATTTGATTGAAGGATGAATTTCAAAGCAAAAAAAAATCAACAAAAGTGCCAAGAAAAAAAAATTTAAAATTTAAAAAATAAAGACTGAAAAAAAAACATATGAGAAATTGTAATTGGAGGACTAAATTGAAAAGAAAAAAACTTCTATAAATGAAAAAATAACGAAATAAAAAATTAAGAGAATGAGGACTTAAATTGCCAAGTAAAAAACAAAGAGGACAATGGTATACATTATATGTCAGGAGAGAGAAAAAAAGGGAAAAAATCAAATGACCACCGACAACAATCCGACAACCGTAAGCTGTTACACGCCACTCCACATGAAAGAGGACACGGTGGAGCATCTAGGAAGATGTGGGAAGGCCAGTTTTGGCCATCGGGTGGCATCACACATGCCGCCTGAAAGACACGGACACCACCTACTCGTTAGGGCATGTTAAACACGCGTCAACAGCTTTTTCTAATTAAAAATATTATTTTAATGGTAAATTACTACTCTATCCTCTTGCAAACCAACAATTAACAACAAAAACAGAGCCAAAAGACTCTAATACACTTGACCCCAATACATTAAATTTCTTGGATCCAAATGTATATTAGTAATTCTACTGTATATAAAATCCAAAAATACTTATATACCCCTACCCGAAACAATTGATCTTTTTTTTTCACTCTTGGAAGTATTTTTGTTATTTTATTGTTCATAAAAATATTTTATAGATAAAAATACTCTTACACAAATCATTAATGACTAATGGCTGCTCTGAAAATACCAAGATACCTTGAATCAAAGACAACCTTGTTTGTTTTTTTTGCCAAGGCCATATATAGATGTCATTTCTTTATTGTAGTGAATAGTATAATGAGTATATGGCTAAATGCAATTTAATATATTTGTTATTTAAATATTTTGCTAGTTATTTCAAAAGAATTTTTAAATATTACTAAATTTCAGAGAATATTAAAACAGATTATTTTTCTACCGTTAAACACTGTAATATTAGAGTTTGAGTAACTGATCTAGTTCTGTATCCTTTGCTATACACAACGTCACAAATAATTTTGGAAGGCAAGGCATTATGTGGGAAGAAGAATATCCAATTTTCAAGTCACTCTAGGGAATGGCACTTTCAGAGGGCAGAAGAATATCGCAACCAAATTGTGATAACTGACGGCAATAATTGGGCTCCAAGCGTGCACTTACCCTCACAAATAAAAAATAATAGAAGGCAGACAAGCATTGAGGCTATAGATATTTCAACTTTTTTTTGCATGAAAGTAATTGGCGACAAGCATATGTTTTCCAAAAGAGCTGCTGAATTCAAATGGATGCTTATTAGGTCGTCAGAAGGAGAAGCAAATGGGGCAATAATTCCAACAATAGTCGTTCGCTAGGGCAAGAAAAAAGAAGGAAAAAAAAGGATATTAAAAGATGGGAATCATTCTAGGGGTGTCCCAGTGCTGGGATCTAAGACTCCTAGCTAATCTAAGTTGATAGGCTAAGCCTTTTGGTGTTTCCCGCATTCAAACTACTGTCATCCTCATGTTCACTTTCTCCACACAGAACTCAGCAGCCCCCAGGCCCCTACACATCCCAGCTATAAAGATAATATATAGTACTGTAAACCACAAAACTAGACCAGTAAGCACATGAAACTTGAATATGGTGTCAACCTACGCAGGGAAGGGAGAGAAGGGCTGAGGTGGGAACAGAGAGCACAGTAAATCAAGAGTGGGAAATGATTTAGCCTGCTGCGCCTCGTGCGTTGTTGCATTGCTAATGAACAAGGAGCAAATTCGATGAAAAACATCCACACTTAATTTCACAAAAAGAACTTCGTACACACACACACACACGCAATCATCTAGAAAATATAGTGCTAGCTAGTTGAGAATCCAGTTGTAGTTCTATGCTGCAATGCATAATCTTGATGAGAAGAGACTACCATATACCCCCATTGTTCATTAATAACGTGCTCTATACTAGTCAATGTCCAATGCCAAATGGTGCTACATCTGCAATGTATTTGGTGAAATACCTTCCAGGCTGACCTAAGCGATAGCCCCACCTTTTTCTTTTTCTTTCAAATTGTGTGGAACTCTTCTTCCTTCGTCGTCAAACTACCAATAAAACTATTTTAGAAAACTACCAATAATTTTTAAAAAAAAGATTACCAATTTTATTGACATCATTATTAATAAAACACTAAAAATATAACTAAATCAATGAAACTTAACTTATAAAATATTATTTATTAAAATAATATCTTGTAATTTATTTTATTTTTGTTTGTTTTTTGTGTTTTTCTCAATTTTATTTTTAATATTAAATTATTTTAGAAATTTTGCTTCGTGATTAATTTTTATTTTCTTGTGATGGGCTATATATATTGATTTCATAAATTTAGTTTTTTATATTATCTATTTCAACCTTCTACGCTAGCCCTGTTAAATGTAAGGCTTTGTCATTTTTTTTTATTTGCTTTTTATGAGGTTATCTTGATTTCATGATCTGAATAGCGGATTTGATACTAAGTTAACTCAAGTTGATTCTCTTAATTTTTTTGGATTTTTTTTTAATTGAATACTTTTTAATTAGGCTTTATATTTTTTTAATTTGATTTTTTAATTTTTTTTAATCAGATTCCAATATATATTATATTTTAAGTTTATAATTATAATTTTTTTTTGAAAAGCACTTGAATATTTTTTTTACCCTAAAATATTAATTTAACCCGCGCAGCACAATGCATGACAATAATGACAACACTACGGTGTGTATATGAGAAACCTATTTAAATGCCAATCAAAACAAGATTTCCCACATTAAAGCATTTTAATCTGCACTTGTTCATTTTAAGTTTGCATCGCAATATATCCATTTGCAACAAAGTACTGGAATGGTGAAGCTGGCTCGAAACAATACCACATCACAAAATGATATGAAGGCAATACAAAAATCGGGTCATTCCTAACAAAGATTTTGTCCCTTTTGGGGGGGAAACCATCAATAAAGTTCAAATCCAAAGGACCACAATTTCACCTTGCTTGGTAGAGCTTACTGAAAGGGATTAAAAAAAAAAAAAAAACCTCGGGAAATAACATAATGGCGATGCAAATGTGGGTCATACCTCGTCAAGAAACTAGTAATTTTGGTGAAAGAAAATTAGACATGATTAACTCCAAATTCAAAGGACCACCAAAAATATTGTGATCTTAAGATCAATGCCCCCACAACCACATGGTAAGCTGCCGTTTGGGTTTCATATGAAACAAAATGGCCTTAAGAGAGGAAGCCATCTATGTTATAGATGCTTGTCTTAAGATATTGATTTCACCACATGTTCAAAACAATGTTGGCTGGGATCCTCCAGAGAGCCCTGCACTGCCAAAATTTGCTTTCAACAAGCACCACCTCCGCACCTCGTGAACATCACGTGACCATGGACCCATGTTTGACCACTCAGCTCTAACAGAACACAACCTTGTAGGGGCCGGCCCTTCGATGCCTGGAATTCAATCCTCAGCTGACAACAGTGATTGCACAACTCAGTCAATACTCGAGAAGAAGAGAGAAATATTATGAGTTTAAGGAAAGGCAGTGGTGTGGATCATAGACAACCAAAATGACGTGTTGAAACATCTCCATCACCATCACTTGAAGTAGGAAGAAAGTATGATTGCTATAAGTAGTGATAGCTTATTGCTGAAAGGGAAATTGCGGTTGTGAGACTGAAAAGCGGAAAACATTTAGAGAAATATTTTTCACTTTCTTCTGACTTCTATCTACTCCCTTTGGAACTCAAAAAGCCTAAAATAAAAATCATCAACACACATCTAAGACAAAGTATACAGTTTGACAGTCTTGTTTTCGTTCTTTATGTGTTAAAAAGCAATCTTCTAATATTTTGCAAATATTAATCAATAACTAAATAAATAAAAATACAGAAAAATTAAATGAACAAGTTATTTAGTTACGAAGAGATAACATTTTGAAAAACTTTTTTAAAATATAAAAAATCAATCGGAACAACCAAACTCAGAATAGACAACTTTTATTAGTTTCGAAGATTACAAAAGAAGTATTTTCAACTAAAAATCCTTTATATCTATCATACCTTATTTATCAAGACAAATACTCCATTATTTCTTGTACCATAGTAGCTTGCCAAAACACTTGATGATCTTTAAATTGTTGTTAGGATAGTTGCTAACAGTTAATATAAGAACTCCCCTTAGGAGCCTCCATGCTCTTTAACTTCTCAGTAAACAATTCTCCTTAAGAGTTTTCTTTACGCTCCACTTACATGGCAAGAGTATATTATATGAAACTTTATGTAACTCTTTAGCTAGTTAGGCAATCTTACTCCGCTGCAATCTTACATCCATGTGATGATAAGAACCTTTGATAAACAAGCCGCTAATGTGTTTCACAAAAATACTTATTTAACAATTATCTTCGGATAACTTGTATTTATTTTCTTTTGATAAAACGTATCTGAACTTCCTATATAATTTATCCAAACAAACTTGATAGTTATATAAATAATCATGTTATATCCTATAAGATAAATCTAACTAATTCTTTATCTAATTTGGATAAACTAACAATCTAAACAAATTCATCTTCATCAACGTAAATAATCATTCACTAATCAAAGTCAATCATTTCAACATTTACAATCTCCCTCTTTTTCAGATTTGTGACAAAACATAATAATGATGAATTAGCATGGAAGTAGTTCAGATACTTCAATCATAAACAAATACTTTATTACAGTTCCTAACATGTTTCATTCAAATTGTTCATAACATATTCAAAGAATACTTCATGCAGTATATTGCATCTTAATTGTTCATAATATGTTCATAAAACTATCATGCACCAAATATTGTTATACAACTATATGCATCAAATTCAAAGTGTATCAAGTATTCAGCATAGAGATTCCTTTACTACAAAAAATATCATAGTTATTACATACCAGGATTTTTAATATTCAATATTCATTACTGATTAGAAAACAGTAAAATAGCATAAACAAATTGATGGCTGGCTTTTGCTTGCTGACTGCTTGCTTACTCTTTTTTCTCTTTCTTTGCATCCATACTTGCCTCCCCCTTGGTATGGCACACATCCTAGTCCTCATCTTTACCAATAATAGATTGATGTACTTGTTCGACATCCAAGTCGAGTTGAACAAGTTTGTCATTAACCTGTATAATATCATATTGCATATATGTTCACAACTTGTTAACAACATCAATCTTTTGTTCCTACTTACTCAATTACAATTGTTCAATTATAAGAGAGAGTAAGGAGCTAGTTTGAGAAGTTTATGGATGAGAGGATGTAGACTCTTCAGGATGTGACCTTTTTTCTATTGATCACATCTTTAGATTTGACAACAATTACAGCTAAGATCTTTTCATAAATATTAATTATTGGCTCACTATTATGTAAGGGTACTTTGGCCATGATTGCTAGCCTAGATATCAACCCGTTAAAAGGTAAACTCACTTTCTTCCTAGTTGTAGCTTTTTGTATGACATCAATAAAGTGGGTGACTAAGTAGATAGGAACATCAATAATAATAATAATAATAATAATAATAATAATAATAATAATAATAATAATAATAATAATAATATATGATCTCAATTATTAGCTCAATATGTCTTCCAACAGGCTAGAGGATTGTTAACATATTTTTTTCTAATAATCGGTAAATAAGTAACATGGTGTTTAAAGGCAAACTACGTGATTTGTCAAACCATTTTAGTCCTTTAAGGCCAACAAATAGATCACCAATCTAAGTCTTTGAAGGGGCTTCTATTCCTTTATAGAAAAAGTTAAGATCTGTGATTTCAAATAGCTTATATAACTTTCTAATGACAGTGGAAGTAATAAAGTGGTCATCAAGATTGAAAAGCTTATAATTAGCATAAAACTTTCTAACTACTTCAACATTTAGAGCAAGTGCTTCTTCAGTCAGTTCGCCCAATTGTCTTTTTTTTAAGATATCCTTTATGAACACAAGTGTGGGATAAGAAAAATCACTTACCAAAACTTCTTTTTCACCTAGCATATTCTTTTTAGAGAAATTGTTTCTGTAAGCCATGTTTGTACTAAGGGAAATGAAGCGGTTGGTTTTTCTAGATTGTGCTACATTCAACAAGAAAATGCATTAGCCATTTTCAGAAATAATAAATCAAAAGAAATGTGTTATGCAAATACATTACGAAGATGATTGTAAAGACATATTATTTTTAATAACTTCTCAAGAAATTTCATATCACGATAGGATATCCTTACCGTTTTTGCATAAAGGTTAAATGCAAGATGGAGAGGATCAATAAATGTTGTCTCATAAATTTATTTTGTATTTATCAGAAGATGTCAAGTAAAGATGAAGAGATTTTCTTAGGAAATTGTGAGATGGGTACTTTAAAATAAAAAACACACACACACACAGAGACAGAGAGAGAATGATGATTACATGTTTTGATAAACAAAATCATTAATTCAACTCTAAAAAAATTGTTTTTTCTCTTGTTCATGCTCGTATCAAGCTTCATTATATGCACCTATAGCCTCTCTTAAGATGACATGTCAGTGTTATGGAAAAGATTGACTCTATAGACTAATCATTTCTCTTTTTATCTCTTAAATTAGTTAAGCCACATTATTTTCACATGTTTTTCTCACAATTGTATCTAATTGTACACTTAGAAAGAAATATGAACCTACATAAAATAACTTAATCTTTTAGCCTAAAAATACTCACAATTGACAATTTGGAAGGAATACTTACCTTATTGGTCAATCTTTATTCATGAACGCATATCTTTTTAGTTAATCAAATCAAGATGTGAGTTTGTGAGTGAGAAAAACAACAGTTCTACTTTAAAATTGAGTGAGAAAGACAATAGTTCTACTTTAAAATTTATTTCTTCATCTTTTTCTCTTTAATTTGATATAATGTTAGTAAAGTGTGAGCATACGTTGAAAGTAAAACTTTATGTTAGGGCCTAGATATAAAAGATTTTCACTCTAACATAGAGTTTGATTAACTCTATCATTTCTATTATATAATTGCTCGTTTATTTTCACAGTGAACAATTGACTTTTTCTTCAAAAATTGGAGAGTCGAATGGATTTATACTGAAATGTGTTAATTTATTTCCACAATAATGTGAACACTTGACTTTTTCTTAAGGATATATTAGGAGATTAGGTATACTTGCAAGGTTTGCTTTTGTGTTTCAGTGTTAACAAACATATAAAAACACAAACAAAACTTTTTACACACACATTTTTTTTCATTATTATTTATAAATTTAATCTCTTTTAATAATCAAGGTATGTCACATACACCAATAACTTTTTTAAGAAATTCAAATCTTATACCATTTAAAGGTTTCGTGAATAAATCAATTAATTGATGTTTGGTGTTCACATGTTCTAATGACATCACTTTATATATATATATATATATAAAAGACATCACTTTATTGGAGACTTGGTTGAATCAAAGATTTTGTCACTTTATATATATGCTTGGTTATTGAATGTTGCACATCGTTTTTAGAGATATTAATTGCATTGGAATTATCATAATGAATAGTTATGTTGAGAGAAACCATAATCATCTATCATCTTCTTTATCCAAAGAAGTTTTATACAACAACTGTCTGCTACAATGCTACAATGTACTCGACTTTTGCAATGGACAATGAGTTTGAATTTTATTTCTTACTCATTCATGCTTTCAAGTTTCCGCCAACATAAAAATAGCCTCTAGTAGTGCTTATTTTTATTAACATTAACTTCTCAGTCAGCATTTGAATAGCCAACTAGACTCAATTTTGAATTTTTTTTATACCATAAATCATAGTCATTATAGCACTTATTTTAAGATTCTTTTAATTGCTATAAGATGTGATTTTTTAGGATTAGATTGGAATCTAGCGCAAAAACCTACACAAAAATCAATGTCAAGTATACTAGTAGTAATGTAAAATGGAGTCCTTATTATGCTTCTATAAAGTGTATAATCAACACTTTCCTACAGCTTACCTGTTGGATTTAAGCTGATTTTAACAAATATGCTCATAGGTGTATGAGCATGACTATTTCCTTCTATGTCAAACTTCTTAACCATATCTCTAGCATGCCTAGATTGAGAAATAAAAATTTTATTTTCACTCTACTTAATTTGTATGTCAAGAAAAAAGTCTAACTCACCAATTATACTTATTTTAAATTCAGATATAACTTTTTTAGCAAACTCATAAGAAAATGATTCACGAATAACTCCAAACACAATGCCACCCACATAAATCTGAGTAATGAGTAGATGTCTACCAGTTTTTCTTACAAAAAAGAGTCATGCCAGCTTGTTCTTTTTTGAAATTGTTATTTTACAAATATTTTCTTAACAGTTCATACCGTACTCGCAGTGTTGGTTTTAAACCATAGAAGGCTTTCTTCAACTTGTGTATATGATCAAAAAATGAATAATTAGTGAAACCTTTGGGTTATTCTACATAGACCTCTTCTTATAGAATTACATTTATGAATGCACTCTTCACATCCATCTGATACAATTTAAAATTCAATTGATAAGGAATTACAAGCAGTATATGAAAAAATTCTAAATGAGCTATTGGTGCAAATGTTTCATCATAATCAATCCATTCAACTTGAGCGTATCCTTGTGCTACTAGTTTTGTTGATGATTGTTTCATACTCATCTAAATTGTTCTTGAAGATTTATTTGATTCCAATTATTTTGTGATTATCAAGATGTGGAACCAATTGTCATACACCATTTCTTATGAACTGATTTAGTTCCTCATACATGACATTGATCCAACTTTCATCTTATAGGGCATATATGAGACTTGATTGATAAAAATTTTTTCTTAACCTCATAATAATGTTCTCCTTATAATGATTATGTTTTACCCTTGATGAAGGTTTTTTCTCTCATAGCTGTTTAAAAACGTGTGAAGAACTCTCCTTTTAGTTTTTCTTATTTTATTCTAATAAGGTTTTTTCAGTTATCTCAATGATGTTATCAAGGTCTTTCTTCACATATTCCTTTAGATTGTTATCAACAACCATATTGATTGATTCCATGACAGTTTGAATTCATAGGTTATAGACTTTGTTGTGTAATGAGTATCCAAGAAAGTTTCATTTATCATTCTTGTTCTCAAACTTACATAAGTTTTCTCGATCTCTCAAGATATAGAAAAAACTTATAAACACTCTGAAGTGTTTGATTATAAGCTTCTTGTTGATCCATAACTCATAAGAAGTGAGTTTTGTTCCAAATCTAAACATAACACAGTTCAAAATGTGTACAATAGTGTTGATAACTTTCTTCTATAAATACAGTGCAACTTTCTTACTATTCAACATAGTTCGAGCCATTTCTTGTATAGCTTTATTCTTCCTCTCAGCTATATCATTCTGATAAGGAGTTACATGAGAAAAGAATTCTTTATGTACTTTTTCATCATAAAAAAAATGGAAAGTTAGTATTTTCAAATTCTTTTCTATGGTTACTATGAATTCTAGATATAAAAAAATTATTTTATGTTTGCAGTCTTCTAAACAATTTCCTCGCAAGATCAAGAGATTTAGACTTTTCTCTTAACAAAATAGCCCAAGTATATCTTGAATAGTCATCCACAATGATTATGATATATTTCTTTCCACTCGGACTTTAGTTTGAGTTGGACCTATTAGGTCTATATGCAATAATTCAAGGGTTCTTGAGGTTAGAATGTCAATAGTCTTCTTATATTGAGCGTTAGTTTGTTTTTCTTCCTGACATGCTCTACACACCAACTTTCTAATTGCTCGCAGATTTGGCAAACCACATACTACTTTTCTTTTAGAGATTTTTGAAGAACAAGTTATTTGGTTATAAAGGAACCTTTTGAAGAACTTTTTAAAAGATTAAAAAAAAACCTATTAGCAGATGAAAACTTTCACTAGTTTAGAAGATTACAAAATGAGTATTTTCGACTACAAATCCTTTGTATCTATACAACCTTACTTGTCAAGATAAATACTCTATTTTGTCTTCTACCGTAGTAGCATGCCAGAATCTTCAAATTGGTGTCATCCTAACCGAAACATCCAGTTGCTAACAGTTAACACAAGAACTCCCTCTAGAAGTTTGCAGGCTCTCTACCTCTTTAGCGAACAATTCTCCTTGAGAATTTTCTTCACACTCCACTCGTGTGTCAAGAGTATATGCTATGAAATTCTATATAACTCCTTAGCTAGTTGAGTACTCTTGCTCCACTGCAAGTGTTACTCTATAAAATGCTTTGAAATGTTGTTGCTTATGCAGACATCCATATGATCAGAATAAAAACCTTTGATAAATATTATTTTCAGGCTTCCTAGTCTATTACATTCTTAACATACCTCTAAAATGCTTCATAAAAACAATTTTCTAAACAGTTATCTTTGGATAACTTGTATTATCTTTTTTAAAAAAAAAATTTATTTGAACTTTTTATATAATTTATACAACCAAACTAGATAATTATATAAATAATCATGGATATAAGATAAACTTAACTAATTCCTTATCTAATTTGAATAAACTAATAATATAAACAAATTCATTTTCATCCACATTAATAATTATTTATCAATCAAAGCCATTCATTTCCACATTTACACAGTTAATATGAAGTCACCACTGAATATTTTGACTGTGCCGCCCAAACCTTCCCTTTAAATTGCCGTCTCCACCTTTCATCTCCATAAGCTCTTCTACACCTCTCCTTTTGCTATTCCTCACAAGTAGCGACTTGCACAGTTTCTCTCCTTCCTTCTCTTTCTCGCACAGAACAAATGGGATCACCACCTTCGGCCTCTCTCAAACAGAACAACCTTATATTCCTTGTGTTTATCATGATCTTATTCTTTTGCTCCATACCTGATAAAGCCAACCTTTGTTCCAACCAATCTTCTATCATCCCAAGTGGTGTTCCATACAAGAGCTCCTCCAACATCTCTTCATTGGAAACACTTCAGCTAGATGGCTACTTCAGCTTTGATCATATCGATTATGCAGCCAAGGACTTTGGCAATCGATATCATTTCCTACCATTAGCAGTTCTACATCCGAAATCGGTTTCTGATATTTCCAACACTGTAAAGCATATTTTCAAAATGGGTTCCACTTCAAAGCTAACAGTTGCTGCTAGAGGCCACAGTCACTCGCTTCAAGGTCAAGCACAAGCTCATCAAGGTATAGTAATAAACATGGAATCCCTTCAGGGACCAGAGATGCAAATTCACACCGGAGAGCTGCCGTATGTGGATGCATCAGGTGGTGACTTGTGGATTAATATTCTACATGAGACTCTTAAATACGGGCTTGCACCAAAATCTTGGACAGACTATCTTCATCTCACCGTTGGAGGCACCTTATCAAATGCCGGAATTAGTGGACAGGCATTCAAACATGGGCCGCAAATTAACAACATTTACCAGTTGGAGGTTGTCACAGGTATACTCACGCATGATTCTGTCATTCGAAAATTTTCATACTAGGTAGGCCCAATATCACAGTACAGGAAATAGAAAGTCATTTCAGCATGACAAGGAGGATGCTCCAGTGATTTTATTACTTCGATTTTCATGAAAGAACAATTTTACCACGGCACACAAAGTTACTGGAAGCTTTGCTTTTCAATTAGACTGAGCCTGGGGGAAAATATCATGAAAAGAATGCAGCTTAAAGAACAACGAAATTCACAGCGAGTTGTAACTATAACTAGCTAACTTGAAACAATGATTCAATTATTTAAAGCTAAATAAGGCACAACTGAATCTAACTTGATGCTCTGGGTGCAGGCAAGGGAGAAGTAGTTACCTGTACAGAGAAGCAGAATGCAGAACTCTTTCATAGTGTTCTTGGAGGACTTGGGCAGTTTGGAATAATCACTCGAGCGAGAATCTCTCTTGAACCAGCACCAAAGATGGTAAGAATTACACTCTTAAAATCTCTGTGCATTGCTATAATGTCACAAGGAACTCTTATCTACAATGTAATTTATCACTTTTGACAGGTGAAATGGATCAGAGTACTATATGATGAATTCTCTAAATTTTCCAATGATCAAGAACGTTTAATATCATCCAAGGATTCTTTTGACTATATCGAAGGGCTTGTGATAATAAACAGAACCGGTCTCCTCAATAACTGGAGATCCTCCTTCAATCCAAAAGACCCGCTTCAGGCCAGTCGATTCATCTCAGAAGGAAAAACTCTTTACTGTCTAGAAATTGCTAAATACTTTAGCCCAGATGAGTCCGATATAATGAACCAGGTTAGACTTGCACAGAGAACACTGCAAAACACCTCTTAGGATCCCAACATAGATTTTACATAATCCAAGCCCGTGTTCCTAACCTTATTTTCTCTCATGCAGAAAACTGAGAGCCTATTGTCAGAACTGAGTTACATTTCATCCACACTCTTTCTGTCAGAAGTTTCTTACGTGGAATTCCTGGATAGAGTCCACCTGTCTGAAATCAAACTCCGGTCAAAAGGTTTATGGGAGATTCCTCACCCATGGATGAATCTTCTAATCCCTAGAACCAATATTATTGAATTTGCTCAAGAGGTCTTTGGCAATATTCTTACAGGCAATAGCAATGGTCCCATCCTCATCTATCCGGTCAACAAGTCCAAGTACTCCCATACGAGAAACAAAACTATTAATTTCCCCTCAATTTTCAAATATTATATTATCAACCTGATTTTTCCTTCCCATTGCAGGTGGAACAATAGAACATCTTTAATCACCCCAGATGAAGAAACTTTCTACCAAGTGGCATTCTTATCCTCTGCAATGCCATCTTCCACAGGAAGAGAAAGCTTGTTTCACATTTTAGCCCAAAACCAAAGAATTCTAGATTTCTGTTCCAAGGCCGGTCTTGGAGCCAAGCAATATATGCCTCATTACAGCACCCAGGAAGAATGGCAAGCTCATTTCGGCCCGCAATGGGAGGTTTTTGTAAAAAGGAAATCAACTTATGACCCATTGGCAATCCTAGCTCCTGGCCAAAGAATCTTTAGAAGGAAATAGCTTTCTCATGATGCTGGCCACTTATAAGGAATATCAGGAAAAGATTCCTCGGGAGAATATGGACCATAATGCGTACAACTGTAAATTACAATTATAAGGTCTGATGGAGAGTTGGGTTGCCATAGCAATCGTCAGCATAATAGAGAGTAAGAGTCAGCAGGCCATTTAATTGTTAATAAAAATGAAAATTTTAAGTAGGCAATTCTGTAAAGAGGGCTTATAGTATTAGCTCATGATGATTTTTAAACGGATCATGAACTTAAATTTCTTTTATTTCTTTGAGCGAGGAGCAAGCGTCTATCTGTATTTCATGAATACCAAAACCATGCAAACAGAAACATGAAATAAATAGCTAATAAATTTAAACCACGGAGTTACATGTTACGAACATGCCACAAAATATCAGAAGCCAGAAACACCAGAAAAAGTTGTCTGTGGCAACTAGGTCTCAAGGACTGGCAAAACAACTGCTTCCTTTCTGTCGCTTCTGTCCAGCCAAGACCTGGGCTTTGTATTTCTCCCTGTGGCTCTTCATAGTTTTTAGCATCAAGGATTGTTGCTTCAAAGCCTGTTGAATCACTTGCAACAGGAAGAAAGCTACTTATATCATCTCTAGCTCCAAAGCCACCAGCTCGTATAACATCATCTGGTGTTATGGAAGCCTCCATTTTTACTTCCCCAGGTCTGTCCTCTTCTAAAGGAGCATTTGGAGAAACAAGTTCCTGCGCTTTGCAATCAACCACGTTAACTTTCATGTTGTCTCCTGGAGAACTTGGACCAGGTCTTGGAATATCTTTCACAACATTCCTGAAAAAAGTTGGTTTCAGCTGCTTCATTACTTGTTCTGTTTTCATCGGTATCTGGGGCATCAAGGAAAAAGAAAACAAACTGACGTAGGAATGCCAGCGTTTGCGTGTAAATATATTTTCATTAAAAAAAAAATGGATGACGGAAAACTGACATATATATCACAATTAAAAGATAAATTTAAGTTGGGCCTCGTAATAAACTTCAGCCATGTGTAAAGGTGAGATTCCAATATCAAAGTCTATTCAGGTAACAAACAGAATCTCTCAAGCAGCCATGTTTCAAGACTATGGTTGCTCTGGACGTACAATAAAAACGCAAAAAATATAAAGGAGTTCAAAAGCCTTGACAAATCTGAGCACTTCATTTTCTTATTGTGGGCAATAAAATAATTATATGGGAAAAGTTGGAAAATCATAACATACTGATAAATAAAAGTAACACGATCCTTATTGATTGTGTCAGCTTTGTATAGGATGTTACCTCTAAGCTTACCTATGTAAGAAAGAAAAGGAAAGAAAATAAGAACAAAGACTCTAAGATAACCAAGTTACGAAATCTCTCCAAAAATTTTATGTCAGCACTTGTGTGTTACACCTCCTTCAGGACCTACACTACCAGAATTAGATTTGACAAGTCAATTCCAGTAACCAGCATTCCAGAGCTTGACTCATGAAGAAGGCTGAAGACAACATTATTAAACTCAAAGCAGTCATGTTCCCATGTAAGCAACACATATAGCTTGTCTTGTAATTTGAAGGCTCCTTCAAACTTTTCAAATCTATCTGCATTAACTTTGAAGGCTGCTTTTGTGGAAGAAGCTAGTCTTACCTGAGAATGAGATACGACTCAGATTGCTGAAAGAGGAAAACAGAAAGAATGATTAACTCATTTTGACGTTGCCTAGCTACATATATTAGACAAAAATATATTTATGGAAGTCATCATCAGGACATCGACAAAATATTAGAGATCTACTACGGTCTAATTTGATATTTTTGACTGAAATGTGAGCTATCATTGCGAGTAAAAACACTTCAAAGATACTTTAAAATCAGCACTATGCGTGCATGTTCTAATATTAATTTCGTAGTAATAACATTGTTCTTTAACATTTAATGGCACATCGTTGATTTTTTACTTCCCCACAACATTTAAGATAGCTAATTCTGCTCTCATTGTGAAGCATGCTACTGTTACAAATGAATTTCATACAAAAGGTCTGGGTTCTGCAACAGCAACCTCCTCGGATCCATTTACTTAGTATAACGGTGACGAGTGTCAAAAATGATTATAAACACTTTTATCACAAGTTACCAAAAGATTCAGGAGGCAAAGGGTCATATACAAACAGCAGGGTGAGCATAGCACCAGCTCGAAGTGGTCCACTAAATTCTCTGGTAAGTTTTGTTGTTACGAGTATGAAATTCAATTCCCTGTCCCTTTTTTGTGCAGATCAAAATAAAATAAAATAAAAACAATTTTTTAACTTGAAATACTAAAGGACTGCCTACAAGCCCAAACTGGCGAAGGATCTCTCAAGGCATGAAAAATAAATTACACCAAAAAAACTGCAGAGCTGATGCTGATTGAAGAAGTTAATTTTTACTTGAAGTGATACTCAAGTTCATACCATGTAAAACCTTGGCCGACATGTGATCCATGGAGCAATATGAAAATATAACCCAAATGATTCTCGTGAATATAAGATCCTTTGTAAAAAAGCCAATCGAAACAGCAGCTGCTATAAGATTCCGTGTTTCTAAACTGTGGATTCTAAATTATTTTTATCACAAAACATCGAGCACAGAGACAAATTTAACAATAACCGGATCAAGAAATCAATGAGTAAGAAAAACATCAGTTCTTAGACAGAAAGAAGCTGTTAGCTTTGACAGATAAAACGTATTCAGATAATTCATTGTTAAAAACAAGTCGTCTGAGAACGCTTGAAGCTTGAAGATCATGGTTTCTAAATTATATTAACAACACTCAATTCAACCAGCCACCTTGCTCCTAAAGAACACCCAAAATCAGTAAGACTACATTTTTTTGAAAGCCAATAACTTGGTAACAGAAATTGATGCAGAGCAAGTCAAAGAGATTTCCTCCCTCCTCAAAAAAGTCAAAGTACAGCTGCATTGGCTTCCATTAAAATGGTTTTAGCAGTAAATATACAAGCAATATAATCGCTACTAACTTTCTCTCATTTCACTATAATCCCTACTCACTTACTATTAAGAATTTAAAACACTTGAATGTTTACTTTTGCATTAATTAATAAATCAAGACAGCAACAATTACGTAAAGATTAAAAAACAACTTATCATAAGTATACCACGAGAAGCCATTAGCATTTACTACATCAGCACAAGAAAAACTACAGCTCTCGGATATTTTTAATGAAGGAAAAGGAAAGGAAAGGAGTGTGGTGATTATGATATTTGAAAGTTGTAGGGTTTTGATAGGAGAAAGGATGATTGATTGAGTTTAGTGTTTACCTGAGAGCGAAGAGAAGAGAAGATAGTAGGAGTCGGTTCAGCTTTTGCTTTCGCTTTCGCTTTGCCACCTTTGTGGCGACGATGCGGGATTCATTTGGCGTTTTGCTAGTTTGCGTCGCCATTTGTGTGGGTTGGAAGGCTTCTTGGCTAGCTTTCGACGTGGATTCTCAGACACTTGTTTGCCCACCTCATGCTATCATCGCCTTTTTTCCATAGGATTGATCGGAAAAATCTGACTAGGAGTGGATCCGATCTCAAAAGCTTGGATGGGTTAATTTGTAAGTTGAATTAAAAAACGAGAAAAAAAAAAGTCATCAATATTTGTAAAATTAAAATACATAATCATGCCTATTATGATTTTCTCTTTTGAACCATATTTTAAAAAAGTAGATTTTAAAAAATATATATTTAAGTAAGATGAATTTTTATATAAAAATTAAATGAAAGGCAGATTATTATTAATAAAAAAATATTATTTTAATTTTTATAAAATTAATATTTAAAATACAATTGTATATAGAACCCATTATTAATTTATTATTATTATTATTTTTTTACGATTGCAGAAGCTACTGCAAAATAGCAAGCACACCCTTAACTCTAGTGGCCCTCTATTTTTCCTATATTTATTTAATTATTTATTCACTAAATATGTGTACACACAAGACTTTGAAATTCAAGGAGTAAGTAACAAACGGTACAATTTGTCTGTTTAAACCTCACTCTCCCCTCCTCTCTCTCTCGTTAGTCGCTTCCTTCTAAACGAAGCAAAACCCTAACACCAAAAATCTCACAACAATCCAAACAAATTCAATTTCACTAAAACCTAAATCTCCTCTTCTGTATTGCCTCAAATGTCACCGGCTGCGGCCGTCGATATCAGGTCACCGGTTACCTCCAAACACCCTTCCTCTCTCCAAAACCCTAACCCCACTCCAATTCAGAATAACCACCGCCAAACTGTAAATGCTACGTTTTATGGTAACACCAGCGAAATCGATATGAATAAAAACGGGTCGCATACCGGGACGGGACGGGCGAGGCCGAGGCTGATGAAGGTGAGGAAGCAGTTACATGGGAGGAACAGAGGAGAGGGTCCCGGTGAGTCCCGTTCCGGGTCGGATTTTAACCCGTTTAAGTCAGTAGGTGATGATTTAGATGGGAATAGTTGTGTGTCCAATGTGGGTTTTGTGTTTGGCGCAAATGGGGGTGTAAAAAGTGGGGATTTTGATCAGGGTTTGAATTCTAGAGTGGAATTAGATTCTAAAGAAACAGGATTTGGTGGAAATGTGGGGCAATGGAGAGAAAAGGAGCCAGCTTTGGGTTTGAAAGTGGAGCCTACGGAGCTTGGTAATATGGGTTTTGTGTTTGATGCTAATGGGAACGGTGTTGGGGTGAAATCTGACGTGGAGAATAGAGAATTGAATGAGTGTGTTGTGAATGTAGGCGGAGTAGAGAGTGAAAAGGTCAGTAATGCGGGTGACAGTGAGTTTTGTGATGACAAAAGTGAATTAAGATCGAGTTTGAATTCCAATAAGGGAGATTCTAGTGGGAATGGGGTGAAGTTGGGTTCTGATGATGTTGGTTTTGTGTTTGGTGCTGCTCGTGAGGCTTTCAGTACAAATGTGGGGGCTTCTGGTTCTAGTTTTGTATTTCGTGCTAATGCTGATGATTCCATTGCAAATGTTGAGGTTTCTGGTTCTAGTTTTGTATTCAGTGCTGATACTAATGATTCTAGTGCAAATGTGGGGGTTTCTGGTTCAGGGTTTGTGTTTGGTGCAAGTTGGTTTGATAAGAAGTTAAATTCCAACGAGGGAAAGCGAGAATCTGGTGAAAGTTCTGGAAATTCAGTCTTTTCTGATACAGGGAAGATTAAATTCAAGAATGAAGCCGAGCTTCATGAAGTGGAAGGTAATAGTAATGGCGTTTTTGTGTTTGGTAGTAGCAGCAAGAAAAGTTGCAATCTTAATGAATGTGTGGTTACGAACTTCCCTGTTGAGGTCAAGTCAAGTGGCGGAACTTTTTTAAACTACAGCATTTCAAAGGATCAAAATGGTAATCTGGATTCTAGTGTCAATGGTAAGGGTAAGTTTGCATCATTTCCAAATAGTAGTAATGCAGCTAGTACATCTAGCATTAACCCAATATTTAATCTTCCAGAAGAGATTAAGAAACTTAATATTAATGAGTTCAAGAATGTTCATGGAGCCGACAATGAGAATTCATCTGCAAATGATGATTCTTTATTTGCTATCAGAAGCAGTAAAAAGGCTTCTGCCTCTTCTAATGGAAGTTCAGATGCTTGTTCTCCTGAACAGAATGCTGCTGTGGGTTCGGGTGGTGATAAATTTGAATCCAGTGACAAGAATAGAAGTTGCAATACCGGTAGTACTTCTATCAGAACTTCGAGTTCAGAATTATTTAGGTTTCAGGCAGGATGTGTGAAGACTTCTTTTGAGGGCCAATTATCTGAAGATCGAATGAATGATGATACAAAACTCAATGGAGCTGCTCCTCTAACTTCATTATCATTGGCTGGTTTTGATTCCCAAGTACATTGTGAAGTTTCTGAAGCAACAACTATGGCTGGAGTTGAAAGGGAAAATAACAAAAGTAGTTCTACAAGTGATCTGGGTGGATTAAGGATGCCCTTTACAGACTTCAAAACACCATGTGATCCTTTTTGTTTAAAAACAAGTGTATTTCCAGAATCAAATAAGAAACCAGAATTTACTGTAAATAACCGATCAAAGAAGGGCAAAAGATTAGAATTGAGGGTAAAGTTGAAGCAAGATTCTTTACGTAAGCAACACCCAGAGCAAGTTCATTTGCAAAATGAGAGGTGTGGCCAAGAAAATCTAAATTCTCCCGGATGCTACTCACCCATGGATTTTTCTCCTTATCAGGAAACTGCAGCAGCTGGGAAATTTTCTGAAGAAACTTCTGTGACATTAAATGATTCCAACCCCCAAGAAAATAATTGTGCACCCTCAATGTTGCATTCAACAGCGACAACTGGTCTCAGAGAGGTTGAAGGATTAGATGTTAAGAAAGATGATGGGAGGCCAGGAGAGAAGATGAATCAGGAGAGTTCTGGTTGTGGTTCTGAAAGATGTTTCATGGGTGATTGTATCTCTAAAGGGTTTGTTTTTGGTGCTGAAATGTCCTGCCCTGGTTTCAACTTTGAGCAGGTGAGTAGCAGCAATGATGGTGCAGCTTCCGCTGAAGTTACGCATGGTTCAAAGACAGAAAGCAGCCATCAAATGCAATTTTCCTTTGCTTCAGGTTTGGAAGATGTAGATGAGAGAAAATTTTCCTTTTCTGCTTCATCCTGCTCATCAACACCAAAACGGCAGTATAGAAAGAAATATAGGAGGAAACCTCCATGCGAACCATTTATTTTTGTCCCAAACCCAAATGTAAGTAAAGTCAATTATTGTTCTTTCCAAATTCCATCCATGCCAGCACTTCTGTATATATAGCTTTTGACACTGTGCAGGGTCAAGGAGAAGATTTATCTACTCGACAGAAAATGGTGGGGAATAAATCTGAAATAAATGAATTGGCGAAGCAAGGTTCAATCTCATCCACTGGCTCTGTTCAGGAAGAATGTGAGATGTGGCGAGCAAGGTGCTTTCTACATAAAATCTATTAATGGCTAAATAGCTCCCACATTGTTTACTGCTGAATATTAGTATATATTACTTTTGAGACTCTGCCTTTGATACTTAAGTTGGATAGGGTTTGGTTTTTTCCAGGGGCAATCATGCTTATCAAAATGGGGATATGTCGAAGGCAGAGGATTTTTATACATGTGGGATAAATTCCATTCCTTCTAGTGATATTTCAGGATGCTGTCTTAAGCCTCTTGTTATTTGCTATAGCAACCGTGCTGCAACGCGGATGTCTCTTGGAAACATGAGGGAGGCGATAAGAGATTGCATAAAGGCTGCTGACCTAGACCCCAACTTTTTCAAAGTTCAAATAAGAGCTGCTAAGTAAGTCCTTTGCATGGGGTGCATGCAGCAAAATTTACTTCTTATCTGTTTCAAATGGTTTGTTTTTACACAATTTTTTGAACTAAATATTTTCTTTTGGTGAATTGGTTGAGCGAAACAAGATTTGGTGACTTGTTTTAGATGTCACGAGATAACATGCATGCGCGCTGCCGCGTGCTTATAAAACAAATGCACTTAATAGTGTTATAATTGTGAATCAACTCTAGATAACTAATAGAAATTAAAGGTATGATGGAGCAAATATTTCATGAAGGAAAAAAAAATTGTGTTGGTGATAAAAACTTAGAGACTGAACAAAATGATTAGTAGCAATCTACAGTGTTTTGTGAGGAAAGATACAATACTTTCGCCAAATGATTTAGCTTTTCAGTTAATAAAAAACAAAAAAAATTACAAAGCTAAATTCTCTACCAACTTAATATTAAAAAAAAAAACCAACAAAGATAATTTTGAAAGGAAAAAAACCCATGAGAAAAAACGTTGTAGCAATTGACAATGTTTTGTGAGGAAAACTATAGCACTTTTCCTAATAAAATAAAATAAAAAATCATTTAGAGAAATATTGTAGCAATCCACAGTGTTTTGTGAGAAAAACTACAACGCTTTCTTCATATGATTTAACTTTATTGTAATTATAATTCTTAACCAACTCAATATTCAAAAAAAAATCGACAAAGATAATTTGGAAAAAATCATAAAAAAATCACATGGAAAAACACTACAATAATTCACAGTGTTTTAAAGAAAAAAAATACAAAGCTAAATTCTTAATCAGCTCAATATTAAAAAACAAAATCAACAGAGACAATTTTAGGGAAAAAAATAACAAAACAAACACCAAAAAAAGAGAAAAAATCATGTTGGAAACACTGTAGCAATTCACAGTGTTTTGTGATGAAAGCTACAGTGCTTCCCCACATGATTTAGCCTTATTTGTAATGACTTGTAATTGTGATTCACAAACAACTTAGTATTAAAAAAATAAAATTAAAAAAGATAATTTGAAAAAAATTATAACAAAAAAAACTATTCAGAAAGACACTATAGCAATCCACAATGTTTTATGAGCAAAGCTACAATGCTTTCCCCACATGACTAAGCTTTATTACAAAGTTAAATTTTAACCAACTCAATATTAAAAAAAAAGAAAATCGACGAAGATAATTTGAGAAAAAAATATTACAAAAAAAGAAAACACAAAAGAAACTGGAAAAAAAACCATGTGAGGAAAAACTGTATCAATCCATAGTGTTTTGTGAGGAAAAACTTGTATTTACTTGTAATTACAAGTTTTAACCAGCTTAATAAAATTAAAAAAAGATAATTTTAAGGAAAAACATAACAAAAACAGAAAAAAAACCATGTGGGAAAAAACATTGTAGCAATCAACAGTAATTTTCGAGGAAAGTTACAGTGCTTTCCTCACATATTGTAACTGCAATTTTTAACCAGCTCAATATTAAAAAAAAAATAACAAAAGATAATTTCTGAGAAAACCATTAAAAAAAACCATGCGGAGAAACACTGTAGCAATCAACAATGTTTTAAAGAAAAAAAAATTACAAAACTAAATTCTCAATCAGCTTCATATTAAAAAATATCGACAAATATAATTTTAAAAAATAAAAAAATAAAATAGAAAAATTATGTGGAAAAACATCGCAGCAATTCACAGTATTTTAAAGAAAAAAATTACAAAGCAAAAATTTTAACCAGGTCAATATTTAAAAAGTAAAATCAACAAAAATAATTTTGAAAAAAACAAATGAAAAAATAAATGAAAAAAAAAGAAAAAATAGGAAAGTTGAAAAAAAAAGTAATTTTGAAAAAAAAACAAAAAAAAAGAGAAAAGGGAAAAGTTAGCAAAAAAAAAAAAGGAGGAAAGCACTGTGGATGACTGTTGTAATCCACAGTGCTTTTGGGTGTGGGGAAACAGTGATTTCCCCACACCCTTTAGTTATATGTATAATAATAATATAATAATATAATGTATAATAATATCTTGCTTTGTTCATTTCTTATATGCTGACTTCATCTGAAGGATAGGAGTTGTTTGGTTGTGCTTCATATGTAGATTGTGTATGACATCTATATGTTGATAACTATATTCTCTATGCTAAATGGTGTACTCTGTATTCTAAATATGTGTGAATTTCTTTTTGTTTTGACCCCATATTCTGAATGTCCACCATGAGTGGTCCTTTTTTACCACTGATTAAGAATAGCTAATAAATGCTGTGTCAGTTAGTCTTCTTTTGATTGACCTTACTGCATTATCCCCATTTGCTTCTTGCTGAATGTAGCATCTGTTTGAAAATGATGTGTTGCATGCTGTAAACATGTTGGGATTTTTTTTCCCTTTCCAGTTGTCATCTTCAGCTGGGAGAAGTTGAGGATGCACTTCACTATTTTAATAAGTGCTTGGAATCTAGAGTTGGTGTGTGTTTGGATCGAAGAATCACAATAGAAGCTGCTGATGGCGTACAGAAAGCTCAGGTAAGCATTTATTAGCTTAAGTGGTGCTGATGTCACCATCTTATGGTAGTAGATATATGATGCTTTTCATTTATTTTATATCGATCTTACTTATAAAATAGTAGCGGTGAAAAAAGTTCAAATAAAAGAAGAGATATAGAGGATAAAGGTTACTTTTCCACTTAGGAATATCTTGTACCTTTTTTCCTTAAGCGCATTACTTTTTCGAGCAGCAACTCCTAATTAAGCAAAATAATGCAGTTCTGAAGGTTTATTAGGATAGAACTAGGTTTCCTTTTCTGGCAGATTACAATTTAACAAACATTACATCCTACAGGCAGTATAAATCATATCTTTATAGGTGTTGCATTGTTAAATTGGCCTGTAAAATCTAGAAAGAAATTTGTTTTGATTACAAAATGTGTAGTTGGGACACAAAAATAGGCACTTCATTTTTCATTGATTTCACATTTTGGATGGGCTATCAGAAATTGCTTCTTAATGGTTAAATCATCCTGTCACTGTGACATGGTTGGTTGGAGTTATTTGTCTTTTGGATCTTCCTTGCTCTTCCTTTCTTGCTATCCATGTGTGCATTTGCAAGAGATCAATTCCATGACTGATCGAGTGGTTTTCCTTTCTTCCAGAAAGTGGTAGACTGCATAAACCATTCTGCAAAACTTTTGGAAGAGAGAACATATGATGCAGCACTTAATGCTCTAGATGTGATTGCCGAGGCCTTATCTATTAGCCCCTACTCAGAAAGACTACTGGAAATGAAAGCGAAGTTTCTGTTTATGGTCTGTGCTCTTTCAACATTTTTTTTTGCTCTTGTTCAAGTGACTAAATAATTTGGAATATTGAAGAATGTCAGTTGATAAATTTCTGCCCGTAAGAGTATTTCATCTGTTTGCCTCTAGATCTTTTCTAATCATAGGCTGTTTTGGTGGCATTTTGTAGTTGCGGAACTATAAAGAGGCGATTCAGATGTGTGAGCAGACTCTTAGTGCTGCTGAAAAGAATTTTGTTTCAATAGGTGTGGATGGGCAGTTTGTAGATATTGGCTGTTCTGAAAGTGAAAATTGCTCATTCGCAAGGGTGTGGAGATGGCACTTAATTTCGAAGTCCTACTTTTATTTGGGAAAGCTTGAGGTGGCTCTTGATTTACTTCAGAAATTAGAGCAAATGGGATCCATCAGTTGCAAGTAAACACATCATATCATCAATTCAGATCCAATTGTAATTGGTATTCCTTTCTCAAAATAACTTTGAGGTCACTGATAATAATTTGAACTATGCAGGAAAGCAGATGCAAGTAAGATATTGGAATCATCTGTTACATTAGCTGTCACCATACGTGATCTTTTACATCATAAGGTATGCTGTTGATTGCTTTAAGTTCACCTCCCTTCTTAGGTTTCAAAATGATATATGATGTGTGATGGTTTCTATAACATGAAAGTCATCCTTAATGTTTTAGTTGGGTTAGAATACTGGGTAATAAGGGTGCTGCATGGTATTTATGTCTTTTTGTTTATTGATGTTGACAACATGGTGGTCAACTTGTCAACTAGTGAAACTTTTGATAAAAATCTAAAATCTATATACCCTAATGTACCATGTGCATATAACATTGTACATAATCTTATGATTCATATCACCATGTCGTCTTAATCTGTGCCCATTTTAAGCAAATGACCACTAATGTTATAACTGTTTTCTCCATGCTCATTTTTTTAACAATGTATAGACATTTAAAAATCACAGATGATGAAAAAAAAAATCCAGTGGAAATAATAATCAGGTAGCTTTTGGTATTGTTGACGCTTGGGGTTGGTTTGATTGGATTGCCTATTCTAAAGGACTTTTAATAATGTAGATTTGGTTAACTGATTTCATTTATTGAGTTTGTGTTTGGAAAATCTGCTATATGTGTTATCATTATATGATAATTAATACCCACAGAAAACTAGGGCTGGAATGCACATTCCAATTGCTAATGATTGTCTATGAAGACAGATTAAGTGATTTATGTTTGGTGTTTGATTCGGTTCTGGGTTCCCTCAGGCAGTCTTATGGTAGATTACATATTCCATGGTCTTACTCTTGTCTTTTCATGAAATCTTCCAGCTGAACTAATTTAGCATTCATGTCAATTACAGAGTGCAGGAAATGAAGCAGTTCAATCAGCACGGTACACTGAAGCAGTAGAACATTATACCGGTGCTTTATTAAACAGTATTGAATCCCGCCCTTTTGCAGCAATTTGTTTTGGAAACCGTGCTGCTGCACACCAAGCACTGGGGCAGATTGCTGATGCCATTTCTGATTGCAGCCTAGCTGTGGCACTTGATGGAAATTACTCAAAGGTTTATCTCTAAAATATGTCTTGCCACCAGTTAGTTGATAATTTGATATGGAGCTCAACAAGAATTAAATGTTTCCTTTAACATTGTTAAATAACACAAACACATGCTATGAATTGCATCCTTTGATGAACATGGACATATTTTGCCTAAATGCTTCCTGCCAATTTGCTCTGTAAGAGGGAAGAATTCTGCTTAATTTACTTAAAGGGATGTGAGATATAGACATCAAATTTTAACAACTGTTTACATGGTTGCCTGATTGACCTACTATTAATTGCTCAATTGCAACTGGTGCAGGCAGTTGCCAGAAGAGCTGCTTTGCATGAGAGGATTAGAGACTATGGACAGGCGGCTAGTGACCTTCATAGGCTTATTTCTATTCTTGAAAATCAATCCGATGAAAAAGTCAGACAGTCCAGCAAACCTGCTAGATACACCAGCTGGACAAAAGAATTAAGGCAAGCTCGTCAGCGTTTGTCCTTAATGGAAGAAGAGGCTAAGAAAGGAATCCATTTGGATTTATATTGTATTTTGTAAGTCACTTTGGAACCTTCAACGCATTATGCTTTCACTGGAACAACATGATGTTTGTAATGTTTAGATGCTATCGCTCTCATTAAACCAGATATCTGTGGTGCTTCTAGAGTCATAGTGGTATTGTTGCCAGATTTGTTGCACTATAATCATTATTTTCTTTGTCAAGGGTTTTAAAACTGAGCCTTTCTGAGCATAAAATTTAATCCTATCATGGCATATGCTTTACCAAGTTTCAAATTCTCAATATATACACAAGCGTGTATATTTTGAGAATTTGAAACTTGGTAAAGCTCTTTAATTAAGAATGTGTAGTGCCCTTTTTATTTCTTTCTTTTTTTAGAATTGTAAAATACCTCGAATCTGCCCAGTTACAAATCATTCTTTTACTGGAAAGAAAAGGGGTTCTGCTCTTTTTACTTGTATTTAATCTGTTACTGTTCCCGCATCGCTGGGCTAACATGTTGATATTTGTATCTAAAACAATCAAGGCAATTTTCTGGTCATAATTAAATGCAGCATGCAAGCATTTTATACTTTCATAATTTGTCAACTATATATAATTTCTTTGTTAGGGGAGTCAAGGATTCTGAGACAGCATCTGATATAAAAAAGGCATACCATAAAGCAGCACTTAAACATCACCCAGACAAGGTTTCTAGCTTTCCACCCCTGCGTATTTATTACTGCTGATCCTGTTTCCAAATCTTACAGGTTTCTCTTGTATTTTTTTCCCCTAATTGTAGGCTGGTCAGTTCCTGGCAAGAAGTGAAAGTGGAGATGATGGGCGGCTCTGGAAAGAAATTGTCCAGGAGGTTCGCGCAGATGCTGACAGGCTATTTAAGATGATTGGAGAAGCATACGCAGTACTCTCTGACCCCACTAAGGTTTGTTATCCACTTGATTTCAATAGGTCTAATATGTGGCTGTATTCTAGATTTTGAGCTTTCTTTCTTCAGATACCTGTACTGTCATCAATTCCTATCTCATCAGGTGTTTTTCACCTTTAAATTGTGTGGCTAGTCTTTTACATCTTTAAGCAACCTTGTCTGTGTGGCTACTATTGTTGGTCACCTTGATTACTATGAATGAAGGCATCCTTTGTTTAGCAGCAGTTAATCAAAATTGGAAATGGATTGTTTACAATTTGCATGTATGAATGCACATGTGTGATGTATACTTGGATTTTGGTTGGTGTAGAAAAACTAAAAAATCATTGCCAATGTCACAATTATCACAGTTGCAACCGCCACTCATTGCCATCAATGCTGGCAACATTTTTCCATTACCACCTCCATCATGTTCGCTATTGCCATCATCACCTCTTCTACATATAACTGCCGCCACCCACCACCTCTTCTACCATGGAAGCACTATCATCATCATGACCATCAATGTTGCTCCCTCTATTATAAACATCAATATTACCGCTGCCATTGTTGCTGCCATCCATGATAACCATTATGACATGATCAATTCTACCACCAACTATAACATGGGCATGACAATTGCTGCAACACCATCACTGTGATAAACATGTGCTGCATTATAATTCTTGACTCGTTTGCTCCAGACACATAAAGATGGTCAAAGATTCTATCTTGTAATTGGTTGTTTTTCCTGTAGTGGTTTGTTTATCATTGTAATTAGTATTTCTTCTTGTAATGGTTTGTTATTTAACGTGATCTGTATTTTGTCTTGTAGCCTATCTAGCATCCTAAATGGTATTTTGTCTTGTCTGTCTGTAGTGTAATTTGTGTTTCATTCTGTATTTTATATTGTTTCTCAGTATTAGTCTGTTTCCCTGTTATATTTCAAATATAGTACCAAGGTATGTTTTGTTTTCCAAATAATTTGTTATCTATTATAGTCCCTTGGTTCTTATTCAAGCATTCCATTCATGGTAATTGAGTTGTATTGAAAAACTTTCGAGTTTTTCTACATTTTCTTTGTTTTTCCTTTTCATTATTAATGACCTTGTGAACTAGAAGGGAATATGTTATATGCTAATTGTAATCTATTTTTTTTCTTTCTTTCTTTTCTTTTCTGTTTCAGTCCACTGTATTACTACTATGGAAGGTGTTTAACTTGCTGCCTAACCTCTGTTATAAATTACTTTTGATATGTGTGAAGAAAATAGTAAGCTGTTCATCCTTGATCCATATAACTTGGACAGACATTACTTCTCAATTACAGGATGGTGTTATTCCATATCTGTTTTCTGCATTCTGCTTTTAGTGAAGGTTGTTAACTACTAGGAGCATGACTGAAATCGTATGTTATCTGTTTGTCTGACTAGTGAACTAGTTTTTGTGCCCAAGGTAAAATTCAACTTATAACCTATCAACCTTAAACAAGGGCTAGAGCACATTGTTGAATGAGGTTTGAGATTTTATCTAGAAATTCTAGTTGGCTCTCAAGCAAGATTTCTGTTTGCATTTTTTGATTAGCAACCATTGCCTCATTTTGATGCATTGTTTTGAATTTCAGCGTTCGGAATATGATCTTGACGAGCAAATTAGAAGAGCATCAAAAGAAAGCAATGGAAGCAGTCCTCATGGAAGAACATCATACACACGTGGCAATTCAAATGAGAGAAATGAGTACCGGCGAAATTGGCAGGATAATTGGAAGACTTATGGTTATTCACGTTCACGCTGGTAGGAGAAATATCCTATGTCTCAGGATTTATATGCAAATTGCTTTTTTCAGATCAAGGTCAGGTCAGCTTTTACGGAACGAAGTTCAAGATGGATCTTCAGGACAGAGTAACCATTGATCTGGTCTAGCAACCAACAGCCTGATAATGGATCCAGACTGATTGGCATTGGTCTAAAAATGGATGTCTTAGTAAAGTTGGCATATTTCAGTCTAAGAAATGTCCAGTTCTTATGGAGGGTCAAAGGGAAGATTCGGTTGGAGAAGGATACTGGACCATGAAGGGCATTGTTTGCAAGCATACTTTATACCTGGCTCTGCTATTGTGTCCTGAGCCAAGAGGAACTTTGGACACAGAAAGAGTCGGGGTTTTATTAATTCAACCCCCATAGAGAAAACAGAGAAGATTTAACTTATAATAGTTTGTTTTCCACAAATACCCACAGGGGCATTGTCTAAAAACAAAAATGCAGGTTGTTTCGTTGTTGTAACCTCCTGGCCTTGCACCTGCCTGGTTGGTGGTGGAAAGTTTTTCACCACAGAAAACTTCGCAAGTTATATATTAAAGAAAAAATAAATGGATGTACAAGTTTTGAGTGTTAGTGCTTAGAACTAAGATCCCCTTTTTTCCATCTGGAAGCCTAGAAAGAGAGTGAGCCGATCAGAACTAGGAGATGATAGGATAGCTATGCTGGCTGAAACGCACTTCACCTCACCTTAAAAGAGAGACTTGGGTGCTTGGCGGTGCGTTTAAAAAATATTTTTGAGAAATTTAAAAAAAAATTATTTTTTTAATTAATATATTTTTAAATTATTTTAATGTGTTGATATTAAAACTAATTTTTAAAAAATAAAAAGAAATATTATTGATATATATTTCTAAATAAAAAATATTTTAAAAAGTAATTACAATTAGTTTATTGCTAATATTATTTTATAAACAAAGACAAATTACTAATAATTTTTTGTAAATAAAAACAAACATAGTCCAAAAAAATTAAAGCCCGCAAATCAAAATAGCCCATATAAAAAAAACTATTTAACCAAATGAAATTTGCTTTTTGAAAAAATAAAAGAAGAAGAAGATGAAATAATTATAAACATCTATTCTCATTTCACTTCATTTACACAAAGGAGTAAAAGAGCGTCTCGGTGGGAGTGTGAGACCACCAAAAAGCAAATGGAAAATCTAGTCAAAATGCATGAATGAACAATGTTAATTTCTCTTTTCAAAAGCTTTAGTGTGGAATAATCTACGGAATAGGAAATGATAACGGGAATATAATAAAAGAAAAGCAAGGGGCTATGCGTGAACCATAGAGTAAGGAAAGTAGAAGGTTAGTCAGTCATGGTGGGAGCTCACAAAGTCCTCACACGTTTGTGATGTATGTCTCTACACACAGCCACACACCGAACAAGCAAGCAAACACCATGGGGAGTCGGGGATGGTGAAAAAAGTAAATTAAATCTAACAGTATTCAATGTTTTTCCATCTCCAACCGCACCAAAATAAGAGGCCAAAGATAGAGAGAAGAGGGAAGAGAGGAACGGGGAGGGCTGCGAGAGAGTTTGAGAGAAGGGTTCGGAGAAAAATAACCTTTTAATACTCGGTTTGTTTAGGGTTCAAACTGAGCATCAGTTTTAAATTTTTAAAACCATAACCGAACCAAACAAAAAAATTGTGATTTTTTAGCTGGTTGGTTCAATTTTTTTTCCCAGTTCACTCGTTAATCGGTTTTTTTAACAGCCCTAAGCTAGCAAAAAAATCCATTGAGGTAACAGTGCCTCAAGGGCTCTTCCAGGACACTGTCACACCTGCATTTCTCCAACCAGTTCTAACAGCTTCTGTATCGAAAATAAAATAAAATCGTACAGGATTATTGATGCAAACACCATCTCAATGGTCCTAATATGATTCGAGAGTTCATTTATTTAAGGTAAATAAACAGTCAAATAAATTACCGATGTGAATAACAGCTGAAAATAGGATGCATTGATTTTTCATTGATACAAACAAGCAAAACATAAACTCTCCTTTCAAAATTAATAACTATTCTAGATTTGCTCTAATTCTGGAGCTTCTGGGAAAGGTTAATCAGTACAATTTCTCGAATTTGTCTGTTCCTCAAACCAAGAGAAACAAAATTCAGATGCCAAAAATCTTAAAACAAACAAGTCCCCCGAGTCTTTACAGAGAAACTCTATCGAGCAGCCTGTGCATGTGCATGCTCCAGAATCTGACTGACTGACTTGGAAGTACGGCCTGATAATGCCTTGGTGTGATCTATCAACTGCTCATACCTGAAAGACAAGAAATTTGTCACCCAATTTTCGAAGAAAAGTAGAGACCCCTGGGAAATGACATATAAAGATTATGGGAGGCACAGAGAATAAAAAGACCAAAATATTAATAGGTAACAAGAATCATAAGCATTCCCGTGTACAAATATAATAATCTGTATCCGCAATCTTACACATTGGGATGGCTGGGCTCCATAATAACAGTTCCTGATTCTGAATCAATCTTAGCATCAAGCTTGGAGTTACGGATGAGATTCACAATCCATCTCTCAGCCTCCTCAAAATTCAAGTTCAATTTCTCTGCAAGGACTCTGCCGTGAACAGCCAAGCAATTCGAATAAGTATTTTAACAGAAGCAATAAAAAGTACATCAAAGCCAACACTGCAAAGTGTTTGGACCGATAGACATTCAATGAGAGCAAACTAACGGTTTAGGCCCTTCACTCAAAAAGGAATGGTTTTTCAAGGGACAGTTCCAATCAACTCTATTTGTGACATTTGTAACAAACAATTAAAAATAATGAATATACATACCCTATGTCAATGCGCTGATGTATCCGGCAATAGGTTTCAAAGATAAATAGACGGGCATTTTCAAGGAACTCATCTCTCAACAGCAGATTGGAAAAGTTGCCATCTTCTAGACGTTTGCCAAGGAAAGGATCATTTAGTATCACCTATAACGAGTATAACAGGTTAGCATTATCCAGGAGTTAACAATCAGAGCGAAAATTTATTATCAGAGAACATAATAAGCAAAACCAAGAAAGACAAAAAGAAAAAAAAGGGGGGGCATCCAGAAAATTGGAAATCAATACAACTTAAATGACACAATCAGCACAAACTTTCTTGTACAGGGATATTAACATGCCAATCACATTAGGGCATAAAGCTTACTTCTTCGCACTCCTTCATCTTCTTTTGTGCCTCATCAAAATCATAATTAACATAGACACATGCCAAAAACTCTGTGATAGGATCTTTGTAAGAGTGCTGCTCTTGCTGGATAACCTTTATAAAATCCTTGAATTGAGGTCGTCTTCTTTTGTTGACAATGAATGCAGTTGCTAGGTAACGCAAAAGATGGGGTGCATTGGTTTGAATGGCATTGAGATACCTAAAATAAAATGGGAAGATCAATTTTTATCATCCTGTAAGCCTCTGTCTTAAGAAGGTACAAAAAATAGTTAATTAAATTGAGAGATTAATCATGTCCAAAGCGAATAAAACCTATAAAGAGATGTTGTTTAACTCCTGGTTCCTTATATTTTTACGGAATAAGAATACGTTTCAATTGAGTAATAACCACAAGTCATTTTTTCAGTCAGAGCAAAAATAGAAAACATGTCATAGTTGAAAATGTATGTAGTGCAAAAGGGGTCAAGTCATACTTGTCCTGGTTAAACAAGTCAATAATCTGTGTTCTTCCGTTGTCATTGTTGAAAAAGATGAAGAGACTCCAATGCATCAACCATATTCTACTTTGCACCTGATTCAAAGGCGATGAGAAGCTCTGCAATAGACAAGCATCCTCAATAAGCACATGTTACTCGAAAAATAAAAGGAAAGAAAGAAAGCATACAACTCGAACAGAAAAGCAAGGAGTTGTGGAAAACAACCTTTGAGTCAATAATTTCTTTCAACCGGTTAAGTTCTTCAAGAGCAATATCCCAGTTTTGCATCAGTATCTCAGCTGCCATCTTTCCCCACAAAGCACTCAAACTCCTTTCACTGTTGTTGCATAAGCCCCTGTACTGATACAGATAGTCAGCAGCACCAGAGTAGTTTCCACATTCAAACTGGAATTTGGCATACTGATACAATGCCTCAATCTGCTCCTGACCAATCTGTTTAGAGAGAGCACTATTGTTCAATGAGTTTAGATAGCATAATAAGAAAACCCCTCTTTCCAAAACACAGAACTTTAGATGACAGAAATACCAGGGGATTACAAATAGCAAACAGGCAGCAATTTTCACATAATCAATGTGTATTGATGGTTTGGAATGTAAAACAGGTGTAGGACATCTGAATCTGAACAGAAAAGTGGTTTTGGCTCTTTTCATTGAAATCACTGGCTTTCACACAAATGGTCACCATTGCTTACTAACTATTAATGGTAACAAAAACACCCTCTTGAATGTTGCAACATGAAAAAACTACAAACCCAGAGTTCATAAAATCAATTCAGATATCTTGTAGTTCCTAGATAATTCCTACATAACAATTCACATAAAACAAGATAGGAAGAAAACCAACACGTAACCCTCTCTTGACTGAAGATGTCCAAAAAAAAAACCTGATAACGGTCATGAAGCATCTGAAGATTATACTGCTTATCAGCCCTCAACTCCTGCATAGCACTCGCATTCTGCAAGAATTCTACCAGGGGTGCAGCAGCCTCCTCCAATGCCTTCAATCTAGCCACCACCTCTGCCCTCCTATCAATCATGTCTTAACACCAACAACAACAAGAAGAATCAAACCTTCAACATTTGAACCCACAAACAAATTCACAGTATTTATAGTTCCAATAAAAGAACGTTCCTGCCTTGAAAATGAAATATATTTGTTAAATTTCACAATTTTATCAAACAGATACATACACTTTTGCTGTATCTATAGGTGTATAGTGTCCAAAAATTTATTATTTTTTTCAATCAAAAAATTTAGTCAAGAAATACACGCATTCACTATATGTACAGGTACAATTTATTGGAATTAAAAGAAAGATTATGGGTTTTTTTATCACATTTAATGCAGCAAAAAAAACACCAAAGCAATAGAAATAATACACAAAACACGCTCCTTTTATCTAAAAAAAATCTATTAAAAATGAAAGACTTTCTATAAATCTCAACAATTTAATCCATCAAACACCCAGTAATTCACTGTATCTACGTGCACGTCCTAAAAATCATATTTTTTTATATGGGTTTTTCTTTGCTTACCTTGAGGCACTTCTTCGGTGCGGTAAAGACTTTTGTGGATATCCATAGCGTAATCAACCATGTTTGTTTTGTTCAACAGCTCGATTTTGGCTTTTAAGATCTGCTCATCTGGGTAAAGCTGACTTTCTTGAAGGAATTCTAGCAGAGGAAATACTAAGTGGCGGTCCAGATTTGGTGCAATTCGTGGTGTCAGATCGTAAGTCGCCATGGTTGCGGATATTGGCTGCTGCTGATGCTGATGCTGCTGCTTTGGGGTTTAACCTACATAAGCAGAGAGGTGAGGGAGAGGAGTTATTTGTTTTGGGAAATATCAAATATAGCCCTGACGTTTATGTAAATTATTTTTTGAAAAACAAGAGACGATAAAAAACAATTCTTAAGAAAACTCAGTTTAGTCCTTAATACATTACTTCATTATCAATTAAACCCTGATATTTTGATTTTGTTAATTTTGCTTCATATATAATCACTTTCAAACAATATCACCCCTCATTCATCCACTATTTTTGGCAATTAAAAGATTTCACTCAATATGCATATGTTCATTAGGTTTTTTTTCTAAGATGCGCAAAATAGAAACACTAACTTGTCCCAAACGACAATTTTAGCATGAAATTGTGGTAAAATTTCCTTGAATTCTCCTTTTATACAAAATCACCAAATTTATTATGAGTTGACATTAATATTTTCTTTATAATTTATTTTACAGCTTTGAATGAGTTGTGTAAAGTCTGTTTATTTTTATATTTTAAAAATATTTTTGAAAAAATTTAAAAAAAATTATTTTTTTTTAATTAATAATTTTTTGATATTTTCAAATCATTTTGATGCACTAATATTAAAAATAATTTTTTTAAAATAAAAAATATTATTTTGATATATTTCTAAAAAAATATATTTTAAAAATAATAATATTTCTAAATACCCCTTCAAAACCTCAAATAATGAATGGATGGATAGAAAAATGAAATTATCTGACGTGAATAACGTTTCTATGTGAGAGTTAAATTCACAATAATATAATATGTTAGGATCAAATCTTAATTGTTGGTACTATGTTGTGGGTTTATATTTTAGTTAATAAATAATGTTATTTAATTTTAAAATCTTGCATTAAAAAACAAAAATTTAGAGTATACACATGAGTCGGTTTATTTAATTTAATGTATATAGAACGGCGACCATGATATATCAAATTATTTTGATAACAAGGTATAGAATATGGCGTTAAGCAAACCTTTTTTTTTATGAATCTTTTTAAAAAGTTTATTGGGCTATATATTTTTTTCTTATGTATTGATATATACTTTTTTATAAATATTATGTTTTTTAATAAACACGAATTTGAAAATCAAGTTTAAATAAAAAATATATATATATTAATATTTTATTGCTACTATATAAAAAAATAAAGAAACAATTAATTTAAGAAAATATATAAAAACTTTACAATTAAAGCTCTGATTATGATATTATTGTTATAATAATAAACGTTTTGATAATATAAATCCAATGACATCATAAAAAGTTATCAGTGATGACTCGATTGTGTTATACACCCGTTTAAAAGTGACGAATGGTTAATTTTTTTGTCTATTTTATAATGTATTTTTAAAAAATTGTAATTTTAAATAGTAGCAAATTATTAATGTTATATTTATCAATTGTGATTTGTATAAACTTTGTTATTTCATTAATTTTTTAAACTTTGTTATTTCACTAGTATTTAAAAAAAGGGTGATAATAAACAAAAGTAGCCTGCTATTTCTCATTTCATTCTGTCCCTCTAGAGTTTGGTTTGTGGTTGCTTGTGTGTTTTTTTGGTGGCAGAACTATTGTTTGATGAAGATTTTAATGTTTTCATGTTAATGTAGAATCGATTTTGGTGTTTGATTAAGGTTTCACAATTGATTTCTCTTCTTTTTTTATTTTTTTTAATTTGATGACAAAGTTATAATATTTAATATATTATATATGTAGATAGTTTAATCATTTTATTACATTTAATTTTTTTTGCCAACCTAGAATGTAAATATTAATTTTTCAAAGGTAATTAAATTACGGACTACACTATGAGATATTAAATGAAATTTCTCCTTTTATTTATTCATATTTAAAAAAAAATTCTATTATTATTCATATTTTTATTCAGAAATGATAGAGTAATGACAAAATTCTTGATCCAATATAATAAAGACACCTGTTGAAAATTGGTCCCCATATTAAGTTAAAAGAAATCAAGTTATTCACCTAATTACCTGATTATATATTTAGGGTAATGTTAAAAAATAGATAAAATATGTTAAACGTAATTACTTTAATTAATGGAAATCATAATATACGGTTAGGTCAATTAAAGTGTTGACCCGTCCATCCATGCATCTCTTAAAATTGATTTTATTCGTCTTTGGTAATTTAGGGTTTTTGTCATTTCTTCCGATCTTCAATCCAGATCTCCTTGTTGATTTCATTGCCCAACTAGTTCAGCCTTTGTTGAGCTGGTGCCAATGGTTGCATCTTGTCCGAAAACGCTGTTTAAATTGTGTTTTATAAAAATTAAAAAAAGAAATATTTAATTTTTATTTAATATTTTTATCATAGTTTTGAAACCCATGACAGCTCAGCAGGTCAAGACCCGGCTGATCTGGGGTTGAAACCGGGTCGGGTTTAACAAAAAATAGATAAAGGAAAAAACCCGGGTTGACTCGATCAAAAACTCGGTTGCAACCTGTTGAGTTTTGTTTTTTTTTACTAAAACGACATCGTTTTAATTTTAAAAAAAAAGAATTGACCCGGTCGATCCGGTAACTTTGTCAAAACCCGGGTCTTAGACCGGGCCGGCTACCAGACCGGGTTTAAAAACTATGTTTTTTATATCGTTTTGATATGTTAAAAATAAATTTTAAAAAATAAATAAAAATATTATTTTAATATATTTTTAAATAAAAAATATATTAAAAAATAACAATTATTATATTTTTAATCATTATAAAAATAAAGGTAGATCGGTCATGCTAAATACAAGAATTAAAGGAGTGTCACAAATGGTGGACAATATGATGAAGGAAGACGAACAATGATCAGAAGTGACAGCAATTATATGAAAGAAGAAAACAATTTGCAAGAGTTAAGTTTGGATTTGAGTGATGTCCAATCTTATAATTAGAAATTTAATGATTCTACAGCGATGTAATTGTGTGGTTCTTTGTTTGGTGCCTGCTGACTCGATACTTTATAATTATCTAGAAAGTTTAATGTATCATGTAACTATGAAATGAATCTAGATGTTTACACACAAGAATTTTATCTGTAATTTGATAGAAAATATTTTTCGCTTGAAGAAATAAATTTTTCTTTTAAGAGACGTTGGAATTACTGTTCATTGAAGAAAAAAGTAATTATAGAAAAAATAACGCATTGATTTAAGTTGACTCAGGCCGATATGTATAAGATTCTGTTTAGAGTATCATTCCTGCCATCGTTGTGTAATGAGAAAGGTCCGTTTGCTCTTCCAACAACGCTAAATCAACCTTTCATTTCTAACTCCTTGAAATTCGGAGAAATTAAGGAAGACGCCATGACTAGCACCAGTAACTTCAATGTCTACAACATCAACATGATGAGCTTTCTCCTTCTTGTTTCTCTCATCATTGTCTCATATTCACTCACCATCTCCTTGGCTTTAGAGTCCGAAGTTGGTATGTTCTTCATCTCTCTCCCCATCTCTCGTTCTGGTTAAGCTGTTGAATTCTTCATTTTCACTGCCAGTTTTAGTGCTTACATTGCTTTCAGATAGTTAATAGTCTACTAATTAGCAAAGATTAAAATGTTGTAGAAAACCCAAATCACATTTTGGGTTTTGAAAGATTAATTTCTTGGTATCCTTCTGTTTTGTTTTTTTTTTTGAAGGGGGAAAAAATTCAATCTTGAGGTTCATATATGTCTTGAAGGTTTTTTCTTTGATGAAATCTCATTTTCAGATGGACCTGAGGTAGTTAAACTTGATCAGTAGGTAAACTTTGCATAGCTACAAGCCGACCAGTGTCCCTTTTTACAGTTGTAAGGTCACCTACTTGCTGACAAAATTAAATGGCTTTCTAATGGAGAAGATGTAGTGTTCTTGATCTCTGCATTTTTTTTAAATTTTCTTACATGTGGTGCAGAACCAGGAGGTCATTTAAAATTTTGTCCAAAAACTTTCCAGTTGTGCATTGTTTAGTGCAAAATTATTGATTTGTTTATACGCTTTTTCACATGTTTGAATATTTATTTCACCATTTTCTTTTATTCTTTGCTTTGCAAGTTGCTCTAAGTTAATTCAATTCACGATTTACTTTTCTGAAAGAGAATCACTTTTAATTTTGCCATGTTCTTTACTTTGAAACCTGGATTACCTAGCCAAATCTGTGCTTTATGTCTTAGGAGTACAGAAAAGGTGAGAATTTAGAACCTCTCCATCAATTTCATTTTTTGGAGGCCTGTTTTGAAGACTTTTTGGTCAATTAGTAGAGTGATTCATTCCATATCATGAACGATTATCTTCATGGAATATATTCATTTCTTAATGAGTCCAATCAAGCTGGCCCCATCTAATTATTTCCTTTCATCAAACAGAGGATGAAACTCAATTTACATATGAAGAAGGAACTGAAGAAGGGCCAAAGAACTGGGGAAAGATTAATCCACATTGGGAAGCTTGTGGTAAAGGAAAAATGCAGTCTCCTATTGATGTTCTTGACAGAAGGGTGGAAGTTTTTCCGAATTTAGGAAAGTTGCGTAGGGATTACCAAGCAGCTCCTGCAGCTGTGAAGAATAGGGGACATGACATTACAGTATGCTACCTGTCCCTTGACTAATGCATTTATGAAGCAACTCATTCTACCAAACAAAATTTCAATTTAATCCACCTCTGCAATTATGGTATGCACAAGATGGTTGACCCAGTAAATATTGAACCCTATGAAGCTGATAATAAATTCATTGTTGATTGTTGACCAGAATTCAGGCATACAAAAGTATGCGTCACTAATGCTTACTTGAGACTATGATTTTTTACCAAAAAGAAAATGAAAATCTTATCACTCCATCTAATTGAATTTCTCGCCAGGTGATTTGGAAAGGAGATGCAGGAAAAATTACAATTAATGATACTGATTACCAACTGCAGCAATGTCATTGGCATTCACCCTCAGAGCATACATTCAATGGTTCAAGGTTTGTTTGTTTGCCTTCTTTATTATTGAAATTTAAAAATTACACCTTAATGAGAACTCTTCCACCTACTCCACTCAACACCCTTCAATCTTCTCACATGTATATCTAATGTCTATCCATATCTTTGTTTTCTGATTTTCGTTAAAAGGCATGACCTGGAGCTTCACCTAGTTCACTATAGCTCTCAGGGAGCGATAGCTGTTGTTGCAATTGTTTACAAATATGGTCGGCCTGATCGCTTCCTTTCAAAGGTATTGTCGTGTATATCAACTGGTCTATCGGTTTGCACGTGTTTGGTGTCTGTCAATATGGTTTTTGTATTGAAATGTATGATATAAAGTATGATCGGTAAAAGAAACCTTAACAAGACAAACTTTACATGAAGTTTGTTCTTTGAACTTATGTACAAGTTAATGGTTCGATTTTAATCTGTAAATATGGAGTTCTCTTTTTAGTGTTACCATTTCCCCTTTTGGCAGTTGCTCCGCCATATAAACCATGTTGACCATAGAGAGAGAGAGATGGGGATTGTCAACCCAGGAGATATCAAATTTGGGAGCAGGAAGTATTACAGATATGTCGGTTCTCTCACAGTTCCTCCATGCACTGAAGGTGTTGTTTGGACAATAGTCATGAAGGTGCTTTTACCAAAACCTTCACACTCTATTTCAGCTTCTATATATCTTCTTAACTGGTATAATGGATATGATTGTTCTGATGAATTCTTCCATAAACAGGTCAGGACAGTTTCAAGGGAGCAAGTTAAAGCATTACGAGATGCTGTTCATGATGTAAGTACTTTTAGTTTAGTTTAAGGATTCATTTCTAGTTAATATCTTTTTTATCATTTCAAAATTGAAGGAAATTAGTTGTTTTTTTTTTTTGGAAATGTGATATTCTTCTGTATACAAGATCATAGCACTTCTACTGGTCAACTTCTCTTGGTTTCTTCTGTTTCAGGGATTCGAGGCAAATGCAAGACCAACTCAGCCATCGACTGGAATTCCAATGTACGAGTACCGTCCAAGACAGAATGGGGCCTCTACCTAGTAGTAATATAAACTGAAGAGAAGAATTTAAGAGGCCTACATAGCGCGACTTTTGCATACCATTTATTCAGATGGCAATTTATTTCCCTTATATATACATTTCAAATTTCAAGCCTGTTTATCCTGGTGAAGAACTCAGGCAAGTTGTTGTGAACATTTCTGAGATTAATAAATGAAGACTCTTGAGCTATCAAGAATTATATCCATACATGAATGTTAGTATAAAAACCATTATTAGGAACAGGAAAGGTATTTCTTTACCACTTCTGTGTTCTCATTAGCAGCTATGCTTCCTCTAAACCTCATTAGCAGATATCTGTGATAAATACAATAAAACCGTGATGAATTAGCTTCTTTTAGGCAAGTAATTTTTGTTTTTGAGCTAGACAGGCTTCCTTTAGGCAAGCCAGCAATTTTAAAACGCCGCCTCATGCCCGTTTCAGCATGTGTAATTCATATACAGAAAATATGTTGCATGCTGTCAGGCTGTGATGAAGGGAAACTTGAAGCTGAGCAAATCAGTAGAGGCTCCAAGTAAATGGTTAAAGTTTGCACTGATGATTGACGCATGGCAAAGAAAATGTCTTCAACTGCGAATTAAGGGAGGCAGAACATAATTATATGTTGAAGAGACGTTAATGATCATTTCTTCTTGAGAGAAAATAAGAGAGAGACTGAGCACATGCTTGACGCTTCCTCCTGATATCTACCCGCCTAAGGGCAACAACTCTTTGGAGCTCAAAGCCCCTCTGGATTTGGACCTTATGAACAAGCGAAGCTCATCACCATCTGACCTATGATTCCAACCCAGAGTCACTAAACCACAATTCACTTGTACACAATTTAAGGATCACTCATCCCTAGCATTCATTCATTCATTCATTATCCACTCTCTACATGTTAGCTGTAAAATCATGCAACTATATACTTGCAGCAACACCAAAGTCAAAGCAGTTGATTAGATGATGAAATAGTAGAGTGTCACAGGCTGTGCTGCGGGTCAGTGTGGAAAAAATTTTAAACGCAATAAAAAAAATATTTAGGTATTGATAATATGTTTTTTTTATAAAAAAAAATCTTGTTTTTTATTTAATATTGAGATGGAAATACATTAACTTAACTTGGGTTGACATGCAAGAATTCTTGTGATAATCTTGAAAAAAACAAAGTAAAAGCCTCAATTCTCAATTAACTTAATGTTAAAGAATAAAAATGTCATGCACGTTATTGGATTCAATAAATTTTTATACTAGAGATTATTTTTTTCATTTAATTATACGACAATAAAATGTATGAGAATTTTTTATATGAAATATTTTTTTTTAAAAGGACAAAAATTATGTTAGACGCGTGTGGCTAAAATAACAAAAGTATATCTTTGAAAACAAAAGGTGAAATTATATTTTTTTTAGTTTTGAGCTAATTAGAAAAATAGATCATTGATAACAAAAGATAAAATTATATTTTTTTAAATCAAGAGACACATAAAGCATTAAACAAATACAAAAAAACAAATAATAGTTCAAATGTTACGGATGAACTCACTGAATCTATGATTTGGTTTTAAGAACTCAAATGAGTCCAATAATTTCTTTTATCAATTGTTTTTAATCCAAATATAAAATAACAAAACTTAAAAAAGAAAAAAGAAGCTTAGGAACATTGGGCCACAAAAAAATCAATCCACGCTCTTGGGCTTGACTTGTTTTTAATTTCTTAACAGGTCGTCTATTATTTTTTTTAATAAGGCAACAGACAACGCATCATTTGCTTTGTGCAGAATTCAGTGACAAGAGATAATGAGAAAACAAGGTGTTGGTTTTTTTGTTTGAAAAGTCATATTAACCTATTTTTTATCTAAAACACATAGAAAACAATCTAAATATCTTAATAAATCTATCTATGACCTTAAAAAACCCAAAAAATAGCTTAAAAAACTTAAAACAACGTGAATTCAAAAACATTCTCATAGTTAGATCTGTCTTCTCGGGAAAAAAGAAGGAAAAAAACACTTAGGTAAAACTCCCCTCGTGAAATGAAACTCATTGACATCAACTTTAATAATTTTTATGGTTGAAATTATTGTCAATAACCACTCTCTCTTCATCAAAATCTCGCATTCCTCTGTCCTCAAGAAAAAAAAAAGAGAAATAAATTTTGGTGTTAAATTTAAAATTTTCAAAACTAAAAGATCATTTATCTATAAATCAAAAAATATAGGTGATCAAAATTAATTTTTTATATAAAATTTGAAGTTGTCTTCTATTTTACTCTTTTTTTTTTACTTTAATTTTCTATCTTGTAACCCACCAATTTTCTCTAAAAAAAAAAACAATTAGATGTTAATTTAAAAAAACAGAATTCAAGAATCAGATTAAAAATTTAGAAAAAATTCATTTTTCTAATCGACCTTGTTAAAAAAGGAGCAGCAGTGAATTTAGCTGCAGTACAAACATCACGATGCACGAGGGTTAGTTTCGGTTAATTAATGGTTTCGCTTTCTCCCATGATATTTTTTATATATGATGCAGGTAGTCAAATTTGTATACGCTGGCCCCTTCGTTCATTTCTGTCATAATTGTTTTTTTTTTTTTTTTGGAATTTACTTGTCGCAGAAGAGAGTGACTTTCGTGGAAATACATGGAAAAGAAGCTGGAACCTAGACAGCAAGTAGTGCTGATTCAGAAAAGTGCCGCATGTGTCGGTGAGTGATTCGTAAAATACCAAACTGCCTACGATGCTCAACCACCCCATGATACACAACTGGATTATAAAATAAAGAACCAAAATTATTTCCCATGTCGCCTGGACTTTACCTTCATCAGGACAAATCATACATTGCATTGATGCTGCCTCTGTACGACCTCTTCTAATTCAAATTGAGAGGCGCCCATGCTGAATAAATTATTCTCCCAGGAAAGACCCTTAATTTTCCTCTGACCCTGTCCTCACTGCGATGATGCTCAGCAAATTAAAGATGATAAAATTGGGGGGATGGTGACATTTAAGTTGAAGATTACAAAGCACGACATTGTTGGAAATTAGCAAAGCTTGAAATCACAGGAATTAAATGACAATAACCATGCATCAGAGTTCAAAGATTTAAGGTAGAGATAGAGGGATTGATCTGCAAACTTGTATCCACAAAACCCTTAAAACAGTTTTTAGTTTTTACAACTGAAACCAGATACATAAGATGATGCTAGGTGAAGAAAAAAAGATATGTGTACGACCCATAAAGTACATCACCGGCTCGTGCCGATTTAGCTTTCAATCCCCGTCTATGCAATGAGGAATGGAAGAACAGCTAGCATGAAATTCTCGTAAGTAAAACTTGCTGAACCAGAGTATGTAGTATCCCTCTCTTTGAACTTCTCAGTCAGTCCCTGAAAACAGATGATCAACCATGCCACACGTTAGAAGTCTAGAACATTAAACATGTCAAGGTTAAGAATGTTGTTAAAATCTGGAACCCAGCTTTTAATGCACATTCATATGCAAGCTTCGATTTGTATTATATTTTTTCAGGCTTCAGTAACTCGTTCTATTTTATACAGAACTCTGTGTATTTAACTAGTACTTGACACAAGGCAAAATAGAGTAAAGATCCTATAGTCTTAGTTTAAAGCTCACCTTGACAGTCAGACAGCATCTGCATTCCACAAAAACAGAAGAGAGAAAACACCATATTAGAGATGCTCAGCAGAAATCAGAAAACTAAATGTTCTCAAACAAAACCAACAAAAAGAGACGAAGAAAAACATACTCGATGAAATTGTCGTATTCAATGGCCTTGTTCTTTCCTCCAGTTTTATCAAACTTAGATACCAACAAATCCAAAACAACAGGTGAGACGGAAAATCCTAAACTCAGAAGTGCCTCTCTCAGCTCATTCATATCAATCCTCCCACTCCTGTCCCTATCAAATCTCTCAAAGATTGCCTGTATAGCAAAAACAACCAAATCCCACAAAAACAATAATAAACATTTCTAATCCAAAAATAAATATAAATTAAAAGACCTTCCAATTCAAAACCTCCAAAAGCTTACCCTCCAGTTCTGCAAGCTGTAAAACAGCTCAGTGAATTCCTTAGGTCCTGCATTAACATTTAAAAAAAAAAATAAATTCAACGTGGTTCCTACATAAATCTGCAAAGCTCATAAGATTACGAATATACCCTTGCAAATTGCTCAACAACATCAAAATATTCGAGGGCAGATTCAGCATTTTCAAAAAGAAGAAAACGCGTAAGCAACAAAGGCATTTCGGCCCACTACTGATCAGCTGAAAACAGCAAAAAAGGCGCAAAAATATGGGGAAAGGACGAAACTGACCCCAGTGATCAAGACCTAACTGAACAATCAATGTCCAGTTATAATACCGCAGTTTCGTCCATTCAATGCAAAGAAAAAAAAACACCGGTCGTCCATTGGCAAGTTCCAGGACCATTGCAGTAACATGTTCGTGAATTAACAAAAATATCAATCCGGCTCAAACTAGCAGAACCTTAACTAGTCCACTAACATGCGCATGAATGAAAAACTGCAAATCAAGGACTCACCGATCTTCCTGGCGTTGCTGTTTGTGAATAGATACATGAGAAGGTGAACAGTCCTCAAGCTGAAGCTCTGATTATAGCCCGATAAGGCTCTCTGCAGTTCTTTGTCATCAATTATCCCGCTACCGTCCTGATCGGCGACTTGAAAGCAGGCGACGATGCTGGGGTCGGTGCCTGGAGGGAAGGTGGAGGGCAAGAGAGCAGCAAAGGGGCTGCTTCCGTAGGGAGCAGGAGGATAGCCGCCAGGTGTGGAACCTTGGGGTTTGTCCTTTGGTGGCTTGGTGCCGGGAGGGGGGGCTGCGTAGGGGGAGCCATAAGCTTGCGCGGTGCCGTATGGAGCAGTATGTTGTGAGCTGCCGTATGGAGCAGCTTGTTGTGCGCTGCCGTATGGAGCAGCATGTTGTGCGCTGCCGTATGGAGCAGTAGGTTGTGGTGCGGTGCCGTATGGAGCAGAAGGTTGCGGTGGTGCGCCGTAAGGGGAGGTGTATGGCGGTGCAGAACCGTAGGGTTGGGATTGTTGTGGTGGCGGTGGGCCCTGGCCGTAGCCGTAGCCAGCTGGTTGTTGAGGGTAGCCTGACATTTCGATTTTGGAGTTAGGAGAGAGAAAGGAGCAATGCTTTTCGGTTTTGTGAGGTTTGGGCCTTTGGGGATTTATTATATATAGGATAAGGAAATTCGTATTTGTCAGTGGACTTTCGGTGGCGGTTATGTAAATTATTTCGAATCCGTGGTCATTTTTGTTTTCTGCTCTCTTTTTATTTTAGATCTTTTTATTTTTTTATAAATTAAAATGATTTTTGATATGATTTTTTTCTTAGCGTGGACTGTTTTCATGAGAGGAAAAAGTAACATGAAAAATATTTATTGCATTCAAGAAGTTAGTTTGACGATGAAAATTGAGTTCGTCTAATCTGAGGATTGACTAATTGCTTCTCAATTCTTACAATGTTTTTTTTTTTAATGATAACGTGTTTTGTGGTCTGGAATCCGTACATGTTCCGTCCATATCTTTACCGAATATTAATCATTTGACCATAAAGTCCCTCAATTTGATTTTTTTCATAGCGTTTACGAGATTATTTTGCAGTATAACCTTAGATTTGTAATGTTATTTTTGCCCCCACAAGAAGACTATAAAATACAATTTATTAATTTATATATATTATAGTTTTAAAACTCCATCCAAGTCTACTATAAAAAATTAAAAAAAATAAAACAATATTAATTTTTAAAAAAAGTAATAGGTAAATAATAATTAAATTTTAACTAGATTTTGATTGGGTTAAACTCGACTCATTAAATTAACTTCAATTTTGATTATATCATATAGTTTTTTTTTATTCAACCCAAATAAGTATATATACTAGATTGGCTGGATTTCAAGTTAACTTGTTTAGTTGGTCTGATTTTAAAACAATGATATATATTTATTTATGTTGTCTAGTATTGAGGTAAAATGGATTAAAAAGTTGTTTTAAACTTCTTCATTTCCAGCAATGTGAGTTATATAGAAAATTTATATCCTCTGATTATCATCTTTTACAGCCTGGGATTTGAAAATCCCCTCTAAAATGGGATGACAGAGGATGATGAGCACCGAGTGTTTATTTAAGAGTATAGTTATAATTGTTTTTTAAAATATTTTTTTATAATAAAATATATTAAAATAATATTTTTTATTTTTTAAAAAATATTTTTGAAATCAGTACATCAAAATAATTTAAAATATATAAAAATATTAATTTTTGATCAAAAAATTTTCAACTTTATAAAACATGATTTGCACGCGTTCTTTAACTGTGCGTAAGAATCAATTAACTTTTCTTCTCTTGCTGGAGTGTATGCATGGAATATTTAGTGTGTGATTTGTAATGTGTGTGTAGTATTTTTGCAGGAGTGTTTTAAAATTAAAAATGTATCAATCTAGTACTTTAGTTTTTTATTTATTTTTAATATTAGTATATTAAAATTATTTAAAAAACACTTAAAAACATATTAATTTAATGATATTTTAGATAAAAAAATATTTTAAAAAACAATCTAAACCCCAGAAACAATGCACCCTTAATATAATGCAAAAATAATTATTTAATTAATATAATGCAAAAATAATTATTTAATTAAACAATTACAGAAAAGGGAAAATTTCAGTTGAAATTCATACATTACTTCGCAACATTTATAAATTAAAGGATGGGTTAGGAAACCTTATAAATTCAAACTTTAAAATTAATATAAAAAATAATTTATTTATCTGAATAAAACAAAATGTGTTCTAAAAAGTATTAGAAAAAAAATCATACATGATTAAGATGAAAAAAAATAAACTAATCATCCGATAAGAGAGAGAGAGAGAGGCTGCGGACCGCGTCGTTTTGATTTTGCTAGCCCCCTCTTCTTTAATCACGCGGCTCTCTTCGTCTTCGTCAAATCGTTCACCCAAAAGATTCATTGACTTTGCACTTCAATCGTTCTATTTTAAAAGGAAATAGATACAAAAGAAGAAAAGGTTAAGATATTTATATTATTTTATTTCATCATTTATTTATATATTTTTTAAAGGGAGAAGTTATCTTGAATCATTAAAATAGAAAAAAGAAAAAAGAATAGAAAAAAAAAAGAATTGTATAGTACTCATTGATCATTGCACGTATATAGTTTCAAAAGAAAAAAAGGAAAAATAAAACGTTGGTGACCGTGCTGTTCCTTCAAGGTTTAAAGGGGAATCAAAATGGACAAGAGTCAATTCTGCATTGGCAACTCCTTTTTTTTTTTAAGTAATTTTTTTTTAAAAAAAAAACACACTTGATCTTAACACTATTCAAATCAAACGTTGTTGGGTTGTAGATGATCCAAGGATACAATCATGCAACGGTTTCAAATTTCAATTGTCTTAAAAAAAAATTAGGTTGTTTCCACTCACGTCTAGATTAAGGACATTAATTTAAGAGAAATAAAAAAAAAAGTTTTTTTAAAGAGATTAGGTTCTATTTGTTTTTGTGTTTTAAAAGTATTTTTAAAAAATTTTAAAAATTTTTTATTTTTTTTTTTACTTTAAATTAATATTTTTTTTGTACTTTTAGATCATTTTGATGCGCTGAGATCAAAAATATTTTTTTAAAAAATATTATTTTAATATATTTCTAAGTAAAAATTATTTTAAAAAAATAACCACAGTCACAATTCTAAATATATTCTAAGTAGGCACAAATCAATGTAAATAATAGCTGTCATAATTCTTTTAACAATAAAGTTAAAACATCAACATATATGTTACGCTAGAATTGGAGGTTGACACAACTAAAGGCCTCGGTGACTTGTGGCTCGCCAGAATAACCGTTGTCAATATTAAAATATCATAATTTTAAATTAAAGTAATTTGAAAAAATCACTTGAATTCATACGGTTAGCTTTCACTCGAATTTAACTATGTCAAACAGTCTATATATCAATCCATTGAATCACTTGGATTTGATAAGGTCGAATGTCCAAATATAGTTCATAATAAAATTTGATTGAAGCTAGGTTTTTATTGGCAAATCATAATGACAGTCCATCATACCCATCAAGATTTAACTAAATTATTGTCCTGTGATGTGCTACTGTTTAGATCAATTTTTTTATTATAAAAAAATTGTTCAATCATTAATAACGTGTTTTCTAATAAAAAATTATCTAATTATAAAACCAAATATGATATGTATTGAATGATATTCCTTTTAAATATTGATACGATGACATGTTGAATAATATTTTTTTAAAAAAATATTAAAACTGTAACATATTAAATCGACTTTAATTAATATGTTAAATTTATTACTTAGATCACAAGACTGTGATAACCACATAGAAAACAAATCAAAGTAAACTACAAAGGATAATTCCTAATTAATCTAACATCGAAAAATAAAAATAAAAAAAATAAATATTTCATTAAAAAATTACAAAATCAACCTAAGTCATGAGATGATAATAATACCATAAAAAACAAATCAATAAAAAATTATGAAACTCAATTTCCAATCAATCTAATATTGAACAATGAAATAAAAAAAATCAATTAAAAAAAAACAGAAAAAATACTTAAGTCAACTAAAGCTAACTTGTTAAACCTACGATATAGATCACGAGATTAAGATAACTTTATATAAAAAAAATAAAAAAATCATTAAACTCAATTTCCAACAAATCCAGTGTTGAATATTAAAATCAAGAGAGAAAAAAAATAAATCCATGAAATAGGGAAAACTCTACAAAAAGTAAATTAAAAAAAAACACGAAGTATAATTCTCAAATAACCTAACATTAAAAGATGAAATTGAAAAAAAAAACTTAATAACAAATTGAGTTGGTGAATGGTGGAATTGAAAAAAAAACAACTCAATAAAAATAAATAGAGTCAACTCAGATCTCGAGTCATGAAATCTAGATAACTTCATGAAAAGAAAATAAAAAAATAAAAAACCGAGTTAAAAAAGGAGAAAAAATAAACATAATCAACCTAGATCAATTTGCTAATCTTATGGCTCGAGTTATGAGATCGAAATAATCTTATAGAAAATAAGTCATAAAAAATACAAAGTCTAATTTTCAACCCAGTATTAAACGATGAAATATAAAAAAATAACAACTAGAAAAAATAGTTAAAAAATAACCCGGGTCAACTTAAATTTACCTATTAAGCTCATGACTTGCATCATGCGTTCAAAATAAATTTATAAAAAAAAATAAAAAAAACTATGAAGTTCCACTCTTAATAAATTTAATATTAAAGATTAGAATTAAGAAGAAAAGAATAAATAAATTTACGAGACTAGTATAAATCCAACATAAAAAAGATTACAAGCATAATTATCAAAATAATATAATATTAAATGATAAATTAAAAAAATTAGATTACTGAAGAGTTAAATTAAAAAAAATATAAAACCCTATTTTAATAAATAATATGTTATGGATGTGGTCATAGTAATTTAGAAACTCCCACCCTTTTAGTGTTCTTGTTAGTAATTAATTAATAATAACTATGGATAAAAGTTAATCAATCACAGAGGATGATAGGCAAGAGTGTAAATTTGAGTCTGCAAAAAAGAAACAACTGGGCCGCGTGTAATCGCCTCCGACCCATAGCCGTCGGCGTCACCTCTGCGAATCAACATCTTGCTTCCACATGGCCACTTGTAAGCGGCGACATGACAAACGAGGTTGACTTTCAACAGTCTCGTGGAATCGCGTCGATTTGATTTTTTCTTTTGCACAGTACCATTGGGCTACACACGGTTTCAGCCCAATTATTTTGAAAACTAGGGCTCATCATTTGATCACTGAATTTGAGAGTTGACCAGTCAACTCAATTCAAAGGCTATCATGCTAGATTTTGAATTGATGGCCATCCTTTGTTTTCCCTCTAAACATTCTAATTTTGAAGCTTGTCTCTGCAAATCATTGCATGAGCTCACCTCCACAACGTAATGGGTTCTCCCATCATCCATGCCTTCATGGTGGGCTCTGCCTTCTCTCTCTCTCTCTCTCTCTCTCTCTCTCTCTCTCTCTCTATATATATATATATATATATATATGTATGTAGAAAATGGGCTTTTGATGAGCCTGTTCACCTAATTATTTCTCAATTATTGAAACCTCCATTGCTACTGCAAAGCTTTTCCAAATGGTTTACAGAAATTCTTGGTGATTTTATACGATGTCATTTTTGTCTCTTCATAATTTTATAAATAAAATTGTTAATCTTGTTAGTTAAAGGTGTAGAGTGCAATATCAGACTAATTAATTGGACAGTGATGTGCTATAATGACTAAACTGTAGGTGGTGAGAGTAATTTATTCTTAAAAGAACAATATTAATATAGAAATAAATTATATTATATTACAAAATGGGAAAAGTAATTGATTGATTATAAATATTAAAATGATCGCTGACGATTTCCCTAAGCAAAACCGGATCTGGAAAAATAAAAAATTAATTCTCTCATGATTATGATGAATATCTCTGTGTATCATATTTATTTCATTGCATGATATGCATTTAAGGAATTTTGAAAATTGCCTGCCATATAAAGCAATACACAATATCTGTATTTCCATATTCTTAATTAATATATAATTGTTTTCTGAAAAAAGAAAGGTTCAGTCCCGAAGAACAACTCAAATTTGCACTATAAATATGTATTGGTGCTGAGAATACGAGGGATTGATAGAGTATCTCAAATTTTCCACGAGAAAACAAAAGGTATTCACAATATAAACCAGATATAATGGCAACAGTTTCATTCAAGGCTGGTCTATTTATCAAGTTCTTCATCGTTGCATCAGCAGGTAATAACTCTCCATGATATCTTGTGATGGCAATATTCATTCTTTTAAGTTGCTGTTATTTTTTGATGGTTTTAACGGATATTAAGAATATCTACAGGTTTCATCTTGGATGCTGAGGCACGAACAAGAAAGGTGGATTGGTGTCAAAAACCGATTCAGTGTGTAGGTGCCTGTGCATCTTATTGTTCAACCTGCAACTGCTTGAATAACAAGTGTGTTAATTTGTGGTATTGAACCCTCGTCACACGATTCTGCGACGCCCAGATCCAATCCTAGATCAGAGCTTCATTATTAACAAGTCTCCAAAGAGATTATCTATGTTTTAGAGAAATGGGATCAAATTGTTTCATCTCAGTGATTGTTTTGCAGTGTTCATTGTGAGAGAGATGGTCAATCTCTATAGTAATATTAAGTGACTGCTCGAGATGCAAAACATTGTTCTTCCTTGTCTGTTTTTTTTCCTTTTTTTTTTGAAAATCTATAATAATTGCACCAAATATTAAACGTTGAGACCAAAGTATAAGTAATTACACCTGCTGGATTGGTTTTTTCAAGCAGACATGAGTAGCAAAGAAATAGTTCGAAAGAGATCTCCTTAACAGAGGAGAACAAATTAAGAGCAGTGCAAGATAACCTCCATCGGTTTGCTCTCTTGTCCTTTTTAATTCTTTTCATTTCGATTTTTAAACTAGAGGTGATAAACTATATATTTTGGTCCTCCATTCTCCTTGGGAAGCCATGGCCTTTTATCAACCGAAATCACTACGAAACATGTCCCTCTTATTTTTTTTTTTTGGGTTAACATGAATGTTCGGTTAGCTTTTATATATTTTAATTAATTTTATAAATTCTAAAATTAATAATTATATAAATTTCAAATAAATCTAAAAGAAATTCAAACTTATAAAGAACAAATTTAATACTTAACAAGTTACGACTTGAGATGGGATTTGGAGTTGGAACATTGAAGCTCAAATCCCTCATTCTCAGAGTTACCATTGCAAGCAAAATCAAAGAAATCATATGCATCCATGGCAGTATTAGTGTTATTTTTTTAATAATTATAGAGAGTATATTGAAAAAGCTATAAAGTTAATAGTCAAAATAAAATAGTTAATCTTGAAGCATATAGTTAATTACAGGCAAAACTAAATTAATATAATTATAGTTTTTATGCACTGATTTGTTAGGCCTGAAATTATTTTCAAGTATCCCTGATAGTTTTTTTTTTTTTTCACTGGGGTCGACGCTGACTATTTGATGATAGTTAATGCTTTTCTATTATATTTACATTTTAACATAGTTCCAAGACTCGACTGATAAATGAAAACAAACCGAAGTACATTACGATCGATAAAATGGCATTTGATCGGTCTGCGTAGAGAGTTCTAGACTTTCTTGCTTAGTAGGAAATTGAAAGCACGATCTTCGATCACCCAGTGAAGCAAGCTCTTTTGGTAGGGCAGTGACCGGGAAAGAAGATTACGCAATTCCAGGAGTGTGAAATGTTGGGCAATATCCATGGGCTAAGGGGTCAGGGGGTGTTTTATTTGAAAATAATAATTTTTTATTTTTTTAAAATTAATTTTTAAAATTAATATATTAAAATGATTTAAAAACACTTTTAAAAAAATTAATTTAAAATAAAAACAAAAACCCCAACCCATTTCCATGGCAGGAAAGGCTATAAGACGAGGTTTTCACACTTCTCTGTCTTCTCCTTGTCATAACACCGTAAATAATAAGTGTGGCACCATATGAGACTTTAAAGTTACTAGTTTTTTTTTTTTTTTTGAAATTTTAAAGGGTAATTTAAATTTAATCAAATATCTAAAAATAAAATTAAAAAAATCAACCTAAAAGAAAAATGTCATAGGAAGTGCTCGGAGCTGGAGCTGGAGCTGGAGCTGGATGACTCGATATTCATGGGCTTTATCAACAATCAAAATCAATTCAATCTGCTTATCCCGCCATGTTTAAAAGGAAAAACACCATTATTGATTTTTTATTATAAAATGGGACCCTTTTATATCGAGCTTAATTATTTTAGTTGCTAAAATTATGATAATTGATAATTTTTTATTTTTTACACGTCTTCCAATGAGTTTCTTTTTTATTTCTCTAACCTATAGATTAATAAATAAATAAAATAAATTTTTATACTAAAATAAAAATTATTGCATATTGTAAATGGATGCTTGTAAGCAGATCCACTAAGGATGACAATGGAACGGGCTATACCTTTCTCATCTCGATCTCATATTAATTGAGTTTTGGAGAGGAAAGCTTTTTTCTTTCGGGCTTGGCCTTTAATTAAAAAAAATATCTTCTTACAATCAATATTTGATAGTTAATAAGCAGCGAGAAATTAATATTAAATACATATAAATATTGAATTTTACAATAAATCTCATTGATAGTTAAATATAAATATTTTTAAAACAATTATCCTCGATTTATTTAAGACAAACGAGAAAAAATATCTATAATCAAGTCTAGGTTTCCCAGGAGAGGGAGGTTAATGTCCTGTCTCCATTTCCATTTGCTTATTTGAACAAAATGCTAGCCATACTATGTATATATATTTTAGTGGTGTAGTTATAATTGTTTTTTAAAATATTTTTTTATTTTTTAAAAATTAATTTTAATATCAGGATATTAAAGTAATTTTTTAAAAAATATATTTATTTAAAATAAAATAAAATTTTTAATTTTTTTAAAAATATTTTTTAAACGCAAACCTAAAATTATAAAAAAACACAAAAAAAAATTAAACGCGAAAAACAAAAACTCCGTGGGCTCTCAAATCCCTGCTGGGTGTTTGTTGCCACGTGTAAGAAGTACCGCAAACATAAGAATTCCTCTAATCTACAGTCAACTGCATCAAAACCCAACCTCTCACTGTCTCCTATCCCTTCTGTTCCCAGAGAATAAAATCTCTTCGATCTCCGTCGACTTCGAAGGCCTAAAGAAAATTAATTCGAAAATTAAAATTAAACAAAAAGAAAGGAAAAAAACATTAAAAGAAAAACGTTAACAAAAAATGGCACCCACTCGGCGCACGTTAGCACCTCACGATGCTTCCTACACCGTCTGTGTCACCCACGGTCCTTCTCTTTCGCTCACTATCCTACGCACCCCCTTAACCTTTCTACCCCCTTCACTTCTTCTTCTTTCTCTTAAGAACAAAATTCCTATTAGGGTTTCGTATTTTATCTTTTCCTTTCTCTCTCTAAAAAAACAGAGAGACAGAACATAAGTCTGTTGTATGTTCTTCAAAAGCCTAAGCTTTCATGGACAACAGGAGACAAGCCAAGGACTCGCTTTCTTACTCCAATTTGTTCAATCTTGAGGTTTGTTCACATGGGTTTTTGGTTTTCTCAATTGGGTTCTTTTTAGTTTTTTGAATAACTTACTCTTTTTTTCTTTTTTAGATTGGATTAACTAGTTAGTTTTGGGATTTGGGAAGATGGGTTTATTGAAATGTGTTGAATTCGCATTTTCTTTGTGTTTTTGGTTAATGTTTGATTTTGTGGATTTTGTTGCTTGTTTTTAGTCTTTGGTGAACTTCAGAGTTCCACAACCAGATGATGAATTTGATTATTATGGGAATAGTAGTCAGGATGAGAGCAGAGGTAGCCAAGGTAACTTAATTTACTGTTTTGAATGTTTTATTTTGTATTTTGATTGGAATTACTAGGAACCGGTTAGGATTTTTTGCTTCTATACGCTTAATAACTGTTGAGTTTCATAAACTCATTGTTTGTATAAGTCTATTGTTTCTGAAAGACTGTGATTTTTGGAGGTGAATTGAGCTGGAGAGAAGTGTATTTATGTGTTTGTGCAATGTGGTTGGCTATGTACAGGTGGAGCAATGTCAAAATTTGTTAATGGGAATCTATCGGAGAGGGAATTGAGTTCAGGGAAGAGAAAGAGGCGGTATAACAACAGTGAGGGAGAGGAGGAAGACGGATATTCGGGGGCACGCATTACTGAGGAACAGTATCGTTCAATGTTAGGAGAACATATCCAGAAGTACAAGAGGAGGTATAAGGATTCCTTGTCAAGTCCTGCACCTCCTCCTCGGATGGGGATTCCCGTTCCAAAGAGCAGTTTGGGTGGTTCTAAATCTAGGAAGCTGGGAAGAGAGCAGCGAGGGGGTTTATATGATATGGAAACCACATCTGAATGGGTCAATGACATTGTACCATCAAAACACGGAGACTATCATGAGCCAGAGTTCACGCCCAAGTATGTCTTAGCATCATGAGCATTGGAATGTATAAATTCTCAAATACTTGCATGATGGCTATGTTCATTTTTTATTGCTTGGAAAGGTAATTTTTTTTTAAATATTTTGCAGAATATACTATGAACCTCCTTATTTGGATATTGGGGATGGTGTCACTTATAGGATACCCCCCTCTTATGATAAGCTGGCGGCATCTTTGAACTTACCAAGCTTCTCAGATATGTGGGTGGAGGAATTTTACTTGAAGGGCACCTTAGATTTGGGTTCCTTGGCAGCAATGACAGCCAACGATAAAAGGTTTGGACTTAGAAGCCGAGCAGGAATGGGAGAGCCCCAGTTACAATATGAGTCACTTCAGGGAAGGTTGAAGGCATTGGCAGCTTCTAACTCTGCTGAGAAATTCAGTCTCAAGATATCTGAAGAGGCATTGAATTCCTCAATCCCAGAGGGGGCAGCTGGAAATATAAAACGCTCTATTTTGTCAGAGGGCGGTGTAATGCAGGTTTACTATGTTAAAGTTTTGGAGAAAGGAGACACATATGAGGTTTGTGCTCATTTTTGAACTATGAGTAAGCTATGAGAATAAGTGTCTTTTAGTTCCAATGCAGAGTGGTTGATGACATTTTTTTTTTTATTCTCTTTTCCCGAGATGCAGATTATTGAGCGGAGTCTACCTAAGAAGCCAAAAATAATTAAAGACCCTTTTGTTATTGAGAGGGAGGAAATGGAAAGGATTGGTAAAGTTTGGGTAAACATTGTGAGAAGAGATATACCTAAGCATCATAGGATTTTCACTACGTTTCATCGGAAGCAACTAATTGATGCAAAGAGGTTCTCAGAAAACTGTCAAAGAGAGGCATGTATATATCATGTGCTTTTTGCAGTTTTTTTTCTTGTATTTTTCATCTATGGATGATCTCCTTGTTTCAGCTTTATAGTACTACACTTCTGTATGTCTTAGTAACAGTTGCTTTTATTTTCCAGGTCAAATTGAAGGTTAGCAGATCACTCAAAATAATGAAGGGTGCTGCAATTCGCACTAGGAAGTTAGCTAGAGACATGCTACTGTTTTGGAAGCGAGTGGATAAGGAGATGGTATCTTTCTGTTTTCTTGCTGAACTTTCTTTATGTTTTCATATAATGGTCTTCTACAGTATATGCCATATCACAATTAAGAGTCCCAAATATAACATGTTATAAGAGTACATTCGCCCATGGAAACTCTTTCATCTCTTCCCTGTGGCTTCTGTTAATCTGTCCATGGAGGTTTTAATGGTGTGCGCTGAAACTGACACGGTTATTATCCTGGGTCATTGGCTGGTATGACAGTAAAAGTCTTGAGCTTGTCAGCATGGGCCGTGGATTCTAATCTTAGATCGGTAGCTTCATCTGACATTTTTTGACAGCAGGGCTGTTCCAAATTTAGCCTGTGAGGGAATCCATTTTACATATATGCAGATTGAGCATTTTAACCTAAAACCTCCTATCTTTAGCGATTTGGGCTGGTGGAAAGTGAATAAACAACCTGGTTATTAATCTGGTGGAATCTTTTTTTCTTTTGGGAGCTCCAGTGGGATACAGTTTACTGGCATATCTGATTCTAAGCGGAGTGATTAATATTTTTCTGTGATATAACTTTCAAGCTAACAACTGAAAAACTGCTCTACAAAAGTCATCCCTGCCTTTTTTTTCCTTTGGTTATTTATTAATTGCTTCTCTAACTGTTTGCAACATTGAAAATGCCTTGCCTTGCAGGCAGAGGTGAGGAAAAAGGAGGAAAGAGAAGCTGCAGAAGCTTTGAAGCGTGAACAAGAGCTCAGGGAAGCAAAAAGACAGCAGCAAAGGCTCAATTTTCTCATACAACAAACAGAACTGTTCAGTCATTTCATGTCAAACAAACCAAATTCACAGCCGTCAGAAGCTTTGCCAATTGCAGATGAAAAGACAGATGATCAAGTAATGGATTTTAGCACTGCTGAAGCTGGACCTGATCCTGAAGAAGATCCTGAGGATGCTGAATTGAGAAAAGAGGCTCTCAAAGCTGCTCAAGATGCAGTCTCCAAGCAGAAACTGTTAACAAGTGCTTTTGATACTGAGTGTTCAAAACTGCGTGAAGTTGCTGATATTGAGGGACCTATAACTGATGCCTCAGTTGCAGGATCTAGCAACATTGATTTGCAGACACCGTAAGTTTTTTTTTAGGCTGCCCTTTCTTCTTAGTAGTAATAAGTTGTGAAAGATTCTTTTTTGTTTTCAGTGTCTTCTTTTTGAACATTGGCATAATTTTAATGAGCTTATCATGACCATTACTTGCAGCTCCACCATGCCTGTTACATCAACAGTTAAGACACCAGAGTTGTTTAAAGGCAGCCTTAAAGAATATCAGTTGAAGGGTCTTCAGTGGCTGGTTAATTGTTATGAGCAGGTAACGGAAACTTTACATCAGTACCACATAATATTTTTCTATTGAATTCATTACTCATCTCGTGGAAGTCCATGTTGTCTCAGGGCTTAAATGGTATACTGGCTGATGAGATGGGCCTTGGAAAGACTATTCAAGCCATGGCATTCTTGGCTCATTTGGCTGAGGTGATTATTCTTGTCATGGTACATTTCAGAATTTTTTTCTTATTAGTCTCATACTAACTTAATTGCTGCACATAGGAAAAAAATATCTGGGGTCCTTTTCTGGTTGTTGCTCCTGCTTCTGTCTTGAATAACTGGGCTGATGAAATCAGTCGTTTCTGCCCTGACTTGAAAACCCTTCCATATTGGGGTGGGCTTCAAGAGCGAATGGTACTTCGGAAAAACATTAATCCAAAACGCCTTTATCGAAGGTAATTTTCTTGTAACACTTATCTATCGCTTTCATAAAGATAGATTAATGGGTAGTTCAATGGAGAGGATCACATAATTGGATATGTTCTACGTGTATCAAGATAAAAGAGTTACAGCTTGCATGGACCACATCATACTTATTCTTTCTGGATTTTTTTTCCAGTGGATTTCTAGGAACATATAGGGTTCTGTTTTTTCTAACATGACTAGGAATTTTTTGAACTTATGGGCTGAGTCCTGGCATGAGACAGGAGTATCAAAGTAGCATTCTCCTCTGCATTATTTTTAATAGGTTGAAGCCATTGGAATATCAACTTCTTTTGACTATAAACAAATAAATGAAAACCAATATGCATATAAAATCGCATCTGCAAGCACTTTGGAAGCATTAGAGTTTTGGGTTCTAAACTAATTTCCTACAAACTAAGCCTTGGAGTGTTTTTGTAGTTCACTCCATTTCGTGTCTTAAGCCAGCTTTTAAGATACATCATCCAAATAATTTTCTGTTCTATTTCTCAAGTCACTAAATTAAGCACTTGCCACACTTTATCGTGACATTAGTAACCGATCATTTTCTTTCTTGTCAGGGAGGCTGGTTTTCACATTCTCATTACCAGCTATCAATTGCTAGTGTCTGATGAGAAGTATTTTCGGCGTGTGAAATGGCAATATATGGTACTAGATGAGGCCCAGGCTATTAAAAGTGCCAACAGGTTCTCTATAACCAGAGTTCATTTAGTATAATTTTCTGATTAATCATTGTTTCAAGAGCAATGTCATGTTTGAATGAGTTTGCTTTTTTCTTCCATTCAAACTCTTGATGTCAAAGGGAAATCTTCCTATGATTTTTTATTTTCTGTCTTTCCAAAGCATAAAAAAGGAGAGAAGAAACACGTTATGCTCTTACTCTCATCTGATGACCGGATACTTTTGACAGTATAAGATGGAAGACACTGCTCAGTTTTAATTGTCGTAATCGCCTACTGCTGACTGGCACACCAATTCAGAATAACATGGCAGAATTGTGGGCCCTCCTACATTTCATCATGCCCACATTATTTGACAGCCACGAACAGTTCAATGAGTGGTTTTCTAAAGGGTATGTTTCTATGCTGCAGTCAATGCTTGCTTTTTGAACATGCTACACTTAAAATCGAACTTCTATTTTGTTATCAGAATTGAGAATCATGCAGAACATGGAGGTACTTTAAATGAGCACCAGCTAAACAGATTGGTGAGTATGATTTATTGCTTTTTGTAGGTTTCCATTGCCTCCACGATCAATAAATTGTTTGTTAGATGTGCATCCTGCATAATTCTGTACAATAAGAATGTGATGCAGCATGCTAGTGGATCGTGCAAAAAATGAACAACATCAAACTGTTCTAAAATAATGAACTGCCTCATGGATCCTTCAAATTCTTGTGAACTAGTGTGGGTCTTATGTGAGGCTTTGGATGTTTTAGAGGAAGGTACGGATGCAAGTAAATGCAATTCTCTGTTTTTGTTTGGTTTTCATGTGTTCCCAATGTGTCCATGGATTTCATTCACTACCATATGTAACTTAATAACTTTTTATGCTTGCTGGTTAGAGGAATTCTGTGTTGATTGAATGCAATGCAGTGGACTTTTTTTAGTCATAAGAAAGATCTTCCTAGTACCTTTTCTTGCCCTTTCTGGAACTTGTACTGCTGTTTTCCCCCCTATGGTAGTTGACTTATGTTTTGTTCTTTACTTTGACAGCATGCAATTCTGAAGCCTTTTATGCTGCGACGTGTGAAGAAAGATGTGGTTTCTGAGTTAACGAGGAAAACAGAAGTTACTGTACACTGCAAGTTGAGCTCTCGACAACAAGCTTTCTATCAAGCTATTAAGAACAAGATATCTCTTGCTGAGTTGTTTGATAGCAATCGTGGACATCTTAATGAGAAGAAAATTATGAATCTCATGAACATAGTCATTCAGCTGAGAAAGGTATGCTACTAATTTGCTGGGGGTTTCTCATATTCTATTCCGGAATGTATACATTATGCAATTATGTTATGTGAATATTTGAATAATATGCTATTTTATTGTTTTTGTACCAAAAATTGAATGTTCTATTTGCATGATGGTAGGTTTGTAACCATCCAGAGTTGTTTGAAAGGAATGAGGGAATCACATATTTCTATTTTGGAGAGATTCCTAATTCTTTCCTGCCCTCTCCTTTTGGGGAGTTGGAGGACATACATTATTCAGGAGGTCGAAATCCTATTACGTATAAGGTACTTTCTTGAGTTGTTTTGTTTGTGTTTTAGAAAAAAATGGTATTTTAACAAATGCTAAAGTTAAAGAGTAAAGTCTCTGTGTCCAATGGTTACAACAACAGTTTCCTTTTCAAAGCAATAGCTATGATATTTGTTGACACTACCATTCTTCTCCCACCCAGATTCCAAAAGTAGTCCACAATGAGATTGTCCAAAGTTCTGAGGTACTTTGCTCAGCAATTGGGCATGGTTTTGGCAGAGAGTCATTTCAAAAGCATTTTAATATATTCTCATCAGAAAATGTGTATCGATCTGTATTTGCACTGGACAATAGCTCAGATAGCTTGCTTATTAAGAGTGGGACGTTTGGTTTTTCTCATTTGATGGATTTATCCCCAGCGGAGGTTGCATTTTTGGCAATTAGTTCATTTATGGAGAGGCTGTTGTTTTTTATTATGAGATGGGGCCGGCGATTTTTGGATGGAATCATGGACTTGCTCATGAAAGACATAGAAAATGACCATAGCAATTACCTTGAAAAACATAAAGTTAGAGCTGTTACGCGGATGTTATTGATGCCATCAAGATCTGAGACAGATATGCTAAGGAGGAAAATGGCAACAGGTCATGCTGATACTCCATTTGAAGCTCTAGTTAATTCTCATCAGGACAGGCTTCTGTCCAACATCAAACTTCTCCACTCAACTTACACGTTCATCCCACGGACCAGAGCACCACCGGTATATCCGCATTCTCAGATTGTCTTCTTCTTCTTCTTCTTTTTTCCCTGTTTATCATTAAAGAACTGTTAACCTTTGAAAATTTATTAGCATACTGATTTTTTCTCATGTTGATAGATCGGTGGCCAATGCTCAGATAGAAACTTTGCCTACCAAATGATGGAAGAATTACACCAACCCATGGTTAAGAGGTTGTTAACTGGGTTTGCACGCACATCCACATTTAATGGACCTAGAAAGCCAGAGCCTCCTCATCCTTTGATTCAGGAGATTGATTCTGAACTACCTGTTTCACAACCTGCCCTTCAGTTGACATACAAGATTTTTGGTTCTTGTCCCCCCATGCAAAGCTTTGACCCTGCAAAGTTGCTCACGGTGCAAACCTCTCTGATTCTCGAGTCCTTTTATTTAACTCAAAATTGTATTTTCTAATGATTATATTTGGATTGTATTTGTATGTTATGTAGGATTCTGGAAAGCTTCAAACACTTGATATATTACTGAAACGATTGCGAGCAGAAAACCACCGAGTTCTATTGTTTGCTCAAATGACAAAAATGCTGAATATTCTCGAGGTATTTTTGTTTTATCAGTTATTCATGATATTGGTTGAAAGGTTTCTAGGTAAGTGAGAAGTTGGTTGCTGTTGATCTTGTAGAAAATATTTTGGGATTAAGGCATGGTTGAGTTGATTTATTTGGAAAACAGTGAGTTTTTTTTCTTTGTTTTTATGATTTGTTGTCCAGCTGTGTTATTTCTTTTTATTTGTTGATCTACAGCTGTACCAATTCAGCCAAATTGGTTATATATTTGACAAGCTTTGTCCACATAATTGGCCTGCATTTGTTGCTTTAATCCAGCATTCACTATAGGAAAACAAGTATGATTTTTAAGAAAAGCAATGGTCAGTTGGAACATGGTGTAGAATAATCAACAGCAAGACTTAATATTATATGATCTGTTTATGTCATAAATGGTCTGTGGTGATTGTCGCATTCAATGATGACTTGAGTATTTATTTGGATTTCCATGTTCAGAAATAGCTTCTTAGTGCCACACACACACACACATATTATGTTATCTATCGCCCATGCCCGTCCTTTCTGCCTTTTGCTTTTAAATAACGTTATTGCGCTTGAGCTACAACTTTCAATTGTGATGAGGTCAATTAGTTGATATTTCTTTGTCCCATTTTTTTTTAGAAAGTTTGTTTCGTTGCTTACTCATGTGCAATCACAGGACTACATGAATTATAGGAAATATAGATATCTTAGACTTGATGGATCTTCCACCATTATGGATCGTCGGGACATGGTCAGAGACTTCCAGCTTAGGTTGGTATTTTCTTTGCTGTCTGGTGACTGATTTGAAGAACATTCCTTTATTGGTGCTTTCTCATTTTGAAATGTTGTGAGTTCTTAACTCTTTTTGTTTTTTTACTATTGGGATTTGCAGGAATGATATTTTTGTTTTCTTGCTAAGTACCAGAGCTGGTGGGTTGGGTATTAATTTGACAGCTGCAGACACTGTTATCTTTTATGAAAGCGATTGGAATCCTACACTAGATTTACAGGCAATGGATAGAGCACATCGGCTGGGCCAGACGAAGGATGTTAGTTCTCTCCTGATTGTTTTCTTTCTTTTTTTCTTCCTTGTTTACAGAGAAACCCTCTACTCAAATGTGCTTTATGCGTCCACACACAAAATGGTTTTTCTGATTCTAGCCATATCTATAATTCTTGGCTTAGTTTTATTTAAGTTCTGAATAACACTGAACTCTTTCATGGTGTAGGTCACTGTCTACCGGCTCATTTGTAAAGAGACAGTTGAGGAAAAGATTTTACAAAGAGCAAGTCAGAAAAATACCGTGCAGCAGCTTGTTATGACAGGTGGTCATGTTCAGGATGATCTCTTGGCTCCTGAGGATGTGGTGTCCTTGCTTCTGGATGATGCCCAGCTGGAGCAGAAGTTGAGAGAAATTCCACTGCAGGTGAGGTTTCCATCTGTATTGTTCTAAGTTTCTTTTCAAGAACTTGGTTAAGTTGCTGATAATTTTCTCCTGGCATAAGAGTTTTTGCCCCTTTTCTCCCTGCAAAACTGGCCTTTAGAGTATTCACCAGAAAAGGAAAAGTAAATTTAAGAGCTAGAAAGTGACCAACAGAGATAGAAGTAGCATTAAATTTAAGTTGCTTATAGAACATGCAATCATCTTTTTATCAATTGCTGTTTTCAGGCCAGGGATAGACAAAAGAAAAAACCAACGAAGGCAATAAGGGTAGATGCTGAAGGGGATGCAACTTTCGAAGATTTGACAGAAACTGTTGCTCAGGGCACAGGAAATGAACAATCCGAGGATGCAGAGAAATTGAAATCACCCAATAGCAATAAGGTATTTTGACTTCTAAGTGAATTTTTATGATTCACTCCCAAAATTTCTCTTCTACTGTTACATTTTGAAACAGCATTGATGTGTCAACTTTGTGGAGATATACCATTTAGTAGCCTTAAGAACAACATCCTCTTCTGAATAAATGTGAAAAAAAAAGTGAAAAGGAGGAGATTCTCAAGTACCCTTATTATTTGTGAAAAATTCGGGTCAGTGCATGCAAGAGCCCTGATATCTCAAGGTAAAATTTACCTTACATATTCTTTTGCCTCAGACCGTGAAGGTGAGCTGTGTGGATGATAGTCAAAAAAGTTACCGAAGCTGCTGTTTTTGTTCGTGATATTTTGGCATTCAAAAGTTGGCCTCTATGCAACGTTCTGTATATCTGTTGCTTTCTGTTTTTATTAACAAGCACATCTCTTGTGCAGAGGAAAGCTGCTTCTGACAAGCAGATTACATCAAAGCCAAGGAATTCACAGAAGAATGAACCAAATTCTTCACCGATGGACTATGAACTGGATGATCCTATTCCAAATTCTGAGCCACAGTCACAGAGACCCAAGCGGTTGAAGAGGCCAAAGAAGAGTGTAAATGAGAAACTCGAACCAGCATTTACTGCCACACCCTCAATCGATTCATCACAGATCCAATATCCACCTACAAATAATCTTGCTTCAACATATTCTAACACTTGAGCTTGATAATAATCTGCAGCCAGAAGGTTGAATCCATTGATACGGCCGCGACACCTTGTTCAAGGGTTGGGTTGCCTGGTTGCTCATCTCAGAGTAGGTATTTTGATTCCACCTTTTGCAAATCAGTCTTGCTATGGAAGAAACCGGGGCACAATTGAGAAAAAGCAAACCCAGCGATATGGTACTGTGTATATACAATTTTTTGGATTTGGGTTCTAGGTCAACTAATTATTTCTACAGATCCGGGTATGTATAGGTGGGTCTATTCTCTGTTCCTTGTGCAGTAGCATGTATTTCAGGTCTTGTAAACCTCTACGCCCACAATCAGAAAATGCTGTTGGCAGGGGAACTTAGCTTCAACAATTATTTAATGAGAAATTGTTTTATGGCCCAGTAATGCTCCCTTCCCCTCCTTCCCTCTCTAAGTTCCGTGTCAATGACCCAGCATGCTGCAAACCATTCTTAGCTTATGGTGGCGGTGGAAAGGAATTCAAAGCCTGGTCTGAGTTTACTCGCCCGTACCTGGGAATAGCAGGAGATAGATGATGACACCGTTCTTAGCTAGAGCTTATTGGTTTTGGTATGGTGTATCCAAAATGTTCTCTACAAGTTGAAAAAATAGGATAAATGTTCATTCATATTACCTGAGATGAGCCAAAACAGGGTGAAAGTGTCTGAAATGTTCCGCTAATCATTCCATTCAATGTGACTTTTTTATTAGAAATTTTTATTACTTCTGCTAAAGTTTGATCCAACTAAATTATCTATAAATTCTATTAAATTTCATTAATTCTTGCTATAAAAATTTGATCTATTGATTTGAAGTAGAATAATTTAGCAACATATTGACACTTTATTGTATATTAATATAAATTCTTTTCTAAAAAATGTGATAATTTAATAACGTTGTAAAAAATTAATAAAGTTGCTATTATGGGTAAAATGATCTTTTTATTTTAAAATTCATTAGTTATTGTAAGATTGACTGCGGACAATTCAATTTTTATGTTTTTAAAGCATAATGTAAAGACTATGTTACTTTTAAAAACAAGAATGGTTAAATTTATATCTATGGTTTTTTTTATCTTTTCATATTGATTTTTTTTTTTGTAATAATCAAGTTAACAAGAAGGTGATTTAGTGTAAACTCCGTTAAAAGTTTTTAAAATTTAATTTAAAATTAAAATAAATAAAATTAAATTGAGGGATTAGTTGAGGATTTTAATAAACTAACTCACCTCCCTTCCTCTCTTTTTTTTTTGTTTATTATTTATGTCAATTCTTTTATTTTTTGGGCTACGACGTGTACAAACTACAACTTCACTTAAGACTTTAGCCAGGGTTACTACAATGAAAAGTGTCACCTATATATTATATATTATATACAATGAAAACTCTTTATATTTTTCAAGGGAGGCTATATTATATATTATAAGGTTTAAGGACTCAAATATTAATTTAAGTATTGAAGTGTCATTTATTCCATGAAAACTTTGTTTTTACATTAATAATTTAGGCTCAAACTTAGTTAGAAAAAATCCATTTATATATGAAGTTTTTCTACGATTTTATCACCGATGCTTTGTATTTTGTTTTTCAGGGTAAATTATTTTAAAAATTCAAAACTAGTAATATTTACATAGTGATCTACAAAATAAAAGGTATTATCGCATGTAATAGAGATTTTTTTTCATGTCTCTTAATATTTATTTTCATTATGCATGATTGGAGAGAGATATAAATATAAGTTTCCCATGTTATTCAAGAAGTGGGTCCATAATAAGTATGAGTGATATGGCGGATGCTATAATTAATCTCAATAAATGGGCAACAGAAGTTAGGTAGCCAGTGCTGCTTGGCCTCTTGGTTAATTACTGCAGAATAAATAAATAAATAATACCTCCCAAACATTCTATAAGAAGTGAAAAACTTGTTCTCAGTGAAGGAGCTTAAAACATGAAATTCCTGAATAGGGCTGAAGGTTTGAAACTCCTGCCAGCATGATAGTAATAAATGTATACATTATGGTTCCAAATTGGGAAGTCTTATGATGTTCTTGAGGTGATAGAATTTTAATGTTATCTTACAAATAATTGCACAAATTAAGAAGAAAATATTAGAAAAATATATATATTTTAAAAATATAAAAACAGAAACATAAACTACGTTAATCACCCTCTTAAATTTTAAAAGCAATCACAGCTAATTTGATTTCTCTTCGATGAGATTGATATGTAAATTCAATTTATCATATATGTGTATTAAATTGATACAAATGTGAAATACATTGATAGGATTAAATTGATTTTCCAATTTTCTACATGGTTAATTAAATTTCTCATAATTAAGTAAGGGACGCATGGGGGGCAAGGGAAGGCAGACCATGGTAATCCAATATTAATGACCGTTGGGGAAGATGGCAGCGTACAAAATCTTTAATGCTTTCTTGCTGGTGCAATGTCTCCATTGCCAATTCAACTCAACTGTACCCATCCATGCCTCTCTGTCAATAATTTTGAAGCTGCTGCTTTCACCAGTTTCTTGCTCCCCTTTCTCACCTTCCATGCACTTTTTATGTCACTTCACTTTACATCACATTCTTTCATGCATGATTTATTTCCCTTCAAACAATGCAAGTTGAATTCCTTGCTGCCAAAACTTTGGCGGGTCTTAATGACTTGTAGGAACTGAACATGCTTTGTTGTTGTTAACAGATAAGGTCGGTGATTTTGACTCTATATTTTTTTTTTTTATATTTATTTGTATTTTGAAAGTTTATAGCTGGGTAGATGAACGAACTCAGACGGACAAAACAAAGTTATAGGGTTTGATTTTTCTCATTTTGTCATGTACTAATTGAGTAGATGAAAGAAGGGTTCGTGTATTTCTTCCACCTCTTCTCTTGTTTTGTACTTTAGTGTCAAATTATTAGAGGTTTCCTTAATAGGTTGGTTTGAAAATCTTTGTAGAGGAATGAAAAATTAGTTTTGGTTTAGGTAAAAAGATCTACCAATAAAGATTTCATTTTTAATGCAAGGTGACAACTTGGTAATCAGGACTTGGTTTTTTCGAGGGAAGCTTTGAGTAGTTTGGAGTTGTGAGATCAAAATCTATACCGGGATCAATGTTGGGCTGATTTTAGAATTTGGTATAGTTGATGAAATTTCAATATTGATACCCATTAGAGTATACCTTTTCTATTGGACAGAGTTTGCTCTTGTTAATTTATTGTTGCTGGAAGAAGATGGTTGGAAGTATTAAGACAATGAGTCATCACGGTAATGGATGGTCTGCTCAAAATTGTAATGGCCTAGAAGAGAAGCTTGATGAGCTTCGAAGCCTTCTAGGCAAGACTGATGGTGATCCTCTGAGAATTGTCGGCGTTGGAGCAGGTGCTTGGGGGAGTGTTTTTGCAGCTTTGCTGCAGGATAGTTATGGTCGGTTCCGAGAGAAGGTCCAAATCAGGATATGGAGAAGGCCTGGAAGGGCTGTTGATAGAGTCACAGCAGAGCATCTCTTTGAAGTGATCAATTCGAGGGAGGATGTATTGAGGAGGTTGATCCGGCGATGTGCATATTTGAAGTACGTTGAGGCCAGGCTAGGAGATCGGACTCTATTTGCTGATGAGATTTTGAAGGATGGATTTTGCTTGAACATGATTGATGTACCACTTTGTCCTTTGAAGGTTGTGACTAATTTGCAAGAGGCTGTTTGGGATGCTGATATTGTGGTAAATGCTGTGCCTTCCACAGAGACACGCGAGGTGTTTGAAGAGATTAGCCAATATTGGAAGGAGAGAATCACAACACCCATCATCATCTCTTTGGCGAAGGGTATAGAAGCTGCATTAGAACCTGTTCCCCATATAATCACACCTACACAAATGATTAACAGAGCGAGTAAGTGCTCTTCTATCCGAGTCTCAAAGCACACGGAAGAAGTCGAATCAGAATGTTTAAAAAGAAAAAAATTTCTTGCCTTCTCATTCATAAATCATAATGCAACATTTTGTTAATTATCTCTTGCAATTTTATGATCACACCATGCTTCTTTGTCTGGTTTTACTTGTTTGATCAAAAGCTTTATTAACTAGTTCAACAGCTTTGTTCATACTTGTGAACAATGCCAGCTAGCTTCTTTGTTTCGTTGGTGTCCGTTCTACTCATGCCAACCAAACTTATGACAAACCCTTCTGACTGCAGATTCATTCAAGTTTAAGACTTTACAAATCTACATCTTTAGCATTTGCTGTATGCTGTTAACAATGACAATGTTATGGTCAAACTGTCCCCATCCGCTAGCTTTCGCTGTTATGAATGATTCTATTCAAATGCAAGCATCCTTCCCATCCAATTGTATAATAACTTATTCTTCTATCATTTGATAATGCTTATAATTGAAGTCCTCAAAGTATGAAATTTCAGTGATTCTGTATTCTTCTGTCCACCCTGCATTCTAATCCTTTTCTGTCAGTATTTTCTCCACTTCAGAATAAAATTTGCCCTCATCTTTATATTGTTTGTGCTTGGTAGCTGGAGTACCAACGCAGAATATACTTTATCTTGGTGGACCAAATATTGCTTCAGAAATATACAACAAGGAATATGCTAATGCTCGAATATGTGGAGCTGATAAGTGGAGAAAGCCTCTGGCTAAATTTCTAAGGCAGCCCCATTTCATAGTGTGGGACAACAGTGACCTTGTCACTCATGAAGTCATGGGTGGCCTGAAGAATGTCTATGCCATTGGAGCTGGTGAGTTTTGACTTTCTTCTTGCTAAAAAATGTTTAAACTCTATTTCTACACAAACCGATATCTCCTATAGATTCATGGCCAGACTCCAGAGGTTACCTGGTTCTTGCCTGGTCATTGCTATCGATTCAAGGATATGAAAACATGGTTAATGATGCAATTTGTGTAATGCCTTCTTGAAAGCATCACAATTATTGTCTTTTTACAGAATGGTTCCATAACGTCACACCATAACTCTGTAATTCTACCAATAAATTCTGTAATGAACTGAATCAAGTGTATACTACTAAAGCCTAGCAATTTTGAATCGTATTGGTTCAGCAATTTTGAATTGTTTCTGAGCATGGTGCTGAACACCATGCTGTATGTCTGCACATTATTACAAACAATAAGCAAAATGAATGACAAATGCTTGTAACATTAACCTTTCGCTTTGCATCTGCAAACTCAATTTTCCAATTTGATTTTCGTAGGGATGGTAGCAGCCCTTACTAATGAAAGTGCTACCAGCAAGTCAGTCTACTTTGCACATTGTACATCAGAGATGATATTTATTACTCATCTATTGGCTGAAGAACCTGAGAAGCTTGCAGGGCCTTTGCTGGCGGACACATATGTAACCTTGTTAAAGGGTCGTAATGCATGGTATGGCCACATGTTAGCCAAAGGGGAAATTAGCCGGGATATTGGTGATAACATCAGTGGGAAAGGAATGATTCAGGTACTGAATATCATTTTGACACACTATCTTCAAATTTTATGAGATGGAATCATTCACTCTGAGAGATATTGTATGTTCAGATTGTGGTAGTACTTAGGATACATAAGGAAGATAGTTCGTTACACTTTCTCAAATTCAGTTTAAATGTCTCTTTCAACTATGAATGACCTTCGGGTAAAAGAAGAGAAAAAAATCTATGCACTTGAGGTGGCGGTTTAACCTGCTTGCTACCTCAGGATTGCTGTACTGATCTCATGGATTTGCTAGTAATGGAACATTTATCATCATACCAGTATAACATCCTAAGCTCAATCTGAGGGATATTCTTTACCTCAATCCCAAACTAGCTGGGTATAACAATTCCGAGTCTGTTGTGTTTTTCTCATTGCAGGGTGTTTCTGCAGTTGGAGCATTCTATGAACTCCTGAGCCAGTCAAGCTTGAGTGTGTTACATCCTGATGAAAAGAAACCTGTTGCACCTGTTGAACTCTGCCCGATCTTGAAAACATTGTATAAAATACTGATAATAAGGTAAATCTCATACTGCAGTGCAACTTTATCATCGAACACAACAAGTTAGATAGATTTTAAAAAAAATTCAATTTTACGAGGCCTGCAGAGATGACTTATTTTTTGAAGCCATGGCTGGCAGTTGCACGAGTCTTGGTTTCTTATTGTACTTATTTGATATACATTCTGGAAATTTGTAGAAAATCTCATTCCTAGTCCAGAGCTACATGCTACGCTGATAAACACCTTTTCTACAACATTTGTTTTTTAATCTTTTGTTCAAATGGGTACAGTTTATTCTTGTCAGCAATGAATCTAATCTTCCATTTGTGTTTGATATGTGGATATTCAGGGAGCAATCATCACAAGCTATTCTGCAAGCACTAAGGGATGAAACACTGAATGATCCTCGGGAACGCATCGAGATTGCACAAAGCCATGCTTTCTACAGGCCTTCTCTTCTTGGCCAACCTTTGGCTACTTTGCATTGCCAATAAAAGTTATCATGAAGGAATTAATAAGACATATAAAAGAAATTGTTGAACAAGCCCTCTGAATAAAAACACATTGCTGTTATAATGTATTCTGTATTGTCTTAATATCGTGAAAGCTCAAAGCCTTTAATTAGTTGATTGATTTCATCATCTTGCATTATTTTTGTGAAACACTTGCTGAGCTTAGAATTATAACCTCCATGTGTTCAGAAGGTTTGGAGTTCGACATTGCACCGACATATTTGACTTGACATGGCCAGGACTTGAAGCCATGAAGAACTAATTATGGCAAAATCCAAAGGGATCCTTGAACACCTCACTATGTCTACTAGGTAGCAGTAGGAAGAGGTTGTCCATCATCAAGAAGACAGTCATTAGGAGCAATCAACCTCAATAGTTTAGGATCGACAACTCTCTGTTCTTAACATCGTTTTTCGACTTGGCTCGAGATCTAACCTGGTTCAAGATTTGAATTTATAACAAAAACACAGATCATCTTTTTAGGATAAAAATCAAGCTTCAAAGTATAGAATTAAGAAGAAATAATGGATCCTTTGTAGACAATAATTATAATTATATTATAGTTATAAAATAAAAATAACACTAAAAGAGGGTGGTGCTTTACTGAATATCATCCTTTGTATACATAGCGAGTAATGCACCGTTTAATTTGAATATTTTTTTTTTAAAAAAGCATGTTTCTGCCAAAATTAAAAGAAATAAATGAATATAAAAATTGAAAATTTATCTAAAAATGCATTTTCTTTCCTACTTAAATTAAATTATTTGAGTTTAGATAGATATTTAATTTAATTTCTTTTAAATTTTTATTCAAATAATAAAATTATTTAAAAAATAAATTATTATTCCGTCATATATATATATATATAAAAGGAATTTTGACAATTGTAATTTAAATCAACTTTTTTAAAAATATTTATTTTAAAAATAAAAGTTTTAAAAATCACATCGCGGGGGCACGATGGCTAGTGCTATACACTAAAAGAATGAGTTTTCACAGCAGCCATAATATTATTCATCCCCTCGCGTAAAGATTGCGAATACATAAAAATAAAAACTCAAGCACTCCATGAAACCCTAAACTGGACCTGAAAAGAGGGAGGCCTGCCTTCATTACATTTGTAAAACCTCACTCTTCCTTTTTCATATACACACACGCCAATATCTCAAGTGAACATGTGCTTGGTCATTATGGTATTGCGGTATACCTTTGGCCTGTTGTGCAGTGGTTTGTCCCAATGGAGCCATTCAAACATGGTCCAAAGAGAAACCTACAAAAACATGGACAAGGAAGCAAATAATGAGAAGAATGACGGATAGTGATATGTACGACTTGGATGCTCTTCAATTAACAAGACGCTCTGTTATTTGTTCAAGTAGCACCGCTTTCCGAAGCTTACTGAATTTGGCTAGTTTAAGTCGGCCTGCAATGGTCCTCAGTTCAGCTAAAGGCAAGTCCCTCAAGGTGCTTATAGCAGAAGAAAATGATGCCACAACCTCCGAACTGGAATCACAGATTGAGCAAGACTCTTCAACTGAAAGGTCATCCTTGCTTGCACCGTCAATTGTGTCCCCAGGTGAACTAGATAAATCCATTTGAACAGTTTGATCTTCAGTCCCCAGAGGGAGTGGAAAATTTACACATACCTTTTTTTTCTTCTGAGGCTCTGATACTGAATTCGGGGCATTATAAGTTGCAGCGCCGTGTTCTCTAGCTTCACCCTTGTCAGGCCTTGCTGATTTTTTTATGATCTTTCTACTCAAAGTCTGGTTTAAACTGGCATTTTGTGGGCCGGCTCCAGATTTTCGTTTCTTAGTGCTTTCAGAAATAGAAGATGAACTTTTAAGTATCAGTTCAGAGAAACCAATCTCATGGAGAATTGGTGGATTTGACTTGATATGCCTCTTCCCCTTTTCTTTTTGTGGAATCAAGGACAAATTCAAGTTCGACCTTTTCTCATCAGCAGAAATTTCTGTCATTTGAACTTCAACCAGCATAGGTTTTTCTTCCTCAGGCTGCAGCTTGGCTGTATTTCTCCCTCCGTGATCTTGTATCTCTAAAAGTGAAGTCAAGGCACAATTTTCAGTGTCAGTCAGATCAGTTTCTCTAAACTTCACAATTAAAGGAGTTTTCTTTTTGCCATTTGTCTTCCGAGGTGACTTCAATGAAACTACATCATGAGCTACAGCAATCTTTAATTCTTTCACAGTTCGTTTCAATTTTGGAGCAAACTCAGACAATTTTTGCTCTGTACCAGAGTTACTGCCCTTAGCCTGTTTAAAAGTACCTAGCGCACAATCAGAATTGTCTTTAGTTCCATGGAGGCCAGCTGGACTTCTTAGAGCTTCTGCACGAACAATTTTTAGAATAGCACCGGCAGGCTGCTCAAAGGAAATTTGTACGAGTAAGAGGCAGGGATGAAGTTGGACCTCAACATGTGACACTAACATCGGTATACAGTATGTCCAATAATTTGGACGGTGTATAAACCAAAGATTTCAAGTAAAGGCAACATATCATGCAAACTATGAGAAAGGAAGACCTTGTACCTCATCTGTTCCTGGACGATTTCTTCTGCCCTCCAGATTTGAAGATGAACTCGAAGTTTTACTTTTGCCTCTAGCTCTAGAATGGAGTCCTGTGGCTTCCTCATTTCCAATTACTTTCAGATCAGGCGTCACCAACATTTTATTCTCACTGGAGAGATGTGCTGCATTCCTATTACCACTCGGGCCAAAATCTTTAGCAGCTGTATTTGAAGGCTGTTCATTGCAATAGGAAAGAACAAAAAAAGAAATCCCCTGTAAGAACTCGGAGAGGAAAGTAGTCGGACCCATAACACCCCCACCCCACCCCAAAAAAAAACCACCGGCATGCCTCTAACCTGATTATAGTTGCATGTAAATAAGCTGACCTACAGAAATAGCTCACTTTGCTTGAGTTATTAGCCAATCATAGCACGGTAGTGTTGTTTAAGTCTATGACAAAATCTAAATAATGGCCCCAAACTAAGGTGGAAGTGCAAGATACTGGTACCTTGACTATTTTCCTGAGATCTGTTTTCTTCACCACAGGCTTTGAAGAAGTAACTGAGGTTACAACATCAACTGTAGATATAGAACTGTGTTCTTCAACTTCTTCAGTTGCAATTGAATCTGAATCACCCAGTTTTTCCTTATAGGAGGGGGTGACTGCATTTTCCGAAGCATATATAGTGGAATTACTTGCACTATTTTCTGTAGGCTGTTCAGTATCAAAGAAAACAGAGTACACATGTAGATTAGCATTTATACAATATTTATCAGGAATTGACATGGTCAGCTATGAATATTATGTGCATCTAGATAAGTTCCATTCATGGTATTTTGGCAGAGGAGATATACAGAAACAACTGCAAGTTGGTATGAAGGTTCACACAAGAATAATGAATGAAATGAACAAGAGGGTCATGAGAGTTTGAAGCAGCAAATAACTATTTTCAGTATCATTTTAGAGTAAATCATGAAACCAGACAACAACTAATCTCTTGCAGACAAAAATCCCTCTTCATGTCTGGTTTCAGTTGTAATTTCCAAAAGGTGTTAATTTCCATTTAGACAAAAGTTTCTAGGTTATACCACGGAATATGTTACAATCTACAAGTTGCTAAAGCAACTAGAAATCATAGTTATTACAAATCCAAACTGAAACTCTGAAAAAGCCATTCCTTGAATTAGTTCTGCAAGTTACATCTATTTACGTTCTGGCAATAAGAATATTTTGTATAATTGCTTAATAGTAATAAAAACGCATCTCTATATTGTCTTCTGATATATAACATTTCTTTTACAGGTACCAGCTCCTATCCAAGTAACATGTGCTCCAAAGTTAGGGTAATTTAATAGAGACTAAACTCCCAATATACTTACTATGTCGTTATCTTTATGTCGTTGATAACTCTCCTAGACATGGAGAAACAAACTCATTTGATTATTTTAATTCCAATAAACAACCATGTTCAGTTCCTCAATAGTAAAAAATAAAAGAAAGCTAAGGAGTAAATTTGTAATAATTTTTTCTTCTTCAGATGGCATCATATTGATAGGTGTCAAACCTGCTCATCGCAGGTCTGCACCTCTGATCCACATATCTATCATGCATGCAAAAGCTAAAATTTCATTGCAATTACTGTTTATGAGTTATAGCAATAATAAATTCTACCATTGTACTCAAAGACGTTAATCCCATAGACTTTCTCTTGTAAAAGTAGTTACTATTTCCTTATAGGAAAGTGTTATGGAATTAATTTGTCCTAATCGAGCTTCACTCAAATCACACAATATATAAAAGAACAGCTTACAGAAAACAACCTCAACGTTGACCGGTTTTAGACTATGTCTTCCCTTATATGCTGATTTTGAAGACAAACTTTGGATCAGTTTCTCATCTTCTGGAGTTGAGCCATGCTCTCTGTCATCCCCTTTCCCAGTACTTCTTGGAATACACAAGCTCAATGATTTCTTCTTATCAGAGTAATCAGGTGCCACTTCTGAAGACTGCGGGGCGGAGACTTTGATATTAGAAATTGCAAGCTGTTCATTATTAAAATAAGATGGCAGGAAAAGAAAGCAAATCAGTAAGTGGAGAAAAAAGAAACAGTAGTTCATTACTTATTAATCATTTGACACTGGAAAAACAATGTTATGTTGACTGAAATTTGCAATTTAATTTCCTTTCAAACTCTAGTTTCTACAGAATAAAATATATTCCAAGTGCCATGCATATGTACATGTGGTCACAAGGGAACGTGTGTTGTATAGGGGTGTGAAAGGAGGGGGAGGGGGGTAGAAATTCAGGAGCAGGACAAACTTAAACTGTCCAGAAGCAGAACTGCCACAACAGAGAGAGATGCTACTTGATAAAAACAGTTATAACAACGCACATGCATCAGCAGAGCGGACAGGTCACAGAAATTTAATGGAGTTAAAGAAAACTCAATGGTTGTAGTGTATCAAGGCAACCATTTTATACCCATTTCTTTGAACAAAGGACCTTGATTTGAACCAGAAACCACGGGTTTTCACATATTTCCATCAAATTTGCAGAACAATCACGCGCATAACTAAAGCATGCGGGTTTAGAGCTTCTGGACCTTCACGACCATCGAATTGCCAGTTTTCTTCCCTTGAAGATTCAAAGATGGATTCAAAATTGCACAATGTTCTGTTGGAATAGAGCTGCAGTCCTTGGTTTTCTCACTCGTAACTGTTTCCAAATTGCAGTTGCTCAACCTTTTCTCCTTGTCCAAACCATTGGTTGCATGTTGTGGAGCATCTGAGCTTGAACCCAAGACAATGGCATTCTTATGCTGTTCAATAGGAGATGGAAGAATAACTATCACATATCAGGTCACAGGAAAAAAATTAGATGAAAGAAAAGACATAATAGTAAAGGATTATGGTAAAACATACGATCATTTGAGATTTGAATTTATAAAAATCAGAGACATTAACTTCTCTTAATTGATGCAAACACCGGGGTCTTACAAACTAAGGGATCTGATTTGACAAACTACTAAAACATCCTACTCCTCCAAGTGACCAGAGGATGGAAAAAATATTGCATATCATTTAACCTTGGGACCTCCAAGCAGTGAAGAATCAGTAATCTATCCACACAACAAACCAAAACCAGTGAAAGTCTACAAAAATTAGCTGAGTATGTCAGTGCAGCGGGGACATGCTACCTAATCAAATGAATGGTAATTTGAAGCAGAAATTGCTGAAAGCTGAAGAACCAACTCATAGGGCATGTTCATATAAGACTCACTGGAACGTTGGAATTGTGTGTTCAGACTAATGTGAGGTTTTAAACCATTCCCCTATATGATGATTTGCAAGTTCAAAACAGAAAATTGGCAAAATATCTGCTGAGAAATTTCAAGAATCAGACCTGCTTATCCTTTTTGCAGATGTAATTTCTGAAAAGCACCTTCAAAATTTCGTCCGGTGTCTCAACAGGTTGTGTATACATTAGTAAACGAACCTCGATTTCATTCTTGTCTTTACTCGTCAGATTTTTTATTGAAATATCAAGGAAATCAATCTTTTCTCTCAAAGCATTACAACATATATCAGGCCAATCTTCATTTTCAACCCAAGCTAGTTCAGTCTGCAAGGATAACAAATCTTGTTCAAATTCAAGAATTTCTGTATCTGCCTTCTTTATCAAAATCCTCAGCACTTGCTCACAAGATTTCTCGTTCAGAGCTTCTTCTTCTATCACATCTACGAAATTGTTGAACGAATAAAGTAAGAACTATTGCATGCACATATATCCACACAAACAATCAAAATGTCAGAAAGGAGTTGTCATTTAGGAAAAAGCATGTATGTACCAAACCCATAACCAAAGTAAAAGTCACACTGGGAATTATCAAAACCGCTTTCTTCTGCTACTGAAGAGGAAAACCATTAGAAAACCATCATCAAAATCAACATTAGAAATCAAGAAGGAATATTGTTTGTCCAAAAAATAAACATAACTACAATACCTATATCATTTGGTGGACCCCAAAGATCCCAATCCATGAAGTTTCAACGTGGGGTTACCCTGAAATTCACATAAATAAATCACCATTCACTAAAAAATTCACCAAGAAAGTAACAAAAGCAGGTTTAAAGAAAACACATTATTATATAATAAATCAAGATTCTAAATGGGTTAAAAATTAATTAAAAAAAACAAACAAGTTACATAATCGAAGTAATTAACTATCTGGGACCCGAAAAAAGGAAAGATAAACAAAAAAAAAATTAAGAAAAATCCACACTCTAATCATTTGACAGCAAATTAAAGCCCAAAAAATGTTTTTTTAAGGAAAAAAAATTAGCATATATATTTACCAAAGTCATAAACCAGCTCAAGAAGGGAAAAAATTATAAAAACAAATAAAACTTGAAAATGGCTTATACTAGACGGCTAGACGCTGTTAATAATTAACCGCAAAAACTACCTACGCCTGTATCCAGTAATACATTTCTTAAATGCTTTGAACTTTATAAAAAGCCAATAACACAACGAAGACTAAAAATGACTTAGTAAAAAAAAAAAACACAAAATAATTTCGAGAAAAAAAAAACTCCAGCATTGCACTTTAAAATGAAAAACCATTTGGAAAATGTGAAGGAAATCACGAGAAAGTGGAGACTACGTGGCTTTTTTATTTTCTTGGAAACCAAACAGGAGAAAGAAAATGACAAGAGGAAATGAAATAATTTTTTTTTAAAAAAAAACCTGTAGCTTGTACTGTTGCTGCTGAACGCGCGAGGATGATTAACGCTAAAAATTTATAATATTGTTTTAGATTTTCAAGATCTCGAGATTAGTGAGAGAGTAACCAGCGAGTGAGAGAGAAAAAGCAAAAAGAAAAGCGTGCCCATGAAAGGGACAAGAGGGAGGGAGAGAGACAAAAAGGTCAAATGGAAAATATCATATCTTGAAAGGGTATAATGGGAAATATATTGTACTTGCATTGTCGGAGAAAGAGACGGGAGAATCTGTGTCCGTTGTTTTTTCTTTGCACATGGGACCCACTACATAAGTGAAATAAAGTCCTGTAACTTTGTTTTTGTTACAATATGCACCCTTCCTTCCTATTTTTTGTTTTTTGCCATTGATTTGAAACTTAAAATGTAATTTGAAAACTATGGATATTTCTATTAAATTCCATGTAAAATTTTAGTAAGTATGATTAAATCTAATTTTTTATCTTCATTTTTATTTATCTATCTCAACATCAATCTATCATTTTTACTATCATTATAGTTTTATTATCTTAACAATCACTGTTATTATTTTATTACTATAGTCTATAATTTCAGCTTTGTTTATGGAAAAACTTGTTAAAAATTGAAAAATATATCACATAAAAATTATTTTATCAAAAACAGATTTTACATATATAATATTTTTCATTTTTCAAGTATTTTACATAAAACAAGTATATCTTAAATATTAAATTTATTGTCTAAGTTAGATGTGGTCATTGTTTAGTGTGTTGTGCCATATAATTTAGTGATTAATTTTTAAAAATCAATGGTTTGCTTATTCTTTAAAGTTTAGAACTCAAGCTAGGTTCGTTTACGTGGCCACGCGGGGTTTTTAAAACAATGATTTTTTTTTATTTTAAATGAATTTTTATGTTTTTTTAATCATTTATTTTAATGTAATGATATTAAAAATAAATGTAAAAAATAAAAAAATATTATTTAAATATATTTTTAAGTAAAAAATACTTTGATTCAAATAACTGTTCTAATAATATCAAATAGTGCCTAATACAATTAATTCTTCGAGCTCTTTAATTTTGGTACAAATAACTTATTTTATACAAGTATTTTAAAATTTGTTTGATTTAGATGCACAAAGACTAGTCTAAAAATATGATCTAATTATTAAAAAAAATGCTAATGATCTAATTATTTTTAAAAAATGTTAATTATTAAAATGTGTTTGATTTAGGTGAAAAACAACTTGCATTACCATAATTGAATTTCAATCCATGTTTCTATAGTACGAAAATCAATTTGATGAATATTTATATATAAAAAACAAAAAATTAGAGGATCAATACGATGAATACAGGAATAAAATGCAAAGTTGTTCGCACGTGGTGGGGCCTTTCAAAAGATGATCTCTTTTCCATTTTTGACTCACTGCACTCCAAATGGCAGAATTCTGGGCCATCCATTTGTCGACTCTGCTGAACGGATGGTTAAGAGGAGGCCATCGTTAAACGTACATTAGGGCCACCGATAATTGAAAGGAGTTACAGCACTACATGGAATTAATACGGATTATTAAAAAAAAAACTTTTAAGAAAAATGTCAACTCCAATAAAAAATTATTATTAGTGTTATTAAAGTTTCTCCAGAGGTTAAACCTTTAAATCCCTTAATTTTAAATTAAATTATATAAGAATTATTTTAATAATTAATAAAAATATAATTTAATTTTATTAAATAAAATTAAGATAGTAATTTTTTTAATCAATGAGACATCGATATATTGAACCTACTTAGACTAACTTGATTTATCCTGTCAAATTTATCATTTAGATTATGGATTTTATTGAGTTTAATAACTTTATTTTTTTATAAAATTATATTTTATTTAATTATATGATAAGAGAAATAAACTTTTAAAAAATTTATTATGATCTTAGAAGAAAAATTAAAATGAAGACAAAGTTTTAGTATTTTATATATAATTAAAGATAAGAATATTAATAAACACGATAAAATTATATTAAAAATCTTCAAAGACATAAATTCTATGCTAATTGAATATTCATGAGGTTTTTTATTTTCATATAAAAATGTTAACTTTCTCATAAAAACTTATTATATTATTTGAAAAATATGTTAAAATTGAAATATAAGGTTAAATTTTTTTACAGTGCATTTAAATCCAGAAACAAATATAAAAATTGGAAAATTGATCCTCTCTTATTTCTTAATTTAATTGGAAAATCGAGATGTCTCGTGCTAAAACAACTCTTTGATTAGCCTTAGAAATGACAACATTTTCGATCCTTTCATTTATGAACTTGAAAAACCCAAAAAAAAAGAAGGAAAAATAAAATAAAAGGAAAAAAGAAAAAAGGAAAACACAAAAATATAAAGCAAGCAGAATGAAAGACTACCGTCGGCTAGCTAAGTTCAACACCGGTCACATTACTGTAGAAGCAGAAGGTTCACTGACAACACAACGGAGGAGGAAAGAGCACTGCAAATCTGTGGGTGAAAACACCTACAGGCCCAAACATCGATCTTATTTGTGTTTGTCAAAACAAGAACTCGTGGATCGAAAAAACTCTACAATTCCTGGGCATAAGAAAACCCCACCTCTCTATTCATCAACAAGGCTTTGATCCTTGGTTTCTTTATCTAGCCATGAGAGGAAAATCTGATTTTCTCATCTTCCAAATAGAAACCAGACTGGGTTTTGTAATGGAAAAGATGTGATTTCACAAACTCCTTCACTGGTCAAAACCCACTTCATCTTTCACTAGTTCTTTGCATACCATAAGCAAGGCTTTGACGCGGGTCGTCATCGTTAGCAGTGTCTTGGGCTCTTGGAATCTCCATCATCCTTTACTTTCAAGCAACAAATCTTTAGACCCTTCGCTACTCGTAGCCGCTCCATCCCCTTGCTGTATCATTTTTTAATTGTTTTGCAGTTATTTTGTCGAGAATTTGATCAAATTCTAGGGCCAAACCACTCATCTTCTTAAATAATCCGATATTTTTTTTTTAATTTTCTTATATAAAAATTAAAATGTTATAAGCTTGTAAAGTTCGTATAAAGTGCAATTAACCCTTTAAAATAACTTCATCAAAGGTTATAGAAAATAAAGCTGTCATCAACTTATTAAACTTATGGTAAAAATTCAAGGATTCAATAATAGAATAATTTTTACCACCAATGATTAAACAAATTCTAGCCAGAGGTAGTTGAAACTTGCCAAAGAAGATGGAAGTATGTCTAAGAAGATTCTGTTTCTAAAGTCTGTCCCTTGCAGATTCCATCACACCAACTGTTTACTGTCCCTTAGTATTTTGCACCTTCTTTCCTTGAAGATTCGACACACTCTCACACACACACACACACACACACACACACACTGACCCTATCGCATTCTCATCCCTCAAAACAAAAGTACAAAGCACCACCTCATAAAAAAAACACTGCAAACTGCCATTGATGAAGCTCAAATGAGATACACAGATCATCTTTTACAAAACTAAGCGAAATCCAACAATGCCATCATCTAAAAAAGAAGCCCTTTTCATAGCTAGTCTTATAGCCCTCTGGTACTCATCAAACATTGGTGTTCTGCTTCTAAACAAGTTCTTGTTATCAAACTATGGCTTTAGATTCCCAATCTTTCTCACAATGTGCCACATGTCAGCTTGTGCTATACTTAGTTACTTATCAATTGTTTTCTTGAAGATTGTGCCTTTGCAAGTTGTTAAATCAAGACCCCAGTTGTTAAAGATTGCAACTTTGGGTGTTGTTTTTTGTGGGTCTGTTGTTGGTGGCAATATTTCTTTGAGGTATTTGCCTGTATCTTTTAATCAGGCTGTTGGAGCTACTACACCTTTTTTCACTGCTGTTTTTGCTTACTTGATGACTTTCAAGAGGGAAGCTTGGGTTACTTATGCAGCTCTTGTTCCTGTTGTTGTTGGTGTTATTATTGCTAGTGGGGTAAGTTGTTTTCTTTTCTATGGATCTTCAATTGGTTATAGGATTGTGGACATTTTTTTTTGTTTACAAGGTTGATCTGAGACTTTTTGGTGTTTTTGATTTTTAGTTTTTCGAGATTGATTCTTGTATTGCGAGCCATGCCAATTGACAATGGTAATGCAGATCCAGGATCTTGTTTACTTGTGTTTATGTGTGATAATTATGCATGCTATTGTGCTATGTATATGTTCTGATCTCAGATGTCACATATGATAAGCTGATCCTTTTATTCTCTTTGTTTGTCGGGTTAGAAAATGGTGGGTCATAATGGGAATGTGCATTTCTTAAAAGTGCAATCACTTTCTGGTTTAAGTTTGTAACAGCAAGTATGCTGATTCTCATTGGCATTGTTTGGTGGTTTTCACATGAATCACTTTGAGAGTAACCCAGTATCTACTGAAGCAGCATGAGATGGGTTTCTGATAGTTTTATGTTCTAGGTAGTCTACTCATTAGCATATAAAATACTGTGGATTGGTGGTTTCCTAATTGCTATGATTTGTCAAGGATTCGATTTCTTGTTTGTATTTTGTCATTCAGTTGCAACTTCTCATTCGGCTTTATTTTTTAATTTAATTTTCATTTACTAGATGGCATCCGACATTGATTTCTGCTATGAGCTCCTAATTTCAATGAAGGTCTTAGCTTTGAAATTTTTTGTCGATGACAGGGTGAGCCGGGTTTTCACTTATTTGGCTTTATTATGTGCATAAGTGCTACTGCTGCAAGGGCCTTTAAGTCTGTTCTCCAGGGCATCCTGCTCTCTTCTGAAGGGTAAATGCTTCAGTTTCTGGTCATGCTAGGAGGATGGCTTTTATTTTGTTTTGTTTTAAGAATCAAGGAGAGTTTTTCCTTGTTTTAGTTTATATGCATGCAATTGATTAACAAAGTTATTCATCAAGTATTTATTCAAATTTTGCATCTTCCATTTGGATCGTTAAAGAAAGAACTGCTCTTCTCTCTGTCTTACATTATTCTAGTTGAAAATAATGTATGGGCGTCCTTTTACTTTATTTTTTTCTTTTGATAAACGTACTTGTTCAAACAGCATAATTCTTGCATTCACCATCTTTCTTTGTGAATGTGTGTGTTAGTACTCGATTTTCATTTTTGGGAGGTGGATGATTAGTTTTGTTTTGTTATATATATATATATATATATATATATATATATATATATATATATATATATTGTGTGTGTGTGTTAGAACTAGATTTTCATTTTTGGGGTGGATGAAAATAAACTTCTCCTCTTATTAATCAGAGTTTTTTTTTTTCCAGTACCTCTACCTTATTCCTCGCATTTCCTCATTAGAAAAAAAAGAGTTTTTGATTGTTTTGTTGTTGGTTGATCTTGAAGCCATTTCCTCTATTTTCCAACTTGGGTGAGTGTTGGTAAGTCACTCATGCACATATGGCAACCTGATTGTCCAAATCTTTTGTCTTGCAGAGAAAAGTTGAACTCGATGAATTTGCTGCTGTACATGTCCCCGATTGCTGTTTTGGTATTATTACCTGCAGCTCTTATAATGGAGCAGAATGTATTAGACGTCACTTTAGAACTTGGAAGGAAACATAAGTATATGTGGCTGCTACTACTTCTTAATTCTACAATGGCCTACTCAGCTAACTTGACAAACTTCTTGGTAACCAAGCATACGAGTGCACTGACACTTCAGGTTTGGAATTGGTTGGCATCTCAATATGTTCCTTTTTATTAATTATTGACATGAATTTCAGGGTTTATTGCTCATTGCTGCAATAACTGATCGTGAATTGTTTTCAGCAATGATATTGATGTCTACTCTTTGCCAATCACTAGTAAATTTATCACCCACTCTACTTGTCGTCTTCAATATTTAAATCATGCAAACTTGTCAAAATGACATATTTATTTGTTTCATAGATTATTTACACCGCTATATGATTTAATACACCAAGAGAAATTGAAATGGCCATCTCTCTGCATGTTGAGATTACCCCCCTGCAGTTTCATTTGGTTCTTGCCAGGGCTTCTTTTTACTAATAGTACTACTAAAATCCTTATCACCTTCTATGGCTGAAACAGAATGACACTTGTCAGTCTAGGTTATGCTTTCATAATATTTGCTCTAGTGTTAGGAACCCATCCTTGATTGGCAAATTTTTAGAAATCAACCGCTCAAAATAAATGAAATACTGGTCGGTTTGAAATTCTTCTGAACCCTTTTGTTTTTTTCCATTTGAATGTAACAATCAGGTGTTAGGCAATGCGAAAGGTGCTGTGGCTGTTGTTATCTCGATCTTCATCTTCAGGAATCCTGTAACATTTGTGGGCATCGCAGGGTACTCAATGACTGTTCTCGGGGTAGTTGCTTATGGAGAAGCAAAGAGAAGATTTAGATGAATTATCTACCTGAGTTACAGATTATTATTTTCCTTTCACAGTGGAATGAGTGAAGTTGTACGGGCTAAGATGATTTTATTCATAGAGCGATGCACAACTGTACTGTATTTATGATGTGTACAAAGCATAATCACCATTATATTCGATTATGTTCTCAATATTGAGGGTAAGAAATTCAGTAGTTCCTTTCACATTACCTAGTTTTTTCCTTGGTGATGAAAGAGGAGAAAGAATTGAAAGGTCGCCTTACAGGTTGAATCTGTGATGCATGGAACCTCATCTTTTTGTTCTTTTAAGTGACAATTTCCCAGGGGATTAATAATTCACAAAAGATGGTAGGCTTGCTTGCATTGCACTTTACCTCTCTTTGATCTATTTCCCCAAAAACTCAAGTAGCAATGTTCAAAATTATAAAACATAAGCAGCAATATTCATTAATCACTAAGGTAATAATATTGAAGGAAAAGATTTCAAGAAAAGCTGGTATTGAACAGAAGAGCAGCTGGAATTAACATGTTCAGATGATTGGTTGGATGTTGCATTTGCAGCAAGTCAGTAACTAGCCCTAGTAAAAAGAATCCCTTCATATCCAAAAGGAGGAAAACAAAACAAAAGACCTGTCATTGTCCTACATGTCAAATAGCCGTTTCTTTGTTTTTTTTGTTTTTTTTTTTTCAAGAAGAAAAAAGAAAGAACTGGAGGAGAGAAGGAAAGTTCTTCCCTTTTAAGCCAGGTCTGGACCAGAGGGAAGGGCATCGTAACCATCATGTTGCTTAGGATTCTCTCTTTCAACAGGGATGCACTTTAGGACAACAGCGATAGGCATGCTAACAGCTCCAATTACGATGCAGAGTAGCCACATTTGCCAGCTTAAGGGCACAGTGCTTGCAAAAGTTCCCAGGAACTCGACTATGATTACTTGGAATGCTACTGTTATAACCATAACACCTAGAAATATCCAGCTGCTGAACATGCCCCGGACTATGTTTATCTTCTCTATATCACGGCTGTTTATTTCATTAAACACCTGAAAGAGAAACAAAATTGAACTAACATTGAGTTTGACAGTAAAATTGAAGATTCGTCAGATATAAGATAATCTTAGTCCACCAGGATCCCATGCACTTGGAGATCAATGCATGAACAAATAGCTCGAATGCTTTCAATGAAATTTAAACAGAAGAAATATCAGGAATTATTGCATGACATTTGCCTTTGTGACAGTACAAGAATATGAATGAAATCATGAACAGATTGGCAGTTTGGGAACAGGAAATATTGGCTTCCAAGAAATGTAAATATACTCTCAGCATAACATGGTTTCACTCAATAATCCAAAAAAGAGAATTTGGTTTGTTCTTGAAAACTAAGGATCATTCTAAGTAGCAAATTTACAGTGTCTATTAATCATTTTATAGCCAATCGATAAATGTGCTGAAAAAAATATGAACAGCTGTAAAAGAAAATACTTTCAATATGGAGAAAGAAGAATATACAACGAAAGCAGGGGAGGGTTAATCCAACAACAACGTACCTGGCAAAACACGAAAGTGTTGAATATCACAGTATTGACAATCTCGGTAGCATCTGGGCCTCTAAGTCGTAATAGGCGCTTCCCATCAAATTGGAGAACTGCAAGGATGATCAGCTGATAAATGCTCTGACCAAATATATTCCTCCACATGGTCTTTGTAATGAAACTTGCACCCCTCCCTACAGGAGCCCTTTTCATCAGCCCATCATTTGGAGGTTCTGTAGCTAGCGCCAATGCGCCAAGTGTGTCCATAATCATGTTAACCCAAAGCAATTGCACAGCAGTCAGGGGAGCAGATCCTGAAAATGGAAGATAAAGAAGAAATGAACATAATATTAAATAGTCATATTGATGTTTGAAAGACGAAAAAGCCTCGAGTCATAGACCACCGCACCTGTAAAGCACGCAGAAACAAAATTAATTACAAGAGCAACAACATTAACTGTTAGCTGGAATTGCACAAACTTTTGAATGTTTATGTAGACCGCACGACCCCATTTAGCAACATTTACAATGGTCCTAAAATTGTCATCCATTATGATAACATCAGCATTTTCTTTTGCAACCTGCACAAGACATGGAAACGTGAGGTGACTGTATTTATCAGAATAGCAGATAGTACTGGTGCAATTCCAATTTCAGGGAAAGAATAAAAAACAATAACTACTTGAAAATATCTAATAAACATCCACCCAGTTTGAGCTCGCACTAGGTTCATAAAGAGCATGTTATCATACAGAACTATGCAGCAGCTCTGTAGATAGCTGGATATAATTTTAAGAATATAATGCGATAATATTTCTAATGAACTTACTGGCTTGTACGCAGAACCAATCAGTAGAGATCTCATATCATTTTCAACTGCAGTGTCAGAATTTAGAACAGACAAATCTTTTCGTTTAAAAACTGATGTCAAGATTGCTGATTAGAAGCAATGGTGGCTCGAAAATCCCTTGAGATTACAAAGAGAGGAGTTTAATGTCAGGGAAATAATTTTCTTTAAGAGAAAAGAAGAAAAGGAACAAAAGAGTAGACACTGAAGACAACTTCAACTGGGTCTGAAAATGAGACTCGTAAAGTACAGTTTAAGCTTCATCCAGGTTACGAGGGAAGCAGATACGTCAAAGAAAATGTCTACACTCTTTCAGACCTTTTTTTTTTAACATACACTTTCAGAGTAAGCAAAGATGATTATAACTACTACCTAAACTAGAATCAACAATTTTGCTAGTACCTCATTTTCAGTTTTGCAAAGGGTGAAAAAAACTTAACAACAAACACCAAGCTGTGACTGGAAGGAAAAATGAATAAAAGAAATCTCATCTTCATACTGTTTGGTTCCATAGAATCCTCATGAAGTGGAAAAGGGAGTAGAAGGGACCAAAAATCATTTGTCTGGGAGCTAAAGAAGAAGATTACATTTGTAAGATCATCAGAATCACTGATGTGATAAAAAATAACAGGAAGACAGACCTCTGTTCCTGCTATGCCCATAGCTAGTCCAATGTCAGCCTCATGCAATGCGGGAGCATCATTGGTCCCATCACCAGTTACCGCTACCACCTCTTTAAACATATTCTTCAAATTAGTTACCAATTTGTGCTTATCCAAAGGCAAAGACCGAGCCATTACCTGTTTCCCAGAAAAGCAGCAAACACAGTTTTGCATAGTAAAATGGATATCATTAAGTATCAAATTTTACAATGCAGTTGTTCCAAAACCTGAATTTTGGGAATGATTTCCCTCATCTGCTGAGGAGACATGATACGGAACTCTGGTCCTTCTATGGCCACACCATCCTCAGTAAGTATTCCACATTCTTTGGCGATAGCTTTAGCTGTATTTATATTATCACCAGTTACCATACGAACTGTTATGCCAGCTGCCAAACAAGTCTGAACAGCATCCTTGACTCCAGGACGCACTGGATCCTTGATTCCAACAACTGCTACCAACGTATAGCCAAAATCAGGGATGCTGCCATCATAAACTGGGTCATCTAGATCCTTATAAGCCAAGCATAGAGTTCTCAGAGCATCAGAGGCAAAGCTGTTTATAATATCCGATATGTTCAATATCTGTTCTTCAGAAAGAGGAACGACTTTTCCACTGTCATCAAGTATCTTGTCACACATTTTTAATACGATTTCTGATGCACCTTTGCAGAATGCTCGTAGCTCTCCACCTGGAAGTGCCACTAGCACAGACATCTTCTTCCTGACTGAATTGAAGGGCTCAACGTTGAGCATCTGAAACTCTTTGCGTTGTGAATCAAAATCACCACCCAAAAGCAAGCCAAGTTCAAAGAGTGCTTTTTCTGTTGGTGTTCCCAAAATCGTGTTCTTTCCATTTTCATCTTTACTTATTTCACAGGCAGTATTTTGAAATATAACCTGAAACAGGAGGCTTAATACACTTTCAGATATTTCCATTTCTAAAATGCTTTCGCTGTTACTACATTTAATATCTTCAGTTTTTTCACATATCCATATCTTATCAACCACCATGTGGTTTGTGGTTAACGTCCCTGTCTTATCTGTGCAGATGCAGGTAGCAGAACCCATTGTCTCACAAGCAGAAAGATGCCTCACAAGTGCCTTCTCATCCATGAGTTTCTTCATTGCAAAGGCAAGACTCAAAGTCACTGCCAAAGGTAATCCTTCAGGAACAGCAACGACAATAATGGTGACAGCAATAGCGAAGTAGTTAAGAAGCGTCAATGCATCACTTGAAGACCAATCTGTGAACTCCTTATGAATCGCTTTCTCCACCAGAAACCTTCCAGTTAATACCAAAAATGTAAGCACAGCAAATGCCAAACCAATCTTTCCAATGATTGTAGCAACACCATTCAACTTCACCTGAAGTGGGGTCTCATCTTCTCCACCCTGATTTAGAGTTTCCATCAGTTTTCCCCATTCAGTCCTCATACCAACTGCAGTCACTATCATCTTTCCTGACCCATCCTGCACTTTGGTTCCTGATAGAATAAAAGGTTTACTTTCATATATATTCACTGGTTCACTCTCCCCTGACAAGCTTGACTCATCAATCACCAAGCTGTATCCTGATATGTAAATCCCATCAGCAGGAACTATGTCTCCAATAGATAATTGGACAACATCTCCAACAACCAAGTCATAAATGGAGATCTCTTGTCTTCTCCCATCTCTTATCACTTGAATAGAAATCTTTTTCTTTTCTCTATCCAAGTCTCTAAATTGTAAGGATTGATTGTAATCACTTATTGCAGTAACCATGACTACCAAGAATATACTAAGTATGATTCCCAATCCATCATACATGCCCTTTGGCCACCCTTCGGTGGCTATTCCTACACCTATAGAAACCAAAGCACATATCATAAGGATAATCAATGTCAAGTCTTGCAGTGCTTCCCAAACAAACATAAAAAAGCTTCGAGGAGGCTTCTCCTTGTAACGGTTGAAGCCATAAATCTTTTGTCTGGTAGATACATCACTTGTGTGAACACCTTCGTCCAACGAGACAGAGACTTTCTGCGCAATCCCATCAACTCCGCCATTTGTTTTAAGACCCATAATATCATGATCACGAACAACGGATGTAAGTTCATCTGGATCAATTCCAAAACCTGCTTCTTTAATCTCATCTGAAATCTTGTATTCAGGTCGACCAGCAGCATTTTCAGCTGGCCAACAGAAATGAAGAGAGAAAAGGATAAATATTTATATGATAAAAAAAAAGACACAAATGGTCTACATGGAAGCCGTAGCTCCAAGCATTTTACCATCAAGAAACAGACGAGCTGCCTTTCTGACATAAAGAGCGGTTCGTATCTTTTCCTGGTTGAGAGGGAGATAAAGAAGTGAGTGATGATCAGTCACTCACAGCAGCAACGACCGGGAACTTCACAAATAAAGTGAAAGCATAAAAAACAATGCTCAATGCAGCAATCATTCCATGGTTATAATTGAAGGAGAATGACCGGCAACAGCGATGGGATTTGGTTTTTATTTATTTAGGAGTTTTAACTATATTTTATGCCGCGTGATGCTGCCGGGACAAATTTCAAACAATTGTTTTTATTTAATTCTATTATAATTAAAATAAACATTCACAAAAAATAAGGATTTAAATTCTAAAAACAAATTTAAATCAAAGTCGCCATTTCTTATTCAATTTTTTTAAAAAAATATTTTTTTTATTAACAATGTTTCTTTTAATAAAAAATCAAGGTGATTAAAATAAATATTCGTGAGAATCTCAATAATTTAAACTATAAGAGAAAAAATATATATTTTTAAAGGAAAAACTCCAATTTCCTTATTATTGTCATTATTATTTGGATGAAAACATGTCTTTCTATTAGTAGCATGTTTTTTTTTATAATTGTTTTTTCATAATCTGAAAAGAAAAAAAATAAAAAAATAATGTATTCACAGTTTTTAAATACTATATAAAAAACTAACAATAACAAAAAAAAAAATCTATTTTGATACCAAAGTCATTGAATATTCATATGGGATTTGTTTTTTACAATTTATTGCATATTACGCTCATAGATGATTGAACAAATTTATTACAAATATAAGCAAAATAGCAATAGCTTTATTTAAAATATATGACATAGTTGGGTGATTTTTACATAGCATTGTAATTATTAATTTTAAATTAAAAATAAATGTTTATGGGCTTAGAAACACCTGATTTCTAAAAAGAAAAGCACAGGCGTTCATGGGCCTAAAAGACCAAGTTGACATGCAAGCAACACGATAATTGGCAGAACATCGAGGTCGAGTTTCTGTCAAAAACTATTTCCATTAAACCCTACTTTCTAGAACGAATTAATTGACACTAAAATTATTATTTTTTATTATTAAAATATGATCGGTTGAATTTCTTTTCCCCCCTTTTCATGACTTTTTTTTTTAAGCCCGAAAACTAAAACGTGAAGAAAATAAAGTTTAAAAATTAAAATATAAACACCTAAAACTAAAAGGGGCAAATAAATATAAAAGTACAAAACTTCAGGGATCAAAATAAACTTTCATTACAATGTTATCAGTTCGGGGTAAAAAAAAAAAAAACAGTTGCCGGCTTGGGAGGAAAAGGAATGTATACGACTCTTGCTCAAGGACAATATATTAAATATCATAGAGAATATAATAATGAATGGAGAAGTATAATCCTTGAACAACGGAGAAGTGAGCCCGGCTTAGTCTTGCTGCTTAGATTCTCGTATATTCATTTCTGAGGGTATTTAGGAGAATGTATGGTAGTATTTATTTTTTAAAATGTTTTTTTATTTATAAATGTATTAAATTAATATTTTTATTTTTATTTTTTAAAAATTATTTTTGATACCAATATATTAAAACATTAAAAAATCAATTTAAAAAAATTAATTTTTTTAAAATATTTTTAAAATAAAAAAACAAACAGCCATCAAGCTCCGTAGCAACGTAAGTTGCTAACAATGTTTCTTCTTTAAACTAACAATGTTACTTCTTTAATTAAGAGAGAATTGTGATCATGCTTACACAAGAGATGTTGAAGCAACTAATCTTATACAGAAAAATAATTTGATGATTCTCTCTTCGAAGAATCCGAAGAGGAGGTAGGTTGATCACGTTGACTTTGTTGTTTGTTCATTCCAAACTCAATATTATAGTTCAGAAGAACATTGATTTCTTAATTGAGGAAAGATGGAAGGTCTCTGTCAAAAAGTTTCTTCACGCTATGAACTTTCATGGAGTTTTTGCTACTTCAACAATTTAGAACTCGAAGCCTGAATTTTTTTCCAACCAAGAAAGAACGAGAAGACAACAATGGCAATTGGGTACTTCTGATTGTTCAATATTTTATTATTTAGAAATATTCTTTAATATTCATTATTCAGTAGTAAAACTAGAGTTTTAGATTTCTTGTTGAATTCAGACTTGTTATATTTTTTTATTTTATTCGGTTTAGAGCGTGTAAATAAACACATAAACACCTCTTTAAATAAAAATATTTTAGGTTCAAAATTTATATAAACTTAAACTATTTTATGTTATTAATTTTATAAACTTGATTAATATGTAACTGATATCATATTGAATAACTATCTCAACCCAAAAACTTAAACTACTTAGTAAAGTTTTGAAATATAATTTATATTATTTTTCAATGAACTATTTATTGTTTTGCTGCTATATTTTAATTTTAGGACTCCTTGTTAAAAGTTAAAAAATTAGGAGACTTCCTAAACTAAATAAAAAAATAAATAAAATATCTCCAGCATCATCAAAAAATTGTCAAACGAGAGCATGCACCAGGCAAGCTAGTCAGTGGACATCTTATTAGTCCATGTATTAAGATACAAGAATGAACATTTTATACGATAAAATAGTAGTTGACTTACTAAAAAAATAATAATATTTTTTTATATCTCTTATTTTAAAATTCACTTCAAAAATGGAAGTTTATAAAAGCTTGTGGAAACTAGAATTACGAAAGAAAATGATGGAGCTTGAAAGCAACAGATCGTCATGTGACAAGGGAACGACGACGATCTAAAAATTAAAATAATATATTAAAATAAATCGGCCTTTTGACAATAATATATTAAAACTATTATAAAATAATAATTTAATATTTTTTCAAGTCAAAATTAATTTTAAAAAACACCTAAAAATATAATTAGACCCTGAAATAAAATAATAAACTTGGAATAAGACTGCAATTGAATCAATAAATGGACAGCAGATTCGAATCAACAAATGACAATTAATTTTTTAAAAAAGACAACGGTATCAAGTGGGGCAAAGACCACGGGAGAATGACGTGGAGACACCCATTATTATTTACTTCTTTAAAAAATGATTCAAATAAGCCATCTCTGTCGTGAGAATCTTAAACACTGAAAAGTTACAGTTGCCTGAAAATACTAAAAAATTAATAAAATTTAAAAAAGTAATTGAAAAAACTGAATTGTAAAAAAAAATTGATTAAAATTTTTAAAAAACTGACTGGTTCAGTTCGGTTTGGTTTTGATTTTATAAGCCTGAAACTGAAAAAACCAAACCGAACCCAAACCGAAAAAAACCAGAAAAAACCAAGCCAAACTAGAAAAAAACCGATTCAAACCAGAAAAACCGAGTCAAACTGGTTTGAACCGGTTTTTATCCTAAAAACCAAACCGAATCTGAAACCAGTTGGTTTAAACCGATTTTAGTTTTTTTAAAAAAAATTTAATTTGACTCTTTTTATAAAAACCAAACTAAACTGAAAATAACTATTTATACTAAAAAATATAGTTTTGAGACATGACTCGATGATTATTCCGGTGCAAAACCCTATTCCTGGAGTTTGAGATCTGATTTTATACTTTTGGTTTGGGAAAGGTGAAGTGAATTTTCAGGGAACTTATTTTCTTGGCAATGCAAAAATAAAATTGTTTTAATAATTTTATCATTAGGGGAACCATATAAAAAAAATTATACAATTACAAAAGGGTATCTTTTTTGGATCTGCAAAAAGAAAAAGGAAAGAAAAGTTGCAATTTCTTATGTATAAAAAAAGTTTTTTTCCACGTAGACATTATTGATGGTCTGCAATCTCTTATCTCAACCTATTTAGATTTTATTTCAATTTAAAAAACCCATCCAAATTATACTCTTATAAGATCTTTTTCTTGATTAAAAAATTAAGATAAAAGTAATCCCATAATAAGATTTATATATAATAAATTATATGGTGCTTAAATTAACTGCAACAACATGTGTGTTTGATAATATGATTTACAATATTTTTTATAATTTTTTTAACATTATTATATCAAAATTATAAAAATAATTAATTTAATAAATTTTTTATAAAAATTCCTTTTAAAAAATAGAAGTTATTACAGTATGATACTATCAAATAGGCACTAGCAGTAAAAAAGAAACACACATAAATAAAAGAATTATTTTCACTTTAGTAAGATTGGATGTGGTTTTTTTTTTCTATTTTCTTCATTTTTTCTATTTATCTCTTTTTAAATATTAATATTTATGAACACAAATTTTTTTGATGGAGAAAATATTGGTGGCCATATATTTCTTGAAATGGATCAAGTTCATTTCATTTGAAAAACAAAATGCTGAGGGCACTGACGTAAATCCACCGCAAAAAACTCAAAAACTGGCCTAGAAAACTCAAGAAATTCCATGTCAGCATTTCTAGAAGAAAAACAGTTAACGTGTAAGCAACTCATTGGCCAAGAAATCCAATAATGAGCATGTGGGACCCACAAGTCAATCCACAGCCAGTTTCGAATCAAAAGAAGAAACAGCTAATAAGTTTCCGTTATGGAGTCGCCACAAGATAAAACACGCGTAAATTAAAAAGGAACCTGGATGCTCCGCTTTTTGCCTTCGGCTTCAGATCGCTTATCGAGATCGGCGACCATGCGGAAACGCCGGCTAGGATTTTTGACAATAGAAACAGCTTTTCTCCATCTTCTTAAGGCGACTTCCGATGGATTCTTGTGTTCCACTTCAAAATCCTTCAGTAAATTGTCCATTCTTTTCACCGGTTAATCGCCGAACAGCAGCACCGGCTGTGTACTAGTGGTTCTACTTGCGAGACGCTGAGTGAATTAAAAGGAGTTTTGTTACAAGGAGAAGATGTTGAGAGTTTACTTGCCTTGCATGTAGTGGAAGCCATAATAATGGAAGTGTGACCCAATTAAGAATTGACACGTGGAGAAGAATATATTTGATGTCTTTAAAAGGACAGACTTATTTCATAGAGAGAAAGCGGCAAGTCATGCTTTTAGAGGAGTGATCAGTGAAGTTTTTTCTTTTTTTTGTCAATTTGTAGTTTTATAAATGGTGGTTGGGGTTTAGATAATTGTTATAAAACTTCTTCCCGTGATCCGGTATTCAAGCATTTTAGTAATTTGTTGATTTGAATTTAACTTGGGCTGATTAATTAGTGGATAAATCTATTTTTTTAATCAAAATTATATATTTTTTAATAACTTTTTTATATAAAAAAATTAAAATTTAAGTTGACTGATTAACTCGTATATCTAATTATCTAATTCACCACTCAATATATTTTTTTATTTAAGATGATTTCTGTACCAAGTTTTATAACTATACATAAAAATATGACTGGAAGAAGAATATTTTTTTATTTTTTAAAATAAAAAACTATTTTAATATATTTAAAAATAAAAAATATTTTAAAAAATAACTGTTTTTATATTCTCAAACATCCCATAATCATGAAAAATCCTAAAAGTTGGTTGGAGAAGTTTAGTTTCTTGTTTTCCTTGAATTATTTATAACTTTTATTTCAATAACTTTTTTAATTAAATATTTTTTTTAACTCATATGCAACCACAAGCTAATTGTGTAATTAAAATCTTCTCCAAACTAGCAACTTGAATACAAATACTTGGACATATTTTATAATATTCCATAGTTTTGATTTGATTGTGTCTATCATGAAAATCCTCATATTGTCAATTCACAAACTATACAAGAATACTAGCTTATTTCCCGTACTATGCTGAGGCCAGAGCAAAATTCTTTTTAAATACAAAAAAAAATAAAAATAAAAATATAAGCATTGCTAACGGATTTTCTAAAAAAATAGTTGATAATGTATAATATTTAATAAAAGATTTGATGGTTATAAAACTATATAATAAGGATAACTCTACTCCAAAATCTTGAAAAGAAGGCATGGAATAAGGTGATGATCGATGCTATTTCTATTTCAAATATTCTATATCCATTTTTTTTCTTTTATTAATAGATCCGATAACTCTTCACTTGTAGTGGGTTTTTCTTTCAACAATTAATAAATATAAATGGTAAATATAATAAACTGCTACTTTTTTAGGACATATCAAGAGAAAATCAAACAGTGTTTTGTCAGGATGGAACTAAATCAAACCATCTTATCCAACTGCATAAAGATTGGTAGGTATGACTATTTAAATTCTATCTTAATCACTCGTTTGAAAACAAGGTCTTTCACCAGCCAAAAGATGAGAACAAGATCTTGATGTTAGAACGACAGAAAATGCTCACAGTCACACAAACATGCATGGTTGCTGTCCACATCTCTAACCGGGAAAGATCTTGATGTTAGGAATTAGTCAAGTTTTTTGTTTTCAATTATAAGAGATATCCTTGAATTATGAGCTTGCCTGATAATCGAGGATAAATACTTTTCTCGAATGATTTTAAAAACATATTCTTTATTATGTCTTCTAGTTAAAAAAAAAATGATTATGTATTACATTAATTAACTGTAAAAGAGTTTTTATAAAGTCGAAAATGTTTTATATAGTTAGATTTCTCTACCAATATAATGTTATATTGTGTACTTATAGATAAATTTTTATTTACAGCAAGTTTAAAACTAAATTATATGTTCAATTCAATTCAATTTTACATGTGATTTGAATTTAATTGATAATTTATTATAATTTTTGTATTTGGAATAAAATATTAAATCACATAATTATATTATCTAAAATATCTATAAAAATAAATTGAATTAACAATCTTAACTATTTTATCCTGAATTACATAGTATATATTTTTAATGAATAATTTGTTTATAAATAAAATATCAAGATATTTGATAAAAAAGAAAGAAAGAAGAAGCTATTTTATCATGCTTTTGATTCCACCTAAAATGCCATTAAATCTTGATAAGTATTCTGAAACTAAATAAATAAGATTTCAGGATAAAAAGACAATGTACTAAAATTAGCTTCTTTTTACTTACTAAAATAAGAAGTGCTTGAAAATAACCAAAAACACAAATTTTGCTATAACATGATTTCTTTTATTAGTTTTGATCAAAGTTTAATTTTCTTAGTGTTCAACAATTTTAATAATTATATTTAACAAACACACGTATAAAAGTAATATTTACCAAATTAAAAGTTTCTTTCAGATTATGGTATCGATTACTTTTCAAAGCATTTTTGTTAGAAAATGCATGAAAATAATGTTTTGTTTTAAAAAAATTATTTTTAATATCAATATATTAAAATAATTTAAAAATATTAAAAAAAATAATTTAAAATAAAAAATAATAATTTATTAAAACATTTTCTAACCATAAATAAAAACAAAATGGGAGTAAATCTTAGACTCACTCAACTTATTTATATTGTACCAACCCAAAATTTATTTTTCTCCGATCGGTTTGGGTCGTGAGGGGACAGGCTTGGTCCCTGATATTTAATATAAGGGACATCAAGATCCATCCCAGTTTATCTTTTCCGACCGAGTCTATTTTTCCGTACGATACGACAGAAGCCATGTCCTTGTTAACCATGGTTATTAAGCTCTACATGGCTGAATTGGGTAATGGGATGTGAAGGTTATTTTATGTTGATTTGAATTAATTTATTTTGTTTTAAACATCCTAATATTTTGAATTTTTTTGGGGTGTTTTACTTTATTTTTATTGGGTTTTACTAGGCCCGCAGGTTAACCTGATTTTAAAATGAATCACTTGAGTCAATTCATTAATCTATTTTATCATGAAATCTAGATTAGTTTATGTCCCACAATGACATGACAGTGTCCTGAATTAATCCATCAAGTCAGTAGAGAGGTTTTATAATAATGATGTTAACCTCTTTATACGTGTTTAATATTATGGTATATAATATTTTTTAAAAATATTTTTTACTTGAAAATATTTGAATTTTTTTAAAATATTTTATTTTTAATAACAGTGTATCAAAATCATAAAAAAAATATATGATTTTTTTTTAAAAGAAAAAATACTTTTTTTAAAAAATCTAATAACATATCTTACCGCGCTCTAAAAAATGTTTCAAGAATTGAATGATTAATATCGGTCCTTGCTTTGTGCGGTGTCCCTTTTTGCCTTTCCCGTGCATCTATAGAAAGAAGATGGATTGGAGACGACACCACAAAGTTTTGAAGTCAAAATCAAATTTATGGCTTGTCGAAATAATTGTACCTTAAACGAAACGAAAGACAAAGGAGTGTGAATGGTGCTTGCCACGCAAGGAATTTGAATGGGCTAATAATTTTCTCAAATTTTTATTTATTTTATTTGCGATCCACTCCATACCATATGAATGGGGGTTAATGGTGATCATGATGACTCATGTAATAATTTCTTAAATTTACTTTTTATTTTATATATTTTATATGCAAGATATTATCAATATTATAACCTAATATTAACCATCGTAATTTTAGTTATTGCTATTATTATTTTATAATCATCCTAATCATTATTATCATCATCATCTTTATTTCTTATTATTAATTATCTTTTATTTTAATATCATCATCATCATCCATCATCAGTTATTTTTACATATATATATATAAAATATTTGTTATTATTATTTTTTTAATCACCTCTATTATATTATTATCAATTATTATTATTATTATTTATAAATAGAATGACAATCATTATTAATTTGGTATTAGTATACCTAATATTATTATTATAAATATCATAATTATAATTATTATATTGTTACAATCATTGTGACAACTATCATGTAATCATTTCACAATGATGATTAAATATGTTAAATTATTAATTTTAGTTAATATATTTTTATATTTTTAAAATTAAATAATGTCTCTGTACAGTTTTTTCCTTCACGTGCTTTTGTTTATAACCAATTTTTTTAAATTAGAAATAAGAAATAGTTAAAAACAAGAAATAGTACCAAAAACTAGGTCGTGGCTCGAAACCAGACATCTATGTCCTAGAGACTAATGACACGATCAATGGAAGCCTTAACATGAACCTCGGCAACCAAATGCAGTAGAATATTTGTAAAGGGATAGCTTGATTGTGTTGCTTTGACAGAATTTGTGTGTCTCTTTGCACTCCTCGAGATCATCATCACGGGTCAAACGAATCCATTCCCCATCATCATCCATATACTTGAGGCCAATGCCAGTGAAATCATCTATCTTGAAACGTTTACCAATCTCTTGTTGCAAGTCACTTAAACCCCAGTTTGGTTGCAAGAATAACCTAACCTTTTCTACTCCATAAATGGCTTTAACTCTGAAGACATCTCCTCCTCGTCTACTCTGGCCAAACTGTGGTTGAGTTTCTAGCAGACTTTGATGAATCTGCTCATTGATTGTCCTTGTTTTGTGGATATATGATCGTGAGAGAAAGTCTGGTTCTCCTTCGTTATTCAAGGAATAAAATTCTGCTAATTCACTACTGCTAGTCCTCTTTAAAACCCCATTCGAGGTTTCTGCTGGTAAACCGCCATTTCCATTGCTTGAGCCAGTTATAACGGTGGCGACATGCTGTTGTGCTCGAGCAGAACAACAGTTACTTGAACAAGAGCTCCTACTACACGGAGAGGAATGGGATTTTGAGGTAGTGCCAGAAAAGATAGTATCATCAGGTGGAGAATCAAAGTGCTTTGAACTGTCACTCCTCCTGAATGATGAAGAAGGAGCATGACTTGAAAGTTTTGTAGAGCTCAGTTCTGGGAAGGCTGAGTAGAAAGATTCAATCTGAATGGCACCCTTAGCACCTTGGACTGTGTCAATCACCTGCTGGAGTTTTCGCAAGGAATGGTCAACCTTCTTGATCTTTCGAGAAGGCCATCGCGTGATACCGTGTTGTCTGCATATTCTTTTGAGAGTAGTAGGGCAAACTGCAATTAGAACAAGTTTGTGTGATTACACCATTGATTAGCTAACAAATGACAGTCCTCTGATAAAGGATTATTGAAGACAACAACCTAGCTTTACAAACGAAAAGGATAATAAAGGTTTCTGGAGGATTATATCAAGTTGGTCTCCAGCAAATGTTTGTCTGCGTGATGATAATTCTTTAATAAAGGATGCCTCAGATCTAAAATTGAAATGCTACTCATTACTTTATATATGAACATGTGATTTCATCTGTGATAGGATATTTGCATACCGCTGAGGCTTTGAGCAGCGTCTTTGAGGCTCCCTGCAAAGTATTGTCGAAGAACTTCCAAGCTGATTGTCTGGATATCTGTCTTGGTCCGTCTCTTCTTACCTGTTTTTCTGCTGCCAAATGAGAGATGTCTGCCAAAAGCAGAAGAAACTCCATCACCCTCGGTATTGCTATTGGTTCTAGAATTTTGCTGAAGTTGACCCAACTCCGAAATTACTTGCTTATGGTCTAATTCCACCGCAGATTCATCCCAATGAGTTATCATCTTGAACTCTTCTTTAGGCTCTTTTGGATAGCCCCATGTGACACAGAAACTTTTACTCTTCTTTTGGGCCTCCACCATACGGGAAATCCAAGATGATTCATCCAATGGAGGTTGTTTCGAAGGTGATGATTCAAAACTCTGATTTTCTCCATTATCAAGCCCCTTGTCCATGACAACCTGTAAACTCCAGCAAACCTGCTGTATGGCAATAGGCAATAAATCCCACATCTTCTTTTGTTCTTCATTGTTTTTGCAATCTATTGGCAAGAATAACTCCAAGACAAATTCAACTAATCCGGTAGCAATGCTTCGCAGGGGAATCGCTATGGCAGCATGAAGACCAAATATCTTGGCATGGTGAGCCAGAGGATAATCTTTCTTGCTGAAGGAAGTTATATCATTCGCGAAACATTGTTTTTGTGTTGTGAATGCCCTCCCCACAATCCCTTGGCCTAGGAAAATGTATTGCTCAAAACTTGCCATGTGAAAACCTGAAAAATCTCTATCGGCCAAAAAGCAAGCAGAATCCACGGTAGATATACAAGCGCCAGACTTCTCAGCAAACTGCTGGCGTCCACCTTTACCTTGCCGGCTACATAGAGCCCATGTTAGAGCTAAGGGTAATCCATATGTCTTGCAAACAGATTTCACAATCTCTGATAACTCAGGCACTGCAACTTGATTTAATCCATTGCAAGTCTGTGATAAAAGGAACAGCAGTTGTGGTCTTAGTTATGAACGCTGAAAACTTCAGAAACCTGAATCTAGTGTCTCTGTTTCTAAAAGGCCTATCTACTTACCTTCACACCAGGTGAGCAGAAGTCTTCAGAACTTCTTAGATCAACAGCCTGCAAATCAGCATGCATATAAAGAGCAGAAAATGAGCGAAGTTCTCTGCTTATTTCACAGGCTTAAAGAAATTGATAACCATTGTTACTTTTGAAAGGCATTTCTATCATTCAAAGATCTGAAAGTTCAATGCAAGTCAATGGATTTGAAATGAAAGAAACATGAAGCCTATATGCAACTAACAGAACTAACATAAATTATATAACAATAGTCTCATTGTTAAACTTGATAGCTAATTGAAATCCTTTGCAAGATACATGGGAAACGAACAAACCTTGAGAGCTTTGCGGATGTCTTCTAGTTCTGGACGATAGGTTATCTTCTCAGTAGTAGTTAAAATCTCAACTATGCCCAGGCAAGTCTCACTTCCTTGTTTGAAAAGAGGGAGTGCAAGAGACCCTCTAATGTTATGTTGTACTGCATGATCTCTACGCGGATATTCTTCACTTCTGAATAGACGTACATCAGGAGTCCACTCAGGCAGCTTCTCCAAGAAAACCCGACCGGGGAACCCTACAGAAAATTTCGCATCCCCTTCTACTTGGAAGTGATAGGCAACTGAAACATTTCTATAACTTGCAAGACTCTTACAACTCGGATTGACGAAATATGGCTGATCAATAGTAGCAAGGACTTTTTTCCCTTCTTTCTCCACAGGTAGCCAAATCTGGATAAGACTATCTTTAAAATGGATACAATTTTTTAAGTATCTAATGGCTTGCATTGCTCTCTCCTTCACAGAAAATGAAGTCACTGGATTTACCCTCGGCACCATCTGCCATTCGACACCCAATCCAGCGGCTTCTACTCGATAACTTGTAGTGTGCAGTAAAGATGTGGAAGTGTCCACAGAATCCTCAACCTGAGGTTCAGTCTGAACAAGTTCCATGCTTTTAGGATAATCTAGAGGTGGATTTCCATGGCAATGCCTTTCTGTTTCTTCTTGATAATCCTGCTGGTTTGAGGCTATACTCAAGTTATTAGACCCCATAAAAGGCATATATAGTGAAGGGTGGTCATATAGAACATTAGAGATGGAGGGACCTTGCTGCAGAAAGCTGAACTCTCCATCGTTCTCGGCCCATCCTTGATACAAGATCTCATCCATTAAATCCCAATTCGTGGGATTTCCTGAGAAGATCCCGAACGTAGGATTAGGGGAAGAGGAACTGTGTTCATCCATACAGTCAACTTGCTTGAAACTCGCGCCAACCAAAGCTTATATAAACTCCAAATTAGGAATGTTTCCACCTGAGACACAGGAGTATAAGACGAAACATGAGCAAAAGGAGAAAAACCCAGGATTCTCTACTTTCTTTACATTAAAGCTGTACTCTGAAATGCATTTCAAAGCAAATATAGAAGAGATACATGAAGCAAGAAAGAAACTCACTTTCTGAAGACTCTTGATTCAGCTAGGTCCGATTCTCTTCCAGTCTGTGTACTATGCGTTGCTCAAAGCAATGAAATGTGAACCTTAATCATTACCTGATATATATATATACGCGTGTGTGTGTGTGCAGTCAGTTTTTGACACAAAACAAGACAAAAGCTGAGTAATCAAGGAAAGAGATGCGTGTGTGAAGAGTTTTTAAATGTCCAAAGTACACAAAATGAAGAAATACATATTATAATAGGTAAAAAAAAAGGGTCTAATGCTATTATTTAAATCACCTGATCATAAACTGAGTTCAATTTCAATGACTCAAAGATTAACTGCCAATCGTTCTTACCTTAACCTAGCTAGGTAATAATTAGCTCAAGGTTCTCTTCCTTGTCAGCAGGACTCAGCATGAAGCACCGGTTTGATTTCTAAGCGAGCTACAAACATGGTTGTAATTATGTTTTAAAAAAAAAATTAATTTTTTTAGGTTAAAAATTAATTTTTATAATATTTTGAATTATTTTGATACGTTGATCTCAAAAATAATTTTTATAAAATAAAAAAAATATTATTTTGATACATTTCGATACGAAAAACACTTTAAAAAACAACCGTAATCACACTCCCCATCAGTCTTGCCCATACACTTCATTCTCTTGAAACAAGAAACTGTGGATGGTTTCTGCTGCTGCTTTGATTATATATCCTCTGCAGTGTCATGGGTGCTTGTTCTTGTCCATATAATGGCACAACAGCCCCATGTTTTATGGAGAAATGCCATTATTAATATTGGTTCAAAATCCATTAGTCCTGTAACCAATAAATTAAAAAATTAAGAAAGAGGACATGGTTGTTTATGTTATGTTTTTTGCAGCACAGATTCGATTTAAGGGGAAATGGACCACTTCCCAGATCATTTCAGAAGACATCACATTATAAGGACAGCTCGAAGGGTTAATGACAAGAGTTTTTAGTAATTAATCTCTATGTCATGCAATTCCCCTCCACCCCAGATCATTTAGGGGCCATGAATTCATTTTTATTCATGGCCGATCGATTTTCTGCATTTAACTACTTCATTAACAATAATTACCAACCTAATTAATTAAAAGTAGTTTAGCGTTAATGGTACTCTGAACATGGTGGAATTTTCATTGGTCAAACAAGACTCTTGGTGCTCTCGTGTAGAGTGCCTGATGGTGAAACCATCATGTGCTGCCTCACAGGAAGCGAAACAAGGGAGATTATTAATTACTCACATCAAGAAATCAAAGTTATAATACAAGCACAGCCATGTTAAGGTAAAAAAATATATAATTTGTTTTATTTTTTAATATATTCTTTTAAATAAAAATTTTTTAGATTTGAAAGTTATACATGCTCATGTTTAATTTTTATCATATAAATAGAAATGATAAAATTCAAATTCATGATCATCTAATCATCAAGATTCTGATACGATATTAAAGAAGAATCTTAATTTAAAAATTTAAATTATTAAATAAAATTTTAAAATATAATATATATTATTTTTACGGTGCATAACCGTTTAAATAGTCAAAACTCTAAGCTGATGTCAAGTTATACTATTCCTCAAAATGAGAAGTGCAGCAGCAGAAGCAGCCGCAGTGCTAGCCATGGATAACCAATCTGTTTTGATCATTAGCACCAAGATTTACATGTTGCTTTCCACCATATTAATTTATCTCGTAAATAGATGTCAACGAAACGCAGAGGAGATCGAAAGTACAATTAAACCATGATGAGTAAATCCACAGTCTGACGTTACAGTTACATATGCCTTACGTGATAACTAAATAGTGATCTAATTCTTTAATTAGAGCTAATCATTCATTAATCCTATTAATTATTGTGGCATTGCATGACTCATAGATTGCGTGGGCTGCCATCAGCTCGCCTTTGTTTCATGTACGATTGACCTTCAGATAAGTTAGAGCTAGCCTTGAGGTGGTCTGTAATTGACTTTTATTTTTATGTTCAGTCTGGGTTCAACTCTTTGAATCCAGCACCTAAGATTCTACAGAGCTGGTAAACCTCTTAACAACCCTTCTTTTTTCTTTCTTTTTATAAATGAAGCAGTGAATAAATTCTGAAACCAGAAAAAATCTGATGTGAATTTTCTGCCAAGCTGCAATCATGACTCATAAATATATATAAAACCTACCCTACTTCTGGGATTCTTGAGCTCCAATAGTCATGCAAGCTTTTGCCAGCTGGTGCCACGGCCTCGAGGCCGGCAGTGGCAACAAAGTAGACCTGAAAGCTCACATAACCTGTTTACAATAGTATAATCATTGCCCTCCCCGGTCAATCTTGTATCATCAGGAATCCATCACCAACACAGTTGAGAAGCGGATATCCGAGGAGCAAAGCTGTACAGATTCCATGCAAAAGAGTTTGCTTCTTCGAAAGTAACAGTTTACGCAGAAAGAAATTAATAATGGGGACCTCACTTGACGATATTTTTTAAGGATTTCTAGTAAAAAAATCAGAAAACTGTTCCCTTATTGAATTGGATTACATCATTCGTTAGGTAGGATGCTGTGCCTTCTTCTAATCAACACTGTGCACAACATTTGCAAACCAGCATTATTTCCCTATTCAGATAAAAAAACAATATCAGCAGCTTTTTTAAATCACTCAGCTTATTCGTGAACTTCATGGTGCTTGCGTTAAAGGGCTGCCTTCTTATATATATATATATATAATCGATTCAAACCTGGGAGCGATCGACAAATGTAAGTGTTAGATTGAAGAGCTAATAAAATTAATCGCAACATGGTTTCAGGACTCTATTTTTGTCTTTATCTTCTGCTTGCTTTCTGGAACCTTTTACCTCACTCTTTTCTGTGCTGGTACACCACCAGAGAGTTGAAGAAAAAAAGCAACGACACAGTATTTTATTGTGGTTTACCGAAAGAACATGCAATTGAAGTTCTTCGTAGATGAAGAAATCAATAAAAATAAAATAAAAACTTTCATCGATTATCTCTAACATGTCAAATCATCAATCAAAATATCAATAAAAATTCCGATAGTAATTTTAAAAGAAATTATAACCTGATGGTAGGCTAACTCAAACGCAATCTCCGCATCATGTTTCTCCCTCTAAAACCCGAAACCTTTGCCTCTTTCATTCTCTCACTAAAACCCAAGAATCACTTCCAGAAATCCAGCCACCACCTACTGGCACATGGGGCATAAAATATCTCCCAAGACTTAAACAAATTCACTCATTTATATTTTAAATTAATCTAATAAAAATTATTTATAGTATTTATAATTTGTTTGTATATTTAATTATTTTACTTGTTTTTAACAATAATTTTTTTGTATTAATATAGAATTTGTATTTTATAATTTGTTTGGGATTTGGGTAAAAAATTGATTTAAATGGTTGCTTGATAAAATTGGGTGTGATTTTGTAACTTAAATATGTTAGAGTTAAAGAAATGATGAGTAATTTAACGGGTATCAATTATTCTTTGTTAATTTTATGGTTAAGTTAAAAACTTGAGAAAATTTATTCCCTCCCTCTTTCCTTTCTAGTTTTTTGTTTATTTAATTAAATTATGTTCTCATTCTTTTGACTGCAATGTATTTAGTCATAAATATTTTATTGAGTGTTTTTTTTTTAATTTCATCCCTTGACATTTGATTTTTATATCAAACTTGGTCCTTATTTTTTTTTTGTTATTTTTATTTTTTCTTATCCATTTCTTAATTGAAATTGTTTTTTAATTTCATCCATCATGATTTTATTTTATTTTCTTTTCATATCCTCATTCTTTTCAAATTTATATTTTTTTCTTTTTTATTCTTTATTTAATTTATTTTTTTAATTTCATCTCTAAATACTTTGGTTGGTTGGGAATTTAACATTATTATTTTTTTGGGTTTACCTTTTATGTTGTAATTTGGACTTATGATTTGTGTCACAAGTCTTAAGTATTTGATTGGGTTGGCTTTTATTGCTTTTTTGTTTCTTTTTAAAAAAAAAAAATTAATTTCATCTCTCATCATTGGGTTCTTTTGAAATTGGTATTGGTTAATTTTTTTATCTTTTTTTTAATAGAGTTATCCCAATATCATGTCTTGGATCATAAATTCAACAGGTTCATCAAGGTTGACTCGAGCTTTTTTTTTTCATTGCTTTTAAATTGTTTTTTTAATTATGCCCTTTAATGTATATTAGGTTGGTTTGATAATTGAGTCTTATAATTTTATTTGATCTATTTTCCACGAGATTATTCTAATCCCACAACTAGTTTATAGATTTGGTTTGATCTTTGCTTGAGACGGATGATACAAAATCATCATGTTGGTTCATTGGAAGGATGTATTTTTAAGAATTCATATATGTGCTAGCTCGGACAAACTTAAGTTAGTTTCTTTTAAAAATTGTTTTCTTTTCAATTTCTTCATTCGTCATTTTATTCGCTGGGAATTAAGATTTATATTTTCTCTATTTTTCTTTCTACGCAATTATCTCATTCTTGTTAATTTTTTACTTTATTAACAAATATAACCATTAAGATGTTTTAGGAATATTTTAAAGATATATTTTTATAATATTAGCAAGCGTTCATTTTTTGCATTGAATTATTGTTGTTTTTTTTTCTTTATTTGCTGTCAATATTTTATCTTCTAATCATATTATTAAATTATTTAAACTTATTAAACTCATTGAAATCAATAACCAAAATCTTAGATTTTTTATTTTATTTTTGAGAACATTTATATCATCTTGATTTTTTTTTTCATAAAAAAAAGGATCAATCGTGTTGCAGTCCCAACCAAATACCTAGTTCCTCCTCAATCAAAATTCACTTTAGATAACAAGTTCTATAATTTATTCTTCACTCCTTTTCTTTTCCTAGAGTCACAGCAACCATGAATTGTTCTGTACGTCCTCAGAGAATTTGCCTCTAATCTAAAGAGCTCGTATAAAGCAAGATGGGTCACCATGCTGCATCTCCTTTTCAACCCTATCATCGGCACAAAGAAACAACATTGAAGAGTAGTCAGAATCCTTAATTTTCAAGATTTAATCTTTCATGTGTTAGCAGTTCACGAAATTAACCATTCTGTAGTTTTACTTAGTCGATTTTGTTATAAGCTAAAACCCTAAAAAAAAATTATAGGTACTCAAAGACCAAAACATGATAATTACAGTCATACCCCTAAAATACTTAATTTTGTCCATCCAAGTCTCAATTGTAAAAATGGTTATTATAAACATTGACTTGGAAGAAAAAAAAAACTAGAAAATCATATTAATAATGAATAGGAAAATAAATAAAAAATGTCCTAAATTTAAAGTGAAGAAATAAGAATAATTAAAAAATATATTTATTTTTTCCACAAGCTCTCTCTAATTAAACATATGGTATATAATATTTTTAAAGCAAAACCTACTACACCATGAAAACGTCCAATATAATATTTTTCAAGTAGAATCTTTTCAGTTGAAAAACCAACGATTTTTTTATGTATAGACTACTCCATCATGAGTCTTTAATACATTTGTACATGTCACCTCATCGTAGATCTTACCATTAAAATTTTCAATAACAACACATAACAGCTAAGCCAGGATCATTGGGTTCTAATATTATCTAATGCAATCAAGAACAAAAAATTACAAGATTTATTAAAGTCAAGAATTTTAAAGGCCGCATATTCCGTTATAAATCAATACTCTCAAAGACCAAAAACACAGTAATTATGGAAATGCTATATAAATATTTGATTCTTTTTATACTAAAAGCTATCACAAAGAAAAAAAAATAGAAAACCCTATTATTATTAAATAGAAAAATAAAAAATAAAAAAAATCTTAAACTTAAACTAAAACTAAAGAAGAAGAAATAAAAATAATTAAAAATATATGTATTTTCTCAAAAAACTCATAGAACAAAATACAAGTTGTTGGTACCTAGTGGGTAAAAAGATTATACAATACTGTTTACTTTCTGTACATTTTCTCTGCCAAGTCTTCAATATATACGGTGCCCAAAATACAAGTTGGTGGTGAGTGGGATTGGCCTCAGTGAAAATCTCAAGTCTTTGTAAAAGGGCAGCCAAGAGAAAGTGTTGGGCTAAATCCTGTGCATCTCATAAAACCTCTTCAATGATTTCCATAATTCTGCTTCCTGGGCTACTAATGGGTTGCCTGCGCACAACAGGTCTGGCCTCCTCTCTCTCACACACAAACACGTCCACGGACGCGTGCATGCTCACCACCACGATCGAGGACGTACACTTCTACATTTGCCAAAAATTCATGCCTAAACTCAAATAATCTGTATCAGTATTCCAGATTAACTTATTTCTTAATGTATTGCAGATGCTCAAACGGGAGCTTGTTGATTATGGAGGTGACATTTAATTACCACCCGCGCAAGAAGTTATAGCTCTCTCCAACCAGTACAATATACAAAGAATAATAAGAATCTATGATCCAGACCCAGCAACTCTTCAAGCTGGTGGAGGCTCCATCATCGAGCTCGTCCTTGGTGTTCCAGACATTGACATTCCAAACCTCGCTTCCAGTCAAGACAATGCAGATGCATGGGTGCAAAACAATGTGATAAGATACACTAATGTCAGGTTCAGATATATTGCTGTTGGAAATGAAGAGAGACCGGCTGATCCATTTGCTTCAGCATTTTTCTCTGCCATTCAAAACCTTCATAATTCAATTTCTGCTGCTGGTCTAAGGAATCGAACCAAAGTCACTACTCCTACCATTGCTGGTGCACTTGGAGACAAGCGCGGAGCCAGAAATTTTTCTTGTCCTGAGCTATTAAATAAATATATAAATATTTTTAAGATAAATTACTAATTTATGTATATGAATTTTTAAAGTTGACAAAGTTTTAATTCAAATACACTAATCAAAATATTAAAAAATAAATTTGAAAATACATAAAATTAAATTGAAAGTAAAAATAAATTCATTATTGAAATTACATCCTTCGATGTTTTGTGGAATATAATTCATCTATAATCGAATCTAAATTGATATTGTAACAACCCCTCAACCGGAATAAAATAACAATCTTATGTCAACTGAAAAACAAAATAATTAAATATTTTTCCTATCTCGGTTCCTCCTTTCTTCACTTGATTCTTTCTTAGGTTAGTGTTTTATAAATTGGACTTTGTAAGTTTACAAGGCTATTCTCTCACTTTTCTTATTTTTTTTCTTGGATTTTTTTTTTATATTTTTCCCTTACTTTTCTCTCTTTCTCTCTTGCCTTTTCTTTTCTTTCTTTTCCTATTCTGCTTATGCTCAGTCAGCAACATATAAAAGGAAGGAAGAATTGATTTGTTTTATTTTTTAATGGCAAATAACCATTTTACCCTTAATGAGTCGTTTTGCTTTTATTTGACGGTTTTTTTTTAGCACTACCAAACTTTGTTCATCCTAAAATTTTAACCAGATTTTATTCAATTTATTTTAAGATCCCTCGTAAAATTTCAGCTCAATTTAATGGTCAGATTGAAAATTACACCCAATAACGTAAAACTGGTCAAATTATGATTTTTTTATCAAATTTTTGAATTTCTCCAAAACTTCTGAAATTTTAAACCAAACTAGAGCATCATATTAGAAGGCTTCATGTAAATTTTCAGAATTTTTTGATAATCCAATCAAGAATTACAAAATTTTTTTATATAAAACTAGTCAAAAAAATACTGATAAAATCTTGATATGTGCTAGAGCCCACCCAAGCCTTTCTTTCCCTCCGCCCTTGCTCGGAGAGTCCTATCCTCCATCACATGGCTTTTTCAACCCAGCATGCCAATCACTTATAGCCCCTGTTATTAGCTTTTTGGTCACAAACCATTCGTTATTACTCGTAAACATTTGCCCGTACTTCAGTTATTCCGGAAACACGCAGATTCCTCTTAATTATGTTCACTTTCCTTACTTGATCCATCTGTTATAGTGCAGTATCCACCGTTTCAATACCCTAATATTTTTGTTGCTATGTCGGATGCTTTTTACTCTGCACTTGAGAGGGCTGGTGGAGGTTCCTTGGAGATTGTTTTATCAGAGAGCGGTTGGCCCTCAGCTGGAGGAGGACCAGAAACCAACATTGATAATGCAAGAATTTACAGCACAAACCTGGTTCAACTAATGAAGAATGGCACTACAAAGAGGCCCGGAAAGCCGATTGAAACTTACATCTTAGCAACGTTTGACTAGAATAAAAAACGACCGGAATCAGAGAAATTCCGGGGGCTCTTTCTTCCAAGCAAACAGCCGAAGTACCCAATTCAACTTAACTAGAAACAGCATGATATGTGTATTCGGGGAATATGCCAGGCCATTTATTTTGTGCAAGAAAACTCCTCTTTCTAATAAACTTATGTTTCTATAGCATCATATGATCTTCGAATAAATCAAGAATAAATAATAGTTTGTTTAAGTCTAGTGAATATCATTTATTATATAGCTTCGATGATTTTAATCCAAAATCTTTGCTGTACTCTTGAAGTTATTGTGGGGTTAACCATTATATGAAACTGCAGAAGCACGACAACGCAAATATCACCAGAAAAGTTTATAAAATATATATATAATTCTACAGGCATGTCTATTTGGCTTGGTCCTAATTGGAGTTATTTAGACAGTTTCACCAGTTCTGTAATTTTTGTTTTTTCTCAAAGATAACCTTGTAGGTTTGTAAAGTAGACCAATCAACTTCAAGTGAGGCTAACCTATTCAAATTTGTCATAACTTGTAAGCCATAGTATTTAGGTGCTGTAATTGAAAATCCTGCATCACAGAGGCTATGATGCACCAGTAATGAACCCTGAACAGCATTTTGCAGGATGCGAAGCAAATTGTACCACAAATATTTTCAATGACAAAACATGAACAAATAACCGTCGAAATATTTAAGATAAATTGTTCATAGCTACAGATATATCATCCATGGTCATGAAGCTGTGTTCTTGCAGGCTGAAAGATAATTCGTGTCCAACTCTAATGTACGTAGAGAAACAGAGCACAAACAAGTTTTGGCTGGTTTGGATAATGATCAGACATGTACTGAAAGAGTTTCATTACAAGCTTCTTCTTCTTTCTTTTTTAACACACGTAAAACTTTACATTGAGGATTCAACGACTATTTCTCATGACAACTTGGTGTCAAATGAGCACCAACACATACTTGATCTCCACCCAAAAAGGAAAAATAAAAACAAAGGTGGAAAACCGGATAAGAAAAGGAATATAGTAATTAGTTATGGACTCCAAAGATTAAAATGAAGTCTACAGCACAGCGTGGAGATGCTGCAAGTTTTTCTTCTAATTCCAAACGATTCACCATTATATGAAGACCAGAGATAGAGTCCATTCTTGCATGGCAAGTTCTACTCAAAGCAAGAATCTTGAAATCCTTCTCGTTGCTTTGGTGTGCTCATCGACCTTGCCTTTAACTTTGCAGATTGCGTTGCAGCCATGTAAGTAGGAAAAACTGGGGAATTTGGCAAGGAATTACCGTCTCCAGCCAAACTTGGTCGCATGCTGCCAAATGATCTTCTGGGGAAGGACACAGGTGTATTCAACCCTTCTATAAAGTCTTGTTTTCGGGTACTTCTGGTCTTAACTTGTGCTGGGCTGAATATATCACCAGTAAACAAATTAGAGATGGCAGCTGATTTCAAATTCTCCATCCTTTCTCTATTATAGGCCTCTTTGTTCGGCCACTGTTTTATCTGGTGATTCTGTCTACCACTTTCCTTGGCGAGTTGCGATTCTTCGAATAGACCATTTCCTCTCTCCTGAAAGAAAAATTATGTTGCAGAATCTGAACATAAGAAGAAAAGGACTAATGCTTAATTTGGTTGTCAATAGATTGAATAACTCTATTTCTTTCTTTCCTTTTTTCATTTCCCTATTGTAAGCAGTAACTAAAGAGAGTGCAACTGGAAAGGGAATTTAAGATTAAGTTACCCGGTTGGAAAATGAGTATTTCATCATTCGCTCTCTTTTGATGTTAGCCTCTTGCTTTTTTAACAACAGAGCTTCCACATCTTCCTTCGAACGCAAGCTAAAATTCCAACTCTTTTGGCTGTTCAATACAAGCTGCCCAATGAAAAAAAGTTGAAATGAATCAAATTGAGCAGCAGAATTCAGCATCCTACACAAATTTGAATGTGCAGGCTCGTTCATGTCAATCAGGTATTAGATTTTACCATATGATCTGTTTGAGTTTCTCTTTTATCGTTCTTCCCCTGAACAGACAAAATCAAGGATATTGTTAATCACATGAAGCTCAGTCAAAGATCATGTTTTTCATTCTCCAAAGAGAGAAAATATCCTAGACATAACAGAAAATAAAATGGCTTCTTAAAAATCATTTTCTTGTCTATAGATTCTCATTCTTTCTTTAATTTTCTTTTGAATACACTCTAACAAGCATGAGCCACAGGAAACATAAGAACTTTATTCAAATAATCCTCCATACCTTATGTTCTTTCTCAACCACCTCCTTTGACTTGAGGAGCTGCAAGATCATCTCTCCTACCTTAGTTTCCTTCTCTTGCACCTCCTTCCTTGACTTGACAAAATGTTTATTTTCACCGCTTTTACAAAATCCATCTGCAGTAATGCCTTTTGCCTGGACTTCTGACCGCATTTTTGCATTTGATGGAAAATGTTTCAATTTGATGAGTGCTTGGCGTCTAACAACTTGTCCACGAACAATGGCTTGAAGCTTCACCAATCCCTTCAGTGCTCGTAAGGCTTTTCTTGCCTGTTTCAATCCCATTGAAAACCCAAATAAGGCAGTGTGGCATGTTTTTTTAGCAGAGCCAATAATTTGACAAATTTCTGGTTTTATAATCAGGTTACACAACTTGCTTAATCCACACTCTGCCAAAACTTTTTGAGCTTAAATTTGATTCATAAGAAAAAAAATATAGCATCTTTCTTTACAGAAGTTCAGACCAAAATAGTAGCAAACTTCTCAGAATACGCTGCTGAAAGTGCTGTTTAATGTTTATTAATGTAATGAGTGAACTACGAGAGGTATAATAAGAATTTTTCCTTGTTAGACTTAGAAGTTTTCAAATGATGAAATCATTCTCTGCGCAACATTGTAATATACTTGCGGAAGATTATTTCCTCATGGGACAACTTTAGAGTTTAAACCGCGACTGGAATTTTCTCCTGTACTCGATCAAAATCTCATCCATCTTGCATGCACAAATCATAAAATTGATCTCACGTGAAGTACAAAAGGGGATTAAATTCGACGGTTAGAGAAATTGCAGTCTATCTTGAATGCAATGTCAACAACAACTTATACGAACTCAAGAAGTTTTAACAAGATATAGCATAACCCACAAAAACCAAGATGAAAAACTAATTAAAGAGTTATGTCGCAAAATAGAACACGGATTTCAGAGAGCTCACAAGATATGCACGGAAAGCGCTTTGTATTGTAATGGCAGCCAAAGTTTCCACTCCTTGGGTGAAATGATGGGAAGGATGTGAGGCACCTGTGAGCCGGACAACCTCAGCTGCAGCATGAGCAGCGGCAACAGCAGCATCAGCTGCAGCTGCTGTTGCAAGGGCAACAGTCAAAGCATACTTTTTTTGTGTTTCTGATGCTTCACTGACTGTTCTCTGTGGTGCTGGAAGTGCAAGGCATTGTTTGACCTTGAGCCCTCCAAGAACCCATTTCCACCTCTTTGATTTCTGAATCGGTTAAAATTAAGCAGAAAATTTAACCAGAAAGAAATGCAAGATCTCAGTTAAAGAAACAAAAAGATTCCTTGAAGCATCAACCTTTTCTGCTTTTGGTTTTTGCTCAGAGACAAATAGCCTTCTCACCCAACCAAACCACCTCTTCTTCCTTGCCATTGAAGATATATGAAATCAATCACTTTAACAAAACTCAATGAACACCATCATATTTTCTTCAAGTACACCTAAAATTTCCACACAAAAAAAAACCATAAATCCTTGACCAAATTTATAAAGAACTGTCAGTAGTGACATCCCTAGCAGGAAAAGTTAGGGAGATAGGGGAAAAAAGAAAAGAGAACATAAATTATTTCAAGGAAATGCCCTAGGAAACAAAGCCAATACATCCATTTCCAGCCTCACCTTTCCGGACACATTAACATCAAATTCAGTAACTTCCCTTCTTTTTATTTTTACTTTTCTCAGTTGACAATTACAATTGAAGACTGAAAAACAATATCTTGAACAAATTCTGGAATCTGTTACATCCAACTCTGAAAGGCAAAGGCATCAAGAACTGGTAGAAACAAAAAGAAAAGAAAAAACATACACTAGTGCCAAAAATCTTACTTCTTAGAGCATTATCAAAAATATAAGAAAACCATTGGAAAAACAAGATTGAATCTTGAAACCTTATGGAAAGTTCAAGATTTCCTTACTTCGTGATGTTAAAAAAAACAAATGGAAGCAAAGTTCCAATGGGGTTTTTCTTCTTTGTTGAAGTTGCTGTTTTCAAGGGTTTATCATCATCATTAGCTAAGTAAGAAAAGTGGCGCATAAGCATAATTTAGAGTGTTGTAGTTTAATTAATTAGATTTTAAATTTTTTTAAAAAAAATTATTAATTTGAATTTTATAAATTTAAAAATTATTAAAATTTTATATAATTATTAATTTTAAAATTTATAAGATTAATAATCAAAATATACATAAACTAACTGAAAACTGACATTAATCTTAAAAAAAAAAAAAAAAAACAAGGAGAAGACAAAACTCTATTATAATCCTTTTTTAAAAGGTTTACGGTACAATTGTAAGAAAGTTCAGGATTTTCATTAAATTTTAAAAATTTTATTTTAAGATTAATTTTTTAAATATTTTTAGATTATTTTGATGTAATGTATAAAATTTTTTTAAAAAAAATAATAAATTTTTAAGTAAAAAATATTTTAAAAAATATTTATCATATTTCCCTATATGCATCTTGCAAAATAAATTCAAAAACTAACCATATTAGTTACTTTTTGGATAAATCATAAAATTAGCATAGTTATTTTTAAATTTAGGTAGAATAATATTCTTCAAAAAAAATTTGGCTATACAACACGATTTTACATAACGTTATTGAGAATCAAGTTATTTAAATGATGTCACATTTTATAATCGTAACATTTAAATTTATATTATAATTAAAATCATAATAAAATTTTAATTAATATCGCTGATAACTACTACATCAATAATAATTTTGTATGAACCGAATCTATCAATTAATTGGCTGAGCCTTATTCATGTAAATAATCTTACGTGAGTACTTCCCAGAGTAGCTAGGAATATTGGTAATTGTTGACAAGGAATATACAATTATATTGCCATTTATTTTATTTATTTGTGTTTCAATCAGGCATGTGCTCCATACAGTGTTGATTAGACTAAGAAGAGGATGTTCCAGCGACGATCGTCAGCCAACTTAGGATAGATTTGGGATTTTCTCAGCATGTGTGGACTTGGAACAATGGCTCCTTGGACTTCAGTATGCTCATTGAACTCTAGGATCTCATTTTTCGAAGCTGTTTTCTTCCTTTTCTACTTGATGAAGAAGCAAAGAGCCACTGAGAGGAGTGCAGGAAAGAATGGACCAGCAAGTGAGACAAAGACAACAGTTATAACAGTTGAATGATCGATGCCCTGGTGTTAGTAGTGGAGGTGGAATAACACGAGGGGGAGAAGGTGGAGGAATGTGACGGGGGTGGTGGTGGTGCATGGAATGGATGATTAGGTGGTGTTGCTGGAACTATGAACAAGGATGGTGGTTGTGGTGGTGTAATTGGATGATGTGGTGGAGGAACTTTTGGAGAGGAGGGTGTAATGCGGGGGGTGAATTCTTAATTTGTAAGCTGATTGTATAAACTAGTCGATTAGTTCATAAAATATAATTAATATTGTAGTTATAAAATATCACACTTATGAAATGTGATATCATTTAAATATGGTAATTCTAAATCATAAGTGTGTTATTTCATCAAAAAAAAAATTATTACCAAGCTAATTCATTATTTATTTTAATTTTATGGTTGCCCAATTTGTCTTTATTTTTTTTTTATCTATTTTATAGAAAAAGACAAATATAAAAAAAAAATGAAATTTATTACTCACCAAAGTAATAAGAATATCTTACCTGGTATATATTTATTTTTTCTTTAAAATAGATAGAGAGTAATTAATAGAAAAATATAAATATTTTTTTTATTTTAAATTAGTTTTTTTATTTTTGATATGTTAATATCAAAAATAAATTTTTTTTTAAAAAAACTACTCAATAAATTTTCAAATAAAAATATTTTAAAAAACTGCTTAATCATGTAATCTTAAGTAGTTGTGTGAGGGAAAAAAAAAAGGAAATTGGAGAGAAATGGAAGGGTGAAAAGCAGGAGGCAAGCTAGAAAAGAGTCAAATTGAGGTACGGAAATGAATTGGTTCTGTTAAATGTCAGAGAGTGAGGAGACAGACATTTAACGTAAAGCACATCCATGATCTTGACTGATAGATTATTTGTCTCGTAATTGACTACACCGTACACTGCTTTTCCGACGTTAGAAAATCCACAGATTTTGACCTCCCCTCCCTCCCTCCCTCCCTGCCTTCACCTCTTAATCTATACTTCAATATTTTTCCTTTAAAAATTTTGATTCATGTCGAATATAATTTAGTATGCATTTGATATTGTGATATATGATGGTTTTTAATTAAAGTATCTTTCAATTGAAAATCTAGATTTTTTTTTTATTTTTAACATTAATATATCAAAAATATATAAAAACATTTAAAAAAACAAATTTGATATTTTTTAAAATAAACAACAATTTAAAGAGGAAAAAAACACTAATTTAAGAAGTCACAGCATAATGGATGAGAGTAATTGATGAATTAATAAAGAAGGGATGCTCAATTTTTCTAGGTCATAGCACCATAGCTCCTGTACACTCAATTTAACTCATTTCTGCCGTCCTTGTGTGTGTATATATGCCATCATAAGCAGTATGCCATCGAAAGCACAGCCAGAACCTTTTGATTTCTTGCAGAGGGCTGAGCTAATCGAATCCATGGGCATGTCCTCCAAGTTCTTGCCTGCCAAAATCCAATGGAGTACGGACCCATTTGTCCCTATCAAAAAAGTTGAGGTACAAATTAGCTTTATCTGAGTTTCGAGTCTCGACAATTCTAGCCATACCCTGCTATGATCCCTAGTCCCTGCTAGGAAGTCGAAAGAAAACTATGGTCCCTTGAAAGAAAACCATGCAACATAATGATCCAGATTATATGAATAATCACAAAGTGCAACTAAAACAATTAATTACAGGATAAAGAAAGCATAACATGCTTTGGAGTATTTTAATTATTTAATCAATTTTCCTAATCACATCATCATTGAGACATCAAACAATGTAAATGTGTAATTGATTCTTAGATCGAGCATTCTTGTGATAATTGAAGGGCTTGTTTAAAAATATGGTAAAAGTTGCATTACAAGGTGTTTTTTTGCTCATAAATACATTATTATAATGTTTTTTTATATATATAAATTTATTCTTAATATCAACATATTAAAACGATCAAAAATATTAAAAATAGAGTAATTTTAAGCGCAAAAAAAATAAATTTAAGAAAACAGCTTGTTAACCGCACTGCCAAACGCCCGAAACCCCTAAAAGACAAGGCGGTTAGCAATTGAGCCGAGCTTCCAAGTCCTCCACAAGATCTTGAGCTGAGCAAGCCGATCCCATATGGGAATGCAAAATTCTGATTCTTTCTCAAGCCCATATAATTGTGAGCAGAATTGCAAACTGGGTAATTCAAGATCAAATTCTGGCTCAAATGGGAGCTTAGCGTAAAGATTGTATTATGGTGATACGAGTGGCCTGTCAGTTGTAGTTTTGGATTAGATTTTGGCAAAGCCCAACACGTAAACCAAAAGAAAGCTAATAAAAAAAATGACCCCAAAGGAATTAAAAATATATTGAATTGTTTTATGGGTTTTTATAAAATAAGAAATCAAAGGCTAAGAACTCAAGTTAGAGCATGTTTGACGTGGTTTTTGAAAAATAACTTTAACTTAGATTTATAATAAAAAAATGTTATTCATAAATAATTTATATATAAAAAAAAGTTAGTCTTTTGTGCATGATAGAACTGAATCCCATTTGGGAGGAAGGGCACAAAGTCCGGCTCAAAAACAAATAAATGAAATCATGGATAGAGTATATGATCAAATGGATGAAAAGACTTCATTGGTAAATTATAGAGCTTAAAGATACCCAGTTGAAATTAAAAATTAAAAAATAATTTGTCTGTACTCAAAATTGAAACTAACTATACAGATGGAAAGCATTTTTTAGCTTCTTTTTCATTGTGGCCACGCTTGTGTTTTAATATGTTAATATAAAAAATAATTTTTAAAAAATTATATATTTTTATAAAAAAATAGATGACTAGTGATTCTTTTTCATTTCCAGAAATTCTTATACGGTGATGGGAGATGCTAACGTGAGCACCAGCATGTGCTGGAATGATATGCTTGACAAGCCTTTTCCATGTCTAGACGCGTTCATCCATTCTGACCAGTCTACACTTCTACCATATTGCGTTTGGGGCTGAATTTCTTTAAATAAAGAGGTGGGGAAAAGAGCATTACCACCATTACACACAAGTTGATAACAGGAGGTTTTTTCCTCTCCATTGACAGTAGTATTACAGAGGTGACCTGTCAAGGACTCAAGACAATTTGGCTGTGTTCATTTCCATCTTCCATCCTTATCCATGACTTGATGTAGAAGGGCCGGTCATTAATCTCCAGAATTCTAGCTCCTCTAGGCCAATTTCCATAGCCACCATAACCAGTATGCCTAGCATAACATAGCCAAAGTTTCTTGTAGGGGCAGCACCAGTCCAATCCATGGTTGTGTCCTGCAAATACTGCCTGCCACAAACCAAAGAAGTACGATCAATAGGGACCCCCATTTGGCTTTGTCAAAATTTAAAGCAGATGGACAACTTTATTTGAGCTTCAACTTCCACAAAACTTATCGACAGGTAGCACGTCCTCTATCTGGTCCCCCTACCATGAAGACTTGCTTCTTTATTGGGTTGTCAAAACTCGTTGGAACTGTAAGTTATTTGTTCAATAACCTTCCTTCAACTTTTGAAGAAAGACTATAGAACACAATGCTCCAGAGTTACTCCATTATCCTAAATTTTCAACCTTCCACAATGGCTTGGAAGTGTGAGTTAATTTTAAGCATTGAACATTGTTTCTTGAGCAGGACCTCACCTTGACAGAAGACCGTTTAACTAGCATGTCCATGATACCGAATTCAGCTTCTTGAGCAGCAACTTTTTCTTTGTTCATGGAACCAACACAAGGCTTGTGGATCCTTAACCTGGGAGCCACATTCTTGTAAGCTTTGCTTGGTATATGCCAAAAGATAACCTCAGGAACCCTGTTAAAAAGGAGGGGGGGGGGGGGAACACATGGTTAATGAAATTCCCAGTTTGTTCCATATAATTTTAGGCCAGCATTGTTTCACATCCCGCGCATTAAAATCAATAGGGACCCCATTTGGCTTTATCACTTTTACTTATGATGTGGGGCATTTATGTGATCTTTCGGGTCTACCACGACTAATCCTCCTCTGCCTGGCTACTGGCCACGCTAGAACAAGGCAGGCCATAGCCCCAGGAGTCCAACTCACTTATGTTAACACATGACTGGTACCTTGAATCAGGGTTGATCTCCTCCGATACATGCTGGAACCATTCTGCTTGAGCATTTGAAATAACTTCAGGATAGGATCCGCCACCAGAGTCTAGGAAATACATGAACAGAACTGGTGACTCTGGATCATCTGATGATGAGAGCTGGAGGACATAGTTGGATATACTTGGCCACAAATCTTTCGGGCCATTTTTAGACAACGTTAGGAGATTATGCTCAATCTCCTTTTTCATTAGCTCTATCCGTTGTGTGCCTGTAAAGCTACAGTACCTTTCCCCTGGAACGGAAATTGTACCCCTATGTAAGAAAAGCTAACATCAATCTCGCTAAAAAGAAACAGCAACAAACATACTAGCCCATTGCCGTACACTAGCTCAAAGAAAGACTCTCAATCTCAAAAGGAAAAGGAAAAGGAAAAGGAAACAGGAACAATAATCTTGGGAAACAGGAACTACAAAGTAAAAAACAGGCTTAATGGGCTATCAAGAAATTATTAATTATTCCACTTCCATAGCTTGGAGGTTAAAACTCTCCAGTCTCACCTGAGCATGATGATGCGTTAGGTGCAGGGCAATGAATAGGAGGAATTCCAGCAGAAGAAAACCACTCCATTGGCCACTCAAATGGTGCATCATCGTGATTACCAAAGACACTAGCCCATGGTACGCCCCTTGCCCTCGTTGGAGATATTGCTTTATCCCAATACAAGCTTGCGTTTGCAATCGGTATGTTGTTTGCCGTTATTACATCCCCGAGATATATCACAAAATCTGCTAAATGCTCGTATTATATTAACTATAATTCAAATTTAAGAAAAAATAGAACATATTAATTACATTGCGACAAGAAAATTACTAAATTAATTAGCCTATTTGTGTGGTAATTCTGATTGACTCTTAAACAAGTTATGCCAACCATTATATTCAAGAAAAAAAATTTATTTAATTCTAGGCAAGATCATAACATGGAAAAAAGTGGGATTTATAACACACCGAGTGTATATCAAATGCTGGATATATTACTAACAATTATATTATTATTATTACTATTATTATTATTATTATTAAGCAACAATGCATGCTTACATTTGTCTTTGTACTCGTCCTAGGATCCAACCCGGCTAAGAATCCGCTGACATGTTAATCTCAAAATGATTTAAATTAAAATTTACCCTATTTATTACTTGTTTGAGATTGCAATTTTACAAGTATTTAATTGCGTTTTAAAAATATATTTATTTTAAAAGATATTAAATTAATAATTTTTAATAATTTTAATATATTGATATTAAAAATAAAAAAATTATTTTGATATATTTAAAAAAATACATTATACCACAATATTAAACACTCACTACCAAATAATAATATATTAATTTCTTAAAATAATTTAAATTAAAATTTACCCTATTAAATCTAGTTTGGAATTAGTGTTTGTTTGATATCTAATTATATTTGGATTCATTTTAAAAATATTTTTTTATAAAAAATATATCAAATTAATATATTTTAATATAACAATATAAAAAATAATAATTTTAATACATTTATAAAAAAAAAAAAAAACAAAACAAAAACACACATGACACCAAATGACTGAAGAATCACTATCTCTATCTAAACTGATGGAGTATCAAGTTAACCAACGGACGGCTGAATTTAAAAGCTATGCTAGCCACATTTCAAAAGAGAATAAGTAAAATATCTACTTTAGAGAGAGGATTATATCATCACCTGGTGATTCATCGTCGAGAACAGAGGTCATGACCTTGATGGAGTTAACGTCCTGTTGTGGGCCCCAATCAGTCCACGCGTTCTCTCCAAAATGCAGGTCAGCAAAGAGCGCGATCTTAAACGGTGCCCCTTCCCGTACCCGAAGGCTCTTTATCTTCTCTGGTTTTTGTTCTTGCTGCAGCGCCGTTTTGAGCAGACTGGGATGTGGGTCGTATGCTTGTAGACGATCAGCAAATCCGACGGTCAGGATTGGTAGTAAGAGGATAAGGAGGCACGAGAACGACAAGACGGTTAAAGGAGCTGCATGTCGTTTCATTATCGGAGAACGGAGAGAAAAACGGAGAGCTGTTACTGTGAAGGATGATGGGGGTGGTTGCTGGTAGTGGTGTCGAAGGAACTATGCACTTCTTCTGTTTTTTGGTTTTTAGTCTGGTGGGGATTGGGTGTTAAATGTCTGAAACATCCCTCGCTTATCATAATTTGAAATCATTAAGAATGAGATAGCTAATGCAAAATTACTGGGGAAAAAATTTGATGTTTGAGATTTGTTGTTATTTACTGGGAAAAAAAATCTGAATTATTATTCATTAGATTAAAATTAATTTTAATATTCTTACGAGGCAAACATTTTAAATTTTAAAAAGACATTAGGATATTCTTGGAGAGGGTATAATCCCATATTTCGAATCCTTATAACAATCCTTCGACAATCTATGATGATTTGGTAAGTGTTTCGAAACACAGTTCTACTTGTATTTTTTAAAAATAAAAAAAAATTATTTTAATATATTTTAATATAAAAAATATTTTAAAAATTAACTATTACATTTTCCAGCAATAAGAATAAAATAAAGGCATATCTTACAAGAACAAAAAGTTATTTTGATTAGGCAATAAATCCCATTTTCCCATTGTATGATAAAACAATAAGAAGAGCTATGTATGGTGCATTTAAAACACTTTTTATTCAAGATTAAATTTGCTTTTATTTAAATATATTTCAAAATAAAATATACTTCAAAATACAACATTTATCGGACTCCAAAACAGAGACAGCAGCAATGAGGGTGATAGCTATCTGTATTCGGTTCTTAATTCTAAGGGATAGATTAGTCAGACAAATGAAAAACAATATCATGTTTGCTTCGAGATTGTGCATTAGCCCCACCATCAACTAGGTAGATGTTGGATCATTGTAGGAAAGGTATCTTATCTTTGATTCACAGGTATAGTCATTGGCATCTCCTGGAAGGTTATATTCCCTTATCGTAGTTTAAAGTATTTTTTACTTGAAAATATATTAAAATAATATTTTTGTTATTTTTTAAAAATTATTTTTAATATTTATATATTAAAATGATATAAAAACATAAAAAAATTAATTTTTTTAATTTTTAAAAAGTACAATTTCAACCACATCACCAAACATTCACCGGAATGCTTCACTTTGTGTTGACAAGAACATTAATTCCAGGGGGGAAAAAAAGAGAGAGAGGTTATGCAAGAGAGCACGTAATTATCGGCATTATTCTGCTAATTATCGGCATCCATACATACATGCGAAAAGGAACTGAAAAGCAGGTCGGTCACTTTGTACACAAGCAAAATACAAAATCTGCGAACAAAGAATATAACCTTTATTCCCTTGACAATAGCAAAATGATTGTAAAAACAAGCAAAGTCAAAGAGGCCATTCATGTTATTCGCAGCGATGGCATCTGCAATGTGCAAAGATTATCTTTAAGAAAACCAACAAGTTCTACATCTTTCATGGTATCCTCGTCAACTATTAAATAATATTTTAAAATGTGTGGGAAAAGTATTGTAATTTTTTATATATATATATATTTTTTTTCCATTCTCCACATGTTTTTTTTTTCCAACAATATCTTCTTTTTTTATTTATTTTGTTTATTTTTTTTTCAAAATATTTTTTATTAATTTTATTTTTTTACTATTGAACTGGTTGAGAATTTAGCTTTATAGTTTTTTTTTGAAACATTGTCGATTATTACAGTGTTTTCTCATATGGTTTTTTTTTTTGCTACAGTATTTTTCCACATGTTTTTTTCTAAAATTATCTTTGTTGAATTTATTTTTTTAATATTGAGATGGTTACGAATTTAGCTTTGTAGTTTAAAAAAAACATTGTGGATTGCTATAATGTTTTCCCATATGGTTTTTATAATTTTTGTATGATTTTTTTTAAAATTATCTTTAACAATTTTATTTTTTTAATATTGAGCTGATTGAGAATTACAACTGTATATTTACTCACAAAACACTATAGATTGCTACAGTGTTTTTTTACATTGTTTTTTTTTCCTTTTATTTTTTTATGTTTTTTTCTAAAATTATGTTTGTAGTTTTTTCTTGAAAACATTGTAAATTGCAACAATCTTTTTCTATATGATTTTTTTTATATTTTTTTTATAAGTTCACAACAACACACAAACATACCACAAACCTACAACAACGCACAGGCATGACATCTAGTCATGCACTAAAACTAGATCCATTTTTACATATTAGTTAGGCAAAAACACATCAATTTCTTTTAGTTGATAGTGTTGTCATATCCATCATCCACCATTTTTTTTTATATATATATATATATATATATATATATATATATATTAACAATTGTTTAAACAGTAAGAATAAGATGTGAGGTTTTATCCTGGAGTCAGATTCGGGATAAGATCAAAATCATATATTAAAAAAATTTATTTTTGTTACCTTAGATTAATCTTTTTTTTTAAATAAACAAAATAAAGTTGTTTTGACTAAAATTTTTTAAAAACAATCAATGAATTTTTTATAAGGTTTTACTGGGCCAATCAGGTCCTGAATCAACTACTTCTTCTATTTTTTTTCAATTCAAATTAATTTAGATTCTAAATCAACCGGATCCAGGTTTAAGATTTATTTGTTTTTTCTATATTTACTATGATAATGATACCTAGAAAAGTAGATTCTAGATCCTTTTTTTGTTGAGGTTTTAATAATTTTTTAAATAATAAAAATAAGATGTGAAGCTTTAAATATGATTTTAAAATTTAATTTGAAGTCAATCCAAAATAAAACTAAAATCATATATAGTAAAAATTAATTCAAGTTGATTTAAATTAATTTAATTTTTACTAAATAAACAAATTTTGATCAATTTTTATAAAATATTCGATAGATTTTTCATAAGATTTTATCCGGATCGGTTGGATCACGAATCAACTACTTTTTTTTCTTCAATTCAAACCAATCTAAATACTAAATCTACCGGATTTGGAATTGATTTCTCAGGTCTATCCGGATTTTTAAAAAAGATTTATTTGCTCAATCCAGATTTACTAGGACAATGATACCCGAGAATGTAGATTGTAGATCATCTGTTAGCTAAATTATTAATATCTTCTAATTAAATTCAAGATAATCCACAGTTGGTTCTTGTGCTGGCACGTCCCCGGACAATCCTTTATTTTTCTTCGTAGTTGGTTCAACAAAGGAGAAGCTTTTTATTATTCCATTTTTACCCTCCTTCCACGCGTCCACCGGCCGACTAGTGGCGTCAATAATTACATCTTCCTTCTGAAAAGGATAAATATTATTAGTTCTCATCCATTCTTTTTGTCCATTGAGGGTGCCACCCACTTTTATTTTAACTTAAAAGCCGTGTTGCCGCCATTAATTCAGGTTCATCGGCACCTTAAATCCCCCGTACCGTTCCCCGCCGACCGAAACAGCTGCCGAAATGACTAGATAAACTTCCCCTGTCGATGCATTGCTCCAGCACAAAACAAAGTGAGAACAAGAAATATCAGCAGGCAGGACAGCGACTTTGCTACGTGGGTTAAAATCAATCAAACATTCAGAGTCAACAAGTCACTTGTATAACCCAGAAACCTTCTTGTTGGGCATTAAAAATATAAAAACTGTTGCTGCCATAATAAAGAAATCGATAGTGATTAGCATCTCTAAACCATCACCATAGAATATACAGAGAGGTTAATTCCATAAAATCAAAGGATTAATTTATTTAGAAGCTTTAAAATGAAAATCTTCAAACTAATGCAAAAAAAAATAAAAAAGGAGGCATCTATCCCCATTATATAATTTCATACCTATTACTATCAGTTCAAGTTTGCGGGTTGACTTTAAAAACTTGTAACTAAGAACTAAATTGAAATTAAATTTTAATTTGAACTAAAAAATATATTAACTTTATAGAACTTAATTTGCTCAATAGATTAATACATAACACGGTCAAATTCAGCTTAAAATCAATATATATATATATAGATAGATAAAAACAATTATTTAAGATCAATTTGGTAATTCAATAAATGAATGTATTAAGTTATAAAGGCTTAGGTATGGAAATTGAAAAAAAGAAGAGGAGAAAAGTATGAGACAATTGCTTGTTGTTGATGGGGGGTGGGGGAGAAATATGAATATATTGCCATAGCCATCGTATAAAAGATAATCTTGTGGAATCCTAAGCATGCATGGTTGCGTGCGTAAGATTGAAAGGTACAAGTGGTGATGCATGTACAACCAACAGTACAAGAACAAAACCATTCCTCGGTATTTTATTTCAGTTTCCGAAGCCAAGCAGGCCGATGTGTTTTTTAGTAACAAAATGTAGACCGATTTTGAATATTCTTCGTTTAATTCCTTCCCATGTTTCTTTTCTCTGTTTTTTACGATGATCATCATCGTCATGAGAAGAAGCTCGTCTTGGTTGTTGTCTTGGAATCTTTATCTCTACACTATTTCATTTTCTGATCATTGTTTTTTATGATAAATCTATTTAAATCTATTTAAATAGTTACATCTCGTTGTTTTTATATTTTAAAAATATTTTTAAAAAACTAAAATTTTATTTATTTTATTTGCTTTAAATTAATTTATTTTAATATTTTTACATCGTTTTAATATATTGATATCAAACATAATTTTTAAAAAATATAAAAAAATTATTTTAATATATTAAAAAAAACTTTAAAAAACAATCATTACTATACTATTAAACACCCCCTAATCACTTTCTTCTAAGAAAAACATTTAGGCTTGCATTATTTAACCATGTTTAGCTTTTCTGTTTGAAATTACTTTAAGCTTGATTTTTTTATGATTTAATATAAAATCTTAATTTTGTATTTTTTTTAAGTGCATATCAATTATGATTACAACACTAAATATTAAATTGATATTTTTTTTTTCTTATTAAAATATTATTGATATTTATCCATCAAAGTTGATCAGATCAATATTAAATCTAGTTCATCTTGAAATTTAATTTCCCGAAATCTAGTTGAATAACTGCGTATAAAAGAAGCGGCAAACTTGTCCAAAATTGGTAAAGGATATATTAGTCAATTACTAGAGTTCGGTGTGGATGTCACCTAGGATAGGAACCACAGGTTTCTAGAAGATTTCTCGTTATTATCAACACGACACGACACGGTTCCGATCTAACTTAACAAGTGTCCAAAGTACATTGTATTGGAGGATATTTTAGTCAATTAGGTATTATCACCTGACAGAAAACCAAGAAACTAACCCTTGTTGCCGACCGTTAACTTACGAAGGAGTTAGGTTTCATTAACACTGCTACTTCGAGCGCGTGATTTTCACTGTAAACATTTCAATTTTACACCAATAAGTTATTCCTTTAATTAAATATTTGGTGCTAACTAATATTGTGGTTTGATGCAATTTTTTTTCCTCTTTAGATTTGGAAGGTTAATTTAGCTAATATATTAGCTAAATACACGAAGAGGTTAACTTAAAAAAAGAATTCATTTATAGCTCGTCAGCAGTTTCTTCTGCCTTTGGAGTTGAAAAGCATGGTTTAATCCAACAATCCAAAAATATATATAACAAAATAATATTTTTTATATATTTTTTTTAAATATATTTTTTAAAAGTGAGCGAATCAAATATGATCCATGGAAAAAACAAGTTGGTCACGGGTAAATGTTGGGAAGATCAACACGATCAATGTTGGAACCAATAAACGAATGACACTTGACAAATGTAGTGGCCAAAGAGTTTTATTTGCCTACTTCGGGTTAAATTTTTTTAAAATATAACAAATTTTAGATGTTATTAACATTTTTTAAAAAAGTAAAAAAATCTAAATTATATAAAGGGTTAATTAAATATGATTCAGTTGACTATGTAGGTCTAAAAATAACTCAAGCTATATATAAAAATATAGTTTGAATTATTTTTTTTAATATAACATCTTTCTTTAATATTAAATAACAAATTAGTAGATTGAATTTGATCAACCCGGGTTAATATTTCAAATTCATGATTTAAATTACGAGACTATGATAACTTTATAGAAAATAAATCATGAATTCTTATTTTTAATCAATCCAATGTTGAATGATAAAATTAAAAAAAAATAATCAATTAAAAAAAGAACCTAAAAACGACCTAAATTAACTTGTTAAACTCGCGACTCGAGCTATAAGACCAAGATAACCTCATAGAAAGTAAATCAAAATAAATTATAAAATCTAATCCTCGATTAGCCTAATGTTGAACAACAATATTTAAAAAAAACATAAAAAACAATTTAAATCAATCTATTAAATCCATGACTTAAGGTTATGAGATCGAAATAACTTTATAGAAAAAAATGACCCAAATTAACTTCATTTAACATGTCAAATCAGTAACTCTAGTCATGAGATTGAGATAATTTTAAAGAGATCGAGATAACCTCATGATAACAATAATAAAAAAATAACATGATTCAATCCATGTTAACTTGTCAAATACATAACTTTAAATATGAAACTGAAATAATTTTATAAAAAAATATAAAATTTAATTTTTTTTGGAAATTTAAGGGAGAAATTTGTAAAATATTGTTTGATACCTGACAATCTCTGATAATAATGCATGGAATTCCATTTCAAATCAGAGATAAGGAATCTCGGTGGTTTTGAGAAAATGATGGGCTACTTTCTCTGTTCCTCGGAAGACGGCCTTGCAAGGCAAGATTGTGCTGTCATCGGTCCAAAGAGGGAATAACTTTTTGACTTCAAAATCTTCAACCAGACATCAAATCGAAGGCACCGGCAGGTTCTTGCATCAAAAGTTTAGCATGGTCATTAATGATACAGAAAAATCGAACTACAAGGTATGTAGATATACTTTTTTTTTTACATGAATAATACATGCATCTCCATTAATTATATAAACTGTAAAGTTAATAATCATATAAGTTTTCAGTGATCCTCAAGGAACTTAAACTCGTGATTATTGAAGAATAAATCCAAAACCTGACCAGTTAAGCTACCTCTTAAAGTAAAAATTTTTTATTGTTTTTATATCGGTTTGATGTTTCAATATTAAAAATAAAAAAAATATTATTTTAATATATTCATAAACAAAAAGTATTTTGAAACACAATATCTATCACTCTTCTAAATAAATATTTAGAAATTATTTGTTTTTTCATTTCGAAAGTAATTTTAAAAAAAGTTAATTTTTTTTAAATTTTTTACTCCAAATTAATTTTGTTTTGTGTTTTCAAATCATTTTAATGTATTGATTAAAAATTAAATTTTAAAAATTATTATTTTAATATACTTCTAAATAAAAAAAACAATTTAAAAAATAACATCTAGTCGTTTTCTATCATATTTATTTGTAAAGAGTCCATGCATATTTTAATATTTAAATGATAGACTTAATGGTCAAGAAGAAGTTTATAGATTAGCTAGCTAGTGGATTCTTATTGGCATTCACTATCTTATTGATATTATGGCAGAGATTATTTTTAAAAAAATATTTTTTCAGAAGGATGGTATTTTATGTTAGCCAAGAAAATGCAGGAACAAGAATCGGACACCATTTCTGGTGATGAAAATCCAAAAGGGCAGGTAAAATGCAATTTTCACAGCAAGTTTGGGTAATCAGTTTGCCTCACATTTTCTTTTCATGGGAAATGTTTCCCTTAATTATTTGTCTATGCCCAACACGTTTTAACCTAAATAATCTCCACTCTTCTGCCTAATTGTGACTGTGACTCCGACAGGATGTTTGATTTCATGGTAGAATGTGTTTTTTAAAATATTCAAAATAAATATATAATTTAAGTTCAGCACTACTATTCATTAATTAATGACTCATCAATTTAAACACTCAAAAGAAAGAAGAGCGAAGACTCAAACTTGGATTTCGTTTTTTAAAAAATTCTACCTTTAACAATACACTTTTCTCCAATTACACAAAAAATTATTTTCTTAAAATTTGGATTATTAATGATGATACGTGGATTGATAAGTGAAAAACTTGCCTATGTTTGCTGTAAAATCCGAAAAAAATAAAAATAAAACAACAATAATTCCTTCCGAACAAAATTTACACAACAAGCCAAAGCAAACATTTGATTGAAAAGATCAAGCGTGAGTGAGGGTGGGATTTGATTATGGAGTCGTCCTTGTGCACATCCCTACAGTAACTTGGCCCTTCCATGGCAAGTTTGGGACCACATTAGAAATTCAAAAAAAAAAGGGCTATAAAATACTCGAGACAAGGTCAAATACTAGGGGCTTGCCATACTCGCCACCATTGACAACCAAAATTAAAAAACAAAGATTGAAACTTTCCTTCTTTTGAGTTGTGATCACCACCACCACCACCACCACCCTCAACAAACCTCCCTCAAATTCCTACAATTCTTCAGCCACCAAGATTTATTCTTTCATCAATCAAGTCTCTGAAAATAAATCCACAAAACCCTCCTTTTTTTTTTCGTTAAAGGGTTTTGATCTCACTCCTTGCTGTGTTTTCTTTGCTTGAAACTCAGTTTCAAACACCGTTTCTTGTTTAAAAAAACTGTCTTTTTTAGTTCTTGGATTTTTTGAGGATGAATAACAGGAGGAGACAGAGAGGTGAAATTTATCAACATCAAGAAGTTCAAGGGACAACAAGATCACGTTGTAGAAAACCTCCTCCTCATCATGGTATGCGGAGCTCTTTTCCTTATTTTCTTTTTTCCAGGCCTTGCATGAGGAGTTGCTTTGTGATTTTCGTTAAAGATTATGTTTTTTCTTTCAGATTTTGTTGTGGCAGCCTCGGTTTAGTGTTATTGCTCTTCGTGTTATGTTTTTTTTTTATACATATATTTTTGAAAAAAAAATGGTATCTTTCAGCTGGGGGCTTTGATAAAATAGGATGCCTTGTAACATGTTGGATTTTTTTCTCTAATTTGTGTCATTGCATCATTATTTTGTACACCTTAATTTGTTTAGAATCGGTGGTTGTTTTATGGGGTTCTTGATAATGTTAGAATCTGATGTAGCTTTCTAGATTTCTCTGCTTGTCGTCAGGGTATGGTGCTTGGTGATTTGTGCAGTTTCTGTTTAGAGTCTAATTATGTTGATGTGTTTTACTTTATTAAATATGCGTTTTTTTGTGAAATTTCTGGTGCTCTGGTCTATTTTAGCAGTGAATGTTGATTTAGATACACAGTTTGGGGAATTCGTTCAAGTTCTGAATTTTACTACACTGAAAAGAAACTGAACAATTTGAAAATGTTAAAATGTATCTGGGATTTTTCTTAGACATGTATGCAAATTCCATAAAAAAAGCCCCCGAAACTAGAAAACATGACAGGGAAAGAATGAATGTGTAGGTGTTCCTAGCTAGGTTTATACAAGGTGTTCGTAGAGATTTCTGTTGTCCTTTCTATGGCTTTCTTGTCACTATATTTGGCACTACCTGGTTTCAGCAATAATTCTGCAGTTCTCTCTCTTTATGAAGTTGTTTTTCTTCTTACTTGTCTTTGAAATAATGATGCTTTTTTTCTGTTTGTCTATGAGTAGTTTACCTTATATTCTTGCTCTATTTTTTTCAGGTAGTTGGCAGCCAACTGTTCCATCATGGGAAAAGAGATTCTGCTATTCAGTTGGTTCAATTCCATGGAGGAAGCTCCTGGAAACCAAAAGATTTATGTATCTCTATGAGAATGTAGTTCAGTGGAATGACTCTGCTGGTGAAGAGGCATTTCACAATGCTAAAAACCGATTTTGGGCAGAGATTAATGGCCTACCTTGCAACATATCACTGCCTGATCCTGATATTTATATTGATCAAATTGATTGGAACTCCAATGTTGATCCTGAATTGCTTTTAGACTTGGAGCGGGAACCGAAAGATGGTGATGAGACTAGCAAAGGGGAGGAGGTTGTGATTATTGGCAATCCTCTACTCTTGAACCAGCCATTTTCATGTGCTGGATGGGGGGAACTTGAGGAGGAATTTCAAAAGGTTCCTGATTTGGCATTGGATCCTGGACTTGGGGATTTCAACCATAAAGTCACCAAAGATGATTTTCCCTGGGAAAAGAGTGTTACTATTCCTAATGAAGCCATGACCGAAGATGGATGGGGAAATTGTTGGAATGATTCATGCGGTTGGGGCAACAGTGAGTGGGGTGCTAATAATGAACGGAAGAATGTTAGTGATGGCACTGGTGGTGACTGGGGAACATGGGATGGGCAAGGCCAAAAGAGGGAAGGTGCTGTTCGTCACATGTCAAGGTTTAAAACCTCCAGGTTTCACGGTGATGAATATCCAGTAGACCGTGGATTGTGGAGGCATGGAAGAGGGAGGAGGAGGGTAAATTTTGTTTATTGACAGCTACTTCTGGGAGAGACTGTTCAAGGCAGTGGAACTCCAAGAATCCTCGTGGATTGCCTGCGTACTTTGGTTGAATCGGGGCATAAAGTTTTGCAAGTGTGAAGTATATAATACAACTTAGGTGGTTTGTCTCCATATTGTTTTATTTGTTGTGTATCGAAGCATATACTGGTAGTAAATATAATAGGATGATAACAACTTGACAAATTCAATGTCATGTTGGATTTTATGCCGCGGTTTTGTAGTTTGCTTCAAGAAGTATGAGAGTGTTTCTTGATATGTTATCAAGTATAGGTATATTTATGCATGTAATGAGGATTCTAATCCTAATTTTAGAGGCAGAATCATGTCCCCTGCCGTCTCTGCATGGATGCTATTGAGAGATTGTTATTTTTGTTATCCTGATGATGATTCTTGTATTTAAAGGCTGTTTTCTTCTTTGCTGCTGCTCCTAACATAGCTTTCCATGGCATTCTGAAGCTTTATAGTCGTCAATTGTAGTTGCCCTGAAGTTTAGAGTTGAAGCTATATTCTTACTTAAGATCAAGGTTAAGTACTGACAAATCGAAATAATTATCAGACATGGATAAAATTGTGCCAGGCATTAAAAACATTTTAGATTAGTCTACAAGTCTCATCAATTCACACCGGTGCACATTATATAACTATTCAAAATTACAGGCAATTAAATCACGTGAATTCATGACAGACTTTTCTCAAAAGATTAACATTATTCATTAAAAGTGTCTAGAAAATTGTCTCCAGCCCAATACGACAAATAGCTTTGATAATTATGTTTATTAACTAGCTGTTTCTTATTGAATAACAAGGATAGACCATTGGCCTTCGTATTAATAGCTTCATTTTAGTTCTTTTATCTTTTAATTTATGAGATAATTATTTAGCTGGTTTGTGTTTTTGGTTTTGTTTACTTGAATCCTGATCCCAGTTATTAATAGCTTAATGCGTTTTAAGCTTTATTAACTGTTAAGTTTTTTGCTTGGCTAGATTGTCATGGCAGCTGAACATGAAAACCCCAATTCATCGAATTCACCAGCAGAATCTTCTGCTTTTGTCACTGATGATGAACTGATGATTGATAATACTAGTCCTATTCCACTAGCAATCCCACCATCAATACCGGCTGTGCTCCTAATGCTCTGATACTCACAGTTCCTCCTCGCCCGTTAGTGCCTTTCCCCATCCGACCACCTGGGGTGCAAAGTGGTGAGATGAGGACTAGTGACTCGGATTCTGACCAAAATCAATTACGTCCCACTGGAACTATCCTGGGGTCAACCGGAAGTTATGAAGTTTCAGAAGCTAGTCAGAGAACACAAGTAAGCTAGTAGCTTAACTGATAATAGTTAAGTAGTAAAGAGTTAATTAAAAGGAAATGACATTTCTAATTCGAATTCTACTACTTCTATTTCTCAATCTAGATATAAATATACAATTGACCGGAAACCTCGAGTTGACGGGCTTTCTAGTAGTTTGGCTTTTTGAGAGTAACCACCCATCTGTGTCTAGGAGTGTGTCCATAATATATATATATATATAAAACTAGTTAGAGAAAGGCAGGAAAAAGCAACGCAGGAGCTTATGATGAAGTGGAGTGCTGCTGCTCTGGCAGTGCCTACTAATGATATGGCGGTTAGGACTCATCGTCGCCGGCTTGGTGAGTCTGTAACTCGTTTTGGAGAAAGGGAGATGGAGAGACGGGACAGGTTGAGGATGCTTATGGCAAGGTTGGATTCTAAAGGGCAGTTGGAGAAGTTGATGAAAGCTCATGAGGAAGAGGAGGCTGCATCTACCGCATTAACAAAAGATGCCGAGGAAGGAATGGTTCAGTATCCATTCTATACTGAAGGGTCAAAAGAGCTATTGGATGCTAGAATTGGTATTGCAAAATAATTTATTTCCAAGGCTGCTATGCGTCTTCAACCAACGTGCAAGGAGAAACGAGATGACCCAGATGAGGGTGAAGATGAAGATGCAGACATTGATTTGGCTCGGAAGCAGGCAGAGAGTTTGAGTCTTAATAGCAGCGAACTTGGAGATGACCAGCCACTCTCTGGTTGTACCTTTTCTCGTGATGGAGAAATGCTTGCTACCTGTTACCTCTCTCTATCTATCCACGACCCAATCCATTTCTGTTTGTTGTCATCCTTTTTCTGCTTGTTTTGTAAACAGTTGGTTTTTTCTTCTTCCACCACATGACATATCACATCTGGCAGCATGGTCATTCTTTCTTACTTGGACAATACCCAATAACTTAATAAATTGAAGTACGAGTATTTTGTTTAGCAAACTATCCCTTTCCTGCTCCCAGTTACCATGATCGTTCCATGATCTGATTCCATGCTTTATTCAGCTTATGCAGTTCTTTAAGTGGAGTTGCTAAAATATGGAGGGTGCCTCAAGTAACAAAGGTTTCTACCTTAAAGGGGGACACAGAATGTGCAACTGATGTCGCCTTCTCTCTTGTGCACAATCACTTGGCAACTGCATCCGCTGATCAAACTGCAAGGTTGTGGAACACTGATGGTTCTCTCCTGAAGAAGTTTGAAGGTCATCTAGATCGTCTTGCTCAAGTTGGTTTCCATCCATCGGGGAAGTACCTGGGCACCGCAAGCTTTGATAAGACATGGAGACTGAGATATAGATTCTGGTGCGGAGCTGCTTCTTCAAGAAAGTTACAGTCGGAGTCTTTATGGAATAGCTTTCGACCATGATGGATTGCACGTGTTTGGAACCTACGTACTGGGAGAAGTACAATGGCATTGGAAGGCCATGTCAAGCCGGTTAGAGACTCTTTCCGAATCCTCTTTTTTCTCATGGGAATCTTGTTTTTGTTTGTTTGGAAAGTATAGTTGTTAAGTGGACTGTATTTATCATTCATATCATTTTCAGGTTCTTGGAATCAGCTTTTCACCCTTTGGCTATCATGCAGCAACTGGCAGTGAAGATAATATTTGCTGGATATCATACCAACCCACTCAAATCCTGTATCCCAAGTTTGAGCCCCAAGAAGGCTGTTGTCTGGTCACATCATCGTATGACATGACTGCTAAGGTTTGGTTTATTTCTAATCATGTGGATTGTTTCATACAGCTGAATGCGTCGAACTTATATTTATTCTATTCTGTAATATACGTGTATTCAACAGGTTTGGTCCGGCAGGTATTTTAAACCTGTCAAGACATTATCAGCTCATGAAGCCAAAGTTACATCTCTGAATATTAATGCAGGCAACTTTCCGAACTTAGATAAGTGATATATTCCCAAAGTTCTGATTATTTTACCACTTCGCATGAACTACTTATCTTTTGTATGTTTCACCTTATTTAAACCATAATTGATGTGCTAATATCAATGCATTAGCGCCATTGCACCATTACCAGTGGTCCATGCTCAAATCATCTGTCCCTGTTTACTGTCTGCCAAGTTTTTTTTTCCCCTTATATTGACAGTTTCTTTTTTGCTAAATAATCTTCGGCTTCTGCCAATTGCATTTACAATTTCTGTGCAACATAAAATTGGCATTTTAGTTGGTTTTATTTGATTACAAAGATATGAAATGAGGCAGTAGCTATCTGTTGGTATCATACTTGCTGAGCGAGAATGCTTATGGATTTTCATCTGAAACACCTTGAAAGTTGCTAATGGTCATGTTTTATTTATCGAGTTGTGGGAGTTGATGCTGAGATACTCAGAGGTCTGGAGAGAGGTGCAATCAATAGGATTTTCCTAACCCTCCCTGAAAGGAAGAAGAACGTGAAACTCCTTTTCCTTTCCACAGTTCAAATACCAAGTACTTTCTGATTCAGTGTAGCCCTCATTAAAATTTTGCTTATATGAATTATTATGTTAAGGGCATATGGATTAACTATGTTCCCTTGTCATTCTTGTTCTGCAATTTACTCAATTATAATAAGGTGTCATTTGTGTCTGTGTGCCAAAGGTTGGCTTGCCTTGTCTGGTGATCATTTGAATTGTCTTTGAAATGATTTATCTAATTGCTCTTCTGGACTCTGGAAAGCTCATTTTGTGCTGCTAATTTATGAATTACCCGTCGCTTCATTTTTGGTTGGATGAGTATTACTGCGTCAGATGGACATCATATTGCAACCGTCTCACATGATTGAACCATCAAGCTGTATACCAGCAGAAGCAATGACAAGCATGCTATGGAGGTTGAATGAGTTGGCTTTGGACTCTCTGTGGCAAACAAGTTAATTGTTGGCGGATTCTAATATTGTCAATATAGCACTTCCAACTCTGCTTTGAGTGGAATACCCAACCTCAGGAAATCATTTTTTTTTCATTCTTCTCTCTAAGAGATCATTGCTTATTGTAGGTGAAATCTCACTTCTACCAGATGGCTTTATTGTGCAGTGCCCCTGAAGTCTCCCTCTACGATTATAGTAGCATGTTATCCGCAATATGCTCATGAATTTGTGAGGAATTCAATGTTATTTTGCAGCTGTTCTGTATATCTTGCTTCACTGTAACCATTGAATTTTTTTTTCATAGTATAGTTTAAAATCATCCTTGGTGACCAAAATAGGGTTTCTGCTTCCCTTTTTTCCTTGACTTCGCAGTCAATCAATATGTGATGGGATGTTGGTGGATTTATTCCTTGTGTCACCCATACTTCTTTTATAAGCCTTTTCTTATCGAGTAAAAATCATGCAGTAAACTTTTTATTAGTACATAAAACTGAAATGTCATCGATACGTCTAGACTCTCCTCATTCTTGTTGCTCATTTATGTTCATGATTTCACTCCAGGAAAAATCAGACAGAGAAACGACATCTCAGGGAAATAAGTTGGTCTTTGAGTGACGGAGGAAATCGTTTTTAAGAAAAGAAGACAGATAGCAACGGAACACAGCAACTGTTTTCACACATCAAAGCAAGTCTTTCTCAAAGCCAATAGCATTTCTAATTGGATTCTGAATAAAGAAGGATTAAAGAAAAAAAAATACATGGGGTTGGTGAAGCTAGAGGTGTTCCATCCGAAACAATTCAGTGGTAACTTCGAGACCAAGCTTCAACACTTTCTCTATCTTTATCAAGTCTCTTCCCCGTAAAGATTCAAATTACAAAATTGTGTTAAAAGTCAAATCCCAGGAAAACACCATGCATCTTTCATACAAATGCTGGCATCGGCTTGAAGTGCAAATGTCCTCCATTGAATCATGCCCTCCGTGTAACCAGTATTGCTCTTTACAGCATGATGCCAAGTCATACAACAAACCATGCCGTAAGCAAAACCTTAAGAATGTAAATAAATACAGCTTGAAGATCGCTTCTTTGACCATGTTGCATCATTTATACCAACCGGTAAGTAAATACCTCAGCCCAAAACATATGCAGCATCCGAGTGCCTGTAAACACAGCTAGCAAATAAGTACACATGCCAACGTCTTCACAACGCATGTGCTGACTAACCATCTTGCATGACACACCCATGCCGAAATTTTGTTCGGACCAAGATGGGAAGTCAATGCAGTTCCTAAATCATTACATTCCTAAATCATTACAATTCAAAGTATGGCTAAAATGTCATTAATTCAACCCCCTGGACCAAGAATTCCCTGATTTTTGTCAAACTAATTTAATATTGAAATGCCATCCTTGATGTTAGCGAGGTTAGGTTTTTGCTAACAAGATAACGACAAAATACTGTTTTTTTTTAAAAAAAAAAAAAACTGGCAATATTAATTCAATGAAACATATTTGTATGAAAACAAGACTGAAAAATCCATAAGGAGATCCTAATTTCTCTCCAGCATTTTCAGCAACGAAGAGATAAAAGAAAATCTATCTGGTGTGAAGACATCCAGACCTCATTTGTTTCTTTCATAAATCTATTATTTCTACAAAAACCCAACATTGATCACGGCAGAAAAAAAATCCCATGTTGTAGTAATTATAAAATCAGCTCAAACAAGCTAAAAAAAATATCAACAAGCGGCAACTATTTCTTTATCCTATCAAATAAATGATGTCCAACTGATATATCATTCATCAATCACCCTCTTAATCTTCAGTAACAAAACAAGCCTAATCATGTTGCAATTTGCAGTAGCAATAAGGTATTTGGGGTAAGGATGCTTGGTTCTGAGATTGGCATTTGTGGTAATGAAAAATGATGATGGTTTTGTAATATTGAAAAATATACAAGGTGGTGAACATGTTTGGTGTGGAGAATTATGAGCAGAACTTATTTGTATATTTTGAAGGTTATTTACAATAGATAGCAGATAAGAGAAACATAGAGTAGAAGGCTTCTTCTAATTCTTTTAATGAATATCCGTAGTAATTATATGAAAAACTTAATGCATAAATATACATAAAAAGTTAATATAAAATAAAAACCTAATGGATGAGCCACATTAAAAAAATGCAATGCTTAGACATGAAATCAGGGATTTTTAGTTCAGAGGGTGATCTCAGATAGGGAAAAACTTAAGGGGGTTAAACTATAATTTAGTCTCAAAATATTAATGCAACTGCATTTCTATATGGTTTGCTTTGGAACCTGCATGTTTACAATCAAGTGAGGCAAACTTAATTTAAAATGGAAGGACACAAACTCAGGTATCAATGGTAAAGCTTAGCAATTTCAGCCAGATCTTCCTAGTTATAGCTGAATGAGATGGTTATCTGTATCATACAAACATATTGGTTTATGTGGGTTTTCAGTCAGCAGCCATTATGAAGTGGCTTGGAACTCCTGCTTACGGCCAGTGGTGCTCACTGGTCCCAAAATTGTGAGAAGCATGGGACAGCGAAGTCCAAACCCAGCATCAACGAGGGAAAAAGCCCCTTCCCCGCAGTGCATGAGTAAAAGGAGAGAAAATTTAACACAGAAATAAATCACCTGAACAAGAAGAAGATGCACGCAAAGTGAATTTTCTGACTTCCTGCCGAACATTCTCAAGTAAAAATTAACAAGTGTACCGTCATCTGTTCCTGTAAGAAGTCCTGTCTGAGGATCAAACCTGAAAGATTAAAAAAAGTTAATGCAAGTAAGACATCCATGGAAGATTGACAAAGGCCCATGAAATTCCCTAAAGCGCAAGCTTGCAGCAAGAGATTAGAGAATTTACCTAGGCAGACGATGTCGTGGACAATGCCTGAAGCCAAAAAGCTGAAGCAGGACCACAAATTAGATGCCTTAGTGGGTAATTAGAGTTTAAAAGCTTGAGAGAAGACGAGTTATGAGATCAAACCTGAGGGACTGACAAGAGGAAGTTTAATACTTGTGCCAAAAAGAAAATCAGAAGTGTTTCACTGTTCAAAGAATGGGGGGGGAATATCAATCATGGGGTTACGAATAGGCATATCGATGAATGCAAAGTAGAAAAACCCAGGATATTTGATGAATGTGACAATTTTTGTCCTAATAGCACAATTGATCAGCTATAATATGATATGAGATTGCATAATAAGAAAAGGAAAACTAGTGCATGGTTAAAATAGGTACAGAAAAGCAATAGGTATTTTCTAATGTGCAAACTGACAGGTATACCTAGTTCTAACAAGAAAGTTATATTTATTTGAAAAACGTTTAGTAGAAGAATACATTGATTCCACAACATCAAGAGTTTGGACAGGTAGTCAATCACATTCACTAGTCAAAACTCTTAATGCTATGTTCTCGAGTTTTACCCATGCATGGAGATGAGTCAAATGAATTATTCCCCTAATATATTGTGAAATAAAACAACAAAAAGATGAAAAGGTGCAGGACGCACCTAAAATGGCCTAAAATTCCAACAACAGCCATTGTCATCCCTGCAAAGTATGTATATGTATCTCCAACAAATACTGAAGAAGGATACCTAACAAACATTAAAAAAAACATAAACGTTACTTCAATACACAGAAAGAACAGTACAAGAATAACCTGATAAATAGAATCAAGTGTCAATACCAATTGTAAGAAAGCAAGGCCATGGAGGTTGCCAGTAAGGGTTGGACAAGATACACAGAGAATGCATGGGCCTGTTGATACTCGGGATCCGCAGATGCTCCAATTTGCATGACATTATGTATCAAAATCTATAAAATTGCTAAGCCATGTCAGATCCCTAAGAGAGTCAGAATTCAGTTGTTCTACAAATCTTTATGCTTACCGCAGATGCAATCACAACGGTTTGACCAACTTCAAGGCCATTTATACCAGCATGAATGTTAATGCAATTTGTGCAGAAAATTGCCAAAAACCACATGTAAATCTTATATATAAATCCTGTCAAAAACAAAATGAAAAAAACCATTAAGCATATGCTGCAATAAATGTGTCAAATGCCCTCATACAAACACATGTTACATGGGATATGCCCTTCCGCAACCACAAAATCTGCATTCAGCGTGACAAACAACAACCTGAGCAAATAGTCCCATAATTCCACCGTTAGCAGTTTGTGACTTTTATCCACAGCATTTACAAGTACTACTTGATTTTATATTTCCTTCCTGATCAAATTACAAAAACTGAAGTCCAATACCACTCTATGCTAATATACTTCTGGAAAAATCAAGGTTTTTGAATGTATAGGAATTTGATTCGTCTATTCACTCTTTCTCCTTGCTTCACATTTTATACAAAACAGGTGGCATACACGCTTTGAACTGTTATTATGCATGGGAGTACCTTACCAATTCAATATCACCAACCAAAATAACAAATTTCTCCAATGAACACTCATGTTTCAGATCTATTGAGTAAACATTTCATTTTAATATTCTGTGCTCTAAAAAAGGAAAAGAAAATAACAGGTAGGCAAGGTTCATAGTTACTGAAATGGTTGTTGAAGCTCAAAGACTAGATGGAGTGTTCTGCAATTCAAAGATGCTTAAATGACATATGAAGTGAAGTTACAGCACGATCATTCCAGTGTTATATGTTGAATTTATCCAGACAAAAGCAAAAAAAATAAAATTGTTGGCTCTTCCTTGATAACTGACCTTATAACTCCAGCCAATATATCAAATTTCTATGAAACAATGGTTTCTATTTCTTTTCATACAACTGAAAATGAAATTCAGGTTTTGTGATGAAATATCTTTAATTTACTATGAAATTAGAGGTATGTTTTCTAAATTAAATATATATTCATGATAACAAAGAATCCTAGCAAAGTAGCACATGCACGGGCGCAAATGTGGGTGAGAGGGGGGGGGGGGGGCAACAATTATGAAAATCAATGATCTCACACTGTTGAATTAGAGGACATACCCAGGTCCAACAACTTGAGCCCAACATATGGAATAAGAGGCTTTGGTATAATGATAGTTGTATGTCCAGCATATGCCATCAACAAAGGAAGGGCAGCAATTGATGGAAGCACTAATTTCCTGCTCTTAGTAAACATAAGAAAAGCCATTAGGATCCAATCAAGCATCAATTTTAAAAATGCTACCATGATGTACTCACACTCTCCATGGAACATCAAGGACATCATCTATGAACCCGAGTAGAGTCATGAAGCAAATGGATGCTAATGCTGCATTGTACTCAACAAGCCACTGCATGATCACAAATCACAAACACAAATCCAAGAGTAATCCTCCATGGAAACCACAAAACAGAATAAATATTGAGGAAGTAAACAAAAACACACACTTTGAAACACGAAATCAGAAATCTGCTGTAAAGATATAAAAATGGTGTAAAAAAATTGCAGCATAAGATCGCTAAAGATTCTTACAATGGAATCTGGCGCAAAGGTAAAAAACTGAAACACTATTGTCAAAACCATGAAGACTACCGCAACAACAATACCCAAGGACTCAGGCCTGCCGAAAACGAAAAAGTGGGAAATCTGATTAAGAAACCAGTAAGTTCACAAAAACAGCTACATAATCAAAGTCAAAGTATTTAATCTCTTAGAATTAAAATACCAATCATTCATTCTCTAACTTTTACTCTATAGTTTGACCAAGTATAAATATAACTAACAAATCAATGCAACATAGGAGACAGTCACAACTCCAAAATTAATTTTCAAATCATCAGAACTTAATCAGTAAGTGAATATAGAAGTCAAATAAAAAAACTAACCATCAATGATGAATAAAAAACAGCCAACGAAAATTTGCATCAAACAAAAGCAGAATTCACATTTACATTCAACTATAGCAATCAAAATTGAACCTAACAAAAACCCCGCTTCTCAATTTCTATCAAAAACTTCAGATCACAGACTTCCACAAAATCAAAACCGCGAGGTGCTGAATTTATAAGGGTGACTCACAATCAATCCAGCCCAATCAAAACCAAACCCAGATCATAAAATCAATAAAAAAACACAAAACCAACAAAAAAGACTCACACTTTAACAGTGCCTTGAGGAGTGCCCTTCTTGTTGATATCATAACCAAACAAATTCCTTCTCAAAACATATTTAGAAGCTACAGGAATCATCTTAACAGTAAGAAAAAACCCAACAAAACTAAGACCAGCATTTATAAGAATAGGTTTTATGAGGTCATGTTGGATCTGGTAGTGAAAAAAGAGCAAGTAGAAATACGGGGCTATTAGTAAAAGAGAGAGCTTGAAAATGAATCCTTTTTTTGGTGGCGCAATTGGTTGGTCATTGTTTGTTTCTTGAGGACGTTTCGTTTCTTTGTTGTTTGTGAGAATTGCTTCTTTTGTTGTTGTTATTGTGTCTTCTGTTGTCGTTGTTGGCTTTGAAGCTCTTTTTCTTGCCATGCTTCTGCTCTGCTCTGCTCTCTCTCTCTCTCTTTCTCTCTGTTTTTGTTGTGAATTTTGTCTACTTTAAAGAAGGGGTGTGGAGAGATAGCAAACGTTTATTTTTTTTATTTTTTTTCTCTCAAAATGGTGTCATTGGAGCTAATCAGATGTTGCCACGTTGGATAAAAAGGTCGCCACGTAGGAAGTACAGTCAAGAACAACCTTTTGATCGTTTCAAGCTTCAACACTTCGCTAGCAGGGTGAGGAAGTTGTTGGCCCAATTTTGATTTCTAAGCACCGGTGGAGGTCTAAACACTAAGCATCCAGGGCAAAGGACAGGAATCGAAACTGTTAGTCTTTGCTAGCCAGTCAGCAACTTTGTTATGCTGTTCTGCTAATACAATGAAAGCTAATTCTGGGATTTACATGTAAGAAGGCCTTAATGTCAGCAACAAAAGGATCGATTTCCCGGTAGGAGCAGTCCTTGTTCTGCAGAATTTCATTGGCAGCAATTTTGCAATCTGCTTCAATTAACACTTCACCACTGATATGATTTATCAAATATAGAGCTTCCCTTATAGCCATTTCACCTTGTAGCACTGATCAACAACAATGTTTCCTGATGGTCTGTTTTTATATATTGAAACTTGCTTTCTCCATGTAGATGATCCACATCAAGAATCTATTAATTATTACAATCTACAAATTATTAGATACTTCCGGAGCATTACTTTCATAAAAAATAAAACGTGTGAATGATAATTAAAAAGCCGAAGTTTCACTAATTGATCATAATTTCAAAGTTGCAGTAGCCTTCAGATCCCACCTGCTTCAAATTTTCCATAAATTCCCTATACAAGACTTCAGTGCTGACAGAATTATGTTTTCTGCACCAACCGAAAGACCAAAAACATAAATACAACAGATTTGCCTCTGATCACCATCTAATTGCGTAGTCATTTGGAGTTGCTTGCCAAGACAAACTAATCCTTCTTGTATTTTGATGCAAGATATGGTTCTCGCAAAACTAAACCTTGAGAACAAGGCCAATAGGACAGTGATCACTCCCATTAACATCAGGGACAATGTAGGAGTCATGAACTTTGTCTGCTATGGATTCCGACACGAGAAAGTAGTCAAGCCGCCATCCTGTTTCAAATTTCAGTGCAGCTACATAAATCAAAATGCATTGAGATATGATTTAAAACTTCTCTGAGATATCTTACAATAGCTTGGCAATTTTATGAATATTACATAAAAATGAATTCGGGCCACATCAATACTTCAAACATTAGTATAGTTACTTTTACCTTCTACATCTTCTAAAGGTGAATCATTTTTTAAAAATCTGAAGATGTTTAAAAAAAATAAAAAAAATGGAAGTGCTCTTTTCTGGAAAGGATTTATAGTTTGGAACTTTTGGAATCCAGGTGGTGAGATACCTTTGTTAGTTTTCCGTCCACCATGTCGATAACCCCAGTAGGTATACCCAACAACATTAGGGTGCTGTTTTCTGAAGGTATCCACAAGTCCCTTCGATAAAAAGTTTGACCCAAATGATTGCCTTTCTTCTTGTGTAAACCCAGCGCTTCTTTTATTTCCCTAAACATGTGCAGAAAACAAGAGAAAAAGGAAATATTATAATGTGATTATAGTTGAAAATTTTGGTGATAATTTTATGATTGTAGGTTCAAAGCTATAAACATACATTTAAAACTCAACCTAAAATTGAGGATCCAATACATTTGCTGACCTAACCTAATTGAGAAAATTGAAAAAACTTGGTGCAAACACATGAAATTTAAATGACTTACTGCGGGATTGTAAATATCTATCTCCTGGTGAGCACAATTCAGATCACCAGTCAAAATGACAGGCTTTGACTTTTCAAGCTCCTGCACCAAGCATGCAAAGCAGCACAAGCATTATATCAACCATGGTCATAGCTTAGCAACTATGCCTTCTACAATTAAGATAAAAAAATATACATCTACCCCCCAAAATGAAGTTGTAAGTGTTCACTTGAAAATCATGCTTACTTTCATGTAATTGCTAAGAGATGGATCCCATTGTGTAATCCTGTACGACTAGAATTACAGTAGAGTTGTTAGTCCATGAATAAATCCACCTCAGAACAGAGAGATTAGGATGATAAAAGTACATGAAATAAAATAATCTAGTATAGTGATGGAAATAGAGCCAAGGCCAATTACCAGTCTTTTCAAGCCATCTCCAGAGTTAGGAACATAAGTATTTACTAAATAAAATGAATCAAACTCTGCTGTCACAACACGTCCCTCACTATCATGGTCTGGGATGCCTAGGCCATAGCAGACAGAAAGGGGCTTTATCTGTCACACAAAATGTTGATCTTCACTAAAATAAGTACTCACAAGCAAAACTATTATAAAAGCAAAATGCAAGTTTACAACTCAAAAAACTGGGATCAAACTACTTTTAGAGAGGTCAAAAAAGGATTACAACCTTTTTACCATGAAGGCAGAAATATTTGGTATTCAGAAATAGTTCAACTCAAATTCTAATCTCTAGAGCTTATATTTTCATCTATGATATTATTCTGCAATGTGGTATAATTTTATGACATGAATGATAGAGAGTCATCTACATCAGGAAAACATGTCTTTAGGAACAAATTTGATGTTCTATGATTCTAAAAAGAAATTCATGGACAGAGTCAGAAAAGGATAAGCATACCCGAGAGACAATTGCAGTCCCAGAATAACCAAGTTTAGCATTGCTACATGTCCAGAAGCTATTCTCATAACCATCTATCAGACATTGTTTGATGGAATCAACATCCTTCTCCTGCTTCCAAAATAAAAGGGAACAATCAAGGAACCGTCAATTTAAACAATTTAACCTAGGGTTTGGAATGATTAGGCACCAGATGCTAGATATTTGTTCCAGCAATGAAAACAAATGTTAATCAGAGAACTCTAATTAAACACTCAAGCAATCGTATGTGTAACAATACACTTGCCTGCAGTTTGGTCTCTTGCAAGCACAACACATCAAAGTTTTCCCTTTGGGCAAGTTCAAGGGCAGAGAATCCCTCAAACTTCAATAATGCTCTTAACCCATTGACATTCCAAGACATTAGCTTTACCGAGTTTCCATCAGTGAGAGGTGCAGGCCTCATGGTTCTGGGTTTATACGGAATCCACCCTTTCTGTGGCTTCTTATGTGAAAGAACTGTCCAGGGTTCAGCTTGAGGCAAAGTAACAAGATCATCGGTTTTAATTGAAAGCTTCCTCTTTGTAGTGACTATTTCAGTATCAACTTCGACAATTTCATCCTCAACAGGGGATTGTTTCATCCTTCTCTTGCTCTGTTTAAACCCAGAAACCTCTGAAGCAGTGTTAATGCTTACAACACAGCTCTCATCAGATGTACGTTTAGTATTCTTTTGCAGTGAAATATTTTCCAGAGAATTAAAGGAAACACGCTCTTCTAATTCCTGAGAGCTTTCACCTGCATGTGTGGGAAACAGCTAATTATCAGAATTTTGTAAATGAGAAAGATACTTTTTCAATAGTTAGAGAAAGTCCTCTTTCACCCTAGCTAATTAACAACGACCACATCAAGCTCCCAAATTTACTGCCAGAAAACATAAAGACTTATTTTAAAACTAGTATTTGTTACCATCTATCTGCTTACCCATGAAATGCTTTAAAGCAAATACAAGGTCACCTTTACGACCTTTGGCAGGGACTCCAAATTTCCTGAAATTCCAAAGCCAACATTGAAAACCAAGGATCAATACACATACAAATGCAGTGTTACTTTCATAAAAAACTTATGAAATCATTTTGACTCCAGAAAACCAAACAAGTGAGGTTAGAGACAAAAACTATTGCACTTTTCAGTCAAAACGAAACCTATATACAAGTATCGGAATTTCCTTTACCTCAATGTTGCCCTAAGTTCCTGAACTGTCATCGCTTCTATTTTTCCTGGATCATCCTTGATACTTTGAAATTCAACTGACTGGACTTGCCAGCAACTTTCCTAAAATTCCAGCCAGTCATTTATTACTCAACCATCCATTACTCCAAACATCACAAAACCATATCAAATTTATTTATTATTTTCAAACACTAACCTCGATTAAAACATTCTCACTACAATCACCACTCGTCCCCTTAAGTTTACTATCTTTCTTGTCATCAACAATTGAAGCAGCAGCAGATTTGGTTGAACTCGAGACACCTCGTTTAGAACTCATCACCCTTAATCTCAAAGAACCCAGTTGTCCAATCTTCAAGCTCCTTGACCTAGCTGCAAAACTACAGCATTCTATTTCAATTACTGCTTTCTTATTTCAAAACAACAAAAGCTACAATTTTCCATTCCCTTCACATTCAACTAACAAAACTATCATGTATCTTAATCAAGTTATGAACTTTCAGCGAACCTATTATTGTAAAAGCAACAAAGGTGAAGTATTTGCTAACAAAATCAAACGAAAAGGCAAAACCATGCAAAAAGCTTCAAACTTTGAACTGGAATAAAAGAGAGAAATAAAACTATTCAAAAAGAGTCTTAAAACCTGGAGAGATTAATGAAAGACTTGACCCCTATTTGCAACGCTTGAAGATTCATTGATCAAGAAATGAATAAACCCAGTAAGATAGAGTGACACAGGGGTGCGTACGTTAAGCTGGATTGGGGCGCAGGTTAGCATTAGCAGCATGTGATAAAGAACCGCCAATGTGGGTTTTGTTTTGCAGAGAGGGAATGAGAAGAGGATTATAGAAACACCTCGTCTTTGGGCACACGTTCGCTTTTCCGCAGGAATTTCGCACAATTTATGTTTTCCAATACTCTTGACTTTACCTTTTCTTCTCTCGACTGGCTGGAAAGCTTTTCAGTTTGGACTTTGGAGTTAAGTGGTGTTCACTCTAGTGTTTAGCATGGGCAGCCGAGGTGTAAAAAAGCTCGGCAGATATTATTAACATTAACGTTAATATTAAAAACTAAAAAGAATAATAATAATAATAATAATAAAAAAGCATAGAGAATCCACTATGTATATTTTTTTTCCAGGTAAGGCATAAACAACGAGAGGAAAAGAAAAACAAACATTGTCAAAGCCACATCTTGGCTGCACCGTTAAGATTCTCCGTTTTATGAGAGAGTTCTAGCCGAGATAATTTCAACTATATCAAAAAAACAATCATCAAAGCTGGGAGGAAGCATAGTTTTAAAACCTCGTATGACCAGCAAGTTAACCCGGGAACTAATTAATCCGAAGCTAGAATGAATCTGAGTTTTAAAAAAAATAAAAAAAGTCAAAGACTTTATGACTCAGTTAAAATATCAGTGGCAATTTATTAGTTATTTTTTAAAAAAATCAAAACAATATTATTTTGATTTATAAAAAATAGGGTTGATCCAGGTGACCCGGAAAAAACTTGTAATCCAGGCTTTAGACCGAGTTTAAAAACTCTGGGAGGAAGTTGCATGTGACTTTTTTATTTTAATTTGATCCCTCAACATATTTTTTTTATTTGATCCTTAATAATTTGACAACTCTTTAATTTAGTTCTAAATTCCATCTTACTCGAGATCAATAAAGCTCCAATTAGAGAGAAAAGAAAGGAGGAAAAGTTAAAGAGATAGATGATAAAAATGGATTAGTTCATTGTAGTTGTATCATAACTCGAATCATAAATTTAATAGGTTAATACGAGTTAATTAAGATCGATCCAATGACATTATCTTTTCATTTCACTCTCCAAACTTTTTCTTCAATTTAATTCTTTGATAATTCATTATTCACATTCTAACCTAATTAGGTTAGGCGAAGACTAAAATGATGTTAAAAAAATATTGGAGCTAAATCAGGTATTGGGGTTGATAATAGGCTCACTTGAATAGATCATGCCAAGTCAGCTCTAACACAATTAAATTGTCATACAAAAAATCATAATATACTATGAAGCTATATAAATTGAAAAATCACATTTTCTATTCTCATAATTTATAAATTATATAACATTTTAAATATATATATATATATATATACCCAAAAAAATCAACAAAAAATTGGAATTATTTTAAAAAAATAATTTTTTATTTCAATTAATGACTCAAAAAACTTGACTATGTTAAAAATATCAAAATTATCATTCTCCCTTTCTTTACTAAATATAAAACCTCAGATCATCATCCACCGCCATACTTGTCGTAATCTAGCCACCCAAACCTAACAAAAATCTGGATCATCATCATCATCATCATCAATTTACATATCTGGAGACTGATGAACAAATGCTTGAAATATCACTGACAACAAGAATTTCCTAGAGCTGCCTTGCATTTTGCCATTTTGCCATTTTTTTAGTCACACCGTTTATCGAAAACCTTGTGTACTTTCTTAACGAAGGAAAAAAAAAAAGACTATCAAAACAGAACCACATCGAACTGAGCTCACACTGAAGCTGAAACTGAAGACGGATAAATGGTTGAATGGATAGTTTACTGTTTTTTTTTAACGAATATTGACACGTGTGATGATGACCGATTAATTTTGTTAAAAACACTTATCGAGATTTCAATGTTCATTTTAGATTTTTCATCCTCAACAATGGCACCCACGTGTCTTTTTATGCTTGAATTGACTTTAAATTTGGCTGTAGTTGTTAGCAGCAAGACTAAAAAGTAGTTATATATTTTTTCGTTTATAAATTTATTAAATTAATATTTTTTTAAAAAAATTATTTTTAATATTAGCATATAAAAATAATCCAAAAAAATATTACAAAAAATTAAATCTTTATTTGAATCACATGACTAAATTATTTCATTTAAATTCCTTTTCAATTATTAGAAAAATATCGAGGCTAAGCTTCGTGTCCTTTTTATACCAATATAACCATGTTAGAATCAAAACTTAAATATATTACAAATATATAATCTTGATACACATTATTTTTAAAAAAATCTTGTGACAAAACATGAAATTATAACACTTTATCAAGTTTCAGTTTGAGGTAAAACATGCATTTCTAAATTAATAAAAAAAAATTTCTTATCATGATTTCTCCTTGGACTCCAACAATGGAGAACATTTCAACGGTTTCTTTAGCTAAGTTGCCATGGTGTTTTTCTCCTTCTATTGTTCTTTTTATTTGTCCGGTAATTTCCAGGCGATCATTAAAGTCGAACTACTACTTGTATCATCGATACATTTGCCTGCAAGATCTAATAAGAGCCGACAAAATTACAAACATTTTCATCAGAATAAATGAGCTGCTAAAGTAGAGATAGAGGAGATGAACGAAAAAGTCCACCTTTCGTATCTTGAATGGGGAACGTATGCTGTTATATGTTTCCCCCATACAGCGTGTAAACCAGCAATTGGATTAGCAGGGGCTTCAGATTACAACTGCACGCAATCAGCTATGGCAACCAGAAAAACTACCACGACGACAAAAATCAAGATGTATAATCAGAATCTCGCTCTACACCTCTCACTCTACAGAACCTAATATCTAAACCAAAATGTACATCAGCGCTTGGGTAATGATCGGGAAAGAGCCCCATGAAACTGCACATCGAAGTGCCCCATCTCAACAGTGATAACTGCTTTTCTTGCTACCTCAAGTTCTTGCTCATCAATATTGTCAAGAACTTTACATACCTCTTCAATCAATAACACGACCAGCGAGAAGGGGGTAAGGGTTAATGTGCATGTAATGCGATCACATCTCCATGTAAATACCTTCCAGGCCAGGAGGAGATAGGGGTGGAATTGCTGAAGAAAAAGAGGCGTTGTCAGGGATCTGCAAGACCCTTCTTGCAGTTGCCTTAGATTCTCCATCATGGCCAATCTTACTTGAGGTAGCAACTCCAGCTGTGGAAGAGTTCGTAACTGATGACAAGACCTTCTGTGCCGATGCTATCACAGAGGTAAAAACACCAGTTTCCCTAAGTCTCTGTACAATAACCTGTGAACAGAAAATTAAGAAGACATCAGGAATATGCTCGTTGAGATCCACACCAAACAAACTCCTCTGTTCAAAGATGGGACTTGAAAAAGAAAGCTTTGGATGGAAAATTTGGGCAGTAAAACACACCATGGGAGCATAGATGCGGGTCAGGATGCCTTTTCTCAAGAGTTTCAGGTTCAGTGCTTTGTCAGTCCACACAATGCGTTCCCGGTACCTGGTGCAATGAGGAATTGAATATGATGAGCAGTTATTTAGGATGTTTTTTTTTTTTGAACAACCAATTATTTAGGATACAGATATGCATTTTAGGGCAAAAACCATCATCAATCCCAATGATGGAAGGAAACTCGCACATCGTTGGAATTGTGAGCATAAAATCTCTAATTTTATGATTGCACAATGTTTGGTATTTATGCAACTTCAAGAGGGGTCAATGGATTCAAGACTGTAAAACAAAATGCAGGAAAATGGTAATATCTGTAGTACCAGTGAAGCATTTCCTCCTCAGTTGCTGTTGAAGCAATTATGAATGCCTGTTCAGTATAAAACAATGATATAGTTGTAAGTGAACATTAATAGAATACCAAGTCTTGTCATGAAATGCTCTCATCATGTTTTTTCTGATAAATATAAACTCGAGAGAGAAGTTGCATCAACTGCGAGGGAAATAAAAACAACATATATAATCCCAAACTAAGATTATGCTGATTGTGCAGACTTAGGTCATCTTGGCAACAGAATCAGTTCTCCTCAAAAGAATAAGAGGAACACGAGAAATTCAACAGGCAATATTTCTACCTAGAAACACAGAGCAGAAAAGAAATCCATGCATGAAAACTCACAGCTCTGTCGAATTCCAACATGAAGCATCTTTTGACATCCTCCTTTGTAGGCTTGCATCCACACCGATCACGTCTCGAAGTCAAATCAGAAAATTTAGGGTATGTGTAATGCAGAACAGCAGCCTCCTCCAATTTAACCTCACTAGCAAAGTTTACAGAGAAACTTTTAAAGGAGTGCAGCAAATAAAGAAACTATAGATTCAACTCTTTATGCATGCATCGGCAGCGTCAAGTCAGGATAGATGACCAGAATATGCAGATACACAAACTGAAATACAGGCAATGACTGTGAAGTGGTGACATGCCAAAAAAAGATGCACGAATGCAATAAAATGCATGGTCAGGTCCTATTCATCTGATGGTAAATTTAAGTTCATTTCTTATATGCATTCACAAGCAGAACATGCAAAAAGCAACAAAATAAAACAAGAGAAGAGTATGACATGCACATGAAATTGTCAGATAGAATGACAGTACTTGGGTGTTTTCATATAGTTATGCCATCTGTGTGCGCCATTAGGACGAAGATGATCTTGAATACGAGCAGCAGATTTCCCATTCCCATATGTCAAAAAATAATTTGGATTACCACGGGTTGCTTCCTTATAATTTCCAAAGTATACATCTTTGGGAAGATGGTCATAGTTCTTCTTGAACATTGAGACCTACGTCCACAAAATAAAAAGATATGAACTAGTGGTGCGCGTCTGAGAGAGGAAATACTAAAAATCCAAAAACACACTGACAAATACATATTAGGCAACAGTTATTGAATTAGCTTAAGTTGTGAGAAAAATAAAAGGTACCTCACTAAAAGGTTCCTTGATATCATCTCGCTCAACACTGCTCTCCTGAAATGGATTTTATGATCATCAAATTTCAAGAAGAATGGTAGTACAAAAGAAGCCAATAGGTACACATTGTGTTGAGCATAAATTTTTTGACACCAAAGCCCACAAATCAAGCTTGCAAGAAGTAATATATATCATATAAATTTTCTAAAAGTAGTTCAACTCACGTAATTTGGAAAGATAACCATATCAACATTTCCAGGCACATCTGAGAGCAACTGTCTCAAGGAATATTCACGAGCTCCAGCAGGATGAATGAGCTCATCGGTGTCAAGATGGATAATCCAGTCCATACCCGCCTCCTAAAATTTCAATACATAAAATATGTAAAGATGTCATAAAAAATTTCAATAAGAGATGGCTTATGAAGCATATGAGAATGTACTCTTCATACCCTTGCCATGACAATAGCCATTTCCATATTGAGGGATTGCTTCACAAATAGCTCGTAGTTACATGGTTTGTAGAAGAAGCTTGCCAACCAAGTCTCATTCCAGATCCGACTAATAGGCCAAAACATAATAAAAATAACAAAATTAAATGAGATTCGGTCAGATTAAAAATAACAGATATGTAAGGACAAGAATAACCAACATCAAAAATATTGTGAAAGAAGGGGCTAGTTTTCCTGATTTTAGAATAGAATAGTAACAAGAAGAACATATAATCGCCACTGAGTAGATTAGGACTGAAGCTGAGTTGAGTAGCATTCAACAATGTCTAAGTGAAGGAAACAGTATCTATTCAAATACTTTACATCATTCCTAAGCACGTATATTAAGTTCATGGCCACTTCAATAGAAATACATTTCACCACATGATGGTCAATATTCTTCAGAAGTTCCCTGACCGAATCACTCTATTAAATCCTTGTATCTTGAATTATCAACAAACATATCCAAGGTTAGCTGTGATTTGAAAGAGTACACAGAGCATAAAATGACAAAACCAAATCACCCACACCTAACCAACATTCTAAATATGGACAATAGAAAAGATGCTGCCATCTTTTCTGTATATCATATCTATGAAGAGGAGAGACTGGTGTTCAAAGTATTTCAGCTTAACTAACTTAAATAGAGACATCCAAGAGAAAAGACATCAACCTTTTAGCTTGTTGTTCCTCTAATTCTCTTGTTCTGTATATAACTTTTACCCCCTGCAAAAGACGTGCAAAGCCCATCAAAACAAACATTCAGAAGATACAAACAGAAAAAAGAAAAAACCACAGAAAAGCAAACACACAGCCCCAGAAGCATAAAAACAAGTTAAAGCTATAGCACAGATGTGGTATCAGGAAACTGAAAATTAACTCACCGGAATCGTTTCCAAGACTTTAGATACAGTGGGGGAGGCAGCTTTCCCCTCCACAAAAAGAAAAAAAGTTGAGACTCCCATAACCTTGTGATAAAAAATCCATGGTAAAGTCTGCTCTAAGCCAGCAGAGGTGCTTGTTGTTATACATATCTGCCAGGAAGCAAAATTATGAAAGCAAGTGTCTTAATTCCCATCACATAACTCACAAAAGTAAACATTTCAAAAGAACAAAACATCTTAATATCCATAACATTCGATCTGGTAGCTGCATTTATCAACGATCAGTTCAGTTGTTGAACTAACGAACAACTAGGACAGATGGAGAAAGTAGTTAAACTCCAAACAAATTGCCATAAACCAGGGTAAGCTAAATGAAACTAATTCTAGGACTAATATGCATTCGACTCAAATTATCCACATAGGCAATGCTAAAATGAACGGGTCAATATTCAAACAATTGTTAACACAATCACCCAACAGAAACGTTCTTGTTGATCATATCTTTGCGGTGATCAAACAATTTAAAGCCAAACCAAGACTGCATCAAAATAACTTGCCTCGCTCCTATTTTCAGTGATCAGATAAAACAAAAAATATACATTGCAGAAATCAAAATATTTTATTTTCCGTTTTTTTAATTATCATACACATGATCGACAGAAAATAAAGCTAAAAATATTGAATTTTAAAAAAAAACCCAAAATTACAAACCAAGATCATTAATAAAAAAATCCATAAATTTTAATTTTTAATGTCTAATCAATCTTTTTAATGGAATCCTAATCATATACTATCGGAATCAGCATTTACCAGATACCCAGATCCTAAACCAGACCCGAAAACCCAAATCCTAACAAACCCATAAAAAATCAATCACTCTTAAAACATCCCAAAAACCCAACCCCACAAAAACTAAAAGAAAAAATAAATCACCTTGGGTTTCAGATCCGACCCGAACCCGAATTTCCAATCACGAAAATAAGGAAAGGAAAGGGAATGACTCTGACCCAGAAGATCCGTACACCCTGAACCCAAATTCCTAACCGTATCCTTAATCGACCCACTGGTAGATTCCATTCCGGGAAACTCGTGGTGATCAGGAGACCACCGGGTAATGGGGTCGGTCAACCCGCCCCGCCATTGAAGAAGAAATGCAAAAGCGGCTAAGGTTAATGGAAGAAGAGTTAGAAGTAATAATAAACGCGAAGTAAAAACATTGGCAGAAGATGTTTGTGATATTGAGGTGGTGGGTCTTGAACCCGCCATTCGAAAGAAATAAATATAGAGAGAGGGGGGGGTTAGTGGTGCATAAATGTGAGCAGATAAATGAATTTGTGAGTAGAGAGTGGATTTATTGAGAGAGAGAGGGAGGGAAACCAAAGAGGGAGGGAGGAGTTGTCCTCAATGGAATGGAGGAAAGAATGTGACGAGAGACGGAGGAATTTTGTCGTTGGGTGTGGGTTATTGCCGTCTTTCATTTTAATTTTATTAATATTATTCTTTCTTTCTTTTATTAAAATTTAATTGATTTATCATGAATAATAAACGTAAGAAATTCTTTTTAATATAGATTTTTCCTTGAATGTAAAAAAGTTAATGAGTTAAAAATCTTTTAAAAAAACTTTGTTCTAGACAAATTTATTGTTTTAATAAATTTTATTAGATATTGATTTTAAAATTCAAACCTAAAAGATAAAATAAATTCATATTAACTATTTAAAATATAATTTTTAAACTCGGCTTAATATTTGCTGAAATGAAGGCTTAGATTGTCAGGAAAATTTTAAAAAAATATTATTTTAGATAAAATAATTTTAAAAAAATTATTAAAATTAACATAGTTAGATTAATAAAATCGTAAATTGACATGTCAGGTCGCATAAATTTAACCAAATTAATATAAAAATAATAATAATTTAAATTAAACTATAAATCAATATAAGAGGCATGCAAGGTTTAATAACTTATACTTTAAAGTTGTTTAAGTAATTAACAAAAACTAAAATGGTTTTAAAACCTCCTATGTAATTATTTTATAGTTTAATTATATGAAATTAAACTTAGAATTAAAGAAAATACATGTTTCACCTTAAATACATGATAAGTTTTATTTTTATCTAAAAATTTATTTATTTTTTATCACTAAATTAAAAAGATGCGAGAAAAAATTGTCAAAAAATAATAAAAAAAAAAGAGAAAATGATTGGTTGTCTCGATATCAATAGTAAAAATGATCAAATTTGGTATCAATGAATTTAATTCGATGATGAAAGTTCGAGTGAGTTTTTCCAGTAAACATGTCTAAAAAAAAATCGAGTCCCGTTTTGATTTTTCAGGTTCAATTGATTTTGGTTTTCTTTAATGATTTTGAAGTATTTTGAAATTAATAGATGATTTATAAAGATTTTTATAGTATTTATTAGGTTATTTTGAGTGAAAATGGATTGATAAATGTATTTTCAATTCAAAAAAGCATCCTCATGATCTTTCAACAACACATAAATGGCTAGATCTTCAGCCGGATATAATAAGTGAAATATAATCTACTTTTTTAAAATAAATTTAAAAAATTAATTAAAACAATAACATAGCGCAAGAAATAAACTAGCTGCTTGGTATGCTAGCACGCGGGATATGATAGCGGTCCATGATAAATTGTAATTGGAGAAAATAGTCCTCTTACTTTTTTTTACAGTGGCCATAAGAAAACAAATAAAAATGATTGAGCATAACTTTTCTTAAAACAAGATTCCAAGCTTTATCAAGCATTGGCAGGATTATAGGATCGATAGAAAAAGAAAGACTATCTTGAATAAGCCTTTCTTTTTTCTGGTCAATATATAACAAAAATAAATAATATTTATTTTCGTAATAACCTCGCCAATGAATCATCCAATATTTTTGGTAAAGCACGATTAACGTATTACCACACAGAAAGAGAGGGGAGGTGGCAGGCTTTTTTCTTAATTTTACCATTTTTTTTTTAATAAGATAGTATTCCAACTTTCAATCATAGTTTTCTGTCTTCACAAAAATATCACATACCTTCTTATAGTGCTATGTTTGTTTACAAGTTTGATCTCATTTGCAAACAAATCTGATAGCTTGTTCGTAAATGTAATAGATATTCTTGAAACTAGGTTTTTTATCATAAAACTCGACTCAAATTCGGACCGGCTCATGCCAAGCAACCAAAAAAGTATGAACCATTAACCATTAAGAACTAAGGCACCGTTTGGGAACGCGGCTGCGGTTGCGTCCCTAAAAAATTTGAATTTTTTTTTGTTTTTGTTAAAATTTAATATGATTTGTACGTTTTGGATCGTTTTGATGTGCTGATGTCAAAAATGATTTTTAAAAAATGAAAAAACATCGTTGGCATGCATTTTGGCACGAAAAGTTATTTGAAAAGCACCCGCAACCACACTGCCAAACACGCTCTAAGAACTCAAACTAACCCATCACCACTCGTCGCATGCCAAAACACAGCCTCAACCATCCCACAATGTTGACAGGTTTAGACCATTCACTATTATATTCGGTTCTGTTTGAGATTGTAATAGCGGTTATGATTTGAAATTTTTTTTATTTATAAATATATCAAAATAATTTTTATTTTATTTTAAAAAAATATAATTTCAATCAACACAGAGATGAATAGCCGGTGGAATAAAGTTTTGCGTTGCCATTGGAGCACGAGTCAGCAAGCTGGTGTGGTATTTAAAAATATATTTTTGTACTTGGTTCTTCGTGGCATTAACATTCTTGTTTTGTTTCCTGGCACTTGTTTTAAAGGGAGATTGTCGTGATGATTGGGACATGACACCAAGAGAGCTAGCATCTCCGGTGGGCTATGTTTTGATACCAGCAGCATTGTGATAAATGCTATGGATCATCGCAATAAATGCAACATTCATTTTTTTATTTTTTTATTTTTTTATTAATTTTACGAATTTTAAAATTAACAATTATATACTCATCTAATCACCCTATTCAAGGATGCAACATTCGATCTTAATTACACTTGTATGACATGTATATTTCTTTTTTTTTTCTACCTATGCAGTTTGGTGTGTTTTCCAAATATTTATATTTTTTAATAATGAAGGTATTATTAGATAATATTCATACAAGAATACTGAATTTTTCTACTCGAATCTTGACAACATCATTTACATCTTAGATGATGTTTTCGTTGAGGAAATTTTTGGTTAAAAGATCACCTCGTGGACGGATAACTAAATATCTGTTTTTTCATTATAATTTATTTTTTAAAGTGTTTTTAAAAAAATTTACTTGAAAAAATTTTAAATTAATTTTTTTAAAATATTTTTTAATGATTTTGATGTGCTGATATTGAATTTTAAAAATAATAATATTTTAATATATTTTTTTATTTATTAAAAAATATTTTTGTAAAGTATCTTGTAGCACTATACCAAACATACACTAAAATACAAATAGTTATCAAATAAAAAATTCAATATCTTATTTTTAAGGTTACATTTAATTTATGGCCATACAAAAAATAAATACATGATAAAAAAAATATTTATTTAAAAACACATAAACAAACATAAAATAAATATGTTTATAATTTCTATCAATTTTTTTTGAAAAAAAAACATGTTTCTTCTATTTTAACTATCTTCATCTTTTTATTTTAATCTTGAAACAATAATCAAATATTATTTAATAAATTTGAGTTTGAAATCCAGTCATCCCAACATTTGACAAGCACATGTCTGTTAGGAAAAGATGGATATAAACCTAAGAAGATTTAATAGAAAAACTCAAATTCGTTTCGAATTAATTACACTTCACTTTTTGTTCAAGAATTATCTATGCCTCCACCGAATAATAATAATAATAATAATAATAATAATAATAATAATAATAATAATTCAGGAGAGATGAGCACCTTTTAACCAGATTTCTTCTCAGTGTACTTCCTTAAATTTGCAGACACTCGAAGGGTAAACACTGACTCAAAACCACTACCACGAACCAGTGGAGCCCGACCTCCGTAGTGGATCAGCAATGGCAACCCCTCAATAGAGGTGCGTGACATGTGCATCATCGTCTTTATCTGAAAACCATTAGCTGAACCAATTGCATCATGGAGACATGGAACTTTACATCGAGTTCTTTAGAAGGATTTCCATATGTTTTAGATAATGTGAGTGCCTAATACAATCATAATGCTGCTCTAATTATCTTAACAGTGGATGTTTCCAAGTCATACCTTGAATCATTGGCTAAGTAGAACACCTAAAGAAAGCAACCACTTTCCAAGCAAGAAAAGCAAAGGGGATGTAAACGGGCTAGTGGATCACAGATGAAAGCTTATCTTCTTTCTAACATGGCACAGGACTGTTGGATAATTCTGCTTTATAAAGCTTAGCAACTTCTAAAATTAGCTTGCGGGTCACATGGATGATAACAGGCAAAGGGCTCAAAAGTGAGAGATTTTCATGAAGCTTTCAGCTTCATCTTCTGATTATCACCATCATATGGGGACCATCCTCAATGATTTTCCAATTTCTATGAAGGGCACCACACCAACACCGTAATAGCGAGTCGTCAACTAATTTGATCAGTCCTTGCCTATTTGTGATGATTGGTGAAACATTTACAGAAACTAAAAGCACAAAAGGTGTTGAACAAACCAGCATCCTAGGTTTCGAAACCTTCATTTGAAATCTAATTTAAACAGCTCCTCCCTTTGTCCAAGCAAGCTTAACAGCATTACACGACCACAATTCTAAAACTCTTGTTATGGCACAATGCCAGCATAGAAACTTTCAAACAGAAGCCATAAAGAAGTGCCATCTCTTAATGAAAAGTTAAGGCTTCCATTGCAACTAATATCACCTCACAAACAAACCACTCACACAAGATCAGCATTAACTTTCAAAGACGTCTCCAGCGCCTCTGTAGTTAAGATTTGAGGTTTCTACTGAAAGTATACTGGAAAGTCCACGGTCAAAAAATGGATGGAGATTTCACAAACAAACCATTCACTTAGCATCAACATTTACTTTCAAAGATGCCTCGGCGGTTAAGATTTGAGGTTTTTACATGAAGGTCCAAGGTTTAAAACGGATGGAGATTTAGGAACAGGAGAAGGTTACCCCATTGTGTAACCTAAAAATTGAGCCTCACTTGGGCCGCGGGAAAAAAAAAAAAAAACAGAAGTTGTTCCTCCGATCCCCAGGGTATAGCATGAAAGAGTAATTACAACAAAGTATAATATCTAAGCACGCTCTTAAATCTCCAAACATAAATTTATTGATTCAGAAGACAAAACCAGACATATGGAAGCCTTTTGCATATTCCAATACATGAGTTTTTGTAAACGATAATAATGATACAAAGTGTTACTTGCAAAAAAATATATATAATTATGCCACCCACTTGAACTTGAATGAAGACGCATTATTGGATTGTATGATATACCTTGGCTGCCTTTAAAAATGTGGACGAAAATCAACGTTGAAGAATAGTAAATAACATTTAGGACAATCCCAACTGGCGCCTCTTCTAATTTACGTCATCTCCTTATCACCTTGAGTACATCTCCAACCAGATGCAATGATCCAGTGACAAGAACCTGTTAATGCACCAATACAAGCATATGGCATCCTGGTTAGCACTACTGTCAATATTGACAATCAACGCACTTGCAATAATATTTATCTCTTTCAGAGATGGGTTGCTTGAGATAAGGCAGGCATAACTGATTTTTTTTTAAAGCCATTCATGACACAAGTGAAGACATCTGCATCCCACTTGTTTCCTGAATTTTTTTATTTTTTAATAAAAACACTAAGGAAAAGGGTAGAAGAAATTCACTCGGTTCTGGTGATCCAAACAATAGGTCACAAAATATTTTTTTTTATCAAATTGGTGAAAGGGAAGGAATTTTGAAAGGAAACTTTGGGAACCTGTCATATGTATCTGGCCTTGGTCCCTGTCCTTGAAGAACAAAAATTGTAACTCAATTCCAATATCCAAGTGGTAACAGTATTTTCACTGTGCACATTTTTAGGTAACGAAATGCAACCATCTAAGAAAGAATTCTTACCTGAAGTCGTAGGGAAGGATTCTCTCTAACACAATCCCTCAACCATTTTATTGTCAAGGGCAATGAAGGAATTACAGCGCTGCAAGCCAAATAACCATTTGAAGGACTGCAATTAGAAGCATCCTCGTAAAGAAATTCACGAAGTGGTGAGGTCTCTGCACCATCCATCTTGGTACTCTTTTCAAGTAAATCTGTATCTGCAGGCAAATAAAAACGAAAAAGAAAAAAACTTAAGGTTCTGCCTATTACAAAGTGCAAAGACACCAAAAGTGGTTCAGTCGACAAACAACAATCATTAGCATGTTATGATTTGAATGGCCTAAGCAGGAAGAACATGCAAAACTATATTCAGGGATACGGAGTCAGGTAGACATAGTCTAGAAGAGTAGGAGGAAGCACATAGGCTTTCCATTGGACCTATAAGCGATGGAGACTATGGCCCTGGTTTCACTTGCAATGATGCTTGATTGGTTAAACAGCAAAAGTGGGTAAATTTATATTACGGTTAAAAAGAATAATGATGCATCAAATCCAGGGCCACTATACTGTGAGAGTTCATACTGCTGCTATGAATGTAGCTCCCTCAGTTCACTCCTCACATACGCTTTTTCTTTCTTGATTTTCCTTCTATATTCCTATAATACAGAGGGAAAAGAAAAGGAGACAATACAGTAGCCAGTTTAAGCTGCACTCTTTGCATAGTGTGGCTTGTTTGCTATTTTATGGAAAACCAACCTCTTCGGTCATCATTTTCTGGCATTTATTAATGGAAGAGGAAGTCAAATATGCAAAACAATAATAATAATAATAATAAAAGATATAAGCATTCAGAAAGCCAAATAAAAGTACCTATCCCGTGGACAATCCTCTCCCAGAGTCTCTGCAGGCTGAATTGCCATGACAAGTCCTTGCTAGAGATATCTGAAGGAATGACTGAAGTACCAGAAGTAACCTTGTTATATGTTGAGATACTTGGAACAAAAATGGCCTTTGAGAAGAAAGTACCTGACAAAGACACAAATCATCTTGAATACATCAGTGCTCTTGAGTGTTTACAAATATGCAGATAATTAATGTTCAGAAGTAAGATGAAGAATAAAGATGGAGCATTTTGTTTGTAGGCATAATTCCTCAGAAAAGAAAACCTGATTCCCATTAGATGTGCTTGGACAACAATTGAAAGAAGGGCCTTTTCTTATCACCAAAGAAGCATGTTGAATCTCAATTGTTTGTTTAGAGAATTGATATATAACTGAAATTGGCATCATAAATCAGCTAAAGATTTTTTGAATTGTCATTCTCAAGCACAAACCGTGTAAATTACCAGACTTTTGGTACTTTGGGGGAAACCCACCCAATCTCTTGTGCATTTTTCAATTAATTCTATTTTTTTTAAAAAAAAAAACAAGAGATGATTCTTTTTGCTAGAAATAAGTATATGAGAGAGCATTGATTTTCATGACTTGCCATGTAATAGGTGTTATGGCTTAACCACCACAACAAAACAATGCAGCCACAGACAGCAACAGGAATCAATTTAAGTAGCATAAAAAGAAAATCCAGCATAATTTGAGATGGGCGAGCTTAGGGAGACAATACATAAAACAATACCAACAGAGCAACCTGATAAAACAGTACACCTGTTCCTAATGGTTGTCATAAGCCAAGATTGTGTTAAACTAAGATGAAAATGGACAAAGCCTTACTCATTCTTTTAGCAAAGTCACACACATGCAAGTGAACACACACGCGTGTGTGGAGAGAGATTGACGAGTTTAAGCAAAAGTCCAATATAATTAGCTCTTGATTGAACAGATAAATAGATTACAGCAGCAATACCTGAAGAAGCACATGTACTCACAAGCCGTGGAAGCAAAATCTGAGGATCTCTGACCTCCATGCAATTAAATAAAAGAATCTACATGAAGGTAAGAGTATTGATAAGTGAGAAGCTAATAAATGAAACCAGAATGAACAGTCTAAACAACTTATCAGTAAGCAAAATAAATGAACAATGGTGGAATTAAATAAGCAGCCAGAAAACAGATCAGTACAACAAGCTCCCAAACTAATCCAGTTGGTTATCATAAATATTACCTTCTTTGATATTTTATTGAATTCTTGAATGTTGCATTTCTCATGCTGCATATGACCATTTTTCCACACTACGTTTATATTTTCAATGTTGTGTGAAGAAGACAAAACCAATGATGGTGAATGGTTGTTTCCTTTAACGGCAACAGAAAACCATTTGGCGCATGCCTCTATACTCTCTGGACTGTGAGCTCCATCCAAGTAAAAAATGAGATCGCCTGAAGTTTCAGCTACTTCTGATGATACATGGGAGCTTGAAGAAGAAGAATCATGAACAATTTGAGCCCTCCCAGAAATATGTGCTGTAGAAAGACCTCTAAGAAATGCCCCCGGCAAATTAGCTTCCCTGTTATCCTGTCAACAGTCCACAAAACTGGTCAGTCAACTAACTACTGGTGAAACAACCAAATGCTGAATTTAGAGGACGGCTAGCATTTATCATATCCTTAGATACTGGCAATTAACAAATCAATGGATTCAAAAGGAGAAACAGAGAAAGAGTATCCCATTCAAATCTTCCAAAAAGAAGATAGATATGGGACTAAAAGATACATGAATGACCATTTGGCTTAGAATACGTACACATACATATAGATTACAGACACTCACAAGGATGCACGCATGCACACACACAGTCACTCACATGCATCTATTTGTGTATTGTTATTATCAGAACTTAACATGGTTCAGTCCATAAAAAAGAACAGTATCCATGAGTTTAAAAGTCCGACACTAGATTGATACATGATTTTATGTAATACATAGCAGTGTGATGAAGGGTTGGTAAAACTAACTTTATGGAATAGCTTCTCCCAATTTCCTGTTCTTTGAAGCCAACTTTTACAAAGGGAAACAGCAAGACCAGCATTAGAGAACTGATGATCACCAGACAAACTAAGCTTTAGTCCATTCAATGCTTTTGAATCAAGGGGTTCCACTACTTTCAGGGGGACCTGCAATCAGAAAGAAAATATAGATCAGCAACGCCACTGGCAATTCATGAATCTCCCTAGGCATGTGCTCAAGCAAGGATACAAGCTTTTGAAGCTTCAATAATTAATCTTTAAACATGATTGTGGAAGAATGAAGATCACAGATACAAGGATAGGAAATCATAAATAAGCATATGTGATTTTATTTGATTTTACAACTCATGGTCAACTCTGAAATTCTCAGATTTTTCAGGGGTATCTCTGTAATTTTCAGATTTGCACAAATTTTACAGGTCTAGATGTCTATTTTAGTAGTTTTCAAAGTATAAAATAGAAGTAATATATCCTTATTCAGCAAGCCAAGTCCTTACCAGGACTACCAGGAACTCTTTATATATGTAATCTTTCAATAAGCTCAATGGCAATATTTGAGAGAAACTCCAGCAAGTGTGACTGTGTGATGAAATCAACCTTAGTGAGAGTCCTAAGAATCCCAGGTAAGATGATAAGTTTTTCATTCAGGGAGTAATTCCTTGAATCTACTAATGTGAGACTGCCAGTTTTCACCTTGTTTTTCTCTTATTTTACGTTCAGATCCATGTTTTGAATCTACTAATGCGAGGTTGCAAGTTTTCACCTTGTTATTCTCTTATTTTACATTCAGATCCGTGTTCAATTTTTATACCTGGAACTCACTAAATTCCATAGCTAAAAACAATCATCTAGAACTTTCCCTGAACCTGCCCTGCATCAGTTCACTAAAGAAAATCTTTTCATGAAATACAGTAAAATTTGATTTCTTGTTCCAATTTTAACCTATCCTCTCTATCCATTCAAGATTTATGCAGATGTAAGAAAATTTGAGAATAATAGTCTTGGATAGAACATGCATTTATCAAAAGTAATCAACAACAGTTATATTGGATAAGACATGGATCAGACAGGGATGCTTTTGCATGAAAATCCTATTTATGTGAAAAAAACTAATTTCACCAGCAGATAGTTTACAAAAAGCAGGAAGAAAAAAGAGAATTTGACAGTAACAAACTCAGAACAATGGTTACCATCAGTTCTCGAGCATTCTCCTGAAGAACATCCATTGCTTCAGAAACTTGCAGCACCGTAAAGGCAGGAATTTGATGCTTCAGGAGCAGGGAAGACATGAATCCAATTCAGAAAATACTTGAAAATGAATACTGCCAATTAGAATAATCAAAACAGAAATATTGCTATAAATAACTGAATGGCTGAGAGAATGAAAATTGTGCTAGTTTTAACTGCTTACGTATAAGTTTTATACCTTGAAAACTCCAGCCTTGTGTGAAGCAATCTGTCCAATGGTGTTGCCTGCACAATAGCACAGTATGAGGTTTAAGAATTCAATGTTTCTTTCTGTACCAAGCATTAAACTTAGAATGCATAGAACTCTTGGCAAAACAAAACAAAAAACGCAGAAAGTTTCTTCCATGTTAGCGAAGTCTGATTCCAGCAAACAAAAACAACAATTATGCAAGCTAACAAAAATTTGTATCTGCAGACTAAAAATAAATGCAAGAAAACTTGCTGAGAATGATAGGTTCAGAAAATGGTATACCCAATGTTTCTGTATGATCCATTCCCAGAGAAGTAATTCCACAGACAACAGGCTTTTCAATCTACAAGAATTTATCAACGAAATTTCATCACCAAGAAAATTTGTATTATCATTAACTTCATTATTTCTTTTATCTTAGAATCCTCCAATAAACTGCTAAACTAATGAACAGCATTTTCCTTTTCCATCAGAGTTCTAAATTTTTGAAGCACTCCATAATAATAATAATAATAATAATTATTATTATTTATTATTATTATTATTATTATTAGATGATTCTGGGGAAAGATAAATACCACATTTGTTGAATCGTTTCTTCCACCGAGACCAACTTCAATGATAGAAACATCTACCTGCAAATAAGGAAAAGAAAAACAGAATCATTAACTCAGAAGCAATAAAGATTAACTGTTTGCGTGGGCTTAGATATAAACAAAAACAATTTGATACAAAAGACAGACTGTTACAAAAGACCACATCAACATATAGATGCAGTCATGTAGCTCAAAAGATTTCACATAAAATTCAAGACTAGCAATGTATCAAGGACACACATCTACAACATAATGGCAATGACTGAAGAGAATGTTTACAGAAACAGGAACAACTATAACTTGGGTATAATCATTGTTGGAAAATGTACAATAACTCAATAAAGATGCAACAGATTTAACAGTCAAAATGGATTCTTTCACTAGATTTACGATCAGCAAAATGAGATTTTTTACAGTACAAGTGCAGCAACAGCACTGACTAGCAGAGACCATGAAAGAGACATGCATTTCACATGCATAATTTGCAGCTAAGCAGAACACAAAAATGTCCATTCACACACACCACAAATGGTTGTGTGAGGGAGAAGATGATGAAACACTTGAACAAGATGATAAAAATACAGATAGATAGCTAAATCAGCAACAAGGTAGCCTCCTATATATATATATATATATAAACAAAACGGGGGGAAACACCAGTTAAAGGGCACCCAGGGGATTGCTTGAGGCTCTAGAGGTTCTAAGATAAATAGTAAATCAGTGAAACAAGAACAGATATCCATTGGACATGGCAAGCACTTCTGCTCTGTAAATAATGTATCGATCCAAGGTAATTGGATAATGTTCTGTCTGCCCCACCATTAAATTTCAAAGGAAAAATGACTATGGCTGAAATCTTTGCAAATGAAATTAAGTATTGGGAGCCATATAGGTGTCCAAATGCAATATCATGAGCTAAGGTAAATAGTGTTTTTGGGATTTTCCATGAATGCAAGGATACAAATCACTGTGGAGCAATGTTGTCAAGAGGCGCTGAGGAGCTCCAGGTGAGGCAGGGCCCTAGCACCTTTATTAGCCTCGGGCGGTGGATTTCAATGAGGCGAGCGCCTTGTGAGTGAGTGCAAGGGGCTAAGGCTAGCGCTTGCTTGAAGTTCTTTCTTTTTTGTTGGATTTTTCTTTTTTTTAAAAATGATTTATGCTTTGACCTATTTGTCTTTTTTTTTTTTTACCACAAGAAACAACTTAAAGAGTATTTTTCTAAAAAACAAAGATTAGGGTAAAAAAATTATAAAAAAATTCATTAAAGTGGGAAACAAACAGACAATGAAGGACACTTAGAAGAGAAACACTAACCACATTTTCTTTTTTCAGCAATGGGAGTCAAAGAACAACACATCTGTACAACTAATACTTTAATTTTTTCTAAACAAGTGGAATATAGTTTGAGAGATAAGGATTTCGATTATAATCATGAAATGGAGGATATAGAGGATTCAAGTGAAGGAGCGGAAAGCATGGATGGAGATGTCTTTGAAGATTAATAAATAATGATGATGATATTTAATTTTGCTTTTTAATCTATTGGGCTACTTACTACTTTAAATTATCTTATTTTGTTTTAAGGGTGAAAAATATAATGTTATATGACTATGTTATGGCATTTTATATTTTCTTTTGATTTTCTAATGATCTAATCTTAATTGGAAAGATATATATTTTAGATTTATATAATATAATATATATTCCTTTAATTTTTAGCATATCGCCTTGGTTCATTCGGGCAAGTGAACAAACATATGCAAATAAAAAAGTTAGAGATAAACCACTCATTGCAAATGCCAGGCCGATCATCTAAATAAGCTCCAACAGAAATTCAGATAATGTAGCTGACCTGTTCACAGACAAATATTTTGAATGCCAACACAGTCAAGAACTGAAATAGTGGGGGCATTGGGAGATCCTCAGTTTCATGTTCCTGAAAAGTCAAATTTAAAGAATCAAGTAACTGCCATGTATAGATTGTAAGTTTTGGAGCAGATCAAGGCATCCGATTGCATAGTTAGTATTTAAAGTGCTGACAAAAAGTGACAAAAATGAAGAAGTATCACTGAACACACCAATTTGGACCTGACTCCTGACAATCAAGGCCAAAATTCAGTTTCAAGTAGTCCTGTTAAAACATCTCTTATCTTCCCTTCTGATATTACGTGTTTGACTGTTTCTACTGACACTTTCATTTAGAACATCAAAGAGTTAATCAGGCACAAGCAACACATCTACTGAGTGCTAAAATCCTGCCAATTCCTCCTTCACTGCAAGGTAAAGTTAAAACGGTGAATGCTTCAAATGCCTGAATTTGAAGGTCAGGGAGGCTGTAAAATGAACCAAAAAGCTTGGCAACTGCTTGAGCTAAGCATAGGAAACACTAGTTCTAGCTTACTAGTTAACTCAGTGAAATAAGCTTGAAAAATCTCATGCTCGGTGGAAAATTTCATGAAGATTGAAAGTTTGGTTTGGAGTTAAACTTTATCCAAAAAGGTCAAGATAAACAATTTCACTTCATACTCAACAAATAACTACCACAGAGGAGGGATAATAAATTGCCAATAATCTTTACATATGAGTAAACGTTACCAATAAGAATAAGATATTACTAAAATAGAAAGGTGGGTACTGCTTGAAGATTTATTCAGAATCACATAAAATGACTTCATTTGTTAAACACATGAACAAGTCTGGCCTCGTATGGGAAACTGATTACAAAATAATGTTACACAAAAGTGGTTTAAAGACCAAAGTTCACCTTATGGCAATAATGCAGACACAGAAAAGGTCCATAAGAAGTGATATTAAAGAACAAAGTGGTTTCAAGGTCTATAACTCAAAGGCAAAATGATCTCTTCATAATCCAAAAAATTGCACCTCAAAAGAAAACTAGCTTGTACAATCTGCTTATAGCTCTTGGGAATCAGTGAAAGCAAAGGATTAGTACCTTCAACTGATTCCAGCAATTCCAAAAATACAATAAAAATTTAACTTCAGATATGTCCACTCTGCAAAATTAATCAAAAGTCAGACATGAAACAAGATACTCATAGAAGCATTCAAATCAACCAAGAAAATGACTTCGAAATAAAAAATGCATTAAGATAAATTAAAATAGCTATATGTGTAAAAAATGTAAAAATCTTCTTTTTTTATAACAGCATTAGATTTTCTGGCACTCTACTATTAGGGGATCTGTTTCATGTAGAACTGCTTCTATTGTTGTTGTAAAATTTATAACCATGGACAGATTTGTTTCAATGGAGGTGAAGGAGTGTGGGAAGGGGAAGAGAGTGCGTGTCTGCTCAAGTAATGCGCAGCATAATGGATAAAAGCTAAGATGAGCTCAATCAAATACTAACCCATTTATCCGGAATCTTTCTCTAACATCAATTAGGTGAGGGGAAGTAAACAAGCCTGTTCGGAAACCAGATTCCCTTAAAATAGCCTCGCAGAATGTGCATGTTGAACCCTGGAGTGTGGATCCATCAAAGGAACATGAAATTGAGTTAAAGAAGAGTGTGATAAAATATTATCACAAGTTTTAATATGATTCTCGAATGTAATATTGAATCAAAGAATATATATATATTAATGTCATGCAGGACATCCTCAAACTAAAGTCATACAACCTAGCCTACTTTTAACCCTCACAATTATACACAACTCAAATTAGTGAGCTATTCTAAAGTAGCTCTTACCTTTCAGAAAACATAATTGTATTCAATATAGTAGCAGCCATTAGCATTTTATCACAATGCTTGATGTAAGGTTAAGTCAAATTTCGAGGAGTGGATTGTGGTCTGAACCTGGTTGATTTGTTAAGCAAAAATATTAAAATGGGTATTACCTTCCCTTTAGTTCCAGCAACATGGATAATTTTGAGCCCAGCCACACGCTCTTCCAAGTCTAGTATCTGCAGAGAAAAATCCATTCAACCATCCAACCATTCAATTTCAGGAAATTTCATTTTGGAAAAGAAAAAAACCAATAGGAACTAATGTTTCAATCTGATGAGGCATAGTAAAACCTCTAAGAACCACCTTCGTTCTTACTAACAGGAAATAAGTTGACGGTAAAGGACACAAATGTATCAATCAGTTTCATGTCAAAGATAACATCATTAAAGAAGTTGAATTATACATCGTTATTGATCCAACAGCAAATGGAAAAGGGCAGTCATAATACTTTTGAATTAACTTGAACACAGAAGAGATATAGAGCTAGTTTGCAGGCCCTTGGCTACATAAATACTTGAGCATCTCCAAAACATTGCAAGAATTATAATATTGTTACCTTAAGATACATCCGCATCCTGTCCAATTTTCCATATTTACCACCAATAGTTTTTTGATCTCCACGTTTTTGCTGTCTAATAAGAGAAGAAAGAGCTTCCAAGGCTGCTTCATATGAATCTGAAAGAGGCACATCTTGCAAGTAATCTATGATAGCCACATCACTTTCTGGTTTTTCCATGCTTTGATACCTAAAACCTGAAATGTTAAACCGACAAAGAAGTTTTAAAAACTAATAATCAACCTAACACACCCTGAATCAAGATCATTAATACCTTGTATTCTTATTTCATATCAAAATTTGTTCAGTTAAAATGCCTATCGTTTTGGTATCAATACATATTAAGAAGCTGCAATTATGATCTTACCTTTTTCTTGGGAATAGATTTTCCTGCGTCTACTCAGGCTGTATGTGTCAACATAAGCTGGTGGGAAGGATAAGCCCCATGGTGTTCTGATGGAGAACTGGCTTTCTCTCTTATGGAAGAGTGGAACTCCAAATATCCCACCTTTCAGATGAGTAATCGTATGAATAAGTGCAGGAAACATCAACCCTGCAAACAAAAATAACAGGACAAATTCAACATAATGAACTAAATTTTCATTCAAATAAAAAGTCACAGATATGCCATTTTTCCAAAACAAGACAGCAAGTTTTTCTTCTTATATTAATACTTGATGACATATAACCATTTCCTAAAACAACTATTTGCCTCCATTGTCAGTTTGTCACCATGAATTTCCTGAACAAGGATCTTATTAATACTGAAGAACAATATACAGGAAATCCTTTGTAAAAAAAAATGAAAAGAAAAGAAAAGAAAATAAATGCATCTTCCAAACACCCTGAATCTCATCATCCATGTTCTTCCTTGCATGCTGCGAAAAACGATCTACCTTTACTTCAATTACTAATAGATTCATGCAATAACAAATTTCACAGAAAAGGTCTTAATCCTAAACTTTTTACAAGGATATCCCTGAGGGTGACTAGATGCAGCTTGGTGGCAGAACTCTTTCTATCACCAACCAGTTCACATGTCCCAAGTCCAGGTCTCCCATCGGTCTATCTTCATATCAGCTACTGCGACGAAAATATTACGCACAAAACCCATGGCTTTAAAATTCAACTTCTCTGTTTCAATATAAAAAATCACAAACCTCAATATCAGATCATGCAAAAAAAAAAAAAAACTCTGCTTGATAAAACAGGGGCCTAATGATGGAGCGTCCAACTCCCTCTGTCTTCTTGTTCCCATGTAAGGAAAAAAAAAACAATGCAGAACAGCAAAAACTTGGTAAAGATCATCTCTTTATGTCGTTCTATGGCAGCAGATTCCAAAACACAACATACCCAGAATTTAATTTCTCTTATTTTCCCACTTTCTCTCAGCAGCAAATTGACCATACAAGAATAATTTCATAAAAGAACAAAGGAACCGAACAAAAAGAAAGTATCTTTCTTTCACTTCAATAATATTTAGGAAGAAACACAGATACGTTCAATCCCAGCTCAAGAAAACAACACTTCCAAGTTCCAAACAAACCCAAAAAACAAAAACAAAAGGTAAATCATGTTCCTTTCTATTTACATGTATGTGGGTGGATGACAATTTTTATATACTTGCTAACAAAATACATGTTTGTAAGTAAAGACAGACAAAGAGAGACAGATTCACCTAGGAAGTACTAGGAGAGGAAGCCATTTTTTGGGTGTTAGGTTTGCCCCACTTGTTTCTCAGACCTGTCTCCGAGATTTGTGGCGGTTGACCACAGATATCACATTCAGTGAAGGAAAGGCTTTTTATACGAATCATATGTTACAAGTACATAAAAAGAGGGAAAACTAAGATAAAGGGAAAACCTAAGAGAAGTCCCCAATCTATAGGTAAAATCTATATTAGATCCCCCAATCTATTCTTGATTTCGATTAGGTTTTCAATATATGAAAGGATTTTTCAATCATATCCTTCTGTCAATTCCATTTAACAAGATTGTTGAGTGGTTATATGAAATTCACGCAATTTCCTTTCTCCCTTATAAGCCATCGAATTCTCTTTAAAATATAAAGGTTTTTATAAGTGAAGATGGATGGCATCCTGCACTATTCTTGATGTTTGGTCGTAGATTTTCCCCTTTTTTTGGATTTTACTGTAGGAATCGGTTCAAAGCTTGTTTGGTAGAAGTAGCCGTTTTTGGAAGCAATTAATTGCTTCATGCCTCCATAACAAACAAGTGCATAGCTTTTCTTGATACCAATTCTGCAATTACTTTCTCGTATTGGCAGTAGAAATGTCCACCAAGTCTTCAACCCTATCTCTTCCAGTGGTCCTGCTGCTCCCCACCACCAAGAGATAATGTGCTACCTTTCATACCAAGAAAAATCGAGGGAAATCGATTACTTGTGAAGAAAATGTGAGTTCATATTAGCATGCCAGGACTTTTTTATGATATTAATTATAAGTTGATAGCATGTTTGCCATGATATATGTCTTTACATGTATAATTTTGTTAGGATAAATTAAAAAATCTCATCTATGCTTATTTTTTACTTACAATCTTAAGATTTTATGTTGCATGTTATATTTGTTTAGTTTATACAAGCATTTTATGCACTTTTGAGTGGTTTTTTTTTTGTATAATTTGATAAAAATAAAAAACTTTATTATTTTAAAGTATTTCAACGAATAAATATATTTTTTTATTTTAATTTAATCATAATTATTTTTATTATTAATATAAATGCTCATGCTTTGATTTTATATCAATAAATATTTAATATTTATGTTAGTATTATTTTGTTATATTTATGTTGAAAGTATATTAGGTTTGAGTTTTATTTTTGTATATTTATAAATTTAAAATTATATACATTCTGTACTTTCCTTAAATAAATTTTTAATTTTTATATTTAAAATGTTTTGTCTCACTAATCTAATAAATTTACAACCTTCATGGTGTTGACTTTGATGGCTAATTTCCTAAGCGGGCAGCAGAGTCCTCGTTCAAGGCTTGGAAGGAGTCAAGGATGGCCCTAGAGCCAGTAGAAAGTTGCCTAAGCTTGTTCTTGTGGGTTCAAAGGTTGATCTCTTCCCATCACAAATTTCACCAACTTGATTAGATAGATAGGTTAGGCATCGAGCTAGGGCCGGAGGGGCACCTAAGCTAGGTGGGGTTTACTTGGTGCTTGTCAGGATGTGGATGTGAGGAACTTGTCATCATTCATTGAGGAATTGGCTGGTCCTCGAGGGAACGTGTGGGTCATTCGAGCTCAGAATGCAGGCAAGTCCACTCTAATCAATGCTTTGAAGAAAGGGGGGCTTGAGTTACAAAGCTTACAGAAGCTTCTGTTCCTGGGACTACGCTTGGGATTTCGTGAATCGGAGGGATTTTGTCGAGAGGCAAAGATGTATGACACTCCGTGTCTTCTACGTTCATATTTAGACTAATTCGCTCACATTGCTCTGTTCATTACCTGTGTGAATGTGTGACATGAAACTTGGAGATGAACCAAATGTTCTGATAAATGAGTGTGTTTTAACTCTAATATGTAATAACTCGAGCACCGAAATTTTTAATTGCATGATTTTGTCTCCTAGATTGAACAGCTTACAAATATTTACCCTAAAGTTTCTTTTGTGAGGTGAATGGGCTTCTCTTTATATTGTTGAACATTCCCAGTTTGTCATTTGCTTATTGTTCTGAGGCTTCAGTGCAGTCTATGTTGAGGATCCTGTTATAGTTCCCAGGGCGCTCTTTGAGTTCTTAAGAGCAACGGACCTTTCGCAGGAAGGACAAGCTGTGCTTGTTGCGGCTAGACCTCAATGAACTTCTGTGCAAACAATCTATGTCATAGTTTGGGCATCACCAAATGCTTCTCTGCACACGGGTAAGATAGAGAATGCTGACGAGTTTTGGAAGAACCATGCAATTCCTTTGCTGTAGGGGCAATTGTGCCTTGATCCTCTTCAAAGTTTGGTTCATTAGCAGGCTGCTGATCTTTTGGAGCAGTCTCAAACTATCACATTTCATTGATTTCACTAGCTGTGTTTTTTTTCCTGTTAGTTTCTTCCTCGTTGCTTCTTTACAGAGGACGGAATGGGAAGATATTTGGAGAAATATTGCAGGAGGAGGATCGCGGATATGGATAATTTGATTATTCTGCTAAACTATATATTTCTCATTGTCTGCCTTCCAAGTTCACTATTCCAAGCTTATATACAATAAACTCGCAGCTCTTCAACTACTTCAACTAACTGTCTTGCTAACTTCTAATGGTTCTAACTAACTTCAGTTAAGGGCTACTTGGGTAATGATTCAAGATCCCCATTTAATAAAAAGCTCTAAAAATATTTAAGGTATATTTATTAGTTATATTTTATAAAATAAAGATTGCTTTCACTTAACAAAAGATTTCAAATAAGAAATAAAAATTGTTCAGGGTTTCCGTTCACCTTAAACCGGCTCCGACTAATGTTTAACCAGCTCTTCCATCACGTGCCCTTCTCTCCTTTGAGCCTCCATGGTGACTGACTGTTGATGCTGATGCTAATGAACTGTTTCTGCTATAAGCATTTCTTGGTATTTCTTACAGCCCGTAAAAGCCTCGTTGAGTAAAGAAAAATACAGTTTTAATAAACGAAAGAGGAAGGCATGGTAGCTTATTGTTGAGTTAACACTCCTGGATCTTGTCAGTGAATAGTCTGTGTATGTTATGCTTGTTCTACACTCATGGATCTTGCTGGTGGGTGAATGGAAGTTTCCATGGTTGCTTCCTTGTGATTATCGAGCAAATGGGATGATGTTGCCCTCTCTTCTTTTCCAGTTTTGTTCCTAGTATTGCAGTCAGGTTCAATTTACTGGAAAGGCAAAGTTCTTCATTTTGAAGCTTAGGTCATCTCATCTGCAAGTTTAAGGGCAAATTCTATTTTATTCAAATATTTTTTTTTAAGTAGCTTTAATTTAAATATATATTAAAATAATATATTTTAAAATTTATTTTTGATATCAATATGTAATATAAAAAAATTATTTTTAAAAAAAAAAACCATAACATCACCCCCAAAAACAATCCCGATCTCCCTCACCTTGAGGCCATGTACATTTGAGAAAGAGAAAAGGGTACGCCCCCAGGTGATTCACCGTTCGAACACCTTTTGAAGTATAGATGGATTTCTTGAATGCTCCTACATTTTTATTTTATTTATAATATGATAAGATTAACGTCAAGAAATTAATCCTCGATGATTTAACAGGTGATTTACACCCGAATGATTGAAATTATAACAAGAACAAGATAATTCAGGTGTCGATGAAAATGGCTGTGCTTCAAGAGATATTTGTGCGGTATAGCCAGCGTTGGGCAAGAAGATTATTGAAAGTTGACTGCCAAGTCCCAACCCACCCACCCCAATTAACCAGTTATGCCATTGGTAAAACGAACCAATCAATCATGTGTCCTCTTTGAAGCATCTATATGCACAAGGTAAATCGACCTGCCAGCTTGAAATTAGGTCTTGCTAAATTGATAGAACTTCAAAACCGCTAGTCTAAAGTCTCTGTGGAAAGAGGAATGATATCACTTTTTTTTTTTTTTTTGCATTTCTGACTAAATTTTACGTTTTCTTTTTTTACATCTCTGAACAGTTACTTGGTTTAAACTAAAAGAAAGATAAAGAGAATGAACAAGGAGTAATAAGAGAGCTCCAACCTTGCTCTACAGAGACCTGCAAAAGCTAGAAACTACATTGATCTACTCTGATTGGGGGTAGCTCCAGCTTGAAGTCATCAAGCACTGGATTTCAGACCTGTTTCCTTCTTCGGTGCCTCTGCTTCCAACACAAACCCTGTAAAATTAGAACAAAAACACAATATCTATCAGTTCCAACGTCCAGATTTCTCAATTTATATAACACTGTATCATGGTTAACAAAACCCCACGCCATTTCACCACCTTCTCAAGACATACCATTTGCAAGCATTCCATTGGAAGGTAAAGGAGAAGAGCCTTCCTCTGCGAAACCTGCAAATTGAGAATCCAAACTAGAAAAATAATCGCCAGCATCAAGATCAAATGTATCCGGCAACAGATCAGCTACATTATTCCCATCAAGCCCAAACTCATCCTCAGCGTTGTCATAGAAACCGTTCTCATCTTGATGCTGACTTAGCCAGTAATCCCGGAACCATGTTGTCGTTGTCACCAATTGCCACCACTCAGGAGAGAAATCCTCCACTTGCCGATAAGCAGCAGGAACAAAAAGAGGCGCATCTGGGTTCAACGTTGACCTTCCTCCTGAAACCAGAGCCATCCTTTTCAAACCACAACCTCTGCAGTCCTGTACTCCAAATTCACACAGAAAATGAATGAGATTCAATGCAAGTTATCAAATTATCCTCTTCCAAGAAATTTACTAACTTGTGATTAACATTAATCAACTCATTCAACAACAAGTTATAACAATCAATGATAATACACAATCTTGTTTTTTAAAACAAAAGTTTGCAAATTATCTCGCCATAAAATAAAGAATTAAAACCTTTAACATCTACCCACAATTAGAAATTTGGCGAAAAGTGATTAAAAATAGTATTAATCTGTTCTAGTAATTCAAGTCAGAATCTTGAACATTATCAAGTCAAGTCAACGTTAAATTGACGAATAAACAAAGCCAGCTCGGTTAAAAAAAAAATAATAAAGGTGCTAATCACACAATAAAAGCCTATATACAAGAAAAAAAATTATAATCACATCAATCTAACACAGAAATTCACAGATCAAGTAGGCAAACCTCTGCTTGGTTACCGAGAAAAATAAGCAAAGATGAAAGAAATAAATTAAACTGAGAAGAAAATCCGAAAATATAATCGCTGAGATAATTAATTGATTTCCCACCCTAAAAAAGACGGATACTAAATTTCATTAAAACTATTCTTTTCTGATTTGAACTTCAAAATCTTCATTTTCCTTCCACTTTCTCAGAAACCAAAAAAAAATTCAAAATAAAAACCTAAGAACCATGAATCAAAACAGATACAAAAAAGATCTGATTAATTTGAAAGAAGATTGAATTTTGAATATATTTCTTTTTTACCTTTGAACGAAGAACGAGAAAATATCTGTTTCTTGTACGGACCAAACAGCGAAAGATACGTGATCGTGCTAGGATAATATTGCGAAATGAGCGGGTATTTATAGGGCCGACGATACCGAGCCTGATTGGTGCGGAAATTGCGAGCCTTAGGTTCGGAATTACCGAATCATCCCATTGCTTTTGATTGGGCGTGAACTGTACGGCCGGCGCGTTTGTTGCTTTTATATAACCGGTTATTAGCCGGTAATGGGTTAGGTGTTTGTTTTTGACTTTTGACCTGTGAAGATAAGGAGGGATGGTTTGTGTGTCAGCATCATTGAGCTATCGTTTGGTGTTGATACGTAGGTGTTTTTAAAATATTTTTTATTTTAAAATTTATTAAAATAATTATTTTTATTTTTAAAATTAATTAATAAAAACAATTTCAAGAAAAAAAAATTAAAAATATAATCATATTACAATAACAAACAAACCTACTATAAATCTAAAACACAGTTATATGACTGTATGGATTGTTTACATTGTTTTTTTTTTGTTTTTTTTTTAATTCAGTTCTTTTATTTTTAATTTAATCCTTATTAGAGATGATTATATGACAATTTGTTGGGGGAAATGGTGGGATTTAAATATGGAAAACAAAGTGAAAAACACTGGTGGAATGGATGGGCTTAACAAAGTTTTAGCCAAATATTTATTGTAGTCCCTATAATTCTAACTTATATATATTTGGTCCTTTTATTTTTCAAAAGTCATGGGCAAAATCAATTTTGTTTCCAAACTTTTTTTTTTTAATCATTGGTTTGAAAGAGGTGAGAGAAAATTATTGTAATTTGGTATTAGAGAGAGTTTATGTCGGCAATGATTTCGGCCATATACGGCCGATATTTGTATCAAATTATTTCATTTAACGAGAAGAGCTCATGTTATATGTGTTTTTTACCTTGAAATTGTCTAAAAAAAAATATTTGAGCTCTATAAGATTTTGATTTCGAGTTCATTTTGGTTTTTGGAATGTTTTTTTTGTTTTTTTTTTTTAAGGGCATAGATAGATTTATCAAGTTCCTATGATATTTTCTACATATTTGGGTCAAAATGAATTGAGCAATTAATTTTTGGGTTGGAGAAACTTTTGCCTTGATTTTTCAGTTACTGTGGTGGCCGAGAACCAGATAATATCAAACAACAAGTCGTCTAATTTATTTTTTTAAAAAAAACATCGAGGGCGAGCGAAATGATATGTCACTCACCCTATGAAAAAAAAAGGGGTCAAGCACATGGGACCTTACTAAATGGTTCGGACATACTAGCCTGGCTTATCAAGCCTAGCATCGTTTAGTTTTTTTTTTTAATTAATGTTTTTTTTATATGTATCTTACAAAATAATTTTTAAATTAATACTCTTTCTTTCTTTTATATTATCTATCTAACCTCTTTTAAATAATGGTTGTTTCTTGGTTATTTTGTATACATTTGATTTTTTAAGAGATTATTCTAATTTATCTATAAATTTATTTTATGTTTTATATAAATGAAATTTATTTTAAAAAATAAAAATATTTATTTTCAGATAATAGTTTTAATGCGTGTAACCTTGCATGATATTTTTTTACATTTTATTTTATTCAATCAATTTTATGTGTGTTTATTTTTATTATCATTTGATTAAATAAAAAAACAATTATTGCAAACAAAATCATTAAACACAACTATGTCAAAGCTCCGCATTCCAAGATCAATTATCGTGGTCTATATTCAACTCTCAGTTTTTTTTCATCTCTATTTATTATTAATATTTTATTTATTTACTTATTAACACACATAATTTTTAATTTTATTTTATTAGATATATATACAAGCTCTTTGATTTTAACTTTTTATATTTTAATATAAAAAACATGTTGAAAAAACCTATATTTTCATTTTTTTAGGAAAAAAATCAACTATTTATGAAACTCAAGTCAAATAACTAATTAAATTTCTATTCCTCATAAAACTAGACTCGATATAAACACGTGTATGTTGAAATAAAAATTATTTAATTTCCATTTATTGATTGAGAAAAATAACTTATTTCAATTTTTAACCATTCACTAATTTATAAGAATTTCATCATTAAAATCTAAATTAATGGTTAGGGTATCATTAATAGTTAATTATGTTCCTAGCAGGTTGAGAGAAGGCTTGTAATTGAGTTTAGTCTTGTTTTTTATTTTTGAAGTTGAATTTAAAGAAAAAGGTTACCAGAATCTTTTTCAAATGTATCAAACTCGGATTATAATTTTTTTTACAGATCATTTGAATTTAAAGTAACTTTTGGGTTTTAAATTTATAACAAAACACTACCTTTAAACTTTTGACCAAGATCTTGTTTGATTTTTTTTTTCTAGGGAAGGAAAGCAAAATGGATTAACAAAGGAGATTGAGTGTGAACTTAGCAACATGGTTATCCTAACTTATAACTTGAATCCAAGTTTATATAACAAGTTAATTGAGTTAATTTGCGAGAGAGTTAGGTTGAATTGGATTTATTAATTTATTTTTAATAAAATAATATTTTTTTTAATATTTTTTTAAAAAAATCCCCCTCAAGTTTTAATCAAGTAGTCTGGGATTAATTGGTTCAGCTTTCTAAATAATTCAAAAATAAATTTAGTTTGAGTTAGGTTCTGAGTTAATCTATGAGATCAGGTTTGATAATTATATCTAATTTTTTAAAAAATAGCTAAGATAAATTAAAAAAAACAAATTGAAGTTTGTGGCTTTATGTATTTTTATTTAGATTAAAGAAACTCCCTCTCTCTCTTATGCACTTGGAAGGTTCCATTATTTAGACAAGGTTTTGCAATAACTAGGCGGATTAAACTTAGCTGATTTACAATATTGATAGTCATTGGAGGTTTATTTGATAATTAATTTTAAAATCTATAGGGATTAGTCGAGGTACATGCAAGTTGGTTCGAACATCTCATATGAATAAAAAACTAGCTGGTTTATCTATATAGTTTTAGTTATAAAATTTAAATTGATTGGTTATCCCATGTCTAATTGATTTGAGTTGAAAAAAAATTATAATTAGAAAATTAGAAATTTAGGTCAACTCTAAACACCGTCTTTAATTTATTGATTTTTTTTAAAAAAATAGATTAATCTCCAATTTAATCATTTTTTAATTTAGATTTTATTCCAAGTTATATATACACACACAACTATTCTATTATGTTTACGCTTATTCTTTAACGTGAACAAGGCACGATCACAGTCTCTTTTTTGCCCGAATTGCCTTTTTTTTTTAATAAAGAAAAGGAAAAGGAAAAGGAAAGGGTGGAGAGACAAATTATGGAAAATGACAACCAAACACCTTTCACGATTATGATGGAATATAATAAAAAGTGTGGTGAATCTCACCTGGTCAGTGTGTTAATATGTTTTTTTAAAAGTATTTATTAATTAAAAATATATAAAAATAGTGTTTATTTATTTATTATATCAGTATATTAAAATTATTTAAAAATATTAATTTATTATTTTTATTTTTTATATCAGCACATCAAATTTATTTTAAAATATTTAAAAAATATTAATTCAATATTTAATATTTTTTTATACCAGCATATGCATTGTATTATTAAACAATCACTTAATTTTTTAAAATGAGAATTTGATTTTTTTTCAAATGTTCTTTTTAAGGCATTATTTAATCAATTTTGCATGAATTTGACCTCCTCGCGTTGATTTTTTTTATTAACTATTTAAATCTAAACTGGTGAATTAATAGATTTTGTTTCTACTGCAAGATTTATATCGCTAAAGTTCTGACATGATAATTCTACATTAAAAAAATTCTCATAAATCATCTTTTTTTCTGATTTTTTTTTCTAGAAAGTAACTTGACGTGGCAAAATAAAAAAACACAAAATTATGAAAAAACTTTTAATAGATTTTTTAAAATAATTTTAATTAAAAAATTTATCAAAATATTTTATTTTTACTTTTTAAATTTTATTTTTAATATCATCACATCCAAAAAATTTAAAAATTTTTAAAAATTAATTTAAAATTAAAAAATTAATTGTTTTTTCTTTTAAACAGTTAAACTGCAATGATAAACAGCGCTTAATTATTCAAACCAAGACAACGGACCCACCCATGTGAGCAATTATTGACCTTGCAATAAAAAGCTACCTAATAATTAACACGGTTTCGATGTAATTTTCAAATCATCAACGGTCAAGATCATCGAACTTGATGACGACACGTACTCAAAGTGGGACCATATTAGGTAACCGAGCACCCGGTTGGGAGTGTTGTACACATGGCGTGCTGGTGGGTAGGATAAAAACATGATCATAGATTGATGATATCTGCCATATCTTGCCAACCACAAGGAATACATCCTAATCATTTCGTCTAATCTCATTATAATTAAAGATAGAATACGCATACTATACATTTATAAAAACAATTTATTTTTAAATGCTAGCTTTTTAAATTAGAAATAAAAGGGTTAGGAGAAAATTAATTATTTTTATCACTTCTTAAAATCAAAACTTAAATATTTAAAGCAATATTTCTTTTCTATCTTATCACCATTTTTCATACATTGAACATTATTTTTTTTATCAGGACCTATAACATATTTTGTGATCAAGAAAAGTATACAAATTCTCTTTAAATTTAAATATAAAATCATGATGTGAGAAGTAAATTTAATTAGGCAGTTTGCCAATCTAAAAAATACTACTGGAAAATACTGCAAGTTGCCCTTTCCATCTATCCTCAGCACATGTTACGAATGATTATTTTTTATTTGATTTTTATTAAAAAAATAATTAAATTGATTTTAGAACAAAAACCGGTTCAAACTGGTTTGACTCGGGTTTTTTCTGTCTGGATTCGGTTCAATTCAGTTTTTTTGATTTCAAAATTATAAAACTAAATCAATTGGTTTTTTAAAAATTCTAATCGGTTTTTTTTACGATTTGATTTTTTCAGTTATTATTTTTTTTAATTTTCTTCGTTTAATCAATTTTTTAGTTTTTTTACTCAACCTATGACCCAAATTATTATTAATCAAAAGCACATCCATCTCTAATAATTAATTCGAGTGGTTAAAGAATATTTTTAACTTTGATCCACCGAATCCAAATTTTTTTATATATATAAACTTAATTTGTGAATAGTAAAAAAACAAATGCTTTTATAATTAAAAAACTATCAATTTATTTTTTCTAAGTATTTTTCATGGTTTTCATTAAAATCATCTAAAAATATTATTTTTTTTAGGTCTAAAGATAATTTGAAAGGTACTTTTAAATACATAGCAACTTAATAATTGTATTATAAAATAGTAACTAAATAATTAACAAAATAATCCAATATTGGTGGTTCGTGCGGGCAATTTCTGGCATTTTTAATACATAGTTGGTGTCATCGTCCTGCTTATTAAATAATTAACAAAAGAACAAAGTTATTACTATGTTTTTGTCCGTATGCCAAAACCCTAGTTATATCCTTAAATTCTCAAAAATCTGGAGGCTACTTAATTTTTCCAGTCTTCTGACTTCCTAATTGCAGCTAACATCGGCACTGTGTTTTTAATTTTAATTATTTTTATTAATATAAATGTTCAGTGAGTTTGCGCACATCTTAACTAATTTTACATGCTCTAAAGTTAACAATTATATAAGTTTTTAGTGGCCATCATATTATAAACTACAAGGCTCGAACATAAAATTATAAAAAAAAATAAACTTCTTAATCTCAAGTTTTTATCACTGACCACCTATTAGATAATTGTGCTTTTAATTTTATCATAAACGTTGCTTCATGATCATGGCTCAAATTATAGATAAAATATGATAAAATTTAATGGTTATAAATACACATCAATTTAATAATATTGTCTAACATAATAAGTTCATTATTTGTATAAATCAATTAATTTAAGACTTAAATCTTACAGCTGCAGGAGTCATGACTGCGACACTTGTAAAATATTCTTTCATGTGACAACATATTATAGCATAATTAAAGAATAAAATTGCCTTATCAGAGCATTCAAAGTTTATAAAAACAATCTAAAAAATGTGAGAATTTATTTATTTATTTATTCAGGGAAGAACGAAGGTGTCAACGGTAATTCAAGGGTGGATTTACGTCTCCGTCAACGATCATGTTATGGGAGTTCAGGCTCAGTGTTGGAGGAAGAGCTAGGCCCATGTCGTTTGCCAAAACGCAAGTAAACGACAAATTCTTCAGAAGAAAAGGAGAAGGACATCATTCATTGCCTTGAGTTTGTCTGGAAAAGAGCCCGGCAGTGCACGGGGTTTGGGTCCTATGGGTCCAATATTTCTCTATTTTTGAGGTGTTGTTTTGCTTTTAAAATAAAGCAAGTAACAACATTAAATAAAATATTTAACTGAAAAAAAATTATTTCACAATGATTGATCATAAAAAATAAATATTTGTAAATATTATAGAAAAATATCCTACCAGTATTTTTTTAAAAATTAACAAAACAAAAATTAAATAAATTATTTTTTAAAAATAATAAAAAACTTTATTCAAAGTTAACTATTTTTTTTAATTAATATGGATGTTTGAGCCAACTTATGTTTATCTCGATTAATTCTATGAACTCTGAAGTTAATGATTATGTAAGTTTCTAGTAGCTATAAAATTTATAGAACTCAAACAATTAATTTCTAGGCTGTGTAAATGGGAAAATGAATTAGTTTAACTTATGAAGTTAATGACCCGTTAACCACGTTAGAAATTGAATTGTGTTGTTATTTATTTAAACAGGAGATTCTAGGCTGTGTAAATGGGAAAATGCCGGTGTTTTTACAGGAGAGAGCGACGTTCTCTCTTTTGGGACAGTGTGTTTTGTATGGCAGAGGCAATGGGAAAATGTCGAGGGATGGAATGGAAGAGGGTGATTGATTCAGTGATGAATTGCCTGGAAGTGTTTGGAGGAAGCAATGGAGGGACGAGTTGAGGGTGTGATAAACTTGATGGGATTGTTCAAAAGATGGGCTCTGTATTTGGTTGGTGTGTGACTCCTTTGAAGAATATGGTACAGGCATAGATTAGGTTCCGAAGCTGCATCACTTACATTGGAATGGGCAGATAGTTTCTCATTGTATGTCCACGGATGTAAGTCATGCTTACTTCTACTATGCGATATTCAGTTTTTGTTTGTAGCTGGTAGTGGTGCTAATTGTCTTTATAGAATTGTAAGAACTTTTTGATTCTTTAATGGGTGAAAAATGTACCTTCCTCCTCATGGCCTGATTTTGTCCACTGATTGAGTTATCCTCTGCTTGAGTTGCTTGTGGAATTTTAATGAACAATTAACCTGTTGAACCTGCATATGATGTTTCATTTCCCAACTGGGGCCACAATTGATGCCTCGATATTCTGAATCTTCTGCTGTCATGAGTTTTTGGAACAATGTTTATTGTTCATTCCTCGTCATTTTGATTATCCTTTTTAATTTTACTTTGAAGGTCGCAATCATGTGTGGAATATAAGGAGAATGCAGCGCTGCGCAGGCATTCTATGTGGTCAAGTTTAGCTGTGGATCATCTTTTGGGAATTTTGATTGGCTCGGCACTCTTACTTCATGCTGAATCTGTTTGCTTATGGATTTTGACCTTTGCCAGCGTCATTACGAATGAGTTGTTGCGCTCAGGTTGTGTGTGGTTGATGGGAGTACCAGCAGGTTTCAAGTCGAATACAGAACTGGCAGGAGTTCTTGGCGTGATTTCAATATATGCAATACAAATATGGCCTACCCTTTGGATCTTAATTGATTTCCTCTTCATTTATTTCATTAAGGGACTTGGTCTACTGGGGATTCTTTTTGGAGCAACTATTCCTGCTGCTTTGATCACAGATATGGTTTCCCTAGCAACATTGCAACTCTTCACTGGGCAATCTCAGTCCTGTATTCCCGGCAAATACAAGCTTTAGCAGCTCTGTGACATCTTTTCAGGTAAAAATTGAACATCCCTTGAAGATTCTATCTACAATTATAATTCAAAATTACTCTCTGTTAAATAAACTATTGCTCGTGATGTGTAATTGATGATAACGTGAGTTATGCTACGGGGATGTCACATGACCGACAACAAAGTTGCTTTGGATCCTTCAAGTAAAGCTCGGAAAAAAGCCCAATTAAGGATTCCTGGGGGAAAAAAAAGAAAGTTCATATAGGAACCTTAAAATTCCAAAACAAAGAATGGCAAATGAGAAAAAAAAAAAAAAAAATTCTTCTCTCGTTTGTTTTCTATTTTTTAAAAAAATTATAAGACCAATCTAGAGAATATCGTTACAATCCAAGATTTGGGTAGTGAGTAAAAACAATAATCCAAGTCAATTTAAATTTTTTTCTTTCAAATATTATCACTAAAATAATATTGTTTTTATTATCACAGATAATAAATAAAAAAATAATTTGAGTTAATTTTTTTTAAATTATCACTATTTTCGTTGACCTAACTCAGGCCAAGTGTCATAAATGTCAATTTGGCTATTCACGAGTTTGGCTACTAGGGATCAAACTTGCATGCATAGGCATAAATAAGCATATAATTAATCTTAACATGATATTGATTAATAATAATAATCCAGCATACGGGGGCACTCATGCGGCGAGAAGCATGAGAAAATGCAGGCCTTCCACTTATTTAAGAATTAATGGTCAAAATTAAAAGAATTCACTTATTAAATATAAACAAACATGGAACAAGAATTGAGAAAGAGGTTCAATGAACAAGTATTGTAATTTGTTCCCAATTTTTTTTTTTAAATCCACTCCAATCTTTAACAAGAAACAAGAAACAAGAAACAAGAAACAAGAAACAAGTGGAGTATAATTGACTCTTGAGCCTATCACGATAATTTTATTAAACTACAGTGGTCGATACGTATAAGATATATAGATGCATTTTTCCATTAAAAAAATAGATAGATGAAGTTCCAAGCTAGTGTCTTGATGAATGGTATCCACTAATAATTTGATTTCCAAATTAATTTCAACAAGAATAATAATTCTCCATCAATCGATTTTGACCCACCAACCCTAAAAAAAAATGTTTGTTGAAAGCTGACTGTTCTATATATGAGCAATTTTTTAATCACATGTTTATATATAACCTATTTGTTTTAGCGGTTTGACCGTATTTTTTAAAATATTTTTAATTTTTTTAATATGTTAATATCAAAAATAAAATTAAAAAAATAAAAAAAATCATTATATATATTTTTTTTTAAAAAAATATTATAAAAAATAACTATTTACATAATACTAAACACTACCTAACAATTTTAATATTTCAAAAGGCCCACGAGTCTGTGCTAGATTCTAAAGTATGTGGAAATCCAAAAATTACTCAGTGAATTTAATAATAATGAAGGAACGATGTTCAAATAAAATAGTAATGGAAGAACAAAAGAAGTAGACAAGAATGCTTGTTGTAAAATACCTGTCAAATCCCTTTTTTTATGTATAATTTTTATTCAAAATAACGTTATTTCAATATTTTTTTCATTTTCTTTTTCAAAATAATATGGTTTCTATTTGAAAAACCGATATATACCTGACATGGGTACGAGGAATATGACTGTTACCTTGGGATATTCGTGAAAATATTCCTTTTCATAACGCAGCCTGCGTGTGATGCACGTTGTGTTTCCCAGCCATGAGTGAAAAACAAAGTTTGTGAGATATTGGCCATGAAACATGCTGGCTTTCCTGTGAAAGGGACAAAGTGACCATTGGTAACCATCGATGGAAAGCTACAAACATCATGCATCCCTTCCCACTATGAATCTCATGCAGCCAAAAACCTTTTTTGAAATCAATACCTGCCGCACTAAGGAAAAAAGTTGTTTTTTTTTAATTAGTTCCCTTGACTTTCTTCCAATATCTTGCGAGAAACAAATATTTGATAATAATAAAAAACTCTCCAGAAAGTGTCATGTAGTTCATGAAAATTGGATATAAAGCTAACATGATTTGATACTTGTGCAAGAGATTACGCCAAATGTTACAATGGTCACAGCATGAAATCCCCTTCGGAATGCGATGTTAATAGCAGGGAAAAGCTCATCATCTACTGGATTTTATCAAACTTTCATTGTGTATATATATATATTTGGATCAGACATCGATCAAGTGGAGATTACAGAAATATATAGCTATGTCCAAGAACAGAGACTAAAAGCCAAGAAAAAGAGAGGGTGCATGCTCCTTTCATCATGGAAACATTATTAATTAGAAAGCCAAAATCTCCACGCAGCAACCAAGAAGTTGGATTCGGAGAGAATTATCTGAGAAGCTTGCTTTCACCATCTTCTCTTCTCGATCCCACCTTGCTTGATTATGCAGTACTCCTCCTGTTCATGGGGGTATTGGACTTGTTGCCATGCTTGTTGTGGCGTAGAACTAAGCTTGTGGGGTGGTGTTTCTGGTTTAGATCATCAGTGATCATGACTTCTCGCTTTTGAACCTCCAAGGGAAGAGCAATACTTTTCTGGGCGGTGGTGCCGGTGTCTACTTTCACAGATTGTGGACGAGGAGGGTAGAAGAAATCTGTAGGGAAGAATTTGTATTGAAGGCCAGCCATGGAATCAAAAAACTTGATGGTTGTTGAGAGCGAAGGAACTTTGAAATCTTGGCAGGAAGTGGTTCCCTCGGCTGTCATATTTATATATAGAGAGGGAGGGGAGCTGCAATGTGAAAGCATCTTAGTACTTGGCATATTAGTTTGGTGTGCTGAGAAACCAACATTTACTTCGAATTTTAAGGAAATTGTCTATTTGTGTCCGTATTTTTTTTTGTGTTTCCTTTTATTCATATTCAATGTGTTACTGCCAATGTGGATTTTAATAAAACTAATCGATCCGGCTTAGTTTGAGTTCGGTGGTTTTTTTGGTTTTTAAAATCTAAAATCAAAACAAAATTGGATTCGAATTTTTTAAAATTTTGAAATTAAAATTATTCCAAAATTAAAAAATATAATTTAATTAATTTTGGATCGATTTTTAATTCGGATCTATTTATAGGGACGTTCCTGATATTTTCTCACTCCAAATCAAATTTATACTCCCTTTTTTGATATGATGGCATGACTCAGTGATGTTCATGTGAGGGATGTCTCCTTCCTGGAGCAGGTAAAGACGGTATCTGATGGGTTCGGCCCATTTTCATTCCCTAACTCGAGTCCAAATCCAAGTAAACCGGGCTTAACAAACGTCTGGGCCTGTTTGGTTGCAAGGACCTACTGGGCCTAACAGGATAAGGTCTTGTCCAATTCGTACCCAACATCAGAGACATGAACAGAAAACCCTAGCCCATCTCAACGTCACATTTCTTGCCCCCTTCCTCTCAAAACCCCCCAAAACCCTAACCCTATAAATCCGCATTTCCACCTCTAAACCCTTCTCCTTCACTAGCCTCCGTCAAAAACCCTTGAAGCCAGAAACTCAGACACTCCCGGTTTCCACCATGTCTGAAGTCGAGCTTTCTCGTTCTGAGAAGAAAAAACACAAGAAAAAAACCCAAGAAACTGAAACAGACACGAACCCTACAGACACAGGCAAAGATTTCATGATCAAACCCCAGAACTTCACCCCAACAATAGACACTTCACAGTGGCCAATTCTTTTGAAAAACTACGACAGACTTAATGTGCGAACTGGACACTACACTCCACTTCCATGTGGTCACTCACCTCTCAAGCGTCCACTTGCTGAATACATCAGGTATGGTGTTATGAATCTTGATAAACCAGCAAACCCATCATCACATGAAGTTGTTGCTTGGATTAAGAGGATTTTACGTGTCGAAAAAACTGGTCATAGTGGTACTTTAGACCCTAAAGTTACTGGTAATTTAATTGTTTGCATTGATAGAGCTACTAGACTTGTTAAATCTCAACAAGGTGCTGGGAAAGAGTATGTTTGTATTGCTAGATTGCATGATAAGATTGCTGATGTTACGAAAGTAGCCAGAGCATTAGAGACGCTTACTGGAGCGGTTTTTCAGAGGCCGCCCTTGATTTCTGCTGTTAAAAGACAGCTTAGAATTAGGACAATTTATGAGAGTAAGTTGTTGGAGTATGATGCAGATAAGCATTTGGTTGTTTTTTGGATTTCGTGTGAGGCGGGGACATATGTTAGGACAATGTGTGTGCATTTGGGGTTGATTCTTGGTGTAGGTGGGCATATGCAAGAATTGAGGAGGGTGAGGTCAGGGATTTTAGGGGAGAAAGATAATATGGTTACTATGCATGATGTTATGGATGCTCAATGGGTTTATGATAATTATCGTGATGAGAGTTATTTGAGGAGGGTTATTATGCCCCTTGAAGTGATTTTGACTAGTTATAAGAGGTTGGTTGTGAAGGATTCTGCTGTGAATGCAATTTGTTATGGTGCTAAGTTGATGATTCCAGGGCTGTTGAGGTTTGAGAATGATATTGAGGCTGGTGAGGAAGTTGTGTTGATGACTACTAAGGGTGAGGCTATTGCTCTGGGAATTGCTGAGATGACAACTGCTGTTATGGCTACTTGCGATCATGGTGTTGTGGCAAAGATTAAGAGGGTTGTGATGGATAGGGATACTTATCCGAGGAAATGGGGATTGGGTCCGAAGGCTTCAATCAAGAAGAAGTTGATTTCTGAGGGGAAGTTGGATAAACATGGGAAACCAAATGAGAATACTCCTCATGAATGGGCGAGAAATTTGGTTTTGCCTGCTGGTGGTGATTCTATGGTTGCTGGCCTTGCTGCTGCTGCTGAACCAGTTGTGAAGGAGATTGGTGAAGATGGTGAGGGGCGCAAGCGCAAATTGGATGAAAGCTCTGATAGCCCTGCTGCTCATGTTTCAAAGAAGGCTAAAACTGAATTAGTTAAAGATGAAGAGAGTGTCAAGGTTAAGAAGGTGAAGGAAGGGCTTGTGGAGGGAAGTGATGATGAGAAAAAGGACAAAAAGAAGAAGAAAAAGAAGAGTAAAGAGGACGGTGAGCTAAAGGAAGAGCCTGTTGTGGGAAGTGAAGATGAGAAGAAAGAGAAAAAGAAGAAGAAAAAGAAGAGTAAAGAGCATGCTGAAGTGGAAAATTTAGTAGAAAAGGAGACTGAGAAGTCTGGGAAGAAGAAAAAGAAGAAGAAAGACAAAGAGGCTGAAGAGGCCGCAACCATTGAGAATGGCAAAGCTGATGGAGAGGCTGATAAAAGTGAGAAGAAGAAAAAGAAGAAGGACAAAGATGGAGAAGATTAGACAAGAAAGTTAGTAACATTTTGATTTAAGGTAGTAATTCTGATATGCCTGCTTTTGTTAACTTATGGCATCTGCAGTACTGTTAGTAGTTTTTGTAATGTTTTCATGTAGTTTAAGCAGAAACAATTTCCAGAACTGGGGTCTGCTTTCAGAATGGTTTATTTGGCTATAAAATTTTTGTTATATTCTTCACATGTGCAATAAATTTTTATTTTTCTCCTAGGACCATTCATAAATTTTTTTCATGAGATTTTGTGGCTGTGCTGTTTCATATGAAACTTGTATTAATATTTTCTTTTTCAATGTAATGTTTCTTAATTTTTTTCAAGTTTTCCATTTTGTACATCTTTGGTAGCTTATGAATTTGGGGATTTGTGTGAGAAGGTTGTTTCATGGAGTATGGGGGGTGATTGGTTTGAATTTGCTATGCTAGTGGCACAGAGATACTTCTGATAGTGGTATTCTTATAGACAAATTTTGGTATTTACATCTTGGGTGCAGGCATCATTCTCTTTTCTGTTTCTTTTTTGGTTGGATGAATGGTTTTAGGGCATGAGGTCGAGGAAGCTCTCGGATATTTGCAGATGCAGCGAGGATTGGAGCTTGTTTGCCTTGCAAGCCCTGCATGGATTCCAAGTTCATCTATTCACTATTCAGAATCAAAAGGCCGATTTCTGTAGATAGCTTCAGTTTTGGAGCTGCCTTCGAATTGTTTCATGGTTTATGCTGGTTCGATCCACAACATTCTGTCATTCTGTGTAATGCGTCGTTCTGTGGTTTAGTCAAGGAACTTTCTTAGTTTGGTTGCTTTTAGACTAATGGATGTTTAAGCGTCTACATTTCTCACCTAGATATGCGACGTTAAGTTTTCCATGACTTGTAGTGGGTTTTGGATTGGACGTGAAATCATCAATTAAGACACATCTTGTTACAGAATAAACACCAGCCCTTGAATGCTCTATATGCATAGTCGCGGAGGATATATTCACAGAGAACAGATCATGAAACCTGCCTTGTCAATTGGATGAAAATGATAAAAGGAAAAAAAATCACGTCAGAAAAGTAAAGAGTTTCTTTTTGGATCACACAGGCCAGGATTATCACCCTGCAACATTCATCAATCAATCAATTTGCGTAAACATGAAATAAAATTTAGCAGCTCGAAATACACAAATGCTGTGTTTTTAAAGGGTATGGATCAAATTTGGATTTAGCCGAGTAAGTTTCATGTAATGGTCTTGGGTTCAAATACAAGGAAGGGCGGTGTGGATGGCTTGTTCAAGACAAGATAGCGAAGAGAAGAAACTGTTCTTCTTTACCAGTTTCAGTCTTTATAGTACAAAGAAGAAGCCCGCCTTCAAAACTAGTAGTTTCCACTCCAGAAGGTACACACATGGCTCACAGCTGTCTGTCTATTTGCTTGAGGGTTTTTCTTAGAAAGAAACAAAAATTCTTTTTCGTGGGAATTTCCTTGGTTTCTTGCTTTTCCTAACCTCACATTTCCTTGTTGAAACTCTTCGTTTGCTCCTGCTTCTCCTGCTGGCATGGTAATTTATTATCGCTACTTACAGCTGCATCATGTATCGGGGGTCCAGAAAATGATTACAATACCGTTAGATTTGTAATTTCTTGGGAAAGAAAGTCATTTATAGAATCAAGAAAAAATGGGAGATTTAGTGCAGTAATGTTCACTATTGTTCTTATTTTTTGCTTCTAATGAGAAGTCAGGAAACTAGGTGGTTTATCGGATATTAAGCATTCTGATTGCTGATTCTGCCGAGTTCGAAGAGAATCTGGCCATGAAAACTTACAGAAAACCCTAATCTGCATTGAATAACAACATAACTCTTATTCAGTCTCCACAACAAACATCTTTTGTACACTCACAAGGTTTTAAAAAAGCAAAAATGATAGTAGCCTATACACCTTGACATCTTCAATGAGTTTTTTACTTTCATCTTTTGATAGAATGCTATCCCTACATGCATGATAAATCCACTGAGTTTATTACTCCTGTGTGATTATTTAGCATGTCTTACTGATACTACTAAATGAATAATTATCGACTAGCAGCTTCTTGTCGCCACACCTGCATGTTTTTCAAACACTGAGTTGTTAATTCTTTATGACTTCTATTTTTCAAAAACAGAAATCAAGTGGCTGCTGTTGTGTACAAGATTGTTGGCTTTGAAATGATAACAGAAAGGAAACTCAAGGGCTGTGTACTCACCTTAAGAATAACTAGAAGGGCTGCTGTATCATGTATCTGACCACTCTCCACTTCCAATAGGGGTGACTGCCTCAAAGGCTTCTACAAGCAATGACACTTTTCTTTTCCGAGCTGGAGTCAGTTTAGCAACGACCTGTCGAAGTGCATAATCAAGCATCCATTCATCAGCATTTTTCCTGTCATCCGTGTCTTGGTGCCTTAGACGAACCTTTTCAGCTTCACTTAAAGGGTCCAAGGGCAGAAATCGTGGCTCCTGTTGATTGAATTTTTTCACCTTCTCCAATGCCTTGACAAATCTCTTGAGGAGGACAACCTTTTTCAGATTGCTCCAGTTCTTTTGCACAGCTGGCTTTGGTTTGTTTCCTTCTGTTGGTATTGGTCTTGTCTTTTCTTGTGCATTGATGTTATCAAAATCGAGCTGCGATTCTTGTTGATACAGTGTGGTGCTCTCCTCTGCTTCTGTGCTGTCAGATTCTCCAAAGCTGTCACTGGTGCGCTCAAAGGAAGATGAGATGAATGGTTTCTCTCCTTCCTCGGGTTTCTTTTCAATATACTCCTGATCCTGGTCTTGAGTTATGTCACTGGCAACTGATTGATAATCAGGCGCGTCATCTTGAATTTCAGGAAGAGGAATTTGGTCAATTGCTTCTTCCACTAGCCTTATGGCTTCCATCTGTTGGAGTTTAATCTTTTGGTTGTCCGCATCATCATTCCTCGATGTTTTCATGCCAACCAATGTGTTGCCATCATCCCCTTGTTCTTCCTTATCTGCTCCCTCAATAAGTGTCGCATTACCTGATACTATGTGCTTATATATCAAGAACCAGAACTTCGCATGTTTCTGCTTTTCATGTGCTACATCAGTTGTGCAACCTGGTTCTGATTCGTGAAGCAAGGTGGACCCTTGGAGAAACTTATTTTTGAGCTTATTCTCTTCTCCAGCAACTTCAGATGATTCCTCTACCGGTTCAGAAATTGTAGATGAAGAAACCACTTTGGTAATGGCAGTGGAACCCTCGTTGTCTTTTGGGGTTTGGCCGTCAGGTTCATCTGATTCATCATAAATTCTGTTGTTTTGGTTATTGGTGTCTGAGTTTTGGCTGCTTAATCCAAAATCACGATCATAAACCTCCGAGGCAGAAACTGATCTTCCTCCTTTGGCATCCTCTGGGAGAACTTCCCCATTTATCACAAGTTCCTCAGTAGAAGTTCGTAGAGCATCATCTGTATTTGGCAAAGGCCGGTCACATAACTTAGTTTCTGTATCCTCAAACAAACAGTGGTTGACGAAATCAGGTTCATTGTCTTTGATAATGGAATTAGTTTCACCATTACCAAGATTGAGAGCAACAAATTGGTTCTTCAAGTCTGCAACAGTGTTCTCCAATGACGAAGTGGTTGATGCGATTGTGTCAAGGCTTGATGTCTTACGAAGGGTGATTCCAAAAATAGTTTCTTTTCCTTCTATGGACTCGTTGCAGTCAGAGGCACCATTGCAGGTTTTAACTGGAGTTGTATGAGAAGAAGCTTCTATGTTGAACCTTGGAGAAGTACCAACTTCATTGAGTGGGGTGATGGTCTCAAATGCTCGTACAAGCAGAGCTACCTTTCTCTTTTGAGCTGGGGCTAGTGTAGAAATAACCTGTTGAAGTGCATGATCAAGCATCCATTCCTCAGAATTTTTTCTCTCCTCCAAGGTTTGATGGCGCAGATGAACTTTTTCTGATCCTAATTCAGCCTCTGCATGTAGAAACCGTGCCTTCTGTGGATTGAAGTTCCTCACCTTTTCCAATGCCTTGACAAATCTCTTGAGGATAAGTATCTTTTTCAGATTACTCCAGTTCTTGGGCATTTGCTGGTTAGACTTGCTTTCCACCCTTGAATGTGCTTTCTCTCTTTCAAAGGCATTATCAGCTTTGAGCCTCAATTCTTCTGGTTCCTGAACTATGCTGTCTCCGTCTGAATCATAGGAAGTCAAGATGCTTGATTGCCCATCTTCACTTTGATCCTTCACTGCAAGCTCCTTGTCTGAAGTGTCACTAGCAATTGATTGATCATCAGATGACTGGTCAGGAATTTCTGCGAGTATTCTATCAAATGCTTCTTGCACCAACTTAATGGCATTGCATTGGTATTGGTGAATTTTTCCACCGTGTTCATCATGATCTTCCTCATCGTTGCTCTGATCTGTACTAGAAAAATCCCGAAAAGAACCAGATTTGTTGATGCCAGGCAATGTGTTCTCATCTTTCTCTTCTTCCTTGGTTTTTTTATTGAGAGGTGGCCGGGCTCCATTTTCTGTGGCAATACCTGTTGCCATGTGCTGATATAGTAGGTTCCATAATCCCATATGCTTCTGTTTTTCCTTCTGAGTTTCGTGGCTTACATCTATGGCGTATCCATGCTCAGAATCTGCACTTGGGAACTGATAATTTTGCACAACATCTTGGTTATTTTCTTCACTGGCTGCTGTTTCCTCTTGCAATGGCTTACCGATGGAAGCAAAAGAGACCATGTTGTTGATGTCTCTAGACTCCGCAACTCTATTCTGGTTTAGCCTACTGGCTTTATTTAGTTGTTCACCGGCTACACTTGTTGATGCATCAGCCTTAGCAGTGTTTGAGTGTGAATCAATTTTGAGCACATCCAAGTTCAAATTTTCAATCCTACCTTCACCAGCTTCTTGCTGAAGAATTTGAATGTCAGTGACACTTATAACATTGCTGGTGTCTTTGTCATCTCCACCATGAGCACCTTCTTTCGTTGACTCAGATCTTGGTCCAGCTGTTTTGCCAATGGAAGAAGATACAGCTATCTTGTCATGGGATGTTTCTAAAACTGCTGAATCTCCACAAGAAGCCAGTTGACTTGTCCGAGTTCCCTTCTTTACATTGCCAGAACGCTTTACTCTTCGAGAGGATCGGCTTTCTGATTTCATGCTTTTTTGGTTCCTTAACAGACGTCGCCTAATTGATACAAAGCGTTTTAGTGGAGGTACATCAGAATGGTGATGGCCGTGAAGTGAGCAATAACTGTATGGACAAACCTCCATAGCTGAATTTCCTTCAGATTCCCTTCCTTCTGGTTGCAGCTCAAGATGGTATGGAAACTTGGAGTCCTTGATAGCCGAGGAACAGGTGGCTTTCTGTATGCCCGAACGCTTCTTCATGGATGGTCTCTTTGTTCTTATGCTAGCCACTTTTGTTAAGATCCTTACAGGTCTCATAGTGGAAGTTCTTGTCATGACTCTCATAGAATTGTTACCAGGAGAAGCTAGTTTTGGCTTTGAATTCCTTAGTATTTTCCTATTATCATCATTACCACCCAAAGCAGATTCAAAATTGTGGAGACTTGCCTGAAGCTGAACGTTTCTCCCATCCAAACGGTTCATTGCCTTCGAAAAATCAGGTGGTATATCAGCATCACTGGCTAAAACCATGGAAGATCGATTGGCAATCTTGATTGATCTTGACTTCTTCAGTTTTTTCTTCAGGTCAGTTCCTCCAGGAGATATCCTCATCAAAGGTCTCCTGAATTTTGTACTAGACAACCTCGTCAAACTCTTTGCAGGTTTAAAACTAGATCGCCTCGCCAAAGTTCTTGCTGATTTCTGCATGGGAAAGGTAATAGTTTGTCTTATGATATTTAAAATCTCCATTACTTGGAACATTCCTACCAACACTAGTTTTTTTTTTTTTTTTAAAAGAAGGAACTTGCCTGCAAATTCTCTTTCTTTGCATTTGAAGAAGTGGTGGTCATCATATAATTTGGTGACATGCGTGAATGATGCGAGCTTGCTACATCACTAGACAGAACAGAAACATCACCAGATTTGACTTTAGATTGTCTTGTGATGAGTTTCAAGCTTGGCAATCTTGCAAGCTTGATTGATCTTAGCTTCTTTACTTTCCTCTTCAGCTCTCTTCCTCCCCCATTGCTAATATCTTCATTCTGATAACATGATGATGATGATGATCCACTGCTCATAGATGAACTTTCAGACAAGGAGGAATAATCAGAATCAACTTCAGTTCCCAGCTTTGCAGGCATCATGTTCAAAATCTTTAAAAAAAGAAGGAAGGATCTGGTTCCCTGAGACAAAAGAAAGGAATAACAAGAGCTTTCTCTCTCTCTTCTTTAAATTTCAGATGGACAACACTAGTTTTTGGAGGATTTGCAAGGTGCCACCCTGGATATAAGTTGATATGTGCTCAAAGAAATCATGGACATTCCAAAGTTGTGCTGTGGCCGTGTGTGGTTGGTTTCTCCTTCTTGACTTTTTTTTTTTTTTTTTTAACTTCAACTGTTAAGAAGGATGTCATGTTTGAATGTGCCTCGACTTGTATTTCCCGTTGACTTGGCTTTGATAAATTGACTGATTCTTCCTTCTGGGGTATACCATAGTTAATATCTTCGTTTTGATTTTTTTTTTAAATAAACTGATATTAATTTGGACACATTTTTTTTAAAAAAACTTAAATAAATCTTGTTTTGAATTTCTTTTTTAAAAAAATTCTTTAAAATGACAGGCCACCAAGTTAATTTTTAAATTATTTTAAAATAAAACATGATATAAATTAAATTTTAAAATTAATAAATTATCTAATTAATTTACGAAGTTGAATACATATTAATAGATATGATTATATCTTTAGTATGGTAGGTGTTAAAAGTTTATTTTAAAAAAATTAATTTTTTTATTTATTTTAATGTAATATTAAAATAAATTTAAAAAAATAAAAAATAAATTATTTTAATATAATTCTAAATAAAAAATATTTTTAAAAAAGCTATTCTTGTACTGTGCAAATATACCAATATGAAATCCTAACAGTAAAAATAGTGGCTTTTAGATGTCTCATTCAGCTTTTATAGCTGTGAAATTAATTGGGTGGGACCCAAAGCACAGAGAACCACCGCATTCTTTGCCCATCATCATCATCACGATCACGAGAGGCACCACCGGAAAAAGCATCATCGCTGGTTCTCTGTGCTTCTTATTTTATCCAAGAATGACAACCAAACACCGTACAAGAACTCATATTCAAAAGAAAGTGATTCCACAGGTGTTGACAGTCATTTACATGTTAATCCCTGGCTGGTTTTGCCATACAAGGAGGAAAGAAAGATTCAAAGAAACTGGTCATTTTCAAGATCTATGGCTGTCCTGTCTTTTCAATCAATAAAAACTTAGGGTTTTTTTTTTTCTGCGATTCCATAAAGTGAAATTATTTTTTTAATATTTGTAGATTATTTTAAAATATTAATATCAGAAAAATAATCTTGAACACATTTTTAAACAGATACTTGGAATGTTTTTGCAAAACTGTGTTTTACAGAGTTTTGAGATTTACTTTTGTTTAAAATTATTTTTTTAATATTTTAAAATTATTTTGATATGCTAATATCAAAGATAAATTTTTAAAAAATCAAAATTAAAAATATTATTTTAATATATTTTCAAATAAAAATACTTTAACAATAACTATTAACCTAATATAAAACACTGCCTTACTGGAGTAAGCTAAGCCGTCAATTAATTAATATCATATACATGGCCACATGATCGTAGATAAGTTTTCTTATTATCTTGGGTTTAATTTAGACAAAAATTACAATTCAGCCGTTTTTATTTTGATTAGAAATGAATGAGTTTTTTTTTTCTAGTACGTGAAATTGAGATTTTGGTTAAAAATGGATGAGATTTTTGAAAAAAAAGTTTAAATTGTTATAAAAATCAATTAAAAGACTAAGTTATAAATAAATATGAAAATACAAGAAATCAATAGCGGTTATTTTAAATTAAAAGGAACAACTAATTATTTCATAAAAATCATTAAGAAAAACTAAGCTGTAAATAAATATGAAAGTAAAAAAATCTAATTAATTAGAGTCGGAGATTTGGTCTTGGATTCTTTGAACCGAGGAGAGTGTCAGAAAGTGGGGCCATGAAAGGAAGAAGAAACCGCGTCGCACGTTCCGAAGCTGCTGAACATGGGGCCTCTTTCAAGTCCAACCTCCATTGTCGGAGATCGCACGGTGGGGGTGTTGGCTTGGCCTTCTAGTATTCTTTTTCCACGTCTAACACTTCCTCGAAGTTGCTTAATTTTCATCTAAGAGTGTTGTTAATCTAATTAATTAGAGTATTTTTTTTTTTATATAGGAGATCATATTTACTTGTAGGTGATCAGGTTTTGATCCTTTAAGTTAATCCTGTAAGTTACTTGAGGATTATGGGATCCAAGACTGTTAGCAGGAGAAAAAAGAAAAAGATCTAAAAATATATTTGGGATTTCCGTAGGTAGAGTTAAAAGGGCTCATTTTAATTTTATCATTGATAAAATTAATGAAAGGTTAGCTGATTGAAAGGATAAATTGTTGAACAAAGCAAGAAGGATTACTCTGGCAAAATATATCCTAAACGCCATGCCTATTTATTCTATGGAGAACATGTGATTGCCTTACGCTACATGCATACAAGTTGGTTCGGACACCTATATTAAACTAAAAAAAAAATATCATTTATTTGGGGTAACAACGAGACGGGAGGGAGCTGGAATTTAATTAATTAGAATATGATGACTCGTCCTCACATCAATGACGGTTTAGGTGTGAGGGAAACAAGGTTTGTAAATATATCTATGCTTGGCAAATTGATCTAGCTTCTCCTGAATAGTCCTTTTAAATTGTGGGGTGCAAATGCTACATAAGAAATATGTGAAGAATAAGCTGCTGGTTTAGCTTCAAAACTATTCTAATTCAAGTTCTTATAACTGGAAATCCATCATTTGGGCTCTTAAATATTTGAAGGGAGGGTTCATGATAAGGCTTGGTAGTAGAGATGTGTAGATCTGTTATAATAAATGGCTGGAGTTTGGGAGCTTAGTGTCAATTCTTCCTGTAGTGAATATTAGTGACACAAACATGTTGGTAAAGGATCTTTGGGTTGACGAGCGATGGAACTTGGAGTTATTATTTATGGTAATTCCCAGTAATATTTGTTTTGGAATCTTAGCTGTCCCAATTCCTAGAGAGTGAGATTTGAAGAATTGTGATTTGGAAAAAATCAATTGCTGGAACTTATACTCCTCAACTTAGGTATACTTAGCTCCTAAATAGATCTAGATATATGAAGGATGATACGGGGAAGTGGCGTTGGCTAGTGAAGCTTAAGGCCATGGAAAAAGTCAAGCACTTAATTTAGCTCATCTTCTGTAGCTGTTTACCAAGAAACACACTTCAATTTAAGAGGAGATTAACAAACAATCAAGTATGCCCTTGTTGCCAACTTGCTATTAAGGATACTTGGCTTTGTGTTAGGGATTACAAATTGCAGAAGAGCTTGGAAGGTTTGACAGGAACTTGGTTTTATTAGAGTAACTAATTTTCTTGGTGGGAATATTGTTGACTGGATTATTCAGCTAAAGAATTCAAACCAGAGTCATCTGTTTCTTTTGGCTTTATGGTGGATTTAGAGGCAAATAAGTTGTTTTGCTTTAGGAAACCATTATGAAGGTGATGTTTGGCCGAGGATGAATATTTGGAGAATGGTTGCTGATTCTTATATGGCCCGGGGGAGGATATGCATGTAACCAAAGAGACAATCCAGATCTTGTGGCAACAGCTTTTTTGGGATTTTATAAAGATTAATGTGGATAATAGCTCTCTTTAGTGTGGATAATAGCTCTCTCGAAAATCCTGATAGGATTGGAGCTGGTGATTTTATTAGATCTAGTGCAAGAAATTTTCTTGTTGGATGTACTATCTTTACAGGTGTTGCTTGCAACCCACTTCTAGAGTTATTAGCTATTGCTGAAGGACTGTAACTGGCTTGGGATCGAGAATATCATAAGATAATTTGTCACTCGGATTCAAAGGATATTATTAGATTGTTATCTGTTGATCAAGTTAATTTCTATAAGTACAGGGTGTTTATTTTTTAGATTAAGAAATTACTGAGCAGAAACTGAATTGTCAAAATTTAGCATATATTTAAAAAGAGGCTAAATTTTGTGCTGATTTAATGGCAAAGCTTGCAACTTCCTGCGATTATGATTTGATGATCTGGGATTAGCTTCCATCATATCATGCGAATTAACCTCCCTATAGCTGTTATTTTTTTTTCCCCTTTTGTTTCCACTGTAACAAAAAAATAAAAATAAAAAGGTGAATTATGCTGCGGCTTCCTGTATTGATTTTTATGATTTGTTTGGAAATGTGGTTTTTTTAAAAAATTTTATTTTTTTGTTAAAATTTTATTTTTTATATATTTAAATCGTTTTGATGAGCTGATCTTAAAAATAATTTTTAAAAAATAAAAAAAATATATTGATGTATTTTTAAACAAAAAACACTTTAAATCAACACCGTTATCATAATTTCAAATAAATTCTAAGTAGTAAATAGTTTGTATATGATCTACGTGGTCCAAGCTACTATTTAAGAAGAAAAAAACATAAAAAATAGTGCTTTTTAATATAAAATATAGTTTGAAGTCTATAATTCCTAACTCTATAGTGTTTACACTTTACATACATATTTTAATTTTTTTATATATAAAAGTAAATATAATTTATATTAATTTTTATATAAAAATTAATTTTTAACGTTAGCCTAATTAATACACATGTATTGATAAATTAGAAATGAACTAGCAAACATATGAATAGATATAGAGGTCCTACGTACTATTTATGTATTTAATTATTTTATTTACTGTAGCAATTATTTAAGACCTAATTCCTCAAGTATAAGTTCACGACTTAATAAAGTTAATAGTTTTGAACTGTCTTGGCTCATTATTTTTTAATGGTGAAGATATTACTAAATTAGTTCTCATGTTAATTGAAATTAAATTTCTTAAACGGTTTTGATAATCGGTTATAATTACAATTACAAAACAAATCCCTAGAAAAAAACACTGTAGACTCCCTCACTTATTTTTTTTTGTCCTTCTAGTTTTGTTTTTTAATTTCAGACACCAATTTCTTTCTTTCAAATTTATCCTTAAAAATTACTTTAAATGGAATTTTATTCTAATAGTTTATTTTAATTAGCTTATTATAGGGTTCAATCCTCAAAGTTTTTTAATTTTCCATGTTTGATCCTTTTTTTTTTAATTTCAATCCTTATTGGTGTGTTTGGTATTGCGGTTGCTATTGTGGTTTGAAAAAAGTTATTTTATAAAAAGTACTTTTAGTTAAGGTTGGTTTGGAAAAATATATGTTTGGTTAAAACTATGGTTGAAATTGAGGTAGACCAAAAAGTAGTTTAATGTGTTTGGTTAAAAATATGGTTAAAATTGAGGTTGACCAAAAAGTAATTTAATGTGTTTGGTTAAAATTTTTTTAAAAAAATATATATTAATATTGATGGTTTTTAATTTAAATATTATAAATTTAACTATTGCTATTACATCATGAAATAAATAATACTTTATATAAAATATTTTTTATTGTTCCATTAAACTATCTACAATTCCATCACGTATGAAATACATCCAACAAGAACTATAGCTTTCACAAATTTCTTAAGAGCGCAACAACATCAAGTAAAATATAATCAGGAACAAAATTGGAATTGCGATCAAATTCTACAAATGCTACGTCATCAAGTGATCTCTGTCTAATTTATATAGTGTCATTAAATAATATTTAACACTAGTTTTTCGAATAAAACATAATTAAAAATATTTTTTTTATTTTGTTGGGTCAGACCCGGTTCAATGCATAGTTTTGAACCGGACCGGTCCGATCGAAACAGTGGAACATGGCTCCACTGTCTTAGGTTTTCTCAGCACAAGAAGCAGCAAGGAGCTGCTTCTTGTAAACCTGTGGCTGTGTTATAGTTGGTAGTGGGTCCCACCAATAAAAAAATAATTTTGTTGTATTACCAAACAATAATAAATGTAACTATGAATGAACCTTACCTACAATTACAATACCAAAAAAAACCTAAATTAAATAGATCTGCCAACTTCAAAATGATTTTATTTGAAAAGATGGTCATGCAAGGGGCTATATAGTGGGGTCAAGTCAAATTAATAAGAGTAAGAGAAACTATACTAGCAAATTATTTTATTATAATTAGATTTTTATCTTTATTTATTCAAAAAAATATACACACATAATTAAATAAAAGAAATTAAATAGAATGATGTGGCACAGAATTGTGTTTTGTCTTAAGGTTTTGGTTAATAACTCTTTTTATTATTTATTTACATGTGATTATTGAATAGTTTTAATAAATGCTAGCAGTTTTCAATTCACAAATGATTTTTTTTCATTTTATTTTTAAAAATCTTAACAGCACCCATATATTTTTATATATTAAGATTAAATTTTGATTATATTCATAACGAACCCAGGCACTAAAACTAGTGCAAGCAACAAATAATAAGCGCGTGTTCCAGTGGTAAGAGCTTAGGTTCAAGAGGTTTGTTTTCTCTGTGATTTCAGGTTCGAGCCCTGTAGTTGCTCATATGATAACTACTAAAGACTTATATGATCGTTAATTTCAGGGTCTGTGAGATTAGTTGAGGTGTGTGTAAACTAGTCCGGACACCATGTTAAACTAAAAAAAACAATCAACAAGCGCATTAAAAAAAAATGAAAGAAAGAAGAAAAGAAAAGATTGTTTCTTCGTCTACACAATCGATTGCTTTCTGAATTCCAAAAACAAAATCACATCAATAAATAAAACCAAGGAAAATAAACAACACAACACGAACAAATCAATCTTTTTTTAAGAAATTTACAGGCAAACCACCAACCACCCTTTTACAATGTCTTGTATTGTCTGACTATTGAGTGATTGATTATCAGTACAGTTTTTCTTTCCTTTAGCTCCATTTGAGGGCAACCGCCACATGTCATTGTCAGATCCATCATCCCCTCTCTACCCGCTCTTAACCCCCTCTTAGCGTAACCGAACCGTATCGATTTCCTTATCTTCTTTTCACATTTCCCAATATGTCCCATGATTCCAATCTTTGTATTTATTGTTTTTATTTATCTAACCCTTTCTCTTTCACTCTCAAAGTCCCTGTCTTTCCTTCTCTGTTTGGCTGAAATATGTACATTCTTCCCTTTCTTGGGTTTCTTTCTTGAATTTGGTTTATCGGGTTTTCTTAGTTTTTGGGTTTGTTTTTAAGTGGATTTTGCTATTTATTTGGTGGTGATATTGAGACCCTTTGTTTGTTTCGTAGTTTGATTCTTGAGGTTGAGGTGGATGTAGTTGAGTTGTTCGTTTTTTTTTTCCCTTTCATTTGATGGTTCTTAGGGCTTGGTTATTGAGAACCCATTTGGCTAGCTTGGCTGGTGGCAGTCTGGAATTTGAAGATTCTGTTTTTCCTTGTTGAGACAGGACAGGACAGGACACGATCAAAAAGGTTGGACTTTGTTACGTAAAAATATCTCGTTATTTTGTGATAACCAGTTTGTTTGTGTTAAGGATTGCATCCCTTTACTCTATTTGCTCTACTGTCTCTATATTGCTATCTAGACTGAGGAGAAAAGAAGGCCCCCAATTACAGAACTACTTCTTTTTTCTTTTGGTTTTAGCCAAGATATGGATATAAGCAATGAGGCCAATGTTGATCATTTCAAAATTGGACCTTCATCAATCATTGGTAGGACAATTGCTTTCAGAGTTCTATTCTGCAATTCAATCTCACATTTTAGGCATAAAATCTTTCATGTGCTGTTGAATTACATTTATAGATTTGGTGACTTCGTGGCACCTATGTTTTCATGGTTTCATCCAAGGAATCCACAAGGGATATTGGTCATGATGACGATAATTGCATTTTTATTGAAACGATATACTAATGTTAAGTTGAGGGCAGAAACAGCCTATAGGAGGAAATTTTGGAGGAATATGATGAGAACTGCGTTGACATATGAGGAGTGGTCTCATGCTGCTAAGATGCTTGATAAAGAGACCCCAAAGATGCATGAATGTGATCTTTACGATGAAGAACTAGTCAGGAACAAGCTTCAAGAGCTTCGCCACCGTCGCCAAGAGGGATGTCTTAGAGATATAATCTTCTGTATGAGAGCTGATCTTGTAAGAAACCTCGGAAATATGTGCAACCCTGAGCTTCACAAGGATAGGCTTCAAGTGCCCAAGCTCATAAAGGAATATATTGATGAGGTCTCAACTCAGTTAAGAATGGTTTGTGACTCCAATTCAGAGGAGCTTTCATTGGAAGAAAAGCTTGCTTTCATGCATGAAACAAGACATGCTTTTGGGAGAACAGCATTGCTTCTGAGTGGAGGTGCTTCTCTTGGAGCCTTTCATGTGGGTGTGGTGAAAACACTGGTGGAGCATAAGCTTGTGCCCCGTATAGTCGCTGGTTCTAGTGTTGGGTCCATTATGTGTGCAGTTGTTGCCACCAGGTCATGGCCAGAGCTGCAAAGTTTTTTTGAGGATTCCTGGCACTCATTGCAGTTTTTTGATCAATTGGGTGGAATTTTCACTGTTGTTAAGAGGGTCATGAGACAAGGAGTTGTTCATGAAATCCGGCAGTTGCAATGGATGTTAAGGAATCTTACAAGTAATCTTACATTTCAAGAAGCTTATGACATGACAGGTCGAATTCTTGGGATCACAGTTTGCTCACCCAGGAAGCACGAGCCCCCTAGATGCCTTAATTACCTGACTTCCCCTCATGTCGTTATATGGAGTGCAGTCACTGCTTCTTGCGCCTTTCCTGGTCTTTTTGAAGCTCAGGAACTAATGGCAAAGGACAGGAGTGGAGAAATTGTGCCTTATCACCCACCTTTTAATCTGGATCCTGAGGAGGGATCAGGGGCACCAATACGTAGGTGGAGGGATGGTAGCCTGGAGATTGATTTGCCAATGATACAATTAAAAGAACTATTCAATGTCAATCATTTTATTGTTAGTCAGGCAAATCCTCACATCGCTCCGTTGTTGAGACTGAAGGATATAGTGAGGGCATATGGAGGTAGCTTTGCTGCCAAGGTACGCAGACATTGCTTCAAGCTTACATTTTATGCTGCCTTAATTGCTCTTGGTACATGTTTATTATTATGTTTTTCATTGAATGTCGAAAGCCTTCCCAAGATGCTCGCTTTCTTTTTTGTCGCTGGGTTTTCCCAGGTTTGTTAATTTACAGCAGAAATGCTTACGTTTGGTTCCCTTGCCTGGATGGTGTATGAGGAAAAAGTTTTCTGCCAATTTAAATTATTTGGACCAATGTCTTATGGATTTTAACACTCCAGCTCATCATTATCATTAGTTATCTTCGTATTTCATATAAAGCTATTCTATTCAGAGGCTGGCTAAAACTCTTCATAAATCACTCATGACATGTGAAATATTTTCACAGCTGCATATAACAGATTTAAGTAATGTGGCCATGTTTGCTTTGCAGTGGTTTAAGATCTCGTAACTAGTGATTCTAGTGATTGAACTGAAGGAAGAGGGATTAGCGTTTCAATTGGGGTTGGTTGAATACGTGTTAGGGAATGCAGAGGATTGACTTCTTTCCTCAACTACATGTGTTCTTTGTTGGTGTAGAGTTAATGGTTCTAGATGTAGGTTTTGATTATGACATATATAACAATGCAATACATGTAGCTTTCGTGATCCTCTAAGGGTGTAGCTTTTACAAATATAAGGTGTACTGGCATGGAGATACTTCAGTTATATGCTTGTTTCTTAGCCCTTGCTTGAAGTTGAGTGCTGCTGTTTCATATGTTTTGGCCTTTTGTCTTTTACAGTTCTGATGAAATGAAAATAACTCATTTTGGTGTTTAACTTTGTAGCTTGCTCATCTCACTGAGATGGAGGTAAAACATAGGTGCAATCAGGCATTGGAACTTGGTTTTCCATTAGGTGGACTTGCCAAGCTTTTTGCGCAAGATTGGGAGGGTGATGTCACTGTTGTTAATACTGCCACTCTCGCTCAGGTACATGTCAAATATAGGCTTTACACTTTAGTAAGGTGGCAGTTTTAAATAATGATAAAAAAATTAAAATGGGACCTGGAATTGAAGTGTATATATAAGTTTCTAAAAGGAATGATGATATCGAAAGTTCATCAGTCTGGACATTTCTGATTCAATTCTGCACAACGTACAGCATGTGAATTAATTAACATTTTTCTCCAGCTCGTTGTTTAAAAGAAAAATAAAAGAACAGAACAGAACAGAACCTACTCCATGTGAATTAAATGACAATCTCTCCCATGGTGACCGACTGGCTGCTTGAATTCAATTCTTGTTTATCATGCAGTACTCAAAAATTATACAAAACCCAACTCATGTGGAACTTCAAAAGGCATCCAACCAGGGCAGAAGGTGCACGTGGGAGAAGCTTTCTGCCATAAAAGCTAATTGTGGCATTGAGCTTGCTCTTGATGAGTGCGTGGCTATTCTGAACCACATGCGTAGACTCAAAAGGAGTGCTGAGAGGGCTGCTGCTGCTTCTCATGGCCAAGCAAGCTCTGCGAGCACATTGAAATTTAGTGCATCAAAAAGAATTCCTTCTTGGAATTGCATTGCTCGAGAAAACTCAACAGGCTCACTTGAAGAAGACCTCCTTGTTGATGTTGCTTCCTCATTCCATCAAGGAGTTGGTGTGGCTGCAGGAACTTCTACTGGTAGGAGTTTGAGAACTCAACGTAACCTACACCATGATGGAAGTGATAGTGAATCGGAGAGTGTAGATTCGAATTCTTGGACAAGATCTGGTGGGCCTTTGATGAGGACTACTTCTGCAAATAAGTTCATTGACTTTGTCCAAAGTCTGGATGTGGATTCTGAGCTCACCAAAGGTTTTGTGTGTCATCCTAACTCTCCTGGTGCTCAGATGGGAGACAGGGATTTATATAATCAGATCTCCAGATTGTCAACCCCAGATAGAAACTCAGAAAGTGAATTCGATCCGAGAGATTTTAGCAGTAGAATTTCTACAGGTGGTTCTAGCATTACAGTCACTGAAGGAGATCTTTTGCAGCATGAAAGAATCCTTAATGGGTTTGTGCTGAATGTTGTAAAGAAAGAGGACATGGCGCCATCCATTAGGGTCCCCGGTAAGGAAAATCACAATAGTGAAGTTCCTGAATGTGTCCAGCTTGATTGTCCTGAAAAGGACATGGATGCTAGCTCATCATCAGACTCTGCTGCAGATGACGATGATGATCCCTCCCCAACAAATCCCTTGCATAGAACAGCTTCTACTCTTAGTCACACAGATGATCCTGTCATTCAGGATGTTCAGGAGAAGCATGTCGTGGATGGTTAACGAGTAACTTTTTCATTACCCTACCAAACCATTGAGTGGAGTCGATTCCTAGGTTACTATTAATCAAAGGTTTGCCCAGTCACATTGGAGTAGAAAATTGATTTTCAGACAAATGACTTAGAAGTGAATTATAAAGAGCAGTTCAAAGCAATCTGCAAGCATCAAGATGTTGCTGTTGTATACTAAATCTTGCACATGCTGTGCCACAATTGTAATCCTCACACTTTTAAGCAAATGATAAGGTTTTGCCTACCTCTTCCTCTCCTCTCCCTCTCTCTCAAAGCATTCATATATGAATGTGTGCACGCTTGTGTGTCATAAACACCATGAAGTTTATTATGCTGTGAGAGCCCCTTCCTGCCTTTGTTAACTGCCCATGACATGTATCTTGCCAGTTGAGTCCATTAGCTTGTTTAGTTGCCTTAAACTTGATCACTCTTTGCAACATCAATGCTAATGAAACATACTAAGAACTAACAACTAACAACTTGACCTGGATCCAGGCCTTCATAATGAATATTTCAATCTCATGGTATTGTTTACTTGTTGGATAATCTGGATTTGTTAGTAATAATTTCTTTTTTGTAGTTTCTTGAAATTAGTTGATATAAAAAACAATATACTAATCCCTTGATCAATGTTAACCATCCTCGACCTAGTAATTTCTTATTCTAAAATTGTTTTCTTTCCTTGAAATTTCCTATTCTACCCACTTTTGTTCTCCTTTTGTGTTTTTGAAAATAGAAACACGAAAATAAATTGAAAAACAACACAAAATTGATAGATTGCTTAAAAAAAAGACACCAAGTTTCTTGAATCATTAAAAAGATTAAGTATATAGTTTCTGATTGATTAATTAATTTAATCAAACCACAAGGAGGAGGTTATATATAACTCCTGCTCTGCATGTGGTCAGTCTCTGGATATTTTCCACAACTCTGGATCAATAAAAGCAACCCGTGTATCATGTCTGCTTGTTGCCCAATTTCAAAAGGCCCTAACAGGGATTTGTCTCGTGAAAAGCTTGTTTCCAGACAAAGACTAGAATGAGAGAATTAAGGTTTTTGATCTTGGTGGGTTAACCTTTTTTTGGATTGTTGTCTTCATAGAAACGTCTTCTTGGTGCTCTGGGAGTAATATTTATTTTGTTTTTTTTTGTAAATTGTCAAGCCGACCATAGTATATAAAGTAATATATGTTTTTTCAACTTCTTTATTATGCTTTTAGGATTCATATTTTTTTTCTTTCTAATTTTAATTTTTTAATAAAAAATATTCTACATCACAATACCTAACAAGTATGATGCAAATCATTGAAGGAGGAAACTACAATAAAAATAAAAAAGGAAGAAACGCCATTTTTCCTCTAACCTTTATGCACGTCGAATAACTTTCTGACTGGGCAGAGGAAAAAAGAAAGAAGAAGGAAGAATGTTTAGTGATCCCTGGTTTTCACGTTTCATTCATTGACTATACTATATTATTGGTACTATGCATGCATTCAATTCCCGGATCATTATTATTTTTTATTTTAAAATATATTAAACTAATAAATACTTTTTTAAAAAAATATTTTTAATATCAGCATATCAAAACAATCCAAAAACATAATTCAAAACAAAAAATATTTATTTAAAAAAAAACACAAATCACCGCAAAAACAAACACCATCTTATATTTTTTGAAATATAATGTGGTGAGGTGTGATAACTTTTTTATGTGAGACCCACATAAAAAAAAAATAAACGCATGTGAAACTTGCTTTTGAATATGACGCTTTGTATTAAATGAGTTGTACATCCCAAAAAATAAAAAAAAGCTTGACTTGAAAATATATCTTGAAATATGTTATTTCAAATACCTTAAATTATATTATCTTTATTTCTATTTTTTTTTAAGATTTAGAAACCATTAGTTTTATTTTTCTTTTGTATTTTAGACATATGAAAATAGTTTTTGCTTAGTAAATACAAAATCAACAGCCAAATGACACCATTGAAGACAAAATTATTTGAAAGGACTATATGAATAGATGGAGCTATCATAGTTGTTATGCTTGCATTGGAAAAAATAAAATGAAAGGACCACATTAAAAGAATTAGAAAGTATAAGGACTCCTCTACTAATTAACGGATTCCCCTATACTTATTAAATTTGGTTTGGTTCGGTGAATCTTTGAAATTTAATTTGAGTTGATTTTTTTTTAAAATTAAAATCAATCTTATTTATTTAAAGCCTGTTTGACTCTGCGATTGAACCTGCGTTTGATCAAATTTCAAATTTTTTTTTTGCTAAAATTGAGTGCGGTTTATATTTTTTGGATCGTTTTGATATGCTGATGTCAAAAATAATTTTTAAAAAATAAAAAAACATCATTGACATGTATTTCGGCACGAAAAGCTATTTGAAAAGCAACCACTACCACACTGCCAAACATGCTCTTAAGCCTATCAACTTGTAATTCGATTGACTTAATCAAATTAAAATAAAATCCAACCAAATTAATTTTTATCTAAGAAAAATATCATTAATCTACAATGTTATGCGGGCAAACCGAAACCCTAAATAGGATTTGATTTGATAAGTCTACTGCTAGAACATTCATCATCGACGGCAGGAAGGAAGGAAAGGAGTGGATATCAACAAGTCTAAACAGAAAACACAATTTTCCCTTTCCCTCTCATTCAATGCATCTTATACCACAAGCAATAGTGAGTTCTTGTGGTCCAACGATGCCCACTGAGTTGACACGACGAAATAAGCCATACCGTGTGCTGTCATAACCCTAAAAACAAAAAAAGAGAGAATAAAACAAAAGGAAGGGAAAAGATTTTATATATATATATATATATATATATATATATATATATATATATATATCTTCACATCATTTTAGAAAGTAAGACTAGTTCCGTTCGGAGTTTGTGGCTAACCTTCTAAATAAATACCCTTTCTAAAGATCAAACTTGTATTCTCATCCTTACAGGGATTTATATTTATTATATACTAAACTATTTTATCATTATCTTCATCTCAATGTTATTAACATTTTTTTTATTATTAATATTATTATTATTACCATTATTGCAGCCGCGCTTCTTTCTATCATCTCACTGATTTTCTTTTACCATAATGATCCCTCATGGTGGTGGTGGTCTTAATTTTTACTTTCATATCATTATCACTGCAATTATCTTTATTGTTTTTAATATTATTTTAAAAATAAATTTTATTATCATCACTACCTTCGTTATTAATGTATTAAGAATTTTTTTTGATTTCTTATTATTTTTTAAAATACAATATTAAAATTTCAATTCATTCATTTTTATTTCTAATATTTTATTCACGATAACAAAACACAATACTATATGTTTTTTTAAATCATGTTTGACATTATAATCCAACCATGTTTTTTTAAAAAAATTTAAATTTTTAAATTTTAAATTAATATTTTTTAATGTGATAATATTAAAAATTAAAAAAATATTTTAACATATTCTCATTCATAAAAAAATGATAATAATATTTTAAAAACCATCCTTTATCGTACTCCAAAAATGCTCTTAAATTATTTATAAACACAAAACAATTCCGTGTGCCCAACTGTTTCCGCGTGCCTCTGTCAGTCGGCCCCAAAAGTGCGATCAATCTCTGCCGTAATTGTGGAACTGTTTTTGTCAACTTTCCAGCCCACTCCTCCTTGGGTTTCCTCCCCACCTATATATATATATATATATATATATATATACACATATATATATGTCATCCTTCGTCGCTTGCATTTCCTCCTCCTGGCAATCTCATAAATGTGTCAAGTTTGAAGGTGATGGGATAATTTTTCTTCTCTTATGGTTACACTGTGGGCCACCCTCTTAATTTCTGACCTAATTTCAATCGCAGCGGGAACCTATCACGGGATTTAGGGTAGTTGATCTTCATCACGGAATATTATATATAAAAGCTTCTGAGTTTTAATTTCTATGGATGCAAAGTGAGAGTGATTTCAAATCATAGTGGTTAAGCTTGATTACGCTTTCATGTTAAAACTTGTCATTCAAAGTTCGATCCATGCTACGTCAGGTTTTAAATAAAAAATATATATTTCATGATGAAACTACACGATTAAATCTAATTAGATTGATTTTTAAAAAAAATTATAAAATAAAATGATATTATTTTAATAAAAATAAATTATTTAAATTGATATGATAACATCTAAGTTGACCCGACAATCCAATAATATAAAACCTTGTGTAGATGAATACCCAAATTAGATGTGACAAATATACTTATAAGTGTTCTAGGAAAATTGGGATATATATTCTACTTGAATTTAGAAGTTAGTCTGTCGCTGGAAAGATTGAATTTCTTCAAAACTTATCTTTTCACAAAAGGGTACGAGGGAGATAGAATTTATGGATCCGATGATAAAAGATGGATAATATGAGAGCACCCATGTCAGCAGCAGAAAAAATTAATATAATACTTATCCGTTTCTATAACTCTAATAAATTTTTAATATTTAAAAAAGTATCAACCAAGAACATTTTGGAAACAATACTTTGATGCAATAACAATTTTATAATTATAATAACTTTATAATTTTATTTGCAAAATATTTTTGTTCCATGGACCTTGTCTTTACTCTAGATTCATAAATCAAATATTAGATTCATTAATCTAATATAATATGAATATTAAAGATAAATTAAGTATTTATTAATAATAAACATGTAGTTATATGAATATAATAATGTTACGTGCAACCAACCGATTGATCACATGTCATTTTAAACTAACACTATGATGTTTCCATGTGAAGAGAAAACACAACAAAGAAAACAAATGAATCCAAGCTAACTTAGAAAACACATGTGACGGTAAAGAAGAGTATTAAAAGCAACATCATTTTCTTTCTAAAAGAATAATAAATATAAGGCTAAGATCAGAATCCTATTCTAACTTGAAAACCAAAGGGGTAGTAAGTTCTTTTTTATTTCCTAGGATTATTGCGCAGCATTATATGCGATAAATAAGTCTTATATCAAACCTACAATATTTTCTATTCTTCTTCTTTTCTCATGACAAAACAAGACTTAAACTTATGAGCTTTATTTTTATTCTGTTAGCTCCATCTCAAGGCTTGTTTGGACTTAATTAATATTTTATTTTCAGCAAGGATCCAAGACTTGTTTGGATTAGAGTTTGTACTTACTAGTAAATGTTTTGGATCAGTTTTTGTAAGTGGGTCAATTCAGCCTAAAAGGACAGATCTATTATGGTTAATTTCTCGGAACTATTTAAACACATGTAAAGCTTGAATTTCGACACCTTTGGTGAATAATACTTCAGAACTTTTTAGTTTAACGTGTGAGAAAGACTCTAGCATTATTTGGTTCTTGAACTAACTGAATTTGACTTATTGAAGATTAATTTGTTTCGTGGCGTCATTCAACTTCATTGCAATAGTGATGGTACCTTGAGACATTTATTTATTGTGTTACACTCTTATCATACCTCTTTTAACTTTTCGAGATGAGATCTTAATCTTGATCGTAAGTTGTATAACCACATGACATCTCACATATACTTTTTAACCTTTGTTGATTGTCAATACAAGTCTTTGAAAAAAGTGGAGAGAAATTAAAAGGATGCTAAGAACTTAAGAAAGACATCTGATTTTTCCTTCTTTTTCCCGACAGAAATGAAAGACTTGGTAACTTGGAAAGCTTCCATGCAATTGCCATTTAGCCAGGGCGGTGTCAAAGTTTAGTTTCAGATGCCCGACTTGTAAGTTCTGTCCAAGAAATCCATGAAATGAATCTCCATGCAAGCATCTTTTTTCTTTCTTCGCTTTTTCCCTTTTTTACGCGCAATTTATTACCTTTTTTAAAAACAAAAATAAAATAAAAATATCATTTTGCTAGGAGAAATAAAAATGATACAAAAATCTTTCTTTTCCTTAAAAATTAAAATTTTTAATTCCCTCTTTATTGTTTCTCTCCTTTTCTTATATTTATCTCCCTCGTATATTATAAAAATTGATAATTATATTTCGAGCACTATAAAATATCTTAAAATGATATAATTACCAAATGAATAGCCGTTATATATTTTCCAATGTTCAAATGGCTTTGGAACAAATCTTTGTCTATGGAGCTAATAAACTGAATATTAAACGAGATTATTTTTTTCTTTTTAAAAAAATCAATTGTAATTAACCTTCTGTTTTACAATAGAAAAAAGAAACCCTGTATCTGCAAAAAGAAAAGAAAAAAACTACTTCATGCATTCAACTTGAAGAAAAATATAGATACAGAGAGAACAAATCTTCTGATCTGTCGGAAATGATAAAAATATCTTTATCTAATACTTTTTAAAAATAAATTTAAAAAATAAATAACAAAATATCACTAAGTAAATATTCTGGATAAACTTATAGAATTATCGTTGAAAATATCAATTTCGTTGCATTTGCAAGTCTCTTGTATTACGTAGCGCAATAGCGTGGTCAAAATTCATACCCTGCTTTCTTCTGAATTATTGCTTAAATAACTGGAAACTTCTTCGGTCCGCCGTACGCTTTTGAAATTCTAGGTTATCATCATCCATTGAAACAGAAAAAAGAAGAAGTCATGCCAGCATCTTCCCGGAAAATTAACTCACAAATATAATTCAATTGTGATGAAGATGGATTTTGAAGGTTCAATTGTTTGTGATGTTAAAACAAAGAAATAATCACCCAGAAGGTGGTTGGGGAATCAATTAATTAACTCCTGATCTAACGCCTAATACTAGACAAAATAATTTCGTAAGCTAGCTAAGTGAACAGGTCCTTGTTACTTAGAAATGAATCACCAATTTCTGAATCACTAAAACCATGCATCCCAGAAATTTCTAACTTAGGAGAAGCAGATAGATTTCCTTAAAAGTAGAGTTTGATATTGCGCTAACTGTTGCTTTTTAATTAAAGTATTTTTTTCTTGAAAATGCTTTAAAATAATTTTTTTATTTTAATTTTTATATTAACACGTCAAAACGATTCAAAAACATAAAAAATAATTTCAAGCAAAAAACAATTTAAATTTTTGCCTAATAATATTTGAACCGTGTTCCTAAACGATACCCAAATCCGATCTGAATTAGATTTATAATTTAATCAAAGAAGACACTAACTCGGTTAAATTTGTTCAACCACATTAAATTTTTATCAAATTTTTAATGATTTTATTGACCAGTTTAAACCTAGCTAAATCAATATCTTATAAAAAAATATATTTTTATTCTAAGGAGAATAATAAATTCAAATTAATCTGATCATAAGTTATAAATTAACTCGAAAATTCAAGAAATCAAACTCCTTTTCATATTAGTGGATATATTAAGTCTGAAGCTAAATTAATATCTTATATATAAAAAAAATATTTTTATTCTAATGAGAATAATTAATTCAAATTAATCCGATAAGTTATAAATAATTAACTCGAAAATTCAACAAATCAAACTCCTTTTCAGATTAGTGGATATGTCAAGTCTGAAAACTATGATATTCCCATAGGTTCGAAGCAAACCATCCACACCCATGAATCTTACCAAAGCAACAAGAAAACAAGGGGATCGGTACAAAAATTGTAAAGAGAAATAGCTTTCAAGTAGAAAAGAAAGACTCCTTTTCGGTTCCCTTTCTTGTGATTTCCAAGACATGGAAGGCAGGTCCCAGAACCAGCAAATCACACTATAACAAAAACTAAAAAAAAATCAGTGTTGTACTGTGAACTTTGAGTGTTTTCAGTGTGAATTAGAACAATGTTTATTCGGGAAGACTTGGTTAGTTTTTGTGATAAGTTGTAGGTGATTTATATTTTGTTATTTTTTATGGTGTGCGTGGCGTGTTATGACTTGTTGAATTGTTCATTATCAGTAGATGTTTGATGGCATGTCATTCTCCTGATTTGTTCATTGGAGAGGGGTTGGTAGTTAGATACAGGCTTTACCACGATGTACCCGGTTGCATGATAGCTCCTAATTTTGGTTGATTTTGCACGAGATGACAGTGGTTCTATTATTGTTTCTCTTTGTTCTAAATAGATATAATAGCTTTGTCACTCTGCTGGGTTAATACAAGTGGCTCTGAGTTGTTTATTTTAATTATTTCTTTTGAATTTTGTTGGATTCAAGGGATAGATGAAGGATTTTGAGTCTGAGATTGGTTGGGTCTGGAGCCCCAGCCAGACCTAGGTTATGTGGGTCTAGTTGGGTGCCAGACCCAGGTTGCCCGGGTATTAATAATAATAATAATATAAATATAAATATTATTGTTGATATTTAAAATATTATTATTAGTATTATAAATATTATTATTTGTATTATAATTAATATTATTAATATAATAATTAATAATTTTTTTAAACAATTATTAATATTAAAAAACAATCATAGATTTGATTTGAAGGGTAAAATTAAAAATTATTATTATTATTATTATCATCATTAATAAATTTGAAAAAATATATATTATTATTGAAGAAAAACCATAAATTTCATTTGAAGAGATTAAAAACTATAAGAACTTGGGTTAGAAGAGTTTATTATTATTATTATTATTATTATTTTCAATAATAAATTTGAAAACAAATATTATTACTATTGAAAAAAACTATAAATTTTATTTAAAGAGATTAAAAACTATAAAAATTTAGGTCAGACAAGTTTAATATTATTATTACTATTATAAATATTATTATATTCATTAATAGTATTAAATTTGAAAAAAAAATTATTACTTAAAAAAAACATAGATTTGATTTAAGGATAAAATAAATTATTATTTTCATTATTAACTTGGGTCTGGCATCCCCTTCTAGAACCAAGTAACTTGGGGTTGTGGTTATTGCAACCCCGCTAGGCCTAGGGAAAGGCTCTGGGGTCCGGAGGTGTAGCTAGCCTAAGACTTTTGGATATGTCCTTGCAGACCGATCTAAGGCTTTTGGGTCTAGTGTTGCAGTCAGACTTAAAGCTCTTAGATCTTAACTTTTTTTGATATTTTTTAAGCCAAAAACAAGTTGGCTCGCGACGGAGCATGGCCCGCCTAACTAGTCTCTCATCTAATAGTTTATTTTTAAAAAAATATTAACATTAAAAAAAAACACATATAAGAAAAAAATACTATTCACTTGAATAGTAAAAATTATTTTTTTACTCTTGATTGAGAAAAAATAATGCCTCAAGTTCCATTGTAATTCAGTCTGTTTCAATGGATAATTTGAACAATGGTATTTCTATCTTTTTAATTTTAGGAAATGTAAAAGATAGTTTTGCCCTTGGAATTAGGGAAAAAAAAGGCATGGGTTCTTAGGCGTTTTCATCTTTTCATGTAGTTTTTCTTTAAATTTTGAATTCATTGATGGTATTTTTATCTTTTTATATTGAATAATTAAATTTATATATTCAAAAGTTGTTGGCTCGTGATCCCCATATGCTAGGGCATGAGAGGCGTCCACGACTTTTAAACGGCGCATGCAATGTCTTCCAGTGGCCGAGCCTAACCTTTCACCCTGTATTTCAAAGTGCCATCATATTCTTTTCCTCATGGTGCGACGCGTGTCAACGTTGGATGAACAATTATGTCATTGGTAGCCACTTTTTTCTTCTTTTTTTCTCCCTCCTCCCTAAAAAATACATGTTTGTCATTTTTATTTTTTATATTTCAATTTTAGTCCTTATTCTTTTAATTTCTATTTTTTTTATCTTGACAATTTTTATAAATTTTTTGTTTGTTTTCAATTTAATCATTGAATTACAACTTGTAATGTATTATTTTTTTTCTTTCAATTTGATCTTTATTCTTTTGATTTTATTTTTTTCCTTGGTTTTTTTTGTTAAAGTTGTATTGGTTTTTAATTTCATCATTTAATCAAAGTTTATGGTGTATTTGTTTTCAATTTGATTCTCATCTTTTTTTTAAATTTTTGTTAAAGTTTTTTTTTTAATTTAACCCTCCAATTGAATATATTTGATTGCCCTCTTATTTATTTTTTTATTTCATCTTTATTCTTTTAATTATAAATTTTTTATTTTAAATTTTTCTGTGTAGTTAATTTTTTTCATATTATGTTCTCCTGTGGTTGTTAACTTGGTTTAATTTTTTTTAATTTTTTTTTGTCTAATTTCGTGCTTCCACTTTTTTTTTTCAAGGTATCATAATATTTTTTGAAAAAAATTCAATTAATATCATTATTTTTTACATTCTAATTAAAATAAAATAAACTTATTAATCTCAATTTATATTATAACTTAAATAATTAATTTGCATTAACTTAATTTAGACATCATTTTTCACGAATAAAATACGGAATATTTGCATTACTTAATACCGACTTAAAAAAAAAAAATACAGAGCCGTACTGTAGTAGCGCGGGCCCATATATATATATATATATATATATATATATATATATATATATATATATATATGTATGTATATAGCACTGGCCACCACACCGAAAAAAGTGAAATATATATATATATATATATATATATATATATATATATATATATATATATATATAGTACTACTATTGGAAGCTTCGTGGAAGTTGCCTCATGGCCTTCACACTCCATTTAAGCATCCTCCTTCTGCTATCTTTCGTCTCAAAACCCCTCCATTGCTTCTCTTCTTTTTGTCTTAATTATAGCCCTTTCCTCCTCTTGGGTCTCTATCAATCGTTCAGATTTCGCCATGCAACTCATAAAAAAACTCAGCCCGAAACGATGGTTCAGCTCCAAAAAAGACCGATCCATGCTATCAAGATCAGAACCATCGTCGTTTAGCTCAGGTACCGCCTCCTCCGATGCCTCCGATTCCTCCGTCTCTAACGTCAAGGCCAATTCCGCTGCAGCCAACGCTGGTTTTCGGACTCCTACTAGTGTTTTGCCTCAAATATCGGGTGACTTGTCCGATATGTCGACCGATTTTTATTTCGAGTTGACCCAGGCTTTCAAAGTAATTGACAGAGATAACGACGGCCTTGTCTCAAGAAACGAGCTGGAGGCTCTTCTTACCCGGCTTGGGGCCGAGCCGCCCAGCAGCGAGGAGATGGCCGTTATGTTAGGTGAGGTGGACCATATTAGTGTCGAGGTACTTGCGAGTCGTCTCGGGTCGGCTTGCGAGCCGGCTGGGGGTGACGAGCTGAGAGACGCCTTTGTGTTTTTTGATTCGGATCGTGACGGAAAGATAACGGCAGAGGAATTATTAAATGTTTACAAGGCGTTTGGCGACGAAAAGTGCACGTTAGAGGATTGCAAGGGTATGATAGCAGTGGTTGATAAGAACGGAGACGGGTTTGTGTGCTTTGAGGACTTTTGCCGTATGATGGAACTGCAGAGATGATCATGATTATAAATTACGTGATGATTGTCTGTCGCTCTTGAAAAAATGTCCTTTTTTTTTCTTTTTCTTTTTCTTTTTTTCCTCTTTGGGTCTTATTTTCTTAACTTGGAAGTGTTTGCTGGATTGTGTGGGGTTAGTTAGGGAAATGAGATCACAGAAGAGATCACAGAAGAAGGATCATCCAATCGAACGGTTGTGGTTGGTTGATCTTGCTGAGAAAATTGTATTTCCCTCAATCGTATATAGGAGAAAAAAGAATTCCTATCATTGTGTGTTTTGTGGGTTTTTTTTATTCATGGATGATGAGAATTTGTTGGCTAATCATTTATTTTACTAATTTGCTAGATGTGGCTTTGATGATCATGATGATTACATCCATCATATGATCGAAGACTTTCTTCATATTTTTTTCAAATCCTAATTGCAAAACTCGCCTTGGGATTAGATTCAAGCCTGTTTTGCTTTGCATATTATAATTTTTTTAAAATAAAAAAATATTATTTTAGTATATTTTTAAATAAAAAAATAATTATTACTAAATTCCATCCATCCCTGCTGGTTTCAGTGTTGTTTTTGAGTATCGAATTAATTCTAATGCTAATACATCTGAACTCAAATTGAAATTTATAAATGTTTATCTGTGCCATATTTTAACCTGTCTAAAGGACTAAATATTCATCTTTTATTGTAATTTATGAATTGGTATTTATGAAATTATTTGATTCTGATAAAGATATATTGACATTCAATAAGTTATTGGAATGATTACATGATAATATAAATTATATATTGGACATTTCCTAATAGTTTAAACTTTATAATAATATAAATTATATATTGGACATTTCCTAACAATTTAAACTTTTAGATTGAAATGATTTTTTAATATGTTATCAGAGTTTTGATGTCCAAACAGTCACGAGTTTGAATCTCACTATTTCTATTTGTTTGATAAAAATGAAGTACAAGATAATATAAGTTTATACAAATTTTAAACCCAAAAAACTTTCACTTGAGGTCATTTGAAGGAGGTATATTAAAAAACCTCACCTAATAATTTAAGTTTTTATATTAAGATAGTTGTTTGACAGGTTATTTGATAAAAATATCGTAGCTGAAGCTTCGGGTGTTCGAAGAACAAAATCATAAAAAAAAAACTTTGACTCACAATGTTTCTCAAGTTTTCTAATTAGTTCATGTTTTTGCATGTTTCGATTCAAATGTAAAATAATGAAAGATGAAATTTAGGTCTTATACAATTACCCCTCCTGATCGAGAAGCTTTGACTCACCATGAAAACGGCTTGATTGGTCAAAGGAAAATGCTTGAGATTGCTCTGTGGATATTTTTCAAACCATATTTCAATGGATAAATTTTAATCTAAATGCAGTCATTTGCTTCTTTTTATTTATTTATTTATGATTTTAAATAATTTACAAGATTCCCGTCTTGAGCAGTTTCTATAATTATACTAATTAAGCTGCGTTAATCATCCATTGATTCAATTTTTTAAACATCCATTACTCAATTAATTATTCCAATTAAGTCTTTCGGTTCTTTCATGTCACAGTCAAAAAGGAGGTACGTCGGAATGTCCAAGAAAATATTAATTTTGTAGTGTAAAGTGTTCTAACTAAAGAGAGAATATTCTTTAAACAAGAAAAAAAAATTGAAATCTGATAATTATTAAGTAATAATTATATTATTATGAGCAGCATCATTCGTGCTGACAATGTTTGGAGACTTTGATCAGTCCATATTAGCTTCTGTTTTAATCTATCCGATTTAAAAACAAAAACAATTCCAAATTAATTATTTTATTATTTTATAGAAAGAAGAATGAATCTTCGTCGTCTCCCTAACAAAGCCATCTTAACACAAAATAATTCTAGCATAATGTTTTTACTATAAAAAACTAAGTTAACGTTTCAATAATTTATTAGAGAATAATATAAATCATATCTTGAAACCTCACTTAATAACTTAAGGTATTTGGTTAAGATGATTCTTTAACATGGTATCAGAGTATTAATAACCAAGTGGTCACGAGTTCGAATCTCATCATCCTTATTTATTTGATAAAAATTAAGCATAAAATAATATAGGTTTGTGCAAATTTTAAGCCCTAAAGGCTTTTACTTGAGGAAGTGTGTTAATTTAAATCATATCTTGAAGTCTCCTCTAACAGTTTAAATTATTGAATTTAAATAGTTCTTTGACATAAATCAATTTAAATAATTCACTTTAAAACTAAAAAAAGTTAGAAGTATTTATTCTTCACATGTTCATATATTTAGATTATAGACTAGGAATCTTGATGACTAATAAAGAAGCATCATACTCTCTTGATCATTATAACTTTCTTAAAACTTTTATCATAATAAGATTTATTTATGATAATAATTTAGATAATTAATAAAAATAAGAAAAGCTAAATAATGATTTTTAGACACTTGTAAATATCCATTTAAATTTGAAAATGTTAAACGGGATACTCTTTGTATTTATGTTGTAATTAGATTAAAAAAATTGAAATTCCGAATTGTTCAATTATTATAATATTTAGTTCTCAATATATAAGCTTTTAACAAATGTTAAAGGATATTTTTAAAACGTAAACTAGATCATAAACAAATATCATAAATACACACACATACACATTATCCACTGCGGGAAGGTATTTGAGATGTCAATAATATTTTTGTGAGCATTTTTTTAAACAACAGCCGCAAACTCATTAAATACCAAGTTGACCTACTCGAAATCCAGGCTGATTAAAAAAAATTCTTAAGATGATGTTGTCTTTTTGTTTTTTGTTTTTTTTATATAAAAAATATAGATTCTAATGTTTTTTTAAATGTAAGAAAAAGGATGGGAACTCTTTGATGATCTCGGAACCTTCTAATTTGATTTATTACCTAGCCCGAGTTTGAAACTAAACGACATGGAAGTTATTATAACGTGATCCAAATGATTTGACGGGTCCAAAAAAATCCTAACAACTAGTAAAAATAGCTGGATTGCTTTTAAAAAAGATTCAGGATAATATTTTTAAATATTGAAACGACAACATATTAAATCACCACTAGTCAACTTGGGTTAGCTTTTAAATTCACGATCCAAGTCTTAGACACGACCACAACGTGTTAAACCAGTTGACAAGTTGTTTCTTTCTTTCCCCTTCTCCTTTCTCTCCGTGGTTTAGACTTTATTGAGTTTGGGCGAGATGAAATTCATAATTAAATTGAAGAGTTATTAGAAAATCAGGGATTAAATTGAAATTAAGAAGAGGGCTTGCGATCGAGATGAATTTTGACACTCAATTGAAAAGTTATTATAAAATGATGGACTAAATTGAGAGAAGAGGGAAAAAAACATGTCTTGCGCATGTAATACAAGTGTTAATGTGTGAGAGTTGCCACAACATGACTCAGTCAATTCAAGAGCTCCAAAAGTAACTCGAACGCTTGGTTAAAATATTGATAAATTTTAAAAAAATTCAGGATGACATTTATTTTGTTTTATAATATTAAAATGATGACATATTGGATCACTCTGATCAACTTGAGCTAATCATCGAATTCATGACTCGGGTCATGGATGTGACCATAATGCACTAACCTAGTTCGCCAATTATCTCTTTTATTTCTCTTCCCTTCTTCTCTTTTTGTAATTTGGATGTTCATTGAGTTTGAGTGAGATAAAATTTGAGACTAAATTTAAAAGTTATTAAAGAATTAGAAACTAAATTGAAAGAACAAGGCTCAAGCTCAAGTGGGATAAACTCGAGACTAAATTAAAGAGTTATTATAGAATCATAAACTAAATTAAATGAAGAGGAAAAAAGAAGTATTTGGCATGCCGCCATACTAGGGGGACATTTGCGACTTCCTCAAAGCTTGATAGATGGTTTTTTTTTATGCATTTGGAATCATCTTGGCGGAGGTTTCCTTCCGAGGGGGTGTATGGAGGTTTTAGAGCTTAGCTAGTAGGAAAAAAACTATAATAAAAAAATTCAATAAATTAAATTTTATGATACATGGTAATGATAAAAAAGTTAAATTTTGATTATTCTAATTACAAGAAGGAATAATTTGTACTCTTTGCTATATTTTCTAGATGTAAGTATAAAACTGATATATAATATCAATTTGTTATGAAAAACATAATTAGAAAGTTTTTGATCTATTTAAATAATAAAAAGAGATTATGGAGTGAAAATACTAAATTGGGAAGTAGGAAAAACGTTACTTTAAATACATTATATTTATAATATGTATCAAGATAGATCATGAAATTTAATTTTATCAAATAAATATTTGTAAATTGTCGATTTTTTTAAAAATAAATTCTTATAGATTGATACTAGGACTTGAATTTTATATCCGCTTCTCTTGTCTTTGAAAGAGCACCACCAAACTATAAACTTGACTTTTGTCTTCATTTTTCAGGTTCCTTTTTTTTTCCGGAAATATATATATTTTTTTATGGAAACAGTTTTATTAAAAAATAAGTTATTTTCTATTATTTGGATATATGAATTTTTTGTGTGTAGAATAAATTATTTTTATTAATGGTAATAAAATGAGAAAAGTTATGATATGATAATTGTAACTGAGATAATAATGATGGTGATGATTATAATAATAATATTTGTAATGATAATTGAGATAATAATAATATTGATGATATTGATAATAGTTGTTGTGGTTTTGATAATGTTGGCAGAAGTAATGATGAATGATAATAAAAGAAAATTGCTGCCATATGTTAAAGTAATGGTGTGAAAGAGTCATTATGAGATAATAATAAAACAATGATTATATTGATAATAAGATTAATTGTGGTGATAATAGATAGTGGTAGGGTTGTAATAAAAAAATGATGATGATAATAATGATTATAGTGGTGTTAGCAATAATAATTGATGTGGTTAGATAATGTTTATAAGTTAATAATATCAATAAAAATACTTTTTCATATTTCATAGGTTAAACTATTTTTTCTTTAAATGAATTACTATTCAAGAATTGACTAAAAATATTTATAATTCATTTATTTTTTAATACTTATTTCACATAAAAAAATAAAGAAAAAAAAAAACCATTTCCCACAAAACAAAGACACCATCTTAAATGAATATAATTAATTTAATTTCTTTCTCTAGACCCTCGAATTATTAAATTTATGGTCGAGTTTTGTGCAAGTTGTTTTAGGGTTTCAAGTCGATCGATATACTAAAGTACTATCATCGCATCTCTGTCACCTTCAATGTTTGAGGAAAAGGTTAAAAAAAAAAAACCTATCTAAACCTTTATATTGGCTGATGATTTATTCAAAACAGATAAACGGTGGGTTACAAGACCTTATCCTCCATCAGGTTTTTCTTCTTTCTTACTTGGTGTTTAGAAGACGAGATTGACTTCTCTTTGAAACACCGAACCCGTAATCACTTCTTAAAGGAAAAGTGTTGCAGACAGTAGAAGCGGAGCCCTATTGGTAAAATTAAGGTCTGCCAATGGAATCCAGATTTCGTTCTTCAGACTCAATCAAGTTAACATGCGTTTATCACACTCATCTCCCGTCTATAGGTCGTCGTTGAGACCCATAGAAGTCGCTGAAAATGGGCGATTTTGGCGTGAAGTGAGGGGCGAGGACATGGTTTCATGTTTCATGCTTGGTCTCAATTCTGGTGGGGATCATGCATGGAAGAAAACAATTAAAATGCATTGCAGTTTTTACTACAAAACATATCAATAAGCATCACTATCTTGCTTAATTAAGGATTAGGAAAATGACATTCGGTGTTGATCATTTTGTCTTGTTTATGTTATTAATCTTCGTTTTAGTAAGGTAATCAAATAACTAGTCTTCGCTTGGATGGATAAAGATATCGGATGCGTTTCCTCCAGTGTGGTGACCTTTTTCCAGGAAACTTCCTTTGCCTCCTTCAACTTTGGTTAAAGAAAAAAATGGACTTTATCGTTTTATGACCAGGACAAGCTAGTGGTTTCAGACTCTCTGTTTTAAAAGTGATTTCATGCTTACCAAGAGTACTTTTGGTTGGTAAGAAATTGATATTTTTTCAAAGTGATTAAGAAAGGCTAATTAGATCCTTAATATTTGAGAATTAAATCAAATTACACCATCTCTATCTACTTTTATGCAAACTTATCGTTAAGGCTTTGTTTGTTTTTCGGAAAGTAGTTTCTGAAAAATCACTTTTCAAACTTTTCTGTGTTTGTTTGCCATTAGAAAAGTTGGTCAACGAAAAACACTTTCCAGTCAAAGAAAAATTTAGCTTGATTTTCAGGAAAGTGTTTTCCTGGAAAATTTGGGCGGAAAATACTTTCTGAAAGTTGTGAAAAATTTAGAAATATCATTATTTGCTGATTATATCAAATTTGATCCTCAAACTTTTGATTACTATATATATTTTGTTTTAAATATTTATTTTTCAATTTCATCTCTTAAAATTTAATTTTTATATTAACTTTGGTCATTATTTTTATAATTGTTATTTGCTTTTTCCTTATCATTTTTTTATTGAAATTTTTTATTTATCAAATTTGATTCTCTTTCTTTTGATTGTTACTTATTTTATTTGAAATAATTTATGAAATATTGATTATTATTATTTTAATTTCTTCATTTTTAATTTTTTAAAATTTTTTTTAGATTTTATCTCTATTATTTTGATTATTATTTATTTTATTTGAGATAATTTATGAAATTATATTTTTTTTCAATTTCATTCTCATTCAACTTTTAATTTGTAAGATTTGTTATTCATTATTTTAATAAACTTGAGAAAATTACAATATTAATAAGTTATTTTTCAGCTTATTTTTCATGACATAACCAAATACTGGAAAATGTTTTTTAATTTATTTTTCATTATACTATTAAGCATCAAAAAATAATTCATTTTTTTTAGAATTTACTTTCTTAAAAAAAATTTTCTTAAAATTTTTTTTTCATCAAATAAACGGTTCTAAATCATTATTTCTTTTCCCACAACGAGAAAAGGTGACCATCAATTACGAGCCTGGCCCGAGACAGAGCATTAAATATTAGAGGTCCACTATTAACCCAGAGACAATTACAAGCCTACAGTCTCTATGATGGATGTCCACCTACACTGAGACAGAACACTTTCCTTCAACAAAACCAATTTAATTTAGGAGGTTGTAACAGTAGTTAAGGGCCCTTAATCCTTTCTTAATTTTCAGCTTTCAAACTGATGCGCAGATTGGCTGACAATCCTTTTTTTCTCAAGTTTTTATGGTCTTAGCAACCCATCTCAAATATTTTTCTTTTATTGCGAGTTGTTGAACTTGAATAATTCACCTCCGACGAGATGTAGGGGGTATTTAATATCAAAATAATTTAAATAATTTAAACACATACAAAAAAATAATAATTTTAAACTTTGTTTTTGACCGCGTTTCCAAATGACTCAATGAACCGTTTAATTTACAACAGAGAAAAAAAAAGCTCTTTAAGTGACTTTCCAGGGACCTTCTGCTTAAAGTTCGAGACCACCAGAGGCAACTTCTTCAACGTTGGTGATTCATGGTTACAGCTAAACAATAGAAAGAGGATCTATCCTAGCTGCGGTAATGCCGATTACAAGACTTGGTGAAAGAAATAAAACAGCAAAGACCGTGCTACCACAGACAGCACGAGCCATCCTACAGCACAGAGAGAAAGAAGGCCCTCGGAAAGCAAGAATTTTCACTCGAGCTGCCAAGTCTGTCTGACTACCTGCCAGCCACTAAAGTAGCACCAGAGTCCTATGCAGATGTGACACCAGTCCTTTACTGACTCTCATTTCGAGTTGTAATTATTGCATCGTTTGTATTGAAGGAAAGCAATAGATAAGTTCTCATTCCAATACAGATTGCAAATTCCTCCTGCAACACATACTGCACAGTTTGCAAGGAAGCCCACAAACTTACCGAGGAGCGCCACAAAATCAAAGGCAGATGTTATCATGATAGTATCACCTTTTTCCTTAAGATAAACAGGAAAGTCATTAAGAAGGGCTGATGGGTTGATAGAAAAATTCTCAACATTACTAGGAAGAAAACTCGTGAAGTAAGCAGCAGCAGCACCGTGAGCCTTGCGCTCGTAGCCCCTTTGATGAGATCTCTTTTCATTTTCAAAATTCAGCTTCAACTTTGGATGAAGAATCCAATATCTCCCAATAGAATGACCAATATCATGACAACGTTCGCACTTTAAATCGGGTTATTTGTGCTTGTAAAGTTTGTCATTATTCATTGATTTGTTGATAGCAAAAGCACGAGTTTTTGATGAAGAGATTTTAGAATTGAATTCATAACTTTTTTGCAAGCTTCTTCTTTGCGCACATATTAGTAAGGGATGGAAGATCAGGATTCATAAGGATTATGTTGCGAATCTTCATAATCTGAACCAAGGCTAGCTAAAAGTTGGAAAATCTTGTCCTTCTCCTCACGTTTCCTTAATTTTATTGCATCAACCGTGTGGGGATGATTTAGTGCAAGTTTACTCCACATACCTTTTAGGGTCCCAAGTAACTGAACATAAATCTTGCTATCTTGTTGTAGATTAACAAGATTTCTGTTGATTTGGAAAATACGAGTTGCATTGTTCTGATTTCCATACATCTTTTTAACAACTTCCCATAGCTCTAAAAACGATTTTGAGTGGCAGAATATTTCAGCAATATGATTTTCTAGACATAACAAGTTGGTCCTTACATTGCCAAGCTTCATAAGCTTGTGAAGGAGAATCAAGAGCCATTGACATAGCCAAGTTTGGAATTTCTATCAAGAGCAATTGTCACAGCTCTTGACCAAGGAAGATAGTTAAATTCATTTAACAATATAGAGCTTAAACGTTGATTAGGACTTGGCTCTTCTTCCATCATATTGTAGGATCTATTGGTGTCATCAGCACTATCAATCTTGAGAGGGTCTTCTATTTGAATTTCAAAGAATCAGTAGGGTATTAAGGATATGCTCTGATACCATGAAGAAACAAAAGAGAAAAAAGAATCTTAAACGGGAGAATTAATCATGCATGTTCCTAAATTGTTTTGGTATCATAGAGTGTTATCTGCTGCATATCTAATCAATCGGCTACCTAGCCAAGTGTTACATTTTAAATCACTTCTTAAAGTATTACAAAAACAGTCGCTTGATTTATCTCATTTGCGAGTGTTTGATTGCACTTGTTTTGTTCGTATAAAAACTTCACATCGAGACAAGTTTGATCCAAGAGCCGTTGATTGTGTTTATTTGGGATACTCCTCAACACAAAAGGGGTATAAATGCTACCATCCTCCCCCTAAAAGATTGTTCATATCAAGAGATGTTCAATTTAAAGAAAGTTCTTTATAATTTAAAAATAGAAATCAACAAGAAGACTTGGCAGAATTGTTTCCTCTATCTAATGCTGCTTCTACAGACTTGACTTTATCTTCAGATAAACTACTTGTTGCAGACGACACTTCCTCCTTCCCTGATGGTATGACTACTAGTGAAGGGAATGTGGTCCTGTTAGTATATACTCTGAACACAGCCCTACAGATTCCAAAATTGATGATAGTAGCAATCATGATAGACACTTGTCCACCACAGCTGCAGATATGCATGCTAACTCAAGAGTTGTCATTCTTATTATCTTGAACTTCGAGGATGGTTCTGCTAATCAGTCTCTTTAGTCTCCTTTGTAATTTGTGTCTCCTCTAGAACACCCCCTTGTCATTCCTATTACCATGGATTTTGAGGGTGATTCTGCTAATCATTCTCTTTTTCCACAACCCCGTAAGAATCTAAAATGTCATTGTGTTCCTCCAACAAAGTTACAAGACTTTGTCATTTATACAGCAAGACATCCGATTTCTAATTACCTTACATATCAATATCTCTCAGTTAAACATATTGCTTTTCTTACTGCTATCTCTGATGTGCATTAACCATGGAATTTTTAGGAGGCAAATTCACAGGATGAATGACGGCAGGCTATGCATGATGAGTATTGTCAAACTTCTTAAAGATAAGCATGTTGTGGGCAGTCGCTGAATGTATAAAATCAAGTTTAACTGGAATAGGTCTATTGACAGAAACAAGACACGTCTTGTGGCTCAGGGCTATACTCAAACTTTTGGCGTAGATCACAGGAAGTATGCTGAGAGAACCATACGTGGATAATCTGAGAAAACTATGCACGAAAGTCTCTGCACCTATTGAATTTGTAAGGAAGGCTGTAAAGACGGCTGGGTTTACAAATAAAATGGGTCGTTCGAGGCCAATCAGCATACTCACTTCTCTGGAAGATGCTGGTATTATCAAGTGGTGTGCAGGGGTTGGGCGAATGTGGCTGGGTTTCTTTTGCTGCTGCCAGAACTTGAGATGGTGAAAATTGTTGTAAGTTATCATCTGAGGTTCTCTTGTATTTTGACGTTGGCATAAATGCATGAAGCTACAAAAAATGAGTGCGTTAGGCTTTATCTTTGCTATTGATCAGACTGGCTTCTGACGAGCCATCACATTCTTGTGTCATTTTTGTGACAGAACGGATACTGTTAATTATCGAGTGCGGTTGCTGCAAAATATTTTAAACGTGAACCCAGCAGATGAAGACAATTAGGTTCCAAGGATGAGTGCAATTCATGGAAGTCTGAATCGAATGTGTTTCCCTCTTTGTTCTGATCATACAAGTGATTTATATACTGGGAAAATTACCCTACAGGATATTGACTACACTTCATTTGTGGACGTTGACTGAATAATGCTAGAGTTGCACCGTTAGTAGTCTATCTGTGCTGGTTCTCAAGGCTGCTAACTTTTGTAGCCTTCATCGACCTCTTCCTTTTCTGTTTCTACACAGAAGTGAAGCCATTCAGTTTCTCTGTACGTTGTTTTCACATAGATTCAGTTGCACCACGAAAATGATGTTTCTCATGAATGATCCCGAATTGTAGCATCTCCTAAGAGCACGAATGAACTATCCAAAGGCACTTCCCCTTGTTGGTTTCAGCTGAAAACTTGATGACCAATTGTGCGTGTTGTTGGAAACTCTCTTTGAAACAGCTTATCTATTAATTGCAGCACCCGAATCTCTGACTAACTCCTATGACGTCACGTATTTGATTCCATTCCTTGCGCTTTTGGAGCGTTACATGCAATGTTCCACTGTCATTATCTCAACTGGGACCAACTGTTGTTCTCTTTACTTCTAAATTTATGTAAAGACCTCAAAACTCTTAAAAAAAACCCATGCTTTTATCATTATCTCAACTGGGGCCAATCAACATGTCTTTTTTGCTTCAAAGCTCATTTCGTTATATTCACATTTCACTTATCTAAACAGTGCGACATCACTATTCAACAATTTACAGAAAGAACCCGATACTGTAACATGGAATCTGATTATAAAATCCCATCTTCATTTTAGCCTTTTGGTGAAGCTTTGTTGTTGTGTAAGACTGGGAGAATTGGGTGTTAAAGTTGACAGCCTTACACTTCCATCAATAAACAGAGGTGTTTGCGTTGCAATGAAGTTAGGGTTCGGATTTGATCTGTATTTTTGTAATAAATCTTGGTGGGTTTGTTATGGTCTTAAAGTGTTTGATGAGATGTCTCAGAGAGATTTGGTTTCTTGGACATCGATGATTTCTGGGTTTGTTTTCGAAGGAAGTTTTGTTGGTGCTTGATCTTTTCAATAAAATGAGGTTGGGGATGGAACAGAATTTCGTTGACTTCGATTGTTATGTTTCAAGGGTGTTGTGCATGTGAGGGTTTGAGAAGATAATATGCACTTAGGAACCTCTATCCTTGACATTAAGATATGGAAGCATTTCTCCAGCTGGAGAATTTTTTGACAGAATGCTTGCCAAAGATATTGTAACATGGATATCAATGATCGAAGTGGCATGGAAACCATGGGCTGGGTGTTGAAGCTGCAGAACTTTTCAATAAGATGTTGGAGGAAGGAACAAAGCCAAGCAGTGTAAACCTCTCGAGTCTGTTATCAGGTTGCAGTCATTCTGGCCGTGTCAGCAAAGGCTGTCAAGTGTTGAGCCTGAATTGGACCCTTTAAAATAAAAAACATAGATATTAAACCTGGTTTGAGGGTTGACTCGGTTAAGGAACCGGGTCCCGAGTTTCATGGATTGACGTCAACTTGGATAAACTTGGAAATTTTTTTAAAAAAATAAAGTTTTAATATTTTATATGAAAAAATTAAAAAAAAAATTCATGTAAATATAGGTTATACATATTGTAAATAATGAAATTTAAAAAAATATTTTAAAAAGTTTTTTATTCCACATTAAAAAAATATCATGTTACGCTTTTAAGTTGAAGTATTTAAACCAAAAAATTTTCTTATCCAACATTAAAAAAACATAGTTTTTTTCCTGTGAATACAGAGTATATATACTAATTGGTTTTAAATCCCACATTAAAAAAACATAACTTTTTTTCTTGGAAATATAGAGTATATATACTAATGTGTTTCAAATCCCATATTGAAAAAATATAACTTTTTTATTGGAAATATAGAGTATGCTAATAGGTTTTAAATCCCACATTTGAAAAAAAAAAACACAGTCTTGGCCAGTTCTCACCCGGGTCGCCCGGGTCATGGGTTGACCTGCCGGGTCAACCTGGTTTGACCGGGTTGTTGCACTGACCAGTCTTTTGACAAACCTGGACCGATCCAGCCACCGAGTTGGCCGGATTCCGGGCCGGTCCGGATTTAATAACACTGATCAAAACAACACTTAACATGAGTTTAATATTTTTTTTTCACTCTTAAAGCTTCACTTCATGGGCTTAATAGTAATCTTAGTAGAAATTTAATCTTTTAATTAATATTGTTAATAATTAAAAAACTATATTTTTTATTTTATTATTCAATGTTAGATTTGCTGAGAAATAAAATTTATGAGATATAGTTCATCACTATCTCAAACAAACATATATTTTAGGGTTGATATTTGAAATTATGAACATTTATTTTTTATCATATAATTAAGTGATTTTTTTAGTAAAATTAAGTTATTAAACCTAGTCGAGTTCATGAATTAGGTTGCAGAATAACAAAGGTCATCCAATATGTCACCATTTTAATACTTTAAAAAAAGTTTTCATCTTAATGTTTTTTTTTTAATAAGTCAAGTTATACTTTTACCGATCATTTAAATTGCTTTTAAACCAATAAAATCATTTGATTTACATCCAATCAGTTCTAATGCGGTTTAATTAGAAACTTGTGTTGGGTAAGGAATCAGGTTAAGAAGTTTTAAGATTTACCCACTTACTCGGGTTTAATGATATTGTTAAAAAATCCTCATATTCTTAGTATTTTATTCTCACAATTAAATTTTTTTGATTTGACTCGTAGTATAGTACAAGTCTATCAAAGAATACTTTTTAATAATCAAATGGTAGTATTTGATATTATAGTAATGATTATTTTTTAAAGTATTTTTTATTAAAAATACATGAAAATAATATATATATATATATATATTTTTATTTTTTAAAATTTAATTTTAATATCCGTTTATTAGAATAATCTAAAAAATATTAATTTCAATAAAAAACATTTTAAAATTTTATAAAATACAATTTTTACAGCAAAAACAAACATGAACAAGGTAACGACAGATCAATCAAACACAAAACCAAACCATGTCCACTCTTCCCTCTCCGACAAACCCTTTCCTCTCTCTAAAACCCATCTTTCCTGAATTTGGTTTCCTATAAATTCCACTTATTCAACCATTTGGTTTCTTGAATTTGGAAAAGGTGAAGTAGGAAGATATTAATTGTTTTCGCCGGCTCCATTTTGAATACTCGTGACATCAACATACGATTTTCCTAAATACTGCTGGAGTTTCTGAAGTAACAAGGCGTGGTGCAGGACCCTTCTCTCCATCTAGATTGAGGCTACAAAAGATAGCCATAGAAGTTCGCTCGTTCACTAAGTTAACAGTTGCTCGATGCTCTGTAAATCCCATGACTCACAATCTGTAGAAAGAACATCTTTTTTTATTATTATTATTTTTAGCAATTATCTAGATCTTATTAACACATGGGAGATAATGGGGGATCTTGAAGGAGTACTCGTTTCAAATCAGACCAAGAGAAGTCCAAATTCGAGGGTTTTGATCGTGGGTTTGCTGATTTGAACGTTAGCAGTCCACTCAAGTTCTTGAATCAAATTGGGTCTCCAAGAAAGGCAAAAACTTATGGTGGCATAGAAAATAAAGAAAAGACATCATCAAATGAGCCCTAGGCCGGTTTCAAAGGTCGACAATTCATCAAGGAATTCGTGCAGGGCAATGTTGAGATTGAGTTATCCAGCATCTCAATCAAGTTTTTTCCTGCTGTTTAATCTCCTCCGTGGAGCCAACAAGGGTTGTGGGAAGGTCAGGGGCTCCTACAGAAGAAAACAGCTGTGCCCAGAGCATTCTATCGAAGAGTATTCTCACTAATGTATTTTAATCCAAGGTGGGGGGTTAAGATTGCATTTGTTGATGAGTGAATGATTTCTTTTGACGTTCTATTAGTTTTTTATTTATTTAATTCATTACAAAGTTATAATATTTAATTGTAAAGCTCTTTAATCATTAACTCAATTATAACGCAATCCTGAAATCTTTACAAACTTTTTTATTGACTTATTTTTCGCATGTCTATTACAAACAATGATATATAAAGTGTAATTTTTAAAACTTAAAAAAAAAATTGTAATTGCTTATGATTTTAGAAGGGTCAAAGTAATATTTTCTATTTAAAATTTTAATATTATGTGTGTATACATATATTACTATTTTATTTTATGTTAAATAATTAAATAACACTAAGATACCAATATGAATATAAGAAATTTTATGAATATAATATGAATATTTAATTTTTTTATTTAATAAATAGGTTAATTTTGAGGGGTATAACTTAGTTGGTTATGTTTTAGGTTTACTTTTTAAAATTTATCAATTCAAATCTCACAAATTTTAAAATCATCGAAGATTTATATAATTGTTAACTTCAGAATTTGTGAAATTAATCAAAATACACGCGAACACCTATCATAATTTAGAAAAAAAAAAGTAGGCGATCTGGCAATGATCTCTCTGGTTCTCTTTCTAACTCACAACACTTCTTGTTTCTTAGATTTGTGTCTGAAACAGCTCCAAGAAGATATCTTTTTTCCCAATTTGCAAATGCCAGTTTAGTTCTTTTGGTTCCTACAAATTGCAGAAGCAAAACCAAGTTTCTATTTCAAGAAAGAGAGAAAAGAAAGATGGGAGGGTACTCATTGGGGTCAGCTTTTGATTCAAAATCAGAGCAGATGATAATGGTGGCTTTGTTATTAATGGTGGGTTCATTTTACACTGGCACTCGTTTTGGAAACAACAATGCTTCCATTTATGTCTCTCAACTCTCTTCCTCTTCCAATTCCTCTTCATCTCACGGCATGTTCTTTCTCTCTTTTGTGAAGTTTGTGACTTTATAGTTGTGTTTATTTAATCTATTGCACTGCATAATGTTTTTGGAGATGATATATGTAATTGTGCTGGGGAATGTAACGTTGTTGTCTTTCTTATATACGCTGGTCCCAGTTGGATTTTTTAGGCTATACGGCTGAGAAATTTTTTGCTTGATGAGATTGTTTTGCCAATAAATCCAGTGAGCTGGTAGCAATTGGGAAACTTTATAGGGAGCTCATAAATTTCACAATCAGCATTCAAGGCCACTCAACATGTAGATGTCTGGATACTCCGAATGGAATTGATACCATTTTCTTTGTTAATAGAAGCATATTAAGATCCTGACCAGCCCTTACCTTTTCTCCCCTGTGAGATTGGAGGGTTAGATTGGTTGTTAATAAAATAGATTGACAGATCACAATGAGAATCTACTAAAGCAAAGAAATAGAGTACCGTAATATTAAATTGCAGACACTCTAGGTCTCTGACAATTGATATTGATGGAAGATAGACTTGAAAGTGGCATATTTTAGTGGGGGATCAAAGAAGGAAATATGGATGTTATTTTACATCTGTGTAATGTTTTTCATTTGCATCAAGCATATTTGCTAGTCGCATACAATGTGCTATTTATCAAAAGGAAGCCTCAGGGGAGTACTCATTGCACTGTTCACATATGGATGTTATTTTGGGATTAGGTTGATGCTGGATTTGGGATTGATAAATGTACATTCCACAGGTCAGATTAGATGTTAAACCAATCTTTAGACCTGGATTATCACAGCTCATGCAGTAAAAAATGAGATAATGCGACCATGAACATGCACAAACTGTGTCTGTTTCATCCTCGAACTTTAGTTTAATTTGTTTCAGCCTATGACATGTTGCTAATGACTGCACATGAAACTTAAAACCTTAGGTTTCTACCAAGTTTATCAACTGTATCTTCTAGCTTACAGGTCCTTATACATTCACCAACAAAGTTACTATTGCTTATCGACAAACACCACTAGTAATCCCAGAAAGTAGGATGAATGTATGCCCTTAAGTTCAATGAGTATCTTCCTTGCCATGATGTTTCTTATGTGAAAGATTTGCTCCCGGCCTTGGATCTTTCTAGAAGAGAAGAGCTAGAGAGGCATTGTCCTCCATTTGAGAAGCGTTTGTTTTGCCTGGTGCCACTTCCAGAAGATTATAAATTGCCCATAAATTGGCCAACAAGCAGGGATTATATGTGGAGAAGCAATGTGAATCATACACATCTTGCTGAAGTCAAAGGAGGCTAGAACTGGGTGCATGAGAAATATCAGCTATGGTGGTTCCCTGGTGGTGGCACTAATTTCAAGCATGGAGCAGCTGATTACATTAAGAGGTAGATTAACTTAAGCTTCTTATATCACCTATTCGCTTTCAAACTGGTTAATTTATCATTTCCTACAACGGCAATGATACCAATAATTGATGATATTTCCAAAACCTAAGCATTATCATGTTCCATTTCTTATGATTTTTCTTTGAAGTGCAGGTTAGAAAATATGACAACTGATGACAGGTGATCTGCGTTCAGCTGGGGTTGTTCAAGTTGTGTATGTTGGCTGTGGCGTTGCTAGCTTCTCAGCTTATCTTCTTCCTTTGGACATACAAACAATGTCTTTTGCTCCCAAAGATGGTCGTGAAAATCAGATTCAGTTTTCTTTAGAACGAGGAATTGGTGCATGACTGCTGCCATTGCCACAAAACAGCTACCATATCCCTCAAGCTCTTTTGAGATGGTTCATTGTTCGAGGTGTTGTGTTGACTGGCATGAGAATGGTATGGTGCTTGAACATTGTTATGCATAGTGGCATTTGAAAATTGTTTGTAGGAAGAAACATATCTTTCGGATAAATGCTCCATGCTCTTCGTACATTTTGCTACAATGTTTTCATCCAATTGAAGTGATAATAGTCAGCCAAAAGAAGTGATCTCTGATTTCTTACCTTTTCGGATGGCCTACAGTAACACAAAAGAACAAAATTAAAGACTTGGAACTACAGATGCATTTCTATGGAAGTTTACAATTCATGATTCCCAGTATGTTTTTATACATGCCAGTGGATTGCTGTATACGTGACTTGCATCAGCTATCTTTTCACCCAGTACAAACTTTTAAATCAGTTTAGTGAAAGTGCACTGTGTAAGTTTTGACATGCAGATGCTACCCTGATGTGTTGATAGCAAGTATTGAATTGTTGTTCATTGCATTTGCAAGCACCTGAACATTTCTTTGGATTCTCGAGTTAAAAAATCTGCTTCATTTATGTTTAGATTTTACATGTTTTCCATAAGTTCCTTGGGCTTTTATTTTATTGTTATATTGTTTTAGTGCAGATGGTATTTTACTCAAAGAAGTTAATCGTCTTTTGCGAGATAATGGATATTTCTCTATTCAGCTCCACGTGTTTATAGATTATCCATTAATTTGGGACAAGTTGGTAAATCTGACTTCAGCTATGTGCTGGAAACTCATTGCCCGAGAAGTTCAGACCGCAATCTGGGTCAAACCAGAAAATGAGTCATGCCTTGCACGGAACGCAGAGATGAAGCAAATAAACATCTGTGATACCGTGGTTGACATGAAACCATCATGGAAAACTCCACAAAGAAACTGCATACCAAGAAGAAGTGCACAAACAAATTCTCAGAAACTCCCTCCTAGGCCAGAACATCTTTCTGTATATTCAGAGCATCTCAGAAAAATTGGTGCGCTCATGTGCTTTTTATGAGCTTAAGGTAGCTGGAAATTGTATTTGTTTATCCCTGCTTTTCCTCCTGACCCCTGGTCATGTCTGAGTGTGGTATCTTTTTCAAATTTACAAACTATATTAGCTTTTAATTTCAAAATTGAGTGTGCTGCAGTGCATTTGCAATGAGCACAGTGAAAGATATAGATATCAAATATCACATACATTTCAAAGTTTCAAGTAGTTGGGAGGCAGCTTAGGGGCTAGGACTGTCTGTGCTTTTCTGTCATCAAAATCACCGGGGCAGGGTTTGCATGGGAAATTTCAGATGATGACCAGCATTTAACCTCATCTTTTGGAGTCTATTGCTGTGATTACTAGGAAAACTCATAAAACATGCTAAATATTCAATCTGACAAGATAATTTGTGCACATTCTCGTTGCAGGGATAACTGAAGAAGAATTTTCTTCAGATGCCATATTCTGGCAAATCAAGTTGGCCATTATTGGAAGCTGATGAATATCAAGGAGACGGGTATATGTAATGTCATGGACATGAATGCTTTTATTGGTGGATTTGCTGTGGCTTTGAACTCGATGCCTGTTTGGGTGATGAATATAGTTCCCATGAGCATGAATAATATACCTTGTCAGCTATTTATGACAGGGGTCTTGTGGGAGCTTTTCATGATAGGTAAGAGACCATCAATCAATTGAAAATGGTGCTCAGCTTTTTCCTCATGGATAGAGGGATTTGTCATATGCTAGTTTGCTTACCATGTGTATTTTAACTTCAGTTGTGAGCCATTCTCAACATATCCACGTACATATGATCTATTGCATGCCAACCATCTCTTCACTCACTACAAAGAACATGGAGAAGGTTGCTTGCTAGAGGGTATCATGCTGGAGATGGACCATATCATACAACCTCAGGTATTTCATAACTCTTTCAATAAATTTCATCTATCGAAGTCTTAAAAGTCAGAGAGGTTATATTTTGAATGCCAGGATGAAGAATGAATAGGCTTTAGGCAACTAGATGTAAAGCTATGGCCAGCTTCTTTGAACTATATTCCATGTCACCTGCTTTCATAACACCATTTCACTTATCTGTATCCGGCATCGTTCATAACAAGCGCATGAATAATGGACTGTATAATTCATTATATGACATAATGTTGATACTATTTCGATGTCTGATTCTAAGATAAACAAGTGTATGGATCCATCTGAAGTTGGATGGACAGAGCGTGCCTCTTTAGGCCATTATGACTTTGTATCCCGCGATATACAATCTTACTAAGACTATTAATGTGTAGGGATTCGTTATCATCAGAGATGTGGAATCCATTACATCAAGAGTCCGTGATTTAGCTCCAAAGTTCCTATGGGATGTCGAATCGCATGTTCTGGAAAACAAAGAAAAGAAGATAGAAACTGTACTAATATGCAGAAAGAAGTTTTGGGCAATTGTTTTAAGTTGTACATGCATCCAAGATATTTACCTCAGGTTCTTTTTCAAGATAGAATGGGTTACTTGTACCATGAGTTCACTAGCCATAACCTTCACCATCTTTTGTTCATGCTAATACTAATTTAGCAGCTTATACTAATTTATTAATTGCTTTGTCGGGGCATCATGTCGGCTTGTTTTTTTCTTTTCACCTACAACAAACACATCTCAGTAGATAAAGGCCATAGAAATCCGATTTTCCTCCAAGTTTCTTACAAAAGCCATGCACTATCCTCCCCACCTTCCACCCTTGTGGGCAGATTTGCTGTTTTTGTTTTAATGAAATTCGTATTGGTTCAATACATATACAACCCCATTCTTGGCTCTAGTTAATCCATTTACCTGCCGAACCAACAGCTCAAGATTGCATTGTACACTTTCAAGGTGCAAGTACCAGCACAAAGAACTGAAAAGTTGACTTTTTTTTTCCCTTCCTTCCTATAAATTCATACGTATTAAAAGGCAGAGACCCTTTGCATACTTGCAAAAATGTTATCATGGGAAACATCTGGGGGATGTTCAAAGTTAAATTCGATCATGAATGGGCTCTCATCGGGCCCTCTGTTACCATCTGCACCATAACTACAACCTATAATGGGCTCATTTAACCTTGTTAGAGCAAACCCAATTGATTGTGTTGATTTCTAAATCTAAAAGTACCAGCAAGAATAATCAAGAAACCCCTCTAAGGTGATCTCCCTTTACTCTAGTGAGGTGTTGAATTCAAGAGGAGAGATTTCACTCATCCCTTCAGGAAAAAAAGCTGTATAAGTATTTTTCTACCTAGAAAGTTTGTGAATTCATGTTACGAGCATGAGATGCATTCTTTCTTTCTTTTTTTTTTCAAACCGTTTATCTTTTCTGTCATGTATATCTTTTACATTTTTATATGCCTCCCTTCAATTTTTTTCACGGAGAACTTCATATACTTGATGAAGTTCTGTAATCATCAATAAAATTCGAATATTATATATATAAAAAAGAGCATGAGACGCACTGCCAAGCTCCAATATTCTTTTTTTGGAGTAACAATGAATATTGAAAAACAGTAGAGTCCAAGGGAGACAAGCAGCCAGTACCATCAACTAAAACATTTATACTCGTGAATCAAATCTTTCCTCAACAAAAGAAAAAAAGAGGACAAACTGTTACCTTATGGGAGTTCACTTTGGAGTCTTTGTAAGAAAATCAAATATATGTTTGTCTCGAAGTCATATACGCACTGCTATATATAAAAGACTTTAGGATGAATAATGGGCTGGAAACACTAGCTAGTTGATGATTATAGTTACCATCAAATACTTTTTTTTTATTGTAGTAATGCTATAAATATTAGTAAATCTAACAAATCTTCATCAGTCATTATATTTTATCGCTACCAGCTAAAACCATGTTAAATGTTCTTATTCTCGATAATTCACAACACCACCTTATTTCTGACTTCTGAGCATATAATTGATGTTTTATAATGAAGCTTTAATGGTGGGAGGGGGAGGGCGATAAGGGCTTGACCAGTTAGAGCCCTTGACCATGCCTAGGTTACTAGGTACCTATAACCATAGCCATGCAATATATATACATTAATATTATATAGGACAGAAGTCTATAATGGAGGAGGGAGAGGGAGAGGGAGAGGGATAATTAAGTAAATTTGAAAGAAGCACTAAAACAAGCAAAGGAAGATAAAATCCTCCCTCTGCTTGAAAAGAAATGGGCCACTAAAAAGGGAACTGATAAGACAAGACAACCCCACGCTTGTCGGCCTTGCCCCCACCAAAAAAAAAAAAAAAAACCCTACACCACACAAACACACATTTCATTTGCAGATCAGAGACGATGCTGATGCTTATTGCCAGTGGTTGAGTTGACCGTTTGGCTTCTTCGTATGATCATCACTACAGCTGCTGCCTCCTCCTCTTTCTATCCATACATACTTCCTTCCATCTGGCCTTTTAAGGTTTACTATTGATTGATTTGTGTATGGAAGGCTTCTACTTAATTGTCATTTTGCTTAGGATGTTGTGTCTGTTCACGTGCTCTTATGAACCCATTAAAAATTCCATGTCTAAGAAGATAGATTTTAGTACTTAGCAGCAGAGTAGTATTATTGATGAAAGCTGTTCATCATTTTATATAGTTCTTACTTGTATTTCGAAACGTACCTACAGCAAGCTTTGAGAAGCATGGCAACTGGAAATTTTAAAAAAAAAATCGATAATTTTAGCTCTTAAATTTTTCATAATAATCATGCATTTAGCCCCTTTAAAATTAGATATTTACTCTTCAATCTTATAGTTGGACGGAATATTTTACTAAATTGGACGGAAGACTATGGTATATTTTTTAATACATGCGATTTCTTTTATATGTTTTTTATTAGCAGCATGTTTTTTGAATTAAAAGTAAAGATAATTAAAATAGTTTTTTTTGTGTAAGAATTTCAATAATTTGAAATAAGTATGAAATAATGTATCCTTTCATTCTAAAATACATTTTCTTGTCAATGCACTTGTTTTCTAAAGAAAAATATTTTTTTATCATAATAATTATTTTTTAAATGAAAAAACCTATCATAATATGAAAAAATTAGAAATAATGTCTCAATATTTTATATACAATTGAAGAAAAAAATAATTAATAAAAAAAGATTATGATAAAAAAAAATTAACAAAATATAAGTTTTGTTTTCATTAAATATTCATGACAACAAATTGAAATTTTGTTTGCATATTAGGTTCATATGTAATAATTAACAAAGTAATTGCTAATATTACCTAAAATTTCATAATATTATTTGAAAATAAAGGTAAAATTGAATGGTATTTAATGGAATAATATTTTAAATATAATTTTAAATATTTTATTTAAAATTAGTCTTAATTAAATTTAAAAAAAAAATCAAAACAAACTAAAAAATAGTCTAAAAAGAGGTTAGGAACTTGAGCTTAGGTGGGCTAGCACACCTGGCCCAGTATAAAAATGTTCATGCTTACATGGGGCTACAAGGTCAGGCTCGTACACCTGTCATTTTCCCCTTTGTTTTTTTTTTTATTTTCGCTTAATAATACAGACAGCACATCGTTCATCCTATGTCTTAAGAAACAAAACAAATAATGTGTTTGTCTATAGTTGCAAACTATATATCGTCTATTGATTCGATGGTCGAAAAGTTGAGGTTCGAGGATTGGAACTTTAAAAACTCATTTTCCAATCACTTTCACTTAAAAACACATAATAATTCTAAGTATTTCAATATACTCGTTTTTAACCTCAAAACATCATTAAATTGGTCAAAAAACAAAAAGCTAAACTAAATAGGAAATATTTTTTGAGCCTCAATCTTTTTTTCATCAAGAAAAACTCAATAACACCAAAAATAACTTTTCGTTTGCTAAAATGTGGCCTATCAACCATTCTCTATCTCTCCCCTCTTTTTTTTTTTGTTGATTTTGAACCATAAAAGAATTGAGCTTTATGAATTAAACATAAATTCTAAAACCAAAGTGATAAAAAATGTCTGAATGAAGAATTTCTAGATGAAAATGAAATTTTTGTGCAAATTTTAAAAAAGCCACTTTGTTTTTCTTGTTTCTAGTTCGGTTCCTTTTTCTATTAATTATTGTTTATTAAAAATTTAAATCTTATTTTATTAAATTGGCTTCTATTTCAACTCTAAAGTTTATCAAACATCCGGGAAGCAAAAAGAAAATAACAACAAACAAAAGATGAAATTAAAAAAAATTAATTGACCAAAAAAAATAACATTGTTCAATGAAAATCTCCTCATTGTGAGGTGATGAACAGTACTCTACTGTCAATTACTGTTCTCTTTTATATGTATTATTGATGAATAGTGATGAATAGTGAATTACTATTTTCTTTTTTAGACGTATTGTATACTGTACAAGGAGATATGGTTCCCATGGCTACCAAGAGGCAGCTTCTACCAGCAGAATGCCTAGCCTATTATCATAGATTGGACCCCTGAAAGAACTAATAATTAATAATATTTGGGTTTGATGGTAATTCCATGGAACCCCATTTTCTACCTATAGATTGTCCTGTTCGAAAGGAGTGTGGGTAATAAAATTATTATTACAGAATTTAAATGGTTCATATGG